>NC_140798.1:3211785-4491428 GCF_037176805.1 Vigna unguiculata
ATCCCAAGTGATCTTGGGGATTCCTAGGTCTAACTAGTTATTACAGGAGCTTTGCTCGAGACTATGGAAAAATTGCCAAACCTACAACTCTGCTCTTGGAAAAGACAGCTTTAACTGGGGCTTGGAAATGCCGACAGTGTTCAGAGCACTTAAAAATGCTTGACAATCCAGCCATCAATCAAGGTAACTGATTTCTATAAGACTTTAATCATAGAAACAGATGCACCCAGCAGAGGTTTAGAAGTTGCACTAAAACAAGAACAGAAACCAGTGGCTAAGCTTCATTATAAGGGGCCAGCCAATTCAATCCAGTGTCAGGGCTACAGGAAAAAAGGGAGCTAGTTAATATAGTTAAGATATTTATTAGATAGGTAGGGAGTTAACGAGTTAAACAAATAGGAGAATGTAAAGGAAAAAGGGGGAGTTAAATCTATATTCATTTGTAGATTGAGCATTAGCTCTTTGCGAAAGAAGAAATCTTTTGCGAAGGAGAAGCACTTGGAGGAGAGATTTCTCTCCTATTTATTGTTCTTTTCATCCTATTCAATAAAAATCTTTCTTTTCTTTCTCATTTATATTCCTTGTTCTCATTAGTATATGAATGAAACTCAATGGCTATGGTGGTAGCTGTGAACAAATGGTATCATAACTTGTTTGATTTCAACCAATTTGGATGGTTAAGACTTGGATCTTGACAAAGCCCATTAAGAAATCCAAAGCTCCTTTGGTACATAACATCATTTATACAAATGTGTTGCCGCAGATTCCGATAACTTAGCTCACTCATTTCAAATACAAATGTGTACTATTTGCATGTCTAGCTCCGAAAAAATTAGCCACTAATTCCGTTATTCTTACATTGTAAGGCATCTTGTTTCTTTTGGTAGTTTCCATGGGTCTAATATAAAGGAATCAGTAGAAGCAAGAAGACTAAGGTTATGTCCAGAGTATAGTTTATGCAGTCCTTAATGAGAGTAGAAGAGAACTTCGTGTACCGGACCTTCTACAAATTTTTTATTTGGGAAAACAGTAACTTTTTTATTGTCTGTGGTGTCCTACTCATGGAAGCTTCAATATTGTTGTAATCCTAGATTCGTAGGGTAATTGAGAAGCCTTGTTGCATTCAGGGAAAAGAAATAACAGGAGGACAAGTATGTAGTATTGTAGGACATAATTGTGTCTTCCCCATGTTAAATCTACATAATGATAAACCAAGTAGGCCCTATCACAACCCCAGCATATATAAATTTTAATTTCTTAAAAGAAACAATGTGGCTAGTAGCCACTATCATGTGACCCATATAAGCCTGGACTTGCATTTCTATCAACTGCAAGTTAGAAACATCAACAAAAAGACTATAAAGCACCAAAATACCCATCAGAGCAGAAAAAAATGGCAAAATAAAACAGAAAGTGCCTTGCCTGTTATAATCAGAAAAAAGTTGAAAAGACGGTCGTATAGTTTCAGACACGTATAAGGGTAGAGGTGAAGGAAAAGGAAGGGTTGAATCTAAGTCCCATACTAGTGGAGGGACATTTCCTTGTTTTATCTGTAATGCAATCACAACAAAAGTATGACAAATGATCCCTATAATAAGAAATTTAGATATCAAAATAAACTGCTTTCACAAACCTAGCAAACTAGCCCCCACAACAAAAGGAAAGGAAATACATATTAGGACATACCTGAATGCAAATTACATGATAATCCCATAGAATCACCCCATCAGCTCTTTTGCTAGCCTTTTGATTCCATAGTGGGATCTACAAAAGTTAAGACAAACACTTCAGAAATTGACTAAAAGAGGATTTTAAATTTGCAGAAAGTTATACAAGTGTAGCTGGAAAACTCTTCAATCAGATATGTAGTGGCAGTGGTAAGAAAAAACATGGATAAATACTTGAACATGCAGTTAGTACTCTGTTTGCTTGTCAGCATTACATAATTAGGAAGAAAGCAAAATAGATGAGAGATAAATACTGGCAATATTATCAAAAACTTTGACATGTTTTTCCATCACATTCAACTTGCACAGTGCAAGAGCCATAGAATTATTTCCCATCCCACTATTACTCTGTCCAGTCACTATTTAGCAACAGTAAGCAAGGTATTAATTATATCTTAGAACAGAAAAAAAAAAAGCAATTGACGAAAAAAAAAAGCAATAAAACATCAAACAAAAGAAACTCAAATACAAAGAGTGTCAATTACTATTCACAATAACAACTCTATTCCATGAATCACCTTGAACTAGAAAGTGAACATACAACACCAACCAGAGGAAGAAATAGAGCATGCCTGTTTCTTTTCATTGGAAATGAAGACAACAAAAAGATCAGATCCCTCAGCTTTTGCTACTCCATCACTGCACAGCTTCTTGCAAAGCAAGTATACATTCTCCTCACTACAAATAAATATCCAGAAAATAATCATGAAAATTCTACAGAACATTACCATACAGAAGGAAATCATCCAAACTAGTTAAGAGGATGAAACTAAATAAATTGACAAAAAAATGAATTGTCCCCAAATGTTGATGGACACCAACTCCAAAATTAAAACCCTACACATCATTAAAAAGGAATGATACGGAAAAATTGGTTTCTGTAAAATCTAACAATAGACCAGTTCATCCTATCACCAAAATGTACTATAGAATCATGAGGCATACACGATGAGAACAAAAACAAAAAGCGATTATGAGGTGTTCACCAGTAAAAAGGGGTGTGCTGGAAATGAAGAACATCCATAGTTGACGTTGCCATCGTTCTCTTGAATACTCACTGGTTACCAACAACCCTTGCGTAGGCTCAAACCTGATGGGATCCAAGATACTGGTTTGCTTCCAACAAAACCAAAAACCCAAAACCCAAACCAGTACATACGTTACATGAAACGGGTTTCGAGTAAGAAAAGAATAATTATATGTTTTCTTATAAATCTTTTACTAATACACTTACTCTTTTATTCTTTATTCAAATAAATTTTAAAGGCATGGTAAATTTAAATATTTCCAATTCAACTTCTTAAAAAGCCTATTCTATCTATTAAAAAAATTATAATCAAATTTTTTTTTCTTCATCCACGTATTTGTACTGGTAGGGAAATACTGTGATATTACTTTTGTTTTTTTTCCTTTTTTAACTCATTAATTAATTTGTTCTTTATTTATTTAATCTCGTGTAACTCATTAGTTAATTACTTTTACTCATTTCTTATAAATGAGTTAACACAAGTTGTACAGAATTTGAGAAAGAAGGCACAAATTTATCAACAAATTTAAAATAGGAAAACAGAAATGATGACTATGTCATTTCCATCAAATACTAAATACCAGCATACTTAAAAAAATTATTTCAAATACTTAATAAAATCAATTTTTTAATAAATATTAACTAAATATCCTCAAAATTATAAATTATTTAACTTAATTATTTCTTTATGTTTTTATTAAGTATTTATCTAAGCGTGATAAAGTGGCATGTGAAATGAAAAAGAAATGTGTGAAAAATTGCTAGAAAGAAGATGATTTGTTTGAGGTGAGGTGAGATTGAAAAGTATATATAATAATTTTATCTATATTATAATTAGTTTTTCGTAGTATATTGAATATTCAAAAGTTTATATATAATGATTGAAAAGTATATATATATATATATATATATATATATATATATATATATTATAATTAGTTTTTCGTAGTATATTGAATATTCAAAAGTTTATATTTTTCAATATTTGTTGTCTAATTTTATGTTAATTAGATCATTGGATTATGTAATTCTTATTATTAAGTGATAAACTTGATAAATGCTTTGTATTTAAGTTTATTAACCTCTCTTATTTATCTTTATTTTATGTTTTTGAGTTTATTTCTTAGGAAGTTTATTAATGTTTTATGTTTTGCTTAGTTAGGAGTATTTTTCTTTTATTGGGTCATTGTTTAGGAAATTATATAGGAAAATGGAAGTCTACAAAGCTGTTTGTCAGAACCATCTCGCCCAACCAGAGCTCCACCACTCGCTTAGTGAGAAGTCTGTCTCGTCCAATGAGACATAGTAGTTGTATTGCAGTTAAATGATCTCTCGCCCAGCGAGAGATAAGGCTCGCCCTAGCAAGCAGACAGTTTTTGGTTGGTTAAGTGTCGAGAATCAAACAAAAGGAGTTAGTTCTTTGGTGTGGAAACGCAAGGAAACTCGAAACTTCGATCTAGGGCACATTTGGGGGACAAATCTACAGCAAATTCTTCCATCTACTTGTGCAAATTCATCAAATATGTATGTTCTAAATGATTAGGAGTAGTTAATCTCCATTTTTATTAGGATTGAATGTAATGTATTCATACTCTATGTAATTTTGCCTATATAATATAATCTCTTTCGTATTCAATTATTCTATCTTGATTATTGATGTGTATGATAGGAATATCATGTTATTTGTTGTTACCGAATCATTGGAAAATGAATTGGAACTAGACATGGAGAGAACGCCCAAGAGTTATGTTATAGGGATAGACATCATCTCTTGGTCATTCTAGAAATGTAAGCTTAATACAAATTATATGCTAAAATGGCTAAGGAATTATAGTTTTAACATATGATTTAGAACTTGCTTCTAAGAAATTAGAGTAAGTATGCTTTTAACTTGAATGTGAGTCCCTATAGATATATATTATGTGGTGTTACATTAATTTGATTCATAAAATCCAATCCTAATGAAGCTTTTTACCGAATCACATATTTATTTTTATAAATTTTGCATGCTTTATTTTACTTTGAATCAAAAATGTTTTTCACAATTGCTAAAATCAATAAATAATCACAAGTAGATTAACAAACACAAATCCCTTTGGGAAACGACATTTGGACTACCATTTTACTACTTGGAACGAATTGGTACACTTGTCAATAAGTTAACATTAAGTAATGAAGTTTAATAACAATTTGTGTTTGATTTATTTGTACTAGCAAAAACATATTGGTGTATATGTATTGTTCTGACTTTAAGTTCATTGAAATATATTCTTATTGTCAATCACTTGATTCTAATTATTGTTCAAGAGAGTTTGAAACTCTCTCATAATTTGTCCTTATATGACATCTTATAAGGTATAAGAAGAAATAGGTATTTAAATCGTCTTTGGTCTTAGACTCTTAAGTGAAAGGTGGGAGGTATACTAGAACCAGCTTTTAGTTGATATCTAAGGGAGATGAGAGTTCATTCCCCAATGGAAGGCTAAGGGAACAAGGATTCATCTTTACAACCTCATTTTCATGCCTACTAATGGTGCCAATGTTCTTTGTCACCGTGATCGGCAATGACAATGTTGCAAAACTTGTGAATATGAAATGATTAAATTACTCTTGTGAAAAAAAAAATTATTATTATCATTATTTATATATTATCATCATTATTATTATTATACTTATAGTTATTTTATTATTATTAATTTTATTATTTATATTAAAAATTAACTTTCTTCACCCCTCTTTCTATGTGAGCACATAAAGTCGATATTTGTCACTCATTTATGTCTTTGTTGAGTTTTTATCATTAGAAACAAAACAGTGTAAGGATTTGAGAGAGAGTGAGTGAATGAATTCAGAAGATTTGAAGGTAAAGTTTGTGTTATTTCTTTTAAGGAATTTAGAGATGAAAGTGAAGAGATTTAAAGATAAAGTTTGTCAAAGTTTGTGAATGATTTAATGGATATGAATATGAGAGAAAAAAAAGGTTTTAATATATTAAAATGTAATATTACACTTTTACCCTTATGATTAAAATTAATAGAAAATAAAATCCATTTAGTTAAAATTAATTTAAACACTTTTTTCGTACCAGGCATGCACCTTCAAAATCGATTTCATCCCCATTCATGAATCTAGAATCGATTTCATCCCTACACATAACCTAGAATCGATTCCCCCTACATCTTCAACTTCCTTAACCAGCATGAAAAACCATGTTCATGCATGGACTCTTTGCATGGGACGAAAAAATGAATGGTCATTTTGGTAAATGGACAATCCATCTGCACAAAACTCTTCACTTCAGCGATGGAACGCACCTTCTCTCCCTCGAATATGGCCCTACAAATCTACGCAAATCATTTAGTACTAACATAAATGTCATTCACTGATTCATCCTCACCAACAATAAATCACTCCAAACAAACACACACCAAGTGAGGGTGAAAAATGTCTTATTATTTAAATTTTTTAAAAGTATATCATCTAGTCAATGTGAAACTATATGAATACTAAAAAATATAAAAAATATACAACAAATAGGTTCTTTAGAAAAGAAAAGGAAACAATTCCCTAAAGAAAAAACACATTTTAACTAGAAATGAGATTCAAAACAAAATGTAAAAGGGGAAATGATAAGAAAGAGGATAACTACAAATTGTTAGAGCTTAACCATAAAATTTGAGTTGTTTTAGGAACTCAAAATGAGTTTTAAGTCCAATATTAGTTAAAAATGAATAAAATCAACAATGTATAAATAAAAAAAATATATAAACCTAATATCTTAAAGTTTTGAATTGAAATTGTTATTCTAATATCTTATGAATAATAGTTCACAACTCACTGAAACATACCTTAATTAGTAATATTCTTCTTATAGCATGACTATAGGAAAATATATTTATGTTCGTATAAAAAAAACCTTGATACTTTGACCTTGTATTGTTATTATAAGCTTAATTACTCTTTTTGATATAGTTTTGGTTGAAAAATTGGAAGTGAACTTCACTTTTATCTTTGTTTTGATCAAATTCCAATTTTTAAAAAGTTGACTAAATTAAGCCTTTATTATATTTGGCACTCATGAATATTATTATTATTTCAAAAAAAATTATTTTTATTTATTAAATATAATGTTTTACTAATAAAAAGAAGAGTCAAAGCTGATAAAAGAAAAAAAAAAGTAAGAGTCAAATGGAAGTAAGAGAAAAGTCGTGTTATTGCCTAAGATCTTCCAAAGCATGTGGTGGTGAAGTCTTCACTGACTTGTTCAAAGTCGTCACGGATGGCATCATTCAAAGACCATCATCTCTTATAAATCACACACAATTCTGGTTCTTTTTCTGTTCCATCGGTTTCCCTCAGCACAATTAATGCATTAAACTCCACTCTCATGTCTCTCAATCGCTACTGTTGTAATATTCTGGTAAAGTCACAAACTGCAAAGTAACAACAGAAAGAAGGCATGAAGAATCAAGAACCTTTTCAAACCCTCTTCTTCTTCTTCTCCACCCTATTGCTGCTTTCTTTCTCCTCTGCACAGGGAAAATGCCCACCATCATTTCTTTGTGGGAACCTGGGCACCATGTATTTCCCTTACACTGACACGAAACATCCTCATTGTGGGTTGTTGGTGATGCATGGCTGCGATGACCGTGACCCAGATGCGGTTAAAACGATTAAGAACAATGGAGAATGGTTTTTCATCACACGTGATCCAAACACAAACGCCCTTGTGTTCAGAGATGATGAACTTCGCACCTACTTGCTGACACGAAGCTGTGGGGTGTTCGAGAAAAACTACACCAGTTTGGACACCCCTTCTCCTTTCCTTTCACTTCACTTTACCACTGCTACTCTATTCATATGCAACCGCACCCTCAACATCAATCCTCCTTCTTCAGCATTTTATAAATCTACAATATGCCCGAAGGAGGACATCTTCTATGGCACATCTAATGTTGATGAGTCCTTCAGTTACTATTCCGAAGAGCTTCATGGTTCTTATTTTGAACAGTGTTCAATGGTTAGACTTCCAATAAGAGATGCAGAGCTTGTACCTAACTCGAATGGAAGCCTCTTTGACTATGTATCAGCTGATATTCCGGTTAAAATAGAAGTGTCTGATGAGTGTTCTTCTTGTTACCGTCTTAGACGAGGCCAGTGTCAACTTGACAGCCAAGGGAAGTTCTTATGTATACAAGGTACCTTGTTTATTGATGGAAATAATTTGTTTCAACTAGCTCCTTAGGCTGATGATTTATCTCTTGTAATTCTGATGTGGGTTGAAGAAACCTGATCTAAGTATATCTAACTGGTTAAGTTATGAAACAAGCACTTAAGGATCCAATATCAGTTCTCACTTTCTCATGAATATAGGTCAAATCAAAGAGAAGTTTAGTTATAAGAAATGGTTATTTAACCGATCCAAGTTACCACTGATTTCTACTTAAGGTTTTATTGTTATTTGTTTTTGTTTAATTCCTGTTTTTTTTTATGTTTTGCAGAGAAAACTAGTAGAAAGGTGAAGATAGTGGTAGTAGGTACAACTTTTTCAACCCCTGATTATCTCTGCAGTGATTTATTTAACTTCGAACACAAAAGTACAACATTTTGTAAATTATTTGTCAATCTTGTATCATAGCAGGTTAAATATCTTCACTGGTTGATGGAGTTTTCCCATATAAGTTCATCTTATGAATAATGATGAGTGATTAAATACAGAAAAAAAAGATGTAGATGTATGGTGACTTCCTATAACAAAAGTAAATAAATAAACAATCTCATATGAAAATAAACAAATCATCATGGAGGGTATGTTTTTTTCTTATTTTAACTTCTTAATGTAATAAACCTACAGCTACATCAGCTGCTCGAGCATTGGGAATTTTGATGGTGTTGGCTTGCATCTTACGAAGATACTATTTCCACAAGAAGAACCCCACTTACATAATGATTGAGAACTTTCTGAAGCAACATGGACACCTTTCAGCCAAAAGGTACAGTTATTTGGAGGTAAAGAAAATGACCAACTCCTTCAGAAGCAAATTAGGCCAAGGAGGGTTTGGCAGTGTATACAAAGGGAGATTACAAAATGGAAGTCTTGTGGCAGTGAAGGTTTTAAGTAAGTCAAAAGGTGATGGAGAAGAATTCATCAATGAAGTTGCCAGTATTAGCATGACTTCTCATGTTAACATTGTCAGTTTACTGGGGTTTTGCTTGGAAGGCTCCAAAAGATTTCTCATATACGAGTACATGCCCAATGGATCCCTTGAAAAATTCATATATGAAGAGAAAGATCCTTTAAGGTTTAAACTCACAATGAATTGCATAACAATGTACAATATTGCCATTGGTGTTGCTCGAGGACTGGAGTATTTGCACAAGGGTTGTAACACCAAAATCTTGCATTTTGACATAAAACCTCACAATATACTACTAGATGAGTTTTTTTGCCCCAAAATATCAGATTTTGGACTTGCTAAAATATGTCCTAGAGAAAAAAGTATTGTATCAATGATAGTTGCCAGAGGAACCATAGGATATATTGCTCCTGAATTGTTCTGCAGAAATTTTGGTGGAGTGTCACATAAATCAGATGTATACAGTTATGGAATGATGGTTTTGGAAATGCTTGGTGCTAGAGAGAATAATAATCGCGGAGTTGATCTTTCAAGTGAAAATTACTTTCCACATTGGATTTACAACCATCTTGAATCAGATCAAGATCTTCAATTTCGAAGCACCAAAAATCGAAATGATGAAGAAATGGTGAGAAAAATGACTATTGTAAGTTTGTGGTGCATACAAACCGACCCTTCAAATCGACCTGCAATGAGCAAAGTGGTGGAAATGATGGAAGGAAGCATTAGCTCTGTGCAAATTCCACCCAAATCTTTCCTTTATTCATCATGGGTTCCCCAATCCCAATCAAGTGATTCTTCATAGTTATTGACCTCAGACCCAGCAAGATGCAATCAGTTTCAATAAACTACAACTGCAGCTTGCAGCTGCTATGAGTTTCTGGTTTGCATTGATTGTGGTGCACTCCTAATTTTTAAGTTTTGCTTTATCTATCTTATTACATTGACTCTATTGATATGTAATGAATGTATGAGGAGGGATCTTACCAATGTGAAGATTAGAGGGTTGGGAGGATCTCGATCAAGAAGGTGTTTTAAGAAAAAGAACCATGGGAGAAAATAACATCAATGGCAGAAGCAAAAGAAACATATAATTAGGTTTGAAACATTCAACCAATTGTAATGGAAAAACAAGAACAAGGAATGAAAGTAAGAATGGATTGAGATTAGAAAAGGGAGAAGAATCTGCCACCTTTAATCCAAGAATCAAAAGCTAAGCGCATGAAGATTTAACACTTAATAAAGTTTCTCAATATAAGAACCAAATCAGAAGAAAAAAATTCTCTAATTCTCGAAATTTCTCAAAGGACAACTTAGTTCAATATTCAACTAGTTACAATGGAGAGAGTCACCTATTTATAATATTTATAATGGAGGAGCTCGACGTAGGAGAGAAGAAGCGACACATATTTGAAGTTAACTTTGTTAATCAGAAGTTAATTCCACTAAACATGATTAACACAACTAAAACCCTTGCAATTAGGGAATGCACATGGGATAAGTTCCTAAAAATTAAAAAGATGTAATGATTATGACAATTAAAAAATAAAATAATTTAATAGGAGATTTGGAGTTGTCATAGAGATAAAGCATGCTCAACGAAACCAAATTTTAGATTAAGATATCTGAATTTTGGATCTAGAAATAGGTCAAGGTAGGAAAACTATTAACATTCTACATCGTCCAAGGTACTTTATTGTTTTTCAATACATTTTCTTTTGTATTTTTTTAATTATTTAAAATAAGTATTATATGACGTAAATAACCGAATTCACTCCATAAGAAAAAAAATTATTATTAAATTTTTAAAACTTTTATATTCCTAATACTTTTATTATTCTTAGACAAAAAGAAAGTATGTGTGAAAAAAGTAAGAATACAAGGTTAATCACACACGTGGTGCTTTGAGTGATTAGTGTATGATAAACGTAAGATTGCAATGTGTAATAAAGCTCAATCAAAAAATAAACACACAGGGTGTAGGATTAATAACAGAGATGTTTTGATAATTTAACTTTTTATTTATTAATTTTTTTAATATGACACATTAATCAATTCAGTCACAAAATTTCATAAATTTCATTCTTTAATCATCCTAAAATCACCTTTCAATCTCTTAAAAAAAATAACATCAACTTCACCTTCTAATTCTTTCCATCTTCTTTCTTTCTTAAATCATTTCTTCCAATAAAACACAATTTAAGGTATGATTGATAAAAGAATTTGAAAATTAAGTTTGTGGATAATGTTATGGGTGTAATTGATTAAAAACAAATTTAATTGATAAAAATATATGATTGTCAATTTAGATACCGAAATGTGATATAAATTTAAATTTAGATAGTGAAAATTATATTAAAATGAATTTAAATTTCTTAATTATAATTTGATAAATTTGTTGTTGTTAATATTAACTGTAATTTTAATTATTAATATTTTTAATGTTGGTTTTATTATTATATTGTATATGATAAAAAAATAAAAACTATATATTTATATATATATATATATATATATATATATATAAATTAATTCTCATAAAAAAATAAAGGATAATTTCGTCTTTTCATGTGCAGTCTCATAAATCTTCGCTAATTTTTACACCCATGTGAGGATGAAATTTGGTTCACACTTGCAAATTGGCTCTCTCAGATACTTTCAAATTTATTGAAACAAACAATTTATGCATTTTCACATCCATGCTTGCACATCAACATTAATGGTGTATTTGGTTGTGTGGATGGAAAGTTTTAAAGCGTAGAAATGCAGTGAAAATTAGATATTTGAGGTAAAATTTTATGAAAATCAAGAGAAATTTTCTCATTCAACTTTCTTTGCTCGTATACAAAGATTTGAGAGGAAAATGTATTTTTTTAACTTTAATATTAAAAAATAATTTTATTATTATTAGATAAATAATTTTATTTTGTTAAAATCAAATAGAATATAATAAATCGAATAATAATAATAATAATATTAATGAAATAAAATAATAATAAAATAATAAAAAAGTGATTATAACAACAATAATAAATATAATAATAATATATAATAATAATAATAATAATATTTTATTTTTATTAATTAAAATACTTTTTTAATTTATTAAATCTATCACATCATTCAATACATTTTATAAACTTTTTTCTCAAATCTCTTAATCCAAACATCTTCATCCTCACATCATTTTCCTCTTAAATCTATTTATTTTCACACTCTCAAATCTACTCTTTCATCTGAACATAGCCTAAGAGTATCATCTATACAAACACAGCCTAAATCAAGGAGACAAATGACTTCTTTTTTTTCAAAGACATAACTTAAATTCATTTGTATATATTAAATGGAAACTAGTTTAAAATTGAGCAAAGGAAACTCAAGAAGTTAGGTTACTTTCTTTTGGAATAAAGTCACTAAATTTGCTTAGTAAATGAGGAGGGTTTGAAGGTGTGTGAGAAGAAAAAGTGAAATATAAAAATTGGGTCTAGATCAAAACAAAATATAAATAGAAAAACAGGGTGTGAAATATAAGAAAAGAGGATCTAATAAATATAAAATCAAAATGTAAAAACTATTTTTTATTATTGTTTTTTAAAAATTGTGCCAAAACAAATAGTCTATTTTTAATTTTATTATTTTTTATGTTTTAATTAATTTTTAAACCTAAAATTAAATTCTCAAAAATCTCTCAAGTAAATTTATTTTACTTTTTTATTTATTATTTTTTAAATTAATTAAATACGTAAATTTTGTTTTTCAAAAATAAGTTTTATTGACCTAAACAGAATTGAGTGATGACAAAGTCCAATTTGTATTTCTTAATTATTGACTCAACAAGCGTAAAATCAAAGTAAAGTAAAAAGAATATAAGGAAGAAGGTAATTGTGAAGAAGCATGGAAAGTCCAAGGACACATGCTCAATAATTTTAGAATAAAATAAAGATTTACCATATTTTTTTATAAAAAAATTAATTTCAAAATTTCCTTTCTTAGACTAGGGTTTAGGAGCTTCAATTTTCTATTACATATATGTCATTTAAGATATATATTTACAATTCATTTCAGGACACATGTTATATGTCCTTTAGTTTAGAATTTTGGTACAAGTTAAATAACCATTTACTTTCGTTATAAAACAACTTTTGAATATATTGTTAAATGAAAGATTTATTTATAGAGATTTCCTAAAGTACTTTGAAAGGGTGTGATTTCTTTTTATATAAGTCTTATCTTGAATCAAGTGATTAAAATAAAATTTTATCGATATTTATTCTGAGCTTCTTCAAGTGATGTGATATTTTTTTATCATTCCATAAGTTTCTCTCTCCTATTTTTTTTTTCTTTGTCAAATTGATTTTATTTTATTATTTTTTTAATTTTGTTTTAATTTTTTACTATGTGCATTTTTATCTTTTATTTTTAGAAACAAACTTTCACACCGAAAAAGAAATCCAATTTATTAGTACAAATGGTTAAGTGATATGCTTAACATAAACTATTTAAAGGGACATAGAGGGAAAATAATGTCAAACTCTGTAAAAAAAAATTGCATGTAAAGGTGATATAGTATTTGTTATGTTAGAATCGCACAGTGGAATCTTTGTGTGTGGAAAAAAAATCAATAGGAGGTAAATTATTTTAATTAATAAAAAATAATACTTTAAAAATTTTATCAAAATTTTACGCTTAATTAAAAAACTTTCTTTTTATGTAACCGTAGATAATAAAATATAGTAAAGAAAGAGAAGATTGACACAATGTATTTATACTAGTTAAGATCAAAATATTCTCCTTCTAGTTGTTAATTTTTCAACTATTAGTATACGCATGTGTTGTCCAACTATCGTAAATCATGTTACATATTTGAGCATCGTCTACCGTAACATTCAAAAGTCCTTTGTCCATGTCCTCAATCCATCTCGTAAACTCCCAAATCCTAGTAGAGGAATCTAATGCAAGGTTCTTTTCTCCATTCATTATGTATCTATTCAAAAGAAAAGTCATCCAATCATAGTAACACATTACACATATTGGGATGCTTATACCCAAACCATAACACAAAAAATGAACCACCCCATTGTTACGTCACCGCAACAAACATCGACAAGAACCTACCTCAATGGCTCAACATAAACCACCTCCACTGAAACCAGTACCCGCAACACAAAACACAAAAAGGCTTTCAAATTAATGGATTTGGATGTATGAGAATCAGTTCCTTGATAAGAATAATCCCCCCAACAATGTTAAACATGAAGTGATTCCCTCATCAAGACTAAGTTAGTTTCACCACCATAAACATTTTCCTTTACCACACTAATTGTTTTAGACAACCATCCAGGATTTGCCTAGGTCAAGCGAAAACCACCCACCATACCAACATATATAAGTTCCAACATGCAACGACCAAACACAATTGGTTCCATCCCATGGTATTGATTCTTTCATACCACTCATGCACCCTTAACCTTATCTTTCATCCCACTACCATTTTGACCTCCCATGCACTTGCTCATAACCACTCATCATGCGCCTTTCACACAAAAACTCATTCATTCCCCACTAAAGAATTGGTTCCACGTGCATCAAAATTGGTTCCCTCACATGAGAACTGATTCCTCCTACCATTCATGCAATCCTTCTACCTCTATATCTTATAACACTTCCATTCTCACCTCAAACAAGGGTATACCACAAATAAAGCACTTCAACAAGTTGGGTACAATTCGCTAGATAACCACAACTCACACCAACACAGCTATGTAACATCGTTCACAAATAAACGTTGCATCAAACCCACATTTAAATAAATTAGTCGATCATAATTATCTATGTTCAGTCAATATTCGTCAAGAATCTCTTTGTTCATGCATGAATTCTAGCCCTCACTGCTTTTGATGCCATGCAGAGTCATGGGCACAATGAAGAGTAAAAAACAAAAGGAAGAGTGGTATATGAAGTTATGATTACTGATGTAGGATTATTTCGTAAAAACATACAATATCTACTATGTTTATCCACACATTTCCTTCATTATGTGAGGATTCTTAAGATTGTATATCACTTAAATGATCGCTTGCACTCATACAGAAATCACTTAAAAGAAACACGCGAAACACTTACAGATGATACTTACTTAAATGTGAACTCAATATAAAAGACAAATTAATGATTATTCATAAAAATAAACAAAAATAAAAGCTTAATCTCATTAAAATTATTATAAAGCTTAATTTTTTTTTGTACTTTATTAGACCTATTGCAATAGGTTGACATAATGTGAAAATAATCCTCTCCATACTTATTTAATTTTTTTTTTTGTATTTTAAGTTGAAAGCTTATGGACCTACTTACTTGGGAAATAATCGAATTAAAATTAATCTAACTATTATGGATATCAAAATTGAAAAATGTTACTAGTTACTCATTGATTCAAAAGTCGAGTATTGGATTAAAGATAGAAAGTCAATATTCAAGTGCTTAATCATAATCAAATATAGTTCACATTACTCGTTCTTATTATTTAAGATCCAAAAACCCGTATATACATAGTTGCTCAATATTAAGTCATTCCTTATATTATTTTACTACATTTCTTAACTTGAACAATGAATAAATCTTTTGAACAAAGACCTCTTTTTTGTATTCAATCCTCGAAATATGCACAAAGTTGAAAACACCAAATTGACTTCTTCACATTTTAAAAAAGTAAAACAATACTCTATCTTCTTGTAAAATTATAAATATTATATGCAATAATAAGTCTAAATTAAAAAATATAAAAGTTTTAGTTGTTGATTTTTTTTAAAAAAAAAACGTATTAGTTAAACCAAATATAACTTGCTTAATGATAATATAACACATAAAAGTTACCAATTATATTTTTCAATATATAAAATAATGAGTTGCTTACTAGGGTTTTCTTAATTTTAAACTTTTTGAGGCCATGGACCATTTATGCTACTCTTTCAATATGATGATTCATTGAACACATTTGACAGGATGTGGTTTGGTTCAGTGCTATTAAAGAATGTTCTGAATTTAATACATTGACCATATAATTAAGCAGTCTTTAGTCAATCAAATACGCATTAATTGACATTTAAATTTGATTATTCACGTTCACCTGTTATCTTCAAAAAATAGGCACACTCTCTTTGCAACCTTAATTCATTTTTTATTTTTCGTGGTGCCCACTCCTACCTTTTTTTCTTCATTGTTATTTTCATCCACCCCTTTTCTTGAATAAAAAAAATTATGGTCAAGTCCTAAATACCATTAAGCTTATATTTAGAGACACACCTCATAGTTTCTTTCAAAACTTACGTGTCTTGTTTATTAACCAAATATTCAAGCTATGGTTTTCTATCGCTATCGGTTAACATCTATACAAATAGGAGTCAAAAGCATATTTGGCAACACGGAGAATGATAACTTTCATTTTTTTAAACCCATCTTTATTACCGAGGTATATTGATATTGTGCGTAGGACAAAAAATTAGTAGATGGTTCATTAGCGGTTATCTCTAGTTGATGTGAGACTTTTAACACACTCTTTTACACCGAGGTACTATGTTAGAAGTGGGAGGATTGCACCCACTTATATAATGTGGATTGACCTTATCTTTAGTCGATATGAGACTTCCAACATATATATTAATCAATGATCCACACTAATCCACGTCAAGGAGTAGAAGATGAAAGTTAATGAATGGAAGTCTAAGGTATAATTTTTCATAAATTAATTTCTATGAAATGTTTTTGTTAACATTTGAGAAAGATAATTTTTATTAATACAAACTTTAAGTTTACGATTCGTTTCTAAATACGAATGATATTTGATTTAGATATATTTGACATTTAAATGAAATGTGCGGTTTTTGAAAAGATTGATGACAAAATTATTATTACAAAAATTATTATATTATGATCGTAAATGTTATATTCTTTTAATTGCTTATTAATCCATAGAAGTTAAGAACAACAACTTGCAATTGATACGTGTCTTGATTGTTGTTAAAATGACTATTATTCTTTTGTTATGTTTATCCATAAGATGAGGTTTTTTCGCATAAAGTGGATAAAAAATGTGTCAATGTCACTTAAAAAAAAAATCCTAATAGACTTTGAAAAAACATAAACCAGAATAAAAAAACCCACTAATATTAATATTTTTAAATTATTAATAATTATTTAATATTTGAATAATTTTTCATATTTGATGATAATTAAAATATTTTATCTAAGTAAAAAAAATTAAAATTTAATAAATTGGAATTACTTTATCTAAATAAAATATTAAAAATACCTAATTTTAAAATAAAATCAATTAAAATATATTTGAATATATTAAAATGGTAAAATCTCTTATTTAATCACAATGTCAGAATTAGCATAATACAATTTTTATATTACAAAAATAAAAAAGATGGAAAATCCTTTTAGAATATATATATATATATATATATATATATATATATATATATTAAAAAATTTGAACATAATAAACATATTAAAGTCATTTAGTTTTATTAATGTCCGAACAATAAAACACTCTTATGAGGAAAGCTAATAAAGTGATACATGTCTAAGTTCGAAAACCCTGAAAAATGAATAAGATTAACTTAAAAAATTGTAGTTTATATTAAATTGAATTTTTTTTAGACAAGTTTAGTTAATGTAATCTACGTTTTTAATAAATATAATTCGATTATCCATATCCTTATACACTTATACACAATCTATTATATAAAATAATAATTATATTAAAAAAGTTAAACATTATACACAAGAGTCCCAATCGCATAAGGTTGGACCATTTCGCCTTTCAGAACTCCCATGTCTTATTGCGAATTGGATATGCTTTTAATTCACAAACATACTAAACTTTTGATGTAACTTCTCACTGCAAAAACATTCAGAGGAATTTCTTATCTATTTAATTAATTTAGATTACCATATATTCTACTTAATTATATATACTTATCTAAATTAAATCATTTATTATTTATTCAAATTGATTACAAATGATGAATTTTTGATGCAAGAAAAAAAAAACACATCAGAATTAATAAATTTTGTAATCAATTTCATCTTACCTGTATCAACTGGTTTCTGTTGTTTCACTTTTTTTTTCCTTTATTTATCTTCCTAACACTAAATTTAGAGTGCACGTTTTGATTTATCCATTACAACAAATTAAGGCGCAATGGAATGAGCGAATCTTGGTTGTAACGGAAATGATAGAAAACACACAAAAATTAATTAACTAATTTCTTACAGAAAAGCAAAGAGAAAAAGGAAAGAAACATGGACGGTGGCACTGTACACGTACCATGGCCTTAATTTTTGTCTTAACAAATAACAACAAAGATAACAATAACCCTTCTCCTTCTCTTTCTCTTCCTCTTTCGTTTTCTCTCTCTTATTGTTTTATTTATTTATTTATTTTTTTCTTCCCTTCCCATTCTGTTCATCTCACCGCCCTTTTTTCCATCATCATCGTTGTCATAATTCATCCACACACGACGCACTTTTTTTTTCTTTTCTTCTTTCCCTGCAACTCCTTCTCTTTCTCTCTGAATTGCAAATCTCAAAAGCCTCAAAAGTTAGAGAGAGAAAGACCGCGCTCAGAAACAGCAATAATTCACTTTCTTTTCAAACTATATTACTCTGTCTCTCTCCACCTCATCATCGCCGTTGAGATCTCAGGTATATACGTCAGTTGAATTTCGCGTCGGTTAATTCAAATTTTCCATGTTCTCTTACACCACTTGCAACCGCTGATCTTACTATTTCTTCGTCGCCGTTGTTGTGTTATCCTAATCCTTCTTTGCTCTCTTTTGTTTTCGAATTTTATCGAGTTTCGTGTGCGGTGATCTGTGTGTATTTCTCTTCGTTGTGTTGTGCTTCTTCTTTTGGTTTTGGATCGGTATTTGAATTTTCGTCGTTATTTTGCTTTCTCTTTTAGGCGATTCGCTTTTTTCTGTTGTGGTTTTCGATTTTGGTTGTGTTTCGAAGCTTTGGAAAATTCGCGTGTTTTTTTTTTTTTTTTTCTGTTTGCTTTTAATTTGAGAGGAGAAATGAAAAAATGAAATGAATATTAGATGACCGGTGCTGGTGGATCTTAGTATTCAAGTCTAACGTAATTGGCGTTTCTAAGTTTAAAATCCTTCGTTTTTTTCTTTTTAAATTGGTGTTTGATGCTTCAAGGCCTATCAACTCAGTGCTCAAACTTCCACGGTTTTACAATTACATAGCCGTGAGTGTAATCTTATATAGGTTCTCTGGTTTTGGCAAACAATGGAATGCTTTCCCGAGTTGGCTATTATTGATTTGATTTTATTTGAGAGAAGTTTTATGGAGGAGAAAGCTGTAGAAGATAAATTATTCGGAGAAATCTTTGCGGTTTGCAGCGATAGCACTCTAAGGTGGTATTATTGCTCTTGGTTTACAGTATCAGCCTAATTTGAGAACTGGGAAGCCTGGGACATGAATGTCATAGATGGTTGTTCTGGTAACGAGGAATTTGTTGCTTCATTGGTCAAAGAAGTAATCTGTGGTGAAAATAGTGCAATTATGGGACAGTGTTCCTTTGCATATTAATATTAATTTGCAAATGCTAATTGGTTTACGATTGCATAAAGAAGATAAAAATAAGAGAAAACAATACCGTTCCTTTATTGGTAATTGATGATATCATTTGTTGAATTGTGATTTGTGATGGTGGAGAAATGCTGAAGCTGATGAAATATGTTGCTGGTAACTGCTTAATCATGGATGCTTAAATCAGATACCAATGAGATTTTTCTAAGATAAAGATGACTTCAATTTTTTTTTTCCATCTCAAACATTGCTTGAGAATATTGACAAGACATATGATGTTGTTGAATAGAATGATTGGCCAAACCTTGTTATGGAAGATAATTTGGACTTGTGATAGCCTGAAAAATTTAAAATGATGACATATTTAGGTCACTGTAATTGCAAACTGTGATCTTCGCTGAAAAGCAGTTAAAAATCTGTGCGGCCTGAGTAATGCATTCTCATTGCTTGAAAATTGTTTACATTTTAGAGTTATCCTTCTTGCCTTACATGTTATTATTTTGCTTTCTTTTGTTATAGAACCCCGGGCACAGTGAATTCAGTTTTTTGTCAACTAAAAAACTAGGTTGACTCCAATCCAAATAGAATGTATATAAGTTTGGTTATCTTATGTTTCTGGGTGTGTTTATGTGTTGTATGCAAGTATGTATGTATGTATGTATGCATTCATATAACAAGGACAAGTTGTTTCTTTAGAAAATTTGAAATATTTCTTGTAGAGGAGTTTTAGTTAGACAACTTCTGAAATTACCATCTACTACATTTTAACAAACATGCTTTACCACAACCTTATGTGAAGCATACTTTTTTTCCTATATTATCGATAACATTTTTTTTTCTGACTTAATAATAAACCAAATTTGAGTTCTTTTGGGTCTCAATGTGTTCAAATTTAGGTCCTGTTCTATATATTTTTAATTCAAGCATCTCTCTGCTTACTTTTGTTTGAATATATGTCTGTAGTTCAGTTGGTTGGACTACTTAGTTTTAGAATCCCAAAGTTTGGTTTGAACCTCAATGTAGATCTGTTGATCTCAACATATCTCCTTGTAGAAGCAGGATGGATTTGTGTGTGCTTCCACCTATTGAACCGATATCCATCTAATTCCTCCTTAGGTTCCAATCTCTAGCGTAAATTTATGATTGTCAATGCCTGACATGAAACTTCCATAATGCCTATGGATATTGGTGAATATGAAAGGTGGCCACATTTTGTGGATGTTTGGATTTTTTGTTCCATCTATATTTTTGTTTCATCATGTCTTCTAGAATAATTTAAATGTATAATTTGTGACTTGAGACCCAAAAGTTGACTCTTTTTCCTTGATTTAGTCATTTTCCAATTAACATACAATATTTTTGCTATTTGTGCATAATGTGGTAGAGAAGACATAGTAGCACAATTTATCCTAAAAGTAGAGTTGGAATTTGGGGAAAAATCTTTCTATGATTTATTCTTCCAGAACGAACGGGAAAATCTTTCAGCCCGTGCTATGGTTGATAGTTGAAAGATACAGAAAACTATTTTATGTTTAAGAAAGTGAGGGTTTTTGATGCCTGATGTTCTCTACATGTTTATGTGCATAGTGACGAATGGTTTTCTTGTTCTTATTTTTTTGTTAACATCGGTTTCTTCATGCAGTGGATTACCTTCACATTGTAGAGAGAGGATACTTTAGAAGGAACTTGAGCCATGTCTAGCTCAGCAAAAGTTTTGGATCCTGCATTTCAGGGAGTTGGTCAAAGAGTGTATCCTTTTAGTAAAGGGTTTGATTTATAAAAAAATAAGGAATATATATATATATATATATATATATATATATATATATATATATGTATATGTATATATATATATGTGTATATATATATGTGTATATATATATGTGTATATATATATATATATGTGTGTGTGTGTGTGTGTATATATATATATATATATATATATATCTTTTTCTTTATCACTAAAGTAAAGTTGAGGAGTAAAATATAAGAAAGAATAATTGAACCATTCAGCTATAAACACTACTTGATTCACTATCATAAACCTAACCTTGGTCTATGTTGAAATTAACTTTTATCAATAAGAATCATGGACAGCAAAGATTAGACTTTGGACCAGAAGGTTATAGAGTCTCTGGTTCCATGTCATGAACTTTTTACCCTGAATACTGTTGGATTTAGACATTAATAATTTTATGTCTAGCATTCATCCTATTTTTTACATATTGAATGTACTATATGCTTTGAGAGTTTGAAACTTGACATTCTGTAGAGGAACTGAAATATGGAGGATTGAGAATTTTCAGCCAGTTCCTTTGCCCAAATCTGAGCATGGAAAATTCTACATGGGAGATTCTTATATCATCTTGCAGGTATGTACTATATCCGATATTACCTTGGAACATTGATATGTTTGCAAGTGTATGTGGTGTTGCAGTTTGGTGATAAGGCTGGATATTTTGGAGATAGTTGATCTTTTTTAACCCTTTGTGCAATGCTGTAAATGACTCACTTCATTCTGTGAATATTAAAGTAGATGATAATCCACAGTGTTAGATTAGATACAATATACAAGATGTATAAGGAAACCGCACAATCACATAATTTCTTTACGTGTGAAATATAGGTTGTTATCTTTTTCTTTCATTTATATTTTGAGCAATCGTTCTATGTGCCTATGCAGACAACTCAAGGCAAAAGTGGCAGTTATTTTTATGATTTACATTTCTGGATTGGAAAAGATACAAGTCAGGTAAGTTTGAACTTTCGCCCTCTTCCATCTCCATCCTGAATCATGCCAAATTTATCTTAAATTACTTTTTGTCCCTCCTTAAATGAAGAGGTGGGTAAAATGCTGAAGCTTGTAGAGTTGTGCCTTTTTAAAATTTAACTATTTTGAGTTTTTTTTCTTTTTTTTTTCTGAATATTAACTATTCCAAGGTGTTTTAACCGTCTTGTTTTTAAAATATTTTGATGTTTGAGATATTTTGAACATGGTTTACATCTGTTTGGAAATACATAAACCAATAAATATCTTTTTGACAGAATAATAGTCTTGATTGACACTGATTTCACTTCTAGGATGAGGCTGGAACTGCAGCCATTAAAACCGTTGAACTAGATGCTGCTCTTGGAGGCCGTGCAGTGCAGCACAGGGAAATCCAAGGTCATGAATCTGACAAGTTTTTGTCATACTTTAAACCATGTATAATACCATTAGCGGGTGGTGTGGCATCTGGGTTTACAAAACCTGAAGAAGAGGAGTTTGAAACACGTTTGTATGTATGCAAAGGGAAAAGAGTTGTTAGATTAAGACAGGTATAGTTTTCTATTTTCATTAAATTCATTAATTTGGAGAACATGCAGTTAAACATTTTTCTTTTTGATAGATCCCTTTTGCAAGGTCTTCATTGAATCATGATGATGTATTCATAGTCGACACTGAGAATAAGATATACCAGTTCAATGGTGCAAATTCCAATATTCAGGAAAGAGCCAAATCTTTGGAAGTTATACAATTCCTTAAAGAAAAATATCATAAAGGGAAATGTGATGTTGCAATTGTTGGTAAGGGAAATTTTCCTATTACATAATTCAGTACTTCTGTTCATCAGATGCACTTCATTTAGTTTTTTGCTTAATAAAAACTACTCCACTTTTCAGATGATGGTAAGTTAGACACAGAGTCTGACTCAGGTGAGTTTTGGGTCCTCTTTGGTGGTTTTGCTCCCATTGGGAAGAAGGTAGTCAGTGAGGATGATGTTATTCCAGAGTCAATTCCTGCTCAGCTTTATAGGTATGTTGGTTTTATGCTCCTCAAGCTCTATTGCCCTTCCTCCACTCCATGCATCTGTTTTGAGAATGTTATACAACTACAGATGTATTTGGTAATTTTTTAAACTAAGACAAAATAATACCATCAAAACAAATGAATTTTCAGCTACTATATTTTATTTTTAAATCGGTAAATCATCTGATGTGCAAGTATCAAAGACAATTAGAAAAGTTATTTATAATTAATTGGTGGTTTTATGCTCCTCAAGCCCTATTGCCCTTCCTCCACTCCATGCATCTGTTTTGAGAAGGTTATACAACTACAGATGTATTTGGTCATTTTTTAACGAAGACAAAATAATACCATCAAAACAAATGAATTTTCAGCTACTATATTTTATTTTTAAATCAGTAAATCATCTGATGTGCAAGTATCAAAGACAATTAGAAAAGTTATTTATAATTAATTGGTATACTACCTTATTTTTGTAAAAAATATTATTAAGATACCGTATGCTCTTGTTTTCATCTATGTTAGGAGAATACTGATAGAAACCTAACGCTGAAGATGAATATAGGGGAAGACACTCCTATTAAGAAGGGGATTAGAAAATCAGATAAAAGTTTTAGAGATGTTGGCAAAAGGATCTTGTTGTAGATATATTTATTGACAATTGGCTCATAGAGCCCAATTCCATTTTTTGGTCAATGCATAGGTTTTACACCCAATTTCTGTGTATTTGTGTCAAATGAGATTTTGTTTGAAATCATGGACGTTTTTTAATTCTTCTAATTCTACCTGATGCATGAATATGCCTTTCTGTTGCTGCTTATTAAATTTTAATGAGGACAGCAATTTTTTTTCCGTTAAATAGCACTATCATCATACTCATTAAAATTTTTAATGATGGGGACATGGGTATTTTAGGATGTAGAAATCCCACATTAAGTGGTATGAGAGACTAAATACAGTATTTAAGTGTTAGTGCTCACCTTAATATTATCATCGTATTAGTTAAAATATTTAATGAAAGTGACTTGGGTATTATGGGGGTCTAGATCGCACTTTAAGTAGTATTAGAGATTCAATAGAGTATTAAGTCCTTTACTGCGCTCATTTATCAATATTAGAGCTGGTTGTTAGGGTCTCAAAGGGATATTTTGAAGGTTTCTCACGCACAAGGATGTTGAATGAAGTATGACATAATGAAGTACTGTAGAGTGACCCAGAGATATGTTGGGTTTTAGGGATGGTGTTATGATAGGATTTAGTATTACGGAGAGCCCCAGTGCTACATTGAGTAGATTGAGGTGTTTGGTGGAGTATTGAGCAGTATGAGATAGTAATTTTATCAATATAAATTCGTATGAAGTTTATGCTTCATCTGCTCTATATGTGTGCATTAATTTTAGTTTTTTGACCTGGAAGAAATGTTGGCATCATCATGTGTTGATTAGCATTATGATTGTTGACAATGCTTCATTCTGATAACTAAAATGAGGACTTAACTCCCTATGCACTCTCCTTCCAGTATTGCTAATGGTGAGGTTACGCCCGTGGAAGGTGAACTGTCTAAATCATTGTTGGAAAACAACAAATGCTATTTATTGGACTGTGGTGCTGAGGTATTTGTCTGGGTTGGTCGGGTAACTCAAGTAGAAGAACGAAAAGCAGCCTGCCAAGCTGTTGAGGTAATGCCATTCTAGAATCTATTTCTTACAGAATCCATCTCTTTGTTAGTTAAAAGTGGACCATTAATTTATGAATATCTGCAGGAGTTTGTTACAAGCCAAAATAGGCCAAAATCTACTAGGATAACCAGGATTATTCAAGGTTACGAGACACATTCATTTAAGTCCAACTTTGATTCTTGGCCATCTGGATCTGCTAATACCAATGCAGAGGAAGGAAGAGGAAAAGTTGCAGGTGAATATCATATCTTCTCTCATGTATTTTGACTTGCCATTTTGTGTAGATAAGCCATGCTGACAAGTGTGCTGTTTGATGCACTGTTAGCATTGCTTAAGCAACAAGGTATGGGTGTCAAAGGAATGGCCAAAAATACCCCTGTAAATGAGGCAATTCCACCTTTGCTTGAAGGAGGTGGGAAGATAGAGGTGGGGTTATAATTTCCTTTATAAACTTTCCCTGGCTTGATTAATTTACACCTCTGAACATGTAATATTATTTAAATTTTTAGGTATGGCGAATTAATGGAGATGCCAAGACTGCATTGCCAAAGGAGGAGATTGGTAAATTTTATAGTGGAGATTGTTATATTGTACTGTACACATATCATACCGGTGAGAGGAAAGAAGACTTCTTCTTGTGCTGTTGGTTTGGTAAAGACAGCATTGAGGTAATTTATGTCCTTCAGTTTGAGATCTAGATTCATTGTGATTGTGAGGATTGTAAAGTTTCAATTTGATACTATCTTCAGTGCCAAACACTATTAGGACTTAACTAGAATTTGGATGTATAGGAAAACATGTTTTTGTTATTTAACTCGGTTTAAATTTTTTGGCTGTGATTGACGTTGTGAATATCAAAGCCTTAGCTTTATTTATTGGTGTCTTGGCAGGATATATTTGGATTCATGTGATCAAACTATACTCTGTTAGTTACCATAATCTATATCTGTAAAGTTATTCCATATCAAACAATCTATACCTGGATAAATTATATTCAACTATATATATATTTACATATACATACATGTGTTCACGCAGTAGTGCATGCTAGGCACACACACACACCTTATATATATGGTAACTATTATTTAATTCTCCTTCTTTAGGAAAGGAATAGTGCTGGAACACTGGGTAATTGACCGGTTTACTGATTAACTTTACTGATTAACATTGTTCAAAAAGTGGTTAATGAGTAATCACCTATTAGTCAACTACTTGAGATTTATTTCGTCTTGAAGGTATAACTTGTCATAAATCATTATGTGCAATTAAAATAATTATTGCTTTTCAGTACCTATTATTTGTTTCATAATTATTTATCCCTACTTAATTCAATTTGAATGCTTCGACCTTTGGTTAAATTTACTATTCAGGAGGACCAGACAACTGCTACTCGGTTGGCCAATACAATGTTTTCCTCATTAAAGGGTAGACCTGTACAGGTATCGTAAACACTAGTGTCAATTTGAGTATGTTGCATGGAAAACGTGTATAATTCACATTAGTTTCTTTCAGGGTCGCATATTTGAAGGCAAAGAGCCACCACAATTTGTTGCTATTTTCCAACCAATGGTGATACTTAAGGTATCATGACCAGAACTATATGTTGCTTTAAGTAATATACAGTATGTCTTAGAAAAAAAAACTAATTATGTTATGACATACACGTATTTTAGGGAGGATTGAGCTCCGGGTACAAGAATTTATTAGCAGACAAAGATGCATCAGATGAGACATACACATCAGAGAGTATTGCACTTATTCGAATGGGTGGAACTTCTATTCATAACAATAAATCTGTACAAGTTGATGCGGTATGTACCCATCAAAATATTTACTTTTTTCCTCTCCATTATGTATATTTGTAGAACATATTTTTTCCCAGTCCTTCATAATTATGTCATTCTTATACAGGTGCCGTCATCATTGAATTCTTTTGAGAGTTTTGTCCTGCAGTCTGGCTCTACAGTTTTTATCTGGCATGGGAATCAGTGTTCTTTTGAGCAGCAACAGCTAGCAGCAAAGGTTGCTGAATTTTTAAGGGTAAGGTCTTGGGATCTAGGTTTTTGGTCTTATTTAAAATTATTGAAGCACTTCCACAAAATTTTACAGCTTAAACAATTCCCAATTCTCAATTTTGTACAATTTAAACTTGTTTGAGTCTATAGTAATTGCTAAAGATCCGTCTTTCCTCATTATCTTGGAACCGGAAGACTCTCATTTCTTTATATAGAGTGGTATGGACACACAATATGCCCCTAGGGATGTATCATGAGTTGAGAGAGCTTCATTTTGAAGTTCAGATCACTATTTTGATTGATGTATCAAAATTGTGGCTGTGTGGCATAGAATTGAGGCTGGATACGTGTTTGTTTTCTTTTTCTTTTACAAAGTAGCTGTACAATAAAATCTTTTAGAGGATAAAAATGTCGTTGGGTGTAAGTTCTAGGCCCAATTATGTCTTTTCCGTCCTTGATAAATTGTGGTCTTTTTGTTTTTGTTTTTTTTTATTTTATTTTACTTTAGCATTAGCACATTTTTTAGGTAGTACCTGCCGTAATTCTAGATGTCAAAATTAACGTTGATGATGTCATATCATCCCATATAAGCAAAATTTGCACGTCAGTAATGATGATGTCACCAAAAGTGCCACATCAGTGTATGATGTCATCAAGGACCGAAACAAAAGAATAACATATTTAAGGATTAAAGACAAAAAATGATATATTTGTAAGGGACCAAAGTTAAAAATGGCATATTTGTAGGAATTAAAATTAAAAAAAAAGATATTGAACATATTGGAAAGACTAAGAAAATCCTATAAATGTAAGGGGGAGCAAAAAAGGTTAGTTCGCAGGTCAGAACGTTCTGTTGGTCCCTTTGGTACCTATTTTGAATTTGAATATAAGCAGGCTAAACCGACATGCTTTTCTATTATTTCTTACCTCCATCCAAACTAAGTTGTTTGCTTAACATGACGATAGAGTTAATAGTAGGTTTGCTATATACATTATTTTCTCACGAGAAAACTGTCGGTATTCAGCCTGGAGTTACTCTAAAGCATGCTAAAGAAGGAACAGAAAGCTCAGCTTTCTGGTCTGCACTAGGAGGAAAACAAGCTTACACCAGCAAGAAAGTTGTTAACGAAGTTGTCAGAGATCCACATTTGTTCGGCATATCATTTAATAAAGGTAACATTTTCTTGTCATGTTACTTATTATATAATTATATAATATTATTATGCAGTTGCATATTGTTGATTGATACACTGACCATTTCTGTTTTTCCATTGTGGGTCCACCAGGAAAGTTCAAGGTGAGCTTTGTTACTGCACCTTCATTAATTTTTTTTCCATATTTATATGAAATTTGTATACAGTGAGGACAGGAGATTCTGAATGTATTCTAATTAGTTTTCTTAAATTTTACCCTGCAGGTAGAGGAAGTTTACAATTTCTCACAAGATGACCTGCTTCCAGAGGATATCCTTGTACTTGACACACACGCAGAAGTGTTTATTTGGGTCGGTTATTCTGTGGACCCAAAAGAAAAGCAAAATGCTTTTGAAATTGGTCAGGTAACATGCTAAAAAGCATATGGCTTTTATTTTGTATATTTTCTTCTGCTTGAAATTGTTGATGCATACTCGAATGCTTCCTTCAGAAATACATAGATATTGCTGCATCTCTGGAGGGACTATCTCCACATGTACCAGTGTTTAAAGTAACAGAGGGGAATGAACCTTGCTTTTTCACAACATACTTTTCTTGGGATCATGCAAAAGCTGTGGTATGTACTTTAACACAAAATTATCCCTTTTTCAGTTTGAGGTGTTATGTATTTTCTTTGAAAAATTAATCATTTTCACTCGTTTAATTTAGCTTCATTTTGTATGTCTTTGCTGGTTGAGAAGAGGACAGTTTTATTGGTTTACTAGCAAGTTTAGTGATATTCCGTGTGATTGTTGTTATTGTTGATAGGGTTCTTAAAGTTCTGAATATAACATAGTACAGCTCCCATGTATGAAGAAGTTTAGTTAGTGCTGTCTATGTGTGTTGCGGTTGAGAGACTTACCAAAATAAATTTACTGTGCAGGTTCAGGGGAACTCATTTCAGAAAAAGGTGGCGCTACTCTTTGGGATTGGCCATGCTGTCGAGGTATGGCTCAATTTCTCATTTTTATGTGGTAAAATTTGGACCATGCAAATTAATCCACTTTAGAGACTATTGTGTCATATTTATCAAAACAACTTAAAAAGAACTTGAGTATAAGCAATGTTTTTTACATGCAAAGATTCAACTACTAATATTTAACCCACCCATGCTGCTTTTGTATAAATAAATATTTCTTTTTCCAAGTTATGGGTTGTATAGGTTTGTGCAGATGCAATTTTTTCAGTGCAATAAATATCATGCCTGATTTGGATGTTGGCATTAATTAGTATGCTGTATGTTCCTCTACTGTCTAATGAGACTTTGTTGATTCTGGTGATAGGATAAGTCAAATGGGTCAAGTCTGGGGGGACCAAGACAAAGAGCTGAAGCTTTGGCTGCTTTGAACAATGCATTTAGTTCATCATCTGAGAAAGCACCCAGTATGGTATGGTTACTTCTATAGATGATCGAGTACCTTTATAGTCAATGATCTTTAAACCAAAAGTAGATTAGTTGATAATTCAGTATAACAAATAGAGAATATTAAATAGCATTCTCTTTATTTTGTTATTGGAAGTTAAACAGGTGAAGTTTTAGAATTCGTTTTGCTCTGAATGGATAAGTGAGAATAAATTAAGAGTGGATTTACTTCAATAAAATTACCCCGAGTGGGGATCACATGTACTCTTTGTGGTTTCTGTTCGTTTTGGTAATCTGGTTTCTGGTCAATTATCATCAGGGAACTAATTAATCTTGTGTGTTCTTTCAGACACAAGATAGATTGAATGGGTTAAGCCAAGGAGGACCAAGACAAAGGGCAGAAGCTTTAGCTGCTTTGAACTCTGCATTTAATTCATCATCTGGGACAAAGCCTGTAACTCCTCCAAAGGCATCCGGAAAAGGTCAAGGATCACAAAGAGCTGCAGCAGTGGCTGCTCTTTCACAAGTTCTTACTGCTGAAAAGAAGATAATAACACCCGATGGTTCTCCTGTGGCCAGCAGTAGTCCTCTCACTGAAAATAGCCCCACTGGTAAGAAAAGTAGGTTTTTTTTTTATCTAATTGTGATGTTGAATTCAATGGGTTTGCCAAGTTAAACATTTCACAACCCCTACTATGATATTTGTGTTTTTTCTTTTGAACAATGAATGTAAATCCTTTTGTTCAATTCTAATAATGTTCTTGTTTGATGATTTAATCATAGTAGTATATTCTGCAATTGTCTTTACCTCGTGCTAGTAAACTACAAGTAGTGGAAACGTTGTTGTGCAGTACACATGTTTGGATGAACTTTTGTACAAGGCACTTCTAGGGGAGAAAATAATAAGTAAAAATTAAGTTATGCATGATCTAATTTTCTTCTACTAAAAGTATGTATTGAAAAGTTTGTCAACCATACCCATTGTACTACATTCTTGAAATACCTTAAACTTTTTTCAGACGTAAGAGTAGAAACAGCACATGCCAATTTAATAAATTTTTAAGTTTTTTCTTTCCCTTATTTGAAACCGGACTATTAAGTGCCTGCTTTGGATTAAAAAAAAATTGACGATCGTTTGCACACTATTTGTTCAAGTTCTTGCTGCAGAAGCTAAGAGTGAATCCTCTGAAGTCGAAGAAGTTGCAGAGGCCAAGGAAACAACAGAGGAACTTGCCCCTGAAACTGCTAGCAATGAGGATATGGAACCAAAACAAGAAATCGTGGAGGAGTCGGATGGTAGTCAAAGGACGTTTACTTATGAGCAATTGAAGACTAGATCTGTTAATGATTTGCCTGGAGTTGATCTTAACCGGAGGGAGGTTAGTTGCTTTCTATTGTTTTTTTTTATTAGATTAAAATTAATTTGAAATATAAGCCCCCTACCTGAAATTTGTATTGATATAATATATCAAAACTCCTGAAAGGGCATCTTTAATTGCATTCCTCTTTGGTGATATATTATTCTGTTAATTTTATGCGTAGATTGAAATAACATTTTTCTTTGTTAATTTTTACTGGTCAGGCCTATCTGTCGGAGGAGGACTTCAACGCTATATTTGGAATGGAAAAAGAGGCATTTTATAAGTTGCCAAGATGGAAGCAAGACATTCTGAAAAAGAAATATGAATTGTTCTAGACTTGCAATCTGCTTCTTTTGTTACTATAGCTTTCCTCAGTTATCTTAAAATGCTCTTATCTGTTGGATAGGGTTTTATTGGGTATATACCATAGTTTGGGTTCATATGATAGCGTTTTGCTTTCGGCCTATATGATGGACGTAGCTGTGGTTAGTGTCCAAGTTTGAATGTGACGCTGCATGGAGAGTGATTTTTAGTTTTCTCCTTTTAGATTGCCGCTGCTGCCTCTTGCAATGTTTGCATATTGTAGCAATGAAGACACTAGACAGTGGTGAGGTCCAATTCTTTTATTTTCTCAAGTTTGTATTTTATATATCTTGTGCTATTTGCTTTATAATTTGTCATTGGTTAGAAAGGCGGGTGTATATGTATTGTTTTTTTTTCTTTTACACTTATAACACAATATAATGGAACATAAAAAAGTTTGTTATTTTTAGTTAATTTGTATTATGTAAATGATGTTATCTTTATTATCATTATTATTATTATTTAATTGCTGGAGCTTTTGAATTTTGGATAACATTGTACATTCGTTTAGTTAAAATGGAATTTGTTTACTAGGATTGGTTAATTTAAATAAAATTTTATTGTATAAGTTTGAAAAATATTACTTTAGAAAACGTATTTAAATATGCGTAATTGATTTTGAATTTTACTTATGTGGGCATTCTTTTAAATGTTACTAGAACTACTCTAAAGGAGGTATATTAAAAAAATATTTAAATTACCTTCATTAAATTACTAAGCTGTTGAATATGATATAACTAATTTATTAATGGGAGAATCGTCAATGTCAAACTAACATCACACTTGATACATATCTATTTGTCTACGAATACGAAAATAAATGGTGACCAAACTGGTTTAAAATTTTCAATTAACTAGATTTTAGAAGAAAGTCATATATATTATTATGGTTTGGCTTAATTATTCATAGAAATTGAAAAAATTACATTATTCCTTTTGGCGGGTTTGGGCGGCTAGAAGACAGGAGTGTGTCCTGGATTGGAAATTTCAGAAAGGGGAAAACAAAACTAAAAGCATTTCGGAATGCTCATTGTGCAATATATTTTTTAAATATCCATTTCGAAACATATGTTACAGAATAATCATTTTGGAAATATATTTCCGAATTATGTTTTGGAGTACTCTTCTTGGACCAGATTGGTTTATAGGATTTTATAATTTCTTATTAGATGTTTAATAGTTTGTATTCATAATTTTTTTTTTCATGAGAGTCTGTTGGTACTCCTAGTTATATCGGCAAAAATGACCATGGAAATATTAAATATGTTTATTAGCTTAATTATAAAAAACATGGAACAATATATACATATTTAAGAAATCAATTTTTGTATACGTGTGTTTTGATATACTAATTTAGTAAAAATTGAAGTTAAGAATAGTTATAAGGTGTTCATTCTCGTTAGAAAAAGTTAATCTTAGTGTATATTTAGCTTTAATTTCACTTAAGGAATTAGAATTGTTAATTAAGGGTAAAGGTTTAAATAATTTAAATAATTCAAAAATTCCCATTGACAAAATAAAAGCTAAATTTAATTAAAACCTATATTAGAAAAATAAGATAACTAAATTAGAACCCATAACAACACACTAATCTTGATATGTTTTTCTAATTTTATCATTTAAAAAATATGTATCACTTCCAATGACACTTATATGTTTACGTATATTTATTAAGATTTTGAGAATTTCTGTCTCCACAGATAATTATTTATCTTTTCATCTATGATATAATTGATAGACTTATTTTGACTTTAAATTCGTTGAGATACTATTTACTATCATTAAAGTTAATTATCTTATTTGAGATATCGTTTATTTTAGAAGTTAAAACTCATGCCACGATACAATTGATATTAATTCTTAAATAATATGAAATTATTAAATTTATCATAAGTCAACTTAAAATAATGGAGAATCCCAGCAAAGTTCTCAACCTAAATTCTAGAAGTTGAACAATCTTTTTGAAGCAAGAGAAAGAGCTATCTATGATAAATAATAGAGAAATAATTCTTATCAAAAGACTGCATTAAGTGTTTCCACTCTTCAACAATAGTGTCATCTAGGGGTGTCTAGTCCAATAAAAGGGTCTTTTGGTTCCCTCGCATTTATTACAAAAAGTATATATTTAAGATTTCACCTAAAAAACTTCTCTAACTTTTTCTATTGGGTTTATTATTTTTTTCTTTTACCATTTTTATTTTTTACTCTTGGTTTTAGTCCGTAATCAAAACCCAACATGTCTTAGACTCAAATCTCTCTCTTCAATTCAGTATAAATCATCTAGAAGTTTGACAAGGCAATCACTTGTATTATATTTTTGTAATATGTGTTTTTAGTCACTCAATAAATAATATGGCGATATCAGGTCATACATACTAAAAAAATTATAAACCAAAAATATAAATATATATCTTCTTAATCGGTTCTTAATAGTTAAGAATATGCATTACCCCATAACCTTTTTTCATTAAACTAAACCCAAAACTATCGCTTTTACACCGCTCCAAGCAGTGGACCTTGTTTGGGCATAAAAGCCAGACCAAGCAGTTTAGGAGGAGAATGCGTCTAAAAGCGCGTTTCGGCGGCTTCTGTGCTTTATAAAGCTCGAATTCCAAAAATTCACAACCAAACAATACCTATTAATTATTAATCACCAGGGTGGGCATAAAGATTAGTACCACATGCCACAATCAACGCGCTTTACAGCTACTACTCTTCCACTCGCTCACATTCACTCCATTTTTTCTTCTCTTTCTTTTGGACTTTAACCCCCAAAAGGAGCACGCGTCACACGCCCCCATTCACATTTCTCACACATAAATAAGTGCTTTGACTTTTTCCTGCTGTTAAGTTATCAATAACAGCATTAATAATTATGTTCCAGAAAGTAGTTAAAGAATTCACAGTAGACAAAACTGAACAAAAAAATGTTAATTTTACCTATGATTAACTTTTTTTTTTCCTTTTTCCGTTTTGGTAATTTATAATTTTGATTCCATTATCATGTTATATACACAATTATATTTTATTTTTATATTTTAATTGAGATTTAATTAGTCAGATGATATTTACTTTTTTTTATATTTGTTAGTTTGATATCTGTTTTTAAAAAAATATCAATTGAGTCTCAATTTCTAAAAATCATTTTCAACAAAAAAATTATTAACATTATTAATGGTATTAATTTTTAAAATGACTTACAAAATTAAGTATTGATATTTATATTAAAATTTAGTAGTAAAAGTTATAAATTAAGTTAACGGTTTTATTAGTTTTTGTCTGAAACTTAATTTAAACATTTTATTCAAAAATTTGAACTAAAATAACACACTTTTAAAAACGACTACCAAAATAACACATCTAAATAAAAAATAAAAAATAAATAGCATCAAACTAATTAAACCTTTTAAACAATCCATTGATAGACTAATAAAAAAGTTTAAAAGCCAGATGTAACATTGACACGAGTGAAGTTACAGGGTTGTTTATTGTAAGGTCAGATTCAGCACTGGTCCACAAGGAAACTTGAACAAATAAATATACAGTTATACAACAACCAACAAAACTGTTATAACAGAGGAGAGATGGTCAGAAAATTTATGTCGTAAAACTACTATACTTTTTTGAAAGCAAATTCAATGTAAGAATTTTTTAATTTTTTTTTTCTATTTTGTCTTTATTTTTCTAGTTTTTCCAATTGTTGACAATCCCTATAAACAAAAGAATCGATCACAGAAGAACAAATTTGGCTATTAACAATGGAATTTAGATCAGAGTTACCCACACCCCGTTCAATTATCAGATGATCCGAAAACGACGTCGCGTCAAATGCGAGCGGACTCGGTTCCGGTAACGGCTCGCTCGCCACGATCAAATCAACGTTCTTCAACACGAACTCCTTGCTAGCGAGTTGACTCAGAATGGCCGAGTCCGACACCGAGTTCTTCCTCTTCACCTGCACCGCGGCTCGCACAATTTCCACCAGCATCGCCTGCGACACGCGCCGGATCCCTCGAGCACCGCCCATCAAAACCGCCGAGTTGACAACGCGACGAGACTGAGTTCGCTCCGAGTTCCTACCGCGTTTAGGGAAAACGAAAACCGAGTCGGGACTCCGATTCCTGAATCGCCCGAGTGGGTCGTTAAAAATCAACACGCTGTCAACGTCCACGAGCATGACATGTTTGAAATTCCTCCTGACTCGCCCGAGCAGCATGGGGTAACACGCCCAGCGTCGTAAGCTGAGTGGAACACGGTCGAGGAAGCCAGCGAGAGAGTTCTCGGGGTCGAGTTCGTCGGCGTCGAAACTCAACACCGAGCCGTAACTCGGCCGAGTGAACTCACTCTCGGAGCTATTGCAAAAGCTTCGAATTTTCCTCCCCCAGATGGAGTCCCCTCTTCCGGGGGACCTGTGGAAGCGAGAGACGTCGAAGGTGGAGTCGGAGGGTGGGCTCCGGCGGGTGGAGTTGAGCTGGGCATGAAGAGCGACGAGGGAGAGGAAGGAGTTGTTCTCTTCGTGGAGAAGGGAGGCGAAGGAGGGTGAGGAAGTGGGGAAGATGAAAACGACGTCGGATTTGGAGGTGAGGCCGGAGCGGTGGAGGAGTCGTAGGAAGAGGCGGAGATGGTGGAGAGGGGTGTCTTGGGAGACGTGGCAGAGGAGAAGGTGGTTCATGGCGCGGGTGCCACGGCGGTAGAGGGTGCCCAAGCGTTGGAGTGCGGGGGAAACGGCGTCGTTTGAAGGGTTGTGGGGAGTGGAAGGTTTGTGGGGGGTGGAGGGTTGGAATGTAGAGAGGGTGAAGAGGAGGAGGGTGGTGAAGAGGAGAAGGAGGCATATGGAGAGTGTGGATTGAGCTTTGGAGAGAATGGTGTTTGAGGTGCTTCTCTTCAGAGATGAAGAAGAAGAAGAAGAAGAAGAAGAGAGAAGGTTCGTTTTGGCAGCAATGGTGTCTTCTGGGAAGAAAACTAAGAGGAAACCCATGATTCTTTCTGGGTGTGGCTGAGGTTGGTGTCGGTGTTTGTGTAGGGTTTTGGTTTTCATCCCATTTCGCTTTCAACCAATGATTCTGTGATTGTGTGTGTGTGTGAGGATTTTTACTTCCTACTAAGACTCTGCTACAGTGCTACTTTTTTGTTACTACTTTTGTTAGCCACTTAGAATGTTTTGTCATTGAACCTCCCACGCATGCACCCAAAAGTGACTCAGTGTTGGGGGATTATTGAGTGAGGGAGAGGGACTCATTAAAAAAAAAAAAAAGTAGAAACAAAATTGTTAAGACTGATACTTTCTTCTTTCTCTTTTTTTTTTTTTTCATTACCAGCAAATGTATCTACACCAAACACCGGAATTAATTTTTCTGGAGTTTGTGAGATCAGCACTACGTGAAAATTCCTCAATTTGAGTTTTGTAGAGAGATTAATTTTTTAGCTATAACATTGTGTTTTTTTTTTTAAACATGTTTTACATTTCCTTTTATATGTCTCATTTATTAGTTATTATTTGGTTTACAATCTACTTTTTTATTTTTAATAAAATATAAATATAATTTGTTAACACTCTCATTTTAGAAACTCTCAAATCTAATTCACAAAAAATATTTGGAATATGAGATTTACATCAATTTATATATTATAAATTAATTTTGAAAAAGGGTGGCAAAACAAGTTAAATTCGCAAAGCAAGTCTCTCAACTTATAAAAAAAAAAGTGGGTTGGATCAAGATTTTTAACTTGTTAGTATGTATGAATCCAATTTGTTTGGCTCATTAACCCATTGGGTTGGAGGATGTGTTGGTAGCCGACTAGACTAGACTGTAGTTCCTCAACCTCAAGTAAAACAGGTTGGCTTGTGTCCTGTATCAATATTTTTTGTTTTTTGTTTTTTTTTCTTTTTCAACATTATTAATAGTTAACACGAATAATGAAACTAAAGTTCTTAAAAGTTGATTCTCATCAATAAATATGTGATTTTCATCTTTATATATTACTGCAGTGTATCCCTCTTTATCTTTTCTATTATAATCAATAATTTATTGGGGAATAATAAAGTTAAAAAAAGAACAAAAAAAGGATGGGCTGACTCGTTAGTCCGTCATGAGACGGATTGTGTTTTCTGATTTGTGTTGTATAAACGGGCTGACCCATCCTGACTTATTTTCAACGGAACCAAAACGGATTGGACTGACTTATTTTGCCACTCCTAAGTTTGAGCAACATAAAGAGAAAATTGTTAGGGACGTGATGACAAAGGCGATGTTTCAGACCATGTCAAGGACAAATTCTGTAGGACTACCTCAAGTTATCGCAACTTATGGTGTGATTATGATGACTCCATTATGTACATGAACAAATATAAATACAAGTGCATGAACATCTTAATGATAATACAATTTTTTAATTTAATTTAAAGGAAATTGATTGAGATATTCAATAACAATATAAAATTTGAAACAAACTCGTATAAAAGTAATATTATATTTGATTGAAAATTTTAAAACAATAAATTTGTAACTTTTTTAAAAATTTATATGTAATAAAACTTAAATTCACACTTTTATTTCTAAAATAAAAAAAAAACTTATTATTGTAAATTTATAAACAAAATTTATAAAACGATGTGTAAAGTAAATAAAGAGTGGTGATCTTATCGGAATATATTAAGAAATAGGAATATGAAGAAGGTACTACGTTTGTTCTGAAAAGGAAGGAAGGAAAAAGAAAGATGCATATGTATACAAAAGTGGCAGAGGCAGGAATAAGAAAAAGGCGAAAAAGAGCAAAGGAATTTTTCTTCTCAAAACAAGAAAACGAAATGGCTTTAGATTTTGGTTGAAATGATTATGCGTCGACTTAACAAATAACCACTTCCTCCATTTATGGCAAAAATAACCGGCTTAAACAAGATGAGTCCTTCAATTTCGAGTTATGTTTAGTATCAGAAATGGTTGTCTTCTTTTTGTTTCTCCTCTATCTCAGCTACTCACTCACCACCCCCGTATAGTGAAGAGGTTAAAAAGTACTAAATTACTTTACCTTTATAAAAAGTTATAATCTTTTTAATTGTATATATTTTTCTACATTGCTTCCACAAATTTATTTCACCTAAAAAAATATAGTAAAACCAATCATATTTATCGGGTTGGTAAAAATAATACATTTTACAAAGTTTTACATCACTTAGGACAAACAATTGAATGACTGATAATAGCTATATCGTGGACTTAAAGTTAAACATATATTTAATTTTTTTTATATTCTTGTAGTATAGTGTTGTGAAGTTTTATTTAAAATCTTGTTTTAAAAAGTGTATGTATTTAAGATTAAATGATATGAGAGAAGTTTATGTATCGTAAAAAATTTCACATTCTGTTGTTCATTATTGATATTAGCAGAAAATTATAGTTTTTTCTCTATTTTTAAGTTTTACGTTATATTTTTCTATTGATTATTTTTATATAATTTTTCTATTAGTTAGGTAATTTTTTAGAATAAAGACATTAATTTTCTTCATGACATTTTTTTTTTCATTAGAGTGGTATTAAATTTTATGGTTCAATATATTTTGTGGTTGTAGTTTAACATGTTCTTATTATTTTATTTTGTAAAATTTCATTTTTATTCTTATGCAATATTTAATAGTATGCAATTTTTGTTTAATTCTTATTTCTCTTAGATAACAGATATATTTATACTTGTTCATACATATTTATTTATTAATTAAATAATTTTAAAATAATAATAATAATAACTAAGTAAATATGATATCATTAATTCAATATCAAAATGATCCACATTTTTTTACTCGATATGAATTACAATTGCAAATAAAATGTTAAATAATAATTGGATAAACATCAATATAATTATAAAAAATAAAAAATAATCATGTGTTTATTTTATTTTTTACCAATTCACATGTAAATATTCACAACAAATACTAAGTGTAGCACAAATGTGAAAGAAAAAAAAAAACCTCTCTTCCACTCATGCATACATATAAGATCATTTACAAGATCACCCTTTTTACTGTGACTTAAGGCATGGTCCATTTGGTAAGCAACAAATAGCTTCCGAACCTTAATTTCCCTAGATAGATTTGATGAAATTTAGGATTTTTCTTTTTTTTTAATTGCAATTCGATATTTAAATAAAATCATGAAAAGGAAAAAAAAAGTATAATCAAAATTTAATGAGATAAAAATTATTTTGAAAATTCGAGTAAATTTAATAAATATCAAACAAATAATTAAACCATTGAAAGAGAATGATTTTTCTTATCAACCAAAAAGAATTTTAAATAAAATGAAATTAAAGATAAAAAAAATTGAGTTCTTTTACTTATATATAATAAACTACGATTTTTTCATACTTGAACAGTTAAAATTAAAAGTCAAATATTATTTTCATATAAAGAAACAAATAATAAATAAAAAATATTCAAAATAAATAAAAACATTTAAATATATATATATATATATATATATATATATATATATATATTCTAGAAACTGCATTTAATAAAATTGAGATTTATATTTCTGCAATACGATAGATACATAATTTGAGAAAAGTTTATGAATTTTGAATAAATTAAACTATTAATAAAGAACAAAAAGAATATGTAGAGAAAATACAGAACTTAAATATTTTAGATTATTTATAAACTATGAATATTTTAATAATTTAAAATATAAAAGTAAGATGTTACTCATATTAATTAATTATTTAATATGAACATTTTATGTTATAATAATAGAATATATGTATCCCTATTTGTGACTAGTGATTTTCTTCATGGAAAAAAAAAAACCTTTAATATTTCAAGAGAAAACATAAAAAGAACAAGGAAAAAAATCAATCAACAAGAAAACAACGGTAAATTCCACTTTTTTTTATCTTTTTATATAAATATAAAAAGGTTACGATAAAATCTTATATAATGATTATGTTTCTTATTATGTAGTTAAATATTTTATTAATATTTATTTACATAATTATAGTATAGACATAATAACAACGGATTATGTTGTTAATATCTTTTTTCTATTATAATAGATAAATAACTAAAATAATAAAAGTAACAGAGTAATTAAAATAAAAATAGTAATAATAAACAAATATATTTCACTTTTCATTTATTTATATTATTTCTACCTTATTTTAAATATTTTTTCTTTCAATTATTTCTTTTTCTTTTTCTTCTCTTTCACTTCTTCAATTTTTATCCTTCGATCTAAATAAATCATCATTCTTAATTATGTTTGAAATTTAAGACTATTTTTAATTTAAAAAATATTTTTACTCTTAGACACTAATTTGAGAAACTTTTTTTTTTAAATACTTTAACCCCCTCAAATTTGGTAATTAAGAATTACCAACATCAAAGTGATTTCTTTAAAGTTCAGTAAAATACCAATCTTAACCTTTTAAAATTAAAAGAAAAAGTTATTGTAATCCTTAGACACTAAATTTAAGAAGTGAAAATGAGATTTAAAAACACTTGTTAATAATCTCCTAAACTTAGTGTTTAGAAACTAAAACTATATTTTATTAAATCTGAGTGATGAAATGATTTTCTTTATTTTTTAATTCAATGGCCTAACAAACTTTACCTCAGATGTTTAGGATTGAAAATATTAATGAAAACATTTTCTTTATTAAGAATTGGAGAGAAAAAATAGCAATGATCCAAAATGCAGTCTTTATAAAAGAAAATAGTTGGTAGAATTAAAAAGGTTATTGTGTGGTCCTTGAACACTACCCTATTTTGTGATGTGTTGAACAATAGTGTTTAGGACCACTTCTCATATATATCCAACCTTACACTCTTTTAAACCATTCATCCTCTAACACCCTAAGCTTTGAGGGACACTATCCTTCACACAGACACTTCCAACGGTCACTTCATATCCCTTCCATGTTCCATAAGAACCAATATGGCAAAACCACCATCTAAATATAATATAAGAATTTGAGTGTTATCACCATTAAAGTTGCACATTTAGTAATATAAAAATTTTATAAATAGAAAAAATAGGAAATTATTATAAAATTAAATAATTGATTTCTGTTTTTTAACACTAAAATAAGTTTATTTTGAAGTAGTTATGTCTCGAAAATTTAGAGTTTTTATTAAAATAATTTTATATATATGTTGGGTTATATATTATTCATATATGTTGTTTTATAATATAAATAATTCCTCATGTTTTTTATGAATTCAGATTGTATTTTGGAAGATTTAAGTAATTTGGAGGAATATTGTTATATAATCAAAATTTTTGTTGTGTAGTTTCACTTAATATCACAAATGCAATACTTCAAAACAGTAGATAGTTCTATTAATTTGGAATGTTAAAGAGTATTTATTATGGAGTATTTAACTAACCCAAACATGGGTCAAACCATCATTTGGACTTGTACAGTACCGATAATATAAATAATTTGTTCTATAACATATTTGTAAAACCAAAATATGCATTTGTATAGACTTAAAATTTGTAATCGAAATCACCATTACATACTTTATGATATGATTTTAAATGAAATAATCTAAAATGTTAATTTAAATTAGGCTTAAATATATTTTGATGTAATATTAAAATTTGTCTTTGTCTCAAACTTCAATACATTTTAATCCCCAAACTCAAAAAATAAATAAATATAGTTATCCTAACACATTTGTGTTACAATTTGTTAACATGTCAAACACATTTCAGCATGACATTTGAGTTGTTTACGACATGTTCAAATTCAAATGTGAGCTTAAAACATTGTTTAACCAGCTTGAGAAATTCAACATTGTTAAATTAAAATGATTATAAGCCTTAATTTTAAAAATTTAGAGAAAAAAATTTATGAAAATTTGGAATAAAGACAAATTATAATTTTGAATCAAAATATAAAGACTAAAAATATATTTAGCCATTTAAATTATGTAATTCAAAACACATATATACAAGCTAACATATAATTCTATATTATATAATTCAAAACAATGTTTTGAATTGAGAAATTCAAAATAAGAATGTGTAGTTTTATAGGTAATCGAAAATATAGTTTTAAATTACATTTATATTATGTAATTTAAAATATATGTTTGTTAGTTTTGAATTGTATAATATAAATTGTCTTATATAATATGTTCAAATGGATTATAAAATGTTATAGAAAAAACACATTAATCATTTTTATGTTATGGAGGACAGAAAAATCTATAATTGGTTGACTATATTTTCTTTATCTCCAAATATTATATGTGTAGAGCGAGATTTAAGTATTATGTTTCTTAACAAGTGAAATAGTAAAATAAATAAATAAATATATATATAAACAAGAAAAATAAAATTAATAATACAGGAAAAATAGTGTAAAAAAATATTATTGCAAATGAATTGGAAAAATGAGAATCATTGACACGTCACGTGAATAATATAATGTTAAAATAGGATAAATGCAAATTCCACTTTAGGAAGGAGACTTATTATTTGATCATATCTTACAATAATGAAATAGAAACAAGCATTAATAATATATTAGTGTTATTTTACTTATTTAAAGTTTCTACATATTTTATTTTGTAGCTGTCTTACAATGTGAAATATTACAGAAATTACACTAATAATTTTAAAATAAATATCCATCTTTTTAAGTTTTTAATAAATAACAATCACATCACTACAAAAAAAATTAAAATTACCGACGGAATTTTATCGACAGATATATTTCTGTCGGTAAATTTGAATTACCGACGGATTTTACCGACGAATTCTCAAATTTTAATTACCGACGGAAAAATCCGTCGGTAAAAAAAATTTCATTTACCGACAGAAAAATCTGTCGGTAAAATCCGTCGATAATTCAATTTTTTTTACCACAAATTTATCGACGAATTTTTCCGTCGGTAAAAGAAGCGGGAAATTTTCCGTCCAAATTTGAATTACCGACGGATTTATCGACGAAAAAATCCGTCGGTAAAAGAAGCGGGAAATTTGTTGTCCTAATTTGAATTACCGACGGATTTATCCGTCGGTAAAAGAAGCGGGAATTTTCCCGCCAAATCTCACCTTATAAGAAGACGAGGAGAAGAAGAAAAGAAGAAAAAGAAGGAGAAGAAGAAGAAGAAGAGAAGAAGAAGAAGAAAAAGAAGGAGAAAGAGAAGAAGAAGGAGAATAAAAAAAGGAGAAGAAGAAGAGAGGAAGAAGGAGAAGAAAAAGAGGAAGAAGGAGAAGATGAAGGAGAAGAAGGAGAAGAAGAAGAAGAAAGAGGAAGAAGATGACAACGGCGGCGGCGGCGACGGTGGCGGTGACGATGGTGCCAGTGGCGACGGCGATGGCGACGGCGACATTGACGGCGACGACGGCGGCGACATTGACGGCGACCACGAAAAAAAAACGAAAAAAAAATTGAAAGAGGGAGGAGGAAGAAGATGAATGGTGTAATTAATTTACCGACGGATTTTTGGTAATTACCGACGGATATTTAGGTCGGTAATTACCGACGGATATTTTCCGTCGGTAATTACCGACGAATTTTACCGACGGATTTTTCCGTCGGTAATTACCGACGGAACATGATTTCCGTCGGTAAAATTTTACAGACAAGCATTTTACTGACGAATTTTTGACCGTCGATGATCCGTCGGTAATGTTAATTTAACGACGAATTTTGGCCATTACCGACAGATTTTGACCGTCGGTAATAATGATTTTTCTTGTAGTGCATGTTTAATCTTTTTTAATATTTTTATAAAATATTAATCACATGTTATTACTACTTTTAAAAGAGTTCCAATAAAATAGTGTTAATCTTTCTTATGTTTTCAATGAATAACATTTACAATAATTATTCTATTTATAACAACATATCAAAATATATATATATATATATATATATATATATATATATATATATATATATATATATATTATATATTATACAAGATAAAACTATTTTGTTATTATATATTAACTATATGAAAGATTACATTGCAGCCAATAAACTGTCTTATAATATAAAAAAAATTATATCCAAAATATAATAAAATTTATTAACTTACCATTATATATGATTTTAATATATGTGTATACATGTTGTTAAGCAATATAACTATAAATATAAATAAAATAAAGAATATCAGTATTATTTTGTCAATTATATAGAATATCCAAATGTTTATTTTTAAAATAAAAAATATAAATATTATTGCTAAAATCTTAGAAGGGATGAAATTTTTTCATTGTCAAATCATTCAATTTTTATTTATTAACCATTTTTTAATTTGTATACTTTTTTAAAAATTTAATTTTTAACTAAATTTTATTTAATATTTTCATTTTAAATAAAACAGTAGAAAGTAAGTGACACTCTATCAAACATATGAAAGAGACGAGTATTATTTTATCAAAAACATAAAAGCATACGTGTGTCTTTTTAAAATATTAGAAGAATGTAATTGTTATTTTATTAAAATAATAAATAAAATAAATATATATGATATAAAATATTGTTATTATTTTATTAAAAACTTAAGAAAATTTAATATCTATTTTAAAACTAAAAGAATAATTAAGTATATTTTTTCCATATACTAATAATATTACTTCCAAAAGAAGAATTAAACTCAACCAAATTTAAAAAATAAAAATCTAACCAAATTATTTCAAAAGATTATGAATTAAAAGATACAACTCATTTTATATTTATAACAATATACGAAGAAGAGAATTTCTCTTTTTCTGTTTATTTTTTATTTTCTAATTTTATCCTTAATTATTAATTGAAATAAATGGTTTTTGATTTTTTAATGTACTTTTTTTTCGTAATCTTTTATACTTTAACAATCAAAATTATTATTTGTATATAATATATCTCAAGTGTTCATGTGTTGATGAAAAATGGAGATATACTTCTAAAATAAGGCCACACATTAATAGTGTCAACCTTTGAAACTTCTAAAATTTTCAAAATTATCTATTTTAAAATGAGTATGTCAAAACTTTCCAAATGATTGATTTCAAATTTTGAAGTATGAAGATGAAAATAAAAGGCAAAACCCTCGTCTTATAAGAAACTAAAAATATAATTTTTTATTTTATAGAAATGAAAAATATTTCTTTTATGGAACAAAAATAAAACATGAAGCAATAAAAATAGGTTTAAACATTATTGATTTGTTTGTTCTTTTCGACGTTTTTGAAAAACATAAACCCTTCAAACCCTTAAAAACGCATAAACCCTTCGTTTCTGCGCCTTGTTTCCTTCTACACCCACCCACGACGGAACAACATCCTCCGAAGCAAGCTCTGAGCCGAAGTTCGAGCCTTCAAATTCAATGGAAGAAGAACACACGGAGCCATTCAAGGACGGTTCGGACCTCTGCCAGCAGCTCATGGACCGCTACGCCAACTCTGCCGCGCCGCAGCACCGCCACCTCCTTGCCACCGCCGCCGCCCTGCGCTCCAACATCGCTGCTGAGTCTCTTCCCCTCACGCCGCCAGCATACTTCGCCGCCGCCATCTCCGCCCTCGATGCCGCGGAGGCGCTGGACCCTGTCGCTCTCTCCGCCGTGGTGTCATTCATGGCCATCGCCCTCCCCCTGGTGCCGCCTGGCGGCATCGCGGCGTCGAAGTCGCACGAAGCTTCGGAGATCCTCGTCGCGGTTCTGGCCCGGGAGGGTGAGGAGTTGGGCGCTGCGTGCGTGAGGGCCATGGTGAAGTGCTTGGGGGTTTTGATTGGGTTTTGTGATTTGGAGGATTGGGACGGAATGAAATTGGGCTTTGAAGCATTGCTCAAGTTCTCCATTTGCAAGCGCCCCAAGGTTAGAGTCCATTGAGCTATATGCTTTCATGCTTAATATTATATACACACACACAGAAACACACAATTATGGGTAGATTCCTTTGATGATAGTATTTTGAGCTTGTAGTGTGCATTTATTAATTTATGGCCTTCCAACTTTGCAGACATTGGTCCCTGCACTCGTATCATTTCCAAATTTTGTGATTACAGTATTTGTTTTTTTATGGATAATCTATGTTCAATGTTTTAAGTTGCAGTAGATTCATTCGATGGTAGTTTATGCCTTGCATTGTGATGCTTTTACTATGCAATGCAATCAGCACTGGTTATGTCCTTTGATTTCGGGACATTGGTTGATGGCAATTAATCATTTTACCACTCTGAGATTATGGGCATTTTCTGTTTAAATTGTTTTGTCGTTTGTTTGCTTGTTTTAGGTACGCAGATGTGCTCAAGAAGCTATGGAGAAGGTTTTCAAGTCTATCAAATCCTCCACGGTTACCAAGGAAGCTAGCAAGTTGGTTTTGTCAGAGCTGAAAAGTTGCAGTGCTTTGACACTGAAGTTAAATGCTTTGAGGACTTCTGATGAATGTACAGAAGATAAGGTTTTGAAAAATGAACACCTGGAGGTCCTTCATCTTATGAATTTAATTAATCTCATTGCTCCGTATCTATCTACGAAAATCATTCTGAAAGTTCTTTCAGAAGTGCATAAATTATTTAGTTTTATGTCTCCGGAACTTGCAAGGCATGCTCTTAAAACTATTGAAGCTATTTTTGAAGCTGTGAGGATAAAAAATATAGTGCTAGAGACAGAGGACATTGTAGTTTCTCTTACTTCATTTGTATCTTTGAGGGATAAGAACCCTTTGGATACTGTGATTTTGGCATCAAAATTATTAAGAGTTGCAATGGACTTACTTTATAATGGACAAATAAGCTTGTGGATCAAGAATCTCCCTCCAGTTTGTAGATCTGTGATTGGTATGTATGGTTCATCCATGTTAATCAATAGTAGAATATTTGTTATAGTAATTTTCGGATTATTTTGCTTCATCTGGTTACATGCTGAGCACTAGCTTCTGTTTTTTTTTATTGAAAAGTATGCTGTATTAAGTTACAATTGATCTTATCATTACGTAATTAATTAGTGATTTAGAAATCAAAATCTATCAATAATTCCCATATAAAACATTTTTCATGCAGCCACACAGCAATACTATGCTGTTTTTCACCATGAATTTCTGCTAAGGAATTTTTATGGCAAGTTGTTTCTTCAAATTTAAAATTATGCAGTTTGAATCTAATCTATTTCCAAAGATTTTATTACTTATGATGATAAAATGATATAGATTAATTATGTCACTGTGGGAATGTTGTTTTGAAAGCTGTATTTTCCTTAACACCTTAATTTCTCGTTTTTATATCTTCCATGCTGCATTTGAAGGTTATTTGTCATTTCATTAGTGGTTTTATTGAATTAATGGTTTGGGGGATTTGTGTTGCTAAATACTTAATTAATTTTATTGATACTGCTGTTAACTCCTTGTATGTTCCCTTTTCTATGGTATTTTTTTTTTTTCTGAGTGAAGCTACCATACCAATGTTGAACTCAGGTCTTCTAACTTTTGAGGGAAACACTGCATCACAAGCTTCAAGTATTTTGAAGGATGTGCTCAAGCATCATATTAGTCCCATAAGCGTGTTAATGGGTACAGATCAAACATTTCATGATGGTAGTCTGGAATGTGTTAAAGCAGATGCAATAAAATCAACATGTGCGGTTTTTGAGGATGCCCTTTCTTCTGCTGATGGAATTCCAAATGAGCACGTTTTGTCAGCCATATCTGTTTTATTTCTTGAGCTTGGTATGGAATACTCTTTTCATTATATTAGTTTAATGTATATAAGAATTATTCAATTGAATTTCATTTAAGGAGGTCTATAACAACTTCCACATATTGCTCTGCCAACTGAGCTAGAACCCCTCAGTTTGTTTGTATATTGCCACCATTAGTGATTAATGTTTATAAAAAAATGAGGTGTTATATTATATGTATTCCAGTTTTTTGTGTATGCTTACAAGCTGGTTTTGTGAGGTTGAGTTAAATTTAAAGTCCACTTCTAACATGGTATCAGAACCATTGTTTAAAAAGCCTATCATATAATCCTAGCGAGATTTTTTGGTCATTCTGTTCCACCCGTTATTAATTTCTAGTCCCATGCACGAGATGTATATATCTCGGCGGGAGAGGGTGTGTTGGAAGTTCCATATCGACTAGAGATAAGGCAATTTCATAGTATATAAATGAGGTGCAACCTCATCTTACAAGCCGGTTTTGTGGAGTTGAGTTAGGCTTAAAGTCCATTTCTAACATATGGAACAAGGGTGCTGTGTTTTAGTTGATTAATGTTGGTTGCATTACTTTCCCTTTATAGATGTTATGGTATAGGTTCATGCTTGTGGTCACACTTTTGTGTTTTGAATTAGAAGAGTTGAGCTCTTCTCTTGTGCTTACGACCTAACAATTGGTGTTTTCATGAGAGTTTAGGTACGAAGAGGGTTACCTATAGGTTGAATTAAGGTGCAAACTGAATAAGGGTATGTTAAACAATATGAAAGAGAGACACTGAGCTGAAACCGTGTGTATTTTAGACAACATGGGCGCTTTATTTATACTGAGAAAACAAATAAAGGATACTTGATATCCTTTAATAATAAATGTATGGTATGGGAATAAATAAAAATATTCATAATTATACATGTATAATCTAGATTTTGCTGATTATAAAGGATTTGTATCTTATTTCTATAGTTATAACATATAAGTCATTTGCTCAGCTTGCTGCAAACATGATCAGTCCTTGGAGACTTGTTGAGTATTGTCAGCCAACTATTCACCAGAGTTGACAAATCTAGTGGTGATGTTTCCAGGCTCCAAATTGTCTCCTGAATGATCATCTACCTCAGTATGTTTGGTTTTCTCATGAAAGATAACATTAGAGGCAGTGTGTAGTGCTGCCTAGTTGTCACATGTAAGGTGCATATGGGATGCTAGTGGACAGATTCTAAAATGCACATGGCCTGCATCCCAATATGGTTGTCACATATAATATAAGCAAACTAACATCTTTGTGGCAAGCCATACAACCCCAAAGTCATAACATATGTGCTCATGTTAGGCAACATGAAGCCACCCAAGCTAAGCAGACATAGGGCCCTTATATCTTTGTGTTGCAAGAAGTGTCAAGAGATCTCAACACACACTGTACAATTGTTGTCTGCCATTGGTATATGGGCCTCACTTCGAAGTTATCCAAATGTCTCATGGGGACAAAAAATAGGTTTTGGTGATGTGTTAATAGTGGATTTAATAACACTACATAGTTGAGCATTAATCTTCATCCATTATTCACGTTTTTTAGGAATAAATTCTAACAACTATAGTGAGACGAGCTTTGTAGCCCAACCCACTTAATCATAACCCAATTTTGAAATCCTAAGTTGAATAGTTAGACCCCTACATCTTAATACTAACAATATGGTTGGGAAAGATGGGTGAACCTGTTATGGATGTTGATTAAGTGTTGGAAGACATTTTTTTCTATAAATATGGAAAATAATAAAATAACCTGTGAGAAAAAAATAAATTGAACCACCAATCAAACTATGATGGAGCTACCACCACAGGGGTAGGGTCATATGGAGGAGGCAACTTGGGGTATGGGTGGGGCAGCGATGAGGTGTTGCTGCAAGCTCTGCCATGTGCCGACTGGTGTTGCGAACTGCAGGGTAGATGATGCACATCCTCACATTGATGGGTGGTTCGAGTCGGAGTTTGTACAGTTGTGTGGATACGCTTGGTGTAATCCTAACCCTATGCTCGCAGAGCAAACAAAGGCTGTCAGAAACCTCACCGTAGACCACCAGAACAGTGAGTTGACCTACTAATATGGTTTTGAAAAGGCTTCAGATATTATGTTAAACTAAAGGAATCCCACAAGAAGGATAATGTAATCGATTCGATGTTGTGCTCTTAAAGTTCTCCAACATAATGGACTGGGTTGAACTCTTCTCGTATGCTTAAGTCCTGACATGGATATAACCCATTTACAAGGCTGCTTGTTTATTTTTAAATTTATTTTGTGGGGAGATAATGTCTTATTATTTGTTATCACACTTGTTTCTTTATCAATAATAACATTTCTTCTTTAAAAGATATAGAGTTGTAAAACTACATGTTTTCCATATCTTCTGACTTGTATTTTTATTTTTGGTTAAAGGAGAATTCTCGTTGGTGTTGATGAGGAACATTGTGCTTAAGCTTGCTGACTTGATGGTTCAAATTTCCGGAGGCAAGGTTCACAATGAGCATGTAAGTACCCATGAAAGATTCTGTAGCAGCTCCCACATTTATATAATTTTTTTATAGATAGATTTCTGCATCTTAAACGTGTCATCTTATGATTCGTCATCTGTTATTTTTCACTCATTTCAAAATTTCTGGGTTAGTTTACTGTCTATTTGCTTTTAGATCGGCATTGTGGAACCTTACTGGAACACGTTCTGAGGATAGTTGTTTATTTATTTATTAATTTTCAGCGTAACAATGTGTATTTTGATGTATTAAATATTTTTGTTTGTTCACACAGTCAACGGAATAATATTGAATGAATTAGTTTTTATTAGTTTATCATATAAATGTCACCCTTGTTTTTTCCTTATTTAGCCTAAAGATAAAAAAATGCAGGCATGTTAATAAATTTCGTGCTATTTGAATTATTTCATGCATACTTGTTTAGTTTATTCTGTTTATGATTAACTTTTTATTTATCTCCTGCATACTATACTTGAGTAACAGTTCCGAATGGCAGGTCATCCACAGCTCAACCTAGTTGAACCTCCATCGTCTATTTGCTTATTTAGTGATCATCTTTATTCTCGAAAACATTAATTACAACTTACTACTAGTACTTTTCCATTACTGTTATTTCTGTTCTGGTACAATTTATACTGAATGCTGATTCATCTGCTTTTCATTTTTATGCAGCTTCAGAAATGCATTGGGTCTGCTGTTTATGCTATGGGTATAGAGAGATTTCTTTCACTTGTTCCTGTATCCCTTGATGAACACAGCTATACTTATTCAAATATTTGGCTAGTACCAATCTTGAAGCGCTATGTTAGTGGTGCATCACTTGCATACTACATGGAGCGTATCATGCCTCTTGCCAAGTCCTTTAAGAAGGCTAGTCGAAAAGGTAGATTTTATGTCATGTGCTTTGAGGCGTTCTTCATTTTTTTTTCTTTTCTTTTAAGGTGGAGGAAACTTCAGTTTTTTTTTTTTTTTTTTCTTGTGGTTATCCCCTTTGTCATTGCCACTTGCATTGCTTTGAACGTGGTTCCCGTTCCCTTTTTCTTTACTTTTTTGGCTTAGAGATCGATAAAGCTTGTCCGAATTTCTATTACTTTCAAAGCAGAGAAGCTTCTCAAAATAATTGTTTGTAAATAGTGCAAGATAATTACTTGTCCATTTTGTTTATATAAACAATAATAGGAAAAGGAAACTAATTTGTAGCAATTATATAATTTGCAATATTCTGATGATGTAGAAAAGCAATTAGAGAAAAGCACTGTATGTTCTTTTGTTCTCAAATATTTCCCCCTTTTTCTGCTGTCGGCACAATCCCAGTTTTACAATAATCGCTTATTTGTTCAAATTGGTGAGCAAATTTTTTCCTATTTCTTTCAGTCGGAAAGTCAGAGATTAGTCAGGAAATGATGGCTTGTGCTCATGACCTTTTGGGACTGCTGCCTGGCTTTTGTCGTCATGCAACTGATACTTACCAAAATTTTACCCGTCTCTCTGATGTCCTTGTTACTTTTCTTAAGAAGGATCCTTCCATGCATCAAAATGTTTCCAAGACATTGCAGGTAACACTTCCACAAACTAGTAGAGACCCTTGTAAATTTTGTTATATATTTTTTTTTCAGTTGTTTTTCCTTCTAAAATGGTTATGAATATTGTGCAGATTCTTGTAAATGAGAACAAAGCTGCACTTAGCCCCAAAAAGAGTATGGAAGATTGCCTTGGTGAATATGATTTTTTGTCAGAGTTCAATATGCAACCTACTTATTCAAAGAAAACTGCTACCAAAAACATAAAGTCATTGGCGTCTTGTTCAAATCAGTTGCTGTATGTTTTATCAGATTTATTTATCAGTTCTCTTCCTGAAGCACGCTTATCTTTAAAGGTTCTGCATTTATCACTTGTGTTACTCATTCTCCCGAATAGAATAATACCTTTTTCTTATGTTCTATTTTGTTGTAGAAAATGCATGAATTATTTATTTCTGCTATTGTGGTGTAATGGTCTTATATTCTACTTGGGCCATTCAAATAATTTGAAGAATTTCTAGGCTTAACATTATTGGCTTTTAATGTTGCCTCTTGCTTTCCTTGCCCTTAGGATGCTGGTTGATGAATTGTTTACACGTAGTTGTCAACTGCTTTCTGACCTTGGTCATTATTTACTTTATATTGACGTTTTGATAATGTTTAAGTAATTTGGAATAATTGTTTCCTTTCTTTTTCAGGGAGCAATTGGGTGCCTAGCGTCTGTCACTGATTCTTCTGTAATCAAAGAGCTTCTTCTGTCTGTGCTTAAGAGGTTTCAACTTGTAGATTGTGAAGGTGAAGCTAAAGTATTGTCAAGTCCCGGAGAGGTAGACAGTGATCAAAGTGACTTGAAGGGATGCTTTCAGAGGTACAGTGATTAATTTACACAGGAGTATTTGTCAGTGTTGATGTCTGTTAGCAAAATAATTGAGTGATTGGTGGGAAATATCAATCTAAAGACTCTATTTTTCATCTAATTTTGGCTGTATATAGCTAAATTATGTAGTAAAATAAAACCATTCACGCGCTTACACTGAACAATTTAAATTTAACAATTCATTCTTATGTGGTATATTGCCAACTTAGCCAAGTTGTCAAGAGTTTAATCCTTAACTTCTGCATTCTTCTAAAACTTACATTTATGATAAATAAAAGGTTGGTAGATTGTCTGTGTTTCATTCTGAAAGACTTGCGGGGTGAAACATGTTAAGAGATTTGATAAATCATTCGTGTGCTTACTACCAACTGGTTGAAGTTTTAGAGTGTTGGTGCCTGATAGTTATAACATTTGTTTTTTTTAGGTGGACAAAATTAATTGAAAATTGTTTATTCAGTTGTTAATCTTGTTCAGAAGCCAACCTTCATACATATTATCTGAATGGCTAAGCTTTTACACAACATCTTCTTGAGCAATAAAATGATGTTTCCAAATTTGAAATTAATAATATCTAAACCATAGCCCTGATAACCTGCTACTTCCTGTCAATTTCTTTTTATTATAATTAATACCAAAACAAAGTCATTGTGTTCTTCAGGTGTCTGATATTGGAAATGGTATCTTGCCTCGTTGAAGGAGCAAAGGATAATCTTATTGAGATAATTTATAATTTAACTATACATTCATTTCAGGTATTTTTCAATGTTTGAAGAATACTTTTAATTGATATTACGTCTTTTTTTTTAATTCTTTTGACTAACTATATTATTTTGTAAAATAATTTCATGTATGCTTTTGGTTTTACAGGAAAGTGATGAAAGTGTTCATCAGGAAGCATACAACACAATGAGCAAAATTTTGGAAGTCTGGATTTGTGTGAGATTTTTCTGTTTCATTTTCTCCCTCGTAGTCTTGTTATCTGACTATCTATCTGTGTTAGAAAATCTGAGAAATATTTGATATCTTTTTTATATATCTATACTGTTGTAGTGTACCCTAGGTGCTGTTAGGATTTATTTTTTCTATTTTATGATTTATATTTTTGTTTTTTAATTATGTTCCAAGTGAATGTTGTATTTATTGCTTTGAGTCTATATATTAAATGAGTATAGATGTCAAACTCGGACTGAATTCCATTGGCCAACAAGGCCCATCACAGTTGGCTCTGGACGTACTTAAAAATTAGGAACATTTTAGGTATATAAAAAAATTCACTTGGTTTACTTAGAACCTGACTCATTAGGCTGAACCTGTGATAACTGAACCGACTTGCTGGGCTACCTACCAAAGTAAAATATCTTGTGGTAGCCCAAACCATTAAGGAAACACTTTGCTCCGCAAGTTGAGTAATACAAAGGGAAACCAAATTAAAAATGTGGTTCGTAGCCTACAAAGGAGAAAAAATTAATTGTTAGAGTAAAGGAAGGAGGAAAGAGGAAGAAAGAGGATGATTATGGTGCTTTGTGATGGTGGTTACACGCAGTGAGTGTGATGAGAAATGCAAATATTTGGTGATGGTTGCGGACAATGACAGGGTTTCTTTTCATTTTGGAGAGGCGAGGTTTTCTTCCTTCCTTTACTCAGCAATTGATCCCTCTATTTTTATGGTAATGGGCTACTGGCCCATTTTTTTTATCTTGATTGGTTTTCTTAATGGGCTGCCACAAGGTGTTGCATTGATGAGCCTTCCAACACATCATGACGGAAACCCATGGTGGGCTGGGATTCAACCTGTTTTTGCAGTTCTAGGTTCATCATATCTTGCATATGTTTTTCTCTCTTTCAACTCTATCTGTCTATCTCAGTATTGTTGCTGAATGATGCAGGAGAATCAATGCTTCTCTTCTGCTCGATACGTTGAGCTAATTGATTTATTACATGGATTAAAACCTCCAACTGCAATTGCATCTCTTAGAAGTCGATATTCTTGTTTTCACCTGCTAATGATACATGCAATGAAGGTCAGAATTCTCAGTTATGAGTTATGATAATGTTTCATTCTTATCTAAAATTTATTTGATCTGCACATCTTAGATATGTAGGACATGGTTCTATAAATTTTTTGGCGACTATGTTGCAGAAATCTATTTTAGCATCCAACTCCTTAATTGTTTAGTCCATGTGTCATTTTCAATTGATGCTGTATTTAAACTCACCAAAACGGGATAGCTAGCCTGATTTGTCTATTTTGGTTCTAATTCATTATAGCTTCACAATCAAGATTTAACTTGATGTCTTGATCATTGTACTAATGTACATCTACATTTTTTATATTTTTTATTAAAGTAATTTTAAATGCCAATTAATTTTTTTTGAGTGCCATAAACTTTTTAAATAAAATTAACCGGCAACCAACTTGCAGCATTGAAATTGCTGTGCTGGTTTCCAGAAACACTTGTACGCCATAGGTTTTCAGAATTTAAGTTGTTACAAACATTCTTACTATAAGTTTGTATGATTATGTTTCTAAATAAATTTTTGTTTCTATTTCTTTTCCTTTGATTGTTGAAATTACAGTGAGGCTGGTTTAGCAAATGTACATTGGCACTTTTGTTAGATATATGCATGGTTTTTTCCTTTTAGTATTCTGTGAAGAGCCTGTCAAAAGTTCTAGCATATTAGACATGTTTTCTTGCTGGGTTTTGTATTTCTTGCTCTTTGGTCTTTGAAGGAGGATGGGAAGGGGCATATTATTTATATCCAGTCGTAATATTGTACATTATTGAGTGGTCATTTTCTTTTTTTATATATATGCGTGTGTATTCTGCAGGCTAATTTAGAAGAAGAGGAGAACTCGAAGGTTTTTCTTATTCTCAATGAAATTATTCTCACATTAAAGGATGTAAGTATATGCAATACTTGCCATACTTATTCTTGAAGATCTTTGGCTTAGATTTAGTACTGATTTATGTTCAATGGTTCTGTTTAGGGCAAGGATGAAACCAGGAAAGAAGCATATGATTTGCTCTTAAATATAAGTTCTACCCTGAGAGACTCATTATATGTTGGTTCTATTGAACCATATCACAAACTAGTTAGCATGGTAAGTCCATGCATGATTTCAATTTTGTTTTACTCAGAGGATCACTAAGTAGGCTGCTCCTAAATATGCTTGTGGGATATCATATCACTGTATTAAGTATTGAACTTCCTACGTTTATCATACATATTTTATGTTTTTTCTATAAGCCAAGAATCATGCATCCAATGCTGTGTCCAGTGTGAGATAGAAACATGTCAGTGACTTATACTCTTATATATATACTCAATATACAGATAATGGGATATCTTTCTGGATCATCTCCCCATATAAAAAGTGGAGCAGTGTCTGCACTTTCTGTATTGGTATACCAGGATACAAGTCTTTTAATATCTGTTTCTGGCCTTGTCCCCTCTCTCTTATCTCTGCTGCAAACCAAAGATGTGGAAATCATAAAAGTGAGTGTTATACTTTTTTACGATCGTATTTTGAGTTTGAAAATCTTGCTGTTATTGTTGTTTAATTTTACATCTGTAATAGGCTGTCTTGGGCTTTGTTAAAGTGATGGTATCTACCTTACAAGCAAGGGAGCTGCAGAATATTCTGTCAGATGTTATTACTGAAATCCTTCCCTGGTCGTCTGTCTCAAGACATCATTTTAGATCAAAGGTATGAACAATATCTAATGTTTAGCTCTGGTCTAAAACATGCTGGTGTGTGCTAAATTAGATGTGTATACTTTACAGATCCGTAGGAATAATGTGTTTTTATTTTCTGCAGGTCACTGTTATATTTGAAATATTATTACGGAAGTGTGGTTCTGCCGCTGTCAAACTGGTTACCCCGGAGAAATACAAGTTTTTTCTCAAGAATGTTCTAGAGGTACTGTTTTTAGTATTGATTAAAAGATTATGATTGTATTGGTACTTCTGTAGCTATATGTTACATACAGCATTGTATGCAAATCCATGAAGGTCAGCAAATAGTAGCTTAAAAATTCATTTCAAGATTTGGCTTTTGAATAATTAGGCTTGTGCTTTAAAGGATAAAAATGCAAGCAAATTTCAGTTCTTATTTAGCAAAGGTTATACCTGCTCTCCTTTTGGTTCTTATTTTTCCCTACTGTTTTGTGGGATACATCAACTCTTATTAGAGTGATTTTTGTTAAATTGGTGGATTAATCGTTAAATTTCTTTGTTTTTAAATTAAATTAGTTCGAGAAATTGTTAAATTAAAATATGTACGAAGAATAGAAACAAAGAGATTAAATCTCTGCTCATTATGAAAGCTAAAAGCACGTTTAAGGTTCTTCATTGCCGTTAGTTTTATTTTCATCTATTTTCTTTGTCATCTGGGACATTGTATTTATGCCTTAGATTTTTGTTATTGATATTTGTATTGTCCTTCCATCAGAATTTTTAAAGTCAACATCAATTAGGTAAACTCCGTGGCTAAAAGAATATTCACAATAAAACTTTGATGAATCATTCGTTGGTTGGTGGGAAATTCTTTTCTCCTTTTTCTTGCTTTGGGTGGATGAATCATTTATTTAAAACTTGTAATATCTGTAGATGGTGTACTTCTTACTGATTGTACAGGTTTGATAAAAGTTTCTATTGTGGTGTCTATTGACTTGCAGAACCGGCATGGTAAATCAAGTGAAGCAGGCACTAAAGATTCAGAAAATATCCCTCAAGATTCTTCTACGAAGAGGTATATTTAGTTGCTTCTGAAAAAAATGAGTTGAGTTTTTGTTTCTTCGAAGCTGATTTAGAGTCCTCTTTTTCTCACCCTCTTTAGGCCAGAGTGGAGGAAGCCTGTAAGAGCAGCTACCTCAGATAAAGATTCAATAAAGAACAACAAAAGAAAGAGAGACAACAAATTTGAGACAGCCAAGCCTTGGCATAAAGAACCATTTAAATCTACCAGTAATGATGGATTAAGTTTACCCAAGAGAAGTAGGCCAGAAGAAAGTAGAAAAGGCAAGAAAAGTGGGAACAAAAGTTTCATTGGTGGTGGTGGGAAGAGAAACGTGAAGATGTCCAGTACTGAAAAAAATAAAGCAGCTCCTAAGGTGCCTACACGACCTTCTAAGTCACACAAGCTAAAAGGAAAATTCCAAAGAAATTAATAGATGAGTCGTATATTGAAGCTGGTGAAACACTTCTTAGATGTCATATCTCCCTGATTGTGTAGGGTTGACAATGCGATTTTATACATGTAACTGCATATTGGGAGATGACAAGTGAATCATTAAATGCAGAATTTTTGAACAACCACTATAGAGAGGAACTTGTCACTTTCTTCGGATGACATGCTGGAATCTACTGGTTGAGAAAATGAAGTTCTGCTTGCTGCATGCATTTTGTTGCTGGAGAAGTTAAGTTATTGATGAGGGAAACTGCTGTGTTAAATGTATGGTCGTGGTTGATTATGTAAATGGCTACGTGTTTCCATCGGAAGGATTTTTCCCAAGGTGGTTTCTTACTAGATATTGTATGTCTTAACGAAGGATACCTTGACATATCTTTGCACTATTTTCCATATACTTGGAAAGTAGTCAATCAAACATAATGCAAGAGTCGTACTGAACACAGCACACATTCATTATCGGTAGGAAAAATATTTTGACACTACATGCACCAATTTACAACTTTTTTTAAAGGAGTATTTTGGTTATTAAAAAGTTAACTTTTGTATTTGTGAAGAAGAGGAATTGTAGAGTAAAATAATAATTGTAAAGTATGTGTAAAAATTTGTTAGATGTCAACAGTATCTTATATGACATGCTGGTGTTCTTGCTACACAACTTTATTGACAACTAAAGATCAAGATAAGCATTATTCATTAGAATACTTCCTAAAGAAAAGAAAAAAAAAACAGACAGACAAACACTGATACCGAACCATAAAGAAGATAAAAGCATTGTACTGCACTAAAGTTCAAGATGAGAAACAGACACGGGGTGGAAAATTGGGTCATTATGCAATGCTTCTTCGAGTTGTGGCCACAAAATGGCAGACACAGTCCATGAACCATCACCCTTGGCACTTAACCTTTGGTTCATGTAACCAACTCCTACCCTAGGAATGCTAGTGTACACTGTCCCTAGCAAGGGGTTCCCAAATCCAAAGTCAACCTCAGTCACTGGAAACCTGTGTCCTGAGGACACCACTAGGGTTGGTACTTCTTCACCCAACACTGCCTTTGCTAGCATCAAACCAGGCCTATGGCACTCAATCCAATCAATCAAGTCCAAGAAATGAGCCTCATTGTTTACCTCTGAAATTGCCTCATGCACTGTGTTAGCAATGTCTGATATAGAACCTTCCTTCAATTCTTGAATACTTGCCTCCCCGAATGCCACAGACAGCACATTACCAATGTAATTTGACATCAAATTCTCACCTCTTCCCATCCTTTCTCTTCCATCCACCAACCAACCCATCTTGCACTTTTCATGAAGCCTTTGATCAATGCTACCAATCATTACCTTCCATACATAAGCAGAGAAAGCTTCAATCTTTGTTTTCTTGACTCCATTCCCAGAAGCAAGTTTCTGCAGCATGTTGATGCTTGATGCTTTGATATGATAAAGGCGTTTCAGTGAGATATGGTTCATTGGCATGTTCTGTATCTCTTCCATGGTGCACCTCATAAAATTTTGATCCAAGGATGGTTGATATTTGGGAGAAGAACGTGCACGAAGGTGTCTGCTATGGTCTGGTATGCACGAGAGTGGTTTCTTTTGAGCCATTTCACACCAGGAAGCAATGAACTTTCCAAAGGAAGTGGCATCACCTAATGCATGATCAAAAGTAAAGGCTATAGACACACCTCCACATGAATATTCAGTCACCTGAATTTGCGTGGGGAAATCTGGTTCAACCGAGACTACCTTATCTTGAAGAGTTCCATTGAGATCATAAAAATCTACACTCTTTAATGGCGTATTTGTGTGTGCTTCAATGATTAGAGCACCATTGTTGTCACATATGATCTCAGGCTCACTAGTTTTGGGATTCTGAACAATTTGGCCAGCAAAGGGATAGTAGTGATCAAGTATCTGTGCTAGAGAGCTTTTAAGAGCATCAACAAAAGCCTTGAAGTTATCTGATTCAGGTTTGCGGTAGAAATACAAGTATGTAACAGGAAAACGACCTGAAAGCAGGTCAAGATTTGAGAGAGTGATTGAAAATGGTTCTTCTGGAGGATTGAGTGCTTTCACAACACTTTTCTTACTCACCTTAACTAGAAAATTTTCTGGGGCAGCAATGTTTTTGAGAAAGTCTGACATTTTTCGGAGGAGGATAGTGTTTCTCTGATATTTTCTCAAAATGGATTTGAAATAATGAAACTATGTATATAGCATTTATATAGCATTGTTTACAGTGAAAGTTGGTGGATATTGACATCAATGTTTCAGTGCTTTCTCATCACACATTATGGAATGGAAGTGATACCATTACCATGTCTCATTATTAAGAGCTGATATCATGAGTTTTGGTGCTTATTTCCACCAAAACTCAATCTTTGGTCAAGTTTGGTAGGCAACATAATTGTGAAAGTGCTACATTTGCATGCATTCTTTAGTTAATCTTCTGATGACAGTTATTTTTTCTTTCTGTTGTTAGACACCAGTTAAAGTGTTCAACAATTTTTGAAGAAAAAAATATTTAACAATTTTTTATTAATCAAATAGTTTGATGCAGATTTTATGTGTAAATTACAACAGAACCAAATCAAGTTATACTTAGTTGTAGTGATTATTTAATAAAAATAGTTGTGTACAGATGAAGTGATAGTGGAGAAGGGTGATGTTTGTTATGTCATGAAAAGCTGAGATTGGAGTCAAATAAGGAAATTGAAGGTTTGTGTGGGCACGTTCTTGATCTTAGACACCGTTAGTTTTCCATGTGTTTAGGGAAGCTCATTTCAAAGTACTCCACATTGCACCACCACCACCTAGTGCTTGTCACTTCACAAACATTCATATTCACAAACATGCTTTTCACCACTTTCCCCCAACCATTCCAATTTCTTAGATATAACTTTCTCTTTTCCTTTTCATTCCCAAACATGCCTTTTTAGGTTTACTTCATTCCAACCTTACTTTCTATCATATAGTTCATCATGTATGAAGACTATATGTGTATCAAATTCTAATAGACTTAGTTTAACTAACTGTTATAAAATTTGGAATACACATAGCGTAAATTTACATATTAGATTATACAATCTGTAATATAATTTGGAAGACAATTCATAATGTAGATTACATTTCGGATTGTATAATTTGTATTATAATATATATTAATTTTAATTATAGAGATAAAATATTAATCTTACATTTTAATTTATTAAAATATATTTTTATTTTATCACATCAATCAAATCTTTTATTAATTTTAACTTCAAATATCTTCACTTTCACTTCCAATCCCTTAAAATAAATAACACAAACTTTACCTTTGAATTTCTTCAAATTCATCGAATTACTTTTCCTCAAATTCATCCTTAAAAAAGAATACACCCAAATGTTGTGTTTATTTCTAGAAATTTGAGAGAGAGAAAAGGAAAGAACAAAAAATTCCCTTATTTTCGCATCTCTTCTCATGTGAGATGAGTTAAGAAAGATTACCATGATGTCCTCGATTCATTTTTTCCTCTTCTTAATTGACTAATATCGTTTTGCATAATCTTGATAATAATGTATAAATATGCCTTAAAATTACACTTACAACAATAACTAACACCCGAAATTTATAAATTGTTCATCAAAATAAAATGTGAAGAAGTAAATATATTGTAATTTTATTATTTTTTATTAAAATATATACTTTTTAATTTATTTATTAAAATATTTTTTATAAAATAAATATAACTCATCTAAATATAATTTTAGATTACTTTCAACATCAACAGTAATTTGTTAATTTTGTTTTTCTATCAACTAAACTTAATTTTTAATTTGTCATATCTGTCAAATTATTCACAAATTTTTACAAACTATATTTCTAAATTCATTCACTTTCACCATTAAATCTCTTAAAAAGAATAACATAAACTTCACCCAACTTCACCCACTAATCTACTCAAATTCATCTTCTCCCTCTTTCCCATATTAATCTTCACACGTAAACATATCCTAAAAGACTTTCTACAATATTACTAGAAGGGACAATTTGAAAGTCACTTTTACAAATAATAATAAGACTGCCATTTTAAAATTTATATAGGAGTGTAGATAGAAGTTATGAGGTGCAACTAGAAAAGACCGTACGATTCATGTCCAAAATATAAGAAATAACAACTTTACTATCCTCTGTAATTAACATGACAAAAATCTCATCTGAAAATTAAAATTTGTATAAATCACATAATAAAAATAAATTTGCAAAATTTTTCAGTTAAAAATGATTATCAATTTAGTCTCTTTAATAATAATCAAATTGTGTTGAAGCGATGTACAGCATATATTTGAGTTTAAGAATATTTTTTAAATTATGATGTAATTAAGAAATTAAGAAATATTATACATATGTGTCTATATTATACACAAACATATCATAATTGATATGTGTTACAGTTTTCTCTAGATATATGAAGTTTTGCCTATTTAAGCTTTCTTCTTCACACAAATATCTCACTCTGCTATGAGATTATAAATATGTGTTTTTTCTTTATAACACATTGACTTACTTGCTAACTGCATAATTAAGCAGAAAATATCATCATAAATCTAAATAATCATAGGAGATAGAAAAATGTTTGTGTTTTCGCTGATATCAGCTATTTTGTTCTTCTTTTTAATCTCTCTTTCTTCTTGAACCTGACACAACATTGTTTTCTGATCCTTTGCACACGAATATTTGGTGACCAAATCGAACAAGTCCTTGCACTTTCTCTTCATGGTTGTGAGCTCTGAGTGCAACACCACATTCTCCTTCTTCAATCGCTTGTTTTCATCCATCAGAACTGCATAATTTGAAGAAAATGACCTCTCATCTTCATGTGAGTTATGTTGTCTCTTCCTCACCCATGATTTTTTACGTCTAATCTCGCATAGCAGTTCTTTCTCACCCTTTCTGAATCGCTCGTTGCAAAATTCCCATCTGCTTGTAGTAACCTTACGAAAACCCTAAATATGGATGATTTAAGGTTTACAATTCTCGACAAAAACATTTTTCAAAAGTAAGATGAGATTAAACTAAAAAAAAAGTTAAATATATTTTTGGTTCATTAACTTTCGATGAAATTTTGAATTAGTCCTTCCTCGAAACTTTGAACTAATTTAGTCATTCGTATTTATAAATGTGTGGATTTAGTCTTTTTAACCAAATTTTGTTAAATTCATTTGATGTTTCAAACGCATTTCAGGATTGTATTGAAGTTATTTATATTGTTTGAAACATTAATGTTAAATCAAATACTATTATTAAACACGTTTGAAATGTCAAATAAACTTAACAAAATTTGGTTAAAAAGACTAAATCCATGTATTTGGATAGATGAATAACTAAATTGGTCCAAAATTTCGAAGAGGGACTAATTCCAAATTTCACTTAAAGTTAAAGGATAAAAACATATTTAATTCCAAATTTTTATTTGATGTTAATTTAATCTTACAAAATTTACTACTAAAGGAAAGTCATGTTTTACATATATATTATTTTATCTTGATTATATCACTCGTATTTACAAAGTTTTAATCTCGTACATCTTACATAAACAAATTAGTTATCTCAAACATCAAATATACTACATTACACATTTGTATATGATTTCATCATCGACCAATGATTCAAGAAACTCAAGAACAATCATTTAAAAATAAACTTTTATAAATTGGTTTATAATATTTTACCACTTTTATATTTTAGTATAAGTATATCATTGGCATGATTAGGTTAAAATTTATAATATATATAACACTTATTTTCTTAGGATAACACTCTTAAGTTCAATATATTAATACATTCCTCCTGTGTATAATATAATAAATGTATCAATTTATACCATGAAGGTTAGCTATCACTAGCTGTAAAATGAATTATCTACAATGTATCATATTGTTAATCCCTAATGCATACAATACTTAACTATTTAGTTTATTGAGTCAATATTATCTAAGAAAGAGATATAATATTTTTATGACAAAATATGTAATATTAATATATTAGTTTTTGTTATCTAAGGTGGAGATATAATGTAAGGAGATATAATATAATGTGAAATCATTTGATTATGTCATTTTTGGTTATATAAATCTAGAGGCCACCTACCATAACTCAGATGGTAGGTATAAGTAACTAAGTAAGGTGTTGATTAGTAAAGGTCATCAATTGTTACATTACATTAATCTCTTCTATTTCTAAATTAATGCTGGTTTAAAATAAAAGAATTTATTTTTATACATTTTAAATATAACGAGTTTGTTAATTAGTTAAAAGCAATTATAAATATAACTTTTATTTAACAATATTATCATACATATCCATACTTGAACGAGAGTGTGAAACAACTTAAAGTCATTTTAATTAAATCAAAGTAAAATACTTAAAATGAAACATGTGTTATAGAATAATGAAATTAAAATAATAATACTAATAATAATATTTAAAATTTATAAAATTTATAAGATAAAACAATAATTAGTCAAAAGGACTACGTAGACTAGTAGTATTTTATGAAGAATTTTTTCAGTGGTCCTTTCGATCCAACAATATTTTAATTAAGATACTAAACTTAATCCTAATTAGGTCAAACAACTTCAGTTAATATGTTTCTATCATCAAGAACTCAATGAAACAAATAAAATTATCTTCATTTCTTTATTCGCTAAAAGCTTCTACAGTGGTCAACTTACTCACCAACCATCCATACCTACGTTCCTTTCGCTTTTATCCAACTCATTCTTCTCTTTTTTCTAAAATTTAATCTTCTTCTACCTATCTTCTTTCCCCCTAATAATCTTATAAATTTACTTAAAATTTTGTTAATATAATAATACTTCACTCGTTCCAATATAATTACAGTTTTAATCATACAACAAAAAAAAACTCAAAATACACATTTTATGATTGATTCAAATATATTAGAAGCTACCAAGATTTATAAAATTCAACCAAAATAGTAAACTATATATACTCTCCCTCTATAAAATCTGAAATCTCAGCCATTGGAAAAAAAATTCAATAACTGAGTGATGTTTGGAGTTTTAATACAGTATTTTATTTTTCTTCTTTCCAACTAATTACTTTATACCAGTCTAGTAATTAATGCATTTATTGAGAAAGTGATGTATATTATTTAGTAGTGTTAATGAAAGAATAAACTACACAATCATTCATTGTGTTAAAAGTGTGTGCATGTTGCTAATATTTATGATGTACGGATATATTTAGATAAAAAATATTTTTTGACTACTAAATTTTGACAATTTTCTCTTACAACCTTAGACGTTATTTACTAAGTAGTTTTTTACTTTTTTTTTCTCATTCTCAATAGTTTAGAACCACTTAAAAGATGACATCTCATGTTGTAAGAGAAAGTTGTCAAAATTTAGTAGTCAAAATATCGTTGTCCGATCGAGAATTAAGATACGTACGTAAGTATTGAGCTGGCGAACAAAGCTAGAGAAGTTGCAATGGTTGAAGAGAGTTGGAAGAAGATCACGAGCGAACTCTGCAGGTTGCAACACCACAAACGTTGTTCCATCATCATTCCACGACACAACATCATTGGTGGCAGGATCCTCAACCAACATGTATGTCTTCAACAAAAACGGTGGTGTTGAGAATTTTCTCACACTCTCCAACAACCCTTTCTTACTTTCTTCGTCCATTGTTGAGAATGATTTGAGAAGAGATTAATTTGTGATCAGAAGAGAAGAAGAGCAGTTATGAACTCCCAATCCCAGCAATAGAAACCCAACACCACTCCACAGTTCATCAGAAATGCAAGACCTTCTTCTTCTTCTTCTTCTTTCTCTCTGCATCAACAAATGGTTGAAACGAAAGGTGTTCGCTAAGCCTATGTCCACTTAATATAATCCCTCCTTTCACCAAATCTATTAACTCTTTATTATTCTCATATCATAAATAACTATTTTGTGTTCATTACATTTTGCAAATAAGGTATTGCTTATTATTATTATAATTATATTCTTCATTGGGAAGATGGCGTATTTAGTAGAACATAGTTTAATTTATAAAAAATTGTTAATTATAGCATACCCACAATATACCAATAATTGACATTATAAATGCCAAAAAAATTAAATACATTTATAGTCTTTTGCAAAATTAAAATTCTTCCATGTTTTGAATTTTTATATATTTTTGTTTTCAAACTTAAAAAATAATGAATATAATTTTTTTAATCAAATATTAGTCTTTAGTCTTTTTTTTTGTTAAATAATGTTTCAGATTGATATTTAAGTTATAATGTATTAATTAGTGTAAACAACTTAAATGTCGATCTAAAAAATCATTTAACATGTAAAATGAATTAATGACGTTGAATTAAAATGACTATATTCATTTAATTTAAAGTTTTAGAACAAAAATTATCAAAAGTTGGAAAAGAAACAAATTTTAATTTCACATCAAAATTCAGGGGGATTAAAAATATATTTAACTTGTAAAAATATTATTTTTTAAGGTTAATTATCATTTTCAAGATATATATTATTAACTTTAAAAAGTTCATGTTCTTTTCCCCGTGTTATCTTTAAAGAGTGTTTTGATTTTAGAAAGGAAAAAAGTTTACAAATAATCTTTGACCTCAACTTCTAAAATATATGAGATCTCCAAGTATTAAATTTTTAGTGAGTTTAGATTTAACTCAACATTTGTAAGATGAGAATAACATTTCATTTATATATGTTATAATTTGACCGGCTTTATTTATAGTTAATATAAGATTTATAACACATTTTCTCACATTGAACAATAAACTTATCGACTGAAATTAGGAACATGATTAAAATAAACTCCTAATGATTCTCATATATATAATATGAGTAAATGAGTTATATAATATGAGTAAATGATTTTATGTTTAACTTGTAAAATAATGATTTTACTCCACACTTGTATATTATAGTTTCACTTTATTCCTAATGGATATCGGATTTTCAAAATAAATCGTTCATTTCTTTTCGTGGCAAAGAGTTAGAAATGATTTAAAATTAGATTTTATACAATATTATGAAGGATACTCATAAAAATTACTATTATATATCAACCAATAGATAAAAATATTTTGATTTAATTACACATTTTATCATTTAGTTATAATTATTTTATTAATTTTATCATTCAATAGTGTGTGTTTTATCATTATTATTTAAAAGAAAAACTCACATATTTCTGTTTTTGAAATCCTCTTTTTGATTAAAAATAAAAGGTTTTAATTACAAAATATATGAAAAAAATTCAATAATAAAAATGCATAAAATAATAATGATTAAATGATAAAATATTTCCTCATCCCAATATAGTTTAGATGCATATAAAGCAGCACACACAAATAGTCACAATAGTTTTACTTTAGCTTGCTGAAGTATAAACAGAAATTAATATATTTCCTTTGTTGTTAGCCAATATGTTGCAAAGTCAATAATTAATTTAAAGTCAATAAGGTGGTGATGAAGTTAACTTCACTAATTTGATTGCAACATCATAATCAAAATAAAGAAAACCCAATTATATAAGATATCAAATTGTTTGAACATTAGTGAATTGAAAATTAAAAGACATGCTAACAGGGGTTGGTGGGGTTCCTATCCTCAAATTATTCTCTATACTACTTTATTACTATTTGATTTCTTATGACAACAATGCATTATAATTGTTGTTGAAATAGTAAAAAGATCTAATTATAATTTCCTTCAACTAAAAAAAAATTCTAATTATAATTTTAATCTAAAAAAACCAGTCTCCAACTAAAAAATATATATCATTTTAATACATCTCACTTTGTGTTTAAATATTTTTATCCAGGATTTAAAAATTAAAAATTAAAAGCATGTATTTTTTAATTTGAGATTTTTTTTTAAATTTTAAAATATAAAAACTGGGTTAATCTCGAGACAGAAAACGTAATTAAGCCTTATAAAATTCTTATCACACTACAAAAAGATATTTAAATGCGAATAGTGTTTAATTGTTTTAGATGTGACCAAGTTATAGGTGTGATGATTTTTTCTGTATATCTTTATTTCAATATCTTACCAACAACTTCATCCAATGTAGTTGATTTTTATTTTTTGAAGCTTTCACATTTTCTACAAAGGAAGTGACTTTATATGACTTTCTGTAAAACAGGGTTTAAAATTTTCTTCCTTTCAAACTCAAAGTTGTAATTGAATATAATCAATAATGTTAGTTTTTAAACACTTTTATAAATATAACAAAAATTACACATTTTTTTTTTCTAACCCAAACAATTTTATTCATTTCTTCTTTTTTTTCCTATTTCCAGTTTCTCACTTTTCATCCTTCAATTTAAATAATTAACACTGGGTGATTGATGATACATACAACAACTTTAATATTTCTTTATCATTGATCTGGTAAGCCTATTAATTTCCTATTATCTATTGTGTCATGTTTCATTCACAGTCAATCAAGGTTTAATACCTTCTATTACTATGGATTTGTCCAACACATTCAAAGCAACATTTATTCTAAACATTCTTTGGTGGTTGATGAGAGAAAATGTTGGTATTTTTAAAGGGAAATATATGAATATTTAATAACAATAATAATAAGGAGTCATTCCAAAACCTAAAAATAATGGTTTGTAGATTTATTTTCTTCCATTTGTTGAACAACAAAAAATCACCGTTAAATTCTTAGAATATATATTTAATTGTGTTTCTTGAGAATTTAGGTTCCATACTTGCTAAATATATTTGTTTTTACCAAATTAATTCGAGTGGATTCTTTATAAATAGGATTGGCAAATAATTGTTTTCCAATCAAATTTATAATTTTTAATTCAAAATTCCATAATTAACACAAAATTGACGTTTATATTGTGATCAATTTAGCAAATACGTTTAATTCACTAAATTGTTGTTTTATGTGAATATCAATTAGAAATTCATGCATTCCTTTTCATTTATATAGTGTTTTTCTATTCTTATATGGAGATAGAATTGTGAGAATATAGATGATAGGTTGTGAACAAAAATGAAGATGATGAAGATGGTTGAAGTGAAAGTGTTTGAGAAACCCAAAACCTAAAGTGTAAGAAATGTAAATGCAGAAAACTTAAATTATCAAGGATAGAATAAGAACTTATAAATGAAATCTATGAGGACGGTGACCCTAATTGGAACAAACATTACTATTGGAATAATCATTCTTCTATTTACATCGACATTCTCGAAATATGTGTTGTCAATATAATTTGTCACCACTTTTTTGAACATAAACAACCTAATTATACTTTATCACCCTTTTCTACCAATTAAGCCAAAAAATAAATTACATAATTTGTAATAATTGTCTAAAAATTGTTTATTTGTGTCAATTATACCTACTAAGTCCATATTTTGCGGTAGTTTCCATATGCCTCAACTTTCCCTTTTGTTCTCGCATAATCCATCTTTTGATTTTGTTTAGTGAACACCATTCTTGATGAAGTTTTTTAGTTCTCAATCATTCTTCAATTTTCACTACTATGTTGGCTTTATTTGTATTCTCTATTTCAATTCCATGTGTAACTATCCTTTTTTAATCTTGTCATCGATTTCTTTATCTTTCGATGTATTTACTAGTATCACCTTTGATTTCTCAATTTCAATATACCCCGAAAAGAAAGCCCTTAAGAGACTGTTGATTTAGGACTCTAATGAAAAATATTCTCTTTATTCTCATCCAAAATCTTGAAACAACTAATGGTTTACATTCCTTAGCCTGCACACCTATGCATTCATTGACCAGAAACGTTATTTGTCCTTTCACTAACCCCACATTAAACACACTCGTGACATATACTTGAGTGTAACCGATTTTAATATAAATATGAGTACTTAATTTTATAAAAATATTTATACTTATTTATTTTAATTATATAAAAATGGATTAAAAAATATATTTCAATTATTAAAAAAAGAGACAAAATTCAATGAAAGAGACAAAAGTAAGAACTAAGTTGAATAAAAAAGATATATATATATATATATAAAGACTAAATTGAAACTAACACAATGACATTTTGCAGTGACACATGACATTTTCTTGCCACGTGATACTGTTAGTGTTACGTGTCATATCATGAACCTGACACATGACACCAATTTTTTACAAAAAAATATATATAAAAATTAAAAATTTTAAAAAATTAAAAAATCAGAAATTAACACGTGCACATCGTTAACTGCGTTAATAATTTTCTTTTTTTTTTGAAAAAACATAATTGAAGTACTTTTCAACATTTGAGACACAATTAACATTTTTAAAAAATGATAACAAAATTGATATACTCCTACCAATTAAATCTAAAATAAAATTTGATTAACCGATTATTCTAATTATAAACTCTTATTTTTATTAATAAAATAATCAAGCTTTATTTTTTAAAGATCACTTTTACTCTATGACTATTTTCTTTGTCCTTACAAAATTGATACTAGTAAAAGTATACATTACTAGTTAAGAGTTTTTTGAGTTGACATTAAAATAAATCACAAATTAATAGTAAAAAATAATATTTATGCCGATGATAAGAAAATAACGCATATATAAAATAAATATTTCACAATTATCAAATAAAATCTCTCATGTAGTAAATCCTAAATAATACGGAGTAAGGAATAATAGTGATATTCAACAAAAAGAACCTCAACATTGTAAATAAATAAAAGATACTTGTATTAATATCAACAAAAATACTTTACTCGACATTAAGCATTGAATAAGAAAATCCTAATTAATGTTGATTGAAAGATCACTAAGACTTACATCATTTATACATTATTTAAAAAGGAACTTGAATTGATTGATATTGGTTAAAAAGAATTTGATTGACATCAATTCAAAATTATCTCAATTTACATAAATTAAAGAGATATATTTGACATCAGTCCAAAATTATCATTAATATTGACTAAAAATCCTAACTAACATTAATTAAGAAATAATTATTATCTAACATTTAGAATAAAATATTACAATAACAATGCCAAAAAAAATAAATTTAGTATAAAGAATTTTGTTGTTGAAATTTATAAAAAAAATATTGAAATTTTTACATTCAAACAAGTCAATAATATTTCAATTTCAATAAAGTCGGTGACTTCCTAATTAAAATCAATGTGATAGAAGAATACAAAAATAAAAGAAAAGAAACATGAGTTAAAATATATGACAAATTTCAAATTTATATTTATGAAATAAAAATTTCTTCTAAAATTCTTTACTGTATTATTATTGTTTCTAGTTAGGGATATAAAGAAAATTCAAATCCGCGGGTATTTACGGATAAAATCTACAATGAATAAGAAATGAATACATGTGGATAACATGTACAAGTATTTTTTATACCCACATGTTAAGGAGACTGATATCAGTATCATAGTATTTATATTTATGAACACTCGTACCCGCTAAACTTTAATTTACCATAGTATCCAAACACTAATTAAAAAACGTCCATTGTGTTAACGAGATTTAATATTTACTTTTGTAATTTTATTTAGACTCAGTATGAATTTGAGCTGATTTGCACTTTACTTATGATATTGATGTATTGTATTTTATTTGTAGTTATAGTTAAAATATTTTGTTAAATATAGTTATTTTTTTTAAATATTTGTAAATACCCATAAATATTCGTGGATATTAAAAAATATGCGGGTATTCCAATAACGGATACTCGTACGAATATGAAGACGAGTACCAAATTAATATTTATACAGTAAATAAATACGAATGATTTACTACTCGTACATCTCTATTTTGTAGTGAGTACTAAGGTTCATCAATTTGATAATAAAAGATATTGTGTCATTATTGGAAGTTTTAGTTCAATTTTAATGACACTTTGTTTAGATGGTTATGATTATTTTTGAATAAATTATTATGGTGAAATTACCTCTTTGTTTCTGGGAGATGAAAGTTAAGATGTGTGAAAAATGGCTCAAAAATTAATGAAGAGATATTTCGTAAAGAATAAAATAGATAAGAAAACAATTTTATATTGATTATTCTAAACTATCTATCGAAACTACCTCAAATTTATTCATTGGAACTTTCAAGTTTCATTAAAACAATTATACATATTAGTATTTTTCAATTAATTTTCTTAAGTATTGCACGAGAATCTTTTCAGACTTTATACTTCCAAGAATTAAAGAAAAAGGTCGTTACATTCACAATGTCTCAGACAAAGTATGAAAGGTTAAATATGTTTTTGGTTTTTCAACTTTTAGTAAAAGTTGGAATTAATTTCTCTTGGAAATCTTTAATCAATTTAATCCTTAATCTTTAGAAATACGTAGATGTAGTCTTTTAAACCAATTTTTTTTAAGTTTATTTGACGTTTGAAACGCATTTATCAACTAACATTGAAGTGAATATGTATCAGTAAATAACTAAAATATTATAATGAAATGCGTTTGAAACCTCAAATAAACTTAATAAAATTTGGTTAAAAGAACTAAATATATATATTTACAAAGTTGAGGACTAAATTGATTTAAAATTATTCTAATTTTCACTAAAAGTTGAAGGACAAAAACATATTGAACTCAAGAATGAAATATAGGTTCAACTTCTCAGCTAAAAACACAAAGGGAAAGGATAAAACAATTTTTTTTAAAGTTTGAATAAAGCGTAGAGAAATTCACTAATGATTAAGTAGTTGAGTTGCTTCCTTCTTACTTATAAGTTTTTTATGAGTCTTAAAAAAGATAACCATAGAAAGATGTTAAGCAAATCTTTTAGGATTATCCTATATTTAAAAGTTATAAGAATAGTTTTGTGGATTTTGAAAAGAGGTTGAAATATATTTTAAATTCAACTTTCTCACTAACAAAACACTAATCACCAACGTTAGCAGATAAAAATAATAATAACTACAAATATATCTTTTAATAATTTCAATATTATAAGTTTATTATTTGTTTCTGTATGCGTCAAGATAACACTCATTAATTAATTTTAATGTAACGAACATGATTTTCGAAATATCCAAAATTTAAATATTAAGTTAAAAAGAGATTCATTTAAAACAAAAATTTATTCACATTTTTTGATTAGTTAATTCATGTACTGATATATTCATTTATATTATTTTAACACATTAGCCTTGTGATTACTGTTTTACGTATTTCTTTCTGATCTATATAGAGTTTAAAGATGTTTGGTTAAACAAGGTTTGTCTTAATTATTTGAAGATGCAAAACGAATACTTAGATAACTCTAAATAGATTGAGTTAAATACATGTAATAGTTTGAAGCAATGATTATAATAATTGATCTTAGTCTTTGGATAAGATGAATTAGTATTGAATTATTGGGGTGTCTTTTCTATGTCTTTTTCCTCTTGTCGTTTATAAGGGGAATTCATATCACTTTCTCATCTTTTGTTTTGTACAACTTATAGAAAATTTAAAATTAAATAAATAATAAAAAGATATATGGAGCTTGGAAATTTGATTTTCATCTAAATCAGGGTGTCTTAATAAGTTTAAACTAATGAACTAACTTAATTCATTGAGTTTGAGATGATTAAACTGGAAAAAAATATATAACTTTTAATCTAAGTTAAATTAAATTTAACTCATTTATCTCTTTGACTTAAATTGATTCAAAATGCGTTGGAGATCGACTAATTCGTAATATATAAACAATATATTTCAGTAGCTTTTTCATTATAATTGTTTTTATCTATAACAATATATAAAGGGGATTTCCCTTTTTGTGTCCACATTTCAAAATACCCATTTTATCCTTTAAATATAATAATTTATTAAATTTTTAAAAATTGACCGTTACTTTTACAAGATTTTTATAAAATCGGATGTCTCTGCTTCTTCTCTTCATCTTTATTTATTAATGTTTATTCTTTCGTCTTTTTAAAATAATTTAACAGGTAACTGTTATTCTACGGTTTGTTTTTCTCTGCAACAACATCATTTCATTACTGTTTACCTTGCTTATTGGCTTTGCTTTCACACTCACTTTGTTGATGCTATTTATCTTTATTGGACAAAACAAAAAAGGTATTTTCCATTGTTCCTTTTCATTTATGATTATCTCTATTAAATCTTTATTGAATGCCCAATTATCCAATTTATGATTATTCGCTTTTCATGTTTTTTTATTGTTTCAATTTTTTTTTCCTATCCTTTTTCAATTCATTATGGTGGAAAAGTAATCAACCAAGATATTCTAGGCAAGTCCGGGAAAATTCCTCTATCACAGTGGGAACGATGATAACTTACTTAATAACCAAATATTCAGATATGTTCTTTATTCATTAAAGAGCGTCCTGCGAATCAACCATAGTATAATCTTCCAACTGCATCTTAAGTAGCAGCTGTATACGGGTCCTAGACATCAATCTTTATTTGGCCTCCCAATTAAAGAAATGGTTAAGGATGTAAATGTATGATACTTTCATTTACTAATTTTTTTCTACATCATGTATGTAGTAAATATATATTTCAGTTTTGTAATGAATGTATATTTATAGACACCTACTAAAATAGTTTGTATATTTATAAACAACTACCATTGACTCCATCACATATAGCTCATTAACCCAAATCTTGATCAAATGTATTAAATATTAGTTCATATGCAATCTTACGAATTAGGAATTAGTAATTTACTGTATTCTTATTCAACCAATCTATGTAGTATACCCATCATAAATTGTTATTTATTATTCTTAATATTATACATATAGCTACATAAAAAAAAAAGCTAGTAACAATAAAGGGGATTCCTCTTTTTGTGTCCACATTTCATAATACCTGTTTTACCCTTAGTTATTTTAAAAATTAATTATTTTATAAATAATTTACTTTTAATCATTTTTCTACAAAGCTCTTTTGTTTTAAATTATTATTTAATTTTTTTAATATATCTTATTTTTGTTATTTTTGTTTAAATTATTTTTATTATTGATCTTAAATTTCTTGAAAATTATATATTTATTATTGATCTTAATTTTTTTGAAGATTAAAAAATGCTAATACACAGGCGCGACAGCGCCTGTATGTTCGCTAGTTTTTGATATAATGTTGTTTAATAATATCCGAATGATTTTTTTGTTTAATTTATTTTCTTGTCCAATTGCATAAGTTAGCACTATGATTTTTTGTTCTTTCTAAAATATCTTTATAATTCTATTTTCTAATTTGTAATTGATGTTTGGTGAAATATGTAAACACCATTATTATATATTGTTGTAAATATGTGGATTGAGTTAATATACTATGATGTTATGCAATTCCCTTAATTTACCAACCTATATGGTTCTTTAAAAAGTGATTTAGGTTAAATTATCTCATTTTTAACTCAAGTTAAGTTAACTTAGTTAGACACCTCTAATTGAAATCAAACACTCTCCTATCATATTTATGAGCTTTTGAAAGGAAGGTCTCACGTTCGAAGGCTTTAGGCTTACAATCTGATAATAAGTTCAATAGTCTACCAAATTTTCAAAACTAATGATTCAACCTGATCACTAACTTAAAAGAGTATGATATGAATTCATATAATATAGAATGTATCATTGTCAAAAAATCATACAGTAAACATTTATTTAAGTCCATACTCATTTAAGTTTATATTTTACTTAAATCTGCATTTAAATTGAAAAAATTATAAGATTAATAATTTTGTGACTTTGTTTTCAGAAAAAAAAAAATTAGGTGAAGTCGTTTGACTTTTATATTATGTTACATTGTGTTATATATATATATATATATATATATATATATATATATATATATATATATTATAGTATATGAATAAAATAAAATAATAAGTTTCTCATGTAACATATCTTTTATATTTATCATATATCTTATATCTCTCATATTATCACAATCACTAAAAATTGTCAACACTCCATACTCTAATTATATGATCCCTAATATTTTATATTATAATATGACTTATAAAATTTCTTAAGTCTGCATCCTAGTTAAGTCCACATTAAGCTCTTAAGATCAAAATGTGAACTTAAGTGAATGTTTAATTGTAAATTCAATCCGAATTTGAAGTTCATATTAAATAAAAATAAATCATAACACAAATAAAAAAACCTATATATCCACTATTTTAGGATTTTGGATTAGATTTAATATATAATTTTTAATTTTTATAAGAACTAGTAGATTGACATGTGCGTACACACGAATTGTATTTTTTTATTTTGTATATTAAAATAATAAAGTAGTAAAAACATTATATAGTGAAATACCATGAAAATTAAGTTATATTGGTGTAAATGTTATTATTAAAGTAATCAAGTAGTATATCTAAGTGATGTGATAATAATTTCAGTTTTAAATATAATAAATAGAATTGATATCATAATATGGTGCATTTATTTGATTTTATGAAATAATTATAGTAGCATGTGATATGTGCGTGTATAAATGTTTTTTTTGTTTTTTTTTTCAAATCCTTTTAAAATAATAATATAATTTTTATCATATTTATTTAAGCATTAAAAATACTAAGAATAATATTAATATAAATTATAAAATTTTTAAAAAATTAAAAATCTATTTAGCATAATTATTTAGTAAAAAAATATTTTTATAATTAAAAAACACTTATAAATAACACAACTATGAATAGTAATAATAATAATAAAAATTATAATAATACCAATAATAACAAACTAATGACAAAAAAAAAATAATGATATTAATGTTTATGCTATAAATATTAATGTCAATGCTAATATTAAGGCTAATTTTAACGATAATAATATATAATTATATATAAAGATAAACATTAATGACAAAACAAATAAAAAGTACAAGTAATTCAATTATGATCTCGTAGATAGAATTAAGATGTATGTCTAACTATAATAATATCCCGTAGTAATAAAAATAATAATAATACAACAATTACATGTGTAAAGAGACACACAATTTTTGTGTTCTCTTTTTGTTTTTACAATTTTATCTTCTTAATTATTATTTGTTAAATTTAAATAATTATTCATAATAAAAAATCATTTGTCAGTTTTATCATTTTACTAACTATTTTTTTAATTCAAATGATTACACAAATATAGAGATAAAATGAACAACAAAACAAATAAAAAATACAAGTAATTGAGATATGATCTCATAGCAGATAAAAGTAAAGTATGTGTCTAACTATAATAATAATAATAATAATAATAATAATAATAATATAACAATATCATGTAGTGATAAAAATAAAAATAAATAGTAATAATAATACAACAACATATATAAATAGATAAACTTTTTTTAGTCATTTTTTGTTTTTTTAATTTTATTCTCTTAATTATTATATTTTAAATTTAAATAATTATTTATAATAAAAAATTTATTATTAAATTTTATTATTTTACTAATTTTAGTAATTACTTTTTTGAATTGAAATAATTGTTCAAATATAAAGATAAATAAACAACAAAACAAATAAAAAGTCAAGTAATTAATAAGTAAGATGTGTATTTAACCATAATAACAAAAAATATAATCACAATAATAACTTTTATAATAATTATAGTTCTTATTAATAATAATAATAATAATAATAATAATAATAGTAATATAATAATAGAGATAATTATAGTTAATAATAATGATAATGATACTTATAGTTGATAGTAATAATGATCATAATATTTATAGTTGATAATAATAATTATAGTTAATAATTATTATTATCATTATAGTTAATAATAATTATAATAATTATAGTTAGAGTTGATAATAATAGTAATAATTATAGTTATAATTGATAATTATAATAATAATAATAATAATAATAATAATAATAATAATAATAATGATAATAGATTATAAATAGTTGAATGATATAGAATTTTACTAGTATATTCCATGTAAACACACATTGAACAACATTTTCCTTATGTTTCTCGTATTGTACCGTATAATTTAAGTAAAGTTTAATTAGTGATTTAATACTTTAATTTGTTGATTTTATTTATTTTTTGTCTTCTTATTATTTTTTGATTCAATTTAGACTTTCAATTATTTAGAAAATTTCAATTTTGTTATTTTTGTTAAATAGACGTGAACACTATGTCTGCACATGTTAAAATAATTTTTGAGAATTTATACATCAGTCACTTTACCTAAATATTCAAATTATTTTATCTTTTACAAATATAAAAGATTTCAAGTGTAAAATTTACTAGTGTAAAAATATAAAAAATAAAATAATTTGTGTATTTTGATGAATAAATTATAAAAAAATTATTTTAACATGTAAATATAAGTTGTAATTAGTTTAATTATTGTTTTGGTCTTAAATTGAAGAAGACTAAATTAAATCATTTAAAATAAAGTTTAAATTGAATAAAAAATTTGAATAGAAAAATTAAATTAAAAATAACTATTACTACCACCGCATGTCACAATCATAATTTGACATATGATAATTTATTTAATTTTTAAATAAAAAAAAAACTTCACAAATTGATACGTGATGGTGATGGAGACGTTATTAATGTCAATTTAACAAAATAACTAAATTGAACTTTTTTTTTTAATTTAACATACTAAATTAAATAAAAAATAATAAAGAAATAAAAATGAACAAAACCAATAAATAAATCACTAGTTAAACCTTTAATAATTATATTTTTAACTAATTCATTCATCTCGACATAAATACGTCAATATGGTCAATCACAAATTCCAAATACACTAAACTGAAAAATGAAATAAATTTTGTAATGATTTAATAAAGGATCCAACTCAATTTTTACTTCCGTTATAAAAAATAAAGTTAAAATAAATATTTAACTATTTAATTTATTATATATTACCAAAGGCTTAAAAACATTCTTGGAATGCGAAAATTTAAAACATTTGGACAAAAATGACATTAAACTTAAAAGTATGGAGTTAAAGGTAATTAAGAAAGGAGTTGGTGTTTATTTTTAATTTTCAATTCATTATGTATGTATTATGTTCATTTTTTTAATATTATGTTTCGCTAAATATATAAACAAAAACTATGGATGAAATTTTTATTTTAAAATAACTATTTTAATTTGTGATTAATTGACTTTTTAATCTAACAACATGTTAAACCAGTATTTTTAAGATTAGAAGTTTAATGATTATTACATCGAGACATTTATAAGATGGGTTGGTTCTTATGTATTTAATTTTGGTCATATATATATATATATATATATATATATATATATATATATATGTGTGTGTGTGTTTTTGATATTTAGAATATTTTATGATATTTATTAACGAAGTATTGAATTTATAAAGTAATAATATTTTTAATTTATAATTTTTTAGGTTAATAATTTTGATATGTGTGATTTTAATTTTAATTTATACTATAATAATTATATATTTATTATATTTTTAAAAATTATTGTATATTTTTAATATATATATATATATATATATATATATATATATATATATATATATAAAACTATATATAAAGGAGATTCCTTCTTTTGTATTCATATTTTATAATTTTAACTTTATCTTTTATAATTTAATTATTTATTAAATTTTTAAGTATTCCAACTTTAAATATTTAAGTATTAAAAATTTAACTGTTTACTTATCTCCTTCTTCTTTTTTCTCCTATTATTCATCAATAGTTATTTTTCTCATATTTTCTTCATATATTTTACTTTATTTTTTATATATTTATTTTAATTATTAATTTAATAACATTACAATATCATCAATAAATATATACAAATTATTGTGCCTTGTACCTGTGTTTATACTAATATTAATATATATATATATATATATATATATATATATATATAGACACGAGCATAAACATATGTGCGATAGTGTGTACGCATTCATTGATGATATTGTATAAAATATCTGAACTGGGAGGTTAAATTAATAACAAAATTGTATTGATATTGGTATTTAATATTTCTTTTTAACAACTTTTTATCAACAAAAGATAACATACTAAAAAATGTAATATTGCTCTTATTTCTTCTTACAGGATTTACTAATACCAAATATTAGCAGAGTTGAAATATCTAGTGAGAAAAAAAAAAAGGTGATATTTAGTGTTGGAAAATTTTCGGAGGCTAAGAACAAAAATTCTGGTCGATTTAATAACAAAAGGAGCCAAATCTTTGCAGCGAAAGGATTTGGTTGGAGCGCGTGTATTGCACGCTTCAGTAACCAGAAAACATAAGAGAAAGCGCTCCAACTGTTTTAGTCGCTTATGCAGTTTGTATGGTCTCAAAGAGCCCAATGGCTGCTACCAAGATAGGACTCGGAGTTGGTCCCGTCCCGACTCACCGAGTCACCGCCGTCGCCGCTCCTTCATCCGCCGCATTCTCCCCGCCGCCACAGCACCGCCTCTTTCTCCTCAACTCGCGGCGTGCCCTCAGACCCCGCCCTTCCCCCCAACCCCTTCGAATAGCCGCCGCCGCCTCCTCCTCCTCCTCCGTTGCTGCGCCAGGTCTTTATCGTCGCGACTACTACTACTTTGCGTGAATGTGACCGTAATCTCACGGCGGCGAATTCAATGCGATTTTCTTTAATTTTGTTTTTTGTTGTTTTGCTTTTTCAATTAAGTTTTGCTTTGGAGGTTTTCGGAGAAAACGAGGTTTTGTTGTGTTTCGAATTGTGAGTTGGTTTTGGAGGATTGGTGTTGAAGCACGAGAGCGAGTATTGATTGTGGTGCTAGTGTGGGGGAGGAGTCTGCATTGCTAATGTTTTTTGAGTGGCAGCTGTGTAGTTAGGATTGGGGTTTAAGCTGTGATTTTAGATTGAAATTGAGTACAAGGTGAGGAAAACGTGTGGTGAGAATTGGGTGTTGGGAAAAATGGTGGGTGGTAGTAACGGGGTTAGATAAATCGTATTTCATTCGTGAGTACAGGCATTTGAGACGGAGGCATCAAGAACTTTGGGTTTGGAAGGCTGTTTTGGAATTTTAGAGCGAAAAGATTGAATTGTGTGGTTGTTGAATGAGTGTCGTGGCTTGTCTTTGTGAGGTTTGATTACAGTCTCAGTTAGTCATTTAGGCTAGTCAATAAGGGCATCATCATCTTCATCATTATCATTTAGACTAGTCAATAAGGTTTTTGTTTTAAGCTGTAACAATTGATATAAGGTAAGGGAAAATGTTTCATGACGATTCGGTGATGGAAAAGATGGTGGGATGTAGCTACGGGCTTGATAATTTGTATTTAATTGTCTGAGAACGAGTATTTGAGATGGAGGCATCAAACACTTGGATTTTGGAAAGCAGTTTTGGCATTTTATAGCGAAAAGCTTGCATTGTGCTGTGTGATTGTTAATTATTTGTTCTGGCTTGTCTTGGTGGGGATTGATTAGTCTCACTTAGTGATGTAGACTACTGAATAAGGGCGTGCTTATCGTCATCAGTGATACTAATTCTTTTGGTTATTTCCTTGAGTAAATTGTTGTATGCATTGACAATGTGAAGGTTTACCAACCATTATGTATGGAAAATTTTGTTAACTTTTACTATAATTGTTTTAAGGTAATAACTTTATTGGTTAAAAATGTAAAAAAAAACTTACATTGACAATGCATGTTAAAACTCTTTGATTAGCCCAGTTCTCTCGGCCTAAAGCTAGTGCCAACCTTTCTGGCAGGTGTTGCTTTAATGACTCTGTAGAAGTTTAATGTTTTCTCTAATTGTAGTACCGTTGGCTTATGGAGAATGTTATTATTGGATTTTCCTTGAGTTTGTCCTTAGTTTTTGACAATGTAATTCCCTTGTTATTGGTCTTTCTTTTGTTATTGGTAGACGTGAAAAGTTGATTGTGGCATCCTTTTTCTTCTCACAGGAAAAGGAGTAGAGAATGTGGTAATTATAGGTTCCGGCCCCGCAGGATACACAGCAGCAATATATGCAGCACGTGCCAATTTGAAACCTGTGGTGTTTGAGGGGTACCAAGTTGGTGGTGTCCCTGGGGGACAATTAATGACTACAACTGAAGTGGAGAACTTTCCAGGATTTCCTGATGGCATAAGTGGACCTGATCTGATGGACAGGTGTTAAAACTACTTTGTAATTGATTTTACTCACCTGGCTTTGGAATTCTCACATTTTTCTGCTTATCCAGGATGCGACGGCAAGCTGAACGTTGGGGTGCAGAATTGTATCAGGAAGACGTTGAAGCTATTGATGTCAAAAGTAGTCCTTTCACTGTCCAAAGTAGTGAACGTAAGGTGATATATTCACTAGCAGCAAGCTGATTTACAATTTCATGATTGTGTAGACATATTGATATTCCCAAAGCTTCAAGGTTTTATCTTTTATTTTTATTGATTTTTTTAATCCACCTAGTGATGCTCTTGTTTGGAATTAAATTTATGCAAATTCTTGTACATATTTGGTAAAAGCTTTTAGTTTGAAATTAATATAGGAAGTATCTTTCCTTCGTAATGTAGGTCCTGGCTTGAACGTCACTCAATTTACTGTGTATATACTGAAATTATTGCCATTACTTGTGATACTGATTTACTTTTATTCTGTCTTCTGACACCGACATGTTTGTTTAATTTTATTATCTTTCTGGTTGTGTTTATTGAGAAGAAAAGCAGTTGTAGTTACATCAGGTTTTCTCGATTGTATCATAATTCAGGTTAAGAGCCATACTGTCATTTTTGCTACTGGAGCTACTGCAAAACGACTTAGGCTACCTCGAGAAGATGAATTTTGGAGCCGAGGAATTAGTGCTTGTGCAATTTGTGATGGAGCATCTCCTCTCTTCAAAGGTCAAGTTCTTGCTGTCATTGGAGGGGGGGATACTGCTACAGAAGAAGCATTATACTTAACAAAATATGCTCGCCATGTCCATTTACTTGTACGTCGGGACCAACTGAGGGCTTCCAAAGCTATGCAAGATAGGTGTGTCTGATTAAAATTTGTCGTTTCTTGCTTGTGAATATAGTCTGAATGTATCATGAACAATCTATAAATTGAACTTGGTAATTACCTACTTATATACACTTCATATTGTATAACTTCATCTCTCTCTTTCTCCCCCACACACTCGCTCACACTACTCCTGTGGAAAAGGTAGAGTCTTTTACAATCTTTGTTAGATCTTTCTTTTAATCTTATTGTCTGTAGTGGGTTCTCTGTTGCCGAACCTTTATATATGTATTATTATGTACAAAATGTTTTTTATTTTCTACCTTATGCTTGATTAAGGTTATGCAACTTATAATTATACTTTTAGGTTCCTATTTTTTTTTACTTGCCATACACATGATGATAATTTCTTTTATCTTTAAGTGAATTTTTATTATTCTCTGTTTCAATGTTTTATATGTGGGCCTTTTGTTAGCCAAGTTCAAGTTTCTTTTGACCTACTTGCAAAATATATCCTAGATTAAGGTTTTGCCTGTACCTCGCTTTATAGTGTATATGAAAATTATATTATCCAAAGGACATAGAAAATTTGATCTTAATTATTCTCAGTCATGGGAAACCACAGTGCCTCACTCTTCATATCCACGTAAAGATGTAAACAAAGGTGTTACTTGATCACAAGCACGTTCTTTCAAAATGCTTGATTGGATAATAAGCATATCTTCTTTGATAATATTTGTCATTATCTCTGCAGTTCTTGTAGACTTGAAAAATAATTGTATCATGTTATGATACCATTTTAATTCAGGAAGACATATGATTTATTTTGGGAATAAAATGTTTTACATTTCTGGCTAAATATTAGAATTATATTAGATTTCTTTTCAAAATTATAGTTCCGTAGTGGTTTTGAAATCATTCTATGGGATTATAGATCTTCATTCTAGCATGATGTATTTGGTGAAAAAGGAGTTTACTTTTGTTTTGCACATGGTAAAATTTTTCTGTCTGGTCTAACATAATCAACGTTTCTAAGCTGAGCCCAAAGATATTACATAGTGGAAACATTCATATAAAAATAATTTTCTATGGTGATCTAGAAGTGAATGCTTGTCTTAAATAAGATATTAAATAGAACCTGGTTTTGGGCATTCTCTAGACTATAGATACTCAAGAAGTTGCTTAACACTGTTAAAAAATTTACTAGACAAAAAAATGGAATTTGTAATCATGTATCTTTGTTTGTTTTCTTTATGATGGTGAAATTATCCACTAATAAAAATTTTGTATGTGAGTTTTCAACTACCTGAATGTTTGTTTAACAGGTTGATTATCACGAATGTTTCAGAGTGTATGACAATCCCAATGTCACCGTGCACTTCAATACTGAGGCAGTGGACCTCGTAAGCAACACCAAAGGACAGATGTCTGGCATTTTAATACGGAAGGTTGATACTGGGGAGGAATCTGTGCTTGATGTAAAAGGGCTGTTTTATGGCATAGGCCATTCACCAAATACACAATTGTTGAAAGGCCAAGTCGAACTTGACTACTCTGGCTATGTACAAGTTGAGGAGGGTACTGCAAAAACTTCAGTTGACGGTGTATTTGCTGCTGGAGATGTGCAGGTATCCTATCCTATTGAGTGCCTTCTGCTTATGTAGTTGATTGTTCTAGCATATTACAATCAACACTACATTGCCTAAAATAATGTATGACTTGATGTACTATAGTATATCGTTTTAACAGTCTTTAACATAGCACAATAGAATCATTTGTTCCCTGGGTTTGGTGAAAAGTTCTACATCGTCTGGCCAACCCACTTAATGTGCTGAGGCTGCATTTGATATACCATTTTATGGGGACAGGATTTTGACCCTTTTCCTTCTTAATTTAAATATGATTATTGGAGTACATAAACTGAACATATGTTTGAATAAGCAAATTTACCGGAAATTTTATTGACTGAATTTATCTTGTGATTCAATGTTTTACCTTTTGTATGAATAAAATGCAGTAAAGTAACTGTCGGAAGTATATTTATAAAAGTTATTTCTTATTCTTATAGGACCATGAATGGAGGCAAGCTGTAACTGCTGCTGGTTCTGGATGCATTGCAGCTTTATCAGTTGAGAGGTATCTTGTGAACAAAGATCTTCTTGTAGAGTTCCATCAGGTATCTGACTTCAAAGAACTCCTATTTATTTTCATTATTGTTCCTTTTCCGCATAAATAACACTGTAGACTAAGTCTACAAATCACGTTACCAATTTAATATATCTTTATTATTCTAGTCTTAACTATACATTCTACAGAAGCATATGCAATTTTGGCAAGATTTGTATGATAAACTTATATGTTCTATAATTTGGATAACTTTACATGACTTAATAAAGACCGTGTATCTAATTATTATTGGATAATGAAGTTAGCCATAGAATTTTCTTTACTCAGTCCTTTAAATTTATGTTATAGAACAGGACAAGAAGTGAAATACAGTAAAAGAACTTTTATTGATCAAGCAATCTCGGAATTGATAACAAGGTGATACTGAACCGATATCAATAACATTGTTGAGCACAGCTGAACTTTCTCTCCCTCCCATGTCTTTATAAACATGAGACGTGGATTTTCTCCCTTCCAAAACAATCAACACCCTCCTATTTTTCTCTTGAACTACCTTGTAACTATTCTCTCTCTGTACAGTACTCAACTAAGGGCTTATTTGTTATACACCCTGAATCAAGTACTCTTACAGTGACATTGCAGTTGACATTAATTTGGGCACACATCCCAGTTAACTCAACGGCACAATATTAATTTTACCAAAATCAATTTTACACAATTTAAAACAAAGAGGCCCTAAGCTGTTCCTCTAGTTATTCTTCTATTTCTATTAATAACAGATGTTTCCATTAATAGTAACTTTTAGCTCTAATTCTCCTCACTTCCTCATTCTTTGTATGGGATACTCTTCATAATCCAGGTTTGCTAATATTTTTTGGGAAGTGATAATAGTAGTTTTCAGTTGACTTTTGAACTCAATTACACGGGATTATTTTTGTCCACTACCAATCTTGCGAGCTTCTCTCATTTCATCGGCATGCAATTAACTTCTACTTTAATGACATCGTGAGGTGTGAAGTAGACACTGTTTTCTTGTTGAACATTTATTCAGAGAAACATAAAAAGCTGAGCTGCATTAGCCATTGTATTTTTTTTATCAATACACAAAACACGTTTGGTATTTGAAAACCTATCAATGAATAATTTACTCTAAAATATTTTACCTGAATGTGGCTGGAGTAAGACTAGTTTTTATTTTTTTTATCATTACATAAAACACTTTTGGTATCTGGAAAACTATCAATGAAAATTTACTGTAAAATATTTTACCTGAATATGGTCCAAGCAAGTAGGGAAAGGCTCTAGTTATCGTTGATGGACCTGGTTATGGAAGCCATTTACCACCTACCCTTAATTTTATGAACAGGTTTTCCCAAGTAGCTTGTCATCTATTGCTCTTTGCGATATTTCCACAGGAAGGACATATCTTGGGAGAAAATATGAAGAAATGATATACAGAACTACTATATGTATCTAGTCGTATTAAATATTTCTTCTTTTGCAAAAGTTAAGTTATATTGCTTTAGCCAACATAAAACTGGTGCTGGTTAATACTATATATTAATTCTTAATTACTAATTTAAGGAAAACAGACTTTGCATTAAACCAGTTGATTCGTGCAACTTAATCCAATTGAATCTCAACCGTCCAATTTAATTACTTGTAACAGCCCAAAACTGAAGAGGTTAAGAAGGAACTAACAGAAAGGGACGTTCATGAGGGCTTTGACATTACACTTACAAAGCATAAGGGGCAGGTATGTGCATCCTAATCAGATGCTGATGTTAATGGGATTAAGTCTTATTATTTGTGATGTCCGGTTATTTCATTTTTTGTTTAATTCTTTGCTTCACACTATAATATGTTGTTTGCCTTGTGATTTCCTCTTTACAGTATGCTCTACGAAAATTGTACCATGAAAGTCCAAGGCTTATATGTGTATTATATACATCACCAACATGTGGTCCATGTAGGACACTGAAGCCAATCCTTAGTAAGGTATGTGAAAAAGGGAGGATTTAAAATTATATCATAATCATGAAGCTATATATCATAATACTTGTTGGTATTTTCATCCTGTGACACTATAAATAAGAACTTACTACGAATGAGTACACAATTTTGTCTTCTGTTAGTACAAAACCTTAAAAAGAGAAAGAAACTTCATTTTGTTTCTTGCTCTTCCAAGAAATAATATTTCCTCTAGTGAAAACACAATATCTTGTATTAGAACCTCTGTCCATAGGAGATCTTGCCCAATTAACATTACAATTCTCAAAGATTTGGCTATTCTCTGTATCTTCATATGATAGACCTTGTCTTTGGAGCCTTTATATGTATCTTAGACTACAAATGACAACATTCCTATGATCAATACATAAAGTGTTTATGAACTGATTTACAATACCAACTACAAAAACAAGTCTTCTGTTTCCTTCTAGGTCAGAGAAAAATTCATCCTACTCTGTCGTTCATATTTTATTTGGGTCCACAGGACTATCCACTAGTTTATATATAGTCAAGTCAATCATACCCATCTATTTTAGGATATTTAGAGCATATTTTCTTTGAGAAATGTTAATTCCTTCCTTTGATTGGGCTACCTTGATGCCTAAAATATATTTGAGATATTCAAGGTCCCTTGGTCTGAAAATGATTGTACAAGTGTTTCTTTAGCTAATAGATTTAGGAGCTTCATTCTCTATAATGACTATATATCATTAACATGTACTATTAAGTAAACACATTTTTCATGGGAGGTATAACAATAAAAGATCGAATGATTTGTTTTAGTGTGTTTCAACCCAAAGATTTTGAATAATGTGACTAAATTTTCCCAACCGTGTAAGTGGAGATTGCTTGAAACCATAAAAACATAATTTACAAAACAAATTAGACTCCTCTCGAGAAACAAACATAGGAGGTTTTCCATATAGGGATAATTTGGTCATCTTACAATTTCATTTATTAGAATAATTTTTTTTATCATCCACATCAATCAAATCACTCAGAAACTTTCTTCTCATATCTCTACATTTCTCTGTATCTTTCTCTTAATCCAAACAACCTCACATTCACCTTTCTTTCTTCTCAAATCCATCATTTTTCACTTTGTGAAATCCATCCTTCCATCCCAACAAAGCATAAGTATAGACAGATACAACTCAAAAACAACTTTTTAATAAATCCTATTATAACAAGATCTATAAGCGCCTCTATCAAGTTTATATATGTCACCGCCCATGAGATGATGAGGCAGGCAGGGCTTACCACGTTTTAATGAAATTTTGACCGATTAGGTAAATAATTATGATTGAGCTCGTTAGAAAGAGAATTTCAATGCAGAATATGAGCCGGCCTCAGTAACTTGATTGGTCTTTTGTTATGGGTGGTTATGGGTTAGTATGGGTAAATAAAACTATATTTTGTTCCATATATTTCACAATTTATTTTCGATCGTAAATTGAACACTGATTTTCTTAATGTTTTTCTAACATCTCCCTTTACAGGTGATTGATGAATTTGATGAGAATGTACATTATGTTGAAATTGATATAGAGGAAGATCCAGAGATTGCAGAGGCAGCTGGAATAATGGGCACTCCATGTGTGCAATATTTTAAAAATAAGGAGATGCTCAAGTTAGTAATTTTTTTTTCTCTTACTCTATCATGCATCATCTGTACTATATAAATATATGTTTTGATATCATGGTATCCACTATATAAACATCAACTTTTTGTATCACTGATGGGTACTGAATATTTTGCAGGACTGTCTCTGGTGTCAAAATGAAGAGAGAATACAGAGAATTTATTGAAGCAAACAAATAGAAGTATTTTTAAACACCTGAGGTGATACTCAAATTATGTGATTCAATTTTGTCTTCCATTTGAAAACAGCTGAATAGCGCTGTCAATTTTGACAACTATTCCTTCAACTAAGTAAACTTCATAGATTGTACATGTAGAGTTACCAATCACTATTATTGTTTTGATTGTTCAATATTACCATTTTCATATTTTAGTTCAGCAAGCCTCAACTACAAGCTGAAACTAATGCTATTTATTATTATTTTTTGAATTGATTAGTTTTTTCTCAAAAGTAATTTAACCTATCATACACTTGCATTTTTGTGTGTCAGTATAGTCTTCAACTTAAATAATGATAAATACAACTGGAATGGAAATATATATGATGAAGATTTATTGAGTTTTTAATATTTAGAAATTTATTTTTAATTTAATAGAGCAAATGATTACATATCCAAGAGAGAAGGTAATTTGTATAGAAAAATTAAACAAATTCTGTTTAATGCAACCAAATTAAAAATTATTTTATAAGTAATTTGTTCAAGTAAATTTATTTTTCAAAAATAAAAAATTACATATTAAATATAAATATATTGAAAATTAAGTATAGGTCGTCCCAAGCGAAATTATAAATTAGTGCAGTGCACTGAACTTTCTTTTATAACAGTTCAGTTTTAAAATTAATTTAAAAAAGGTTTAAATTCAATTTTACTTTTAAACAGTTTAATTATTTTAAATTTTAATTAATAGAAATTTTAATTCAGTTATTTTATTTTGGACAGTAGCTATCCGAGCTAAACAATTTTATATACATTTTAATACAAATTAAACTCACAATTATTTAATTTAGAAATAAAACATAATTTTTAATTTTAATTTATTTTACACCTTTATTTAGAATATAAAAAAAAAAACAATCCATACAATAGAATCCTTGATTTTTCCTATTTTGTAGAGGGAAAATATTTTCTCTTTCCATTTGGTTTTGATTGTGGGCTTTTCTTCCTGTATCCCATATTTTCGTTTTGCAGCCCTGTAATTTTTTAAATTTTAATTATACTCTACTGGAATTATAGTTTCAGATTATACAATTCGTAGATATTATGGATTGTAGAATCATAATGAAAATTCACAATGCAAAATTTATATCTCAAATTGTATAATCCGTAATGTAAATTTATATTTCGGATTTATATCTCAAATTGTATAATCCGTAATGTAAATTTATATTTCGGATTGTATAATCTGTAATATAAATTTGAATGTCAATTTAGAATGGAAATTACATTTTAGATTGTATAATCTGTAATGTAAATTTACACTACAAAATTTACAATCTGAAATACAAATTTTAAAGACAATTTGTGATGCAAATTACATTTTTGGATTGTACAATCCGTAATATAAAATTACATTTCGGATTATACAATCATTATATAACTTTGTATTATGTTACATTACCAATTATATAATTTAAAATGAGCACAGATTATATTTGGAATTTATATTTCTTTTATCATATATTTTCATCTTCTTTCTTATACTTTGTATTATTGTGATATTTCTATCTATTTTAATGGAAGTTGTGAATGTTTTTTAATGTGGATGTGAAGGTCGAGGTGGAAGAAGAAGATAAGGTGAAGGAGGAGATGGAAAGGAAGTGAGAGAAGATAAGGTGGAGTTAGAATTTGAAGAATAAGATAGGGTGGAGGTGAAGGTGGAAGAATAAGACAAGGTGGAGATGGAGGAAAATATGAAAGTGTTGTGGAGGGAGGGAAAAAAGAGAGGGCAAATTTGACTTTTTATCTTATTTATGGGGCACAGTAAGCAAAGATGGAGGTGCAGAAAGAAATTTCCTTTTTATTGTTAAGGAGTATTTATGGATGCAATTTCTTCTTCCAGTCCCACATTTTCTTCCTTTCTTCCTGCACCCCGTAGACTTTGTAAAATGACTTAAAACCCTGATTTCTTTTTTTACTATGTTAAAATCCTTCCTTACACTTCCTTACACTAGTGCCTAAAAGTAACATTATTAATCAGTGAGTTTAAAGTTATAATATTATTATAATTATTTATATATGAACTCACATTCAATTCAATAATTTGAAAAACTAAAAGTAATAGAAGTTTGAATAAAGAATTGAACGTAGAAGTAATTTCATCCTTATTCTATATTATCATTTTAGATCTTGAAGATATATATTCCAATAATTCTAGTTCATTGTCCATGGTAGCATAATACAATCTAAGTTAGTACACGTGAAATTAATAATTTCTAAAGCGTCTCAATTTTAACTTCAAGTATGTGTCGTTCCATGTGTTAGGTATGTACGACTTGTTCTTTAGATCTTCAATTTTTATCTTCAAGTTCAGATTTTTTATTTTTTCCTTTTGCTTTCCTAATCGTTATAATAAAAGCAGTTTAATAGATTAAACAATTGCATATATTTTTTAATAAATTAAATTGATCTTATGTGACGTAAGAATCACAAATTCTGATATTCCTTCAAAATAACAACTCTATAGTTCTCCTATTTTCAGCATTTTCTTTTATTTTTGGAATGATATCTAATTTTTTCTTTATATCATATCATACATATGCATATATAACAAATAATAAAATTTATAGACGGAAAAAAACTTTGTTTTGAATAAGTTTGTTTGTTCCCTCAAAATCATTAAACTTCTTTCCTTCTTCATTCTATATGCATATATGATCTAAATAATATCCTAGGGATTTTATGAAGATATGTTTGTGTAAATAATTTAGCAATATTAAATTTACGGAACTAATTAATATCTATAATTGACATAATAAATTTAATAATAACTTAAGATAAACTTAAATAATATCTTAATGTTATAAAGTTAACTTGTAAAATAATGTTAAGGTATATATATATATATATATATAGGGTTAAATATGTTGTTGGTCCCTTAACTTTCAGTGAATTTTGAAATTAGTCTATTTCGAAACTTTAGACCAATTTAGTCATTATCTTTCGAAATACGTGGATTTAGTTCTTTTAATAAAATTTTGTTAGGTTTATTTGATGTTTCATATGCATTTTATGATTGTATTTGAGTTGTTTATACTATTTGACACATTTTTGCTTTAATGTTAAGTTAAATACTATTATGAAACGTGCTTGAAATGTCAAATAAACTTAACAAAATTTGATTAAAAAGACTAAATTCACGAATTTCGAGAGATAAAGGACTAAATTGGTCTAAAGTTTCGAAATAGACTAATTTTAAAATTGACTAAAAATTAAGAAATAAATAAAATATTTAACCCATATATATATATATATATATATATATATATATATATATATATATATATATATATATATATATATATATATATTACTCATATCACATATAAGACCTCCGATACTAATCAATGAAGAAAATGAAGAAAATAGGAAAATTATACTTATATTTTTCTAAAGTAAGAAATCCTTTACTAACATCTTTAGATATATATTGAAATCTGCATCTTTTTTATTATTATAATTATAAGTCCTAAAACAATGGTATAGTCATACTTTTATCTTAATATTATATTATTTTTTCAATTTCGTTATACTAATTTAGACGTTCATAATATTTTATTTATTTAAAAATAATATAATATAATTAATTTGAAAAATTGATTATTATTAATGCTATCAATTGGAACAATGAATAATATATAGTTGTATGACGAAAATAAATATATTAATAATTTTTCTTTAAAATGTGGAAGTGAATTAAAAAATAAATAAAAGTAGTAAAAATTAAATTGAAAAAAAAACCATTATAATAATGAAAAACTATTAAACCTAAAAACAAAATAGAAAAACTTGCGCATATATGTTTGGGAACTTGTATGTGCTGTATATACTACTCTAGATGGTCGAAGAGAAAAAGAGGTTCATATACAATATTTGTATTATACCTGTATGTTTGTTAGTGATTTTGTAAATAAGTTAAAATCTTATTTTATAAATCAATATTTTATTAGAGTTATTTTATAAATCATATTCAAAATTTATTTTAACGAGATTTATTTTTTTGTTAAATTTGTTATAATACTGTTATCAAATTATTCATTAATATTTAGTTTCTTGATTAAAATATGTATGTTTGGTATAAAATGAATGTGTTGGAGATTTGACATTGACTAAATTTGTCACTTAAGAATATTCATACTACTACTCAATCATAGATTTGCAATTTTTTTTTCTATTTTGAGGTTCTTTTGACTATATATTTATAAAATAGGGTCCGTTGAATTTTCTATTTTTAAAATTGAGTTAAGTTGTCGTAAAAGAGAATGACATTAAAAATGAAGTTCTCCTTCATCCGACCAATTTCTTAACTTTTTATATTCCAAAAAACAAAGTCATCTTAGTAAGAGACAACTTATGTTGATGTGAACAATGAAGTCATCATCATAAATGATAACTTCACTTTTAATTTTTTTTATTGAAATAATAACTGACAAAAATAAAAAAATAAATTAGAATAAAAGTAAAAATAAACATTAATATATTTTAACCGACCAGCGGGTTGGTTGTCCAAAGCGGATTTTTTCTGAGACTCGAACAATTCCTTTAACTTCATAGCCTCCGCATTAATCTTTGTGTTCAACACCTCATCTATCGTAGCTTTACCAGCATCACCGAACCAGAACCATTCTCCTCCTCCAAATAAGCCCGTTCGCTTTCCGTCTCAGAACTTTTCCTTTTTTTCTTTTCTGCTCCTTCTGCTACGCTTCGAACTAGACCTTGAAGAAGAAACTGGTTTAAAAATAACAAAGGTTTACAAATATTAATGTTTATTTTATTTTTATTTCAATTTATTTTTTTATTTTTACCGGTTATTGTTCCAATAAAAAAAACTAAAAGTGAAATCGTCATCTCAGATTTTACTGTTCACATCAACAGAAACCGGCCTCCCATATAACGACTTTGTTTCTTGGAAAAAAAAAAGAAAGAAATCGGCTGGTGGAGGATGACTTCGTCTTTAATGTCGTCATCCACCCTGATGACTTGATCCTGTTTTACAAAATAAATTTTCACAGACTTTATTTTACAAATTCGAGTTGAAATCGATCCTAGATAAAAAAAAAAAAAAAAGCCATAGATTTGTGAAATGAGAGACAAATTAGAATGATATTGTAGTGTATGGTTGTGATCTTTAGCACGTTATAATTGGACAGAGATGATATCCTGTCTGAATAATATCACTTAGCAACTTGAGCAATATTTTGATTGTGAATGTGATGATCACATTTCAACTTGTCTCCATTTTAACTGTTCTTCCCCCACTCATACCACCTTTCAAATTCTGCTATCTATGCCTCTCAAATGTCATCAAATATTTCCGACAAGACAACCTTTCTCTTTCTCACTTCTCAAATCAAACATTAAAAACATTCAACCAAAAACTTCTATTAGGTGCTTTCACATTGATTTGTACAAGCCAAGGAACAAATTTTTTAAAACCCTTGTTCATTTTTGTTTTTTTCCAATATATAGTAAAGCCCTATAATTCTAATCACGTTACTGTTTATATAGTATTAATTCATAATTGGCAATTTTATTTTCCTTGATTAGCAATTCTTACTCAATTTCATGTTTTTGTCACAATAGTTTGGCGATTGAGACAGCTAATTTATATCTCTAATTAAATAACTATTACAACTTCTTTTATTAATTTAGGTGATCATTTTATTGATGTTAGTTTCCCTAAGATTACACCATTTTGAGATATCTATAAATAAAAGTGTATTTTGTTAGCTATTTAAATAGTTGAGAAAGAATTTTGACATATAAAAAATGTTACTGAAATCAGTATATTAGTTAAATTTTATGAATTATATGATCTAAAAAGAGGTTGTTTTGTTCAAAATGTTAGCGCTAAGATCACATAGGTAAATAAAGATTACATATTAGATCAATTTAATTAATATTCTTCTACTGAAAGTTAGTTTGAACAATTGTTATATAATATAATCATGTTTTTTTTTTTTAAATCTAAGAAATTTATATATTAAGATGGTGATGAAATGAAAATACGTATTACATAAGTAAAATATGCTTTTAATATATATGAAATATACTCTTATGTCATTTTTTTTTTCTTTTTCTATTTTTTCTGTATTTGTTTCTGTTTTATTTTTATTATAGTCTATATAAAAATTTTCTATTTTAAATTAGTCCCTTTGAAATATATTTGATAGGATCCAAAAATAAAAGTAGCCACGTATTAGAGGAAGCGAAACAAAAAAAAAATAGATATACAAGATCGCTAAATAGCAATCGGTGACTAATTTACATTCTATTTTATAAATTAAAAACTACTAATATCTAAAATAGTATTTATTATAAAATAAAAATTATAACTGGTTAGAGTCTAAATTAGTCTTTAACATGGTCTATCAAAATTTTAATTAATAAAAAAAATTAGTGTCTAAATTAATTTCTAGACAAATTTAGAATTAACAATAACAAAGAGCTCAAAACCGTATTAGATTCTAATTCACTGATCGATTGTAACTATTTTTATAATAAATATTTTATGATATAATAGCTTTTAGTTTATAAAATAATATTTAATTTAGCTAATATAATAATTAATTATTTTAATCTTTAAAATTAGTTGTTTTTTTAATAATTTTCTTGTAATAGAATTAAAATGAAATAAGAAAACAAAAAATATATATTATAAAGTATAGTTAAGAAAAAAAAGATAGATACAAAAACGTATCTAAGTCATGTTATATTAATCGAAAGCATTTTGAAATTCTGTTATGTTTTACCTAGATAAAGTTTTAAAAATCATGATTAGAAGTGGAAGTATAAAGAAATTTATACATCACTAAAAATGTTAAATTGTATAAAAGTGTTAGGTTTATAGTAACATCAATAAAAGCTGAGTCTAACCTCGAGTACTCTTTGACACACTATATTGATATACTTTCCCTCTAACAAAACATAAGTCCAACCAAAACCACCTAAAATAATAAATTTATAAGTTTTCATTTTTATATAGTGTTTTATCATTTTATTTCTAGTTAATGTGACTCACACTTGGATTTGGATTCTTAGATAGGAAATAACTTTATTTCAACATATACATCTAAAATATTATTAACAGTAAAAATTATTATGATAACTGAAAGTAGTTTTTAGAAATTAAATTTACTCAAATAATATATAATATTAATGTTAAATTGGGAGAACTTGTAATTTTATACATCGAGAGTCAATTTTTAAAAATATTTAGTTACAATTTTTTATCAATAAAAAATAATTTATGAATTATATCAAGGGTTAAATATGTTTTTGGTCCCTTAACTTTTGGTGAATTTTGGAATTAGTCTATTTTAAAACTTTTGACCAATTTAGTCCTTCATTTTTTGAAATACGTGGATTTAGTACTTTTAATCAAATTTTGTTAGGTTTATTTGATGTTTTGTATATATTTCAGAACTATATTTGAGTTGTTTATATTATTCGACACATTTTTACTTTAATGTTAAGCCAAATACTATTATGAATGCGCTTGAAATGTCAAATAAAGTTAACAAAATTTGATTAAAAGTACTAAATCTACGTATTTCGAAATATGAAAGACTAAATTAGTCTAAAATTTTAAAATAAACTAATTTCAAAATTCACCGAAAATTGAGGACAAAAATATATTTAAACCTTATATCAAATTAATTTATAAACATAGACCACAAAAGTGATTAGATACAAACTTGCTCAATAGAGTAATTCTCTTATTGAAAACTTGATATCCTACTAAGAGTATGCAGAAAAGCCAGAAAAGGTGTTATTAAACAATGCTATAATAAAGAAATTAAATAAAAATAATAATATTTCCATGGTGTTCTTTTAATTAAAAAGTGATTAAAAGGGAATATTAAAGAAAGGTATTTAGAATTATTGTTGGTTGACTATAAGCTGAGAAGTTTAGGTGGACATATAAATTGGAATCTTATCGAAATCTCATACAATTTACAATGTGTGCCACAAAGGTGACACTCTTCCACATATGCTGGAAATTTTCATCTTCCAACCATTTCCATTGCTACTTTAACAGTAAGAAATACTGTAATCATCAACTTCTCCATTCAAGATGGAATTGGATAGAAACAAAATTATATTCATTTAGGAAAATAATATTTTGACTATTAAATTTTGATAACTTTCTCTTACAACATGAGGTGTCATCTTCTAAGTGATTTTGGAATATTAAGAATGAAAAAAAGAAAAAAAAATGAAAAATTACTTAGAAGATAACACCTAAAATTATAAGAGAAAGTTTTTAAAATTTAGTAGTTAAAATTTCATTTTCCATTTAATTAATGTAAGAGTTTTATTTTAAAATTTGTACATTGAATTTTTTTTTATCAATGTTAGTTGTTAGTATTTGTTAATAAGAGAGTTGAAACAACAATTCCTTAGGTCTCCTCTTTCAAACTTATCAAACAAATTTTATATCTCTTATTAATAGGAGTGTTAAACACACAATCTCTTAGATTCTCTGTTTTAATTTTATCACTAAATCAATTTTATATCTTCTAGAAATTGAATGTAGAAATAAATATTATGGATATATATTTAGAAAATGAATAGATCTAATAAAATAAATAGTTAAAAGAGGCTATAATATCATATAAGATTTGCTTTTATATCTAGTTAATGCATATCAACCTCAAATACTCAAATTTCTTTTAGTACTTGATTGGTCAATCCAATAACAAAATAAAATGATTTAAGAATTTAACATGTGTTTTTCATTTCTGACTTTTCAGTTAGATATATTCTTAGTAGAGTAATGTACATACTCTAAAAGTTAAAGTATAATAGTAAAATGTTAAAAGTTAAACACATACTCTATAAAGTTGTGACCTACGTGAGTTTTGTCATTCCATATTCACATCCACTAAAATACTTGAAATAGAACAATCATCAAATGATATTATTAATCATAAAGTAAATTGAAAAATCTCTTTTATTTCACTCATACGTGAGGATAGAGAAGAATTTTTATTTTTAGACAAAAGATGGTATAAAATAGATAAAGTCCAAGCATAAAATAGAAAAACTTAAATTATGTGATCAATTGTGAGAAATGAAAAAAAATATTTAAATAATGTTCATGGAATATAATTAGATTGAGAAAAAGAAGTAATCTATCAAATCTCTATTAAAAGACACACAAAGGGTTTGTGTAAGATTCCACACTTAAATTAAACGATTCTTTTAAGACGTTTAATAACATTTTAAATTGATTTGAACTACAATAGAAAAGTAATTTCCGGTTTTTGTATATTTATTTTTTGGAAAAATTACGTATTAGGAATTTCTTTTATGGATTTGCCGTGATCCATTTGTGTGTTACAAAAAGCAATTAGTTGTTTGATCTTGTGACTTGTGTAATTACAGCCGCAGCTTTCCCACGTGATACCTGGACACTGCAACAATCACAAGAACATTCACATTTCACAAGTTCAAGATATTAATAAATATATCGCTAATTTTATAATTCTATAATTATTTTATTCATTTATTATTTTTGGAAATGAAAACTTTCTTATACAATTTTTTTCTTCAAACAAATTGGTACACTTACTATATTTAATCTCTTCTTCTTTCGTTAATAGCTTTTAAAGAGTATAAAGTGAGGGTAGAACTTATACCTATTCTCCTTTTTTTTAACCAATTAGGTCACATTTTAAAGAAAAATAAACAATCTTTAAATATACTGAATGACCTTAAAATATCCATTAAAAAATTGAACTTGGAACATAAAACGACTGAATTTTAAAAATAATAATAATTTAAATGCAACTCTGAAACGAACAATAATTCAAATATAATGATTGATTTATTAAACTTTCTCATCAAATAGTAATTTATTCTCTTCTCTTAATAATATAATAATAAATAAAACAAAAAGTATATATAATATTGTTACCCATTTTGTAGGCTTGTTGCAGGCCACTAAACTCACTTCACATGCAAAAAGATTAAGTGAGGATCCAATTATACTGTTTCATATATTGAACTGCCCAATAAAATAACCCAATTAATTTATTCCTACACGTAATTCATCTAACCTTTCTTTTTTCTTTTCAGGTCCCTATCATAAAAATTATATATTAATTATAAACACGATAAACTGAATTACCCATATCAGCAGAAAAATTTCTATCTATATATTATCAGAAATTAAATCACATATCTTTTCATCTTTATATATATATATGGACATAATTGAAAAAAAAAAAAAGAGCAAACAAGTGAGATCAACCTAAACAATACATCAATATCTTAATCCGAATCCCTAATTTTGTTTCCTTAAAACTATTTCAAACAACAAAGTCTTATGACAATTCTCTCTGTTTTTTTTTTTTTTTGTCAACAATCTTCACATCATATTCTCAATAGAAAAATACTAAGTTCAGGTCCTCCATTACCATCAGGATTCAACATGTAAAACGCCTCCGAGTCACGACTCCCCACGACTCGTTCAAACCGTGCCCTCATGTACATCAACTCGCCCTCCGACCCGCCGCCGCCGCCACTTTTTCCGTCCTCCAGAAGGGGGATCACGCCGGCGCCGACGGAGACGCTCTGGACGGTGGTCAGCACGTGCCAGTCGAGGTCCCCGCACGTGCGGGACACTGCATAGCCGCAGTTCCTGCCGTTGCAGTACATGGTCCAGGAAGGCTCCTGAAAGAGTCTCTTGTGGTGCTGCCGACCACCGTTAGCGGCGGCCGAAAACGACGACGCTTTCTGGCACTCGAGCGCGAGACGCACGAGACCAGAGGACATCTCCTTGACGAGGGAGGAGGTGGACATGGCGAGTTCCACGAGGAGGAGGGGCTCGGCGCGGGGGTGGAGCTGCACGGCGAAGGAGATGTGGCCGCGACGGTGGCCGAAGAGGGTTCCGGTGACTTTCCGGCCGAGAGAGGGGGTGATGGAGAGGTGGGAGGGGATGGTGAGCCACTTGCATGTGGGGATCATGGTGGGGAACGTGAAGATGTTGAGGAAGGAACGTATGAGAGAGGATAACTTGTTTTGAGGCGTTAGTTTCTGCCCCTGTTGTTGTTGCTGCTGCTGCTGCTGCTGATGGTACAAGGTAGAGACCGAAGGTGATGATCCTCGTCGCACGAGGAGTTTGTCGGAAACATCATCGGATTCGAAGGCGCGGGAGTGAGACAGTGTGGAAGGTAGGATTCTTCGGGTGTTTCGTGTTGTGGCTGTGCATGCACTTGAGCTTCTTTGGAAGATTTGGTGTTGGTGTTGGTGTTGATGGTGTTTCATGCTGTGTTATTGATGGGGTTTTGGATTGAATGAAGGATTGTGAATAAAGGTTGAAATTTTGGAAGAGGAAGAAGAAGAAGAAGAAAAAAGAGAACCGACAAGGTGATTATGGTGTTGGGTGAGAGGAGGAATATAAAGGGAGGGTGTGGAGGGTTGTGGTTGCGATGATCATAATTTGTTGGACTTTTGTATTGGGAATGGTCCTACACTTCTAACAACACCCATCATCTATATGTTGCTTAATCATAATTTTATGAACTTAATTTGTAAAATCAAAAAGACTAATAATTATTAAAAATAAATAGAAACTTGTATTGTTCGGGGATGACTGACCTCAACATGTTCGTTTCGATTCTGATCCGATAAATATTTATCATAAAACGACGAGTTTTAGTCATGGATCGAGGTGACGAGCAAGGAATTCGAGTAGAAATTTGGTTGAGCTGGATTTTGGCCAAACAGTAATTGGGTCGGGCAGGATTTGGGGCAAGTAGGATTTGGGTCGAGCGAGAATTGGGCCGAGCAGGATTTGGGTCGAACAAGAATTGGGCTGAGTAGGATTTGGGCCAAACAGTAATTGGGTTGAGCAAAATTTGGGTCGAGGTGGTTAATTCATTCCTAAAAGAAAGGAATTTAATATCCAACAGAAAAAATAGGAATGGTTGCTGATATTTTGTCATACTACCATGTTTTTCTACAAATCAAGTAGGTACGAGGTTTATATAAAGGAGAAAAAAGAAAGAGATGGAGAACCTTTGTTTGAGATCAAAATTATTGAAATCCAAATAACAAAAATACATATCTACCGGTGTAAGAAGGTAGAATAGTAATTTATTTTTAGTTTTCGTCTCGAGATTCGAACCAGAACAAAACTTAATTAAAAAAAAATGTTAATAGTTGGGAGAAGGAATAATTAGCCTTATGAAAAGAATGTGGGAAATCTTTGTATCCAAGAAGATGTTGTTGAAATGCAGAGAAAAAAATAAAGAATTGAGAAGATCTGATATATGAGCTGGTTTTGATTTATTAGGTGATTAAAGTTTTGTTTATTTGTATGATTTAGTGTTGACCGTTGGATTAAAATGATGGAGAGATATATGATAATTATGGTGGAAACATGCGTGATATGGGGACCTGCATGAAATAAATAAAAAGTATAAAAACTCTGAGACACATTCGTGAGACATGCACATTGATTTGATGTCCGTGTTGTATATATATATTATCTGCAAACACGCGCAACAAAAGAATCAAAACAGTTGCAAGAATATCCCTAACAACACTATAATCCTTGATTAAGAAGCGATTTGGTCCACTAATTAATTAACTTTATTATCACACACAGCTTCTAATCCAATAATAAGTTATAAACATTTGAGTACCTTCTTGCACATTCGTGTGACCTAACAAACTATTCAGATATCAAAACTTTGTACACACAAACATACACTATTTAATAATCATTTATCCTTTATGCAATCATATTATTAAATTTGTCCTTTTTTTTTTTTGCAAAATTTATATATTCACTGAAATGGGTTATGCATTATAGACCGAATCTTTTTATATTTATAATATTTAGAGGTTTATATGGCTTGACTGAAATTTGGTCAAATCTATTCCACTAAGGTGCTTCAACACGAAATATTTTAATTTGCATTTTTTTAATCTAAGTATACAAATATTTAAGACTGAATCATTTTCATAAAATTTATAAAATTGATTAATAAGATGAAAATTGTTTCTATTTGAAAGATGTAAAATGTAAATTGGTCTTTATTTTTAATAATGATGAATATCCAACAACTATATCATTTTAGAGGAGAAAATTTTGACACATTTTTTAGTAAATATATAAAGAATAAATTACTGGGTTTTTTACGTAAATAAAAGTTATATTCAATTACTGAAATAGCATTAATTAATTGACCTGTTTTTATTTAAAAATATTAATAAATATTGAAATAATTTACATAAAGTTTTTAAATATTATTTATGATATCAAAATCTCACTCGATTGCTTTAAGTTTAAATATAATCAAAATAATTTTGAAATAATAATACAAATTAGAGATCAATTTATTATTTTAACTAGTTTAACTTTTTTTTAAAGGTGTGAATATAATTAAAAAGGTCTTATGAGTATGAATGAAAAGAGTATAAAAGCTTATCATATTCTCATTCCATCTAATTTTATTTGTCACTTTTACACTCAGAGATTTCTTTAACATTTCATCAAATTCTATGAGAATTATTGGAATTTTTTTATCTAAACCGTATAAATATTGGTTCCAATTTTTATAGGTGGTTTTAATCTCTAAATTTAAAATAAAACATAATTTCGTTTCAATTCTCAACTTTGTAAATTTTTTATTTCTTCTATTGTGGCTAATTGACATTAAACCTAACAGTCCATTAAAAATAACTTAAAAATAAAATATAAAAATAACATTGAATCAAAATTTCAGATTTTTTAAAATCTAAAATCAGAATTATAATGACAACTTTTTATTACTCTATGAAAAATAATAACTAAAATTGCAGATTAAAGTTTAAAAAAAAAATTATTTTCTCATCATACCGTAAAAGAGAAAAGTTAAATGGAAGAAAAATACTTATAAATTTAAAATAAATTTATTATTTTAAGATTTTAGATTTAAGATAATGAGAATTTTTTTATATAAATTTAACTCAAATTTTATTAATTTTCTAATTTATAAATGATATTAAAGTTAAAAGTTCGTTTTGGTGACGTAGACGAATATAATATAAAGAAACAATATGTGAAAAAATTGATATTGAAAGTTTTTGTAACAAAAGTTTCAATCAAACATCATGTTCTATTGTCATGATAAAAAAAAACTATATAAAAAAGTTACAAATTAAGTACTCAATACTAAAAATGTTTACGTCAAATAAAAATATATAAAAAATATGAACTTTATTAAAAAGAATACTTAATTTATGTGCATTAAAGAGTTTCAACAATTCTAGGTATTATGAAAAAATAAAAAATAACGAATAATTTAAACCAATAACATAATTAACAAAATCAAAGAATAACCGAAAAGGTAAAAGAAATGTATTAATGTGGTGGGAGAGAGAAGAAGATATAGGAAATTAGCAAGAATTGAAAAGAAGAGAAAAGAAAAATGGAGGCGCGTGCTGGTGCCACCCTAGAAAGTGGGGAATATATTACAAAATTGCATGACACGAGGGTCACCATCATCATAACCTCACCTCAATCACAATTATGCTGTTTCACTCAACCCACTTTTTTCAAATCAAAATTAATTAACTATAATAATATATAATACAAAAATTATATTTTATAAATTTATATATTTCTACCTGCGTTTCTATTAAATTAATTTTTTATTAAGTATTTAAAATATTTTTTATGATTATTTAAATAAATTTTCATTTATTTTTTACTGTGAGACGAAGTTACTTTTCTTTTTCTCTTCTGTTCCAACTCTTTGATGAATTTCTCTTTTTTTTTTTTTTTTAAGTTTTCTTAACTCATCGGCTGAGTAAGAAAGTAGGAGATGAAAGACGTAAATTAATTGACAAATTAAAGAGAGAGAAATAAAAATAATAATTACATCTTATCTGGTTAATAATAAAATTAACAAAATAATATGTTAATATGTTAAAAGTCTTGATTAGAATAAGTCAATTTATAATATATAAGTGAATGTAATTTTTATGTTACAAGTCGATATTTTAAGGTTGAATTAGACTTAAAACACAGTGTAACACTTGGATAGAATAAACAAAATATTTAAATTTAAAAAGTATTTAAAAATAAATTAAATTCTCAAATTAGTTTTAAATATAATTATATTTTCCACATTATCTAATTGTTAACTTTTCTATCATCCATTTTTATATTTCTTTGTGTCTGATATAATATTTGATTTGAATTGACGATTGATTGCGTTCATCATTGGCCATGAAAAGAGAATTTTAGTTAATTATGATTTTGGACGGTTCCAAACCCTGGATTATGCCTCCAAGATCCATTGGATCGGTTAACAAACCATTTTAATATAAGGAATCATGGAAAAGTGTTTATGTCATTTGACAAGGGTAGGTTACATTAAAATAGCTGTTGCTTATTAAAAAAATCTTGAAAATATATTATGTTTTTGTTTTGAGAAAATATAATTAATATAAAAAATTGCGACATCTAAATCATAAAAGGACCCACCATTTTTATATATGTGTGGTTCCTATGAATCCACCAATGTATAGAATTTTATTTTTTTATTTTTATTTTTTGTGGAATGACTTATGGTAAGAATAAGAGTTTCATGTTAAGAACAAAGATAAAAAAATATTATCTCCTTTTTATTATACTTTTAGACTTAAATGTATGAATGAGAATGATTATACACATACACACGCCTGCACAAGTCTTTAGACAAATGAATAAAAGTTATTAAAATTAAGAAGACCAAGTCCCATTAATGGAAAGAGCAAAAGAAAAATCTTAACCAGAAAAAATTGTAACGTTGTCTATGATTTAACATATTCAAATGAATAGATATAAAAAATTAAGGTTTAAACTGTCGAATTCTTTTTTATTATTGAGAAATCTCAATAGAATTATCAGATTTTAATTTATTTCAATTAGATACACATATTTTAAATTTTAAAATGAATTGTAATTTGATCATATTGGTTAGTACAATGTAGATAATGTTAATTGATGTATTACATGTCAGTTTCTATTTTTTTAATTAAAAATAAATAAATAAAATTGTCAGAAATTAAGATTTTATTACATGTCATTGTTGACGTGAAAATTTTTAATTTGACCCCTTTATTTATTATTATTTTCAATTTAATTTCAATTTCTTTTTGAATTTGAGCAATCTCATCTCTTTCAAGTTGAAACTAAATTTAACTTTTATATAAATATTATAATAATATTTTTATTATAATTGATATTTTTAACCAAAAAATGTTTATTTAAATTTATATTTTACATTGGACTTTATTTAAAATTTATTTTAAATATTTATACACTAATATTTTATAGACAAATGTTAAAGTTAGTTTAAAAATGACAATTTTATAGATTCAAATGCCAAATTTTAAAATAATTTTATAACAATTTAAAATAAATATATTTATTTAAAATTTTATTTAACAATGTATAATATTTTAAATTGTTATAAAAGTATTTTAAAATAAATTTATTTACTCATTTATAACATTTAAAATTGTTATAAAACTGTTTTTAAATTATACATTTGAATTTAAAAAGATGTTATTTTTAAACCAACTCTAACTTTTGTGTACAAATTATTGATATATAAATATTTGAAACAAAATTTAAATAAAATTCAATGTAAAGTGTAAATTTAATCTTGTTAAAAATATCAATGCAACATTTATATAAAATTCAAATTTGGTTTCAATTTGATTAGTGGTGAAATTGTTCGAGTTTAACCAAAAATTAAGACTAAATTGAGACAAAATAATAAATACAAGTACCAAATCGAAATTTTTTACATCAACAATGACACATGACACTGTCACTACCATATCATACTATCACCTGGCATAACCCTAATTTAACACATAACATTTTTTTTAAAAAAATTAAAAAATAAATAAAACAAAATCCATGAACTTACACGTGACACATCAGTCAACATTGTCAGTACTACATTAATGGAAAGTAACAAATTGTAACATATTTTAAAAATTAAGAACCTAATTGATACGATTTAAAATTTGAGAACCTAATTAAAATTGTTGAACAAAAATAAAGACAATATGAGAATTTTAACTAAAAATAAATTGATTTTATCTTGATAACTGAATTTTAAGTCTAAATTTCGAATAATTTTGATATTATTTTGAGAAGATAATTTTAAGTTTGATTCGATCTAATAAAATTAAGATTAGATTTGTATTTGCATATGTATTTTAAATTTATTTTATATTTAGTCAATATTTCATTTTCAACATTTTATATCAAATTTCTCACTAAAATTAGTTTGTTTTATCAAATCAAAGTTACATAATTATTCGGAAAAGTAGTTCAATTTCGGTTCTAAATTAAGTTGTTTTGTGCTAAAAAAAATATGGATGCTTCGCTTCTCATACTTACATTTTTCTTGTGGAAACTCTTACCTTACATTTATTTAACTTTTAAATTTTTCTCACACCATTAGATATACCACTGTCACCTTAAATTGAAAGCACATAATCCTGGCCCAAAGACTATTTCCTTTTGCACCTCTTAATTTCGTTTTGCACCTCCCATAGCTCCATTTTCTTCCTTCTTCTCCACTGGTTGTGTTGCTACCATATGGTCTTGTTGCTTCTTTGGACATCGAAGTTTGAGCAAGGGAATTAGTTCAAAATCAGTTTAATAGAGATTGAAAGAGGATAGTTCATTTATCAAAGCATTGGAAGTTTTTTTTTTTTTTTTAACATCTGAAGTTGGTTTAGTTTTTTATTTCGTTCCATATTGTTTAATGTGAAAGTTTTTTAGATTAAACAATCCATAACTTGTATTGAGGAATTTATAAGTAAATATTTAAATTTAATATTTTTTTGGATTCTGCAATTCAAAACTTTTGAAAACAATATTTTGGATTATAAAATTATAAATTTAGAGTTAAAAATAATATTTTAAATTAGACATTTTTTAATACAATTTTGAAGTTTCGAATTACACTACAAAGTATAATTATTGCTTAAATATCATATATAATTGGAAGTGGTAATGTTGATTAACCTAAAGTAAAACATCACACACAAAGTTGATATGATATCTCATATAAATGAAATTCTTGATATTGTGAAATTTGAGTCAAAAATGAATTAGTTAAAGAGAATTATGTAGAATCTTTTAATGACAAAGTAAGCAAAATATATTATTATTTGTATTGAAAATATGACAAAAAACCTATTTTGAAATTCATATAATATTTGAGATGCGAGATGAGTTACTTCAATACATAAAAAAATTTCTAGTAAATGCAAAGTGTAAACACACCCAAGATGGAAAAAAAATAATAATTATGTTAATCCTTTTTATTTTTAACCATTATATTAGTTCAAAATAATTCATCAGTAAAATTGTTTCTTCTATAGTCAAAATTGTTTATTCTACTCTTCACTCTTTTCCTTCATCTTTTTAATCTATTAATTCAAATAAATAACTCATTTGTAACCATTACAGTTAGAAAAATGAAAATGAAATATAACTTTCTTATAGTAATTTGATTCTTTTATATATTTGTTTCCACAACACTTTTAGTAAACGTTTGTACAGTGAAAAAAATCCCTCCCTACAACTCTTAAGTTTAGAATTCTCAAAACAAATTCACAAGAATATGCAACAAATAATCCTAAATATTCATTATATATATATAAAGAGAGAGAGAGAGAGAGAGAGAGATGGAGACCTCAAAGACCACCTTTTTTTATCTAATGAACCATCTTAATACCTGAAAACTGTTTTGGTTGAACTAAATGACTAAAGTATTTCAACAAGGTGAGTCATTTAGCATGAAACTTGAACCTAATTCAGCAATCAAATGCTGGTGAAAGCCAAAAATTTATGAACTAAACATAAAACTTATTCAATTTAGCCTAAAACTATCTCTATATTCTAAAACTTAAAGGTGGCAGATACAGAACTGGGCAATGTTTCCCAGGTTCCAAACGTAAGCTTTCAGAACAAAAATGTCACTGTGAAGCCACTTGACTCCCTGAGTCGTTGCAAGGTTCTATTTTCCATCCTTTACTCTGACGACCATAATCTGGTGGTGACAACCTGAAACAAGAAAATTCACAACCATTAAATCCTTAGAGAACATCATAATCATTCATTAGGTGATGTCAAAAGTTATATTCAACTCAATTACAATGTTAAAACTCAACACCAACACAATTTATGGCAATAGAAGCACAACTACTATTCATAGTGAGGTAGTTAAGTTTGTTATGCTTTTTGTAGGGGCTGCAATATGAAGTTCATACATGCCTCTTAAATGGTTTGTCCCTGATATGTATCAGACACCAACATGCGTACCACACATAGACATGTCTCTTAAACGGTTTGTCCCTGATAGTATCAGACACCAACATGCGTACTACCACACATAACAGTGAAGTGTCCAACTCGTGAACTTATTGTATAAGTTTCTATTCAAATTATAGAACTAAGGAATTAATCCTATATAATTAGGAATATTTAGATTATATATGCAGTATTGAGAATGTTTTTATTTAATCTCTCATTTTGTATCAGGTGACAATATGTTTGTATTGTTATATTTTACTAACCTTATTTGTAGATGATTTTGAATACATAATTATTGATTGTCAATTTAAATAATTCATAATAATGTAATATATAGATTAGTGTTCCCACTTTTAGAGATTACACATGTCAAAGTGTCCATATCCGTGTCGTGTCTGGCGTCCGTATCAATATTAGTGCAACATATTGTAGTTTCTAAATAGGTCTCAATGAAAACATGACTGGTAAAAAGGAGTCATGATCACATACCCTAACTGCAAAGAAGTATCTGAATGGTTATTTTCCTCTGAAGCACAATTGAAAAGAGATTTTGAACTGTTCTTGGAAAATGTCCTATCCAAACAACTGAATTCAAGGAACTGTGTATTTGCTTTATTTTGTATCTCCTCAAGCTGTTTACAGTTAAAATTAAAGATGAGTAAGAAGATTGCCTGTTTGAGATTTCAAAGGTTAATTTGAGATAGTTCATAATTTTGACTCTTAAGTCAGGTTTGGTTCTCACCTGTTTGCGCAGAACTTCATTCTCCAGCACAGCTTTTTGCTCCTGCAGATACATTTGGAGAACTTGTTAAAAACCAACTTATGAAAAAAATAAAAACTGTATTTGAAATTCTCTTCCATTAGAGTATAATCCATTATTATTCTACAAAGATAAAAAAAATAATAAATTTGAAAAACTGAACATGTGAAAAAACTATTAATGCATTTTGCATCAAATCTAGTTCTGTTGTGGAATGAAAATGAGATGAAAAGTGCAAGGAGAACCATTTACCTGTATCCTGGACCTTGTAAGCTGTTCTACAAGTACTTGTTCCTGAAACAATATATTGTGAGGAATAAGATTAATCACAGTATATCCATATATTAGCAAGTCTTGACCTGAAGAACTGAATAAGTGGTTGAATTTAGCAACTGATAAACATGTCAGAAATAAAATATAATAATTAGAGAAAATCTTGTAAGGTTAAGGAAATTACAAATAAAAATAATACAGTCAATTACACCACTGTTGGTATTTGATCTCAGTACCTTCTTGTCTTTGACAGCTAATATCCCTTCACTCAGTTGCTTTTCTAGGTGCTGCAGTTCTTTGAGGCTCAATCCATCAAGCTCCTTACCCTTCATATTTCTACACAATTTGAGAATGTTATCAGAAAAAATCTGGAATCAGATTCTGATGAAAAATCAGCACACAAGAGAGAAAGAAAATACAGTGAGGTAGTTCCACTATTGGGTCATTTCATTGAGGCATTCACTAATGATTGTATCAGTTAGTTGCAATAGCATTGCTGATTAGTTATATAAAGTGTCAGTGAAACTTACGAGTATGCAGATCGAAGCTTTGTTATTTCATCCTTCAAAAGGTTTGTATCAGGCTCCATAACCGTAACCTATTGAAAAGTATGAACAATAACACTTCAAACTACATACTGAGAAAAATGAACTTAAAAGGGTTAGGAGTTTATGAAAAAAATTGTGATGCTTTAAGATATTAGAGGGAAAGTCTTAAATACATCTTTTGGGGGCACATCAATAGGTTGCTCTGCAGAATCCAATTCTGAGCCTTTCCTATACCTTGATAGGGTACGCTCCATGCTTCATAAATGAAACAAAATTCATTTAATCATAACAAAACATAAGCCTCAGATGGATCATGTAAACAGTTGCAAGAAGAGTAAGAGCATTTGAAAGTTGCTAAAAAGCCAGAATGAGCTTGGACTTGCAAATTGACATGAAGTTTGATGGAACAAGTTTTTCTATCACAATCCTGTTCTTGCTTTTAAAAAAATGGCATTTAAGTTTTAAAAGAAAACTAAAAGATATGTTTTATTGTTCCCATATTTAGTTCAGCTAAATTTTGGAGAAATAATCACTTATTTTTAGAATACTCTCAGGAAGCTCTCTAAATAAGTTAGTCTAAATATGGCTAATTGTCAATAACTGATTAAGGCAGAATTTGGACTAGAAAAGAAAGAAATAGAAAATTGTAGACCCTAATGTTATGGTTACTACCATAGATTTTTTTTTGGCATTAGGAATCTAGAATAGCACAAAATGGGATTCTTCAACTCATCAAACCAGATACATCATACATGAACACAACTCAGTTTCAGTACTTGCTTCTTCATTGATCCCATAGCCAAAAAATGCATGTAAGAGTATAATTCTATCTCTACCCCCAAAAATCTCTCTCTATCATTGCAGAGTTAGTTTTCTTTTATCCAATCTCATCACTCACATCTTCCACAAAAGATAAATTCATCAGAACCACACCTCTATCTTAAACCTTAACAAAAATCCAAATTCAAACATTTATCTGATAAAAACCCTCCACTTTTTTTTTTCCTGTAACAAAACCATTGTTCTCCTCTATAAACATTTCAATGGTTATCCAATATAAAGAACATTAAACCTGTTTACTTGGTCCACAAGTATCACCACCCCAAACAACTTTCATGAAAAAAAAAAAAAAAAAAAAACTAATTATCTAGCAAGACAACCTCATATCCTTAAAACAAACAAAATCCTCAAAAGGGTTCAAAGGTTTAAAATTTGAAGAAAAGGGTTGAAAGGGGGGTGAAGCAAGCAAGTACCTTGTGTTTGAAAACTCATAAAGCTTGCCAGTGCTAGAGAATATGATGACAGCAACCTCAGCATCACATAGAACAGACAATTCTCTGGCCTTCTTGAGCAACCCGTTTCTCCTCTTGGAAAAGGTAACCTGTCTGCTGTTCAAATTCTCAATTTTCTTAATCTCAATCTTCCCCCTCCCCATGTCTTTTCCTCTTCCCTCTCTCACAAAGCTTCCACCTTTATTATCCTTCCTCACCAAACACTGAACCCACCAGCATTGAGAATAAGAGGGGAAAGATGGGCATGAAAAGAAGGACCCCAAAAGAGGTTCTTTATTTATATACAAGAAGACACACAGCACACACAAAATAAAAAAGCACAACTATTTTGTTGTTGGAGGGGATTGGGATTCTGCAGAGACCACCAAAGATGGAAAGAGTGACCAAAATTAGAGTCTTGAGAGAAAAGTGACAGATGGATTACTATGTGTGGCAATGATCCTAATACGGGATACTATTTGCTTGGGGAGTAGGTAATCGCCACTTCTAGGACGTTTTTTCTCATACAATCTTACTTTTTCTTTGGATGGTACTAGGAATTCCATCATGTTTCTCTTCATCTAAATAGATCATCTTTTTTGTTTTATCAGTAATATTTTTTTTTTCTGAAAAATAGGGGTTTGGTAAAATCTATTCTGAGATGGGGATCCAAAGATTTGATCTTTGAATGTTGTTTTGATTTAAATTTCTAATTTTGATGAACTCATGGTGAGAGAATATGACAGTATTTAGTATTTTTTTTAAGAGATTTTAAAAAAAAGGTGATTTAATTGAGTGAATTATTATTTTTTTTTAAAAAAGTATTGCTCATTTTCAAGTATTGAAACAAAATTAGAAAGGAGTGTTGGAAATGTTTAGAATAGTAGTGATTAAAACAAACTTTCCTTTATTTATTGTTAAGGTATTTATGGTTTCATCTTGAGTTATAGATTTTGTTCAACTATTAAAATATATCTAATTGCCATATTTAAATTTACTTATATTGGTAATTCAAGCAATTATGATTTCTTTTTTAAAGTTAAAAGTAGTGTAACAGATAGAAAACATGATCATATTTGACAATGACAGTGCTTTTATTGTTCTATTAGTGGTAATAAGACATCACAACTTTATTTTTTTGTCGTTGTTAATTAAGGAAATTTTCTGTTTGAAGAGTGTTTTTTCCTGGAAGAAGGATATGTGTGGTTCGTAAACATATTCTTTTAGATTTTAAAATTGATTATTAAAAACAGTATATTTCCAATACTCAGCATCTTCTTATTTAGATTATTATTTAGTATTAGTTCAATAAGTTTTTAAGGTGTTAAAGGTGAATTGAATTTTTATGGCAATTCATATATTTTTGGATATTTTGTATTTTAGATAGTATTTGTAATAATTATATCAACAAAAGGGAAGGGTTACCTACATTTTAGTTTTATAAACCCAACAAATTTTAAGTTTTACAATTAATTTATTTTTAAAAATTATGAAATTATTCTTTATCTTATTTTTATGATTACACCTAATTAATTTTTCTTGTATAGAACCTAGCTAATTACTTGTTTTTAACAGAAAAAAAAAGTGATAATCTTAGTTCAATTAGTTTAATTTCCTGTTATGATATTTTTAAGAATAATATATATATATATATATATATATATATATATATATATATAAACCATAATAAAATATCACAAAATTAAACAAAATGTAGAATTGTACATATTTATATAATGCTAATGTGTCATCCTTTTAAATCAAATTATTTATGTAGTCAATAGAGGTCATTGAGTTATAATTGATTAATATTTGATAGTTAAAATTGAGTTGACAATATTGGGATTATACCACTGTTGTATGCTAAACAATGTCTTAGGATGGATTTTTTGTTACTTATTTACATAACTTTACTGAAAAAAAATCATAATAAATAAAATATAATTTCTTACCTACATTAAGTCAAGTTTTAAAACAATAATTTTGTAAAAAGTATTGTGTTTTAAATTTTGATTTTTTTTTAAGTTGTAGAAGTTATAGTTTTTAATTCATAAATAATATATATTTTTAAACAAGATGAGTTATTTATTCATAAAATTACTTTATATATATACACTCATTTATAAAAAATTAATTTTTTTATAACTTTTAGATGCACAATTTACTTTTAAGTTAGGTTAATTATCTTTCAAAAAAATTGTGCTAAATATGTAATTTTTTGAAATAATAACTCTGTTAATAAATCTTTCAATTGCATAGTAAGTTATTATTTTATTTTAATTTATAATTTTTATAAGTAACATAAGAAAAAAGATTAGAAAACAATATATTCATAGCGAATGTAAAATTTTAGAAAATGATAAACGAGGAAACGAGAAATGGAGTCGTTCATAGTTTTCATTTGGAGTTGGGTTTTGATTCTTACTTGTTTGTACTTAACTTTGTTTTCTAAACTCATTTTCTAATAATTTACATGCATTTGAAAAACATGTTTGAAATATCATGTTTAAATATATTCTTTTTCAGCAAATATATCTGTATGTTTTTTATTTATTGAGAAATATTTGTTAAATTTACATTTTTTTATATTTTTAACGATGTTTTAGTTGTTATATTTAATCATAATTAGTTTGTTACTGAAAATAAAATATTAATTAATACGATTAAAATAAATTAAAATTAAAATAGTTATATGTTTAAGGACCTAACCAATTTAAATAATATGTTTTTCTTTAATATAAATGAAATAATTATTTATTAATTTTATTTTTCAATCAATAATTTACTTGAAACATTGTATTTATGTTAAAAAGTTATTATTGTTTACTTAAATTATAAATTATTTTCTATATATTGATTTTGATATTATAATTTTAATATATTATAAATAGGTATTTTATTTCTAAAGATAAAAGCAATATATTTCCATATTTTTTAAAACTTATAGTTATAATATATTCAAATTATATTTAACATTAAAAATATATTATTAATTTTTTTGTTTACGCAATTTAAAACTAATATAAAAAAATGTTCATAACAAAATTATAACCTTAAAAATCTTAGTTGTTTTAATTAATACTTCTTGTTTTCTTAATTAATTATAGTTAATAATAGGAATTAAAAAATGTCACAAATTTAGTAACAAAACCTTGACGGAAACAAATTTAGTAACAAAACCAGGTCTTAAAGCACGTTCAAAGCTAATTATTTTATATTAGTTTTAAAGTTTGATTATGCTACAAATCTTTCTAATATATCAATTTTATTATTTTTCTTTTTAGATTTTTTTAATCATTTTTATTTTTTAAATTTTAATTTTTAACTAATGAAACTAAAATAATAAAGTTTAAAATTTGAAGAATTAAAATAACAAAAATCAAAATGATGGTCCAAAAAGATAGTAATTATTTTCATTAAATAACCCAAACACTGGATAAGACACCTATATTGATCTCAGAAATTGAAATTTGATTAGTAAGTGTACATATTTTGTATTCTTACCTCATTTTTTATTCATATGGAGAAAAAGTTTAATAAATTTATTCTCATTTTACCTTTGTCAATCAAGAACATTTTAAACGTTTTTTCTAGAGCTTTCATTTCCTTCACTTTAGTCAGCCTTCTCCATTTTCAGTGAACAAATAATACATTTTTGCATTTACCTTTACATATCCACAGTCTAATCATTCTTTTATTTTTAAAGATACGTGTGGTGTCTTTACTCTTGCTTGCACAGTGTTTGCATATTTTGTATTTTGAAGAGGCAATAACTTCATCTTGGTTCGAAGACATGATGATGCAAGAAAAAACATATAAAAATATGAATTATAGTATTTAGAATTAAATATAGTTTGGTTCATCATCATATGACACTTTTACACCAATGTCCAGTTCCTGATAAGGACTAGTATGGTTTGGTTCATCGTAGAAACTCAACTTCAAAAGTGAGCTGTGAATCAATAATAGAATTTTTCACTTGCAAGACAGAACCGCTCAGATTATTGGAACTTCAGATTGAATAAAAGAACAAAACAATATAAAAAAAAGAAGTAAAAGCTCGATCGAATGCTAAATGTTCGGAACAATAATTTGGTTTCCTAAGTTCAAATGTATGATTGCATATATAACAAGGGTCATCATCAGAACAATCCCCTGTTATCAAATAACTTCAGAAACCTGTTAAGTGTTGAAGCTAATAGAGAACTACCACATATGACATATGTTTATTTGATAACAAAATTAAAAGATAAACAACTCTTACCCCAGATTTTGAAATCGGAGTAGTTCGGAAATGGAGGCCTGCACAGTTAGGGAAGACAGACAGCAATGGATGAACGATCTGCATCTGCAAAATGCATATAGAGCTCAGAGTTTCTTCAGCTTCTTCCAGACTTTGACTTTCATGCATCTAGAATTCAGATTTTAGATATGCATAATTGCAGATTATTACAAAACTCATTCAATTTCTTTTCTTTTTCTTGCTTTTCTCTGTGTTTAAAAATAAATTCGCCAGATCATTCCCCAAATCCCTTTTATCATTTTTATCTTCTTTTTCCCTTTCCAACTGTAGCATATGAACAGAAAACTTGCCCAGTCACCATTTTATTTTCAAAATCCAGCCAAAACACACCAAATGGAACTGGTTCTTGTTCTTCAACAATCTACCATGCCTACTCTACTCAAACCAGTTACTTGACCAGTTCAACATCTAAATTAGCTAGCCTCTGGTCGCAGTTTTATAACAATGCACATGTGTATATTCTAGCAAATGAATGAGTTGCTCCAATTTCAACAGCGAACAACTCATATCATATACATAAAGGTCGGTAACTTGTAATTTCATAAATTAAAATTGTTCATCGACCAATCTAAGCAAGACTATAGAAAGGACAAGAACAACTAGAAACTCATCAGACAATCTAAAAGACTAAAACCTAAATTAATTTCTGCATCGACTATAGAGATAGATTGAGCAAGATTCAAGTACATTAAACAGATTAGAAAACTGAAAGTACCACTCATTCCTTGGTTGCCGAGAACAAACCTTCACCAAATCCTTTGAGACACAGTTGATCAATACTAAAATGATGTCCCGAAGAAGACAAAATCTGACCTTATGCAGATCCCAGACCTCATTGTCACTGATAAAATAATCAAAGGAGAGATTAACATAATCTTTTACCAAAAGATTGGATCATATAACTGATATTCCCAACAAGAGCCTCCAAAATAGCATTTTTAGCTGTCGACATGATCAATAAAATTAAAACTTCCATTAGCAATATAATTATTATAACAAAAAGCTTATGTGCAAGTGCTAGCATCTCTTTCACTATTGAACTCAAAAAGAGCACAATAACAACACCGCATAAAAACCCTAACACTAGTCCTAATCGCACAACACAATAAAGCAGTTGAAATCAATAAAGGCTCAATCGAGGTCCTTGACAATCTTAATTCCCATGCTGTTCGCGGTTCCGATGATGGACTTGGAAATGGATTCCAGCGGCATGTTCTGGAGGTACGGGTCTGATTGCTTCGCCTTCGCGATCTCGTACACGTGCCGAATCGACAGCGTGGACGCGGTCACGTGACCGGGGCGGCCGCTGCCGGATTCCACCCCGGCGGCCTTCTTCAGATACCATGACACCGACGGCGACTTCACGGTGAACTCGAACGTGTTGTCCTTATACGCCGTTATCGTCACCGCCATGGGAGTTTCAGGCTTATACTTCTGTGTGCGCGCGTTGAAGTCCTTGCAGAACGCCATCAGGTTCAGCCGGTACTGACCCAGCGCCGGCCCCACCGGAGGCGCCGGCCGAGCCCCGCCGGCTGGGACTCTGAGCCGGATCGTCGCCGCTACTACCTTCGCAGCGCTCATCGTGGTCTGTGGTGGTGGTCGGGATTTTTGGGGAAACGTGGGGGGCAGCGGCTGAAGTGAGGGTTTAAACTTTGTCATGTGGGCCGGGCCCAACTTCTATACATGGGCACGGTCCAGAAAGAAAATGTCCTAATATTTGTTGGATATTTCTTTCTAACACCTCCATACATTCTTCTTGTTTTCATGCTGTCAGAAAAAATCTAAATTATCCATGGATGTGGAAAGATTTTGAATTGTATAATCTAATAATCTATTACGAAATACATAATATTATGAATTTTATAATCATAAATATATAAATGTATTTTTAAATGTAAGAATGTATTATGAGTTAAAGAATGTAGAACATATTATGTTTTTATTTTTGTTTATTTTATATTTTATTGTTATTTTAATTTTGAATTTTTTGATATTTCAGGTTCTATTTAATAAAAAGTAAAAAAGATAAATATTTGGTTTATAATTTACAAATAAGTGAAAATCTCATAGATTTGGGAAGATTACCAACAAAATCATTGAAATACTAAATATTTAAAAATTATAGACAACACCAGTTATCCACAAAGTTGGTTATTCCAATTACAAAATATGAGATTTGAAGAATATATCAAAGATATGGAATCTTCAAAGATTAAAAAATATATATTAATGATTATTTATTACAATTTAATCAAGTACAAAATCAAGTCCAAATTTTAGGTCTAGTCCAATTATGAAAGTCTATAGATTGAGAGTTTGACAAAGGTCAAAAGGACACACTTCTTGGAGAGAAAGAAACTCGATATTTATACACTTTAAGGTAGAAGGGCATTCTCGATCCTCGGGCATTCAATTCCATCATTAATATAGTGTTCAGTATGTTTAAGACTAATTAACTCCCACATAGACATTCAATTCCATCATCCATATAATGTTCAATATGTTTAGGAATAACTAACCCCTTATTCACAAGAGCTGGGTGTAATTGTTAGATTTTTTTTAATAAATTTGAATGTATCAGTCGTTGTGGGTAATTAGTCGTTGTAGGTAATTAGTCATTGTAGGTAATTAGTCGTTGTAGGTAATTAGTCGTTGTAGGTAATTAGTTGTTGCAGGTAATTAGTCGTTGTGAGTAGTTAATGTACTACTCATTAGAGTCTAGATAGTTAATGAGTTAGTCGTTTTGAGTACAACAGTAAAATATGAGTCTATAAATTGCATTGTGAATTCTTTGAATGAACAAAAAAAAAATGTGAATCAAGTTTTTTTCCAAGTGAGGTTTGTTGTCTACAAAGTGGTATCAAGAGCCAATTAGCTCAAATGTTTTAGTGAAAAAGTGAAAAAAAGAAAGCTTTAGTTGAGTGTTTAAAAAATGAGAGAGATGGTCGGTCTTACAAACAATGTGTCTCTGGCCAAGTTGACAAAGGCGGTCAACTATGACAATTGGAGTCTTAAGATGAAGGCTTTTCTTGGTTCCCAAGAAAATTGGGAAGTGGTTTCCATGAACCAGCCAACACCACAAATTGGTCAAATACCTAGTTGAAAGGGTTGAAAGAAACGTGTGTGAAGAACAAAACAGCTTTGTACATTCTATACCAAGTTGTGGACGAGTCTGACTTTGACAAGATTGCAAGTGCCAAATCTTCAAAAGAATCGTGGGATATATTGGGTAATGCGTATAAAGGGGATGAATGGGTGAAGCAAGTGTGACTTCAAACACTTAGGGACGAATTAGAGAGTACAAAGATGAAAGAGACAAAATGAGTAGACAAGTACATAACTTGGGTTGAAACTTTGGCAAATCAACTTAGTAGAAACGAAGAGACGTTGCCCGCTAGCCAAGTTGTGGAGAAGATCTTGAAGTCGTTGACAGAAGACTTTGAGAATGTGGTGTGTGTGATTGAGGAGTCCAAGGACCTATCAATGCTTACGGTTGAAGAAGCTTGTCAGATCCCTTGAGACACATGAACAACGAAAAAAAAAAGAAGACGGAGCCATTTGATCAACTACTCCGAATGAAGGGAGAGACTCAGAACACTCAAGGCAAAGAAAGATACCGATGGGGTATAGGAAGTGGTTCTTGTGGTAAAAGTCAAGGACAAGAAGAAGAGAAAGAGCAGTCCGATAAAGAAAATTGGCACGGAAGAGGACAAGGTCCTTGGAGAGGAGGTCGGTCGAGCAACTCAAATGTTGAGTGTTTTAAGTGTGGCAAGTATGTACATTATGCAAAGGATTGTTACTCAACAAGTGTATGAGTTGTGGTATGATCGAACATTTTTCTAAAAATTGTCCATCTAAAGGAAAAGAAAAGACGATCAACCTCACAAAAGAAGTTAAAAAAGAAGCGACGTTGTTGATGGACACATAGCTCGGGGGTCGAGCACAAACAAGTGGAGAGCTTGACAAGAAAACTAAGTAGCATAAAGAATTTAGAAAAAAGGTTTAGTATAGTTGATCACTCGATAAGACAGTTTAGTAGCATGGATAGGTCGGCAAGACAATCGAGTAGGTTGCATAGGCTGGTGAGATATGCAGATAGCTTAAACGAGGTGGTGGAGCGTGTAGATATCCCATACAACATGGTAGAGCATGAAACTAGATCGATTATCTTGGTGGACGCCTGCATAACTTGATTAAGTCGATGAAGCAAGTGGAGTACTCAAATAGCTCATTAAAGCATGTGAAAAGCTCGAGTATCTTGAAATTTGAAGAAGAGCTTATAATCCAAAGGTTAAAGATTGCAAAAAGTGATTTGCAACAAGGATTTAAGAAGGAGGTTAGAGGTAATGTTCCATCATCCATCATAGACATTCAATTCCATCATCCATATAATGTTCAATATGTTTAGGAATAACTAACCCCTTATTCACAAGAGTTGGGTGTAATTGTTAGATTTTTTTAATAAATTTGAATGTATCAATCGTTGTGGGTAATTAGTCGTTGTAGGTAATTAGTTATTGCAGGTAATTAGTCGTTGTGAGTAGTTAATGTACTACTCATTGGAGTCTAGATAATTAATGAGTTAGTCGTTTTGAGTACAACAATAAAATATGAGTCTATAAATTGCATTGTGAATTCTTTGAATGAACAAAACAAAAATGTGAATCAAGTTTTTTTCCAAGTGAGGTTTATTGTCTACAAAGTGGTATCAAGAGCCAATTAGCTCAAATGTTTTAGTGAAAAAGTGAAAAAAAGAAAGCTTTAGTTGAGTGTTTAAAAAATGAGAGAGATGGTCGGTCTTACAAACAATGTGTCTCTGGCCAAGTTGACAAAGGCGGTCAACTATGACAATTGGAGTCTTAAGATGAAGGCTTTTCTTGGTTCCCAAGAAAATTGGGAAGTGGTTTCCATGAACCAGCCAACACCACAAATTGGTCAAATAACTAGTTGAAAGGGTTGAAAGAAACGTGTGTCAAGAACAAAACAGCTTTGTACATTCTATACCAAGTTGTGGACGAGTCTGACTTTGACAAGATTGCAAGTGTCAAATCTTCAAAAGAATCGTGGGATATATTGGGTAATGCGTATAAAGGGGATGAATGGGTGAAGCAAGTGTGACTTCAAACACTTAGGGACGAATTAGAGAGTACAAAGATGAAAGAGACAAAATGAGTAGACAAGTACATAACTTGGGTTGAAACTGTGGCAAATCAACTTAGTAGAAACGAAGACGTTACCCGCTAGCCAAGTTGTGGAGAAGATCTTGAAGTCGTTGACAGAAGACTTTGAGAATGTGGTGTGTGTGATTGAGGAGTCCAAGGACCTATCAATGCTTACGGTTGAAGAAGCTTGTCAGATCTCTTGAGACACATGAACAACGAAAAAAAAAAGAAGGCGGAGCCATTTGATCAACTACTCCAAATGAAGGGAGAGACTCAGAACACTCAAGGCAAAGAAAGATACCGATGGGGTGTAGGAAGTGGTTCTTGTGGTAAAAGTCAAGGACAAGAAGAAGAGAAAGAGCAGTCCGATAAAGAAAATTGGCACGGAAGAGGACAAGGTCCTTGGAGAGGAGGTCGGTCGAGCAACTCAAATGTTGAGTGTTTTAAGTGTGGCAAGTATGTACATTATGCAAAGGATTGTTACTCAACAGGTGTATGAGTTGTGGTATGATCGAACATTTTTCTAAAAATTGTCCATCTAAAGGAAAAGAAAAGACGATCAACCTCACAAAAGAAGTTAAAAAAGAAGCGACGTTGTTGATGGACACATAGCTCGGGGGTCGAGCACAAACAAGTGGAGAACTTGACAAGAAAACTAAGTAGCATAAAGAATTTAGAAAAAAGGTTTAGTATAGTTGATCACTCGATAAGACAGTTTAGTAGCATGGATAGGTCGGCAAGACAACTGAGTAGGTTGTATAGGCTGGTAAGATATGCAGATAGCTTAAACGAGGTGGTGGAGCGTGTAGATATCCCATACAACATGGTAGAGCATGAAACTAGATCGATTATCTTGGTGGACGCCTGCATAACTTGATTAAGTCGATGAAGCAAGTGGAGTACTCAAATAGCTCATTAAAGCATGTGAAAAGCTCGAGTATCTTGAAATTTGAAGAAGAGCTTATAATCAAAAGGTTAAAGATTGCAAAAAGTGATTTGCAACAAGGATTTAAAAAGGAGGTTAGAGGTAATGTTCCATCATCCATCATAGACATTCAATTCCATCATCCATATAATGTTCAATATGTTTAGGAATAACTAACCCCTTATTCACAAGAGTTAGGTGTAATTGTTAGATTTTTTTAATAAATTTGAATGTATCAATCGTTGTGGGTAATTAGTCGTTGTAGGTAATTAGTCGTTGTAGGTAATTAGTCGTTGTAGGTAATTAGTTGTTGCAGGTAATTAGTCGTTGTGAGTAGTTAATGTACTACTCATTGGAGTCTAGATAGTTAATGAGTTAGTCGTTTTGAGTACAACAGTAAAATATGAGTCTATAAATTGCATTGTGAATTCTTTGAATGAACAAAAAAAAATGTGAATCGAGTTTTTTTCCAAGTGAGGTTTGTTGTCTACAAAGTGGTATCAAGAGCCAATTAGCTCAAATGTTTTAGTGAAAAAGTGAAAAAAAGAAAGCTTTAGTTGAGTGTTTAAAAAATGAGAGAGATGGTCGGTCTTACAAACAATGTGTCTCTGGCCAAGTTGACAAAGACGGTCAACTATGACAATTAGAGTCTTAAGATGAAGGCTTTTCTTGGTTCCCAAGAAAATTGGGAAGTGGTTTCCATGAACCAGCCAACACCACAAATTGGTCAAATACCTAGTTGAAAGGGTTGAAAGAAACGTGTGTGAAGAACAAGACAGCTTTGTATATTCTATACCAAGTTGTGGACGAGTCTGACTTTGACAAGATTGCAAGTGCCAAATCTTCAAAAGAATCGTGGGATATATTGGGTAATGCGTATAAAGGGGATGAATGGGTGAAACAAGTGTGACTTCAAACACTTAGGGACGAATTAGAGAGTACAAAGATGAAAGAGACAAAATGAGTAGACAAGTACATAACTTGGGTTGAAACTGTGGCAAATCAACTTAGTAGAAACGAAGAGACGTTGCCCGCTAGCCAAGTTGTGGAGAAGATCTTGAAGTCGTTGACAGAAGACTTTGAGAATGTGGTGTGTGTGATTGAGGAGTCCAAGGACCTATCAATGCTTACGGTTGAAGAAGCTTGTCAGATCCCTTGAGACACATGAACAACGAAAAAAAAAGAAGGCGGAGCCATTTGATCAACTACTCCAAATGAAGGGAGAGACTCAGAACACTCAAGGCAAAGAAAGATACCGATGGGGTGTAGGAAGTGGTTCTTGTGGTAAAAGTCAAGGACAAGAAGAAGAGAAAGAGCAGTCCGATAAAGAAAATTGGCACGTAAGAGGACAAGGTCCTTGGAGAGGAGGTCGGTCGAGCAACTCAAATGTTGAGTGTTTTAAGTGTGGCAAGTATGTACATTATGCAAAGGATTGTTACTCAACAAGTGTATGAGTTGTGGTATGATCGAACATTTTTCTAAAAATTGTCCATCTAAAGGAAAAGAAAAGACGATCAACCTCACAAAAGAAGTTAAAAAAGAAGCGACGTTGTTGATGGACACATAGCTCGGGGGTCGAGCACAAACAAGTGGAGAACTTGACAAGAAAACTAAGTAGCATAAAGAATTTAGAAAAAAAGGTTTAGTGTAGTTGATCACTCGATAAGACAGTTTAGTAGCATGGATAGGTCTGCAAGACAACCAAGTAGGTTGCATAGGCTGGTGAGATATGCAGATAGCTTAAGCGAGGTGGTGGAGCGTGTAGATATCCCAGACAACGTGGTAGAGCATGAAACTAGATCGATTATCTTGGTGGACGCCTGCATAACTTGGTTAAGTCGATGAAGCAAGTGGAGTACTCAAATAGCTCATTAAAGCATGTGAAAAGCTCGAGTATCTTGAAATTTGAAGAAGAGCTTATAATCCAAAGGTTAAAGATTGCAAAAAGTGATTTGCAACAAGGATTTAAAAAGAAGGTTTGAGGTAATGTAATTTAACAAACAAGCTTAGATAGAAGGAAGTAGGTTTTTCATAAGTGACGCTTAGAACTTCAATGAGATCTTTCGAGTTTCTAAGAACAATTACAGGTAGAGATGGATATGTGAGCTGCATTGGAGGTGCAAGATGAGGAGTGACGACTTGCAATGGATGGACAGGTAGATGCAATTGAGCACAACAATACGTAGGAAGCGGGGAAGAACTTTGGTTTTGTTTTGCACATAATAGTCTTATATATATATATATATATATATATATATATATATATATATATATATATATATATTAACTCACACATGTGTACAAAGACCATAAAATTATACATAGATTTATACATCAAAGATATTCAACTAACCAAATATTAGTGAAACAAACATAAATTTGTTATCACACGTGTATCAACACTTAACATACATATTGAATAATGATCTACATATCATCTTATAGTTATGACTCAAAATTCATAAAAATCTTATCATTTTCAATAACATTTTACGGTTACAATAAACATTCACTTGTAACTAGCATAAACACGGGCACTCTCGCGTTTGTGTGTACGCATTTTTTAAATATGTGTAAATATTAGTATGTGATAATATTATAATGTTATTAAGTTAATAAATAAAATAAAATTATATTTATTAAAAATAAAGAGAAATATATCAGACAGATAAAAGAATAACCATTGATAAATAAAGAAGAAAAAAAGAAGCAGATATAGATGATTTTGTAAAAAGTTTATAAAAGTAACGGTCAATTTTAAAAAATTTAAGAAATTATTATATTTAAAGGGTACATTTGGTATTTTGAATTGCGGACATAAAATAAAAAATCTCTTTATATATTATTATAGATTAAAGAGATAAAGGAGAAGAAAAAAAATAAAAATTTTAATTGAGCATAAGTTGAATTACATTTATTATTTTAACTTGAGAAAAAATTGCATCATTTGAGAAAAAAACATTTAATTTTAGAGAAAATCTAGCAAAGGGTGAAGGTTGAGTTGTAGGTTAGTTTTTACCAGAGTGAAAAAGCCTTCATTTTCGCTTGAGGGAAAATAGAACGGAAAACAAATGTTGGATCTCTATTTTATTTTCATTTGAGCGAAAATTATTCGTTTGAACAAAAATATCAAAAAATAATCTCATGCAACAAATCCAAATACTTTTTCAAAGACACATTCAAAATTACTTGCACAATTTTTTTTAAAACATCATAAACATGCATATCCCTGACATTTAATATTTCGCTTTAAAATTAACAAATTCTTTCATTTAAATTGTACAAATCTCATTTCAAGCTCAAATATCTATAATATGTAACACACATCTTTGATTTTTTTTTTTAAATACTGTGATCGTGTCACTTTCACATCATATAATTTATTTTAAGGTACTATAAAAAACATAAATAACTTTTTTTACCTGTAATTCCTTGCTTTTTGGAGAAAGTTTTAGCTCAAACAAGATAATTATTCAAAATCTAGAGATTTAGAGCAAAACATTTAAATATAACAAAAAAAAAGCATTATGAGCTTAACCAAATTGTGACGATTGTTCTTGATCCATTAAGATTGATAGCATTGGTAAGGAAGAAAAAAAAATTGAATAAAAAACAAAGTTTAAAATTTTGATTGGTCATAAATGATTATTAATTTTTCGACTACTATGAGATATAATCTAGAGTAGGAAAAAGACTTTTAGGAAAAAAATAAATTAAGCTAGAGAGAACTAGTAAATGAAGTATGAAGAAACGAGAAAGGGAATGCTAGAGTACATTTTTTTTTTCTTTTTTAATTCCATCAAAAGTGGATAGATTTATCATATTATAAAATTGAAAATTTTTGGATTTATTTTTTTACAACACATAGATTTAGTTCAATTTATTGTTTGACATTTTGAAATCATTATAAATCAAATCGAACCAAAATTAGTTATTGAAATATTGTAATTATATTATTTATTATTTCACTCATAATAGATGTGTATAAGAAAACTTAATATATCTCACTTGATTTTTGACTATAAATACAACCTATTAAAGAATTGACACTGGTAATACATACATCCAAAAAAAAAAAAATGATTGGAATGAATTAAGATTGAATAGTCGTTTTGATGTTTATGTTTTATATAAATACAACATGACTACTTTGTTAATTGTTTTTTCCTTTGTTGTTAAGTATTCAATTCTTTTGTCTATAAAAAAGAAAAAAAAAACTCTTATTCTTTTATATTATATTTTAATTCTTTTTATAGACAGAAAAAGAAAATTACTAATTTGTGTAAATTAATTTTTTAATTAATACTAAAGAGAATACATATTTAATTAAACAGCAGTAAGAAATAAAATTATTTTTTATGATTTAACGTTATATTGTAATGTCAAAAAGATAAAATTATATAAAAAATAAATAAATAGAGCTTAAATAGTTTGGTTTAGTTCAATATTTGGTTCAAATACACTTTTAATAAAAGAACCGCGCTACCTACTCCCTTCTAATCTTTATTTTTTATTTTTTGTGTTCAATACAGTAATTCTTTTAAAAGAAAACTTTAATGCTCTAATTCATAATTTGTAACAGTCATTAAAAGAAGATTAATGCTTATATATATGAATTTAATACTTCCCTTATTTTAGTAATTTAAAATATTTAATATTTTACCTAATGAATTTAATACTTTGATACTATATATTTAATATATTTAAAGTAAAGCATTTAATACAAGATGAAAAAGACAGATAACAGCAGTTTATTCATTAATAAGCATTTTAAAATATCAATTAAAAATATATAGCGCGTCCAATTAATTAAATATTTTTAATAATGTAAAATGTTTTACAGTAAAAATAATTAGAAATCATAATAAAAGTAAATAATGTTACTAATATATTTTTGAGCAATGTTACTAACACATTATGATATGTGAATCAAGAATAAATTATATTTCAGTTAGAATATATTTTTAATTATTAGTTTAAGAGACAAGTATCCATCATCAACTATTTCCTTTTGTTTATTTTTTCAATACAACAGTTTTAAATTCCGAGTAAAATTTTGCTGTTAACTTTGTCCTATATTCTTTTCATAGTTTCTTTTTTACCACTTTAAGAAAATAATTTATTTTTTTATTCTTTATCAATATAATTTTTTTTAAATAATATTAAAAAGTAATTTATCATAATATTTTTTATAATTGAGACACATAATTATTAAAAAATATATATTATAATTAAATTAAATTAAAAATCAGTTATGAAAAATACATAATACATTATTTATTTTTCTTCTATATTCATAAAAAAATATTATACAAAAAGCTCATTAGATAATAAATAATGTTTTCCTTATTAAGTCAAGAGACAATAAAGAAATTTGATAAATGAAAAATTAGAGCAAAAATAATGAGTTTGTTTTTATTTTTTTTCTTCAAAAACATAAAGAAAACGTATGAGAGTGATAAATGATTAGAATGTGTGAAAAACTAAAAAGATAATGAGAAGGAAAGTAAAAATTATCTTAATAAATATTTGGTTTAATTACTCTTTTGATTAATATTTTCGTTTAAAAATATTAAATTGGTGCTCAAGTTTTTTTAGTTTTAATTTGGTCCGATTATTGAAAAATTAATGCAATTTGGTCTTTTACAATAAATTTCGTTAAATTTTAAATTTTTTGAAATAGATCGATGACTTTTTTATTAAAATTGAAACACTTAATATGAATGATATGCTTTGTTAGACTAATTAACATAATTCTATGAATTTTTGGACAAAAACAAATACAAAAAAAAATTAAACCAAAATATTTTTATTATTTATTATATTTAATTTTATATTTTATTATCTATTAACACTAAATGTTATACTTTATAAAATAAATAAAAAAATACACAATTTAATTTTCATCAATTTTTAAAATATACTATATATAATTTAAAAAATCTAACAAATTTCAAATATATATACAATCTAATTAAAAAAATTTCAAAATTTTGGAAGTCATGACCCTCCTCTCCCTGGAAAAATCCAATCCGCTCCTGATCGAAAACTTTTCAAGTATTAGAATTATTTCTTTTTTTTACATTTTTAGTAAAAACTAAGAAATTTAAAAATATTTTTTTAAATATTATTTAAAGTTCTAAATGACATTTTTATTTTTATAAGGCTTATATAAATTTATATTATTTTAATTATTAAAATTAATAATTTTAATTTTTAATATAAAATAATAAAATTAAAGATAGTCAATTATACCTTATAGTACTAACTATTATCGGTTATCCTTTATTGAAACATGTTAAAATACTTTTTTGTCCAAATTTTCATCAAGTTTTGTCAAATAAGTCCTAATTTTGGTGTTATGTTCAAATATGTTATAATTTTCGTCAATTTTGTTCAATTGGGTCATTCTTTTTCTAACATTATTTAAATCATTAACGACCATGAACAATGACTGCCATGTGTCACTTCGTGGTTTTTTTTTATTTTTTATTTTTTTAAAATGTTTATGTGTCAACCTAGTAGCGTGCCACATGTCAAAGTCAATGTCCTATATTCAATTGGTCCTTATATTTGTTATTTTTGTTCAATTTAGTCCCAATTTTGTTTAAAATTGACCAATTTTGTCCCTATCGAACATGTGACCAAATTTATTTTTTATATCAAAGTTATAATAATGTGAATTTTAATATATTATATAAAAATATTTAATAAAAAGTGTGAATTTTAATATAAAAATTAAATTTGGTTTCAATTTGGAGAGAGACCAAATTGATTCATGTTAACAATAATTGGGACTAAATTGAACAAAAATAACAAATATAGAACCAAATTGAATATTAAAAATTAACTTTGACACGCTATTGAGTTGAGACGTGAACATTTAAAAACAAATTCAAAAAATACATAAATAAAAATTCAAAAAAACACGAAGTGATACGTGATGATCATTGTTCATGGGTCATTAGTGATTTAAACGATGTTAGAAAAAAATACTGAATTAAACAAAATTGACAACAATTGAAATCCATTTAAACACAAAATCAAGTTTAGAATTATTTGACAAAACTTGAAGAAAATTAGAACAAAAAGATAGTTTAACCAAACTTAAAATACGGGGTAAGTCTCTTTTCTCTAAATTTATTACGGTTGAAGAAAAAATATTAATGTTTCTTAATTAATATGACATCACAGTAATTAATGTTAAAAAACTCAAATAAACGTCAAATATATATTTATTGAAACTATAAATGTTTTAAGCTAATACGTATAGATTAATAAATAGAACAGTTTCTTCCTTTTAATGAAATAATAATTATTATGACGTTTTCTATTTTACTATTTTTTATTTCTACTTTGCGATAAATTGGTAAGTCTAAAATCAACGAAAGATGAAATAAAGGTATGTATTCATAAAATTATTATTATTATTATTATTATTATTATTATATATTTTATTGATGTTTGAAAACGACAAACATATACAAATAAAAATATTTTTAAAATTCCACAACTAAAATTAATATAAATCAGTATTCTTTAGTCAAGCAAACCATATCAGAGAGAACGACGCTTGTATTCCTACTTTTTAATTTTAGAAAATAAAAGTAGGACAAAATTTAATTTTAATTGATGCGTATGGACCGTCAGTATAGATAACTGTTAATAATTTGAATATTAGTATTTCCTTAAAACTAGTTCCAATTCTATAATCGTTCACTGAATTATTAATTGCTTCATTTTCTTAAGAAAGTACTCTAGATCAATAAAACACTTATCGAAAAATTATTAATTGTATTAATGCTATTATATTATTATTACTAGTAAAAATATACATACGGTCATATGTACATGTTTTTTATGATAATAAAAATAATAAAAATAATTGAAAATTCAATATCAGTATTATAATTAATAGGGTTATATATGTTTTTTTCTCTTAAATTTCAGTTAATTTTGGAATTAGTCTCTCTTCAAAATTTTTGATTAATTTAGTTATTTATCTTTAAAAATATGTGAATTTAGTTATTTTTAATTAAATTTTGTTACGTTTATATGACGTTTCAAGCATATTTCATTATAATATTTGAATTATTTATACTGTTTGACACATTTTCGTTTCAATATTAACTCAAATATTATCATAAAATGCGTCTGAAATGTCAAATAAGTTTAACAAAAATTAATAAAAAGGACTAAATTTACGTATTTTTAAGAATGAATGACTAAATTAGTATAAAATTTTAAAGATAAACTAATTCCAAAATTCACTCCTAACAAAATATATTTAACCCTAATTAATATAAACCGATACATGTTTTTATTAACTGTTATATTTAAACTTTTCATCAATTAGGGAGATTATTTTGTAAATTGAAAGTTTGTCAAAGAAAATAAAAATTTGAAAAGTAAAAGAATGTGAAAAAAAAAACGCTAAGAGAGTAGCCATGAAAATAAATTTATATTATTAGTGTTTACAAAATTATTATTATTTATTTTGTAAAGTGTAATTCCAAACCTCCTACAAATGAATCTCGTCTATAAATAGAGAAAACGCAGCGAAGTTCCTCTCGCTGCAGTTGTTGGCTCTTTCTCTTTCTCTCTCTCTTTCTCTCTCACAAACACTCTCCGCGTGCAAACAGAGTCTCCTGCATTGTATTGTAACCTTGAGAGAAGGAAGATGTCAGACGCGTTTTGCAGCGACTGCAAGAAGCAGACGGAGGTTGTTTTCGACCACTCCGCCGGCGACACCGTCTGCTCCGAGTGCGGCCTCGTCCTCGAGTCCCACTCAATCGACGAGACCTCCGAGTGGCGTACCTTCGCCAACGAGTCGGGCGACAACGACCCCAACCGTGTCGGCGGTCCCTCCAACCCTCTCCTCACCGACGGTGGTCTGTCTACCGTCATCGCCAAGCCCAACGGCTCCGGCGGCGAGTTCCTCTCCTCCTCCCTCGGCCGCTGGCAGAACCGCGGCTCCAATCCCGATCGCGCCCTCATCCTGGCTTTCAAGACCATCGCCACCATGTCCGACAGGTCACTTCCTAGGGTTCCAATCCAGATCCCCATCTTATACTATACTTTTCACTTTTGACCTCACTCAACAAATCAATTAAATGAATAAATTAATGAATCCAGAACGTGAACTGTCATATAAGTGTTTCGGGGGATTGGTATCATACGAGTCATGATCCTTGCTTCCTTATGAGGATTAATGTGGCTTTATGTTTTATTGTAGTTTTTTAAAACGATTACGTCTCGTTGGCTTTGTATATGTTTTTATCGTGAAATGTGATTTATGTAATGTTTATGATTGAGGGATTGGCTGATGCGGTTGATGATTTTGCAGGTTGGGACTGGTTGCGACCATCAAGGTATGTTGTGTTCTTGTTTCCGACAGTTTTTTTCTCTTTTTCTAATTTTTAGGTCATTAGAAGATTCTTGAAACTGCGTATATGTTTGTGTCTAATAGCCTGTTTGGATACAGAACTTGAAGTCTTTTTGAGAGCTTTTGGGAGTTTCTCTGTTATAGAAAGTTCTTTGTTTTTAGCAGAGAAGTTCTCAAAGGCACTTTTAACTTGTATCCAAATAGACCTTAATGCATATATGCAGTGCTTGTGTGTGAGGTTTGAACCACGAGTGCAGAGCTTGTTGAATTTGTATTAAACTAAATTAAGTCGGTTATTCTATGGAGTTTTATGTCCATTGTAGATGTTAATTGAACTAGGTTTTTTTGATAAGACTCGCCCTGATGTTTAGTGAAGTAAGCTAAAGAGATGACAGGGGAGTCACGAAACCGTGTATTTTTGTATCCACTTCGTGATTGTTGTGATTGGGATTGTGGTTTGGATCTTGATTGGAAAGTTAACTGAAATTTTAGTGTAGCCAAATGAGTGCCATGTGAAATTTGTGTGGAGGTTGGGGCAATCATTGCTGCACATGGAAGGTTCTGTGCTTTAGGTTGTGTGGATGTTAGTGTTGAAGGTAATTGTGGTTTGGGAGTCTTCATTTTATCTATCTGGTTTGATTACATAACAAGTTCCATTAACTTGTGAATATCCTTATACACTGTATATGATCATTGCTGTTGGTTTAATTAGGCCTTAGGCTTTCAAGCTCAAAGACAAATACAATGTTTATTGAAACTTTGTAATTGTGCTAGCTACCTAATTGTATATATTTTTGTTGAGTTACTTGGTTTTCAATTACATTTTAATGGTACAGTTAAAGTGGTGTTATTTTGGCCTTTCGTAATTGTTGTTAGTGTAGTAGAATGCTATTAGGAAGCGTCAAAAGGTTCAGTTCCTATAGCTAGTTTAGGTGCTGCCCCTTTATTAAGCTCGTTGCCTTTGGAATTTTGGAAAGACTTCTTGTCAGATGAGGCATGCTTTAATTACTAGAAACAAGAATCCAAATATGTGCGATTGGGATCAATACCTCCCCCCTCCAAAACCAAATGCATGGATCCTGTAGAGCGAAGGGCTAGTTTTGTACATAACCTAAATTTTATTTACTCTGCATTCTTCTCTTTATTTACGATGTGAGGTATGTGAATTTTTTCTCTTGCATTAGAACCTTCTTGGCTAGGGGAATTTCATGTGCACTTTTGTTAATGATGCTAATCTTATATTAAAACCAAAATTTTATTTACTCTGAATGTTAATCTCGTGTTGTTAATATATATGGCAGTTTGCTTTTTTCTCTTTGTTGTGAACACTTCTTACCTCAATGAGGTGTGTCTTTACAGCATCTTTTGGTTCAGGGCTTTATAATCCTCCTAGGCCAGGGTCACTTTGTGTGCACCTGGTTCATGATGCTTGATCTATGTTACAAAAGTTGTGGGAGCCCAAAATAAGTTTTTTCTATTGTAAAATTAGTGGGTTAGAACATAAGTGCCTTCCTGAATATGTGAGCTGTATTTTCAAAGCGATTAGTATGGCTATCTGCAAATTGACTTGGGGAAATGACTGGATTACGTTTTGGCAGTCCTCATCTCATGTCATTGTCAAGTTTCTCATAACCAAGTTTATAATCCTTGTATTGTCTCAATTTAATTTTGAAACCTTCATTTTAGTTTTTCTTGTCCATCTTCTACTCTAGTTTTCATGTAAAATTAATATATTCACTTTTTTTTATTGGTTTGAAGGATCGGGCTAATGAGATATATAAGAGGGTTGAAGATCAAAAGTCTAGTAGAGGAAGAAATCAGGATGCTTTATTGGCTGCTTGTCTCTACATTGCTTGCCGACAAGAAGACAAACCTCGTACTGTTAAGGGTACTGCTTATGATTCTTTTAACATCTGGATGCTTGCCAATTTATCTTTCTGTATGTAAATAAGCTTCCCTGAACCTATGGATTTCAACTAGAAATTTGCTCTGTTGCCAATGGGGCCACAAAGAAGGAAATTGGCCGAGCAAAAGAGTACATAGTAAAACAGCTGGGTTTGGAGAATGGTCAGTCTGTGGAGATGGGTACAATACATGCAGGGGACTTTATGGTGAGTTTTCTTTATTGACTTCACATGCATAGTTTTTTTTATTTTGCTACATGTATTTGTGGAGCTAATTCATCACAATATTTTCTATTAATGTTGCTGACTAATTTCATCTCAAACATCAGAGGCGATTCTGTTCTAATCTTGGTATGAATAATCAAGCTGTTAAAGCTGCTCAGGAAGCTGTGCAGAAATCAGAAGAATTTGATATAAGGTATATTTACTTTAGCTCATCTCAATATAGAGACTGTAATAGGTTGGTTATTCACAGCTGAAGTCTGTTTAGTCCCATTTGTTACGTTACACTTTAGTACTAAATGTCTAGTTTCAGCCAAAGGACTTTACTTATTTTTGCTCTAAGAGGAAAACACGGTGGCTAAAGTTCACCGCAGTAGAGTGTCAGTGATACTATGAAATAAGATATCAGCTTAAGGTCAGGGTATTATAAGTTGTATAGATCGATTATCTGCTATGGTATCAAACTTCCCTGTTTTCCATGGAGAACATGGTTACGGTCAGATTGTGGATTAGAAGAAACCTGCAGGTCTTACATGATGTGTGCTGCATCTGGGTAAGAAGTGGAAGCTGCGGAATTGGGGGCGTGTTTGTAAGTAGTGGGATCTCTTAGGGGGTGCTATGCAAAAATAACGCGTGTTTTTGCATGATGTGGAAACACCGATGATTGTATTGCATGTAATTTTGATTTTATCAGCCAAAATAACTGTATTGCCCTCTGCTTGTGTAGATCTCACCAACCAGTTTTAGCTTTCATCATATTCAGAGATGTATATTATGATACTAATGATCTTTCTACAATTTTTCAGGAGGAGTCCCATATCAATTGCTGCAGCAGTTATATATATCATAACTCAGCTTTCTGATGATAAGAAGCCTCTTAAAGGTTTGTGATACTCCACTCCTTAGAGGGTAACCTGGGGTTTGGAGGCATGGAGGACAAACTCATGTGAATGGGTTATTTGTTCATCTCTTCAATTTGATAGGTTTTTAATTGAAAATAGATTTGAAACGAGTATCTTCTGAATTCCCATGAATCCGACAATTGCAACATGTATGATATTTCATACACGTGTCTCATTCTGACAGCTTGTCTTAATGCAGATATATCAATTGCCACAGGCGTTGCTGAAGGAACGATTAGGAACTCCTACAAGGATCTTTACCCCCATGTTTCAAAAATAATACCAAATTGGTATGCGAAGGAGGAGGATTTAAGGAGCCTTTGCAGCCCTTGAATTGTAGAGCAAAACATTACCTTCCATATTTTAACAAGTTTAAAGTTATGTCATTAGAGAGCATTTTGTTTCCGATGTAACTGAACTGCTATTTAAAAAATCAAAGTGCCTTTTTTTTATGAGTTGTCATTCATTGCCGTTAATCGCACCATTTTTTTAGACCCTCCTAATCTGAGTTCTCTTTGGGAGCGAGGCCACAATGTATGAATTTCTCGACTCTTGGTAAAACATTAAGTTTTTTTTTTTTTTTTTTAATTTTTGCTGTCATCGCTGCTTTGATATGGATCATCGACTGGTTATAGTTCTGTACATTGCGTTGTGTATTTCAGTGTATGCGTGGTTAACCCTTGATTCTGCTGCATCCATGTCAATTAGACTTGAAACACTTTTTATTGCTTAATTTTGTTCCATGAAATAGTTTCATGCCCTTCCACGTTTTCTTTGCGTACGTCTCTTCATATTTTTGTCTGCATATTTGCAAAAACGTTTTCTCGAATGTATTAAAAGCCTCAAGGTTACGCTTTTAATATTAATCTGTAATGAAAACTTTTATCTTGGAATGTTTTGAATGTAGTCCACATGTACTGTAATTCTAGATTATATATTCCAAAGTTTTCATTTTGAAATATATTTTTCTGGAATGATTACGCAACGTACACTATAGAAACTTTTAATATATTTCGGAAAATATCTTTTGAAAGCATAAAAATTTTAAAGGATCAGTTTTTATCACATTATAATGAAAAAGTGCGCAAAGAAAATATGAAGGTGTGGAAAGTAATTGTATTCATTAAACTATCAAACTAGGCTGGGTTTAGGTATATAGATAAATTATTACTTGTAAGAATTTGTACACGGTAGACATTATATAACCCATTCTCCTACGAGTACAAAAAATTGTTAGATATAAAAATAGTTGGATGAAAATGAGTTAAAGTAAATGAACATAATTTGTTAGATTGGGTTAGAAAGCCTGTTCTTTTTTAAAAGTTTGAAAAAAACCCTGGAATGTTGTATAAATTGTATCTTTTTTTCTCTTCACTTAAAAGTGATTCCGCACTATCGTTCAACAATATGGGTTGATCTTGAAATTGTAGAGGTAGCTTCAAACTTCCTTTTAAGTAATGTTTGTGAGTGAGGCAGTACCGATTTGGAAGCATTGCGTGAAGGATTTGTGTAAGCATTATGAGCCTCCATGGCCATGTATTAATGATGTCTCCTCTCCGTCAATTCAAACTTCAGACATAGACCTATTCAAAGTTTAACAAATGTGAGGTGTGTTGCTCACTATGACATCACCTATGATATATTACTAATCAATATTTAAAGAGAATTTACCAGGAAAACACAAGTTCCAACCTAAAACTTTAAAACAAAAAATTTATGGATTTTCTCTGTAATGAAATGTTCAACTTTTTTAATCTACTCAATGTAATTTAAACCAATCACACTTACATTTCTAATCGGTTTATGCATGAACCCATGAACAAACACTTCAAATAGATTTACATATGGTTATAGCTACCCCTGGTGTTGTTCACCTCCGTACTTTGAAGCTTTTTAAACTCAAAGACATGTATATAAATGTAACTTATTGTATTCCTTAGTCTTTTTTTTTTCTTGGAAAGATTTCCTTATAAAGTCATATAAAAGAACTCTTGTAGATGTGTACTTCAAAGTATTAATGGTGTGTTTTGATAAAGTATTTTAATAAAACAATTTTTTTTTGAAGAATTTAGATTTCTTTATAATAAAATATTTTGTTTGGATAAAGAAATTAAAAAAGTATTTTAAATGTAAGTATTTTTTAAAGTATTTTAATTAACTAAATTACTAAAAATTCAAATATCCTAAAAATACGTGGAATTTGAAATTCTTCTCCACCACAACTTCACACTCTAAACTATCTAAACCTTAAAAATATAAATTATTTAAATATTTTAACTTGACTAATATTTTTTAAATTTAATTAAAAAATTTTATACATTAAAATAAATGTTTAATTATGTTTTAAGTCCTTGATAAATTTAAGAGCTCTCAATGTGAGTCCCTAATAAATTGTTGTGGTCTCTCCTCAAAATTTTAAAACTTTTTAATTGAATCCCTAGAGTTAAATTGCACAATCACTTCCAACCGACAGTGATGACACAAGATCTTTTCTAAATATTTACTATATTTAACGAAACTAGATTTTAAATTTAATTAATTTTACAAAACTATAAAACATGTAACCGAAAAATTATAAAAATAAAATTAAGAATTATAAAATATAAAATTACAAAAATTAACAAATTATAGAACTATAAAATTATATAATTTCATAATTACAAAATTATAAAATATACAAATATAATTTTTATTTTATAATTTTATAGTTTTACAATTTATAATTATAAAACTATAAAATAATTATAAAATAAAAATAAAAATAAATTATATTTGTATATTTTATAATTTCGTAATATAAATTATATATTTTTATATTTTTATAATTTTTTAATTGTTGTAATTTTATATTTTTTAAATTTTAACTTTATAATTTTGTTTTCATAATTTTGCAGTTACATGTTTTATATTTTTGTAATTTTGTAATTTTTGTAATTTTTTAATTTATAATTTTAATTAAATTTTAAAAAAATTTCATTAAATGCAGTTAATATTTGAAAAATATCTCATCAATCGGTCTCTTGTAACAAAATATTATGTAGCGGATAACATTTATGGAGGATAATAGTGTAAGTGTCACATCACAAAGTTAACAACCACACTTAACATAGGGTCTCAATTGAAATATGAATTTTAAGGACCAAATATAGCACAAGAATTTATTAGAGACTAAATTGAAAGTTTCCAAATGTAAAGGAACTTAAAACATAATTAAGCCTAAAATAAATATTGTTAAAATAAAATTTTATTTCATAAGAAATTCAGTTGCTTTCTCCAAACATGAAATTGAAATGTAAGGTATTTTAATTTCTTTATCCAAACAAGTTATTTAGAGAATGAAGGGAATTTAATTGTAAGCAATTTAAATACAATAGATTTCAATTTCTCAACATTGTTGAAATGCTTTATCCAAACACAAGGTAAGAGTTTTTTTAGAAGTTCATAACTTTATGCTAACAACTTGTATTGTGTAAGATATACTTTGGTTAATTTACCAAAATAAGTTAATTTCTTCTTGATATTACCAATTTGAGTTCGCTTTTTAAAAAATTACGGATATGAGTTAAGCGGGAGAATGTTAGAATTAATTGACAAATCAATTCTATTATGTGACTCATTTGAAATATTATGATCCAATTGTTATTTAATAAAATATAAGAACCTATTGATTATTATGGAAAATTGTACTAAAATAAAATAAAGTCAGCCCAACTTGATGGATGTTGGCATATAAAAGGGTATTAGCGTTCAGTATCTTTGGCCATGAGATTCTTTCACAATAAGTCATCAAGAAAAAGAGTGTGAGAGAAGAGAGAAGAGAGAGGAAAGAAAGACAAAGAGATAGATTGGAAAAAAGAAATTGAAGAACAAATATTGAAGAACATATTCTCATTGGATCTCTCATGGATCAGATCAAGGTTAGTATCATGATTTGTGTATGTGAATGTGTGAGACTCATGAATCTTTAGATCCTAGAGTAGTTTTCTATAATGAATTATTATCGCATGAAAATTACAAATTAATTTACATTCTCACCCAATCTACATCCACTACTAAAAAAACTCATATTTCCTGTCAATTTTGTTTTGAATTTTTTTTTGTAGAAAATACTTACAAATTTTGTTGTGAAAAAAAGTTTGCAAGAAATTACTACCATTTTTTTTTGCAAAATATTTTGTATAAAACACTTTTCGCAACAAAATTTGTAGGAAATACATACAAATTTTATAATTTCGTAGAAAATAATTACCCACGAAGTCATGATTTGTGTATGTGAATGTGTGAGACTCATGAATCTTAAGATCCTAGAGTAGTTTTCTATAATGAATTATTATCGCATGAAAATTACAAATTAATTTACATTCTCACCCAATCTACATCCACTACTAAAAAAACTCATATTTCCTGTCAATTTTGTTTTGAATTTTTTTTTTGTAGAAAATATTTACAAATTTTGTTGTGAAAAAAAGTTTGCAAGAAATTACTACCATTTTTTTTTGCAAAATATTTTGTATAAAACACTTTTCGCAACAAAATTTGTAGGAAATACATACAAATTTTATAATTTCGTAGAAAATAATTACCCACGAAGGAATTACCTGCAAATTAAGATTCTCGAAAAAATGACAGAAAAAAGTCTTTTCTTGCAAATGTTTTTAACAAATTTGCAAGAAAAATCCCATGTAATATGAGAATTTCTAGTAGTGATCATACATTACACGAACCTATCTGTTGGGCATAATCCCTTTTGATATTCCCAAAAATTAGATTGAAAAATAATTACAAAGACTTAGAGTTGAATGAGAATGCTATAGAAAAAGAAGTAATTGTGAGGATAAAAAGAAGAGATTGGTCACTCATTTCTTTTTTGAATTTTTAAAATTATAGCAACCATTAAAAAGCCTACTATAATATGAAAATGTTGAAGTAAAAATATTGTTTAGTGATAACTTCTAATAATATTTCACATATAATTAAAAGTTAAGTATATTTGACCCAACCAACCAAATTATTTTAATTTAGTAGTTTGATGAAACCAGACATACCTCATAAGCACACCCGTAAAACATCATTGAAAAATACAAATATCATAAAATAAGCAAAATTTACTTAAAAAATATTGTACAACCTCTTTGTTTTAAGATTAAATCACATATTATACATTGCCTATACATTAATGTTGTATTTATTTAGACGAGACGTTATATTCAAGAAAAAGGAAGAAATGATTTGCGGGTGATGTGCACGTTCGTTTTGACGAAGACATATTTGAGAGCTAGAGAAGGAAAGGATTAGCAGGATGCAAAAATTTTTGAATCTCTCTTCAACTGAGGGGATTTAGGGGTGATAGTGGTGAAAATACAATTATACCCTCGTTACGTATCACACTTTATTCGCGTGCATGATATGTGAATGCATCTTTTGTTTCTTTAGTAGCTTTCAAAGGTGTGAGATTCCTGATGAAGACACACTTAAGAGTGACTTTGAGGTGAGTTATTGCCCTGGGTGTGTGTGTGGTGCATGGTTCATGGTTAATAATCCTCAACAGAATGATATGTGGTGAGGTTACATCGTCACAAAGCCATGACTTTTACTTTTGGTTGGAGATCAAAGAAGGAGGAGCATTCCAAAGAAGGGAATAGATTCTCATGCAAGTTGGAACCAATTCCATGGTCAATGCAAAGGAGTTGAAATTGATCCATTGAGGTTGGAATCGATTCCATAAACATTGACAGATCTTAGTACACTTGGATGGGGCCTACTCCCAAATTTTTAATATATATTTAGAATATATTATATTGATAAAAATTAAATTAGATAAATTTTTATTTCTTTTAAAAGTATAACATTTAATGTTAATAAATAATAAAATATAAAATTAAATATAATAAAAAATAAAAAATAAAAAATTTATTGAGTTTTTTTTTCTATTTTCTTTCATATCTTTTAAGTTTCTTACATATTGTATTCATTTTCTACTCTTGCATGTTTTCTTTTGTTCCTGACAAAAAAAAGAAGAAAGAAAGTTACACTTAAATTCATTATTTCTGCTATAGTTTCTCATTTGTTCTCTTCCATTCTTTAAGATAAAAAAGTAACTTTCTTTTGTCCCTTGATAGTGAAATATTACTTTAATATTTAATATTTTTCCCTCTCATGAGTTTTTTGTACATTTCTTTTTGTATGAATATAGAAGGAAAGTTATGTGGTATATGTTTTATCATAATTATTTTTTAATTATGAATTGATTATCATAGATTTTTTTTAGTAATTACATCTCTCAATTTTCAATTAGATCTTGATAAATTACTTTTTAGTCTTAACTTTCTTTTTAAAAAATAGGTACATTGATGAAGAATAATATAATAGATTCATTTTGTTTAAAGTGATAAAAGGAAATATATGTGTGAAGATGAAAATAATACAAATTTATTTCTTCACATATTTGCAAGCATAATACTGAGTATGCAATTGTTGAATTAGAGGAACACTTTCTTAAAATTCAAAGAATTACATATGGAAAGTTTCATATTAATTCCTTAGAACTTAGTCCAAGAAAAAGTTCTCAAAAATGGAAATATTCAACGAGTGAAATAGATGAAATTAGAAAAGTTTATTTAAAATGAATTTCATATTAAATACAACTTCAACACTATTATTTTTCTAATGAACATACACAAAGATTTCAATACTAAATTATAGGAAAAAAAATATGTTTTTAGTTCCTGAAGTTTTACCTAAAATTGAAAATAGTCCCTGGACGAAACTTATATACTGTTACACTTTTAAGAGTATTGGTTTTGGTCCTTATTTTCCTAACAACGTCAAAGTTTATCTTACATGACAAACGGTGCACCACGTGTTATTATTTTTATAAGGTATAATTACTGATTTGGTATCCCAATATTTTGGTTAAGTTCAATCTGGTCCCCATATTTTTGGTTTGTTCAATTTAGTACCCCAATTATTTAAAAGGATTCAATTGGGTCATCTTCGTTAAGTTGGAGTTAACACCATATCCATACAAGACACATGTCAAGCCGTAAAATTTTTAATTTTTAAAAAATTTTATTTAAAATTTTTTATTTTTTTCAAAAAATTGAAAAACTGCCACATGTCTGTTTACTGTCGTGCCACGTGGCAGCTTACAATCATGACACGTGGTAGTGCTAATAGTTGTTTTCAATTTAGTCCTCTATTTAAATTTTTGGTTCAATGTAGTATCCAAATTCTTTGAAATGATCCAATTTTATCCTTTCCAATTTGAGACCAAATTAGTAACTAATTTTAATTATAACTTATATATACATGTTAAAATAATTGTTTTGAATTTATACATCAAATCACTACACCTAAATATTCAAATTATTTTATTTTTTATAAGTGTAAAAAATTTTAGGTGTAAAAAATGTAAAAAATAAATAATTTAATATTTAGATGAAATGATTTGATGTATATATTAAAAAAAATTATTGTAACATGTATATATAAGTTGTAATTAAGTTTATTTACTAATTCGGTTTCAAATTGGAAAAGACAAAATTAGATCGTTTTAAAGAATTGGGGTATTAAATTAAACCAAAGATTTAAATAGAAGATTAAATTGAAAACAACTATTACCACTACCACGTGTCATGGTTGTAAACTGACACATGACAGTCTATAAATTTTTACAAAAAAAATTAAAAAATTAAAAAAAATTTAAAAAAAATTTAAAAAAATTAAAAAAAAATTAAAAATTAAAAATTTCACGGCTTGACACATGTCCTGTACAGACACAATGTTAACTTTAACTTAACGGATAGAACCAAATTGAATCCTTTTAGATAATTGGAATACTAAATTCAATAAACCAAAAATATGAGAACCAAAGTGAACTTAACTAAGAAATTGGGATATCAAATAAGTAATTATATTTTGGGTTAAGTATGTTTTTAGTCCGTGAACTTTTACCCAAAATTGGAATTCGTCCTTGGTCGAAACTTTGATAAATTTTGGTTCCTAAACTTTAAAAATGAATGAATATAGTCCTTTTAATCCAATTTTGTTAACTTTTTTTTAGGTTTCAAATACATTTCTCAGTAAATATTGAGCTGAGAATGTGTCAAACGGTATAAACAACTTCAATATTTACCGAAAAATGCGTTCGAAACCTAAAAAAAAAAAGTTAACAAAATTGGGTTAAAAGGATTATATTCATTCATTTTTAAAGTTTAGGGACCAAAATTTATCAAAGTTTCGACCAATGACGAATTCTAATTTTGGACCAAAGTTCAGGAACTAAAAACATACTTGACCCTTATATTTTTTATAAAATAAAATATTAACATTCATCTAACCCACACTTTTCAAAATTAATTTATAAAATAAATCCAAAATATGAAATTGCAAATAATAAATATGTGTACAGAAAAAGGAATGCACCCAGAGTAATTTCTTCTTTTTCTTATTATTATTATTATTATTATATTTTTATTTTTATTTTTATTATATTATATAATATTATTATTAATAGATATTTTAATACTAAATTATATATTTTTATTATATTAATAATAAGATTAAATATATAAAATTTTAATATATTATTTTTAACCCTTTCAAAATATTTTACCCAAATTCGTGACTGTCGGCATGAGTGATACCAACGCTAATAGAGTCGATATCTGGGGCGGACACAAGATGCAATTCCTTCCACAGATTTTTGGTCCAAGCAAAGATAACAAAATGCAATTGCTTCCATAATTTTAAGATGCAAAGACAACGCTACTTAAACTTCTGCTTTTGTTTTCTTTTAGTGTTTTTTTATTATTAATATAGATTTTTCTTGTAATAATTTTTATTTATTTATAATAACATGAGAATAATTTTTATACATTGTCGAATTCCAATGGTAAATATCATAAAAAACAGAAGTTTTATTATAAACTCATTTTTAAACTCTCAACAAAGAGTTTACTACATTTCCATCATCTAAATCAATTATTTTAATTTAAGATTCGATTTAGTTTATTCAAATACGTTATTTAATAAAAAGCAATAAAATTTGTATCAAAGTGGATTATTAAAAGAAAAATAATATTTTTAATTATAAAATTAATTTTAATTTTTAGTTCTATGATTCAATCCAAACTCAACTCATTATTGATTTAGTTGGCTTAAAATTTGATGTATATCTAACCCCGTCCAAACTATTTTAATTGAGTAGATAACATATTTGATGAACCCCTTCTACTTATAAACACCCCTAACTCATAAATTTATTGAAAAATAATAAAAAATCATAAAATAAATACGACTTACTTGAAAAATATTGTACAATTTTTTTAATTTTAACATTAAATCTAAACAGTAACATAATGAGTTAAAAAAATTAATAGATGACATTTCTTAATTTTTTTAATAAGTCTCACAATCTTTGTAAATACTATTATTAACTTTTGGGTTAAACATAATCAGATATGTGTGTTTTGAAAGTGGTCAATCATTATGCAGCTATGTCCGAACCTTTTTTTTTTCTTTCTGTCTTCTTTTATCACTTTTGAAATGTTTTTATTTTTATGGGTTCAAATTTAATTATTATTTTTTAAAATTTAACCACTTTTAATTACAAAACTACCTATAAAATAAATAAAATTTATTTACAATAAATTTATAATAGAATTATTTTAATTTTATAATGATAATAATAATAATTTTATTATTTTTAATTATTAATTAAAAAAAGTGAACACATTCACGTGCTTTTACTAGCATGTAGTAATATATTTAATTATTTATTTTATAGTCATATATATGGTTTAAACCTAAACCTATAATATCTACTGAGTTGAGCTAATTAAATAATTTGGGTAACCTATAATTTTATATAAATAATATGTAAGTATAGTATTTTATATTTTATATCTAGTATATTTATTCAATTAATTAGTTATTTTTTATTGCATTTGGATAAGATGTAAATGATATATACTTTGTTTGACCTAACATACTATCACCTAAAATAAGAATTATAAAACTTTGGTAAGAGGAGAATTTTAACAGGTTTTAATAATATTTAAGTTTTTATTTATGTAAAAATTAAAAATTATAACATGAATAAAATAAATTTTATGATATAAAACCCAATGATTATAATAAACATGCTGAGTCTCTGCTGTATGATATTAAAACTAATTTATAGAATAAATATATTTTTGTTTTATCATTACATAACAAAATTATAATTTAAATTGATAATACTTAAATATAGGTTTCAGTTACTAAATTATATTTAAATTACTAATTTAAAATATATACAAATAATTTATAATTTATTTAATTAATAATATTAGATTTAAAATGAATTTACATAGTTAATTGTGTTTTTATTATTATATTAAAAAATTAAAGTGATTCAAATTTGATGTATTAATGTATCAGTCTTTTGCCCTATAACCATTTCACAAAACAATAAACAAATTTAAAAGAATGTTACGTTTATTTCTTCCAAGATCGGGTTCACACTTTCTCTAATTTTAAAATAAGCATTTTTTATAATTTTTTACGACGTTTTATCAAAGCAACAGTTACATTTATTTTAGTTATCAAAAGACGCTTAATAACTTTTACTTTTATTTTATTTAAAAAATAATATATTAAACAATAAGTACTAAAATTCAAACTTCAATGTTTAAAACATGAAATTTAAAAATATTAAAAAAAAGTGTAAGACCCTAGAAAATGGCGTTTTAAAAGTGATAGTGGTTTAAAAAATAGTGAGACTCGATTATTTTAATATTAAAAGATTTTAGTATAAATAGAATTGTTATAAACGAGTTTCATTATTTTAAAACACACCATCTCTCTAGAAACCACTTTTCTAGAGTTCTCTGACTTCTCTCTAGAGGTTTTGTCTCTCTGGTCGTCTGATTGAAGAACCGAGACCGTAGGATTGATCCTCTCGGCGAGCTCTTCAAATTGGACCGATCAGTTTCTCCGTTCGCGTAAGTTGAGTTTTCGCTCTTTATTTTAGTCTTCTTCTCTTTTCTGTTGCATGCAGGCCCTCTTTCGCTTGCATGCGACGTTTTAATCATTAGTATGAGTCTCTGCTGATCAGTGATCATAACGGTATGTCCTGATCATTCTTGTGATGTTTCTATGTGTAGATAGAGCATCCTGTGGAGTTAGAGGTGTTGACGTTTTTAAGGCGTTGACGTTTATAAAGTTGTCTAAACAGGATAACAGGTAAGGGAAGCTAACTGTTTTACTTGAATTTCATCTAGAAATCATTCTGATGACTTTGAATTGCATGATTGATTGTTGTATGAGTGCTTGAATTGTGTAATTGAGTGTATGCTTGGATTGTGCTAGATTTCTTTACTGTTGCATGTGAGAACATATTGGGAATCTGGTATTTTCGCCTAAGCGAGCAGCTCTCGCCTGAGCGAAAACACCAGAAACCCATCCCCTGTTTCTGCGCGAGATCTCGCCTAGGCGAGCCAGTCTCGCTTGAGCGAGAGTCACTCTCGTCTAAGCGAGACAACTTAGCCTGAGCGAGAATTTGCCCAGAGTTTGGGTTGTTCGCTGTTTTGAGCCTCGCTCAGGCGAGAATGACTCGCCTAAGTGAGAGAGCCTTTTTGCCTAGGCGAGACCTTCTAGCTTGGGCGAGAAACCCTGCAGTTGAGTGTTATTTCTTTGTTTCTAATGGATGAAGCTATGTTTGAATGTTAAAATATGAACTTAGTTATGATATGCATGAATTGTTATGACTGGTAATATGTGCGGTGAAATTGCATGAAGTTGGAATATGAGAAGAAGTGGTTGAACTAGGATTTCAAGGGAAATTCTAAGAGGAATGTTTTAGTGTATGTAAGGACATAAGGACTCAGTTTTGGTTGGTATCCTGACGCTCCTAGTAACCATTAAGACTCATGTAGAGTATGATGGATTACGTCGGGGGGAGTAGCAGGAGGTCCTGGTCTATGGACCCGATCCGCCATAGAGGTGATGGGACTTACCCTGGGAGTGGTTGGGTGATAACCCCTTGTGTCCAAACTCTGCAGAGTTTGGGAACCATCGCAGGTGCAAGCCACCAAGAGATCCGATGTCGCTTACATAATCCGGATATTGAGTCTAGAGTCATGTAAATGTGTTGTGGTGGTCTATATGATTCTGGTGATAATGAGAAAGATTGCGTGGTTTCTGTTTATAATTGAACTGCATGATTCCTTAATCAGATTAGCTTACCCTTGCTTTTTGTGTTCCTGTCTTGTGTTGTATGTTTCCTTTTGCGATGATCACCTATTCGGTGGGAGCAGATGTGGTTGCAGTGTCAAAGGCACTTCTGGAGGATGAAGAGCCATCGTGTTAGTGTTGAAGAGGAGGTTTCCAGTGGGAGCTTTAGCAGTGGTCAGTAGTACCGAGTTTATTAGTTTAGTTTAAGTGTATAAGTGATATATTTTTATAGTCATACCTTTTGTAAGACTGTATTAATATATTGGGTACACTGGATTATCTGTTTTGGAACTATGATGAAACTCCCTATTTTTATTAATTTTAAGATGCTGAAATTGGGATGTTACAAAAAGCAATTATATGTTCTCTTAATTATAAATCTTTTAATAAAACGAACACAAAACTATATTTAAAAAAAATGTTATTTTAATAAAATTAACAAATATTTATAATATGTATGATTAAACTTATTACATTTAAACACGACTTTAAGTGTAAAAATAAATAAAATAAGAATGATGTGTTTTATTTTATCAACAAGACTAGGATGGTTATTTTTATCATAAAATTAAAAAGTATATATTATTAAAAGATACAAAAGTATTATGACTTAAATTGTTAATATTTATAAAATAAATTTTAACTATTAATTATAATAAATCAATTTAATATATAAAAGTAATAGTTAAAATATCGGTTAATCAATTAAAATTTACATAATTAAAATATATATTAACATAAAAATATAATAAAAAACAACATTTCAAACATAAATAAAGAAAAACTAGCAGACTAATATATTAAGATTTTGAATCCATCTAATAGAGATATCAAAATGGGTTTCAATTTTTGAGTCAATTCGGCTCCATGAGTTTCAGTCAAGTTGAGTTGAGAAAAATTCAATTTTTTTTTCAAAAGTGAGTTGAATTGAACCCGATTCACTTAATCCACGGATTAAATAGGTTTGAAACAGGTTGAAGATGGGTTGACCCATTTAATTCACTAATATTTTAAAATTATTATGACAAAAATGTATAATTTTTTTATTTATATTTTGTTGAAAAACATGACAAAAACTATGTGATATTAGTCATGCTTGTTTGGATTATATAGATATTTTTTGAAAACAATTCATCATTGGTGATGAGTATGATGAAGACATTAGTTCTTGATTTTAATATAATTTTTATCTCGATAATTGTTTTAAAAATTATTTAAATATTTAAATACTTAACAATAAATAAATAAATTATTATTATTATTTTTATATAGATTGATAAGTGAAGTTGAACTCATTAATTTTTAACCTAGTTTGTTGAACTCATTCGTTTTTAATCTAGCTTGTGAAGCTAACAACGGATTAGCTCGATATGAAATGTCTATCATCTAATTACAGAAGAAGTAAAACTATATGATTTGAATGCATAGTTGAAAACAAAACATCTTATTCATTGCGTTGAAAAAATCAGCAAAACGGGACCGTTTTAATAACTCAGTGTATTGGAGTAGAGACACGTACTGAATCTTCTGCTGCCGACATAAATTTGTCTGTTCCTATCCTTTGGATACTCTTTACATCTTCACTCAAAACGTGGTTGTTGATACAAGTATATTTCGTGGTTGTTGATACAAGTATATTTTGTTACTTTTGTCCGTCTTCAAATTCATCTTTATAATGTCTACCTTTAAATGATAAACTTATATTTTAAATATTGTTGTGTCACTGCTTACAACATTAATATTAGGTCCAGTGAAAATTAGGATTAATTTTTTTTTTATAAAAATTGTGTAAATTTAGGTTTTTTAATAAAATTTTGTTAATTTAATTTGACGTTTTATATGTGTGTCTGAATTAATATTAAAGTAAAAATGAATTAAATAATATAAACAATTCAAATGTTATCGTCAAAAGTGTTTGAAACGTTAAATAAATTTAAAAAAATATAGTTAAAAGGGTTAAATACATATATTTTTAAAGTTGAAAGATTAAATTGATCTAAAATTAAAATTTTGAAGAAGAAGTGATTTTAATTTTTACTTAAAAAGAGCTGACGCACAACAACATATTTAATCCTGCTTAAAAGAATGGTTTTTAATACTGGGTTCTATAAATGTGTGGACATGCAGCCTTAGTAACAGTTTCTCTAAGTTCTCGATCATGGCTTCGAATGGAGAAAATCTTGCTCAGAAAAACCAAGTGGTGGTGGTTCTGATACCTTTCCCTGCACAAGGCCATCTGAATCAGCTTCTGCATCTCTCAAACCTTATCTCATCACACAACATACCAGTTCACTATGTTTCCACTGTCACTCACATTCGCCAAGCCACACTTCGGCGTCACCAATCCATTTTACATTCATTTCCATGCCTTTGAAGTTCCAGCCTTTGTTTCCCCTGCTCCCGATCCAGAAAACGATTTCCCATTTCATCTATTTCCTTCCTTTGAGGCCTCTATGCATCTTCGAGACCCTGTGAGGAAACTGCTTCAATCCCTCTCTACCCAAGCCAAAAGGGTTATAGTTATCCATGACTCTGCCATGGCTTCAGTGGCGCAAGATGCCACAAACATGCCTAATGTTGAGAATTACACTTTTCACAGCACATGCGCCTTTAGCATCTACATTCACCATTGGGACAGAATGGGAAGACCTCCGGTTGAAGTCATGCACGCCCTTAAAATTCTTTCGGCTTTTTTTGTAAAAAGGGGTCACTTTGACCAAGAATTTGTAAAAAAGAATCGTTTGAATTTTTTTTTGCAAAATAAGGTCAAGCCGTCGTGGTGGAGGACGACATTAAAGGTGAAGCCGTCCTCCACCGTGCCGGTTTCTTTTTTTTATTTCCAAAAAGCGAAACCGTGCTCTCAGAAGCCGATTTCTATATATTTTAAAAGTGAAGTCGTCATTGGGCCTGACGACTTCACTTATATATTTAATTATATATTATTTAGTTTTTTTTAAATATTTGTTTAAGTAAAAATATGAAAAATAGTTTTAAAAAAATTCTAAAATACTTAATCGTTAAACCTTAATACAAAATTAAGAAGATAAAATGATACAAATTAAAAAAATATTAAAAAATCCTTCCATAATTATATTTGAATATTTAATTTGTTAATGTTTATTTTATTTGTGGTTTAGTTAGTCTACTAACTATCAAGTATCATTTAATAAAATACTAAATTTGTAAAATCAAATGAAGAAATAGAGAACGTTTTGACCAAATCAGAAGAAACTAGCGAAAAAATCGCCATTGAAGATGTCACTTTATTTCTCTACTGTAAACAAATATTTAAAAAAAACTAAATAATATATAATTAAAATATATATATATATATATATATATATATATATATATATATATATATATATAAAGCTGAATGTGTAAAAAAAAAAAAAACCAAAAAGTGAAGTCGTCATGCCCAAGGACGACTTCACTTTCAAAATATATAGAAACCGGCTTCTGAGAGCACGGTTTTGTTTTTTTGAAAGAAAAAAAAAGAAACCGGCATGGTGAAAGACGACTTCACCTTTAATGTCGTCCTCCACCACGACTACTTGATCCTATTTTGCAAAAATAAATTCAAGTGATCCATTTTTACGAATTCTTTGTCAAAGTGACCTTTTTAAAAAAACCCAATTCCTTCTCTGGAAGGATGCTTCCCAACCCAATTCTTCGATTTCCTTATTGCACAAAGAAATCTCCTCAAATTCAGTGACGGAACCATCTACAACACAAGCAGAGAGATTGATGGTGATTACATTGAGTTGATGGAGGGTATCACTGGTAAGAAGATTTGGGCACTGGGACCGTTCAACCCTTTAGCCGTTGAGAAGAAAGATTCAAAAGGAAGGCACTTATGCATGGAGTGGCTTGATAAACAAGAGCCAAATTCAGTGATATATGTGTCTTTTGGGACAACAACAACTTTCAAAGTGGAACAGATCCAAGAGGTTGCAACTGGGTTGGAACAAAGCAAGCAGAAGTTCATCTGGGTGCTGAGAGATGCTGATAAAGGAGACATCTTTGATGAAAAAGAAGCAAAAAGACATGATCTTCCAAATGGGTTCGAGGAGAGAGTGAAAGGAATGGGGGTGGTTGTGAGGGATTGGGCACCCCAATTGGAAATTCTGAGCCACCCTTCAACAGGGGGGTTTATGAGTCACTGTGGATGGAACTCGTGCTTGGAGAGCATAACCATGGGAGTGCCAATAGCAACATGGCCCATGCACTCTGACCAACCAAGAAACGCAGCTTTGATAACAGAAGTTCTGAAGATTGGTTTGGTTGTGAAGGATTGGTCACAGAGGAATTCGGTGGTGAGTGCTTCAGATGTTGAGAATGGTGTGAGAAGGTTGATGCAAACAAGGGAAGGTGATGAGATGAGAGAGAGAGCAGCGATGCTTAAAAATGCGATCCGTAAGTCCACGGAAGAAGGTGGAGTTTCTCGCATGGAAATGGATTCTTTCATTGCTCACATCACTAAATAATCTCATCAGTTTCTATTTGTGTGATTTGTTCCAGTTTTATAGAAACAATACTGTTTTTGTTCGTGGGTTTGAAAGTTGCTTCGTAGTTATGGATGAAAAGGGTCATTTTCTGCTGACCACGCCTCCAATCCACTACAATGACCACGTATTTAACACTAACAAAATAATATCTTAATTTTAAATATAAAATAATTAAAATAATCATTCAAAATTAAAGAGTAAAAATGTTATTCTTTTAATTGACTTTGGAATGTTATAATAATAATAATAAAAAGTGTATATACAATTTTTTGAAATTATTCCAATATAAATTATATATATATATATATATATATATAAGCCAATTTAATTAAAAAATTAGTTTGATACGATAAGCTTGATTAATTATGTACATGAGCCTCTAATTATATGTTATAATCGTTTAAGATCGTCTTTGTTTCAAAATAAATTATTTTAGAGATTTTTATCATGTTAAACACTATCAAGTTAAATAATACTACCTTCCTTTATTTGATAAAAGAGTACAATCAGACAAAAGAGTTCAACATTTTCAAAGAACACTTAATTATACACTATTCTTTCTGTACCAAAGAACAACACAAGAACGATAATGGCATATTATTATGATCATTGATCAACAAAAATATTTATATTATATTGATGATTAAAACGTCACATGTAACCAAAGCAGGGTCACGTGCAAAGATCCACAAGAAAACAAACAAAAGTTCAACTTACTCGTTTGAAGGTACTGATATGATAGAAAAGAGTTCGTCAAGAGGATCATCCTAGTGATCTTCGATCTTCAAATAGATGAACAGAATATGAGAACTTCTAGACAGAAATCAAAGAGCTAAAAGATGGTTTATAAATAGATAACGTATTTTAAAATAATAAAACTCATTTTTAACCAAACTATTTATACTAAAACATTCTAATCTTAAAATAATTGAGTCTGAACATTTTTAAACCACTATCAATTCTATAACGTACACTAATCATCATCTAAATTTGCTTAAGATGCTTTTATTTATTTGTTTCATATACTATTTTTGTTATCAATGCTATATGATTTAAAGTATACGATTTTTTATATCCAATGGTCAAACGTTAAACTAATAATTTTATATCTCTTATAAAATATAACTAATAATAGAGAGAAGAAGTAAAAGAAGAATATAGAATAGGAAAATGGGGAGTCTATTTATAGATACATGATGTAATCCATAAATGAAAAAAATCAACCAACTAATTAATATTTACATGAAAAAATAATGAATCATATGAGTATCAATCATATCAATCATATGAGTATCAATCCAATCATATCAATCATATGAGCAACATCAATCATATCAATCATATGAGTATCAATCATGTGAGTAGATTTATCAAATCAATGAACAATCATTAATTCATAACAATGTCAATATTATTTTATCATTTATCATTATTTGTTACACATATATGTTAACTAATCAATTTATAGTGATGGCATTGATGTTATTTATTACATGTTTTAATTGGTTGCATGCAAATTTGGAAATATTAAATCTTTGAGTTGTTATATTTTATGTAAGATATTATGAGTTCATATAAATAAATATTACATTATTTCTATGTCAGTTTGCATCATTTATATCTATATGTATAAAAAGAGAATTTTCTTATTGATGTTTATATTTGTTTTCTAATAGTATCCCTTAAATAAAAGTTTTTTATAAAATTAAAATAATTGTTATGAATTAATGATTGTTCATTGATTTAATACATTTACTCATATGATTGATACTTATATGATTACTTCTTATGTAAATATTTGTATTAACTAAGTTGAATTGTTTACTTTATGGAGTACATGTATCTATAAATAGGACTCTTCCTATCAATAATAATACACAGATGAATTGCTCCCTATCTTCTATTATCTATTATTCTCTCTTTGTTATTCGCTTTATTTCATAACACGTTATCAGCACGATGCTCCAACCAATTGAGGACTAGTGGAAGCTTTTTCTCTCTAATGACAATGCTTTGCGTGGCTCAATCCAGACTTTTTCTAATCCTTTCTCCATTTATAATTTTACCTTATATTCTTTTTCTTGTGATAAGAATTGTTTGACTTTATCAAATTTCATCTTCGTCTTATTATTTTTATTTTTATTATAATGGTGATTATTATTATTATTTTGATGATGATGATTATTAATATTATTATTTTATGTGCTAGTTCTAAACACGTGAAACTTTGCAAAATTTGAATTTGTGATCCTTTATATTGCAAGGAAGAATTTATTATATTGGATTTTAAATGTTGAAATACATTTAGATGCAATGGATATTGGAATACCATTAAATAAAGAAATAAAGCATCTAAGCAACTAATTTGGTCATGCGACAAAAATATTGTGAAAAGAGATTTCACAAATATTATGAATTTATTTCATGCCCATGTATGGCTGACTGGACAAATCAATAAAGCTTTTGATAAAAAATCATGAGATCCGCCTAATCTGTTTCATTCCCAGAAGTGAATGCAGCACTAAATATTATGAATTTATTTAAGGCTTTTCTATGGCTTAACAAAACAATGAACTTTTGATAGAAAATCATGAAACTTGTCCAAATTGGTTCTGCTCCATTTCCAGAAGTGAATGCAACAACATTTGATTTATATTTTCATGATCGTAATCGTGATATTGATTAGGGACATGGTTATAAAGAAAATTTTAAAGACACATTTTTTCACTAAAAGTGGCACAATAATGTGAAAAAGGGAAAAGGAAAATGTGAAAATATTGACACAAAGATGAAAGTATATATTATCATTACGGTGGTAAAGGCCATTTGAGTTGTACTTATTGTACACCAAAACATCTTACAAATAATGAGAAGAACATTGAAACACACTTTGCTTATGAAGATAGTGATTCTGATTATGGCCATATGGATGTTACTCATCTTGATACTATTATTTTCTTTGCTAAAGCAAATGCAAGCATTGATCACTTTATTGATTATGAGAGTGTTAAAAAAAATCTCATATTGATATTTACGTTTATATGAAAAATGAATGTTTGCACTAGTACTAAAGGATATGTGTCTTATTGATAATGCAACAACTTATACAATTCTCAAGAGTAATAAAAGTATGGTAGGCTTGTTAGTTCCAAAGACACGTTTGAAGCGTGATAGGCCTATTGATTTCAAAGATAAAAACTTTTGAATGAGAAAGGGAGCTAAAATGCAAAATGACCTAATCGAAAAGGTTGAAATCCCAAAAGATTCATTTGACATAATTAATGGTTCGGTTCCAAAAGAACCTTAGGTACCTGAAATTGTTGAAAATGATGAGATCTCAATAAATTATGTCATGAATCATATAATATAGAACCAAAATGAAGTTAACATTGACGAAACTTTTACTTATAACATAGCGATGAATGCTATGAATGACAACGATGATCAATAAGCAATGATCATTGAAGATTGTCGACAAAGAAAAGGTTGGCCAAAATGAAAATATGCAAAGAAGCATAATTATATTTGCTTGCTAAACAAAATGTTTTTGGACGTATAGTTCGCACACCTGAAGTTGTTAAACCTGTTGGACACATGGATTTTTGTGCAAAAATCAAATTAAGAATGATGAAATTGTTAAATACAAAGCACAATTGGTTGCTCAAAGTTGTTCACAAAACCTTGTATTGATTTGTGAAAAAAAAACATATTCACTAGTATTAGATGCAACAACATTGCAATATTTGATTATCCTAGTTGCACAACAAGGTTTGCATTTACATCTAATGGATGATGTTACAACCTATTCGTACGGTTCTTTTGAGAATCATATTTATATGAAAATCCCTGAAGGATTTTATTTGCCCAACAAGACAAATTCTAAAGAGAGTTATTCAATAAAATTGAACATGCTCTTTTATTGATTAAAGCAATCAGGACGTGTGTGGCATCATCGTCTTATTGAGTACTTATTAAAAGAAGGATATAGAAATGATTCTATTTGTTCTTGTATTTATATGAAAAGATCCAAAAATAAATTTGCCATAATTATTGTTTATGTAGATGACATAAACATCATTGGAACTCCCAATGAGCTCACAAAAGCAATTGATTACTCAAAGAAATAATTTGAGATGAATGATCTTTGAATGGCAAAGTCTTATTTGAAATTAGAAATTAAATATTTAAATGAAGTTGTTTTTTATACATCAAGAGACTTATATAATTAAGGTGCGTAAAATGTTCTAAATGGACAAGTCACATCCATTATGCACTTTAATAGTTGTGAGGTCGTTGGATGTTGATAAATGTTTTTCTTAGACCTCAAGAAAATGATGAAGATCTTCTTGGTCCAGAATATCTTAGTGTCATAGAAACATAATGTATCTTACTAATTGTACTCGATCTAATATTGCATTTGCTGTAAATTTGTTAAGCAAGATATAGTTCTTCAACTACAAAAAAAAAATGGTTTGGAGTAAAACATATACTTCGTTACTTTAAGGGTACTACGAATATGAGCTTATTCCATCCAAATGATTCAGATTCAGACCAATGGATTATGTATATGCATGTTATTTTACATATTCTCACAATGTCACAATGGTTGATCACAAACAAGATGTTTGTTCACATGTGGTAGCACAATGGTTTCATGAAGGTATATCAAACAAACCATAGTAGCAACATCGTCTAATCATACAAAATTGTGAGGAAAGTTGTGAATATGTTTGGTTAAGGTCTATAATTCAACAAGTAAAAGAAACTTGTGACTATCCCCAACAAAGATGAAATCAACAACCATATATGACAATAGTGTATTGTTCAATTGAAAGGATGATATAGATATCCAAAAATTCATTCATGTGAAAATATGGCAGGTCTATTTATGAAGTTTTTGCCAAGAAGAACTTTTGAGCAAATGATTCACAAGTTCGGACTTCGTCACCTTAATGATGTAAGTTTACATGAGGGGAAGAAATAGAATATGTGATGAACAATATTGTATTAAAGAATACAAAATGTTGTACTTTTTTTCCTTCACTAGGTTTTTTTTTTATCCCAAAGGATTTTTCCTAGTAAGGTTTTAACGAGGCACATTCTTTTTTTAGAAATGAACACTCACAGGGAGTGTTATAAATTAATGATTATCCATTGATTTGATACATTTACACATTACTTTTTATGTAAATATTTGTATTAACTAAATTGAATTGTTTCCTTTATGGAGTACATGCTGTATCTATAAATAAGACTCTTTCTATCAATAATAATACACAGATGAGTTGCTTCATATTCTCTATTCACTATTGTTTCTTCTCTTTTATCTATTATTCTCTTTATGTTATTCGCTTTATTTCATAACAATAATTATTTTATCTATTTTATTTTATTTCTTTAAATTTAATTGTTTTGTTTTATTTGACATCTTTTTAATTTTAATCATTTTATTATTTTTTATTATCATAAGAAAAATAACACACATACGTATATATACTTTTACTAATTTATTTAATGAATGAGAATTTTTTTACTATATGTCATTCAGAGAGTAATAATTTTTTTTTATTTAAATCCATTAGACGAATTTAAATTATACTTCACCAATCAAATTGCTTTATTTTAAACTGATATTTTAGTACTTGAGATATATAATTTGTATATAACTACAAATTAGAAATTATATATATATATATATATATATATATATTATTGAAATTTTAAAATATTTTAGTTATGTAAACTCTTTGTTCGGTACTATAGAAATATTTTTTAAGATTGTATATGTATCTATATAATTCTTTTGGAATTTTACATTATAGAGAATAAAGATGAAAAAAATTATACACATCAAAAGCATTCTCTTGCCTTTTTACCCAAACATTCCTTTTTAATGAAGAACTCATCTATTAGTTCTTAAACTACTTTCTAAAAATACACAAATAGTAAACTCAACTTTCTCTGTTGTTTTTGTTAAAACAAGAATGCAATAATTATCGCAAACTAAGGTCAGACATATAACGAAAACTAATACCATCTACGAAAAGGAACAAAACAGAAAACAAAATAATTTTAAATTAAAAATAAATAAATAGTTTGGGTCACACATAAGTTATCATTTAATCAATTATAATATATATAATTTTATAATAACATGATCTCACAAATGAATAATTTGTATACAATTCCAACGGTAAACATCATAAGAGAAGTTTTATTATAAACTGAATTTTAAACGCTCAACAAAGAGTTTACTACATTTTTCATCATCTAAATCAATTCGTTTAATTTAAGATTAGATTTAGTTTATTCAAATACGTTATTTAATCAAAGCAATAAAATTTATATCAAAGGGGATTATTAAAAGAAATATAATATTTTTAAATTATAAATTTTTTTAATTTTTAGTATTATGATCCAACTCAACTCATTATTGATTTAGTTGGCTTAAAATTTGATGTATATCTAACCCCGTCCAAACTATTTTAATTGAGTATGATAACAGATTTGATGGAAACCCATTCTACTTATCAACACCCCTAATTCATAATTTTATTGAAAAATAATAAAAAATCAAAATAAATGCGAATTACTTGAAAAATATTGTACAACTTTTTTAATTTTAACGTTAAATCTAAACAGTAACAGAATAAGTTAAAAAAATTAATATATAACATTTCTTAGGCTTTTTAATAAGTCTCACAATCTTTAATGTTTTGCACATATATTCTTTATAAATGCTATTATTAGCTTTTGGATTAAACATAATCTTTGCTCACTATTCACTATATGAAAAATCTTTGTGTTTTGAAAGTGGTCAATCATTGTGCAGCCATGTCCGAAACTATTCTTTTTGTATTTTCTTTATTTCATCAAACTAACTTGCCAACAATACTTCGCATGAGTCATGCTTATTTCTTTGTTATCACCTAGAATAAGAATCTACAAACGTATTTAGTCTAATATTAAATCTATTATTTTATATCAATGTTACTTTAAACATTATTTTATCATAATATATATATATATATATATATATATTATATTATATGTATATATATATATACATATATATATATATATATATATATATATATATATATATGTATATACATATATATATATATATATATATATATATATATATATGGGTTAAAATATTTTCGTCCTTCAACTCTTAGTGAAAATTTGAATTTGTCCTTTTTAGAAACATTGAATCAATTTAGTCTCTTAATTCTCTAAATGCGCGGATTTAGTCTTTCTCTTAATTGTTATTAATTTATGGATAATACATTTCGGATTTCTGATGAATATTCGTGATAGGTTGGATTGTTCAATGAACGGTCTGCGATGAACTTAACGATTCAATCACTCGTTGAGAAGTCCTTGATTTCTGCTGGTAAGGATATAAAATTGATATCCCATTAGTCAATTTTATGAGATGATGCTAAATTATACTCAAATGCGTTTTAGAATAACCTACCAAAAAGATAGTTGTATCCCTCACACGCATTTTAAGGATGAGAGGTGATATTCATGTATAAATTTTTCACCTACTTTCCCCATGACCGAATGACAAGGTACGCTTCTACATTCTACTCTTTGGGTATTGGAATTGCTTAATAAATTTAGGGTTCATTGCTTTTTTATGATTGATCTTTTTTATTCATAATTTAACACAACAAACTTGTTTATATTAATAATCATTAGGCACTGTCGGCCACACAATGTTGTCTTGCACCTATCCAATGTCGTTTGTCTGGCATATTTATATGTGTCTAGTATCACAACTTGAATGACCAATGTCATGTTCACTTGTTGTCATTGAGCCGACTAGTCGTTCGTTGACATATAATTTCATATGATCAACAGTTGTAAATCGGTATATCATTCACTCGGCGTTGCTGGCGACTGATCACTTGTCGACACATATTTTCATAATTTTCGGAGTAATTGTCACGTCCAATGGAAACTAATCATTCGTTGTATCAATCTTCACTTGAACAATTTTACAAGTTTGTACCTATTTGGGACTAGTTGAGCTACAGGGAAGTTGTGTACCAATCAACTTCATGCAAATTACTTTGAATGTGTATCAATATTTAATTGGTTGACTAACTGATACGGTACTATAATCAAGAAATAAATAAATTAATTCATAGCTATGTATTTATATTCAGCATAAAATGTATACGTTTAAATATTTCATTTCTTAGTATATTTAATTAATTATTGAACTATTCATTTTACGGCTATATTTAACATTTATTCTAATATATATAAAGTTGGATACCAATTGTATCCACGTTTGTTGAGAGTGACTCAAGATCTTCTTACTTTGGTTGCGGATTGTCTCGCGTTGGACTCCAAATTTGCTTAGTCATCTAATAATTTAGTTTGACAAAATCAATTTGTGTCTTGTTATAAAGTAAGTTGTTTGTCTTTTACGAGTTTGTTTCAATCTTACTTTGTAGACTCTTTAGTGGCTTTGTTCAATATACAGTGGTCCTAGGAATTTTGTTTACAAAAGATTTGAAAATATGGTCTACGAGAAGAAAACATAGAAAAAGAAAAATTAAGTGAATGGGAATAACTTAAAGTATTTGGATTTTTTTTTTTCACGAGAGATAATATAGATTTCAGATACTTTTAAACTTTCATATTAGAGTTAATATTTATACAAGTTTTTCATAATGTATTAATGTCGAATTTGTTTTATTTTTTCTATTTTAAATGTATTTGGAGAAGAGATTAAAGGATTTGAAAAGACAATTACTTAGAATTCAAGTATATTTGCAAATAAAATACTTCCAAAACATATTTATAATTAAAACGAGAAAAAAAAACTCACATTTAAAAATAAAATTTTTAAAAATTCAAATGTTTGCAATAAAAAAGTAATCACTTCGGAAACATAAGCAGCAGAAAAGCAAATAAAAGTACATAAAATGTTTAACGTGGTTTGACATCTTAACATACAAATAAAAATGTATTATTATTTAATATGTTTAAAAAAATGGCAAACTTTCGTATAATAACGTTATCATTTACTGACTATACAAATCTATTTTCTAGAAGATTATCACCAACATCCTCTCCTAACAGTTTCGGTTTCTCGGGTTCAAAATAGTACAATTTTTTTTAAGTTTGTCTTTTCACATAATCACAAATAAAATTTTTTATATTATATGAGATTTTTTTTGTAAATTTGTTAAAAAAATTTGCAAAAAAAGATTTTTTTGTTATTTTCTCTAAGAGTCTTAATTGACACGTAATTTCTTTGTGGATAATTATTTCTTACAAAATTATAAAATTCATAAGTATTTTCTACCAAATTTGTTGTAAAAAATAGGTTTAATTAATCGTATAGTACCCAGTTTGGGGCTAGTGTGTCAAATAGGTACCCGGTTTTAAAAAAGTGTCAATTGCGTCCCAACTTTTGAAAATTGCTTCAATTAGGTCCCTTTGACTAACGCCGTTAGTCAACGTGTCACGTGTCAATCTGTGGTTTTTTTGATTTTTTTTTAAATTTTTAATTTTTAATTTTTTTTAAATTTAAAAAAAAAATTTAAAATGCCACGTGTCAAGTCCCTGTGTGTGCCACATGGCATTGTCAGTGCCACGTGGCATTGTAATGCCACGTGTCAGTGCCACTATCATATGCCATTGTGATGATTTCGATTTAGTCCCCATTGATGTTTTTTCGTTTCAATTTAGTACCTACTTATGTGTATTTGATTCAATTTTGACCTAATAATTTTTAATAATTAAAATATTTTTTAATAAAATTAAAAGTAATTAAGTATAAAAGTTTTTAAAAAATTAAGTATTTGATATTTATATTAAAATTTAGTGGTAAAAGTCATTTTATTAAGTCATTTTTAATAAAAAAAAATAGTATAACATTCATACCAATAGAAATTTTGATTTAAAATTAGTAAGAGACAATATTGTTCTATTTTGAAAAAAAAAATTAACAAAACATGAGTACTTAATAAAAAATAATTAATAAAGTAATATGTTAAAAAGTCATTTTTAATAAAAAAATATTAGTATAACATTTATACAAATAATAAATTTGGTCTGAAATTGAGAGAAACATTATAAATATTAGTACTTAATTTTTTAAAAATATTTATACTTAATTATTTTTAATCTTATAAAAAATGGATTACAAAAATACTTTAATTATTAAAAAAAAAAATTGGGACAAAATTGAATCAGATACACATATTTAGGTATTAAATTGAAACAAAAAGACATATGTGGGAACTAAATCGAAATCAACACAATGACATCTAATAATGACACTGACACGTGACATTACAATGCCACGTGACACTGACAATGCCACGTGTCACACACAGGGACTTGACACGTGGCATTTTATTTTATTTTTTTAAAAATTTAAAATTTAAAAAAAAAAATTAAATTTAAAAAAAAAATCAAAAAAATCACAGATTGACACGTGGCACGTTGACTAACGGCGTTAGTCAACTCTGTCTGAAAGGAACCTAATTGAAGCAATTTTCAAAAGTTGGGATGCAATTGACATTTTTTTAAAACCGGGTACCTATTTGACACACTAGCCCCAAACTGGGTACTATACGATTAATTAAACCTAAAAAATATTTTATACCAAATATTTTACAAAATAATTGACAATAATTTCCTGCAATCTTTTTTCATAATAACAAATTGTACAAGTATTTCTTAAAAAAAAATTTAAAATAAAATTGGCATGAAATATTAATTTTTTAGTAGTGAATTTAGTTTGGCTTCCATATGTTTTTTTTTGTCTTTTTACAATAAATTTTTATATAATAATAAATAATAGATATCACTTATAATAAACATGTCATGTCAAAGTATATAATAATACTTAACATAAATTTTATAAAAGTAAAATAAATTAAAAGTTTAAACTTAGGTTTAAATAGAATAAACCTAATACGAATTAATAATAAAATAAAATGTAAGACTTTGGATTTGTTGATATCTGAACACAAAAAGCTAAGAATAAGGGAATATATCTACTGTAACCCTATTTCATATTTCATAGTGAAGCTGCATTCTCTTGTTGATGTCGACATGTTATAGTTGAACAATGCAAATTGTGTTGTTCTTGGTTATTTTGGTGTCTTGTCTCCTTGTATTTAGTTCCTGTTTTCTTCATTTGTTTTTGTTCAATTCAAGGTTGTTTTGGTTCAACCTTATTTTTCCTCTTCCCTCGTGATTCCGTCATTGTCAACTCTCAAAATTTGTGATTATCTTTGTTATATATTTCATTATACCTTTTATTTTGGTTCTTCACATTTATTTAGTTCACTGTGTTCTAAAGAAAATTTACGCTAATACAATTTAGACTAAGATAACATTCTTTTGATTTTAGCATTTTGTTTAAATTACTTGTATTTATTTAGTGAGCCAAGTCACCGGTTAAGGTGCCAATTTTGGATAGTTTTTAGCTGTTAAAATATTTAAAAACTTATACTTTTTTAATTTTAGAAAATGAGATTTTAGTTTAAGATGGTTTTTGTTTCAAAATAAATTATTTTAAAGATTTTTATCATGTTAAAATTAGTTCAAAGATAAACTTTTATGGTGGTGGGGCGTTGAAAATAATGACACGATTGAATGTGGTAATTGCAGCAATGATTATCTTTATATATAGTCATGATAGTGTTTCAATATATTTTCTTACATTGAGATCAAATATTTCAAACTAAGAAGAATATGATAACACGTGATAGAGGATCCAATAATTTTGACTTGGATTTATTCGGTCTACACTCACCGATATACTTATTAAGAATTTAACATTAAGTAAATATAACAATATTTAATATCTTATAAAAGTAGAATATCCATATATTTTGCTTTAAAATTTTAGATTTTGCTTTAAAATTTAATGTTAAAAATAATGTCAATATTTTATATAAATTAGACGAAGATATTGAAGTAGAAACACATGTTGTTTGGGACAATGTCTTATCTTGCGAAAAGCTAGTGAATCTTGTTATTAATAGCTTATGGTCATACCAAACTTCTAAAAATTAGGTCAGAGATTGGGTTTAAGTCTGTCTCTGGACCAAGTAAGATTTTACTAGCAAATATTATTATAATTTTTTTTGATATTTTAGTTATTATCTTTTTATTTTATTATTATTTTTATAATTGATATAATCTCTTATTTTTCATATAATAAACAAACTCGTAATTAATTTGTTTAAAAGTAAAATGTTAATTTTCATTATTACTAAGGAAAGAAAATATTTTGACCTTAGTAATATTTTAACTTTGAGTATAGAGTTCATCGTATTTTTGTTCTCGAGGCTTATAACTTTTTACCAGAATAACAACCGTATCAGATTAAAAAAGAAGAAGACTAAATTAATTAAAAAAATATAGAACCAAAATAAACGAAAAACGTAAATATAGAAACAAATTATTTAATTAAATTATAATTTTTCATCGAAAGGTTCATAAATATTTATTTTTACTTTTAATAAACTTTTCAAAAGATACAATAAAAATAATGAAGATACTAATATAATAATAATTGAAAAATATATATTCGTTCTAAACCAGAACCAAATTTATAAAAAGCTTTCTTAAAGTTTAAATTAAACCAAGAAATTGACTTCAAAACTAGCATATTTTCTTTTCAAAATTACATTTAAAAAAATTAAAATTTTCCAACCAATTGATTTTTAGATTAACGTTTAATGTGATTGAGTCTAATTTTTAACTGATTGGAGAAGTTTTATTAACTTTGCTTAATTTTTAACTATTTTTTTAAAGTTAAATTTGTAACTTTCTCCGAATAAAAAAATCACCGAATGATTATGATGGTATAAAGTTTTGATGCTCTTCCTTCTGCTTTGACAGACACCATTTTTCAGATTTTCTGCTGCCGAACTCAATTTTGTTTGTGTCCTGCCCTTGGATACCCCACTCTTCACATCTTCACTCAATTTTCCTTTTCTGTCAGGTTTTGTTTGTTTGAATTGAGTCATAGATGAACTTGACAGAGAGGATGAAATAAAAAGATAAAAGTTTAAATTGTTTAAATTAAGAGAAAAAGACAATAAAAATTGATATAATAAATTAATTGATGCGATGATTTAATTATGAAATTAATTGATGCGCAGGGTTTTGATGCGATGATTTAATTGATATAATAAATTTTATAAAATAATATTATTAATTAATATTTAATTAAATAATAAATTATAGTTTTATTATTATTATTATTGAAAATTATAATTTATTATTATTTGTTATTTTATATTTATAATTATCTTATTATTATCATTATTTTCTAAATTTATTATTAACCTTTTATTTTTTTAATATGTTATTATTATTTTTAAATTTTACCATTATTATTATTATAATAATAACTTCCAATTTTCTTTTACTATTTATCCATTCTAATAATATTTTCAAAAAATTACACAGGAAAAAAAATCCAAAATTAAAATAGGTTTAATTAATCGTAAGGTACCCAATTTGGTGCTAGTGTGTCAAATTGGTACCCGGTTTTAAAAAAGTATCAATTGCGTACCCAAATACGTTTATGTGCATCAATTGGGTCCAATAATTTGACGCCATTACAGTGGTTAACGTTGACTGATTTAAGTTGGTCTGAGAAGCAATTTTATAACACGTGGCTATCATAGAATTAGTGACGTGGATATTGTTGGTGTGAGAAGCAATTTTACGTTAATTAATTGTACAAGGCAAAAATTAAAAACAAAATTTGGTAAAGTTAATGCTGGAGTTCGAAGAACAAAGATAGAGGGGATAAGACGAGGGTCAGGCAAATCGACTCGTGCAGGCTTTCACTACCATTCAGTAGATTATCGGAAGCATCGTTGACAGCGACGTGGGTTGAGCGGTGGAAGAAAGGTATGTGTTCCTGCCATTCAGTAGACGAACCACTCACGCAGGCTTTCACTGCCATTTAGGGTTTTTTGTTTTATCTGAGATTGTGATAATTTTTGGGGTTCTGTTCAATGTATTTGTTGTTTTGTGTGCTTTGATTGTTTTGTTTTTGTTATTTGTAATGCGGTGTCGGTGTTGGTCCCCCACTTTCAGATTTCTTTATTCATTTGGTCCCCCACTACATGTGACGGTGACGGTGACGGTGTTGAGTATACTGTGTGGTCCCCCCTTTGTTCATTTTGTTGTTGTCTTTGTGTGTTGGTGGTATGGTTTGTAATTTGTGTTTGATTTTTTAGGCATTTTCATATGTGACAGAGATATATAGATAGGAATATAGTACTTCAGATGGACGAAAATTTCGAAGTTGTTTTTCACCACGGGGAAGGTTTGTTAATGATGGGTCACTGAAATACATTGGAGAGAGTAGTATTTTGTCATGTGACCCAGACAGATGGAGTTACTTTGAGATAATGTCAATTTTGAGGGAAATGGGTTACGTGAATGTCAAAGAATTGTGGTATTCAGTAGGTGGAGGTGTTGTATTGGATGGAAGGCTGGAATTACTGACCGATGATAGAGATGCATGTCACATGGTCAACATCACCACACTAAATGGTTAAGTGCACCTTTATGTGGTGCACTTCGTCTGTGAGCCTATAGTAGTACATATGATAGAGGGTGGGATTGAGGCAGAAGTTGCTGTGAATGGTACAGTTGAGGGTGAGGTTGATGTGGAGACTCAGACTGATGAAGAACATGTTGTGGTGGGTGGGGTTGAGGTGGAAGTTGGAGTGGATGTTGCAGGTCAAGGTGAGGGTGATGATCATATGGAGGCTGCAGTTGATGAAGAACATGTTAGGGTGGAAGTTGGTGTAGGTTGTGCAAATAAGGGCGAGGGTGATGTGGAGGTAGAGGTTCAGGCTAATGAAGAAGTTATAGTGATGAGTGGGGTTGAGGTGGAAGTTGAAATGGATGGTGCAGGTGAGGGTGAAATGGAGGGTGAGCCTGATGAAGAACCTGTTGAAGTGGGTGGTGCAGGTGAGAATGAGGGTGAAGTGGAGGTTGAAGCAACTGAACAACCCGATATGGATGTGGAGGTTGAGGATGATGAAGAAGATGCTGTGGAGGGTGAGGAAACAGACTATGAGGGTGATGATGACTATGAGGTGAGGAGTTGGACTGATTCTAAAGAGGAAGTAATAGGTAAGGATGAGTTGTATGATGTTAGAATTGAAACCGAGGAATTAGAGGATGATCTGTTTGATGTTACTATTGAAGGAGCAAGTGGTTCGTCTAGAACAAACCCAAAGGGTAAAAATGTGTTTGACAGGGGGTTGTCTGATAATGAATGAGAGTCTGAGACATTAGATAGTTGTGGAAATAGTGATGCAAGTGATGACGATAGAGATAGGTATGGTAACTTTGGGATATTCTCCATGCCCAAAAGTATGGAAGACTATAATTAGGAAGTTGGGACGTACTTTACTGAGAAGGAAGAATTCACTAAGGCTATTAGAACTTATGGTGTCCAAAGTGGCAGAAAGTTAAAAATTTTTAGAAATGACAAAAGGAGAATTTGTGTGAAGTGTTTGAGTGTGAAGGGTAATGTAAGTGGTATGCATATTGTGCTTATAAAGCAGCATAAAGTACATGGCAGTTAAGGAGAATTATCAACACTCACACATGTAGTAGGGAATTCAATGTGCGTTTAATGACTTCAAAGTGGTTAAATGAGAGGCTGGAAAAAACACTAAGAGAGAACCCAAATATCAAGTTGACTGATTTGAAAAACAAAATTGGGAGAAAATGGAACATTGGTGTTTCAAGATCAATGGCCTTTAGGGCTAGGACTATGGCATACAACAACATTGATGGGTCATTCCAAGAACAATATAAACGTGTTTATGACTATGCACATGGACATGGTTTCTTGATTTGATGATAGAAGACCTAGGAGGAGCTGAAATTTGTTCCAAAATCACTTTCATGTCAGACCAACAAAAAATAAGTAACTATATCCCTCTGCTATTTTATGTTTAATTGTGATTCCTAAATATTTGACAAATCACTTGTTATGCTCTCAAAATTGTAGGGACTGCTTCCAGCATTGCAAGAATTGTTGCCTGGTGTGGACCAAAGATTATGTGTACGTCATATATACTCCAACTTCCGCAAAAAATTCCCAGGAAAAAAAAAATCTGAAGAGACTACTCTAGAAAGCAGCATATGCTACACACCCGCAAGCATGGGAGGCTGTGATGAGGGACATTAAAGAGTTGAATGTTGATGCTTTTAAGCATCTGATACAAATTCCCCCAAGGCATGTTTTAATTATTGTTTTTAAAAAATTGTTTTTGTCTTGTAAACTGATTTGGATTTAAACTGATTTCAATTTAAAATGGTTTTTTGCCCTGCAATCAGATTCTGGTCCAGTCCATATTTACATCAAGGCCAGCATCTGACATTGTTGTCAACAACATGTCCGAGGGTTTCAATAGCACTATAGTGGATTCCAGGAGTAAACCCATCATAACCATGATGGAAGAAATTCGAATGTATCTGATGCGGAGATGGGCTTCCAATAGAAAGAAGGTAAATGCATTTCATGGTTCTATTTGCCCAAAAATTAAAGACAGACTAGAGAAGGAAGTAGAGAAGACCAAATATTGGTTACCAAGGTAAATGTATTTGATGGAACTAATTGCAATATTGTTTGATTAAATCTGATTCTCTTATGGCTGTTATTTAATTATATTTTGTATTCATTGCAGCTGGTCTGGACAACAACTATTTGAGGTCAGCCATACTTCTATGATTGGGGAGAAATTTGTGGTGGATTTAGACAAACAGGAGTGTAGCTGCAGGAAGTGGACCATAACAACAATTCCCTGCTGTCATGCAATCACTGCCATCCGATTTCTGAATTTGAATGCAGAGGATTATCTCCCACACTAGTTTTTGAAGTCAACATACGAGGAGATTTATTTGTCAATGATATATCCTGTGAATGGACTTCATCTGTGGGAAATGACATCTTATACTGATGTGTTACCTTCTGCTAAAAGAGTGATGCCTGGAAGAACAAAAAAGAAACGAAGGTTGGAGTCGTGGGAATTGAGGAAGGATGACACATAAGTCAGGCAAGGTGGAACACGTAAAAGATGTGCCATTTGCAGAGCACTTGGACACAAAAGAAATACTTGTCCCCAAGCATCTCCACCAAAGCAGCAACCAACTCCAATAGTTACACAAGAAGGAACAACAACTACTGAACAAACACAAGCAAATCAACCAACTCAGGCAACTGATATCAATGGTGCTCAGCAAAGTCAGATTACTGCAATTGAACCAGTTGTGCCAGCAGCAACAAATCAGCAGCAAAGTCACCCTACTCAGCCAACCCAAAATTCTTCATGCCAACAGACTCAAGTGCCTCAACCAAGTCAGATTATTTTAAGCAATCAAATTCAACCAACAACAACAACCACTTTTAGAGAAAAATTGTCATTTAGGAGGGGACCAATCACGAAGTCATGAAGAAATTATGGAACACTTGTTTTATTTTGGGAAATCAATATGTAATTGCTGTTATTTGACAAACTCAGTGCTGTTATTTTAGAATGTAGTAGTGTTATTTTGGAAGCACCTTACTAAGTGCTGTTATTTACAAACTCAGTACATGTATTTTGAAGAACAATATTATGTAGTGAAATGGCATTCTGAACCACTTTAATATTATCTGTTTTCTCATATGCCCAGTTTATCTTCATTATAAAATATTGTTAAATGCGAATAAATAAAAAACAGAGTCAGTTTACTCAAACTTCTCATTCATTCATCAACAATTCGTTACAACATTATATTGATACTTACTAAAACAGTCACTCTAACAACAGTTCAGCAACTCTTTTGTACTAACTTACAAACTCAAATTACATTAACGAAAAGCAAAAACATTATTATTACACTTAAAATTTTAACCCATCTATCAGAAATCACAACTGCTTTTTCCAGAGTATAAATCTTTCTCCTTTGTCTCCCAATGGTAGCATCTTTTTTATCTCCATTATCTTCATTCAACCATTTGAAGTAATTGCACCCTTTAAATATCTCATTCCCACCACTCCGCTGTTTGCAAGAACAAAGAATCGAACATTAATAAAAAACAGAAATTGCTAATTAAAGATTCAATCAAAATTAAATTAAAATCATACATCTACTCCGACCTTATAATTAGGACACCCCCAAAATTGTTTTCCAGCATTCCTAATTGTTTTAGCCACTCTCAACACAGTGCTCTCCCCACAAAACCAAAGAGGGGATTCACCCAACACCCTATACGAACCACCAGTGGAGGAGACACTTTGCTTCTGCGAACCCCACGAAGAACATGAACACCCTTCATTGCGAGACATTGCAGATTCACCAAAAATGACCTCTTCCAATCAAGAACGAAGTGCAAAATGATTGAAGAAAGAAGGCAAAAGAGATGAAGCAGAGGAAGAAATATACCACACTGATAGCAAAAACCCAATTCCTCAATTAGGGCACAACACACTCTGATTTTTAAATATACCACACCACGTCACTGTACAATTATTTTTTCAGCCACCACTGCTTTTTAAATTGACACGTATATGTTCATAATTGCCACATCATCTCATTTTTAACGTCGTTTGTCACAATTTAACGGGATGGACCTAATTGATGCACATAAACGTATTTGGGTACGCAATTGACACTTTTTTTACAATCGGATACCAATTTCACACACTAGCACCAAACTGGGTACCTTACGACTAATTAAACCATTAAAATACTACTTTCAGATACAATTTCTATCTCACCTAAAAATATTTTACCAACTTAAAATGAAATTTTAATATTTTTTCTAAAAGCAACTCAAGAAATAAAAATAGGTTTAATGAATAATTTAGTGTCTATATTTAAATCTATTGTTTATTTTAATCAATATTTTCTAAATAGAGTCAAATTATTTCATTTTTACTAATTAAGCGTTAACTATTTGAAAGATAAAAATCTAAACTAATTTTTGTTTTGAGATCTTATCTGAATGTGGACACTTTTAAAATTTTAACTTTCATAATTTTAAGATTCAATATCTTTCAAAATATATAAATGTCAGTCTAATGAAAATATTAAATTATATTTACTTAAAAACTATTGAAATTCAAATAAATAAAAGAATCAAATATAAAATTAAATTAATAATTAATCTTTATCAATAACTTGTCACAATTTAATTTATATGTTATAAGCCTAAAATATAATTTATATATTTAGATATATTTATTTTACCTAAAATATTATTGCTGGAAAACTAAGTGATTACATATCTAACTTATCATTGATGATAGAAGTATTGTGTTCCTTGTGTCTGTCCTTTAATACTGGGTTCTATAAATGTGTGGACATACAACCTTAGTAACACAAGGCACAGATACTTTGAAATACGTTGTTAAAGTTGAGTAACAGTTTCTCTAAGCTCTCGATCATGGCTTCCAATGGAGAAAATCTTGCTCAGAAAACCCAAGTGGTGGTGGTGCTGATTGCTTTCCCTGCACAAGGCCATCTGAATCAGCTTCTGCATCTCTCAAACCTTATCTCATCACACAACATACCAGTTCATTATGTTTCCACCGTCACTCACATTCGCCAAGCCACACTTCGTCACCACAAATCCATTTCTAACATCCATTTCCATGCCTTTGAAGTTCCACCCTTTGTTTCTCCTCCTCCCAACTCAAACACTTCAGAAACTGATTTCCCATCTCATCTAATTCCTTCCTTTGAAGCCTCTATGCATCTTCGAGACCCTGTGAGAAAACTTCTTCAATCCCTCTCTGCCCAAGGCAAAAGGGTCGTAGTCATCTATGACTCCCTCATGGGTTCAGTGGCACAAGATGCCACAAACATGCCAAATTCTGAGAATTACACTTTCCACAGCACATGTGCCTTTACCAACTTCCTTTATTTTTGGGAGGAAAAGGGGAAGCCTTCGGTTAATGGAGTCCGTCTCCCGGAATTTCCTTCTCTCGAAGGATGCTTTCCGACCGAGTTCATTGATTTCATTTCTGAAAAAATTGAATTCCTCAAATTCAGCGATGGAAACATCTACAACACAAGCAGGGCCATTGAAGATCCTTATATTAAGTTGGTGGAGAATATCGAGGGCGGCAAGAAGGTCTGGGCACTGGGGCCGTTGAACCCTTTGGCCGTTGAGAAGAAAGAATCAAAAGTATGGCACCCATGCTTGGAGTGGCTTGATAAACAAGAGCCAGATTCAGTGATATATGTGTCCTTTGGGACCACAACAGCTTTGAGAGAGGAACAGATCCAAGAGGTTGCAACTGGGTTGGAACAAAGCAAGCAGAAGTTCATCTGGGTGCTGAGAGATGCTGATAAAGGGAACATCTTTGATGAAAAAGAAGCAAAAAGACACGATCTTCCAAATGGGTTTGAGGAGAGAGTGAAAGGAATGGGGGTGGTTGTGAGGGATTGGGCACCCCAATTGGAAATTCTGAGCCACCCTTCGACAGGGGGGTTTATGAGTCATTGTGGATGGAACTCGTGCTTGGAGAGCTTATCCATGGGGGTGCCAATGGCAACATGGCCCATGCACTCTGACCAGCCGAGAAACGCAGTTTTGGTTACAGAGGTTCTGAAGGTTGGTTTGGTTGTGAAGGAATGGTCACAGAGGAAGTCCTTGGTGAGTGCTTCAGTTGTTGAGAGTGGTGTGAGAAGGTTGATGGGCACAAGGGAAGGTGATGAGATGAGAGAGAGAGCATTGAGGCTTAAAAATGCCATCCAGAGATCAAAGGATGAAGGTGGAGATTCTCGCATGGAGATGGAATCTTTCATTGCCCATATCACTAAATAGTCTCTAGTTGTTGTAGTTCCCAGTTTTCTGTTTGTTGAGACATTGTCTGGAAACTTATATGGGATGAATTTGATTGTAAGATACAACTTTACAACACTTGTACTTTGATGTCAAAATGAAAATGAAAATGATGAATTTATGTATATAGTCCAGGACTTCAGACAAAATAATATGAAAATATAATATAATATAATATAAAACAAAATAATATGATGGTTTCCTCCATCATTGCGTTTTCCATTTGACGTTGTTCCTCAACCATGTTTTGTTGTCGCGTCTCGTGAGTGGTCCAGTCTATTCCGTGCTTTTCTCGGTGTTGGGCTTTGAAGAGTGACCACCGTTAGTCTTTGCTGCTGGTGGGCATTGGAGGGTCGCCGCCACAGCTCCTTTTCGTCGTGGCTGCTCAGAAGCTCTCTGCTCCGACGACAACATGAAGTTCCCCTTTACTGCCGCAGAGTCCCCTACGGCTGTCTCCTACGACTCCTTCCACGACATTGGTCCTTGTTCTCTCCAACGAGAAGCCCTACCGTGAGCCATCGTGCTGCCACAACATCGTCCTAACCACACCACAAGTTAGTACTTTTTTTTGTCCGGTTGTTATATAGTTTTACATCTTGTAAATTTAATATTAAAATTAAGATTAGATTTTAAAATACAAATTATTTTTTTAATAAAATTTCATATTAATATTAGAAATAAAATTTGTAATTTATTATGAAAATTAATGCTTAACTTTTTTATATCATGGAAATTGTATATTGTCCACGAATTCAATAAATTCGTGATAGCAAATATTTGTCACTAAGTCGAATTTATTCAAGTTTATTGATAGACTATAAAAAAAACAAAAATCCATCAATTAAGTGGTTGTTAATAAACTTCACCAATGGATGATGGAAGATGATAAATTCGTGAATAAATATCTATATATAATTATCTATAGATTCTAATGGATGTTGATATCCATTGTTAAAATATTCGATTGAGTGTTTTTTTTTTTTCATCCAGGTTGTGTTTTTTGTGTGGATGGATAGGAGAGATTTGAGTGGATGAATATGTTTGTTATTTTGAATGAATTAGAAGATAAAGTAAGTGGATTTAGATATAAGTTTTATGGAAGTTAGTGAAAAATTTGATTAATATGATTAATAAAATAAATTATGAAAATAGATAATATTTAAAAGTTACCAAAATACCCTTGATGAAAAAAGAGAATGATTTTATAATTTAACGTTATAAAAATAATTAATATGAATTAAAAAATTAAAAATTATAAGAAATTTAAAAAAATATATATATATTAAAATAAAAAAAAAAATCAACACATACAACACCAGTTACGGTTACTCTTCCAGTGCGCATCCCCTCACTCAACACCCAACTATCTTCCGGCACTCACACACCAACATTGGTTCATTCACTCACATTGGTGCAAAAAGCCATTAAATAACACCACTACACCACTGCTTGACTTTACTCACACACCACTGTTGTTCTTCCGAAATAAGACCACCACTCACCTTCGAATAGGGTTAATTTGATAATGTTACCTATAATACACTCAAATCAGGGTTATATATGCGAGAATGAAATATGAATTGCATCTCGCATATTCGCTCTTGCAAATCACTGTAAATTCGTTGAAAAGAACACACGATTGCCACAAATTTGTCCGTATAAATACACACAAATAGTGTCATCTAGTCAAGAACACTGTGTTGAGTATCGAGGTGTATATTAAGATCGGTCAAAAACTGAATTTTTTTGAAGTTTTAAAGCTCCTTTTCGCTTCTTTTTTTTTTCGCTTTGTTACTTTGAGTAACAATATAATCTAAATCGAGTTCTAAAAAAAGAAACATAATATTTAAGAGTAGTAATGTACATAGTTGGTGTTAGTTTTGGTGACTTTATTGTTGGTTATTTTGTTGCAAACATAATGTTTCCCGTTTGCTCCTCCTTTTGTTTATTGAATTATATCTGTTTGACAGGAAGTGTTGGAGAAATTAACAATGCTACTTTCAAATTTGTTGTGGGATGATATGGTAAGTGGCTCTGACACAGCAGAGAATACCTATTCCTTACGTTTAGTGGACCTACAACAACTTTCTTAATTTTATGCAGGATGTTCTAGTTGCAGAGATCTACCAAGAGGTTTCTATTTGTATTGCTTTATGTATTATAAGTATGAAAACTGAAGTGAAGCTGCAGCTATTTCCTGCTACACAAAAGATTTACGTAGCAGATAAATAGTTCTTGAACTGTTTCACACTTTTGTATTGTACTGATACAATAAAAATTAAAATAGGAATAATAATAAAAGTACTAAAAAGACTCTGCACTACTTTGTGGCATAATCACTTGACTTTGATTTTTCCCACATCTTCCACATACTTCTGTTGTGTTCATGCATTTCTTTTCTCCATTGTTTAATCTTATTTCAAATGCCTTCAGATATGAATCAAACGCAAAATGTGTAAGATTTGAATTAAACAAGGTCAAAAGAAAAAGAGCTAGACAAATAGTAGTCCACTTTTAAATTAATTAGTTAATTGATGGAATTTGTTTGCATGATTTTTTTAGACCTGTGAAAACGGATAACTCGATCCGATCCGGCTCGATTCATCACCGGTTGATCATTTAGTAAACCAATCTAACTCGGCTCACTTATTAGTAAACTAACAAAATTTGAACTCGACCTGCTCCACCAAGGGTTGGTGGGTTAAACAGGTTGACTCACGAGTTTACTTAATTAAAACAAATAAAATTTTATAATTTTCTTTTCAGTCAAAACTAAATTATAATTCTAATTAAAATCTAAATAAACTTTAATACAATCCAAATACAAACCAAAATCACAAAAATACAAATTATTTATATGTTGACTAAAAAAATAACCTAACATGATCCAAATGCAAAGCTCAACTTAATAAAAAATACTTGTGTAATTCTTTATTTGCAGGTTGGCTCATCAACTCGACTCACCACGGATTCAACCCAGTTGAGCCGGATAAAAATCAATTCATATTAAAATTTATAAAAAATTTTAACTCAACCCAGTTCGAACCCGTAGTGAGCCAAATAGACCTATTTTGACAGCTCTAAGATTATTTTTAATAAATGTTATTGTTTGATAGCTGATTGTTAAAATTCCTATGGTACTAGTGCTCTTGGCACATATTTATATTGAAATCATTTACTGATACAGACAAAAGTAAAATAAAAATGGTGTTTGACTCCATTATCAAGAGTGACGCAAAGGTTTTATTTGACAAATGGGAAACTGTAGACAAGGAGGACATGTCTACTCTTCCATTTACCCGAGTCAAAATAAGCAACTTGTTCTTTCTTTGGACCGAGTATCTCTAAATTACTTTGTTTATAGAAAAAGTTAACTAATCATTATTTTTAAATAAAAGTTATATGTTTTTGGTTTTTCTTGTTTCGTAACAGGTTTATCTTTTTCATGTTTTATTTATTTATTTTCTTTGTTTTATAATTTTTGGAGGTTATGCTAGTTTGTAGTCATCCATAACTACTCATAACTTTTCTCTTGATGATCCATCATAGTAAATTCTGGTTCTAGTTCCCTCCCAATGCCCTACCACATTTTTCTAACTAGAAATTGGTTAATTCCAACTATCTCCACCGAAAGCAACAAAATGAACTTGTCATTAAGGTCCACAAATCTAACTTGTCTGGTTCTTTTTTTAAGGGTGTCTTTTTTTTTTTTTTGTTATTGGTGTCATTCACTCTTATCAGATCTCAGAGCATATTGATGAATATTTCTATACCCAAACTAAAGCCAGTGTCTTCAACTTTGTACTGATCTTCGCAATCTGTCCCTTGACAACTACATCATGCATGACTACTTAAATAGCATCAAGTCCATTGTCGATGAATTGGCTGACATTGATTGCAATTCGTCTTGCTGAATACGTTGATGCTATATTTCAGTGTCTTTCTTTTGATTATGTTACTATCATTTCTGTGATTGAAAATAAATTTGAAACACCTTCTTTTACTTAAGTGAGGCTTTTTTTAACTAGATTTTAGAAAGAAATTAACATGTCCCGTCATGATAGAATTTGCTAAATTTACTGTTTAGTACCGTTCTAATTTGCTCGACACTAGTATTTAGAAGCTAAATGATCTTTTCTTTAAGTATTATATTTCACCTTTATAATTATTTTGATAATTTTCTAATATTTTAATTAATGATTTTAGTTTACTTGTTCCGATATTCAATAAATCTCATTTAGGAGTCGAGGTTCAATAAATTTAAATATTTTTTTTTTCTTTATTCTTTTATGTGTTTTTTAAAAACAAAACCATGATAGAGTTCTACGTTTTAAAATGGACAATATATCAAAAAACACAGTGATTGTTTCTAACAATACTGTCAGACGGATTTGGATCAGATCAAAACATTGATGTTGTTTGTCGGGATGACAACTCCCTTTATCCTCGATTGAAGGATTTGTTCTGTTATATCCACTAAATATCACATCACTTAGAATTGAGTTAAATATATCTAGTTGATCATATCAATGTTGCATAATTTAAATACTCCTTGAATCGAGTCAGAATCGAGTCAGAACAATTATGATAATACGTAAATAAAAATTTAAATGTTTTGAAAAAGGTATTTAGTGTAATAACATTAAAAATGAATTTTACTATTTTGCAAGAATAATTAACTACAAAAAATGATTTTTTACTAATTCTCCAATAATTTGCAAAAAAATGACAAAAAAAAGATAAATTTATGATTTTTTCATAACAAAAGAGTTACATATTTACTAAATTATACGTTTGTTGATTGAATATATAATAAATAAATAAATAGAATTACTGTTTATTTAAATATTTTAAAATTATTTTTTATTTAACCTCAACAATTTAGTATTAAGTCATTTAATATTAATTTTTTTCTTGAATAAATTTTCAAATTTGAATCTATGTAAAAGATATTACTGACGGCAAAGAAAAATTACTCGAAGAAAATACCTTTAAATTTCTAGATATTTATCTAAAATATATAATTAAAATTAAAAGTTTTTTATATTTAACAGCGATATATATATATATATATATAATGAATTATAACTTTATTAATTTCAATTTTATTAATTTTAATATTAATTTATATTTAACTAGTTCTCTTTCTAAAAATTACACAATAAAAAATTATTAAATACTAATTAAACTTAAAAATAAAAAATAATTTATCATTATATTAACTATATTATATATCATTTTAAAAATTAAAAATTATTATTTAAAATAATCTATATTATTAATAAAAATATTGATTAATTCATAAATTAAAGTCTAATTTAATCTCTAACAAGAACACAAAAATTTTAACTATTTATTATTATTAATTTTAAATTAGTCCCTCAAATTCGTTATTTTTTTTATATTTTGTTACCGATATATGTTTTGTTGTAAATGTTGAAAGGAAAAAAATATAGTAATTTTAGAGATTATATTCAGTGAAACGGTTTCTCATCATTCTTCACTGTTATAATCTATTACTCATATTTTTTACTATCCACCAACCCATTCCTAATATGATTTTAAAATTGTAGAATTCAACAAAACAATTCAAACACGAAACTACATTTTATAATTTTTAAATACTATTAAAAAGACTAAAAGCTATCTTTTGTTCAAACCTATCTAAATAACTGTTTTATGTTAAAATCTAAATGGTCAGAAGTGACAAACCAAAACAAATTTAGAAGACAAAATAAATAGATTGAATTATTAAAAAAAGAAAAGAAAAACTAAACCGAGTTTAAAAAATGAGATAAATGACAAAAATTACTGCCAGCTCAGGTTCATAAATACATAAAAAAGTTAGTTCCAGTCAACAGAGTTCCTCTAAATACTTCACATGTGATGTAACCCAACCACCCAATCTTTTCTTGCTGAATCCGTTGCCAAAGTTGAATAACAGTTTCTCTAAGTTCCTGATCATGGCGTCCAATGGAGAAAATCTTGCTCAGAAAAACCAAGTGGTGGTGGTTCTGATACCTTTCCCTGCACAAGGCCATCTGAATCAGCTTATGCACCTCTCAAACCTTATCTCATCACACAACATACCAGTTCATTATGTTTCCACCGTCACTCACATCCGCCAAGCCACACTTCGACATCACCAATCCTTTTCTAACATTCATTTCCATGCCTTTGATGTTCCACCCTTCGATTCCCCTTCTCCCGACCCAGAAAGCGGTTTCCCATCTCATCTAATTCCCTCCCTTGAGGCCTCTATGCATCTTCGAGACCCTGTGAGGAACCTCCTTCAATCCCTCTCCGCTGAAGCCAAAAGGATTATAGTCATCCGTGACTCTGCCATGGCTTCAGTGGCACAAGATGCCACAAACATGCCTAATGTTGAGAATTACTCTTTTCAATGCACATGCGCCTTTAGCGTCTACGTTTACCATTGGGACAGAATGGGAAGGCCTCCGGTTGAAGCCATGCACGCCCTTAAAATTCCTTCTCTGGAAGGATGCTTCCCAACCCAATTCTTGGATTTCCTTATTGCACAAAGAGATCTCCTCAAATTCAGTGACGGAACCATCTACAACACAAGCAGAGAGATTGATGGTGATTACATTGAGTTGATGGAGGGTATCACTGGTAAGAAGATTTGGGCACTGGGACCGTTCAACCCTTTAGCCGTTGAGAAGAAAGATTCAAAAGGAAGGCACTTATGCATGGAGTGGCTTGATAAACAAGAGCCAAATTCAGTGATATATGTGTCTTTTGGGACAACAACAACTTTCAAAGTGGAACAGATCCAAGAGGTTGCAACTGGGTTGGAACAAAGCAAGCAGAAGTTCATCTGGGTGTTGAGAGATGCTGATAAAGGGGACATCTTTGATGAAAAAGAAGCAAAAAGACATGATCTTCCAAATGGGTTCGAGGAGAGAGTGAAAGGAATGGGGGTGGTTGTGAGGGATTGGGCACCCCAATTGGAAATTCTGAGCCACCCTTCAACAGGGGGGTTTATGAGTCACTGTGGATGGAACTCGTGCTTGGAGAGCATAACCATGGGAGTGCCAATAGCAACATGGCCCATGCACTCTGACCAACCAAGAAACGCAGCTTTGATAACAGAGGTTCTGAAGGTTGGTTTGGTTGTGAAGGATTGGTCACAGAGGAATTCGGTGGTGAGTGCTTCAGATGTTGAGAATGGTGTGAGAAGGTTGATGCAAACAAAGGAAGGTGATGAAATGAGAGAGAGAGCAGCGAGGCTTAAAAATGGCATCCGTAACTCCACTGAAGAAGGTGGAGTTTCTCGCATGGAAATGGAATCTTTCATTGCTCACATCACCAAATAATCTTATCAGTTTCTATTTGTGTGATTCGTACTTCAATGTATCAGAATTTTACAAACAGTCGATGAAGATAACCCAAACTAAGTTTGGCATGAATATTTCTCTTTCTCAAGACATTACCTAGCAATGTTTTAGGATGAATATGCATACTTGTTGTAGAGTAATTCCAGTTTTATAGAAACAATACTGTTTTTGTTCATGAGTTTGCAAGTTCTGTTTCTTAATTATTGATTGAAAGGGTCATTTCTTAGTTATTGATTGAAAAGAAGGATGCAATAAGTATTAATTTAAAATGAAGAAATATCTAAAATACCTATTGAATTTCTCGAGGGAAGATCTAGAAAGTTTTTATCATTGATGGGTGGAAAAAATTATATAGTGGAGTTTTAATTAAAGAAATTAGACAAGTTCCTAGATCTTTCTTTTACTTCTCACCTTATTGTACTTGATTTTAACTCGAGAGTTTTTGTCTAAAAATGATAGAGTTCAGAGATAAAAAGCAATGAATATATTATCTTCTAATTTTTCTTTCTTGCACAAAAAAAATAGTGCCTTTGTATGAAAGCATTGTTTGGCTTTGAAGGTGTTTAGGAGATTGTTCAAAAAGGTTGTGAAGAGCCTCGAGATGAACATAAACTATGGATGAGATGGAGACTTTGTTAAAAACATGAAAAATGGATCAATAAGTCCTTATTCTCATTCATTAATGTTTGGATAACTACATGTTTGAGAAGATTGTTTCTACTACTTGAAAGGAAGCTTGAGAGATTGTCAAAAACTCATCAAGAAGATAAGGTTTGAATCATTAAAAAGTGACTTTTAAGCTTTGAAGATGACGAAATCTGAATCAATTTCAGATTATTGCTTAATAGTAAAGGCGATTGTTAATCAATTGATCAAGAATGGTGATGAAATAGAAGATATTCGAGTGATAGAGAATATCCTTTGTTCCTTGACTCCAAAGTTCAATTATGTGGTATGTGCGATTGAAGAATCAAAAAGATATTGACTTCATGATTCTTGAAGAATTGGAAGGTTCTTGAATGGCTCATGAAGAAAGAATGAAAAGGAGACAAGAATATCAATTTGAGCAAGCCCTAACCTTGTGTTTAGATGAAGCATTTCAACAATGCTTAGAAATTGAAATGCTTTACATTTGAATTGCTTGTAATTAAATTCCATTCATTTTTTAAATAATTTGTTTGGATAAGGAAATTAAAATACCTTACATTTCAATTTCTTGCTTGGAAGAAAAAATTGAATTTATTGTGAGATAAAATTTAATTTTAACAATAATTATTTTAGACTTGATTATGTTTTGAGTTCATGATAAATTTGGAAACTCGACGATCAAGAAGGGCCCGACGACACGGACGAGTCCGACGACCTAGACGGGCTGACGACCTGGACGGGTTTGACGACTTGGATGGGCCTTCCAAACCGTCGGGCTCGTTTGGGTCGTCGGGCTCGTCCGGATAGTTTGACCTGTCCGAGTCGTCAGGCCCGTCTATGTCGTTGGGACCGTCCATGTCGTTGGGTTCGTCTGGATCGTCGTGGTTGACGGTTTGGAAGGGTACATCCGGGTCGTCGGGCCCGAAGGTTTGGAAGGGCCTGTCCGGGTCGTCAAGCTTATTTGGGTCGTCGGACCCATTTGGATCGTCGGGCCCGTTCTGGTCGTCGGACTTGTTTGGATTGTCGGGCCCGTTAGATCATTGGTCTTGTCCGGATAGTTTGTCCTGTTCGAGTCATCGGGCCATTCTGGTAATAAGGCTCGTTCAGGTCATCGGGTCCGTCCGGGTCGACGGACAGGCCGTCTGGATCACGAGCCCATTCAGGTCGTCAAACCCATCTGGGTCTTCCGGCCCGTTTGACCCGTCTGGATTGTCGAGCTCATTCGGGTCGTCAGACCCTTCTGAATCGTCAGCCCCGTTTGTGTCATCGGGCCTACCAAAGAGTTTAGAATGTGAGGTTGAGTGAGAAGAATTTCAAATTCCACCTATTTTGAGGGTATTTGAATTTCTACTAATTTAACTAATTGAAATCCCTCAAAAAAAATGCTTGCATTTGAAATGCTTTTTAATTTGTGTATCCAAACAAAGCTTTTCATTACAAAGCAATCTAATTTCTTCAAGAAAAATGAATTACTTCATTAAAATACTCTATCCAAACACACTCTAAGTGTCTTTGAAGAATAATGGAGGATTTAGAAGTCAATGAGGACATGGACGAGGAAGAGGATGGTCGTGGAAAATGGTGAAAAAAAAATGCTCATGCACATGGAGAAAGAAGAAATGCAAACAATGATTCAAATAATGAAGAAAAAAGTTATTCATCATCAAGAGTTTGTGGAAGAGTAAGAGGAAGAAGTTATGGTTATTTTCAAGATGAAATAATGTATGTGAGCAGTCAAGTCTATCTAATTTGTACATGCCAATATATATGGACTAATCTACCCACTTTCGTTCAATTAAAATTTTTTTACTATCCATTGATGATTTCAGTAGAAAAACAATGGTATACTTTCTTGGACAAAAGTAAGATTTTTTTTTCTTTCAAGAATTTTTAGGCTCTAGTTGAAAAAGAGAGTGACTCTGAAATCAAAGCTTTGAAAATTGATCGAGAAGGAGAATTCATTTTAAGGGATTTCAATATTTTTGTACAACTCATGAAATTTGTCATTCATTGATTGTTCACAACAAAATGAAGTAGTCGAGAGAAAAAATAGAATCATTCTCAACAAAGCTAGAAACATGTTAAAATATAAAAATATGCAGAAAGATTTTTAGGCTGAAGTTGTTTCCCGTGTGGTCTATTTTTCTAATCATTCCCCAACATTTAATCTCAAAAGACAAACTCATCAAGAAGCATGGAGTGGAAGGAAGTCTAGTGTTAATTATTTATGCATCTTTGAGAGCATAGCATATCCCATGTACCGATACAAGAAAGATCTAAGCTTGATTACCGAAGTGTCAAGCATGTCTTCATTAATGTTACAAATAATACACTTCGAGCAATGGTAAAGTAGTGGTAAGTCGTGATGTTGAGTTTGATGAAGAAGCTACGTGGAATTGGGAGGGTCAAGAGGAAAAGGCTTACAAATTTCTTCCATATCTTGGAGAAGGACTTGATCGAGAAACTACAATTCAAGATGTCACTCCTTCTCGTTCACCCCTCCATCACCTACATCTCATGCATAAGAAGAAAATATGGGTGAAAGACCAAGAAGGACACGAGATATATGTGAAATCTATGAAAGGTATGATGAAGTCATTGTAATCTTGAAGAATTATATTTTCTTCAAATGGATTGTAAGGAATTGGATTTTGAGGAAGATGTGAAAGATAAAAGGTGGGCATGGAAGAAGAGATCAATTCAATCAAGAAAAATGATAATTGAGAATTGACAACTCTTCCAAAAAGAAATGAAGAAATTAGAGTAAAATGGATGTACAAGGCAAAGAAGAAGAATATCGATAGAGAGGTGGAAAGACACAAAGCACAACTTTATTGTAAAAGGCTACAAGCAAAAGCATGGAGTAGACTATGATAAAGTTTATGCACTTATCAATCACATACTTAATAAGTCCATAAAACACTAGCAAAAAATTCTATATTTTATTATCGAAGCAAACATATAAGCATGAAATATAATTTTATAAGTGAATCAATTACTACAAAGGAAATAGAGATTAAGTATGTCAAGAATCAATTTTATATATTTCCATAAAATCACTAAAGTTTGAGGAGATTCAAATATTAAGAACAAATATTTATGTAAAAAAAGAAAAATTTAAATTAAGCGGGAAAAATGTTATTAAAATTTAAAATAAAGAAATATTTTTAAATTTTTTCATGTTTAAATTTGAATCTTTTAATTAATTTTTTCTATGATTCTTGTTTAAACGATGAAGAGATACAAATTGTAAAACTAAAAAAATATAAAAAATATTGTATCAGTATAGATTAAATAGACATTAACTTAAATAAATGTTAAAAATAAATTACACCAGTATCTATTATTGAAAATAAATAAAATTAAAATTAACTTATAAATGTTAACTCTAATTTGCATAAATATAAATATTAGAATTAAACAATGAACACTAACGCAAGCTTTGATAAATATTATTATAAACTAAAATTCAAATAAATATTAAAATAAATTACATTAACATGAACTAAATCAAAATTAACTAGAAATATTAAAATTAAATTAGATTGACATGAGTCTAAAAGATTCTAACTTCATCATAATTATTTTGATTAAAAACATTATTTCGATTTAAAATTAGAATTAGGTAATTGGTGGAATTTGTTTGCGTGGTTGTTGTAATCGATGTTATTGTTTGATAGCTGATTGTTAATATTCCTGTGATGTCAGTGGTGGAACATATTTAAATTGAAATAATTTCAGTGAGAAAGACAAAAATAAAATAAAAAAGGTGTTAGTCTCCATTATCAACAGTGACGCAAATGTTTTATTTGGAAAGTGGGAAGCAGTAGCCAAGAAGGATAAGGGTTGAAAGTGATGCCAAACATTTGAGATTTTTTTTTACATTTCATTTGATACAAAATTTTGATTAATTTCAAAGTAATTCCAAGATGATTTTTTCGTTTAATAAGATTTTTTAATTTTTCATTTATTGAAAGGAATTTATTTTTCTTAACTGAAATCCAAACACATTATAAGTCTTTTCTCTCATTGACCCGAGTAAAAAATTCAATTTATTTGGCTGAGACAAAATTTTAATAAAAGTAGTATTAATTAAAATTCAAAACCAATTAATGGTAAAGTAATTAATTTATAAAATTGAAAATAATATTTAAATTTTTTATTGATAACATTTCCAACAAAATACATTAAATCTGAATATAATTTTATTTATTTACTTATTATTCATTTTACAAAAAAGAAAAGACAAAACATCGTTGATATCAAATTAAGCAGAATGATTAAACAAAATAAATAACATTAATATTAAATTAAAAAGTGTGATTGAAAATATTATAAAATAACTTTAAATCAGAAAGGACACAATACTTTTAATACTTTTGATGTAACGTGATTACTAAGTATGAATTCCTCGAGTAATTAACAAATATTTCAACATTAACTATCATGTTTTATAAGTAATCAACTATATTGACACTACTTTTGTAGATTAAGCAAAGCTTTTATCCGCCAATTGTTCAAAATTCATGGTTTAAAATAAGAGTAAGTTACGATTTTTTATTATTGATTATATACCGAATTTTATTTGCTTTTAACTAATAGTATAAAAAGAATGTGTCTTTATTTTAAACAATATCTTATAAATGTAGATATTTATAGGTAACATTATCAAACCTGCATAGTTTTGACTACATTTTTCAAATTACGAGCGGTTTAGATCACGTGTTTAAAAATGTGGATAATTTAAATTACATATTTAACCTTGTAGATAATTTAACTTTAAATATTTTATATTATCATCCATAATATTAAGTGTTACATCAATTAACTATAAATTTTATACTAGTGATAAACAATTTATCCAACGATTAGAAAGAGTCAAAACCACCAAATTGTTACATGACAATGAAATAATTATAGTCTAAAAGTGTGACTTTTGTTTTTATTTAAGACAACGCTTTTTTTACCTAGTAACAATTTTTAAATGTGTAATCTAAGATTCATGTCTGAAAAAAATTGTTAGTTTTAGATAGGAGAAATTTGAACAGAACTTAATTTGATATCAGAATTCTTGCAAAAGTTGTTTTTATAAACCAAATCCTCGCTAGAAAGGATAGAAAAAACAATAATACTTTAAATATTAATTGAATAAAGATGAATCAATATCTCTTAAAAAGTCTTATAATACTCCACGTTCACAAACAGTAGAAAGTTAATAACAGCATATATAAAACATCTTAAAAAATTGTTTCATATTTTTGTAATCATCTAAATTTTCTCCATTAAAAGGGTTTAGTAGTTCTGATATACATACATGAGATGCTGAAAACAAATTTTAATATCAAAATTTACAACTTAAATTTTAATGAAATTATCAAACTACAACTCTGATATATATCAACAAATTAGTACCTGCCACATGTGACGTGAATAGATAAGATCAAGAGGAAATCATAATTAAATAAAAAGAAAGTTTGTTTGAAACCAATTTGTATGAAAGTAAAATAGTTTTAACAAAAATTAATTTTTATAATAAAAAAAAATAATATCAAAATACCAGTGTCCTAATTAAATTATGCTATTAACTAAATAATTATTAAACCAACTAAATAAATACCATAGATGCGACAACTTCCATCAGCAATAGCCCACACTTGCTCATAAAATAGAACTGAAAAACATAGGGCCGGCCGGTTGGGGGGACATAGATGGCGAAGGTGAACAAAAGTTATAGGAATTTAATATGATAATTCTTTTTCTTCTTTTAATCATCATTCAACTTCTTCTTTTCTTATTTCTCCAAAACTATTAAAGTTGCATTTAACATATGTAAACATTATAAAATAAAATTTAATTTTAACAAAAAGAATTGAGCTTTTGTCATTCCTATGAATGATCATATCATTTTCCTATTATTTATTGTAGTTTTTGAGACCTCTAACCTAACCATACCACATGTGTCTGCTCTTACAGGCCCCCTCATAGTTCTTGTCTCTTGTAAATCATAAGTCTAACATTCTCTTACACGTGCATTATGTTGTAAATGTCTTATTTTTTTAATTTATTTCTGTCACGATGATGGTAAGGTTGTCTGATTTAAAGAATCATGTAATAAAAAAATTTATCTACAAAACAAATACATTTGTTTAAATTTACCTAACACCCGGTTGCCCGTGAATAATTAACTGACACTGACACATTACCCTAAATATAAGCATCTTTCCTCGTTATGTAAATGTCCAGTTGAACCATAACATCTAGCCATCCAAATTTTCTCAATGGCTTCCAATGGAAAAATTCTTCCTCTTCAAACCCAAGTCTTGGTGGTTCTGATACCTTTCCCTGCACAAGGCCATCTCAATCAGCTTCTGCATCTCTCACACCTTATCTCATCACACGACATACCAGTTCATTATGTTGGCACTGTCACACACATTCGCCAAGCAACACTTCGACACCAAAACTCAACTTCAAACATCCATTTCCATGCCTTTCAAGTTCCACCCTTTGTGTCACCTCCTCCCAACCCTAACAATCAAGAAACTGATTTCCCATCTCATCTCATTCCTTCCTTTGAGGCCTCCACGCACCTTCGAGAGACTGTGGGAAAACTTCTTCAATCTCTTTCATCTAAAGCCAAAAGGGTCATAGTCATCCATGATTCCCTCATGGCATCAGTGGCACAAGATGCCACAAACATGCCTAATGTTGAAAACTACACTTTCCACAGCACATGTGCCTTTACCGTCTTTGTTTTCTTCTGGGAGAGAATGGGAAGGCCTCCGCTTGAAGGTTTCCGTGTCCCAGAAATTCCTGTTTTTGAAGGATGCTTCGCGACCCAATTCATTGGTTTCATCATTGCACAATATGAATTACACAAATTCAACGATGGAAACGTGTACAACACAAGTAGGGTGATCGAAGATCCTTTTCTTGAGTTGCTGGAGCGTATCGGTGGCGACAAGAAGGTTTGGGCGCTTGGTCCATTCAACCCTTTATCCATTGAGAAGAAAGATTCAATAGGATTCAGGCACTCATGCATGGAGTGGCTTGATAAACAAGAGCAAAGTTCAGTCATATACATATCCTTTGGGACCACAACAACTTTGACGGATGAACAAATCCAAGAGATTGCAATTGGGTTGGAACAAAGCGAGCAGAAGTTCATCTGGGTGCTGAGAGATGCTGATAAAGGAGACATCTTTGATGAAAAAGAAGCAAAAATACATGATCTTCTAAATGGGTTTGAGGAGAGAGTGAAAGGCATGGGGGTGGTTGTGAGGGATTGGGCACCCCAATTGGAAATTCTGAGGCACCCTTCAACAGGGGGGTTTATGAGTCACTGCGGATGGAACTCGTGCTTGGAGAGCATAACCATGGGAGTGCCAATAGCAGCATGGCCTATGCACTCTGACCAGCCAAAAAACGCAGTTCTCATCACAGAAGTGCTGAAGGTTGGTTTGGTTGTGAAGGATTGGGCACGAAGGAAGGCATTGGTGAGTGCATCAGATGTTGAGAATGGTGTGAGAAGGTTGATGGAAACAAAGGAAGGTGATGAGATGCGAGAGAGAGCAGCGAGACTTAAAAATGACATACATAGGTCCATGGAAGAAGGTGGAGTTTCTCGCATAGAAATGGATTCTTTCATTGCTCATATCACTAAATAGTCTTGTATATCATTCGATGTTGTGTTTCCTTCATTTATATTTTATAGATATTAGATTGATTTCAGTTAATAAAGGTTGAAGTTTTTAAATATTCATTTATTTTAAGTGATAGAAATGATTTTAACCATTATCTCAACAAATGCTAACGGTTAGTTTTTGTAATTAATTGAACCTACAATCTTTCTTATCTCTTTCATCTGACCACTAATTCATTTTGTTACCCAAAAATCATTTTAACCATTTCATCTCAATAGTTTACAGATAAATATACTTTGTCTTTTTTCTTTTACTTCTTACATTTTATTTACTTTAATAATTTACTTAAAACACTTTATATTTTTTTTATCCCTTTTATAGTTTATTTATCTAATCATTTTATTATTCATCATTTATTTCAATTACTTTACTTATTTCTATTATAACTTTTTTTTACAAGATTACTATATTGATCACTATTTTATTATGCATGACGAAGATTTTTATTTATTTGTAGACATCATAAATAATACCATTGTGATGATTTGCTTACAAATCTTTTGTTCTCATGCACAAAACTTACAAATTTGTGTAAATTAAGTAAACTACAATATTTGCACATATTTGCATAAACAGTTTGGAACGTAAACCTCCAATGTTGTGGTCTAGACTTTATTCCATGTTTCTTTCATTTCATTCATAATTTTGGAATGTATTCTCTTTTATTTTCGATTTGGAACGTGCTTTTCCATTCCTTTTTTATAGACAACAAGAAACTACCATAATTTAAGGGCATGCAAGGGACAAACATGCTTTGTCATCCATAAAATTGGAACTCATCAATAATTAACAAAAGTCAAAACTTAATTGAAACGAAGAGAGGACATATCAACTCTTAGAGTTGGTTAATAAGATACAATTCATATCTAGAAGTAATAGAAAATAATTGAGAAGTGTTTCATGTGGATACCTTTTACAAGTACATTTCGACTTTATAAGAACATTTATATTGTTATATACAAATAATACTACTATGAATGAAGAAAAACTGAAAAAAAAAATACTTATTATGTCAGGTTTACGAATACCTGTCATGTTTAAGAATATTTGTCGTAATCAATTGAACTTATTATGATAAGTATTTGTAGACCTATCATAGTAACTTGAATATACTATGTCAAGTCTATGAACACATGTCAAATTAAGTAATTTATTATGATACGTCTTCAAATAGATATTATAGTAAGTTGAATTTGTTATGACAAGTCTAGGAATATATGTGTCATAATAATTTAGATTTATTATGTGAGGTTTATCATGTTTGTCATAATATGTTGAACTTCCTATGTCAAGTATTCTTAATTGACATAAAAAGTATAAAATTTCTATATCATCCACATTCATAACAATAAAATAATCATCATAAAAAATTGTGTAATGGTCATAAAAAATCTCATCTCTAGTAGTGTTTCTATAGTAATAAGAAAAAATATTTTCATATTCTTATTATTTCTTTCGGTATGTTTTTATTTCACATTTAAATGTTTTGGTTATTACAAATAGAGATCATGAAAATGTAATTGGCGTGATTCATATCAATAAAAAATAATTTATTTTCTTACATAGTTCTAGCCATTACAATAAAGAGTGATGGATGATACTCAAATGTGCCTCTAATTACATGTAAAGGAGAGAGTTACAGAATCTACTCATACTTAGCCAAAAGTTCGAAAAAGAAAAGGATAGAAAATTTAAATTAATTTTTTTTTTAAATAACAATGAAAGAAATTCTCTCATTGGTAAAAAATTTATTCATGCTCTCCTTGTCCTTAGGTGGACTCTTATTGGCCAAGAATTCCTTGTGTATATGCCTCCAATTTAGATTTTGACTTGTTTTTCTACTTGCACTTCTTATTTTAATCTTTGTCACTCTTCTTTTTCTTCCACGTTACCTATATCCCCTTATTCTTCACCTTCTTCTAAAAATATATTTCAAAGTGTACAATATAAAATACATTTATTTTTTTATTCTGAAAGATACAATTCAAAATACAAAATATGTATTCTAGATTGTGGATTCTAAAATACAAAATAAAACCTATATTTTAAATTACAAAATTCAAAATACAAATTTATATTTTAAAATATGAGTTTTGTATTTTAGTTTATGTGTCTCGAAACATCTTCACATTGTTTACTCTAGAACTTAAAATAAAAATATTAAATTAGAGGATAAAATTGAAACTTAAAATATATAGAGTGGGGAATGAAATTTATGGAGGTGTAAGAAGAATCAGCCTAGAAAAGAAAATCAAATGATGGTGCCATTTCAAAATTCTATTTGGTGTCATTAAAGATTTTTTTTTTTACATTAATAACCATAATGAATTTTTTATATCTAAACAATAAATGTATGTATTATTTAATTATCAAATCACGATAATGTGTGATTCCCTTTTTCATCTTCCACAAAATTCCTATTATAAACAGAGTATGTTTGAATACAGGACAAATTGTTTTGTCCCATTAAAAAAAATACTTAATAATAAATTAGGTTATTATTTTAATTTATATATATATATATATATATATATATATATATATATATATATATATATATATGAGATTGTAAAATAGTTCTTTAAAAAGTATAAATATATTGTAAACTTTCCTTCACTTGAAAGTGTGGTGTTCATAAATAATATTTAGCGGTCATGACATTTATAGAAGTTGCAGTAAAACTTGTGGAAGATAAATATAAATTAAGTGGGAAATAAATGTGCATGCCTATTTTATGTTTTGTATTAATACTTTATATTTCAAAATACATATTTATACTTTATATTTTTGTTTTTTACACCTTATATTTAATACTCTGAGACTTTTGCTTTACATTATACATCTGAACATTCCGCATTAATTACTGATATTAAATAAAGAATTATGATATGTTAACAATGTATTTTTAACAAAATTTTGATAAACTTTTTTATTTACGTAAAAAATATTATTTTATTATTTTATTTTAATTAAAAAATAAAAAATTAATCAACTTTAATTCTATTTTTAAAAACTTTGTTAAGTTTGTCAAAATGTAATTTTCCTTAAATAAAACACTCTTCTATACATCATGAGTTGTATATATAAAAGCTTACCTACTCATATTTCTAACATCCAAAGCAGAGCAAAACATAAGCTACCATTCCATCTTGGTACCCAAATTCCCCAATGGCTTTGAATGACCAAAACATTCCTCATCAAGATGAAACCAAAGTGGTGGTGCTCATGATACCTTTCCCTGCACAAGCTCACCTCAACCAGCTTCTGCACCTCTCGCGCCTAATCGTCGCACAAAACATACCAGTCCATTATGTTGGCACTGTCACACACATTCGCCAAGCAACACTTCGACACCAAAACTCAACTTCAAACATCCATTTCCATGCCTTTCAAGTTCCACCCTTCGTTTCTCCTCCTCCCAACCCTAACGATCAAGAAACTGATTTCCCATCTCATCTCATTCCTTCCTTTGAGGCCTCCACACACCTTCGAGAGCCTGTGGGGAAACTTCTTCAATCCCTCTCATCTCAAGCCAAAAGGGTCATAGTCATCCATGACTCCCTCATGGCATCAGTGGCACAAGATGCCATAAACATGCCCAATGTTGAAAACTACACTTTTCACATCTTCTCTGCCTTTAATAACGCCGTTTATCTCTGGCAGGAAAAAGGAAGGCCTCGTGTTGGAGACATCCATTTCCCAGAAATTCCTTCTGATGAAGGATGCATCGCAACCCAATTCATGGGTTTTCTTTCTGCACAATACGAGTTCCTCAACTTCAGCCATGGTGACATTTACAACACGAGCAGGGCAATTGACGGTCCTTACGTTGAGTTTCTGGAGCGTCTCAGTGGCGGCAAGAAGGTTTGGGCACCGGGGCCACTCCACCTTTTAGACGCTGAGAAGAATGATTCAACTGGATTTAGGCACCCATGCATGGAGTGGCTTGATAAACAAGAGCCAAATTCAGTGATATATGTGTCTTTTGGGACCACAACAACTTTAAAAGAGGAACAAATCAAACAGATTGCAACTGGGTTGGAGCAAAGCAAACAGAAGTTCATCTGGGTGCTGAGAGATGCAGATAAAGGGAACATCTTTGATGAAAAAGAAGCAAAAAGACATGATCTTCCAAATGGGTTCGAGGAGAGAGTGAAAGGAATGGGGGTGGTTGTGAGGGATTGGGCACCCCAATGGGAAATTCTGAGGCACCCTTCAACAGGGGGGTTTATGAGTCACTGTGGATGGAACTCGTGCTTGGAGAGCTTATCCATGGGGGTTCCAATGGCGACATGGCCCATGCACTCTGACCAACCAAGAAATGCAACTTTGATCACGGAAGTTCTGAAGGTTGGTTTGGTTGTGAAGGATTGGTCGCAGAGGAATGCGTTGGTGAGTGCATCAGATATTGAGAATGGCGTGAGAAGGTTGATGCAAACAAAGGAAGGTGAGGAGATGCGAGAGAGAGCAATGGAGCTTAAAAATGGGATCCGTAGGTCCATGGAAGAAGGTGGAGTTTCTCGCATGGAAATGGAATCTTTCATTTCTCACATCACTCAATAGTGATATATACCATTAGTATGGTTCTTATGGCAGAATAGGGCAGAAGTTAGTTGTCATGAGGCTAATGCAAAATATTTTCCTGCAACATTATCAGAAATAAAGCTTCTCTTTAGTTATATCTCTTCTAATCCATTTTGCAGAATTACTATTTACATATTTCATGAGAGAGTTCACTATTTTCACATCTAACAAAATTTGTATACTCACTTTACATGTTTTTTTTTTTAAATGTATTTTTTGTCCTAATTTTCGATAAATCCGGTCATATCAGTTCTAGTTTTATTTTTGTACTTAAATAGGTTTTAATTTTTGTCAATTTTTGTTCAATTCGGTCCATTTTTTGTTAACACCGTAAATCATTGACGGTAACCATCACATGTCACTTTGTGGATTTCTTTTACTTTTTTCAATATCTTTTTTGATTTTTTAAATTTTTATTTAATTTTTTTAAATGTCTATGTGTCAACCCAGTAACATGTGAGAGTTAATGTTTTATATTCAATTCAGTCCCTATATTTTTTATTTTTGTTCAATTTAGTCCTAATTTTGTTTAAAATTGAACAATTTTATCCTTTTGAAATTAGTACCAGATTTAATTTGTATATAAAATTTATAATGATGTAAATTTTATTATATTTCATAAAAAATATGAATTTTAATATAAAATTAAATTTGGTCTCAATTTGGAAAGAGACATGTAAAAAAAATAGAATTAAATTGAACAAAAATAATAAGTATATTTTAAAATGTAAAACATTTCAAGTTTAAAAAATTACAAAGTAAAAATGTAAAAAATAAAATAATTTGAGTATTTAAAGGTGGAGTGGTTGGATATATATATATATATATATATATATATATATATATATATATATATATATATATATATATTCAAAAAAATTATTCTAACATGTATATATAAGTTATAATTAAACTTATTTACTAATTTGGTATAAGTTAGAAAGGACAAGATTATATCGTTTTAAAGAATAGGATACTAAATTGAACAAAATATTTAAATTGAGAATTAAATTGAAAACAACTATTACTACTGTCACGTGTTAATACTGTAAACTGTCACGTGTCAATACTCTAAACTGCCACATGGTAACCTGACATATGATAGTTTATAAATTTTTAGAAAAAAAATTAAAAAAAATTAAAAATTTCAAGCTTGACACTTGTTCTGTACAGACACAATGTTAACTCTAACTTAATATAGAGGACCAAATTGAACCTTTGTACATAATTTGGGGACTAAATTGAACCAACCAATAATAAGGAAACCAAATTGAACTAAACCAAAAAATTAATATACTAAATTAGTAATTATATCTTAAAAATATTATGTTTTTTTTATCATAATTTTTTATTATTTTATAAAAATTAATTAATTGATATTGAAACAGTAATAAAAATACTAATATATACATATTATCCTGTGAGAAGGAAATGAGACAAAAATTTGATACAATTGAGATTAAATATGAAATGAGAATGATTTTTTTAAAAATAGATTAAGATAACAAAACTCGTTTGCCTCTAAGTATGCCTTATTTGATTTTGCCATAATTGTATACCTAAAAGATATATTTTTGTAAACGTTTTCAGTCAATTAATATGGAAAATTTAAAACTATTTAAACGTTTTCAATCAATTAATTGTAGCAATTAATTTGACATTGCTTATTTAATATATTATCTCTAACATTTATGTCTTGATATGCTTTTAATTAATATTAGTTAATATGAATTTATATTTTTCTTTCATGTTGAAATGTTTACAATAAATATTTATTAAATTTATTAGTAATTTAATATTAATTATTGGATATTACTTTGTTCACATGTTGACTTTATTTCATGTTGTCAACAGTAATTAATTCTATCAATTATTTATTACCTATCATTTGTAAGTTTTGGAAATTAAATGTATCAATATTTTTTGATGTTCTAATTTTGCTTTCAGATAACATATTTAACTCTTTTAATAATTATTAATCTATTATTTTTCTTCTTTTATAAATTTTTTGGTAATAAAAAAGTTTAACATTGATGTAAAATATTAGTTATGTTTATTTGAAGATATATCAAATATGTAATAATTTTGACAATTATTAGTTAATATATTGAGTTTCAAATTTTTTTAATAATTAAAATTTTATTTACATAATTATATTAAAAAAATATTATTACATTAGATTTGTTTAAAAATTGATTTTTTTCTGTAATAATATTGAAAAGTATTAATTATTATGCTACGTTTTGAATTTTTTATAATAAACAATAATTCATAATAGTCTCAAAAATAATATAAACATACCACTAATTTCGATTAATTTCATTAAATCTGATAATCGCGATATATATATATATAGATATATATATATAATAAATTAAACGGAGTACAATTTTTTAATTAATGATAAGTTAAAATTTACAATTAAATATATTATTAATTAATTACTTTAGATATGACGCATTATGATGGTGAGTACTCTAAATATAGTATTCTCGTAACATCTATGTACATATATAATAAATGAAATGTAATGTATGATCAATGGTATTACTAAAGCATAAATTAAAAATATTATCGATTAATTACCTTAAATACGATCCATTTTCAAGATAAATACTCACTTTCAATCTAATATACTCTTCTATTATCATATTTTAATATATTCTTAGTGTCTTGATGGTTTTACAAGTGGATTTTCCTCCGACTTTAGTCACATACCAACGATGTAATCTCTTGATGTCACTTATGTTCTTGTATGTAGGAACAAGGATATCCAAACACAGTTCTTCTAGTTCAGTCGATCATTTCTTCCTTGTGTATCAATGACTTCAATCTTTTAAAGTTTCGTTTGGTCTTTGACGTCCTGTGTTACTTGTCAAAAGCAGTCCCACACTCAAGTTAGTATTGGATTAATTAAGAGTTCAATAAATGTTGTGGATGCAAAAAGTAGTAAATGTCTTTCCAACACATTATATTTATTAGCCTTCTAGTGGGCCTCTTACCTTAATGATGTTCCAATAACAATCTACAATTAGTTATTGGATTTAACATTTACAACATGTCAATAAGTTCGTCACCATCACCAATCGGTCCATTCCACTCAAGGCCACTTGGCACGATATGTACAACCTACGTTTTCCTATTCTATAAATCGTAGAGATATCAAAACAGGTCACCCATCCTAGTCTGGTCCGGCCCATCACGGACTGGCCACTTAGTGAGCCAATCCAACTCGGCTCACTTATTAATGAGCCAAAAAAATCAAACCCGACCTGACCCAACACAGGTTGGTGGGTTAAACAGGTTGACTCACTTAATTAAAAAAAATACAATTTTTTTTCAGTCCCAAAAAAACTAAATTATAACTGTGATTAAAATATAAATAAACTTCAATATAATCCAAATACAATCCAAAGTAATGTACAACCCCAAATACAAAATAAAATCATAAAAATACTAGGTTTGCATTTGTCAACCCAATATGTTGGCTAAAAAAACTCAATCCAACCTAAATACTAAAAAAATTGTGTGACCCTTTATCTGCGGGTGGATTGGTGAGCCAACCTAACTCACCATGAGTTCAAACTAAGCGAGCCGAGTTATGGTGAGTCTGGTCAAAAATTAATCTGTACTAAAATTTGTAAGAAAGTTTTAACCCAACTTGACCCAAACCCATGATGGGTTTGGTTGGCCCACACGACCAATGAGTTCTAACCCACTTTGAGAGTTCTAATTATGTTTATTCCTCTTATACTAGTCTTAGTTATATATTTTACAAAAATATTTATGGATTATTTGTTATGAAAAAAAAGATAAAGATATTAAAATATATATATATATATATATATATATATATATATATATATATATATATATATATATATATATATATATATATTGATCAAGTCAGACGATTTTTATAACAAAAATAACAAGTTAAGTTGAGACACAAAGAACGTTGCACTAATAATTTAAAAGATAATATGAAATAAAATACCAGACACTTTTATATGAACCAGAGTGTTTATTATGTATTTTTCTCATGTAAATAGATGATATTTATAAATGAGTTAGGAGTTAATTAATCTAATTTAAAAAAAAAAATAGTAATTTGTAGTCAATGTTGTTGCCAAAATATCTAATTAATGTCTTCTTGCCAAAATATTTATAAAATCTATGCAATTTTCATTCTGAAACTAGCATACTATTTCAGAATAACTTGTTACTACACAAGTTATACAGTGACAATTGTTGTTTAGATTTCTCTGAAGGTATAATAAAATGTCTTGTTATTATATTAAAATTATATAATTGACAATTGTTTTCATATTTCTCTGAGAAAGTGTCAATGATTATTTGTAAACTCGTCCCATGATATTAGTGGATAACAATTCTAAAACAACCATCATCTTAGTCTAATTTTCATCATCTTAGTCTAATTTTCAAAAATGCTACCAACACTACTTTCCACGACACTCTTTAATCGTGGTCAAAATTGTAGTCTAAAGGTGGTTTTTTTTTTTTAGCAGCGTCTGTCTCAGATTTATGTCATTTTTTCACATTACTAGAAAACATAAGTATTTGCAACTCGTTAATCATGCACCAACCAATGTAAACAGCAAAATAATTTATCAACAAAAAATCTTCTTTTAACTAAAATACACCAAACTCATTCAAAATTAGCAATTACATAATTTATAAATATATTTGAACCTGATCGGGCTAGTTACAAGTTGGTAGGTTAAACAGGTTGACTTACTAATATATAATTTTTTTTCTTCAATTCCAAAAAAAATTAAATTATAATTATGATTAAAATCTAAATAAACTTCAATATAATATAAAATAATGTTTAATCCTAAATATAAATCAAAATCACAAAAATATTATATTTGCATTTATATGTTGACTAAAAAAACAGTCCAATTAAACCCAAATACAATAAAATTATGTGACTCTTTATCTCTAAGTGAATTGGTAAATCAACTCGGCTCATCACGAATTCAATCCGGATCGGTGAACTGGTAAAAAAATAACGCTTAGTAACCAATTCATTCCGAAGCCATGGTGCGCGACTCTAACGGCTATAATAAATCGTGAGTAGTATAAATGCTTACCCATATGTTCATGCTTGATCTACTACCAACCTAAGCATAAGCTACCATAGCATCTTGGTACCCAAATTCGGCAATGGCTTTGAATGACGAAAACATTCCTCATGAAACCAAAGTGGTGGTGCTTGTTATACCCTCTCCTGCACAAAGTCACCTCAACCAGCTTCTGCGCCTCTCACGCCGAATCGTGGCACACAACATACCAGTCCATTATGTCAGCACTGTCACACACATTCGCATGGTAACACTTCGACACCAAAACTCTACTTCAGACATCCATTTCCATGCCTTTCAAGTTCCACCCTTTGTTTCTCCTCCACCCAACCCCAACGATCAAGAAAGTGCTTTTCCATCTCATCTAATCCCTTCCTTTGAGGCCTCTACACACCTTCGGGAGCCTGTGGGAAAACTTCTTCAATCCCTTTCTTCTCAAGCCAAAAGGGTCATAATCATCCACGACGCCCTCATGGCACCAGTGACACAAGATGCCATAAACATGCCTAATGTTGAAAACTACACTTTTCACATCTTCCCTGCCTTTATTGCCTCTGTTTATTTTTGGGAGGGACAAGGAAAGCCACCGGTCGAAGATATCCATTTCCCAGAAGTTCCTTCTGATGAAGGATGCCTCCCAGCTCACTTCAACGATTTTCTTTCTTCACATAGTTATAATGAATTCCAAAACTCCTATGGTGATATTTACAACACGAGTAGGGTAATTGATGGTCCTTACGTTGACTATATGCAGCGTCACAGTGGCGGCAAGAAGGTTTGGGCACTGGGGCCACTCAACCTTTTAGCCATTGACAAGAATGATTCAACAGGATTTAGGCACCCATGCCTGGAGTGGCTTGATAAGCAAGAGCCAGATTCAGTGATATATGTTTCTTTTGGCACCACAACAACTTTGACAGATGAACAAATCAAACAGATTGCAACTGGGTTGGAGCAAAGCAAACAAAAGTTCATCTGGGTGCTGAGAGATGCTGATAAAGGGGACATCTTTGATGAAAAAGAAGCAAAAAGGCATGATCTTCCAAATGGGTTCGAGGAGAGAGTGAATGGAATGGGGGTGGTTGTGAGGGATTGGGCACCCCAATGGGAAATTCTGAGGCACCCTTCAACAGGGGGGTTTATGAGTCATTGTGGATGGAACTCATGCTTGGAGAGCTTATCCATGGGGATTCCAATAGCGACATGGCCCATGCACTCTGACCAACCAAGAAACGCAGCTCTGATCACAGAAGTTCTGAAGGTTGGTTTGGGTGTGAAGGATTGGTCGCAGAGGAACGCGTTGGTGAGTGCATCAGATATTGAGAATGGCGTGAGAAGGTTGATGCAAACAAAGGAAGGTGAGGAGATGCGAGAGAGAGCAATGGAGCTTAAAAATGGGATCCATAGGTCCATGGAAGAAGGTGGAGTTTCTCGCATGGAAATGGAATCTTTCATTTCTCACATCACTCAATAGTCATATATACCATTAGCTTTGTTCTTACAGCAGAATATGGAGAAGTTAGCTTTTGATAGAATCAGAATTATTCAGTTTTCATGATCAGGTTAATGCAAAATAGTTTCCTATGACATTATCAGGTAGTAAAGCTTATGTTTAATTATGTCTCTTCTAATGCATTTTGCAAAAGCACTATCTACTATTTTAAAAAGAACAATCCTTCGTGACACTAGGGATGGCAGGATTTGGTGGACGTGACTCTGATTATTTTATTTCGTATTTAGATTCAACTCAAAACTACCAACTAATTTTGTCAATAAAAAGAATTTTATTTTTTATTTTTGAATTAAAAATTCATTCACATACCTATTTATATATTCAACAAAGTACAAAATTTTCGAAAATGAATGGGAGATGTAGATACTCCTCCCTCGGAGATATACTTTCCATAAGTATATTCATATTCAATCAATAGTAGATACGAGAATTCTCTTTCAAAATTATTACAAATTTCAACAAGGATACTAAAAAAAATTTAAGTGGATGTTATTTTATTCTATCTTAATTTTAATAAAGTATATTCGTATTGATTAAGTATGGATATTCTATTTTTATTTTAATTTTGATAGGGAATTTTTGTATCGGTCGAGTATGAGTATATAGTATAGATCAATGACAAATTTTAGCGAAAATATAAGGGAGTCTTGGCTCTCCCCAATTTTTTTATATGTATATAAATTGATATATGATTCAATATTATTCTTTTTTAATTTTAATATATTTTATATATTTGACATTCTCAAAATTTTTTATACATTTTGTTCTTACAAAGCCAATTATATCATGTTAAAATCTTCACAAACAACTCTTCAAGCATACTCTAACTTCACACTTTCAAGTTGAGATGTCATAAGTTCACCTCTTTTCAAGACCGAGATAGGGTGGGCTGTCAAAAGATACAATGACACTCAAGTCAATCAAATGTGTCATATAATAATAAATGTGGTAACAACAGAACATAATTAATTTATCTCGTATACTATAATACTTATACTGTATTTGTATTTATGGAACATAACTAATTCATTTTACTATATCGATCATTTAATAAATTCATTTTACCATTTCATCTTATCAATATAAATGGAATCTTCAACATTTTTTTTTGTTATCAATATGATCAACTTAGATTGTTTGATCGTTGAGATTATTTGAACTTGTATCATCTTGTTAGTGTAAGTAGTGATTTGTCTCATGAGATCTCGCCCATATGGTCTCTAATGATTTTAACTTATATAATTTATTATATTGTTATTGTTTATTTATTTATATTTTATATTTATATTATTCATTACTATTTATATTTATTATTATCATTTATTACTATTTATTACTAATCATTTTATTGGCATTAATTATATTGATTTTATTGTTTATTGTTATTTATATTCATTATGATTTATTATTATTATTATTATTATTATTTATATTTATATATTTATTATAATTTATTTTATTATTATTTATTAATTAGGATTAAATATGTTTTTGGTGTCCACAACTTTAATACATCTTAGTTCTTAAGTTTAAAAAATATATCGATATAATCATCTTAACCTAATTACACTATTTTTTTTATATGTCAAAAACATTTGATATTATCATTTAAGTTATTCGTATTGTTTGACATGATCATGCTTCAAAAGACAGTTAAAAAATGTGTTTGACAAATAACATAAAGTTAATATAAGTGAGTTAAAGTGATTATACTCCTTTATACTTTTGTAATTTAAAAGACAAAATGTATTAAAAATTCGATAAAAGACAAATTTTAATTTTAAATCAGATATTAAAAGTATATTTAATACTATTATTTATTATCATTTATATTTGTTATTAATTATTAATCATTTTAATTTATTACTAATTATTTTATTATTAATTATTACATCTATTTATTATTGTTTATGTTTGTTATTATCAGTTACTATTGGTTATAATATATTGTCATTTACTGTTATTTATAATTATGGAAACTAGGTTTCTCACCTTCATGACTCTTCAGAACAATTATTATTTCAACAAATCTTGAAAAAGTATTACTCATAGTATAGATAACAAACCTAATTATGGAATCATTTCATTTACAATTCCAAGAAACTTTTCATCCTCTAATAATAATATAAATAATATAATGTAATAATTGAAAAAAAAACATAAACATAATATAATTCTGTCAATAATAATAACATAATTAAACAATTTAAGAATTACATGATTAATAGGTGAAACAAACAATTTAAGTCACCATCAATAATTTATGCAAACAGTCATTTAAACTATCGAAAGTATTATATGGAAGTTCGACAAGTTTCTCATCTTCATAACTATTCAGAATAACTATTACTTCAATAAATATTGAGAAAGTGAAATACAAAAATACTCAAATTAGGTCAACAAATGTAACTCCATGAAAACATTTATCATTTAAATTTCAATGAAATTTTCACTCTCTAATAACAGTAACAATAATATAAATAATATAATAATTAAAAAACATAAACATAATGTAATTCTATCAATAATAATAACATAAATAAATAATTAAATAATTACATGATTAATAAATAAAATAAAAGAATATTGATATTTATTACGAATATTACTAAATCCTAAAATAAATATTTATTAATATTATTTATATTGTTTATTACCATTTATAATATAATTAGTTTTTATTTATAATGATTCATTACAAATCATTTTATTATTATATGTATTTATATTATTTACTGTTATTTATATTTGTTATTAGCAATTATTTTTTATTATGATATATTATCATTTATTATTAATTGTATGAATTATTTAACTATTATTTACTAATTGAATAATTTGTACACTCAATTAAATTTATTAAAAGAAACACATATTTCAACTATTGGAAGTATGTTATGAAACTCAAGAGGTTTCTTCTCGCCTTTATAACTCTTCAGAACATTTCTTATTTCAACAAATCTCGATAAAGAAATGCAAAACTCCTCTCGGTGCATGGAAAAGAATTCAACCCCTCTTCATAATTTATGGAAACACGCAACAATGAAATTTTCAAAAACAATCATTGCTTAATATTAACAGTAATACAGTACTAAAAATTTTTATATTATATAAAAATTTTCTTACAAATTTCTTAAAAAAAAATTAAAAAAATTTGTAAAAGAAAAAAATCATGCTATTTTTTCTATAAATATTAATTGACAGATAATTCTTTTGTGACTAATTATTTTTTCTATAAATATTAATTAACAGATAATTCTTTTGTGAGTAATTATTTTCTACAAAATTATAAAATTCGTAAGTTTTTTTTTAAATTTTTTGCGAATAGTATTTTATATAATATATTTTATAATTGACAATAATTTCCTTTAATTTTTTTTTTCATAATAAATTTTGTAAACATTTTCTGAAAAAAAAATTCAAAACAAAATTAATAAAAAATATGAGTTTTTTAGAATTGATAATAATATAAATAATAATAATAATAATGTAATTCTCTCCATAATAATAATAATAGCACAATTAAAAAATTTAATAATTACATGATTAATAAATGAAACAAAAGAATATTGTAAATAATAGTTTATTTAAACATTTGACAATAGGAAAGAAATTGTGAACTTTTCAATGGAAAATTTGAAGTGAGATTACGACATGAATATTAAATTAGATCTCCATTTGAAATATAAATATTATTTCTAAACAAATTATTAATGTTTCAAAAAAACATTGACGCAATTGTATTATTAAATAGTGTAAACCTTTAAAAATAAGTAATGAATTTCTTAAATATAACCATTGCGTGTATATATTTACATCATCATTTAATTTGAAAATTTTAGTTTCAAATTTGTAGATATAAATGATAGAAATAAGGAGTAATTGATTAATAATTTTTCATTCGGTAGTATTTAAAACTAAAAATTGAAAAATTGATTAATGCCTTTTTTATTCAATTTATAAAATTTGAAATTATAATCATTCTTACGGGTCTCAATAATACCTTTATAAGGATTTCAAGACTTCTAAAAGAATTTCTTCTCTATATGTAATAGTCGTCCTTCGAATTCTCATTCTTCTTTAATAGTCAAATCTTTAAATTTAACAATTCATGAAAAGTGAGTTAATTATCTAGGTCCACGTGTATTTATACTAATATTCTAAAGATCATTACCCAGCAACCTACATTGACCTGATTATAGGCTTGGACTAAATTTATGGGGTTAGTGGGCTTAGTTTTGGAGGACCAACTATTAGGTGGGTTGATTTGGTTTTGAGTTAATTTCGACTACGTTCTTTTGTTTATGATGTGAAGTTGTACATATTAGTCTGCTACCAAGTATCCTGTTATAGGCCGCCTAATCTATATAACCGACCAGACTTTGGTATTCGTCTTACTAGGGCGGGTAGGTATTCGGCCTAACTTCTTGCCAAGCTTAAGTAGTAATAGGCCCTAGGTGGTACATTAGCCCCTAGTCTTTTGCATAGTTGGTTTGCTAAAGGCTTAAGGTTGATTTTTCATGAAAGTTGTTTGATGAGTAATCTAGCAGAAAATCAGGGACTAACATGTCATTTATGGGACACCTGCCTATTAGTCTTTTGAAAAATTATTGTCAAATATCTGAAGACGAGTTCCGGTATGTGCTCGTTATCAGATTGGGTGGTTCACGATTCTCGATTATCTACTTTTCTCTTATGCAAAGAAATTTTCGTATTTCTTTGGTTAGTTACCCTATAGTCATAGTAGCCCCCCATCCTCGAGGAGTGTATATGACGAAGAGGTTGCAAGAGGAAAAGATTAATATGATAGGACTCTAGGTGTGTTCCGAAGAGGCTTGGCTTGGCTAAGATTTAGAGAAGTGTGTCAGTCAAGGAGGTGCAGTTGGTGTTTGGCACAGAAAATAAGGAAAATTGAGAAGGTATAGAGTCGCTCCTTTAGCTGGGCATTACTTGTTGTAGAAATGTAATGATTATATTGATTATGGTGGGAAGATGAAAGGTTGCTAAGCTTTCACTATAAAAAGGAGTTCATTTGTGTTATTTTATGATCAAGTGGTTGTACTTTTGCCTTTTCTATCGAGGTCTTTCTTAGATGAATTTTAAGTGCCAACATCATCCACCTAGAAGGTATGCCTCAATGTACTTGGAGTATGGGTTATGTGGAAGTGTAGGGTAATTTTCGCTATATAGGTGGTCTAGGATTTTGAACTCGTGGTCTTAGACTGTGTTCGGTTGAAGAGATTGATTTGAGGGAGAGTGTGAAGATGAATTTGTGTAGATTTAAGAGAATGTATATGTGTGTTTTTTTGAGTAGTTTTAGAGGATAAAGTGAGTGAATTTGAAGATAAATTTTATGAAAGTTAGTAATTGATTTAATTGATATGATAGATTAAAATTTTTTTATAATAGATACAATTTTAAATTTACCAAAATACCCTTCATAATAAAAAATTTAATAAAATTACAACTGATTAAATTAAAAAAATTAAAACTTAAGAATATTTTTATATATTAATTATTGTATATATATATATATATATAAATTAATAATAATTACATATATTATTAGTTTTTAACAATATTATAATAATTATTAATTACTATATATTTTTATTAATTAATAATAATAATTATTTTATATATATTACTAGTTATTATACATTAATATATTAATCATTATATTTTTAATAATATTTTAATTATTAATAATTATTATATATTATTAATAATTATTATTAATGAAATATATATTTATATAAATATATATACATTTATATTAATTATTTATTATTATAATTTATTATATATATATATATATATTACATAACATATATATTATACAAATGTAACCGGTTATATATATAATAATATTATTATTATAATTATTATTAATTATTATAAACCTATCATATTCTGTTAATAATGATAATTATTATTATTTTATATATTATTAATAATTAATATATATATATATATATATATATATATATATATATATATATTTATAAGATGTGTTGCGGGATCAGTTATTCTATTATTATGAATTACTAATTTTTTTTTCTTAAATTTTGTCTCGGTGTGCCAGTTTTTGTTGTTATATAACTAAGGATATAAAGGTAAAGTGTATAATCATCTATGTAAATGTCGCAGTTTTGAGAATATGAAATTTTTGTATTATCTCGCAAATCCATCTTTGCATTTATATTCAAATTGTTTTATTGGAACACGAGATCAAGTTAATATTTGTCATTCCAAATAAACAGATTTGATAAATCTTTTCAAACGAACACATTGTTAAAATATTTATATTTTTTAAAGGGGAACACCGTGTCTGATACAATGTTAATAAAGAAGAGGAGAAAGCAGCCTAATATAACATATTAAAGTAATCTATAACTATATATAAAGGAAATTCCCTCTTTTGTGTCCACATTTTATTAAATTATTTAATTATTTATTAAATTTTTAAAATTAACGGTTACTTTTATAAGTTTTTATAAAATTATTTACTTATCTCCTTCTTTTTTCTTACTATTTATCAACAGTTATTTTTCTCATATTTTCTCCATATATTTCACTTTATTTTTTACAAATATAATTTTATTTTGCTTATTAACTTAGTAACATTACAATATCATCAATTATTAATATAATTCAAAAAATACGTATACACAAGCACGATAGCGCATGTGTTTATGCTAGTATATATAAATGTGATTATTAATAATTTTAAATTCATTATTATAAAAAGGCATTAATACCCTTTGTCTAGTGCATTTGCAATTAATAGAAAGATAAAGTCTTAGTTATTAATTGTGTATCATTTGAAAAGACATTAAAACATTTACATTTTACAAAACTTTTTATACCTTTATCAAGTAATGACTTCTTTTGTTAATATTTTTTCTAGTGTGACATAGATATGGTTATTTGTTTCCTTTTTCATATGTATACATGTTTTTTTGGTTAATCTTACATGATTACTTTTATTTAAACAATCAATATTTTAATAAATTGATGTATTAATTCTTTTACTTTCCAAAATATTAACATTTATAGGAATCAATATTTTAATAAATTGATGTATTAATTTTTTGGATTTCACTTTTATAAAGAATATAAACATAGTATGAGAAATACACTAAACACTTACCAAATATGCACCATTATTTACTATTTACTATTAAGAAGTGTACTTTAAGCCTAATTTGACTCGACAAATTCAATTTGTAAGGTGAGGTTTAAATCCACTTATATATTAGAATTAATTTTATTTTTAGTCGATGTGAGACTTCTAATACATTTCTCAGGTTGATATATACACCTCGTGCGAAACTAAACATTAATGTATGGTTCAATAATGACCTGATAACGAATGAAACAATTGACCGAACAAAATAAAAATTTTGCTACTCTAAATCTATCCGAAAAAGTCATTGCACCACTAGAAAAAGATATGCAGTTACAAAAAGAAAAAAGGAAAACAAAAAAAAAATTATACAAAGAAAAAATATATCTTGCAGAAAATAGGATTCTTTAACAAAATCATCACTACAACACTTGTCTCCTGCTATTGCTTGACTACGTGAGATCAAGAGAAGGTGTAGAACCAAGCCACAAAAGAGTTGTTGTAATCCAAGTACAAAGTTCACCGGACGTTCTTCATTGTTCTTAGCCTCGGAGAGAAGTTTTAGAGCATTTTTCAACCTCTCCAACTCTGATTAATTCACTAAACATGAAAATACAGTAAACACAAATGTCAACAAATGATGTGAGTAAGCACATATAAACAGTGGAACCAATATATGTTTTATCAAATTTTGAATTTGAAATTCGAAAAGGCGTAATACTGTAAAATACACATTTGAACAAGTATTGTTTGCATGAATGAAGACAATGCAAAGTGCGCATAGACATAAAAGTACTTAGAAACCCTTTATCACCAAAAAGGTAATAATAATTCACTTTATATTTTTTTTTTCAATGTTAAAAGTCTGATTCAACCCTAAAACACCAATTTGTAAAATAAAGTTTGCACTTCACTTATATATTATAAATTGATCTTATTTCTAGTCGATATAGAAATTTCTAAACAGAAAATTTGTTGGCCAATAAGGACCTAAGCAAAAGAAATGAGAGTTTTTTACCATTTCCATTTTAAAATATATAGCAAACCATGCGTGTGTCAAATGGCTTAGTGTCATGACTATTCGGGGCTCAAAGAGGAAGACACAACATATAACGTGGTAATGAACAAGAGGGAGTGTTTCTTGTGATAGTAAAACATAAGAAAACTACCAAAATGGTAATCTAAAAATGCTAATGTGTGCAAAGTTTAATTTGTTTCCCGACACAAATAAACGTTAATGCGTAACATAATGGAACATCAGTGTTTATCCAAAAGCATTAGGTAAAAAAAAAAAATCAAATCAAGTGTCAATGATATTTTAAAATTCAAATTTTGATTTGAAATTCTAAGGTTGAATTACTTGGATGATATTTACTTTGTAGGAGTGTGTCAATTTGATATCTGTGGAAGAAAAGAAGTGTCAATTGCGTCCCCACTTCTTCAAAAGTGTTTCCATCACGTCCCTTTCAGACAAAAAAAAAATTAACACCATTAATGGCATGTCACGTGTCACTCTCTGATTTTTTATCTTATTTTTATTTTTTTGAAATCAGTACAATAACATTTACCACACGTGACATTATTATGTCACGTGACATTGACATTGCCACGTGTCACAACAGGGACTTGACTCATGGCAACAAAAAAAAATTAAAAAAATCAGAGAGTGACACATGGTGTGTCGTTAAGTGCGTTAATTTTTTTTTTCTTAAAGGGACCTGATTGATGCATTTTTTCAAAAGTGGGGACGCAATTGACATTTTTTTTTTGCGGGTACCAAATTAACAACTTCTACCAAAATGAGTATCATCTAAGTAATTAAACCAAATTGAAGGAAAATCTTATTAATTTAACTTGTCAACTTATCCGATCGAGTCGAGTGGAATTCATATAGTTAAAAAAAAAAAAACCATTAACAAAAGTGAGAATTGATTAGGATAATGTTTAATCTTTTTCGCAAAATAATAATAACATAAGGGATGAACTCATTGACTTTTTCCTATAAGAAGTCACTGACTTCTCTTAATTTTTATGTGTTAAATGACAATTTCAATTTTTATCAAAAACAATAAAAGAAACCAGTTAAAATTCACCAAAATTTCGTTATTTTTTTTCAAGAAAAAGTTACTAAATTCTTCCCCTAAAGCACTAATTAAGCAAAATTAGGAATTATGAACCGAATAAAGTTTAATCTTTTTCTTAAAAGAAATAGTGCAAAAAAATGACAAAACAAATCTCTATAAATTAGGTTCAAAACCTAAAAGAAGAAAATAGGTGGCACAGTTAACCATTGATTGTTTGAAATTCAAAATTTGAACTAAAAAAGGTATAGGTTATATTATATGTTTCACCGATTTCAACCTATTGGAGGAAGATCTTAACGATTTTTCACCTATGAACTTACCTAATGGGATGAACTAGCTTTCATATAGCTATAGAAAAACATAAAAAAAAAGTCATAGATCATCAATATGCAAAAGTTTAATCTTTTTTCCAAAATAGAGAAAGAAAATGCCCAACTCGGTAGTTAAACAGAATCTCGAATTATAAATTGGAAAAAAAAAATAGAGAAAGAGTAGCATAAGGTTAAAAGCATGAGAAAAGATAATGATATTTTGTCTCATTTTATATTATTTTTAATATATATTTCAATTACTTTTTAATTATCTATTTTGATTTTTTTAGTAGTGTGATGTGATGATCTAAGAATAATTGAAGTGACAGATTAAAAATGAGTTAGATAAAATGAATCAAAATATCATTATAAAAAAATGTCATAAATTAGATAGAAGAGAGAAGAGTAGATGAGCTGGTAAATGAGAAACTTCAAAGAAGAAGATGAGCATAAAAAATGAATTTGAATTCTTTGTTGGTTTTTTTGTGTTGTTCCTCTAATGTGTCTTCATAATACAATGATTACCACTCATTTTGACGTTTTAAAATATATTAAAAAGATATTTAAAATATTAGTACAATGTATTTTTAATGGTCAGAGGACAATACCAAAAAAACCAGTAAAAAATCTGGACTCATAAAAAATACACTCAACATAGAAGAGTAAGAGAGGGTTTAGGTTACATATTTTATTGATTTCAACCCAATGGAGCACGTGTTAGTGTATTAAGTCAAGTTGTTATGTTGATTGATTGTTTTCTATTATTACAAACAGAACATTAGACATGTATAAATATTTTGTTTCCATTCAATAATCAGAAGGGTGTTTCACAATATTCATAAGTTGCTTTTCTCTGAAGGTTCTAATAGCAAGATCTTACTATCTTTCATATAGTCGTAGAAAAACAACAAACAATGTCAAAGATCGTCAATTACAAGATTTTAATTTTTTTTTCCAAAATAAAGAAAGAAAAGACCCAAATCAGAGGTTAAACAAAATTAAGAAACTGAAAAAGAGTAATATGTTGCGGGCGGCAACAATTTTTCCGCAACGGTAGACCTAATCATAATCATAATCGAATCATAACATTTGGATAACATTTGGACTCGTACGCTTTTAAATATAAAGAATTACACCCGAACTAATAATTATAAATTTTGGCAATTCAAATAGTAAGCGCTCGGTGCAACGAAATATTTTTCCGATAACAGAGAAAGAGTAGCGCATAAGGTTGAAACCCTAAAAAATGCCACAGCTTAAGTTGAAGAAAGAAGAGAAAAGAGAGGATTAGAGAAGAGAAAGGAGTAGAGAAGAGACATGCGAAGCTAGTAAATGAGAAACGCCAAAGATGAAGATGAGCATAAGAATACAGTCAGAACAGAGAAGAGACACATTGATTTAACAAGGATTCTTTGACAAAGAGGAAGAGCTCCATTGATAGCCATTGAAGGCCTTTATGAGTGTAAAGCATAAGAGATAAAAGCTTCTTCGAGACAAAAGCTTGTTACAGAGAAAAACAACTTTGAGACCTCCACGCATCAATGTTCCAGACAACCACGTTCTGCCATATAAAAGAGCCACTTATGCAATTTTAGATAGCGACGTTCTTTTCCTTTTTGAGTGTGTTTGTAATTATTTTTTGTTTTAGATTTTTCTCATTGGTCCATGTTTCCCATGATTTTTTTCCTCATTTTGTATAATTCATATATGTCACCTTTATCACATTGTTATTTGATATTTTGATTTTTTATTTATATAATTATTTATATTTATAATTTTTTTATATTGATATTGGAGTAAAAAATGTACATTTGTTTCTGTATGACCGGTCGTCCGCAAATTTTTTTAGAATAGTTTATTTGGTACTGTTCTTTTCTCTTATTTGTTTGGTTTGCAAGATTTTTGTTTGTCCAAAATCATTCGAATGATACTTATAAAAAGTATAACTTTGATGTTAAAGTTAATAGGTGACCCATCGGAAGAGTATTAATGCATTGATACATGTGTGTACAGTCATACCTTATACTTTTAGTAATAATAGTTGTTATAGGTTTTTACTTTTTTTATTGGTCTAATCATGACACACTTATAACTTAATAATCATTGTTTGGTTGATTCATGATTATCATCGACAAAATGTTAATCTTATCTTTATTATGCCATCAATCGATTTTGCAAGGGTGATCGATCCAAGGGTGATCAATCATGATAATTAGACAAAGTGATTGATTCAAGGATGATCCGTTAGAATGATTGATCCAAGGATGTGTCGGTCTAAGGATGATTAGTCTAAGGATGATCAAAGAGAATAATTGACCGAGATAGTCGATCCCAAGAGAAATCAACCCAAACTAGTTGATATGATTTATTAACCCAAAGAGTATGTACCCTATAACAAATATATATTTTAATATTTGATATTTGATAATATTTGCGGGAGCACATGATCGTGACAATTGGAAATTAAAGAGAAATAACACAGAAAGATTTACTTGGAAAACCTCTTTTGAATGTAAGAGGAAAAACCATAATGAACAAAGTCCTACTATGAAAAGAAGAGTGTATATTACAAAGCTCTTGAATGGGAACAAGAATCCTCACCAAAATACACTCAGGTGTATATTACAAAGTGTGTCTCTCTAAATGTTTTTCTATAAGTCATGAAGATGTTATTTATAGGCTTCAAAACTAAATCAGTAAATAGGCCATATGAAGAGTTTTCAAAACTTAAGTAGTAAATAAATCATATGAAGAGTCTTAAAAACTAAACCGAAATACTAAATAGATTATATGAAAAATCTTCAAAACTAAGCAGAATAATGATTAATAATTAGTACCTAAATAATGTATGGTATTAAGTATTGAATGAGAACCACATATTCTAACAATTTATTTATTATGATATTAACACAAATATGAATATATTATTTCTCATGGAGATTGAGATAAAACAATATTATTTTACAATAATGAAAATAAAACAAAAATCACTTAACCATGGAGATGAATTTTTACTTCAAAAATATAAATAAGATAATCCAACTCACATATACCATACCATTATCATCCTTAATTCTAACAATACCTACCAAAATAAATTAATTTGTCATCTCTTCTCTTAAATATTATTGCGATGAATGCATATAAAAATCTGAACTCATTCTTTCCTAATTCCTCGTTATAGTTTTCTTACCGTTTTTTCCTGTGTGTCTCGTCTCCGGAAACATTTGATTGATATAGTGATATTGTTCGCAAATAATAATGTTTCACGCAATATTGTTTTTTGTTCATGATTAAGATCATGAAAAACAGTTATCGTTGTTGCTTGCTTTCTTCGTTGCAAAGATATTTGTATTATTTGTTCATATATAAAATATGCAAAGTATTCTTTTTTTTCTTTTCTATTCAAACTTTATAATGAATAACTAGACTATAGGTACTAACAAAATTGGTACCAATTTTCTTAAATTGTTGACAAAAATGTGAGAAAATCTGCGTGGAACCCACTATGTTGCTATTCTTGTAATCTAAGCTTTCCATTTTAATATTTTTTTTTTATCACCAAATTGAATCTGGTAAAATGTGGTATTCTCATTTACGCGGTGTTGGAGAGTCAGAGCAGTACAATTACTACACACAACAAATAAAATATCCCGTTCGCACATATCCTCAGAACCGACCATTGCTTTGGATAATAAATGCAGAGTGTGATTCCTTCAGAGAAACAGAAGCGCCATGGAGAATCTCATGAATCTCAAGGATTTTGAATTGAGTCCCAACGATCGCTCCATCGAAGCCCTTGCCAAATGGAGATCCGCCGTGTGGCTCGTCAAAAACCCTCGCAGGCGCTTCCGTTGGGTTGCCGATCTCGCCAAACGCAAAAACGCCGAGGAGAAGCGCCGCAAATTACAGGTTCTATCTCGCTCTTTCTCTTTTTTCCGCACTTCCACGCATGTGCTTTTACCTCAACGGTAGCTGGTAAAAAACAAAAGGCCAGACTCCAAAAGACGAAACCGATTGAACACTGTAGAGTAGTGTAGAATAGAGAAAACGTGAAACGAAACTGAGTCACAGGCAAATCTGGCGGTGCGGATTGGAACTTACAACAGTGTCTGAAATTGAAACCAGATAGCGATTGTTTAGGAGCGGAATTTGATACCGCTATAATCTAAGAAAATGATTTATGAAATAGTGGTAAATCTTAGAACTGTGATTGTAGGGATTTTGTTTGTTTTGTTTGGGAAAAATATTCATATTCATAATAATACATCTGAAAGGATTTGTAGAAATTGAAAAAATGAAAAAAAAAATAGAAGAGCTTTAACGAAATTAATTTCGAGAATGATTTTTGTGTAGATTTTTGTAAAACATATTTCCGAAAATCTTCTGTTTCTCAAAACATTGTATGGATCATACTTTTTCAATTTCTTATTTTTGAAAATTTTTAAAAATCATCTGATGCTTGAAAATATTCTGCAACCGTGATTTTGTTGCTAGGTCACATTTTGTTTGCGATGACCAAAATCGCAATGTGAAATCTTCATTTGATCTCAGTTTTAAATTTGAATCGTAATCGTTACGGTTTCATAGGGGATTTTTTATGTTGTGAAACTTGACAGTGCTAGTGTGGCTGTCCGTTAATTTGGTCGATTGAAAATCTGAAATCTTTGACGATTCAGCGATAAATGCGGATTTTGACCGGTTTTTAAAATCTTGAGTTTACTTGGGAATAAATGACTTTTCACATGTATGTATGATGCATTGCGGTAGTTTTGTCGAAAAAGAAATGGATGATTGACTTCATGCTGTCTAGGGTTTTTTTTATTATTATTATTATGAATCTATTGGCTGCTTTTGATTTAAAATCAGAATATAGTTTGAGCTAATTGGATCTAGCTTCAATTGTACTCTTTAAAAATGTTAGTTTTTAATTTGTCAAACTTCACTGCAAACAATTTTATAAGACATAAAAAATCGAATATTAAATATAACTCTAACCGATTATCCATTGCGTATACTCAGAATGGAAAGAAGAAATTCAGTTTAAGTTAGGGCATGCTAAAAATTCTGACCGTAACTGTATTTAATTTGGAAATAAAAAATTAATAAAGTTTGGTTTTCTATTGTTTCGAATATTTAAATTCTTTAATTGGATTATTTGTAATATAAAAATATATATCTAATGCACTGTTGCAACTTTTTCAAGTACAAATAGTAGACGTTATATATTTACAGGTAATAATGATAAATAGATTATGTTTGTGTGGTCAATTTCCGGAATGGCCCGCTCTTATCTTTCTTGCGGATATTCAGTCATTTTCCGTGAAAATTATACTTAAGAAAATTGTGCAGAGTTTTTTTGTACAATATTACCTATGAATTATGGAAGTGGGTTTTTATAATTAAATATGGAAGAAAGTATATAATTAAGTATAAAACACCAATGTGATTATTGCGAAATTTGCGCTTTACTTCCGCGTTTGAATTCTTTTTTGAGTAATTTGTAGTATTCTTTCTATGATTTTGTATTTTTTTCTTCATAAATTTGCACTTTTTCTATGACTTTATGTTTTCATACTAAAAGTTATACATAGAAGTCAGGAATATAAAAAGCTTAAAAGTCAAAGATGTCTCTCTCGAACATTAACATGATCTTTCTTTTTTAAGAGAAAATACAAAAGTAGAATCACAAAAAGAAACGATATTATCTAAAGGTCAATCAAATGAGGAATTTACCTTTGTACTAACTTAGGCGAACTTTCTACTTTTTTTTTTAACTCCAGATTTTTATTTTGTTTTATATTATACCTCCAGAATTTACCTTAAACGATAACATTTTTTTTTTTAAAATAACAATGACATATTCTTAAATTAAAGATCGTTTAAATAATGCACATTATTTGATTATTCAATACTAAAATACGCAGCAGTAATAGATTGTTTTTTTTATGTGACGAATGTTTTTTAGTCACATATTAAAAACAATTTCTATTTTTTAGTGAGATATTGAAAACCAATTCTATCTATGATAATATATAAATATAAATGTTACTGACCCAACGAATACTTTCCGTAGTCACTAGCGATCTTTATTTTGTCTGCAGATTAAACTATTGGAAAAAGTAGCCATGATATGTGGTTAAAGAAAAATAATATCCACTGTCTTCTAAATACTTGAGAATCATTGTATATATCAATGGACTTGGTCATTGCAGTGGCTAACGTGTCGTTATCACGTTCGTTGGTGCGTTATCCCCAAAAATAGTTGTTGGGTTTTAGTATATTTTAATTGGACTAAGTTGGGAATGGACGGCAACAAACGTGATTGTCTTGTCGACGTTGAGGCGCACTGAAGAATGTGAAATGTGAAATTGTGTTTGTCCTGTTTATTGCGTTGCTCATTGGGAGCTTTTTCTACGACCTTTTATATTTATTTTTTTCTTTTTTAGTTCAGCTTGTTGATAACTTTCAGCAAGGAAGTTTCCTGGAAATTTCCGCGACCAACAAGCATTTTACTTTGGTGATGTCGCTGATGCGATCGACCTTTTTTCGGTATAGTTAATTGATACGATGAAAATAAAATAAAAGAGAAAAGGTTTAGAATTTAAATTTAAAAAGAAAGATATTTTGGTATTTTATTTTATTTTTTAGTTAATAAAAAAGAAAGTAGTTTTTTTATGTTCTTTTTCTTTCTCTACTTTGTATGCATCCCAACATAAACATCTTCTGTGTTGAGTGTTTCAACTAAATTTTGAATCAGAGAAAAAAAGTATTTTGACATTCTCGTTTAGAAAAATACAAATATTTTTAATAGTAGAATATAATAAAATAAGATATTTAATTAAAGTATACATTATAGTATTTAATTAAAAGTAAAAAATAGGTGTGAGATGAATGCAAATATTTTAATGGTTGTTTATGACAGTTTAACCGTTCAGTTTAATAATATAATAATGTTAATTATATCTATGATGACTTCAAGTAAAAAAATAAAAAAAATAATTAAAGCATTAAAATATTTTAAATTTTGAAGTGAGTGTTTATTAAGCAACAAGTACGCCCAAGATGTTTATGGCTCATCCCATTGATCTATCACTCTCATTGGTGCACGTGAACCTGATTTTTTTTTTTACATAAAGTTTGGAGTTTGAGTTTTTGTGGATAAGAATCTATCTACCTGAACTAGGATTAGCTGGAATCTAACGAAGGCTTCCGGTTAGGAAGGGTTTAAGATCAAAAGATGCTGATAGGATGTAGTTTAGCAATTCTAAAATGAATGGATCACATTATTTGAGAATAAAGGAAGATACGTCGATATTTCATCAGAAAATAGAACACTTGGAATTTTAGTAAATTAATGATGTATCATGTAGAAGGAACACTAACAATATTTTCTTTAACACTCTTCTAATATTTTCTCTGTTCTTTATTTGTTAGAAACAGACTGTTGTTAAGATTCCATGTTTACCTTCTATTGTATGTGAGGACTTATCTTAGGAAAGTAAAATGACTTAAATATTGCATTTCATAACTATATTTGAAAACGAAACATAAAAGGGAAAAGAAGTAAATAATATCATACTTATAACGGACTGTGAATGCAAAAATTGAGGTTTAATTTTGATATTCATGAATCAGTATCATTCGTCAGCATTAGACTGGGCTAAGCAGCTTAAATTGATGTACTGTAGAAGAAGCAGGACAAGCAAGCCTTGGCCTAGAATAATTCCAACTTTAATTTACTTGATCATAAGATTCACTCCATTTTTTCTGGAAAGAATTCGCATAAACATTCACAAAGTTCAATTTTAGCCATGATTATATGGAATACATTGTCTATAGAAATGATAAAGGATTTTGCATTTTTCTTTGAAGGGAGATGTCATTCTAAGTGCTAAATGCTAACGCATAGCCATGACCTCTATCAGATGCAACGACCCCTGTTCTCCTATTAAATCTTCTTTTAGATTTTGTTAATTTGTTATCTAGTTTGACAATATTATGTTCATCTACTCCATCAGGGAAAGATTCGGGCCATTATCTATGCTGAAAGGGCAGCAATGCAATTTATGGAAGGTAAGATGCTCCAATTTTATAATTAAAATTCATATGATTTTTTTGAACTAATTATTTTTTCTTAACTTGTGTGGTCTCTCTCTTATAAGTTCATCTGATTTTCTTCTCCAGCTATTGCTCCAGCTGAATACAAGGTGTCAGAAAAGACGAGAGAAGCTGGTTTTGGCATTGAACCGGATGATATTGCCTCACTGGTTCGAGGCCATGATTACAAGAGCTATAAAAGAATTGGTCAAGTTGAAGCAATTATAGAGAAACTCAGTGCCTCAGTTGATGATGGTGTTGGTAGCGACAGTATAGATACCAGGCAGGAAGTTTATGGAGTCAACCGTTATACTGAGAAACCTTCTAAAAGCTTCCTGATGTTTGTTTGGGAAGCACTGCATGACTTGACCCTAATCATTCTCATGGTCTGTGCGCTAGTTTCTATAGCCATTGGGCTCCCCACCGAAGGATGGCCAAAAGGTGTTTATGATGGTCTGGGAATCATACTTAGTATCTTCTTGGTAGTCACTGTTACTGCTATCAGTGACTATCAGCAATCCCTGCAGTTCAGGGATTTGGACAAGGAAAAGAAAAAGATCTTTGTCCAGGTCACAAGGGACAAAAAACGACAGAAGGTCTCAATTTATGATTTGGTTGTGGGAGATATTGTTCATTTGTCAACTGGTGATCAAGTTCCGGCTGATGGCATTTATATATCAGGATATTCTTTGGTAATAGATGAGTCAAGTTTGACAGGTGAGAGCGAACCAGTAAATATAGATGAAAAAAGACCTTTTCTTCTTTCGGGAACCAAAGTTCAAGATGGTCAGGGGAAGATGATAGTTACGACTGTCGGCATGAGGACTGAATGGGGAAAGTTGATGGAAACTCTAAGTGAGGGTGGAGAGGACGAGACTCCACTACAGGTGAAATTAAATGGAGTTGCTACAGTTATTGGTAAAATTGGTTTGACTTTTTCTGTGCTGACATTTCTGGTGTTGACAATAAGGTTTGTGGTTGAAAAAGCAGTAACTGGTGATTTTTCCAGTTGGTCTTCAGATGATGCATTGAAGCTGCTGGACTACTTTGCTATTGCGGTAACCATAATAGTTGTTGCAATTCCTGAAGGATTGCCATTAGCTGTAACACTCAGTCTTGCTTTTGCAATGAAGAAGTTGATGAAGGATATGGCACTCGTGAGACATCTTTCTGCTTGTGAAACTATGGGTTCGGCAACTTGCATCTGCACAGATAAAACAGGAACATTGACCACTAACCACATGGTGGTTAGTAAAATTTGGATATGTGGAAGGAGCGCGGAGATTAAAGGTTACGAGAGCGTTGACAAACTGAAGACAGAGATACCTGAAGAAGTTTTAAGCATCCTTTTGCGAGCTATATTTCAAAATACTTCTTCTGAAGTAGTTAAGGACAAAGATGGAAATACAACAACATTGGGAACACCAACAGAATCAGCATTATTGGAATTTGGCTTGCTTTCAGGTGGCGATTTTGATGCGCAGCGTGCAACATATAAGATACTTAAGGTTGAGCCTTTCAATTCAGTCCGGAAGAAGATGTCTGTGCTGGTAGGTCTTCCTGATGGAGGTATCCAAGCTTTCTGCAAAGGTGCTTCAGAAATAGTATTAAAATTGTGCAACAAAGTTATTGATCCTAGTGGAATAGTCGTTGATCTTTCTGATGAGCAGGCAAAGAACGTCTCTGACATTATAAATGGCTTTGCCTCGGAAGCTTTGAGAACTCTTTGTTTAGCTGTCAAAGATGTAAATGAATCCTCAGGAGAAACTAGCATCCCTGAAGATGGCTATACTCTGATAGCCATTGTGGGAATCAAGGATCCTGTGCGCCCTGGGGTTAAGGAAGCTGTTCAAAGTTGCTTAGCTGCTGGAATAACTGTCCGCATGGTTACCGGTGATAACATAAATACAGCGAAAGCTATAGCCAGAGAATGTGGCATACTTACGGAGGATGGTGTAGCTATAGAAGGACCCCAATTTCGTGACTTGTCTCCTGAGCAAATGGAGAGTATTATACCACGAATTCAGGTCGTGATCCCATTGTAAATTCTTTGATTTTCATCACTCATTTGTGAAGCCTATCTTTCTAAGTTTCTTAACATGGTTTCAGGTTATGGCGCGATCCCTACCTCTTGACAAGCATACCTTAGTAACCCGTTTGAGGAATATGTTTCGTGAGGTTGTAGCTGTTACTGGCGATGGAACCAATGATGCTCCTGCACTGCATGAGTCGGACATTGGGCTTGCTATGGGCATAGCTGGAACTGAGGTTTGTGTCCATGATATATTTACTATGGTGAATCTGACAGTACTACGTGTAGCAGTCTATTATACTATTTTTGAGTCGTTGCCTGCACTTGTTTAATACAAAATTGTCTTCAGTTTTAGCTACATCTTTCCTTTCACTCTTTTGTTTAGAGTGGTGGAGCCTCACTACATCCTTAAACAAGTCTGCTATTATTTAAATTCAGGAAGGATTATAGTCTATACAGTGGAGAAAAGAAAACTTCAATTAGAAAACCTGGCGATAGTTTCTCCCTTAAATTCGTGAACATTGATACCTTTCAAGGACATAATCTCCTATTTTACGTGTTGTACCTTTTTATTTTCAAGGTTTAATTACTCATGTGATTCTTATAGCTAAAAGCTCTTATCCTTTTAAATGCCTAAAGATACCTTTTTTAATCATTTTAGTCTCTGCATATACCATTTTCAGTTCTTTTATTCCTTACACAGAAGATTTAAAGGGACTAAAAATGGTATCTGCAAGGCTAAATGACGATTTTTCAAGTATATACAAGGACATTAAGGAAACATTTTTGTAATTATAGTGACAAACTAGTAATTAAATCTGTTGTAATTATAGTGCCTAGTTGCTGTTATCAAAATTTAATAATGTTTTCTTTTTTGAATTATCCTATTACAGGTTGCCAAAGAAAATGCCGATGTCATTATAATGGATGATAACTTCACTACTATTGTCAATGTGGCCAGATGGGGACGGGCCATATACATAAACATTCAAAAATTTGTGCAGTTTCAGTTAACAGTCAATATTGTTGCTCTGATTATTAACTTTGTTTCTGCATGTATCACAGGTTTGTCATGAATTTCTGTTTCCACTGGTGTTGTTGAAAATGTTTCAATCAACAGAAGACTTAGTCTTTTTCTTATTTTCAGGATCTGCTCCCCTCACAGCTGTTCAGTTGCTTTGGGTGAACTTGATTATGGACACTTTGGGTGCATTGGCTTTGGCCACTGAACCTCCCAACGATGGACTTATGCTAAGACCCCCTGTTGGAAGGACAACAAATTTTATTACCAAATCCATGTGGAGAAATATTTTTGGTCAAAGTATATATCAACTAATTGTTCTCGCGGTTCTCACTTTTGACGGGAAGAGACTACTGAGAATTAGCGGCCCAGATTCAACTATAGTGCTCAACACTTTGATATTCAACTCCTTTGTATTTTGCCAGGTAAAGTACCATATGCACCCTCACTAATATCAATTGTGATTGATAAATATATGATTAAACGTTTTAAAGATGAAAAGTGGAAGAAAAATTTAACATGATTAAACGATTTAGTGAAGTTTGACAGAATTGGTGTTAGAAAATTAACAAATGCATGAAATAAATACTCAATTTGGTTCTAAAACAGATTGAAACGTCAAAAATGGTTCATGAATGGATTTTTTATAACTATTTGCTTATTTTGTTTGCTGTTTTGTTCCTTTGATAGGTTTTCAATGAGATAAACAGCCGAGATATCGAAAAGATAAACATATTCAAGGGAATTTTTGAGAGCTGGATATTTTTTTCGGTTATTTTGTCGACAGTGGTATTTCAGGTAGTGATAGTTGAGTTCCTGGGAACACTTGCGAGCACAGTGCCTCTAAGCTGGGAATTCTGGGTACTGAGCGTGGTAATTGGAGCAATTAGCTTACCCATAGCTGCTATTCTTAAGTGCATCCCAGTTGACAAACGAGATGCTACAACAAATCACCATGATGGTTATGAGGCACTGCCTTCTGGTCCCGACCTCGCATAAAGTACGTCAACACTATTATTACTATATCTTTACCCTTCTTTCATTCTCTTTTCTGTAAATCTGGCTGAAATTTTGGCCTTTCTGCCATACTGCTAATCTTGTTAATCTTGTCTTTGAGTTTTACTTTTTAAGACACTTTCTAAAAAAGAAAAAATAAAAAAGTGGAGGTAGGAATATTACACAGCGTTCTTCATTGATATCTTCATTGATATCGATCAATATGCGAATCCAAAATGAACCAATTTATCTGATTCGGAGTTTTAGTCTTAATGGGACTCTACTCAAATTCGGTCAATAGATTTGGTTTGGTAATTGGATTTATGATTTAGAAATCCCATGAACTTATGCCAAATCTATTATGTACATTTTTTTCAATTGTTAAACATTATGCTTGAAGTTTTATGGTTTGATAATTTTGTTAAATTTTTATTATTTCTTTTTTGTAAATTAATTACATTAAATTATGATGTCTATATCTTTTTAGTGGTAAGTGATTTGATTTGTTAACAAACCATACAACCTTAACAAATCTAATTACGCCTTTCATTTTGTAGTGTTTTGCATTGAAGGTGGGGTGAGGGTTTGTTGGGGTGAAAAATGTTATTTTGCATTGTACAGATGTCCAGTTGAATGTGATGTTAAAGGACACCTTGGTGGATTATTTTGTTTCTTCTAAAATGATAAATCTGAAACATATTTCCAGATTCATAAATACATTTCGGACTCAAAAATATATTTCGAAATATAAAAAAAGAGAAATTTTTTTGAAACAAGTGTTCTAGGAGTCATTCCTGGATCTAAAAATACATTATGAAACATTAGTAGTAAGATTTTTTTTTTGTATTATAGAATGATTGTTTTGAAAGGTATTTTTGAATCTGAAAATACATCTCAGACTCGGAAATAAATTTCAGAATACAGAAAAAGGATTTCCAGAACAGATGTTATAGAAGTTATTTCTAAATTTGAAAATACATTCTGAAACATATATTCTGGAATATTTTTTTTTCTTTTATCTCAGATTGAATATTATGGAAGGTATTTAAAAATATTTTTCAGAACAGTTATTCTGGAATAAAAGAAAAATCTGAAACAGAATGTATTTTCGGATCTGAACCACTTTGTCCCAGAATGTATTTCTGAGATCAGAAATAACTTTCAAACATCTATTCCGCAAAAAAAAAAAATTATATTCCAGATTTGATGTTTCAGAACAAAAAAAAAAACAGAAAAATTCGGAAACACTTATTTCGATTTTTTTTTTCCTATATTTTGGATTGGGTATTTCGGAAGACATTTTCTGGGTTTGGAAATACCTTCTTAAACACCCAATTCCAAAAATATTAAAATAAGGTGTAGAGATTTTTATTATATTTTTAAAGAGGGATAGTTTGAGAAATTCAACTTTAATGGGTGTGCAGAAAGAAAAACAGGGGGTTGCAGGAAGATGCATCCAGTTTTTGTCATCAAATCACTGAATCGTCAAACCCATTTTGATTCGACAAAATAATATTATTATTCGGAATCTATAGTTGTATTACCAGTTCATAAAGACAATACGTACAAACTATGAACTTTTTACCCTAGTCGCTACTAATTTTTTTGTCTGAGGAAACTAAATTTATCATTAAAAAAACCTAACTATCTTAAATATAAATGCCTAATTTTATTTTTAAAAATATATGAAACACAACTTTATAGATATAAAATTTAATTCTTAAGTTTAAATTAGAAAACATAAATTACAAAATGTGTAAGAAAAGCATTAACGCCATACTAAATAGTTCACCAAAAGACAACTTCTTCATAATTTTTTCATACACACACAAATCCATAATTAACAAAACAAAAAAATGCACATTTCGACGAAACCCGAGAACAAGAGACTGGGTTGATAATAGGTCAATTTTGGAGTAACGTTTCATTTGTAGTTCGTAGTTGCAATGGTATGCATGGCAGACAAAAAGGCAAACTATTCACTATAATTATGCAACTAATGCAAGTCCTTTCTCTCAGCAGATGCTCCTTTCATATGCATATTGTTTAGTTATAGTTCACATTTATATCAACAAAAAAAAAAACGAAAAACCTGCAGTCAGTTCATGGGTCCTCACTACACCATCTCTGATACCGAGTGTTTAATCCTGGCTCATTTTCTGTGGCTGTGTAGCAATAATGCCCAATGTATGAGCTAAAGTTGGAAGAAATTTGTCTATCATAATGTATGAGCTAAACAAAGATCTGATTTATAAGTTGGTAAAACAATAAAGCTTAAACATATTTAGCATCGCCACGAATATCAACTATAAAACAAAGTGCACAAAGAAAAAGCAACTGTCGATCTCAGCTCATAAACTCAAGAACTCTACAATTTCATTCTCTGTAGCTGCTCATGCGCTGTAGCCTGGAATCAGGAAAAGAAATAGTGCGAAGCCATGAGCCAGATTTCAAACAACATCATTACATAACTTTCACCCAGTAAAAAGGTATATACTAAGTACAACAAATTTCAATAAATCATGTTGGATAACCATTGGAAGAGCAATCAAACATTGATGCAAATTCTCACCGTCCAGATGGAGTTTCAAAACTCAAACATAGTTTAACACTCTTTTTGACTAAATTTAAAATTTATAACTGAATGGTTGCGTATAAGAGCTTAACAAATTATTAAACTACTTGTTTTTCTGACTTAAAGAAGAAGAAAAAAAGCAGTGGCACATAAAACTAATTTTGGCTGCAAAGCTAATTCTAAGCTATTATTTAAACATCATTCCTATATTAAAATTTTCAATCCATATTAATTTTATTCTTTCTTTTATAAATAGATATAATGGCCTAATTTGAACTTCAAAGCAAGCTACATCTTAAAATATGCAAAATAACTTGAACCATATATTTCTCAAAAGTGTAACAGAAAAAGAAAATCATTTGCCTCATTTCTATATGAAAGGTATAATCCAAATAATTGTATGACACTATGGGTACAAACTTCTAAAGCCACACTCGCTGAAATAATGCGCATTTATTAATTAATCAGAACTATTGAAAGAAACACCGGCGGCACTCACTTGCTCTAACTTTAAATTAGCTTCCTTGTGTGATCTCACGAGTTGAATTATTCGGTATTGAAGTTTTGCATTTTCTTCTGTAAGCGTTCGAATCTGAAAATCAAATTATTAGTAATGAGGTATGATATTGAACCATTTAGAAAATGTAATGTAAATAAACAAGACATCGATGAGGACAACCTTCTCTTTTTCCGAAACAATTTCGGCATTTGCAGCTTTCAGCTTTGACTGAAGATCATTAATCACTTTCGTGTTTTCCTCATTTCTAGCATCTGAGCAAAATCTCATATAAAGGTAATTTAGGTCCACAATCTCAAGAACAGTCAATCAGAATATACTAATGGTTGTGTCGAATACCTTAGCACCTACCTTCTTTATTATTCAAGGTAGCTTCTAGTCTTGATAAGCGCTCCTACAATAGAGATATGCTGGTAAGAGAGTTGTAACTTGTAAGAAATCCTTTTAAAAAATACGTACAGGAAAAACTGAAAAAAAAAAAAAAGAGTTGTGCTGTATTTGGTTGAAAATAAGATGAAATTTTGTAATTAAAATGTCAAAACAAGAAATAAAAACACAAGTAAATGCTCTCTTAAGTCCTTCCAATTCTGACATGGGAATTAAAATTTCATTTCAAAATCCTTTTCATTTTATTATAGAAAAGCCGTGTCTCACAAGTCACAACAGTGCCAAAATGCAGTTGGTATTGCAGCAAGTTTATCGTCAGAGTACATAGTGGAAGCTTGATTTCATATCAGCCCAAGATATGGAAAGCAAAGAAAAAATAATGTCTGGGGGAAGTCCTTCCTTTACATATCTATTTTTTCAGAGTCAAATACAATTTAACCTCAAGCCATACGCAGTTCAGTTTTACATAATCTAGGTAATTGATTTGGCAACTTAGTAAAGAGTTCAACCTAATACTTGAAACAGCAACCTACCATGAGCTAGTCCTATTCGAAATAGAAGGAATGTTGGTGCAGAACATGCAAGAAAGGGGGTCAATTATAAGTTATAACAATACTTTTTATTATGCAATTGTGGTAAGTTATTATCATAAAACTGAATTTACATGAAAGCACTGTAAATAATCAATTTCCTTGAAAAATGATGACCCATAGGTAAAGTGTAAGGTACCTATAAAGGATCTATCTAGTGAACTTTTCAATATAGATAAACATTTTCTTTTCACTCATGGAAATCAATCCAGGGATGTTCCTCGTAATCTAGTGAACTTTTGATCTGAGGTTTCTACTCTCAACCCCTTAATTTTGATACCCCAATCCTTCAACCCAAATTCTGTTTCTAGCTACTGTCTCAGCCTTTCCCTCCAGCATGAAGTGAATTCAAACTACTAAAATACTCAAAACCAACTGAAAATAATTAAAAAGACAGAACTAAGGCTATGTTTGGATTGTTGAAAAGTGATGAATGGAATGGAGTGGGTGAAACAATAGAAATAAACTTCAGTCCTATTGTTTGGATATATTATGAATAGAAAAAAGTTTTATTTCTTTGTTTGTCCAATGAATGGAACAGAATAACTCATTTTTTATTCATATATTATCATCTTAACTACGTAAACTTCAATCATGTGTTATCTTCATCCTCACAAGCTAATGGCAACATTTTGCAACAACTTGGCAGTAAAATATGTTCCGGAAACTAAAATACTTTGAGGATATTGAAACTAACATTTCATAAAAGTCTTGACTTGGTTTATATAAGAACATCACGATTAAAAAAGTGACAAAATCAATTTCCAAAATTAAAAATAAAGAAAATAAATTAGTTGCATATCTACATGCCTAGAAAAAATGTGTTAAGAGATCAGTGTAGTTATTTAAAAGCTAAGCCAGAAAGAGGGCATGCAAAATATAATAATTATTAGGTAAATTAAATCATACTGTTAAAACTGAAAGAAAAACCATTATTGTACTCTTATTTTAAAGCAAAGGTGAGCAGTCCTAATGGAATTGTTGAGTCAGGAGAAAACATTCTGTTAAGTTACAATAGGATATTGTAATCATTACAAGTGTCCTCCTGTATGATACTAGAGATCTCTTCGAATTATTAGGGATAAAGTTCTTTGTATATGGATCTTATGTATTGTTGCATTAATTTAATTCAATAAGAACTTTTCTCTCATAAGTTGGTATCTATGCTTCCGCATTTTTCCTGTTGTCATCTTAACTACATTTTTAATTTTTAAGGATTGCCTAAAGCACACTCATTTCTTTTATTTATTTGGGTTGCCTTAAGTGCACCCAAATTGTGTTTCAAAACCACTATCACTGTCACCATCATCACCACCACCATCATTGGTGCTGGAGCCGCCAACCTAAACAGCAAGCACATTAGATGGGTCATCGTCCTCCAATTTCACGACTCCTGGGGTTGCCCCACCATCAGAGCAGCCATGCACCCATGCACCGCCCCTTCTTTGTGCATGGAGTTCACAAGCCACCTATTATTGGTGTGTGACGGCACGTTTGATTGCCATTCTTGCCACCGCTCACTTTGTCAGAGTCAACTTAAGGTGGCAGTTCCAAACATGCCCCTGTTCAGCACTTTCACCTCTGGTTGCATATGTCTCCTTTAAAAAGGGCATTGTTCACTACTTTCTATGCAAAAACAGAACGACTAAGGAATCTCTTCTTTTTGCAAGGCAACTCTACTAAGCAATGTTGACCTTTCACATTCCTCTAATGATAGCCCTCTTAATGGTCAAAATTATCTCCAGTGCGCTGAATTTATTAGACACACATTGAAGGGTATGAGTAGACTCAACCATATTGAAAGGGAGGTCATACCCTAAGATCTGCCAAATTTCTGAATTTGGGACGATGATGACTTGCAGAGTATTACATGTCCTTGACTACAAAAATCAGTAGAAACTATATGTTCTACTATAATGCCTGTGAAATTTGGGAATATCTTGGAAATACTTATTCTAAGCAATAGGACATCTCTACATGTTATGAGTTATGAGTTAGAAACCAAGATATTAGTGTCAAATAGGAGGCCCTCTCTGTTGCAAAATAGTATGGAATACTAAAGGGTTTGTGGATTGAGTTAGACCAATGTCAAAATTTGAAGCTTGAAAATAGCATGGACGTCATCATCTCTTTCCACTCATCCAAAAGACAGGCTAAAAGTTTTCTTTAGCTATGGAACCAGAATAGAAAAACCAGCTCTATTGCACTAGTGTTTCAAGCAGTGAGACATACAAAAACCCACAATCGTCTTTTTTATTGTTCTCTCGATAAGCCAAAATAATATGACTGTTTTTAAAAACAAGCTACACAAATGGTACAGCTCCCAAATTTACAAGTAAAAATTCAAGAGATGCAAATTTGTAATGCGGGGTTAGTCAAGGTAGAAACCAACCAAACAAAAATGAAGGGTTGAGTGATATACATATAGAGAGAGAGTTTTGAGTCAATCTTGAATTGATCATCTGAGTTCTTTCTAAACGAAGCTATAAATGCTACTTGTACATCTGTTAGATCACTCACATTCAACCAACGAACTAGTTAACCACCTAAAGTCATGTGGTGTGTCTCAACTAGCTACAGGAAATTGAAATTTACATGGAATTACAATCACAATCGATGCACTACATAAAAAAACCACGCACTAGAGGGATTCAAAATGGTGCTAATCTTCGGCTATAATAGGAGCAAAAGCAAAATATAAGGAATATACGGAACCAACAAAATGCTAACTCTCACATCTTGTTGTTTGATAATGGAAAATGACTATCAAAATGTCATAAGAGAGGCACAAATGTGAAAACTCCACCATATTTACAACACTACCACATTTCTGTTCTACAAAGTAAATACGACAATAACTTTCTACCCTCCTATCACACTAAAAAATAGAAAACACAAGATAAAATGTCGTGTAAATTACCAATCACTAATATGACGATAAGAAAGAAAGAAAAAACTAAACTAATAAATGCTTTCATGCTTCGAGTTGAAAACATCGAACAAACTAAATTAATCAAAATTTCCACGTTTCAGTATGCAAAACGGAGTTTCACTCCACTTCATGCTCTGCTACAGTATTATCTTTAACTCAATTGATTTTTCAAAAATTTATCAAACAATTGGATTCTTCGTACCTACGAATACGAGTTTGATTTTGCTTCGATACTAAACAGAAATGCGAAGGGCTCGACTAACGGATTTTGAATCGCAAATAGTTTGAGGAATGATAGGTTTTGAAAGAAAGAAGGAATGAAAGAGAACGATAAGATAAGAAAATGAAGAGTGAGTGACCTCTGCTTCTGCGGCTCTCTGATAGAAAGGCTTTAAGGTGAGTTGAAGGTCCACAATTTTCGCGCTCTCCGCCATTGTTGTGTATCGCACTCACTCAACGCTTCCAACTCTTCCTTCTCGCTTAAATACACAAATATGAAAATATGAAATAGGTTTAGCTTAATAGGGTGGGAGACTAATACATGTGACCACCATGGGAATTTTATTTTATTACCACCATTGGATCCTTTTCAATTTTAAAAAAATTGCATATTTTTCTTTTAGATTTTTCATCTATTTTCGGAACCAACTAAGAGCAAATCAATAGATAAAGTGAAGATGTAATTAGTTATCTCGCAAGCATGGTTGGCATTTAATCCATTACATGTTGAAACAATTAAATAATTTGTTCTAATTGTGTTTCAAAATATATAAAAGAGCAATATAAATATAATCAATAATTATTGAATCTAATTATTTAAATATTTTATTTTTCTATGGATTGCTTTTCATGTTTCATTTTATTAATCAATCATACACGAGTGACTTGTTAAGACAATTATATGTTAGTTTATTAAAACATGAAAGTAATAAATTCTTCATATAATTAAATAGTTTCCAATACTCAAATGACTAAAAGCGGGAGCATACCTGATTATAGGAAACAATAGCTGGAAAAAAATAAAATTGGTATCTCATCAATGGAGACCATAATCTTTTTTGTATCTTCTGTAATTTCAATATTTCTAATTTGACTCCTTAATCAAATTAGAATAGTTGTATCTACACATTTAATATATCATGACATGTATATGTTGTTAATCATAGATTTAATTAATTAGCTCACTTTAATATTTTGGCTAATAATATAATAACCCTAACACATTTAATTATTTATTATATATATATATATATATGTATATATTCTTATAAATATTTATAAATGTGTTGACCTTTATGAGCTCAAAATTGCCATCATATGCTTGAGCATACTCAAAATATCTCGTCCATTGATTACACATGCATATAGAACCAAAACAGTTTTAATTGCATTAGTCGCAACTAAACCTAACAATGATTACTAATGCTGACATAACCAAATGACATGGACTCATCATGATACATGTAGCATGAAAATTATGTGAAAATGATTTATACACATCTATTTTCAATTTGTCCTTACTTTATCTCAATAAGATTAATATAATAACCTTAATATACAGAGTGTAATTTCTGAATAATATCCAAAGTATGTCCAAAGACATTGTATGCATGCATAAAATCAAACATAGAACGCAAAACACGTAAAAATGACTAACTCCCACTAAACCAAAGATTTTTAAAACAATAAAACACTCATATGAGCAATATGCTTATGAAAGACCTTGGGTGGAAGTCCCTTAGTAAGAGGATTTGTCATCATGTCCCTTATTGTTCTATTGAAAATTGTTCACTCTATACCTTATTGTTGTTTGAGTACAACACAATTGATTTATTGTCACAATATAACTTAAGTGGTATTTCAATTACTTTACAATGCACAACCCTGTGACAAAATTCCTCAATCATATTCCTTATTTGATGCCTCATAACATCCTGCAAAATAGAAAACGAAAGGGCAGCGCTAGATTGACAAAAGGGCAGCATTGCACCATCGAGAATTTTGGGGTTTTACTCCCAAATGCGAAAATGGGTTCAGGTTAGCAGATATAAAAGCAATTGTAGCCGAATTTAGAACTAAAGAAATACAATTAAGCTCACATCCTAAAAAGAATAAATAAATTCAAATAATGGTCTAACTCATCTCAAGACATGTAATGCACCATTAATATTAAGTCTCTTGACAGTAATATTAATTGCTAGGCTAGTGGTATATTGTTGTAATGATCAAACATTGATAATAAAGCATGTCAAAAAACAAACTCATCTTTAGATTGATGTATCATCAACAGAGTAAAACCTTATAATTATCATATATTTACCATCACATATGTGTATATAATCCGACCAAATATTTAATCTTCCTTTGGGATTAGAGCAATACCAGAATTGGGGATTTTCTTGATTAGGGCTCAATATACTCATAATTGAGATTTCACATAATTAAGGGACATTAATCATAAACTAACAATGTTATGATACCAATTGTTAGTTTATTAAAACATGAAAGCAATAAACCCTTCAGATAATAAAATATTTCCCAATACTCAAATGACGAAAAGCGGAAGTGTACCTGATTAGTGAGAACAATAGATGGAAAAATTAGTACATGGTCTTCCAACTATGGAGCACCTGAAGGTTCCCTCTTGATTTTTTTCTTTCTTTCTTTGATAAGGAGGAGAGAAAGGAACATGAATAATATGTATCGTGCTCACAGATGGAGACTATAACCCCATTTGTAACTTCAGTTACTTGCTTAATTTCAATATTTCTAATTTGACCATTTCATCAAATTAGAATATTGGAATATTGTTGGAATTTACACATTTAATATATGATGACATGAGACATGTATATGTTCTTAGCCATAGATTTAAATAATTAGATCAATTTCACATTTTGACTAATAATATAATGACTCTAACACATTTAGTTATTTATTATATATATATATAGTGACGGATCTTCAACCAAAATTTTAAGGTGTCAAAATGTTGGTTGAATTACTCTTTTGGTTCATTTTTTGTTCAAAAATGTTAAATTGGTTCTCTATTTTTTTTAGTCTCAATTTGGTCCCAATTTTTTAAAAATTGATGTAATTTGATCATTTTGTTAAATTTCTTAAAGTAGAGCAAGAATTTTTCATCAAAATTGACATTAAGATTATGATAATTACACCAACAAAACAAACTATCATTTGATGAAAAACCCTTGATTTGATTCAAAAAACTGAACTAAAAAGATCAAATTCCATCATTTATTCAAAATTCGTGATCAAATTCAGATTAAAAAAATTGGATGACCAACTTGATATTTTTGAACGAAAATATGAAAAAAAAAGTAATCCTAAAATGTTTATATAAACTAGTAAAAATATCGTATTTACTTTTTTTATGATAATAAAAAATAGTAAAATTATAATTATTGTCATTATTATAATTATAATTATAAAATTAAATACAAATATTTTTTATAATTTTACTATAATTAATTTTCATCAATAATGATTAAATTTAAAAAAAATAGTCAAATCTAGAAAATGGTTAAATTTAACAAATGATCACTTAAAAGATAATATTAATAAAATAATTATTTTTATTTTAAAAAATATTTAAAAGGTAAAATTGAAAAGTAAATATGTCAAAAAAAGGAGTTCCTTTAGATATAGATATATAAAAAATTTTAAAATATTAAATTATATTAAAAATATTAAAAGTTTTAGAAAATATATTTAAAATTACATAAAATATAGAAAAAATTGGGGGAGGGGGACATCACCCCGCTTTGTCACATAAAAGATCTGCCAAAATATATATATATATATATATATATATATATATATATATATATATATATATATATATATATATATATATATAGATAGATAGATAAAATGATGTATTGACATCTTCAATTAATAAAATAGTTTTCAGGTCTTGTATTTGATTATTTCTATTCACTCCTTATGTTATTTTTATGTTATTTGATCATTAAATTGTTTGATTTATTCATTTTTTGGTTGGCTAAAACAATTTACATTATCTCACAATCTACACATGAGCCCAATCCACACATAAGTGATTAACACCAATCTTAACCAAAAAGTTTAAGGCAATGAATTTATGGGTCTTCAATCTTATATGATGTTCAACTTTCTCAATTTACTTAATGTGAGACTTAGATTTATACTTGGATACCCAACAATCTCTCTATGAAGTGTGAAAAGATTTAGAAAAGTCAGCACAAAAACTTGTCAAACGATCACTGGTAAAAAAACTCATATTTCCTGTCAATTTTGTTTTGAAATTTTTTTGTAGGAAATACTTACAAATTTTGTTGTGAAAAAATATTTGCAAGAAATTGCTACCAATTTTGTTGCTAAATATTTTGTATAAAACACTTTTCGCAACAAATTTTGTAGGAAATACTTGCAAATTTATAATTTTGTAGGAATTACCTGCCAATTAAAATTCTTAGAAAAAATGACAGAAAAAAGTATTTTCTTACAAAATTTTTAACAAATTTGCGAGAAAAATCTCATGTAATATGAGAATTTCAAGTAGTGGGTGTATACAACTTGAGTCGTTTACACCGTTTGACACGTTTTCACATGCTAACATTTGAGTTGTTTACACTGTTTGACATGTTTTTCGCTTCAGCCAGAAAACACGTTTGACACGACAAACAAGATTTAACGTAATTTGGTTAAAATGACTATATCCATTCATTTTTAAAGTTTGAGGATCAAAATGTATCAAAGTTCCTCACCGAGACAAATTTCAATTTTGCATCAAAATTCAAATACTAAAAACATATTTAACCATATAATTTAGAATTATGATAGTTTCCTTAGAGTTGTCAAAACGGGTAACCCGACCTGACCTAGCTCGACTCACCACGGGTTGATCACTTAGTGAGTCAATCCAACCCGGCTCACTTATTAGCGAGCCAAAAAAATTCCAACCCAACCCGGCTCACCGCGGGTTGGTGGGTTTGACTCACGGGCTCACTTAATGAAAAAAATATAATTTTTTTTAGTCAAAACTAGATTATAATTCTAATTAAAATCTAAATAAACTTTAATATAATCCAAATACAAACCAAAATCACAAAAATACAAATGATCTATGTGTTGGCTAAAAGAAAACAACCTAACATGACCCAAATACAAAGTCTAACTTAGCAAAAAATAATTGTTTGATCCTTTATTTGCAGGTTGGTGAGCCAATCCACGGGTTCAACCCGAGTGAGCTGGGTCAAAAATTAACCTGTATTGAAATTTGTAAGAAAATTTCAACCCAACCCGATCCGAACCCGCGGTGAGCCGAATTGTCTTGCAAATTCCAACTCATTTTGATAGCTCTAAGTTTCATGCCATTTAAAATTTGAGAATAAAGATAGTTAAAATATATTTTCCTCTTCTAATAATCCTTTAATTTAAAAAAGATAAATTCATGACAAGAATCTCATACTCCAAAATTAATATTTTAAATTTTATAAATATAAAATATATTTAAAATCATATAATATATTTCCTCACCTGAAAATTAAGTTTTCTAAAAAAATTAATTCCCATCATTTCTACGAGGGGAATGGACTAATGAATGCTATAATTGGATTCTATAAAACTAAATCCCTTATTACCTATATCATTACATGAATATTTAGTTAACAAAATAAATAATTGAATAATTTTTATTAATTTAAAAATAATTAAATAAAAATAAGAGCTACATATATATTTTTTCTAATGCAATTCTTACAAAATTATATATATTATTTTTATTTTTCTAATTAATTACTCTTAAAAGTAAGAAAATTTAAAAATAATACTAATAATAAAACTATATTATTTCAATGTAATAAAAATGGAAATATATATATATATATATATATATATATATATATATATGTGTGTGTGTGTGTGTGTTTTTTCGCTAATGAATAATAAAATGATTTGGTGGCATAGATGAGAAAAATTTCTTGAGGGGGTTTAAAAGAAAAAGATATATTTTGAAAAAAAAAAACTTAAATACAAAATTGCATTTTAATTTAATTGTTTTTCGTAAAAACAATGTTTTGTAGCAGTTTAGATGATTCTAGATCCCCAGAGCCCACAGTTTTGTCCTATTATAAAATTATTGCCTTTCATTCTTTCTCTGCAAGCAACAACAACGCAACGTGACACTCAGCTAGTCAGGTTTCACTGTGCATGGCACGCAGAGATTCGATTCCTTTCCGTGCACAGTAAAGATTCGGATTCCCTGCCATTGTGGACTGTGTACGCAGACAAGTAGATGAAGCTTTGGATGTATCGTTGAGTGGTTTATTTATGTTGTTAGTTGTGGTGGTGTCCTTGGTGCCGCTGGGAGTTTCGCGTTCCCTCGAGCTCTCCCTGAAGTGGTGCAGTTGGTGGCTTGCGGTGGTGCCCATGGTGGTTAGTTGGTGGTTCTGTGGTTGTCTTTGTGAGGTAAGCGCCGATGATGAGGAACGTGGATCATTTTGGTGTCTTTTTTAATTGATGAGTTTATTCGTGCTTCTATGGATGAGCATAAAACTTGCTTCAAGAAAACAGTTCAGAAGGTTTGTGTTTATTTGAACCTAAGCTTTCTTATCTCGACAATTGTGTGCACCTCCTTGTTATAACCTACATAGTGTGCGCTTTTGGTTTATTTCAGAGGTTTGGTTTGTCCAAGGCTGTTGCAGAGAGGAACACTAACGTTGCCAAAGAAGTTGAGAGTTCTCTGCCTCTTCAGACAGCTTTGCAAGGTTAGTTTATCGTTTGTTCTGAATAAATAAATGGTATATGTTACTACGAATATGAAGCATACATATATGGTAGATTTACGTACATGAGACAGATTATTTGACCCGTTATTTCGTAAATGGAACGAAAAAAAGAAATACCAGTTCATGATGATTTATGTGTAAATAAAAAAAAAAACAAATAAGTGTCGAGACCGGTGAGGACTTCTTTTGCGAGTCTATTAAGAATGGTAGATTGCAATGTGAAATGACACAATCTTTTCATTCAAGAAACTTTATTCACCGGAAATTACCATTTGATTGATAGTACATCATACATCCTCTGTACATTATATACACTATTTATTATATACCACCTTCTCTACAATTTTTTGACGACGAGGTCAACTAGTTTTAATTCATTATCAACCATCTTCGCTAATCTTAATTAAGCCACTATTTAGGTTAGAGTATTGCACAAGAGCCTCCTCAACCTCCTTCACGGCCCTACCCTCATTATCTTAGATTTTCTTCAGATCTTCTTTATCATCCCTATCAATCTTTTGGCCAGTCTTCTATGGATCATAGTCAAATGTTCGAATTTGTGCAACCTCAACCTAACATCCTATATCCCACACCCCCTTCCTCATTGTGCATTTTTTCCTTCTCACTCAACCTTTATTGTGGGTCCCTCAGATATGTTTGCCCCTTAAGCATGACACCACCATCACAATCCTCAATTTTCATTAGTGTCTTTTTATCTCTCAAGAATACTTTTTCAAGGATCACAATGTTGTTCACTTTCCTCAAACTGAACAGAGTGACGAGGATAACAAAGCCTTCAAACAACAACCACAAAGATGACTAAGAGACCAAGAAAAAGACTTACATGTGATACTGAAGGTCATAGATAAATGTATTTCAACTATTATACAATATAAACTTTTGTCTCTCGTCATCAACACAATCTTATTTATTTGAATCTTACTACTTCCATTCATTTATTTAAATTTTTTATTTTACCAACACATTATAAATTATGTTAATTATACACTTCATTTTTCGAGGAACAAATCATCCACAAACCTCACTATAACAACACACTAATTAAAAAAAGTCCAAAACAGAAATTGTCATGACTCTTGACGACATCTATGCAAGGAAAGTCGTCCCCACTCCTAGCAACTTTCGTTCAGGTAAAGTCGTCTTGAATCATGATGTTTTCCTATTTCTCGAACACAATTAGAAGTTACCACACATCTTGGTGACTTTAGTTCAAATTTTTTATTTGTTCCTTCAAAGATGAAGTATAATTAACATAATTTATAATGAGAAAGATTTAATGTGTTGGTGAAATAAAAAATAAAAATAAATGAAAGATAGTAGTGAGATTGAAAAAAATAAGTTTGTATTGATGAGATACACAAAAGTTTACATTACATAATACTTGAAACACATTTATCTATGACCTCTAGTGCCATATGTTGGTCTTCTTCTTGGTTTCCTAGGTTGTCTTTGTTATTGTTGGAGGGTTCGTTATCTTCATCACTCTGTTCAGTTAGAGGAAAATAAACAACATTTTTGTGATTCTTGAAAAGGAATTCTTGGGGGATAAAGAGACATTGATGAAGATCCAGGATTGTGCGCAGATGGTGGTGTCACTCTTCAAGTGACAAACATTTGTGATGGACTTGCAACACAGGTTGACTGAGAAGGAAAAAATTGGAAGGGACTTATTGGAAGGGGGTGTGGGATGAGATGTTAGGTTGAAGGTTCACAAATTTGAACATTTGACTTTGGTCCATAAAAGATTGACCAAAAGATTGATATAGATGATGAAGAAAATCTGAAGAAAACTTAACATGGTGAGGGTAGGGTTGTGAATGGGCTTGAGAAGGCTCCTGTGCGGTATGATAGTAATTTAATTAAGATAAATGAAGATGGTTGATGAAAAATAATGATCTTAAACTAAGCTGACCTTGTCATTGGAAGATTACATTGAAGGTGATATATAGTGCATGGTGTGCTCGATGTACCGTTGCATGTATAGTGTACTATTACAGAAATGGCCTTTCTTTTAATGACAAAATTGTGTCGGTTATTTTCATTGTAATCCACCATTCATGATAGGTTTGCCAATTTCTATCAACTTTTCCTTCGAGATTGTCTCTGTGTGGTCATTGTATGGGAACTTCATCTTCATTATGTACTACTATAAATATCTTAAATTATGAATTACACGTCATCTTTATTAAATGAACAAAACTAGTTTTCATGCCACAAGAACACACCAACAAAAAAGAAGTCTAGAACCGAAGTCGTCATGATTCACGGTAACTTTTGTGTAAGGGAAGTCGTCATCGATCCTAGTGGCTTCCATTCAGGTAAAATTGTCATAAACGATGAGGGTTTCCTATTTCTTGAACACAATTGGAAGTCATCACGTATCTTGACAACTTTAGTTCAAAATTTTTACAAAGAAGTCATCATCAGTCTGGATAACTTCATCTTTTATCTATTTACACAAAAGTCATCACGAGTTTACATGAATTTGATTTTGAAGTCGTCAAGACTCCTTCACTTTAAATTTTATGGTTTTATCCTTAAATAGGAAAGGCTAAGAAGCTTTATCCCACCTAAAAAAATATTAGAAAAAGAAGTTAAATACTAAAACTTTAAATCAATATAAATGTTACCACTTCACTAACACTTTAGTCGGGGTGTTGCTTGTATGATAAGATCTTTCACTAGTCAACTACAATGATCAACTTAATGGAGTATCTTTTATTCTCTGTCATTCCCTCTGAAAAATTGGTATGTAATGATCAATACATACTGATTTGCCAAAAGAATAAAATATGCTTCATTCAAATGTTATTAAAGTTGACCTGTGGCTGACCATATTAAGCAAGCAACATATATTGATTTAAAGATTTAATATTTAACTTTTAATATATATTTTTTCTAATATTTTTTAAAGGTGGGATAATTCTATTCACTCATAATAAAACCATAAAATTTGAAGTGAAGGAGATGAATTTGATCCTTAGATTGAGTACCCACGGAAAGAGAGGTGAACCTTGATTGTAATGTCCCATCAATTGTGAGATGAATATGTGGTCGAGATATCAGTGCCACCATAATTAAGAGTCTCATGAAAAGCGACACTGTAAAAGAACAACATTGGTAATTTTTGTGGCCTGTACTTTGCCATGATGTTTTAACAAACAAAACTTTTACAAACTTGAGAAAGTTCAAGTGGCTTATATTTATTTATTTTTAAATATTCTTCAATGTTATTTATGTCAAGTCATGAATCTCATTTCACACCATTCATCTTCTCCACCGTGCATTCATATTTACACTCCTTCGTCGCACTCGAATTCCCCAACTCCGCATTACATTTCCCTTTTCCTGTACTCAAGCCAGAATCCAAATTATTTCTAGAAGCACCAAAACCAAACACCCTACTTTTCAACTTTCCTTCTGAATTCGACCCCACCTTCCTTCCCTCACCAAAAACTGTCTCCGCAACATTCTTACCGTTCTTTCTCGATCCCTCGTCACTCTTCCTAACACCAAACACAAATTCCACACCATCACTCACAATTTCCCCTTCAAATCCCTAACGGACTCCACCACACATTCATAAACACAAAGTTGTACTTGTTTCCCTTCTCATCTTTTTTTTTCTTTGTTCTTTTTGTTCAAAGTTTATTTCCGTCATGTTACAGTGGCATACCTTTATCCAGGAATTTATATTTGTAATACCTATATGTCAAAAACACAATGTACTTAAGTGACAAACGTTGTAATAGTTTTTACATAGCACATTAAACTAATTCCGATTGACAATATAGTTGAAAACGTATTTGGGGTGAGTGATAGCTGCATGTGGAATTCAAGAAAGGTTGTGGTGTGTGGGTTTCCCCATGATTTGATATTAACATGATGTGCAAAAAAACACTAAAGTCTTTCCAATAATTATATACCAAATAAAATGTATTTAAGTGCAATGCTATCAGACTTTTTGCACAACAGGTCAAACATATTCAATTTCACTATTTATTTCAGTCTGTGTTTGGGGTGGCTGATATATGTATGTGGAATTCAAGAAAGGTTGTGGGGGTGTGGGTTTCTCCATGATTTGAAATTAACATGATTTGCCAAAAATACTCTAAAATCTTTCCAATAATTACGTACCAAACATAATGTATTTAAGTGGCAAAAATAGTCAGACTTTTTGAACAATAGTTCAAACATTCAATTTCATTATCTATTTCAATCTGTGTTTGGGGTGGATGACAACTGCATGGTGAAATTCAGGAAAGGTTGTGGGGTGTGGGTTTCCCTGTTATTTTATTTTAACATGATGTGTAAAAAACACTGTAAAATCTTTTCAATAATTATATGCCAAACAGAATGTAATTAAGTGACAAACCCAATAATTAAGTGTCAAACATATTCATATTCATTATGTATTGTTGGTGGGTGACATTTTGTATTTACTTTGTCAAATATAAATAATGTAGAACACTATATTCAATTTAAGTACTTCGCAAAAGTGAATATTTTCCCATAAATTCATAAACAACAATATCCAATTGCAATAACCATATCAAATATCATCCTCAATTATGTATTAGCGACTACAATAAACAAAGAAAAACTTGTGTTGCATTAAACATAAACATTTTACCAAAACACAAGACTATCAGAGACTACAAACTATTTGCATCATTGGCTAGGACTATTAAAAGTAAAATGCTTGAGTACAAAGTCTTTGTGGAGATTATCTTCGTCCATAATCCAATCACAAATGCATTGTTCCTTATTTCTTGTAGGTGTTTATGAAGTGTTACTAGGTGAAGTCATTAGGACGTCCAATATAGTGAAAAAAAATAAAACCCTCAAATTAAACATAATTGTCAATCTAATTACAAATGTGTATACATGGATGCTTTTGCCATTATATATGTGATTATCATCCCACATTTGGATATACTTCATGACCATAACCCCACAATCATATATGCCAACATAGGATAACCATTTCAAGATAACATCACAACATCATACTACTGGAAATCATATAATACATAGTTCCTCCACTTACAAGTTTGGTTGTATGGGTACATCCTCTTCATGCAAAACCACTACATTGCACATTTGGAACCTGTAAATGTCACCACGATGAGTTACTTCTTTGACATATAAAATTTTCTCGTCTTTTGGGGACATCTAAAATTAGTTATGAATTACAAAGATACCATATTCATGGAAGATTGAGTCTGAACATCAATAATGGTTTGGAAAAAAGAGTATAATTTTTTTTAATCTTTAAGTACCACATACCTTCTCGTTAAGTGGCAAACACAATTCATGATTTGGCACACCACTTAAACCAAATTAAGATGCCCCACTATTTCAAACTGCATTTGGCATGAGTCACATGTCCATGTTCAACTATAAGAATTGAGAGTGTTGTGAGTTTCCCCATGCTGTGAATCACAAATCATATGGAAAAAATAGTACAAAATATTTTCAAAAACAGAAACAAACATGGCATACAACAATAGACATGACACTAAATCACCAAATTAGAAACCAAGACCAGAAACCAATTAGACATGGAATACAACAACATCACTAAAACAAATATTGTAGACAAAATCAATAAAATGAATCAAACTAGGGGCTGGACCAATTAATAAAGCAGTCTTAAAGTATTAGACACCAAACAAAAACTATTTACGTGGCAAACGTAGTGCAACTTTTTTTCATATATATAATATATAACTTCCTACAAATACAATTAAACATAACATTTATCCATAAAGTCTATACACATATCTAATCACACAATCTAACTGAAAAAACCTCTATATATACATTTAACATTTGTACCATTGCAAAAGAGTGTAAATATACAAATTCATCAATGCCTAATAACAATATCAACATCACACTAATGAAACACAAATTCGTTGTGCATACAAAATCCACAAACATAAAAGTGTTCTCTAATTGCTTCGAGTTCATCCTGCATTGCTAATAAGTGAACGTTCCATAATAAAATCATATATCCTATCAATAATTACAAATGTGTATACATGGATGTTTATGTCTATGAAAGCCCGCACAATAAACGAAAGCCCACCGTCGTTCGAGTTTACGCCGTCTACAAAACCATCCAATAAACCCTAACTGAAACATATGCAAAACACAAGAGAAGCCAAAGAGAACAAAACTTATGGGGAAGAAAGTGAGAGAAATGAACTTTGAACCAAACAGAACAAAATAAAAAAGGATGAGAAGTGAAGCAAGAACACTTTTGCGCCTTTGAATGTGTGGTGGAGATTTGATGGGGGGAATTAGGAGTGGTGGTGTGGAATTTGTGTTTGGTGTTAGGAAGAGTGACGAGGGATCGAGAAAGAATTGTAAGAGTGTTGCAGAGACAGTTTGTGGTGAGGAAAGGAAGATGGGGTCGAATTCAAAGGGAAAGTTGAAAAGTAGAGTATTTGTGGTACTTCTAATTTAGATTCTTTCTTGAGTACAAAAAAGGGAAAATGTAATGCAGGGTTATGGAGAAGATAAATAGTGAAAAATGGAGTTCATGACTTTGGCATAGATAACATGAAGGAATATTTAAAAAAAAATAAAAATTTAAGCCACGTGGACTTTGTCAAGTTTGTCAAACTTTTATTTGTTAAAATATCATTTCTCTTATTTTTATATAGTTTAAACTACATTTTATTTTCTGATTTATATCATGATATTACTTGTATGTTTGATTAAAATAGGAATGGTTTCTGCAACATTTTCCTTGGTTATGAAGAGGAAAGAAACAAATAAGTTCCTCCGCCTTTTGCATTGACGGGTAGTGTACATAAAGGACTTAGGAGTCGAAATCATTCTCAGTGTTGATTGGTAAGCTAGTCTCGATGTTGTGTAAAGTACATATCACAAACCTTCACACACAACAAATGGCAATTCACGTTTTTTTATCATCTTCATCCACTCACCAACATATTCATGGTTCTTCCACGCATTCTTTTAGACTTGCTTAGATGTTCATATCATCTGAACCAATTTTATGCATAATCACATTTACTGTTAAAAACCTAGTGTACTGGTTTAATGTATTTGCTGCTAAATCTTGGTTTCAACAATGAATTTGAGAATTCTAAGTATTTTGACAGTTCTAAACATGTTTCATGCATGTTAATACTCATTGAAATACGTTCGATTAATTAGAATTGCATTCATTAGAATTAGTCTATGATCCTTAAGATAAAAAAATATAAGGGCTGTATCCACGGATTTAGCTCATTTTTTTCTCTTAGAAGATTCCGAAAAATCAACAGGGTCATTTGAAAAAAAGAATTCATTCCATGTGAAATTAAAAATATCTTCAAGAGAGGAAAATTATCGATGACATCCACAGAATCCCGTCACATTGTTGTTGAAGCAATCTGTGAATTTATTTAAAAAATAATAATATTAATAACTAAATAATAAGAACCATAAAGTGAAGAATTAACTTAAAAAATAAATAAATGTCTATTTGGAATAATAACTCACTTGTTAATGTTTTAGATGAGTTGGACGAACACAATCACGTAATACTAAAAATTTTCATATTATATGAAAATTTTCTTGTAATTTGTTGAAAAAATTTGTTAGAAAAGATTTTTTTTTGTCTTTTTTTAAGAATCTTAATTGACATGTAATTTATTCGTAAGTAATTATTTAGTACAAAATTTGTTGTAAAAAATGTTTTATACAAAATATTTTACAAAAAAAAATTGACTGTAATTTCCTACAAATATTTTTTCATAACAAAATTTATAAGTATTTCTTAAAAAAAAGATTAAAATAAAAGTGATATGAAATGTGAATGTTTTTAGTAGTGAGAGATCAGATCAAACGTCTTGTACCTTTTATTGGTTGTCACCACATTAAGATAATTAAATATTTGTATTCTCTTTAACTAAGTTGTGTTTCTAATTTCATAATGTTTTTTCCAAAAAGTGCATTTTACAATTTTACTAGGAAGTTCAAAATATATTATAAAATTATAAATATTAAAAATTTAATATTAAGATAATTAATCAAGAAATATCAACATAAAAAAATCACAATACTTCAAAAGTTGTAAAACAATCCTTTTGCTAAGGATTTTGAGTTAAACGTCACTCAGAGATACACATTACATTTCAATATCCTTCTCATTTCAAATATATCTGTAAGTGTCTAGAATTTTGCTAAGGATTTTTTAATATATCTGAAAAATCAAATATAATATGTAATTGATAAATAATTCAGATATGTATCCTAATTAATATACTGATATTGATAATCTTATTTGATTACAAAATCAAAGAAGATATTATTATATTCTAATAATTAAACAAGAAAATCAAGAAAGAAGATATTGAAGAGTGAAATGATCCTCTTCTAAACATTTGTGATATATAAATGGGTAGAGAGTTGTAAAAATGGTAGAAAAACAAGTGTAAAAAAGAAAGGATTGAGTTGTTGAGAAAAGAAAGTGGAGAAGATGAATGGTAATGGTAGAAAGAGTGAAGAAGGGATGAAATGTGAAAGAAGAAGAAAAGAGGATGCAGTTAGGGTTGATAGAAAAAGTGGTGAGAATGGTTCAAAGAAGAGAAAAGCAGCGTGGGAAGATGCAGAGATGGACCCAGAAATTCAACATCTGATAGAAACAATATGGGAGATTGATAACTGTCCCTCGTTGCTAACAGGACAAATAAGTGTTCAGATTAAACCTCCAAGACCAAAGTTACAGAGAGTTTACAAAATTCAAGATCTCATGCCACGAACTCACCAAGGATCCTCGTCTTCTTTATAGTTCATCAGATCAAACTGCAAGGATCTTATTCTCTAACTTTTGTTTTTCTTGAGTTTATTTGGTATATTTTTCTTTTTGTAAGAATTTGATGTTCGTGTGAACAGTGTTTGTTTAAGTTTTGAGAGAGTAAAAATTCAACTTGTCCTTTAATATTGGTTAACATTCATGTACAATCATCTCTTTCTTTTTCAAAAATATTTCTCATGTATAACAGACTTATTTAGGTCTGTAATATTATTTTATCGCAGAAAAAAGTTCTATGTTTTATCTCTCAAGTCTAATTTTATTTAGATGTTGTTATTGCTTGAAACGTGATACCCAAGAAAGATTAAATCATTCGTATTATAACGTATTACCTGAACAATTCATATTATACTGTGATTTATTACAAATAAAAGGGTATTTCTCCAAATAAATCATTAAGTAATTAGTTTTTCACACAAATATTTTACGAAGGTTTCTGTCAAGCAATTCAGAAAAAAGAGAACTGCATACGAAAAGTATTTATAGTTATGTTATCTGGAATATATTATAATGTATTATATATTTATTATATTAATAAAACACGTCGCATTAATCTTTAATTTTTATAGCAATAATAATCCTTATTGTTAGATACAGAAACTCGTGATTTTAAAAAATCAAGAAACATGGTAACATCTTCATCATAGAGGTTTCACAAACTACAAAATTTCAGTCAGAGAGTTTTATAAAACCTTTATACAGTGTAAATCAAAAGTTGTGAAATATGTGTGAGAGATAGTTGGGAATAAGTTCACCGCATTACAATCCAGCTAGTATTAACTTTCAACATTTTCACCCTTTTAATCTTTATAGAAAGCAAAATATGATTTGAAGAGATATCTAGTTAGTAATCGTTGAAGAAGTTTGGAAACATCAGAATGAAGTTATCTTTAAGCAAAGGAAGGTAGGTTTAGAGGAAATTTTTTGTTCAGCTCAAGTGACTGCATGAGTTTGGATAAAACGTCAAAATTGTAATGTTAAATTCTCTTATAATATACTTATGTCCTTCTTTGTGCTTAAAATCTTTGTGATTCGATAACTTTTGTCTTCTTAAGAATAACAGGTGATCCAATTTTGTTGGGGCTCATTAAGGGGTGATGCATGGGTATATCTTTGAATACTATAAAAGGTCACTTTCTCTTGTTCGAAAGGTAATCAGGACATGGTGATAGGCTTTAGATTCGATTGTCACCTTCGTACCTTGTGTATCATTTAGCTACCTTTTGATATGTATGTTGTTTTATTTTATTTTTTGTTTTTTTATCTAGGATAGACTATGTTTTATGAGCAGGTGTATATGTTTTATGGGCAAATCTATATGCTATGAGCATGTATACATGTTTTGCTCACCCTCTAATAGTTTTTTATGGTTCATATTTTAGATACTCATGCCTCTCTTATGAAATGGGTTGTCTTGTTTTTTTAAAGGGTTAGAACACTCCATAAGTACTTTACTATTTATATTTATTAATTCTTTGTTGATAAAAAAAAAAAAAAAACTCTTCTATAGGAGTGTTTGCATAATATATCAAAATTTAAGACTCAAAATTTGGGTGTTTATAAGATCCTAAATATATTTTGGATATTTTGACTACTAAATTTTGATAACTTTTTCTTACAACATGATATGTCATCTTTTAAGTGGTTTTGGAATATTGAGAATGAAAAAATGAAAAACCACTTAAAAAATGACACATCAAGTTATAAGAAAGTTATCAAAATTTAGTAGTCAAAAAATCATTTTCCATATATTTTTTATAAGAATAAAAAATATATTTAGGTATTGATAATATTTAATTTTTTAATTAGACACGGGGATTAAAATGAATATATATTTATTTGCTTTGTTCATGTTTCCATAAATTGTCCTGATATTTATATCATTTTCATTATATTATAATTTAAACTATTAAAATATTTATAATTTATCAGGTAACTTTTATATATATATATATATATATATATATATATTAATTTGTTAGTATTTAGTTTTCTAAATTTTTTTTTCTACACAAGTTTCCTTTTCCTCTTCTAATTATTTGACTTATTCTAATTCTAAAAAATTCACTCACCTCTCTGATATACATTTTCTATTATGACAATCTTGATTACACATTTTCTATTTATATAATTGTGTTCAAACAATGAATATTATTTTTACTCTTTTTAGAATTTTATTTATCATTTGTTTTCACATGAAAATGTTTAACTTTCTTAATTTCAAACGTTTAATTGTGTAAACCTTTTATTTTTTTGGTAATTTTAAAAAATAAAATATTTTTAATTTTTTTGACCATTAACTTTTGTTTTATTTGTAGAACTTTTTGTTTGGTTCAAATTATTTTCATTATCTCTTAACGTTTTAACGATTCAACTAGTTCTACGTGTTATCATATTCTTAATAAAACTATTCATATTTATCCTTTCTGCAATTTTGCTCAATGATTTATCAAATTATTTATTGGATACATATTTTATCATTTTTACTTTTTTTAGTTATTTTTTATATAATTTTTTTCTAACTCATTCATAAATATAATTTTATCACCATAATTATATAAATACATTTTATTTATTATAATATAATATTTTAATGTTATTATCATGACATTTTAAAAGTTGAAAATTTATGTCTAAATTTAAATTATTATTAACTTAATTCTTTTTTATGTGATTTTATTTAATTAGTTTATTGTAATCTTTATTAATTAATGTATAAACCAATATTTAAAAAACTAAAGAGATATTTGAAATATTTTAAAATTTAAATATTTATTTTCTTTTTATAACTTTTAAAGATATATTTTAACTTTATCTCATTAATGTTTTCAAGATATGTGTGGATTGTGTAATATTTTATATAATTTTTTCACAAATATTTAAAAATTGAATATATATATATATATATATATATATATATATATATATATATATATATATATATATATATATGATAATATCGTTTTTTTTTGTGTTATTTTGTAAAATTTAATCTTGAATCAATAAAAAAAAAGGTATAAACACAGATATATACCTATTATGTGACTAAAATGTGATGAGATGAGAATAAATGATGACGAATATAAATTTTTTACTTAGAAAATGGAGTGATGAAATGATAAAATTTGTCTATCCTAAAATATAAATAAAATTATTAATTTATGGGATATATATATATCCGTTTTCGCGGTTAACACTAAAATGGTTTAGTTTAATAGAAGAAAATATTTTATTTAGGTAATATAAAATAAAAAGACGTATTTGGAAACACAATTTAAATGCAAAATTGCATTTTAATATTTAACCGTAAAAACAACGTTCTATCGTACTTTAGATCATTCTGGAACCATTGAGCCCACCGTTTTCAACTCTTTCATCTTTTCCTATTCTCTCCTCTTATAAATTATTTCCTTCTCTGCAAGCAACAACGCCTTCACTCCCTTTCCTCACAGCCTGCCCTCCGCCAAGAAGGTTCTCTCCCTCAGCATCACTACTTGTCAGCGTTTTCATTCATTCGCTCTGTTTTTCTTTGTTTTTTCAATTTTTTTTTTAGAAATATTGGAGACTCTATTGCGTTGCTAAGGTTTTACATTATAGTCAATGTAATTTCCCCTGTCTCTTGTATTGAAAATGATTACTTGGAACCTATGCATATAAACAATTAGGTTAACAATTGTAGCAGAGTGTTTTGGGAACTAAATTCGTTACTTGATTATTTTACTGTCTTTAATAACGCCGACTGATTTTTGCTTGGAATAATTTGAGTCTTGACGTATGTTTGAATGAAATTATTTTTAAAATCATCTGTGTCAAGAATAATGGTTTGATTCTGTATCAAAATCTGAGAAATGAATTAATTTCTCAAATCTAATCATTTTTAGCTTATTTTTTTTCTATGTTTTTTTAGTTCTTAGCTTCGTTGACTCCACTTCTCTTTTGTAAAAGTTGATTTTCGTACATTGGGATGAAATTAATTATCTTAAAAGTATTTTTTTCTGTAAATTTATTTGAAGAATTCTAATATTGGATTTTATAAAATTGATTGTTGGAATGATTTGAATTTTACAGTTGTCAAACGTATCCTATGGATTCTAAAAAAGGGGACACCGGAAAACCTGCATTAGCCGCAAATGTTGCTTCATGTCGAAAGAAGAAGAATGAAGAAGCCAGTTTTATGGAGGACTTGAAAGATCACATTGACGAGTTTATTCATGCTTCTATGGATGAGCATAAAACTTGCTTCAAGAAAACAGTTCAGAAGGTTTGTGTTTATTTGAACCTAAGCTTTCTTATCTTGACAATTGTGTGCACCTCTTTGTTAACCTACATAGTGTTCCCTTTGGTTGATTTCAGATGTTTGGTATGTCCAAGGCTGTTGCGGAGAGGAACACTGACGCCCCCAAAGAAGTTGAAAGTTCTCTGCCTCTTCAGACAACTTTGGAAGGTTAGTTTCCGATTTGTTCTGAAGAAATAAATGCTCTGTTTCAGAAGCTCTCCAAGAATGTTGATACACTTAAGTGATAGATTAAGTTGGATGATACTTGTTTGAAGAACAGTTGATTTCATGAAAAAATAGTCCAGTGGATTAGGTTTTCAACCTAATCTTTTTGATAAACACTGCTATTTTCTTATGTTTTACTATGCATATACTTCTTTTTTATTTTGACCAAATTTATGTGTAATTTGACATAATTATAAATATGAGAACGGAAGAAGTTTGTGGATTAATCAGCTCCCACGACAATTTTGATATATAAGATTGGTTGGATAATCTATTTCTATTCTTTGAAAAAAATAAAAAGAATATACATTTAATTGTTATTATTTTTGGTAAGGATTTTTTCATCTCTAAACAATTTTTCTAAATAATATTTTAATCAGTTTTATATTTTACCGTATTTTACCTTTTTAATTTGAAATTCAAACTTTTGTATAATTTGGTGCTTAAAATATCAAAGTAGGCATTATAGTTCACCACTCTTTTTTTTTCAAATTCAAAACTAAAGGTTACAATTTTACCTATTTCATCTAAACGAAGGTACATCTTACCAATTCAACATGTGAGCTTACGGAATAGAACTCATCGGACAAAAATAATAAACGAAGTGAGAAATCGGGTCATGAAAAAAGTTTAATCTTTTTCCAAATGATCACATAAGAAATAAAAAAAAACAGTTCTTGACATATCTGCATGGAATGAGGATTTGCTGATGTGAAAAGTTTAGCATAGATGAGTATACACATCGATGAAAATAGGATCAATATATTTATAGTGGTTTTTATAAGATAAAAATCGAAAGATCTCATTTTTAAATTATACATATATAAATGTACACATATAGTAGAGATATGACAATTAAACTTGCTCAAAGGAAAATTATTTTTAATAGTTATATTAACTTTGAATTGTCAACAATATTTTTTTTTTGAAATAATATATAACATTCTTAGTGTTGAGATTATTATAGAAATTAATAAGTTATTTATTAAATTTTGATATTGGACATCTAACAATTCACGACTGATTATTGGGTATGATTAAATTCTTATAAGATTAATAATTAATTAAAAAAGAATTAATCAATTCTTAGTAACGAGTTTCAGTTCTATAAAAATAAAGACCTTGGCCTTGTTAGGATTACAGAAGAGTACCATTGGAGAGATACAACACCAATGAGACCTGAGTCTAACCACATAAGACACTGACACCACTCTCAACCCAAAATCTTAAGGTAATGAGTTTATGGGTCTTTATTCTTATATAGTAATCTACTTTCTCATTTCTAGTTAATGTGAGATTTAGACTCATACTTGAATTTCTAACAGGCCTTGGTATCATGAATAAAAGAAGAAAGGAATTTTTTAAGTCATTTACATGTGTTAACTTATTAAAATTTGACAATTATACAATATTTTAGAGTTAACATGTAAAGATAAAAGAAAATATTATAAGAAAATATTATATTAATTTTATTGTGGTTGGTATTATGAATGAAAGAAGAAAGGAAATTTTTTAAGTCATTTACATGTGTTAACTTATTAAAATTTGACAATTATACCATATTTTAAAATTAATATGTAAAGATAAAAGAAAATATTATAAGAAAATATTATATTAATTTTATTGTGGTTCTAAAATAAAAGATAATTTATACTACTCATTAATGAGTGTTGCATAATTTTTGTCTCCTACATATCTTAATGCATAATTTTAATAAATATAGAAATATAGATCTAATATTTTCGTCGTGCATGTTATACGATTTGTAACCTCTAGAAGGTGGTTGTGTTTGTAGAACGACGCTGACGAGCTTGGTGTGTGGGTTGTGTTGATGTGGTGAAGACGCTTTATTCTCTTTGGTTAGCAATTCGGGTAAAATGTCGTTCACCCGTAATAAACTAATCTAATTCAAAATTACCCAAAATTTACTAATCCAAATTGTTAATTGGTCGGATTTAGATTTAAAATAATAATTTCGGGTTGTGTATGATTAATCGTGTTTGGATCCGAATTGCTTAGTCTGGGTAGAGAAGACAAAAAGCAAAATAGAGATGAGAGACATGTTTCATTTTAGAAGAGCAACACTAATCGATTTGTAGAAAGTTACGCGTCAGTCAGTGTTCCATGTTCACCTTGTAGAGAGCCATATGTTTCTCTTCTAGAGGGTCAAATCCCTTGGTTTCCTTTTGTTTTTTTTATAGATTTTGAAGTGTTTTATTTTATTTTATTTTCTGAAAAATTTGTGTAGGCCATGTGTAATTCTTTTTGGGTGTTATCTTATTTTGTATATTTTAATAAATTTGAACTTTTGAAGGACATACTTATACTTGACCTGAACTAAGGAGAAGACAATACTCCTTGGTTGACATGAGATGTTGAATTTGGTAGAATCTATGCAACTTTTTCGGAGACATATTAGATATGGTGGAGTATCCACCTCTCATATATTTTCTATCAAATATTGAATTTTTGGATCATCTATCTATCAAAAATCTTCTCACCATGCTTCTCTTTATTTGGGAAACATGCTTTTCTCATTTTCTTATGCTTTTCACATTTTCTTCTTTTCTTGGGAAACAAAACTCACTGGCCACCTTTTCAATTCCTTCAACCCTAACTGCATCATCTTTTCTTCTTTCACAACGGTCCTTCCCTCTCATCCTTTTTTTATTCTCCTAACTACTCTTTCCACCACTATATTCATGTTCAATGCCTTTTTATTTAAGAAATCAAATCTTTTCTTTTGCACTTCATTTGCTGCCACTTTTTTCCTGGCTTTGGTTATTTACTATTTCTTAGTTTCTTGATTTTCTTTTTACCAAAATAATAACGCCTTTAAATACATTTTTTTTAATAACTCATATGAATTTATTTCAAAATATCAATACTTACATTCTAAATTATTTACAATTATTTACCAATTATATTTAATTATTCAGTTATATTAAAAATAGAATAAACAATTTTGAAGATGAGATCTCATTTTCAAATATGTTTTTTTATTTTCTCTATATCAATTCATACTTTCTTATTTACTCATATGTTATGATATCATTTATTTAGTTGAAATTATTCTTATTATATATTTATTTCAATATCATACACATCTAAATCATTTTTCAATTATATTTAATTATTCAATTATACTTAATTATAACATTGGTTAATATATGTAATATAATATTAATGATATAATATTAACATATCACATATAAAAAACATAAATTTTAATAGTAGATATTATTTATTTAAATAGCATGTCCTTTTTAGGATATAATAATAAATATTTAGTTTATTATATTAGATATTTATTTATTAATTCTTTTCCATCATTAATTATATCATATGAAATATTATATTATATGTTCGGTGACTATAGCAAAAGAAAAAAAAAACTAAAATATATATAATAATAAAAATAATGAGAGTTAAGATAAAAAAAGAATAAAAATAGTCAAAGTTTTATGGTTTTCTTTATCGGTAGTAGTCAAGGTTGTATAATGGTAGTAGTCAATACGGTCAGGGAAGAAGAAAAGAGGTTGCAGTGACATCCTTGACTGCTTCTTCTTCTGTAAGACCTTCTTTTCTGTTTAAGACAACGGAATATTTAAATATAATTATTATGTAGTTTAGACGTGATATCAGTTGTTCTAATCTCATAGTTGCAAATCGACTATTCTAAGAACAAAAATAAAATAAAATTAACTAATAAATTCATGTAGATTTCACATTTGAATTAGACTTATGGAGACTAGGGGACAGAGACTGATCTCGTTATTCAATTAAAATGTATTTTACAGTTATGTTTACTTCAATTTTTTCAATTTTAATAAATATCTTTTTTATATACTAATAAAATTATAATACATCACTTGATCATAATTATGCAAAAAACAAAGATTAAACTATTAATAATAAAATTTTAACATAGATCTTGTATATTTTGAATTTCAATGGATGGTGATAAAAAAAAAATTCATGACAATTACATTAACTTTTATATTATAGTAAATAAACTTTATTTATACAATTATAGTAATAAAATTATAATATAATAATGAGTTAGAAAATATAAAATAATGGTATCAAAATAATATTTAACATGATAAAAATAAACAACAAATAAAAATATTAAAAACTTATCAAATGTTTGTGTTAGAAACAATTTGAGAGACTATTAAATGAAACCACACAAAAGAAAACAAATGTATGATACTTTCAAGATTTGAAAAACCTTTTAAATATCAATATAGTCAATGGTCAAGAAATAACAAAAGTTGTTTAGTGAAACAAAATAGTTATTCAAATGAAACAAAAATTTATATTACCTAGTAAATGAATTGTTTATACTATTAAACACTTAAATTGAAAGTTTAAACATTTATGTTAAAAGACGGTATACAATAAATAAAAATATTAAAAAAGAATAGAAATATTCAAATGTAAGACATAAAAAATATTTAATTGACATACATCATTTGAACATAATTGTATAAAGGTTATGATAAGATAAAAATATTTTGGAGACGTGGATAAATTTTATGATAAACGAAACAGTTAGAAGAAATAAAAAATAAAAAGTGTTTAGTAATATATATATATATATATATATATATATAATTAATTGATTATCTATTTTTTATGTATTTTTTATTAATTGATTCTTTTATGTGAGGACATTAATTAATAAAAGAAAATATATAGAATTGAAGTCGACTTCAATTCAATTGAGATTACAAAACCGGTCAGAATCATGACAATTTCACTTAAAAAAATGTCGTGTACAATAAAGACTTATATTTTTTATAAAATAAAAGTCAAACCAATCTTATTTTCTAAATATCGATTCAAATTAACCCTTTTTATAAAAGGTATCGACATGGAATAAAAGGCATCGACATGGTAGAAACCGTGAAGTGGATGCAAATTCAATATTCGAAAGCCATGTAAAAATTAATAAGAGCACATTGTGAAAGCACAACTTTGTGTTTCAGAATTTCAAGGATGAAAGGAGAAAGAAGTTGTCTTGGGTTAGGAGGATGAATTTTTGAGAAAAAAAATATGAAGAGACTCTCGAAGCATTAGAAGTTAAAAAGGAATGGAGTAATTTTATAAGACTCGTCAACAACCAGAATCATACAACAAAATAAGACAACTACGAATTAAAGAAGAAGAACAACCAGGAGACAAGAGAAAAAGAATTAGATATCATACCATTCTCAGTCTCTGTTTTGAATTAGATATCATACCATTATCCGTCTTTTTTTTTATCACAATAATTAGAATGTTTAGGTTTAAAAAAACAAAAAATAATAACAACGATAAAAGATAAATTAACATATTATTATTATTATTATTATAGGTTTTCAAAAAATCAAATAAAAAGGTTTTCAGGTAAGGATATAGGCATATTGTAATATTTTGAGGAGGGTTCTGATCATTTTCTTACCGAGTATAATTTAACATTTCATAGAAACATATTTGAGATGGATATAATTTTATTCACTTTAGATTAATACAAAAGTTATCACAAAACCAAATTATAGATTTAGGAGTAAGTAAAACAATATTAATGATATTAAGAGATATTAGACTTAAAAAATTCAATCATTCAGTAATAGGAATATTAGAAAGTAATCTTCATGTCTTTCTTAATTGCTATCCAAACTTTTCTATGAATATTGTTAGAAATGAAAAAAAAACTAGTAATGTAATAAAATTATACGTGCAAATCCCAAATAAAATCATCACTAACACAAAAAAGGCCTTTAACGTCACTCCAATAACGTCTGCCTAAAAAAAGCCCAACGTTAAAAATGCGCGGTGGCATTTTTGTAAATAATGAGACATTTTTAACGTCTGCCCGCTCCACGTCAGACGTTACTTAACGTCTGTTCAAAAACGCCCCGACGTCACTCAAAAAAGGACGTCGGCCCCCAGCTCGACAGACGTCAAGGGACGTCGGACCAGCGTGCGCCAGACGTCACTTAACGTCGCCCCCCCCCCCCCCGGACGTCACTTAACGTCGGGCATAACACCCCCGACGTTAAGTTTTGCTTTATCTCTGCGCGAAACGCAGAACCCTCGCGCTGTTCATCGTTTTCGCGAGAGTTCCCGCCGGCGACGCCATTTCCGACCCCCTCCAGGTGAGTTTCGAAAGGTTTTGGCCATCAAACTTGTTAGGGTTTAATTATGGGTTGATTTTACGCGTTTTGAACCGATTATTTTCCGTTTTCATCCCCATTTGCAGCGTTTTGAGATTCGTCCCACTTGCACTTCGTTCCCATTTGGCCAGCAGTGTGCGGAGACCCTAGACTTCCTCTCAAAGTTCGTCTTTCAATTAGAGGAGGTTAGTTTTTCATTGTATGTATATATTTGTTCATTGTATGTATAGAATTACTTGTATTAATTTATAAATGTCATTATAGTTTTAGTCTTAGACTATTTTTTTGGCCTATTTTTATATTTTATTTAAAATTTTATAATAATATTTGTAAAATTAGTAAATAAAATTATATTTATTATTAGATATATGCATTTTAAATAATTCTCATTGCATTTTATTTTTGAATATTATTATTAGATATTATAGTATACAGTGAGCGAAACTTAGTTCCCGTTTGAGATTTAATACAAATGATTAAATTTTTAATCGTTTGTATTAAATCTTGAATTGTTCGATTGGACAGTTTGAAAAAATTATTTTTCATAATTTGCTACAATGTGTACATTGAGGTGTACGCATAAATTTCATAAAATTTCGATTGAGGCTAATTTGTGTTGTTATATGGATGCATACTTGATTGTGATCATGATTAATCACTTTCATTTCGTGTACTTCAGAGACCAATGCGAAATGCTGTCGAAATTTTGTGAAATTTATGATGTTTGACTTATTTGTACATGTGTTAGCAAATTATGAAAAATAATTTTTTCGAATGGGTAGGGCCTCACCTTGTGAGAGTTAAAAGTTTGAGATTGATTGAGTTTTTTACGAACATATAGTATGGATCGAAGCTGGATGAATGAGCGTCGCATAAGTGAAGAGTATGAAAAGGGGGTTTCTGAGCTTTTGCAATATGTTCAAGAACACGCAATCTCAAGTAACGGGACATATTTTTGTCCTTGTGTTCGTTGTCTTAATCAAATACGTCATGACTTAGGAATAATGCGTGATCATCTATTCATCTTTGGTATAATGAGAAGTTATACACTTTGGACTTGGCATGGAGAAGTATTAGACAAGCCTACAACGTCACGAGGAACAGATTATGTAGATGACTGGATGAATGATCATTTAGAAGATATGGTACGTGATGTTGGGGAGGAGAATTTTGGATATGTTGATGAAACATATCCAGAATTTGGTGCTGAGCCAAGAAACTTAAGACTTGGACTTGCTACAGATGGTATGAATCCTTATGGGAACTTAAGTAGCAAACATAGTTCGTGGCCAGTTTTGCTGATGATTTACAATTTATCTCCTTTGTTGTGCATGAAGAGGAAATATATGATGTTGTCTATGATGATATCGGGTCCTAGACAACCTGGAAATGACATTGATGTGTACCTAAAGCCGTTGATCGATGATTTGAAACTATTATGGGAAGAAGGTGTCGATGTGTATGATTCATATTCTGAAGAATTGTTTTGTTTGCGTGCAATGTTGTTTTGCACCATAAATGATTTTCCAGCATATGGAAACTTGAGCGGTTACAGTGTTAAAGGTCATTTTGCATGTCCCATTTGTGAAAAAAACACGAGTTATATTCAATTGAAGCACGGTCAGAAAACTGTGTATACAAGACATCGAAAGTTTCTTCCTCGAAATCATCCTTATCGTAGAATGAAAAAAGCATTTAATGGAAGTCCTGAGGATGAAGTTGTAGCGAGACCCCGCAATGGTGAAGAAATATACAACCAAGTGGAAAACATTGACATTGTGTTTGGGAAACATCCAAAGAAAAAGACCACGGAAAAAAGCATTTGGAAGAAACGATCAATCTTCTTTAATCTTCCATATTGGTGTAAACTTGATGTACGACATTGTATAGACGTGATGCACGTTGAAAAAAATGTATGTGATAGCGTCATCGGGACTTTACTAAATGTAAAAGGAAAGACTAAAGATGGAGTTAAAGCACAACAAGATTTGGCTGAAATGGGCATCCGTTCTGAGTTACATGCACAATCAATTGGAAGACGAACCTACCTGCCTCCAGCTTGTCACACTCTTTCTAGAAAAGAGAAGCAAATTTTTTGTGAGTGTTTAAGAAGTGTGAAGGTTCCCCAAGGTTACTCTTCAAATATTAGTAGCCTTGTTTCTATGCAAGATTTAAAGTTAGTCGGTTTAAAGTCTCACGATTGTCATGTGTTGATGCAACAACTTTTACCAGTAGCTTTTCGAGCCATCTTACCTACTTCTGTCAGAGGTATTCTAACACGTTTGTGTATGTTCTTCAATGCCATATGCAAGAAAGTTATTGACCCTCGAGTGTTAGACGATTTGGAAAATGAGGCCATTAGACTATTGTGTCAATTGGAAATGTATTTTCCACCTTCATTTTTCGATATCATGGTTCATTTGATAGTTCATCTTGTGAGGGAAATTCGATTATGTGGGCCAGTTTTCTTGAGATGGATGTACCCAGTGGAAAGATACATGAAGATCTTAAAGGGATATGTCAAGAATCAGTATCGACCAGAAGCTTATATTATAGAGCGGTACATTGCAGAAGAAGCCATTGAATTCTGCTCAAGTTATATGCCAAGTTGTGAACCAATTGGAGTTCCTAAGACTAGACATGAAGGTAAATGTGAAGGTAAGGGTGTGCGTGGAGTGAAGATTCAAAGTGTTAGTAGAAAATTAGTTGATCAAGCCCATTTGTACATCTTAAACAACACTGTAGAGGTCATTCCTTACATAACGCAACACATTGATGAAACGAAATCAGCACATCCACGAATGAGTGAAAAATGGGCACTTAATGAACATAACAAAACATTCTTATCATGGTTTAAGAAAAAGGTTTACGCGACTCCAAATGTTTCTGAAACTCTATTGAGGCTAGCTCGTGGACCGAACAATGATGTCATTACATATGGCGGGTACTACATAAACAATCATTGTTTTTATTCAAAGATGGAAGATGACAAAAGTAGAGTTCAAAATAGTGGGGTTACACTTCAAGCTGAATCTGTACATTTTGCCAGTTCTAAGGACAAGAATCCAGTTACAGCATCCATGAGTTACTTTGGAATAATACACGAAATATGGGAAGTTGATTATGTGACTTTTAGAGTGCCAGTTTTCAAGTGTAAATGGGTTGATAGTAATTCGGGTGTTAGCACAGATGACTTTGGCTTTACTTTGGTGGATCTTAACAAGATGAGTGATACAAATGAACCATTTATTATGGCTAGTCAAGCAAGACAAATTTTTTATGTCATTGATCCAGCCAATCAGAAATTGTCAGTTGTATTGGAAGGAAGAAACATGCACGTAAATGATGATGAAGATTGTCTAGACATACTTGAGACAACGTCTTTCTCATCAAGAACCATTCAAGACAAAGTTGATGATGTAACTGATGACATCCATGCTATTCGAAGTGATCACAATGAAGGCATATGGGAGAACACAATTTCTTGATAGGTGTTTATTTAATAATATTGTCACATTTACTTTTTTTTTTATTTTTCTTCCTGTTTTAATATAATAGAGGTTAATTGAGTATATTTTCATTGTTAACATTTCCTAATGATATGTTTCAGGTATGACAAGCTCCGGATCAGACCAGGAGGGACCTGGTAGATCTGTGACTCGGTTGCCGGATGTCACAAACCGACGAGAGAGGATGCCGGTCCACATTGATCCTCGATCGGGTGAACCCAATGGCCCTTGGGAAAAAAAGTACCGTAGCTACATAGGAATGTTGGCCAAAACGAAAGTTTCTATTGCAATTGCATGTTGGGATGACGTCGCGGAGGTCGAGAAGAACCTTCTATGGCAGGATCTTGTGGTATGTTTACTTAAACCAACTATAGTATTTTTTTATGTTACTGTTAACATAACATATTTTATGTTTTAAACAGCACAAATTTGAGATTACTCCGAACACTGAGCGAATTAGAAAGAAAGTCTTATCTCACATAGCCACCAGATGGAGGGACTTCAAGGCAAGGCTCACACGTTTATATGTGTTTGGAGATAGACAACATGACACTCCTTGTGAGAAGTACAAAATCTCGGAGGAGGAGTGGATGCAATTTCGTGCATGTAGAGAGTCTGGAGACTGGCAGGTTTGTTTGTTAAATTTGTTTATAGTGACACTAGTCATACATTTCTGTATTCAAACTATTAAATAATGTTATGTGTGGCAGGAAAAAAGGACAGCAGCCCAACAAAGACAAAGGCTTAATGATACACCACATGTACTCTTTCGAGGTGGTTATGCATTATTGGAGAAAAAATTGAAAAAGTCGCGTGCACAGACTCTGGGACTTGAGTCCCCTGACCTAGTGGATGCAATTCCTAGGTACGAGATGTGGAAGGCTGCTCGGACTAAGTCCGATGGGCAAATGACATCACAATCAGCTCAAATCATATCTCAAAAAATAGTAAGTACAAATCTTATTTGACTATCATAGTTCATATGTTTCTCCTTTTGATTAAACTTTCTTTTGTGGTGTAGGATGAATTAATTGAGCAAGAGACTCAGGGTTCGTTTGTTGGCCATGGTCGGGACGATATACTCACAACGGCAATTGGAAGGCCAGAGCACCCAGGACGTGTGCGTGGTGTTGGAGGTGCCATTGGTCTTCGAGATTACTTTGGTCCTCCACAAAGAAGTAATGAATCGTTGAGTCAAGAGGCCTTGAGGAAGATGGAGCAACAAATGGAGGAAAGATTCAACCAACGCATGGGAATTATGGAGCAACGTTTTATGGAACAACTTCAACAGCAACAACAAATACAAAGAACACTTGAAGAAAAGCTTCAGTCCATGCAGCAACAGAACATGGAATTACCCACTCAAGCTCCAACAGGACAACGTGTGAGTACAAAAGGCTCATGCTCTGGTGTAGATCATACTGACTACACAAGTCAGTATGAGCTATTGGTTGATGAAGACCCCCCGCGCGTAGTGGCCATAGGACGACAACTTCAGGGTGGGGAGATTATCCATGGTGTTCCTCTATTGCCCCATCATGTGCGTGTGATGATTGATGAAGTTCGAGATCCCCATGCCCAAGTGCCTGTGCCAACTTCAGAAATCCAATTTGTTGGGGAAGCTTTAGGCACATTTATTGCTTGGCCTAAAGCATTGATCATGCCATACTTTAGCCCACCAAAGGTATTATGACATCATGTTTTTAGTAGTTCAATCTTACAATTTATAAAACTTTTAACGTCAAACCTTTCTAAATCTTTATTTCAGTCCACTCGTCCTGAAAAACAGCCGGTCCGACGTCCACGTGTTATACGTGAAGATGATGAAATGGCGGAAGCAGAAGATGATCCTCTAGGAAAGCTGCTTCTGAAATTACACAAGTTGAAAAGAGGACCGGTAGAGCTAGAGTGGGAGTTAAGAGTATTTGGCCTCCATTGTCATGTCCCATTGTACATAAACCTGAATGATGCACTAGAGATCATTACAGGAGACAAGATGTTAAATATTTCAGTCATACAACTATGGTGCATGTAAGATTTTTTTTATTGTATTTCATATTTAAAGCAAAGAATTGGTACCTTTTAATATTATACCTAACTGTCTTCTTGTAGGTACATGGACAAAGTCATTGTGGACCAAGGTCGATCTTCCGTCTATGGATTCATTGAACCTCAAACAATTCAACCTTCGGGAAACTCACCTGACCAAATCAAACTTTATTTGCAAACATGGATGGTTGAGTCAAATAGAGAGATCTACTTTGCGCCATACATTGATTCGTAAGTGTTTTTGCTAATAATATTTTGTGAAGTATTATTAATTATTTTGGCTAAGTATTTGTGATTGATGGTAGGTATCATTGGCAACTTTGTCTCATCATTCCAAGACAATGCCTAGTTGTATGGTTTTGTTCATGCCATAGGAAGATTCCACCAGCTTTTAAAAACATGTTACAAGAGTAAGTATTATTTTTTTTTCAATCCTAACCTATGTATCTACTTAGTTATAAAAACTTATATATGTTTTATGTTTCCAAAATTTCATTAGAATTGTGGGTAAACCTAGAGGCCAACAACTTAAAGTCATATATCCAAAGGTTAGAACTCATTCATTTTAAAGTTATTAATTTCTGTATGTCAACTTATGACTTTGATGTGTTTATTTTATTTGTAATGTTCAGTGTAACAAGCAAGAAGATTCATGGGAATGTGGATATTATGTCATGTCTTGGATAAGAACAATCATTCGAGCTGCAGTTAAAGATGAATGGATAGAGGTAATTATATATATCTTTCACATATTATAAATCATATCAAACTTTAAAGAATGATATTCATACATAATGAAATTGTATTACTTTTTCAGCGATTCAAGAATCCATCACCTCTACCAAATGACATTATCCACACACTAAGACAAGAATGGGCAGCATATCTATTGGAGAGATGGAGTTGATACCACATGAATTAGAACTCGTTTTAAAAACTTTATTGTACAAGAATTTCATGTTGAAACTTTTAGTTTGTTGTTATTTATATTAGTTTAGAATATATATTGAAACTTTAGTTCTATTATATATAACTGTAACTCTAAAATTGTGCTGAAAGTTTTATGAAATTGTTCTGGGAATTTTCTGATTTTCAGGTGTGTGGATATTGTAAAAACAGTCAAATTTTTTTAAAAAAATGGTGCAGTTTGACGTCTGGTGTGCCCTAACAGACGTAATTTAACGTCGGACTGTTGCAGGGCCGACGTTATTTAACGTCTGACAGTCTCTGACAGACGTTAAATTGCTCAGTTTTTTCCCTCTTTCTGGTGCAAAAATTGACGTCTGCTATTACTGGCCCCGACGTTGGATAACGTCGGACTCCCAAAAGGACCGACGTCAAGTGACGTCTGCTATTTTACCGACGTTATTTTGACGTCACCCGATACGACGTCGGTGTTTGGGCAGACGTCAAAGGTCGAAAATGTCGGACGTTAAAAGACTTTTTTGTCCAATAGTTTATAGAATTTATTACAATGTTACAAAGATTATAATTACAAAGACTTTCAAAAGATGAAACAATTAGTACATTCCATAAGGATTTAATCATGAGGAAGGAATAAAGTAAATTTCCTGGATAGAAAAACAAAATTTATAACACTCAAATTAGATAAATAGTTTAAAGAATGAGTAGATTATCATCTTTAAAAATAAAAGTACTATAATATATAAAGAAACTCTCTTGAATATTTGCTGATAATAATTTTTAATGTAAGGGGTTTAGATAATATTACTATAATAATAACAAAACCAATATATAAAGAATAAAGAATATAAGAAATTAGAGCCCCTCATTATTCCGAATCACATCTCGAATATTAAATACTTTTAAGTAGAGAAAAAAACCCTTTAAAATAAATAAAGAATGGATGATATCTATATAATAAATACAAGATATATTGGTATCTTCATATACAACCTTCTCTATAATCCTTATAATAAAATTTTACAGTTATCTAAACCAGAAAAATATAAATTTATATTTTTTTATTGGTTTTCAAATCATACCAAAATTAATAATTTAGACTATCAATTTAATTATTCAAATTTAGTTTTAGATGATTTATCAAAACAGTTAACCGAGGCCAGGAAATCCTTATTCATTATTTTATTTTATATGTATTTATGATATGCATTTAATGTCTGAGTAAATATTTTGATTAAATATATTTTACAATCCGTTATGATATATATAAGATCTGAGTATATATTTTGATTTGAAATATTATCACAATCAATAATTAAATTCAAAGATTTGTTTTTATAGTGATGATAAAATTCTGTTTGTTATATAATTTTTTCTTTTCGTCTATGACAATGTATAACGATATAACAATATATAAAATGGATAGTACTCCGTGTTTATCAATATATGTGAATATGTAAGGAGAACGTTTTAAATAAGGAAAAAAATGGAGACAGTTGTTATTTCTTAATCTTTTATATTTTTGAAATATTTTGTAAATCCTATTTAAATAAAATATAATTTACAATATTTTTAAAAATATAATAGGTTGATATTATATAAATCTTGAAAACAAACAAAATTTCAACTTTTGATGGTTGCAATGAAATTAAAACCTATTTAGATGTGTAACATTTAAAATTATTTTTGATTACAAAATCAAATCAAATTATTACTAGAAGCAATATGAAGATGGATGATAAAGATAAACCGGGCTTTTTTGTATTTGGTCCCTTTTTACTCGAATTTGTAAAAAAAGGTTTCTCAAATTCTTTTTTTACGAAAGTGGGTTATGTTGCTCGGAGGGAGGACGACTTTGAGGCTGAAGTCGTCTTCCATGATAACGGTTTATTTTATTTTTTTAAAAAACAAAGTCGTCAGGTAGGGGAACGATTTTTGTTTGGCGCGTGGTAAAGTCGTCTTTGCAAATGACGACTTCATTTTGAGTTTTTTTAAAAAAAAAATTTCACAAAATATTATAAATAAAAATAAAAATAAACATTAATATATTTTTAAATTGATTAAAAAATAAAATACAATAATTTAGTTACTGGAAAATAATAAAACAGTCATCTATGTCCTCCAATTCCACATGTTGGTCTTCTTCTGGGTCTGTTGGGACGTGTTGGAGGTTGTTGTGGTTCATCATCATCATCATCATCATCATCTTCATCTTGATGACTTTGGACATTTTGCGAAATTTGTGGTGATTGGGAAGGCATTGGCGGAGGATAGAATGACATTGATGATGAAGATCCTAGATAATAGGCAGATGGTGGTGTCATAGTTGTGGTGCCAAACATATGTGATGGACCAGCACCATAACTTGACTGATGCGGGAAGAAACCATATGGAGAAGGGACGTGTTGGAATGAGGTGTTTGATGGGTTGCCAAATTGAGAATGTGAATGTCCAAACATTTGACCCTGACCCATAGGCAACTGTCCGAAAAAGGGTTGGGGATGATGTATGAAATCTGGAGAAGACCCAACATGGCCAGTGTAAGGTTGTGAAGCAGGCTGGGAAGGTTCTTGTGACATATCGTACTGTAAAATAAATAACATGGTTATTGTTATGAATAAGTATGTATGATAAATAGATGTACAACATTGTAGTATAAATAACCTCATCGTCGGAAGATTCTGTCGATGGAGATATATAGTGGATAATGTGTTTTATGTACCACTGCATATACGGTGTTTCATCACGCAAATGGTCGTTTCCGCTGAAAGGTGTACCTTGAACGATCCGATTTTGTCGATCATTCCAAATTGCAATCCACTGGTGATGATGTCCTACCCAATCTCTGTCGTTTCTCCCCCTCAAGTCATCCATGTGAACTTGATCCAGGTTAACTGGCTCAGGCGAAATGTTTTGTCTTAAACCAAATTGACGCATCACCCTATCCGCCTGATGGATTTCTACTGTGGCGAAGCAAATTATTGGGACTGTTGCTCTGGATACCGGAGGGATGTCAACCACAATCAATCGACTAACTTCTTGTCAAGTGTAAGGCCTCCACAAGAACTGAAACAAAATTGTAGACATTAGTTTGAAATGTTAAAAAAGAAAAAAACTTTGATTTACCTTAAGTATTACCTGTCTTGTACGTAGTTGATCAAATCTCAACCGAAATTCAGTTACTGAAATTGAAGCTGGATTTATCCGATGCGTTACATTCATCCGCCTAAAAAAATGTAGCAATTTCAAGTTAGTTAAATGGCAAAAAAAAAAATTTAAAAGTTAGCTTTTTACCTTCTACAAACAGGGAAACCATCCCCATCAGCCACCTCCTGATCACTTAAAGGTTGAAGTTGTGGGGCTATAGAAGTAATCCTCTCCCAAGCCCAACATTGTAACAAGATCATGCATCCACCAATATTTTCTTGGCGTAGGTGAATGCCATGATCTAGGCAACAATATAGGCAGACCAAAACTGTAGACCCCCAACTATAATTCCTGAGTACATTTAAGTCAGCTAGCCTAAGTAGATACATGACATGTACTCTAGATGCAGACGTGTCTGACATTAAAATGCTTCCAATCAATGTGAGAATGTACGCTCTCGCATATTGAGCAATAACCTCATTGTTTGCATTCGGTGGAAGCTGTTGGAAAGTAGAGTTTAACCAAGAAACTCTAATTGAGTTCCCTCTTATCACCGTCAGTGGTGGGATGACACCTAGGTGTTCATGGAAGGTGGCAAATATGTCTTCAACTGTAGTGGGACCAGTGACCACATCTCCATCTATCGGTAGGCCAAGGAGGACGACTACATCCTCTAGTGTCACAGTAGTCTCTCCATGGGGGAGGTGAAATGTGTGAGTTTCTGATCTCCACCTTTCTAATAAAGAACTGATGAGGAAGTGGTTGACATCCATGTCCAGGATATATAAGGCGTGTCCGAATCCAGTCCGTTGAATTAAATTTATGACATGGGGATCAAGTATGTCTTGGTTGTTTAGTATCCAAACTCCAGCTCTTCTCGGTCTAAGAACCCGTTCTCGTCCTTCCCATAAGTCGTGAGTGATATGTTCGTGTTGAAGCCGAAGTAGTGACATATCCTGAGATAGACGTCCATTTTGTGTCATGCTAAACGTGTTTAGAAATTGAAAATAAAAATTAGAACATAATTTGGAATTAATTGACAACAAAATATTAAAAGATAGTTGAACCTTGAAAGTAGAAGCAATGAAATGTGTGGTGAAGTGTTGAAAACTCTCCCAATGCGCGCAACCTCAAACTGCTAATCCAAGCTGAATGCACAAAGTGATGAATATGTGCAACTTGAGAGTATTTGAACCAATGCTCGAAATTTCTTGACGTGATTTTCCACAATGCACTGTCTATCAAATTTTAAAAGTTGTTCGTGGCTTGTGGTTGTGAGAGCATTCAATTAAAGGTTTAAAGGTTTAAAGGCTGCCACCATTTTGGACGAATGCATGCAAATTTTTATCTGTGCATGGCATAGGGAGTAGGAGGAATCTCTGCCACTCCATTAATTACACTGATTCCATGGTGGTGGTGTAGCGCACAGTCAACAGCACAATCAAGCAAAATAATTGCGCGCGCGTGATGGTGTCAGGTCGAGTGAAGGCAAAGTCGTCAATGACGCGGACGACAACCCAATTAAAGTCGTCATCCACGCGGACAACAATCAATTGAAATCGTTAGGTGGCCTAACGATTTCTCTTTAATGGCCACCAACTCCGTCCTGACATGCACCGGTTTGTGTTTAATGAAGTGGGTCGTCCGTCCTGACATGTGTTTAATGAAGTGGGTGGTTTAATTAATGAAGTCGCTTACTTTTAAGAGAAAGACGTTGTAATTAAAAGCGGCTTCAGCCATACTAAATGTGCTCGTGGGCAGGAAGCAGGGTCTCTTAAAGTTCATATTTATACTCATTTCAGTAACATTTTAGTAGAGACTCATTCATTTTGTTTTGTTCGTACCTTCATCAAATTTATACACAAATGACAGATCAATTGAATCAATATCTAGATATTTTGTCTGATTTTAGTGAAGATGATTTGGTTACCAACCAATATACAATCCATACAACGTATCATAGTGGGTCATCAAGTCACACCTCACTTGAAGCTTCAAATCCAGTGACTGAAAATTCACTATGTGTTGGCATGTCTTTTGACACAAAAGAGTCCACAGTGTCATGTATCAAGCAATACCATATTGACAATGGTTATAGATTTGCTGTTGTTGAGAGCAAATCTGAAAAATTTATATGTCGATGTGTCGACTACAAAAAAGACTGCCCGTGGCGTTTACGGGCTGCTTATAGCAAGCGAAGTTTGAATTGGGAAATTAGAAAGATTGACGGATCACACACGTGTTTGTCAACCATGCAACCTGCAGATCATGTCAACCTTGATTCCAATCAAATTGGTTCTATTGTGATGAACTCTGTAAAGGAAAATCCTTCCATACCTATCAAAAGTTTGGTAGCTGAAATTAAAAATCGTTTCGGATATTCAGTTTCATATGACAAAGCCTGGAATGGTAAGCAAAAAGCGCTTGCTAAGGAGTTCGGAGATTGGGAAGAGTCTTACAATGAACTTCCCAGGTGGTATCAAGCTGTACAAGAAAGCAATCCCGACACAATAATTCAATGCACTGGATCTCCTATACAAGTAAGTGGCCAACCTGACCCTTCTTGCTATATTATGGAATGTGTATTTTGGTCTTTTGGACCATGCATCCAAGGGTTTAACTATTTCAAGCCAGTTGTCCAAGTAGATGGCACATTTCTGACAGGAAGATATCAAGGGACATTGCTAACAACACTAGCTCAAGATGGGTCACGTAACATATTCCCTTTGGCCTTCGCAATAATGGAAGGAGAAACAAAGGAGGCCTTAATATGGTTTTTTCAACTCTTAAGGGAGCATGTTACACCACAATCTAACCTCTGCTTGATAACAGACAGGGGGAAAGGCATATTGGCAGCCCTACAATCTGAAGAAGTACAATGGGAAGCAGATGGACTGCAATCAGTATACTGCATATATCATATTGCTTCAAATTTCAACAAAAAATTCAAGAATCACGAATTGAAGAACTGGTTAAAGAATATGGGTAATAATTTTTTTCTTTCATTCACCACATTCAATAATTAAACTAACTAATATAATTGTATTTTTATAGCTTACGAGGTGAAACAACCCATATTGGATGCTAAATTGGCAGCTTTGAGATCCTATTCACCAGAAGTGGCATCTTGGATTGACAGGATACCACTACAAAAATGGACTCAGGCCTACGATGGAGGTAGTAGATTCAGGCACATGACAACAAACCTGGCAGAATGTATGAATTCTGTTTTAAAAAGAGCTCGTTCATTAGCAATTTGTGCTCTAATTAAGGCAACATTTGAAAGGACCGCAACATGGTTTGTTGAGAGAGGGGTTAAGGCAGATTTCATGTTACGAGCAGGCCACGAATATACAAAGGAAATTAATGCTATCATTAGAAAAAATCAACAACAAGCGAAAATGTGTCAAGTTCGTTTTCTCCACATGATCACCGCCTACCAATGTCTTTTACAGTTAGATTAAATGATTGGTGGTGTGATTGTGGTCATTTTCAAGCTCTTTGACTGCCTTGTCATCACGTAATAGGTGTTTGCTCTTTCTCGCATATAGAACTAACCTCATACATCCATCCAGTTTATAGCCTCTACAACATCAATAAAGCATATGAAATACAATTTCATCCGGTTAGGAATAAAGAATATTGGTCACCATACACCGGATCAAATTTCATTCCAGACCCAAACATGTGTCGTAGGGTAAGGGGAAGACCACCAACTAATAGAATCCATAATGAGATGGATGAACCAAATCCAAATAGACGAAGCAAATGTTCATATTATAGAAATGAAGGATATCATAGGGGTAACTGTCCCTATCGTCAATAATTTTATTATGTAATTTTTATTATGTTATGTTTATTATGTAACTTTTATTCTGTTATTTTTATTACGTATCATTTAGGTTGCACATTTAAATTATGTTATTTCTGTATTTTTTAAAATTTATTTATTTTACCAATAACAAAATTAATTCCCAATAAATTAAATGTAATAACTACTTTTAAGAAAATTGTGTAAAATAAATTGAGGTTAAAAATAAAGAAAACTGAAAATTTTTAAAAAATAAAATAAAAGTGCAACGTTAAAAAAAAAAAAAAACTGAAACTGGTCTTCTGCCTGACAACTCTGGTATCCTGCCTAACGACTTCGATTAAAAAAAAAAGGAAACCGGCCTTTGGGAGGACGACATAAGCCAAATTTACAAAAGACCCATATTTACAAATTATTGGTTAATATTTACAAATTATTGGTCAAAATGACCCAAATTTACAAAAAAAGCCGATAAACTGATATACGAAGATATGATTATTCTAATAAATAAACAAGAAAATCAAGAAAGAAGATATTGAAGAGCGAAAACATTTGTGATATATAAATGGGTAGAGAATTGTAAAAACGGTAGAGAAACAAGTGTAAAAAAGAAAGGATCGAGTTGTTGAGAAAAGAAAGTGGAGAAGATGAATGGTAATGGTTGAAAGAGTGAAGAAGGGATGAAATGTGAAAGAAGAAGAAAAGAGGATGCAGTTAGGGTTGATAGAAAAAGTGATGAGAATGGTTCAAAGAAGAAAAGAAAAAGCAGCGTGGGAATATGCAGAGATGGACCCAGAAATTCAACATTTGATAGAAACAATATAGGAGGTTGATAACTGTCCCCCAATGCTAACAGGACAAATAACTCTTCTGATAAAACCTCTAAGACCAAAGTTGCAGAGAGTTTACAAAATTCAAGATCTCATGCCATGCACTCACCAAGGATCCTCGTATTCTCTATAGTTCATCAGATCAAAACTGCAAGGATCTTATTCTCCAACTTTTGTTTCATATGTTTCTTGTATGAATTTGATGTTCTTATTATGAACAGTTTTTGCTTAAGTTTTGAGAGAGTAAAAATTCAAGTTATCCTTTAATTAGTATGGGTTAACATTCGTGTACAATAATCTCTTTCATTCTTATAAACATTTCTCATGTATTTAGGTCTGTAATATTCTTTTATTGCAGAAAGAAGTTCTATGTTTTATCTCTTAAGCCTAATTTTATTTAGACCTTGTTATTGCTTGAAACGTGAAACCCTCACATACGAATATATTATTTAATTATTTGAGTTTATTTGGATTTAAATATATGAATATTTTGAAAATCTCTACAAGAACTGTTATTCCAACTTCTCTAATTTTAAGTGATAAAAGTATAGTCGGTTTTTATTTGAAAATCTCTACAAGAACTGTTATCATATCTTAACTATAGATAATTTTTTTTACAATTTTGTTGGATAATGTATTAAATCATTTTTAGAGTTCGATCATTCTTACTATCTTTTAATTTTTATTTATTTATTGTTTTTATCATGCAAAACATTGTTTAAATGATTTTTTACATAAATATGATTTTTTTTTTGTAATTTTATTATCATAATTATGTAAATATATTTTATTTGTTATAATATAATATTTGATTAACATTGTCATGAGATTTAAATGATGAAAGATGGATGTCTAAATTTAAATTATTATTAGTTTTATTTTTATTTTCGATTTCGTTAGAGTAATATATTATAATTTTTATAAAGGCATAAAAAAAGATATGTCATTATAATTTAAAGAATACAAATAAAATGTTAATGAGACAAAGTTGTTAAAGGTAAAAGTTACTATTACTATCTTTATAATTTTTGTTTGTTTGTATAGTTTTTTGTTTCGTTCATATAATTTTAATTATTTCTTAACTCATCAACTACTTTAATATATGAAATTTTTTGTCTTTAAGGTATTTTTATTTTATTATATTTTTAATTATAAATATTTTTTTCTTTGTACAATTTTGTTGGATGGTGTATAAAATCTTAGGACACACATTTAATCATTCTTACTTCTTTTAAATATTGTCATTTGTTATTTTTATTATACAAAATATTGTTTAAATGATTTTATACATAATTATTTATATTTTCTAATTTATCATAATTTAATTTTATTACCATAATTATATAAAAATATTTTATTTACTATAATATAATGTTTTAATATCATTTTGATTGACATTTATATTATGAAAAATATATGTCTAAATTTAAATTATTATTAATTTAATATTTTTTATTATTTTGTTAGAGAGTATATTATAATATAATCTTTATAAAGATATACAAAAAAATATGTCATTATAATTTAGAAAATACAAATAAAATGTTAACGAGACAAAGTTGTTAAGGTAAAAGTTACTATTCTTATAATTATTAAAATAAGTATGAATAATTTTCATAATTTTATTATAAAAAATTTAGTTTTAAGAAAATAGTTAAATCTCAAATAAAAAAATCAATTTTTGAAAACAATCACTTAAAATATAAGATTGACAAATTAATTATTTTAATTTAAGGAAATAATTATTTAAATGGTAAAAATAAAAAGTAAATATGCATATCAAAATGTATTTAGAAAGAAAATTGAAATGCAAAATTACATTTTAATTTAAGCGTAAAAAGAAGGTTGTGTCTTAGCTTACAAGTTAGATGATTCTAGATCCCCGTTTTCTCCTATTTCATCTCTCTCAGCCTGTGTTCGTTTAAACAAATAGTACTGTAGGAGTAGATTTGGAAGAACGGATTTAGAATTGAAATTCTGTTCGCTTTAAAAGATATGCAAAGATCTGTGCAGATTGATTTAGAAAAAGTTATCACAATTTCATCTCACCATACCAGCAAAGATTTGTGCGGATATATTATTTTTGACATTTTTCTCCTCACGCTTTAAAATTCTGTTATACATTATAAATAATTTTATAATAATTATTATATTAATTATTAAATATATATTATTTGTTTTTATAGTTTATTATATATATATATATAATAGTTTATAATAATAAATAATATAATAATATAAATTTAATACTTATTTTTAATAATATATATAATAATTATTAATAATTATAATATGTATAATTATAACTATATATAATAAGTAATAATATATTTAATTATTATTAATAATATATATATATATATATATATAATAATTAATATATTTTTAATTTATTTAATCATAATTTTATTAAATTTTTATTTTGAGGGTACTTTGGTAAATTTTAAATTTTTTATCTATTATAATTTTTTTAATCTATCACATCAATCAAATTATTCACTAACTTTCATAAAATTCATCTCTAAATTCACTCACTTTACTTTCTAAATCCTCTTAAAAAAACACACATATTCATCCACTCAAATCTATATAAATCAATCCTCACACTCTCCCCCAAATTCATCTTCTAAAGTGAACAGAGCCTCAGTCTCTTATAAGTTATCGTCTTTCCTTCTTTCTCTGCAACTAACAACACCAACACTCTCTCTCTCTCTCTCTCTCTGCCAACAAGGTTCTCTCCCTCACCATTACTACTTCTCATCGTTTTCATTCATTCGCTCTCTTTTTTTTTTGTTCAATTTTTATTTTTAGAACTATTGAAGACTGTATTGCGTTGCTAAGGTCTTACAGTATAATCAATGTAATTTCCCCTGTCTTTGTATTGAAAAAGATTACTTGAAACCTATGCCTATAAAGAATTAGGTTAACCATTGTATTGTGTTGTAGCACAGTGTTTTGGGATCTAAGTTCGTATTAGTTTACTGCCTTTAATAATGCTGACTGACTTTTGCTTGGAATAATTTCAGTCTTGAAATATGTTTGAATGAAATTATTTTTAAAATCAACTGTGTCAAGAATAATGGTTTAATTCTGTATCGAACAAAATTTGAAAAATAAGTCAATTTCTTAAATCTAAGCTTTGTTCACTCCACTTTTCTTGTGTAAAAATTGATTTTCTTACATTCAGATGAAATCAATTATCTTAAAAGTATTTTTCTATAAATTTATGTGAAGAATTCCAGTATTTGATTTTTGGAATAATTTCAATTTTACAGTTGTCGAACATATCCTATGGATTCCACAAAAGGAGATATCGGGAAACGTTCATTAGCTGCAAGTGTTACTTCATGTCGAAAGAAGAAGAACGAAGAAGCTATTTTTTTGAGAACGTGAAAGATAATATACTTTTTTTGAGAACGTGAAAGATCATATTGACGAATTTATTCATGCTTCTATGGATGAGCATAAAACTTGCTTCAAGGAAAAACTTGAGAAGGTTTTTGTGTTGTGTTGTGTTGAAATTGTAAGCTTTGTTATATGGGGAATTGTATGAAGCTCTTTCTTAACCTACATTGTGTTTGATTTCAGATGTTTGGTATGTCCAAGGCTGTTGCAGATATGAAGAAATAAATGGTATGTTTCAGAAGCTCTCTCCAAGGAAACGGATATAAATAAGTGATATTTTAAGCATATAGGAATTTCCCATATCATTCTACCTACTTTAAAACTATGGCTGTACTAACCCTTAGCATATTACTATAACTATCAATTTTCTCTATTTACTTTTTAATATCCTTTATATTAGATACCATATTTCTCAGTCTTTTAATAAAATCCTTTACATTTCTAATTAACTAGGAAAGGCATCAAAATAAAAATTAATATCACGTTATTTAAATACATTAAATATATGAATACGTGATCAAACGTTTAACATGCTGATTTTTCTGCGGAGTTTTTAGATAGGAAACTTTATACGATATTTGTGGAAACTATTTATAATATCATATTTCTTTTGGAAATAATTTTTTTTAATAAGTCATATTATAATATGAACTATTTTCGGTAATACATGATAATATAAATCATTTCGTAATCCTTTCCCCTTCCTTTTTTTTTAATTAAAAGAAAAATCTTACTGCTACTGCTAATACTCTTATCTCGTGAAACTAGTTCTTGAGTGAGAAATTTTCATATATTTTCCTTCAAATAAAGCCAAATAATTAAATAATATAGGTGAAACTAGTTCTTGAGTGAGATTTTCAAAATTTTCATATATTTTCCTTCAAATAAAGCCAAATAATAAATAATATTGGCGTATTTTCAACCAATTTTATCGTCATGTTTCAACCATTAAAACCGTTTAAATAAAATATGCAAATAAAAACATGTAAATAAAATTACGCTTTAAGAGATATGATCAGTGTATTTTCAGTAATAAATTTTTTTACATTACATAAATATAAATATGTCTGGTATATATCTGAAAAACATTACTGCATATAAATTTTAACTTTATAAGGACACCTTAAACTTTCACACTCACACGAGTTACTTTTAGTCTACACCTATATACTTTCTATCAAATAGTGGAGGCAATCCTAATTTTAGTTTGTGTTCTGTGTACCTCACATTTTCTATCAAATATTATTTTTTGGGATCATCTTTGTAGCATCTATTTATTAAATATTTTCTCACATTGCCTTTCTTTTCTTATCTCAACTATTATCACCACATGCTTTTCACATTCCTCTTTTTCTTGAAAAACAAAAGTTTCTTTTTTTAATGTAAATTGATTCAATTTAACATTAAAATTATAAAAATAGTGTAAATGTTAACATGACTTTATTAAGAGGAAGTGGTTTGATTATATGTGATTTTACTTGAGTTGAATTAAAGTCCTTTGTATATGACATAACTTTGGTGTGGGGGGAGAAAGTTGGTATAATGTGATATGACTTTGATTAATATAATAATTTTTACATTAGGAGTAAGTTGTATTGAAATGATACGACTTTGGTTGTTTATTGTTTTTTAAGAAGTCATGTGATGTTGATATGACTTCAGCGTAGAACGGAAGTAGTTTTAGTTTGGAGTGGCTTATGTACTAATGGGTATGTATTAAAATCGTGTGAAGTTGACATACCATAAAAAAATCTTTCATTAATAATCTAGTAAAAATAATAATTAGTCACTATAATTACTAATTTAGATACAAATTTATAAATTAATAGTTATCAGTAACTAAAATAGTTTCAAAAAATTATAATTAATATTTAAATTGATAATTAAAAATAATTTCTATTATGAATTAATCTCTAAATTGATCATTAATATTATCTATTTATGTTTGGGTTGTCAATAAAGAATTGATTTCTCAATTAATCTTTAATTACGAAATTGGTTTTTAAACATTTTTTTTTATCATAAAATTTGCCACTCCTTGATATTTTTCTTGTAATGACAAAACTTTAGTTTTAATCAGGTGTTTTTTTACTCCTGATTAGATGGTACAAGTTAACCATAATTGTTTAGGTATGGCATGATTGTTGTGTTGTAGGAATTTAATTGCTTTTTTTTCAAATTCAATTTAATTGAATAGAAAATAAATATTTTTCTAATTATTTAATTAATTTTTTTAACTAATTAAATGAAAATAGAAATATTAAATAGAAGTAAAATATAATTATTTTTTAATTAAGGTTGAAGAATAATATTGTTACATTTAGGAAAAAAATTATTTATGAGATAATATGTCTCAAGAAGGTATGGGTGGCAAAATGGACTGACCCGATTGATTGTTGGCCCAACAAAAATGGACCGGGTCGAATTAGCTTACGACCTAAAAATGGGTCTGGTTAAATTGTGTAACCCATCCCACAACAGACTGACCTAACAAGTTAGCTTGCCAGTTTTGATTTTTTTTTTATGCACATAGATTATAGAAGACAGAAAATTTGCATATAGGAAGATAATGAAACAAAATGGAACCCAAATTAGCAAAATGGAGAAACACCAAGATCAGTACAACCCAAATCAAACAAAACAAAATTTGGGCAAAATCAATGTAAAACGTGGGAATCGTTGTCGTTATAAGCCTCCTCTCTCAATCTCACTCTCCCTCGCGTCGAGGTGGTGGTGGTCGTTGTCCGCCCTCTTTTGATCTAGTTGTCCCTCACGTTTAGGTGGTGGTCACTGTTGTTGTTTTGCGCCTCCTCTCTTGGTCTGCTCTCTCTCGTGTAGAGGTGATGGCCGTCGAGGCTGTGTGCCTCCTTTTTGTCTCACTCTCCCTTGTGATTTCTATGTTTTATTGTGGATTGTTCTAGACAACTTTGTGAGCATGTATTAAACCAACCTCACGATTGCCTCCAAGACCAAAGTTATAGAGAGTTTACATACACTAATGTAAAAGTTGGATTTTATGATGATTTATTATGGCAGTTGTAATCCACCCACCATAATAAGTGAAACAGTAGCAAAATTGTAAATATGATGAGATTATTTATGTCTGTTGTACATAGAACCAGCATAAAGGTAGAAACAATGACACTTTGTAATAAAGTACATGGCTTTCTATACCGATTATATCTAGAACCAGCATAGAAAGTGAGAATGATGACATATTTGTAATAAACTACAATGTCTATGTCAGTTTTGCTTATAACCAGCATAGAAAGTGAGATATTATATTATTTTAAATTTAAAGGAAAGATACTATGTCGATTTTTCACTATATTAGGCATAATATGTTTAATTTCCTTTTTTCCCTAACATTCTTCTGCTACACTCACACTTTCCTCCTCTCTACACCATTGCACCATCGCTATTCCTTTCCTCGTTATAGTGGTTGTCGCCTCCTCCTTAGTTTGGTGGTTGTCGCTCTCCCGTGGTGCTCCTGCTCTCGCACTCATAACTCTTTCATTTGGTAAGTGGATGTTTTCTCTCATTTGGGATTTCCTTCATTCCTATTGAGATCAATGCATGTGTAGTAATGTGTTTGCTATGTCAGTACCAGAGTCCTAGACCTCCTTGGCAAAGAAATATGCAATGAGAGGGGTATTGAAGGCGAAGAAAGGGACAAGGAGAAAGCAGACCTCACAAATGTGAACAAAGAGGTTGGGGAAGCGAAGTAGGAAGTGAATGATAATGGCAATGAGCATGAAGCTAGAATAAAGTATGTCATCTATGAGGGAAGTTTGAGATCTTGCACCATTGTTGAGGGTTTGAAGGTAACCAACAATGATGGAATTAAGGTTTTATGAAAAATTTGGAAAAGTTTATAAGTTGTTTGTTCCAGAACTGACATAAAAAGTGAGAACCGACATAAAAAATGAAAACTTATTAAGACTTACGTAACTATGTTGGTTTCAAAACCGGCATACCACTAGTGATATTATATTACATATATCTTATTTAGTTATATTTAGATGAGCATGTCAGACTATCAACAAAAGAAAAAAGTGATGAGCTCAATACATGGAAACCCAATTAGCCAATTAGGAGACAATAAGATCCATAATAGATTAAAATTCACTATACTTGTATGAATTGCAAAATCCGTCATAAAGTGCTGCATTCTAAGCCATAAACAAGAATTCGTGAAATGGTATGCATAGAAGTAAAACATTGAGAGATGCCCCACACAAATGGATAATTTTGGCAAGGTAAAAAAATAATCATGGTTGTCCAAGAAGTGAAGGCATGTAGAAAGCATGGCTTTGAGCAATCTCAATGCGTTCACGGGGATCATTCTGATTTTCATCTCTGAGAGCTTGGAGAATAGCTTCTGATGAAGAGTGTTCCCTGAGAAATGCAAATTGCATCAGTAGCAAGGTAAAGAAACTTGTGGCATAACTATGGTGCATTCAGCCCTTATATACTTTAGTTTATGTACAATTTTCATTTCTTTACTTTGTCTAATATATGCAAGCAATTGAGTAATTTCTCTAATAAGTAGAAAATATTTACATAATTAACCAGTTAAAGGTTATTTAGTGGAAAACATGTACATGATTAACCAAGTAATTAAGTTATAATTAACCTCTACTTTTATAGCTCTATGAAGTAGAATTTTATCCTCTACTTTTATGTGTCTATTTCTGGATAAAATTAATCAGTTTTGAATATCATTAGCTAGAAGGGTGGTGTGAAGAGACATGCAATGGTCGGAAGAAATGAATTACCTGGATATCAATATTTTATAGAGTGTCTTCAGAATGGGGCAAAGTTCAACAGGAGCAACCGGTTTTTTTTCTTCTGGGTGCAACACATTCAGGCTTGAATGGCTCAAAAGTTCAAAAAAGGCCTCCACTGCCGAAACACCCTACAAATATAAACAGCAATCATATTTTTTGAATCAGAAAATTTTCAATGAGAATGAAATGCAGTGCACAAACTAAGAAAAACCACAACTTATGTAACAAAAGCAGTTGAGAGCCAACCATCCACAGTAATTAAGAAATTTCACCTTACTAAGCTGGTTTTATAAGATTATGTTAAATTTAATTCCATTACTTTAAGATGGTTTCAGAGCTTATTCTAATATGGTGTCACTAACTATCAGTCCTCTTTAATCCCACGCTCTAAGATATCATATCCTGATATGAGAAATGTTATAATATATAAGTGAGTGCACTTCACCTTATTAAATCAATTTTATAAGATTTAGTAGGATTCAAATTTCACAGAATAGTAATATCATATACGTCAAAGCAGATGATGAAATTTTCCATTTGTTAATATCACTTAAATCCAACTACAGATTTTAAGCATCAAATTCATGGGGAAGTCCCATTGTAGATATCTAACTAGAATGTAAAAACGTTGATAAGAAGAAATTCAAAGCCAAATCTGAACATTTAAGAATAAATCTACATTGAAAATTGAAATTGCATGATGCTTAAAACCATAATAACATACAAAAGTTCCACTAAACTACAACTAAAATTACTGAAAGTGGAATTATACTATTTGTGCATAATGTTCACCTTTTAATGCATATTATACTATTTGTACATTCCAAGGTGCGGCAATTAGAAAGTTAAGGAATTTAGAGAACAAGGGGAAAATTACACAACATACCTGAATCATTCCTTTGCCACTGATGCTGTCACCCATGTCTGGGCTTAATTCACCCTTAGCCAGCATCTGGCCATACCATGCATTACGACCTTTTAGCAAAGTCACATAAGTGTCAGCCAATAATGGCCCTGCAAGTTTCTCAGGTCCTTCAGCCAACAAGTGAGTGATAAATATCATCTCTGATGTGCAGTGTGCAAAGTATACAGATTTGCTTGTAGCACTCTCATTGGTAAGGGCTGCTACCATACCTGACAATAATAAGGACAATATGAAGTAAAGATTGTCAATCAGAAAGTTAATGGAAACTATGGAAATGAATAAGGGGAGTGCTATTATCACAGTAAAAATAAAAATCCCATTTTCCATTTGCTACAACAATAATAATCAAAAGGAAGACAACAAGCAATGTTAGTTATTACCGAAAAGTGTATTAGTATTACCAAAAAATAACAAAGGTTAGTTATTCGTGTACTGATCTAACCACTTGCCACTGGGAGAATCAGACACACTTTGGGAGCAATGGAAATTCAATTTTGGTAAAAACTGCAATAAAAGTAACTCTTCTATTATGACTTCTTAACAAGTTCATAACCATTAGATACCGTATAGTTGCAGAGCTATGAAATTACTTGATTGTTTGCAATAATAGCTATGAATGAGATTTGGTCCAAACAACAGCAAATATGGAGTTCAGACATTTGGAATGTGAAGAAAGCGAAGTTGAATACAATGTCAGAAAAAGAAAGCAAATCAACAAGTGAAATTGACTTACAGCCAACTACACAACTTGCACATCCAAGGAGAAAACAATAGTAAGAAAAAGGGTAATATCATATTAAAGCAAATTGACCAATGACAAAGCCCTCAAGCCCTTATTTGGATTGGGCATGTTTCTCAACTAGTTTTCTTACTTCTGTTCATTTCTCCTATTGTCATTAATCAAAATTACTTTTTAGCACATTGTAATGCTTGAATAGCAGTCAGAACGAAAATTGGGGGTGAAAACTGAAAAACTAGAATTAAGTATCACAAAGGATTATCTTCAAGTGCTGCAACTATTTGTAACATATAAAAGTCATGGCAAACAGAATACAACAAGTTTTACATTAGCCATAAAGCTATGTTATTAAAGACATGTTTAGACAAGTTTCTTCAGAATCACTTCTGAAAAGGAAAAATATAGAGAAAATAATGAAATCAACTTCTCTAGGTAAGATAAAGATAGCTTATGCACAAGCTAAAATTATGAATTTAGAGAATTTACATGACAGTTTCTACAAATTAACTTATGCCTATACTAACTTTAGCTTTTGTAAAAGCTTATTTAATCTTTTTTTCATTTTACTTTCTTTTCTGAAAGTGTTTAGGGAGAAGTTTTTCCAAACAATCTCTATCTAATTTGAAGCTTACCTGCACCAATAGCATAGACATTCTTCAAGCCACCCATGACTTCATGGGTGACAAGGTCACTGTTGTCCCAGACAATAAAATGAGGTTGTCGTAGAAACTTTGCCAGAGGTTTCCTCCATTTATCAGCTCCACATATTCGAGCATTGGCATACTCCTTGTTGTAGATTTCTGAGGCAATATTTGGACCACCAAGATAGAGTATGTTCTCCATAGGCACTCCAGCTGTCAAAGTATATATTCATTGTAAACAACTGAGAATGAGGGTAGATGAAAAAGATATACTACCAAGTTACTAGTTTCTATTGGTTGGCATAATGTAAATAAATTATAGATAACAAATAGCAGTACCTAGCCTTTGGATTATCAAATTTTATATAGATTTACCTCCTATAAAGTGTGTTGCAAACTTTATAGGATAAGTGCAGAGTTATCAATTTTGAAATGTAAACAACTTCATAATATATTTTGTATGCATTGATCATATTTTATGCTGTTAATTTCTGAATCAAGATTTATTGCTTCACTTTATTATCCTTGATCTGTAGTATACCTAAGTATGAGTGAGAACTTTAATTGAATTGAACTTGCTAGGAGTGGGTGGGGAAGGTTGAGTTTGACATTCATTCAAAATAAACAACATTGTCTCCACCAATAAAACTCACAAGAATGTTGCAGAAGTTTCTTTGGCTAGACTTCTTCTCTAGCTGTACTGGTCAAAAGATGAAAAGTTATTCAAGAAGTAGTATGCCATATATACCAAAAGTCGGTGGATGTGACTATATGAGAAATGCTACAAAGTGAGATACCAATGAGTCCAGAATCTTGACACATAAAAGTGTCTTCAATGATTTAAAGTTATCATCTTGTTCTGAGAGACAAATGTTTTCTAACTCCTACCACACCCAACCAGATTGATAGCAAAAAAAGGTACAAAACCACCCATCTATTTACTAATTAAATAATGATATCTTTACCATAAAAGTAAAAAGTTAAAGCTATATGAGAGCTCATGCAACCCAAGGTTTTAAATTGCATTTGCCTGCAATTTTGATGAAAAAGATTGCCCTTCAATTATAAGAAAGAAGCCACAAGAATGGAGAAAAGGTAACTCATGATAGTAAGAAGAAAATCTTACTTGCTTGGTTAATCATTTTTGTGGGAGTTATAATATGGGGAACAGGCTCCAATGCAGCCTCTATACCCTTTGCCAAAGAGATTATCACAGGCACTGTGATTCTCTCCTTCCAATATTTACTCATCTCTTCAAAAATCTCCCTTGTTTCTGTTGAAGGCAAACCATTAACCACAATATCAGCATCCCAAACAGCTTCTTGCAAGTTTGTGACCACCTTCAACGGACAAAGTGGTGTATCGATCATATTCAAACAAAATCCATCTTTCAGAATCTCATCGGCTAGAAGAGTCCTATCACCAAGCCTGGCCTCAACATATTTCAGATAAGCACAACGCCTGATCAACCTTCTCAACACATCCTCCCTGGAGTTGATAACTTCAAAGAGGTGTTTTGCTGTTGCTCTATCAACTGTTTTTCCTGGCCTTCTCCATATCCTGATTTGCACCTTATCACGGAATTGGCCAAAAGAATCTTGCAACAAAGCAGCAAAAACACTGCCCCAAGCACCAGCACCAACACTCACAATTCTCAAAGGATCACCATCAGCCTTCCCAACAAGGCTGCGAAGATCATCAAGCTTCTCCTCTGAGCCATTGCAGGCCTGAACAGAGCCATTTGAGTACTCATTACTAACTACTTCCATGATGCTTCCCACCATGCATAAACACAAGCCTTGAAATCTCAACACTTTATTTGCTTCAAGTTCTATGAACTTCTCAAAAGGTGACTTCTTTCTGTTCCAGGTTTTATGCCCATAAATAAACTAAACACATCACAGAATCCTATATGACCCCCTTAAATCTTAGGCCCTTCACTTTCCTCTAACTCAACTACCCAATTTGACCCTTTTTGATCAGAGATTTGTGTTACCACTAAGATGTAAACTAAACTGCAAAATCAAATCTTTCTGGTTGAAAATCGGACAGAAATTCTCCACTCCCAAACTTTAGTTGAAATAGAAGAATGAATGAAATATATCATACAATAACCACTAAAAGGTGCTCCTTTTTGCTTTCCAGACAGCTCACATGCCTAAAAACCAGAGGCAAAAAACAAAAACATAAAATGCAGACACTAATGTAACTTTGTTTTCTCCGTCTATAGTTGTTTATCTACCCAGCTAAGAACGCAGCCACAACCAGTAAAAAACAAAGCAGAATACAAAAACACCCTTAACTTTTTCTGTGGGAATAACAGTTATGTTTATCCAACCAAAGGGTTGTTTTCTTCAGTCAAAAAATATTTTGCTTTATATGCAAAAACCGATCTTTAGACAAAGGACACAACAAACAAAGATTAGGTGAGAAATAATATAGCACCAAAAATGTAACTGAAGTTGGGCAAAATAAGTGAAAACCACTAATGGAAGTGAAAACCAGAAGCAGCTTCTTCACATTTGGTGATACCACAAACAGAAAGCAAGAGATAAGAGGTACAAAGAGAAGAGAGGGTGTAGTATAAATTATAATGAAGGTGTATGGTTGAAGCCTATAGGCATGCATTTAAGGTTTGTGGCTGTTTCCAACTCCCCTCGGTGATTCATTAATATGGGATGACTTTGCTGATCATGCTCCATGTGACATGCCTCATTAGCACTGAGTAAAAAATTTTTCTTACCAAGCATAAAATATGATTAGACAAACAATGATAATTATATGTAAATAATATTTATTTTTTAAATTTTATATTTATGTAAATTGTAATATTTTATTTTATGTGAGTATATTATAATTAAATTTTTATTACACCTTTTTGTTCGTTTTTAGCCATTTGGTCGTCCAACTTTTTTTATATATATTTTGTATTTATATATATTTACGTTGTTATTATTTTTAAATATGTATTCATATTGTTATTTACCGTATAAATTTGCTAAATTAATTTTTCAACTTAAAACATATTATTTTTATTTTACAAATGGAATCATATCAAGAGTAATAAGAAAATGTTAAAAAAATTGAAAGAACACGTGGTTATACATGTCTACAGTAGAAATGTTTCAGTAAAAGGTTATTAAAAATAAATTTTTAATTGCGAATAAATTTAAATTCAAAAGTTAGATTGAAATCCATACAAAATATATTTTCAATGTTAAGGTGTATATATAACTCTTCAATAATATATGATATACATAAAGTAAAGTACAAAATTCATAATTTTTAAAATAACAGATTCATGCATAGTATATAGGGCTTAGGGTTGTTAATATATATATATATATATATATATATATATATATATATATATATATATATATATATATATATAAAATTGAGTATTGAATATCTTTTTAGAAAAATGACAGTTTTTAAATTGTATTTGATACATAATCCATTTAAAATCTTTTTCACTTTTTACTCATTTGATACTCTCATATTTAAAAATATTTCTTGGTTAATAGTTAAGTTTGAAATAATTAATATAAAATATTTACTTATAATTATTTGAATCTTTAAGAAATGATTTCCCTAATCCAATTATTGAATCTTAGTATCATATTTGAAGATATGTAAAGAAGATCAAGAAGTAAATCTATCTTATTTTCATCATCAGGGATATCTTCCCTTCTCTCACTTAAACCAAATCAATCTATTATTTTATCTTTCATCAATATATTTATTTAAAAAAATTAAGACTAGAAATGATTTATCAAAATTCAATAAAAATTGAAATACAATTAAGTTTACCATTATATTTGCTTTTACAGCTTTAATTAATATATTTTTTAGATATCCTATTAACTGTTACAGTTCTTTATAGTTGGGTTGGGTTATGTATAGTCTTAATTTTTGAACTTTTACTCGAATTTAGAATTTATTTATGTTCGAAAATTTTATATAGAAATTGATTTCAAAGTTTAAAAATAATAGATATAATCATTTAAATTTAGTTACATCAATTTTTTTTATGTGTTATTTTTTATGTGTTAAACATTAACCTTTTAACATTTTTTTTTTCACTTCAATATTTATTAAGAAACATGTTATATACATAAAAAAAATTAATGTAATTAAGTTAAAAAAATTATATCAATTTATATTTTAAGTTTAAGAATAGAAATGTATCAAAAATTTTAAGACTAGAAATTAATTCTTATTTTGTATCAAAGTTAAATTCTAATAGGAATCTTTTGTCTTTTGATATTGTGCCTATTGACCTTATGTAACAATTTTTCATTATTATTTATGTCTAGCTATCTTTTGTACACTTTTTAATTTTGGATACATTCAAATAGCCCATGTATAAACTTGAAAATTGCAATCAATTAAAAAATGGATCACACTTTTCTTTTTGTTTTGAATTTGGGCCTATGTGTTACCCAATTATCATCTCACGAAAGGTGGCCATGAAAATTACATTGGAAATGAGGCATATAAAAGGTCACTGTAATGAGAGATTTTCCCTCACCACTCAAACCCAACTTCCTGTGTGAGTGTCGTAATCAGAATCGAGCGATGGAGACGAAGCCCAGTGAGATCAGCAGCGGCAAGATGTTCGGAGGCTACAACAAGAGGTTCAAACATTTCAGCCCCACACTCGGCTGCTCCATGAACTTCCACATCTACTTCCCTCCTTCGCCTTCTCCCTCTCACAAATTCCCAGTGAGTTCCTCTCAATTTTTCCCTTTCTCATTCCAATTCACCCCAATTCAACCTCTCACACTTTCTTCGTTTCCTCCTGTTGTTATGCTGTCAATCAAAAGGTTCTGTATTTTCTGTCTGGCCTCACATGCACCGATGAAAACTTCCTATTCAAGTCTGGTGCTCAACGCGCAGCTGCTGCTGAGGGCATTGCCTTGGTTACTCCCGACACTTCCCCAAGTAAATCAGTTTTTTAGTTTTTTTTTTTAATTTTTGCCACGAATTCCCCAAATAAAACTGCGAAACTTTATAAAAGGGGCTTGGGTAATTTTTTTGTTCAGAATGTCATGTTGAATTAGTAATGCATGGACAGTGTGAGGGTGTTTTTATACTTTCCTTCAAGTATAATGAGTTTGTTTATTTTTATAATAATTACTTAAAATTCACATGAAGATTTTTTTTTCTGATTGCATGTCTGTTAAACCAGTAGATGTTTTCGTTTTTTCATCCTAAAATTATTTTAGTGCTTTTTTTTTTCCGTTTTAGTCTCGGATGATACTTATTCTGCCCTATAAAATTGTAAACTTCTGATAGATTTTTATGGGAAGATATTTATTTTAGTCCATGGTAAGAACCATCATGCATATTTATTTTCTGAAATTATTTGTGTTTTGATACTTTGTAATTTTATTTTTTCATTTTACTCTCTGAAGTTGTTTATAAAATGGTAAACTTTTGGTATGGGCTATTGTGGGTAGATTTTTATTTTAGTCCATGTTAAGAAGCAATGCATATTTTCTAATATTTGTTAAGTCATGTCGTTACTTAGAAGAGAATACCGACATGAAAAAGAAAATTTTAGAGACCAAAACAGAGAAAAAATTAAGAGGGCTGGATGCGAAAAGTTATATTCTACATGGATATATTTTTGTCTACTATATGAATTGGTTGTGGAGTTTATACTTTTCCTTTCGTTGTTAAGCTTTTATATGTTCTCAGTCTTCACTTGATGATGCAGGAGGCTTGAATGTGGAAGGAGAAGCCGACAGCTGGGACTTTGGAGTAGGTATGCCGTGTGAGACCATTACATTTGCGCTTTGAATTTTGAATAGAACTGGACATTAACCCTGTGCCTGGCTTGGTTGGGCTTGGGGATGGGCCTGTTTGAAAATTATCAGACTTAAGCTTTGGCCAGCTTCATGTTTGATTGTTTTTATTTTTGAAGGAAGGAAGTCTTGTTGTTTGTTTGTCATATGAGAATGTTGAATTTCTTGAAATTGACATTTTGGTATGGTACTAGACTTAATGATGTTCTGTATTCTTCTGCCTCTGTTGTTTGTGGCTAAGTTGGTAAACTTTCATTTTGTATTACCCAATTATGTGCTGCACACTTGGGGATGAATATATTGTGCATATAGAAGTACTATTGTGAACGAGTGTTGTTTCTCTCATCCTTCAATGTCATTGCTGTGTGGGATAATTTTAATTGTTATGGGCTATAACTAAAGAGTTAACTTGCAATGTTCAATGTATACGTTTTAATATACAGAAGATATTTTAATTTCATGTAAATTCTGAAACAGGTGCTGGATTTTATCTCAATGCCACACAAGAGAAATGGAAAAATTGGCGCATGTATGACTATGTTGTCAAGGAATTGCCAAAGCTTCTCAGTGATAATTTTCCACAGCTCGAAACATCAAAGGCTTCTATATTTGGTCATTCTATGGGCGGACATGGTGCTCTGACTATCTACCTGAAAAACCAGGATAAGTATAAGGTTTTGATCATTATGCAACTGAAAACTTTAAGTTAAAGTGCTAGTTTGAAAATATTTGAATTTCCTGAAAATAAAGGATAGTTTTACTGTTAAGCAACATATGGTTTTTTATTAGTTACCTTCCCTAACTGTGATATTGCACGTTAATAAATTTGTATGTTTCATGCTCATTGTACCGGTATTACTATTATTTTATTTGCCTGCAAATACATTGTACAGGTTTCTTATTAGTTACCTTCCCCTATTGGATTTTTTATACTAATGATGAATTTTTATTTCTTGAGTTCACTTTGCATCGAGGTTAGAGGCTTAAGATATTTTTCAGGATATGTGGTACTCTAGATGTGATGTGTATAATGCTAATCTTTTATGTTGAACTTGTCCTATTTAACTGTTGGAAAAAATGTCAATGGACGATGAATGTTTTCCTTATTGGATTTTTGGTACCAAATTCTAAATGATAATCATGTTTTGTTTCATTTGAGGTCCAATTAGAACATTCCCTTTTCATATGTTTTAACTAGGCAAGTTTGGAATGAATAGGTAATGAGTGCAGCGAACTTGATGTTTATTGCTTGACCTTTATCAGAACAGCTGAAAATGAATACTGATAGCAACATGGCAGTCACTCAGTCATAAAACTTGTGAGCTTCAAGATATGAGAGCCCTGTTTTCTGGTTAAATGACACCAATTATCTTCTCTGCATTGAGATTGAATACTGAATGTTAGGATATTTCTTTAGGAGTTTTACTAGTTTTGAAGCTTCTAAGTTAGAGTTGGGAGTCAACAAAAGGATTTCCTGTAGGTTTGCACCAACATTTGACATTGTGACCATATTTTCTTACCTTAGTATAGCTTTATGTACATTATGGGGGCACATTAAAGTGCATAATACTAATGATACTTCTTAGAGATGATTGAGTCTTAGTTGATGCGTCCAGGAGTGTGTGCTATGCAAACTTAGCAAAATACCAGTTAACCATGTTTTGAAGCTAAAATTAGGGATTATATCACCAATTGTATTGTTAGCAGTCTTGCGCATCCATCTTATGAGGTGATGGAGATGCAACACATACAATATTCTAGTTCAGTGGATGAACTAAACAATGTTCAACCATATCTTGTCTTTGCGTATGCTTATGAGAGGAAAACTGTACCGGATTCTTTTAAGTCTTGAAGTCTTGAAATGCTCTATAGTGGTGTGGTGCATGTTGTAGAACAGTACAGTGCTAATAAGAGAAAAAAAAAATGCAGTGGAAAAGAGTATGTTGAGGGGGAGATGGTGGGACAGAACGGATAAGACTAGAAACGAATGTATTGAGGAGAAGTTGACATTACAGCTACTGAGAAGAAGTTAGACACCCATTTATAGTTTATTTATAGTTTATTGTTCCAAAAACATGTAATGTAAACTTGACGCAATCTGCATAGCATTTTATGTCCTTTGTAAATTAGAACCAAACCAATTATTTAATCCTTTGGGTGACCTTATGAAATTTGTAGAACATAATTTGTAAAATAAGATATATAGACCGTACTTTGTCATGATAAATAACTTTTATTTACTTATTCAGATTCTTACTTATTTTGGTTTACATAACATGCTTGTTTCAGTCAGTGTCTGCCTTTGCTCCGATTACAAATCCTATAAATTGTCCTTGGGGACAGAAGGCATTCTCAAATTATCTCGGTGACAATAAATCTGATTGGGAGGTAAATTTGATGAGGAAACTGCATGTTGACTTTAAACAAGTCTTTATATTTCATTATAATAAGAAGTGGAAAAATGCAGGAGTATGACGCGACTTGTTTGGTAACGAAGTTTCCCAATGTCTCTTCCTCCATTTTGATTGATCAGGTAAAAGATTTTGGTTTTGGTTTACTATTTTCAAAATACTTGTGAATGATTGATTTAAAGTGGTAAATATTTTAATTTTTGTCCTGCACGGTTTCATCTAATTGTACTTAATTTTTTTATGTTTTAAGAAATCCATTAGCATGAATATGAGTAAATCAATACGATCTGATCTGGCAGATATTGTGCTATCTGTCGTATGGCATGGTTTCAGTTTATATAAGCATGTACTTAAATGATCTTATCGAGTTTTTACTGGTTTTATATTTGTCACTGTTAATCCACTTTTCAGGGCGAAGATGACCATTTTTTTCCTCATCAACTGCTGCCACAAAACTTTGAAGAGGCTTGCAGAAAAGCCAATGTTCCGCTACTGTTACGTTTCCAACCTGGTTATGACCACGGTTACTATTTTATAGCCACATTCGTAGATGATCACATCCGACATCATGCACAGGCTCTTAGGCTTAATTAAGATGTGTGCACTTTGATGAATTATGTACTTTTCTGAACTCTGCTGAATCTACTCTGTTAATTTTCTCCTAGTACTTCCTTGGGTTGCATTTCAGTTTGGAATGAAACTTGTTTCATTTTAGTTAAAAACTAATCCTTTGTCTACTATGAAATATGCTTTTTCTTCTTCTGAAAAGTTTATTATACATTATATTATCTTTTATTACTAAAGTATGTTAAATAATTTACTAAAGTATCTCTCCTCGCTTGCATCAATGAATCATGGAGATTGTGTTTTAACTGTGGAACAATGTATTATTCCTGAGGATTTTTCTATGGAAGACAATTGAACTTTTACTAAAACTAGATCATACCAGTGCGAAGTACGAAAAATAATCATGTTAATATATTAGTTCAAATTCAAAACGATAGTATGATATGATTTGTTGAAAAAAAAAAACTCTGATCAAGATGAAATCTAATAATCAAGTCTTATAGTTGTTAGTGGAAAAATTGAGAATTAATATCGGATAAAGATAATGATCAATTATAGTTTTAATGTAATGTATAAAAGTTGTCACTGTCTAATTGTAATTTGTAAATTATTAATTAATATGATTGTTTAAAGATTAGGATAATCGAATATTGTTGAAGACAGCTTTATTTTCATGTATAGGATACGTAATAAAATGGATTAAATTATTTTTGAAAATTAAAACTATTTAAATGTAATCATCTTAGTACATCAATCTTATCTTAATGTCCTAAAATACTACCATTGAAAAAAGAGAACAAATTTTGTAGAAAACTAAAGTTAGATATCGAAGTTATGTATAGTAAGAATTATTATTAAAATAACAATTATTTATCAGCATTATTAAAATAACATGTTAACTATAATTGGGATGTGGGTTTATTTTTTTCTAGATGCTTGAAAAAACATGAAGCATTTGGTAGATGATTTAATAAACTGGCGTTTATATTTGTTAGAGTTTTTATTTTAATATATAAAAACGATTTTCACAAAATTATAAAATTATATAATTATATAATTATAAAACTATAACATAATAAAATTAAAAAATTTAAATTTATCGTAAATTTAAAATATAATTAAGTTAATAATAAGATTACCTATGACGAAAACTTAGTAAAATGACATGACAACTAAGTTAACAGAAGAAATTAGCCGTAGAACAACATGACAACTAAGTTAACAAAAGAAATTAACCACGTGAGTTCAATTAAAAATTTTAAGTTTATTGAGTCCTCCATCAAAATTTCTTATGAACTCAATTAAAATTGTCCAAATTTATTAGAAACTTCAAACATAATTAAAATTAAAAATATTGAATATTTTTTTTATAGAGATTACTTCTTGATTTAACCAATATTTTTTATGTTTTTTTTTACAAAAGTTATATTTAAATTAAGGGACTACGTATGGGGAAGGCTATACAAATATACATTATTGAATGAAAACTAATTTCATTAGATGAAAAATATAATAATGTGTTTGTCTTAAAACTAGACGGTTTGATAGATAGTCATACTAGTACGTGTGCTTAGGAAATTTAAGAGCACTCTTTTTATGTTTAGGAAATTTAAGAGCACTCTTTTTACATAAAAGAAATGTGTATTTAACAAAGTGTCACTTGTTAATAATGTTTTACTATAGACTCTGTGTTATAAGAATCCTAAAGTCTTGGAGTAAAATAGTTACAAAGATGGGATAGAGAAAAAAAATGTTTGTTTGGCAAAAAAAATAATAATAATTTTGTGACTGCTAAATTTTAACTACTTTCTCTTACAACATGACGTGACATCTTTTAAGTGGTTTTGGAATATTAAAAATTGTAAAACCCTCTTTTTTCTGCCCTAAAAATTTAAAGGGGCTGCCCCACATCAGTTGAGCCTAAGGTTGGCCCATAGGAAGCAAAGCCCCTAAACCAACTGAAACACTTTCACTCTCTTCATTTTTCAGAAAAACAGCCGCTTTGCTCTTCTATTCCAAAACTGTGCTATGCTAGGGTTTGCTCCTCGTCCCGTTCAAGTCAGTTCAACTCAGTTTTTCCTACACCTCTTAAATATGCTCTTGGAGCTGCTATGGTGGTGGGCTTAGATGTCGTAGTAGTTACTAGCTCATTCCAGGTAAGGGAAGTTAGGGTTTTGCTAAATCGTTGTTTTCCATGATTGCCTTGATAATATTTTCGTGATATGATGGATGGTATACTGCTATAAGCTTATGAAATGTGTTATTGCATTGTTTGGATTGGATTTTTGGTCTGTTACGCGAGTGAGCAGTGGCGAAGGCTGATAATCTCGCCTAAGCGAGTATGCCTCGCCTAGGCGAGATGAGCAGAGACTCGTCCAAGCCTTTTCACGCGAGTAGTCGATTAGGCGACCAGCTCAGTTTTGAGCGAGCGAGCGTCTCGCTCAGGCGAGGAGAGTCTCGCCTAAGCGAGAATGCGCAGAGGCCACTGTTCCTGTATGTCGAGCTCTCGCCTAGGCGAAGGGAGCTCGCCTGAGCGAGAGACCCTCTCGCTTGAGCGAGACCCTTCAGCCTGAGCGAAGAACTAGGCGAGAGTGCGTTCTGGTTTGGTATTTTTCCCTGTTCTTGGATGTTTGGCATGTAATTGATTAGATTATTGTGTAATGGCATGAGGGGGGATGAATATGCATGAGTGGGAGGGTGTATGGGTTGTGAATGACGAACTTGGATAATTCTTGGTATGTAATGAACATGAGTTGGTTGGTTATGAAAGTGGCATGGTAATGAGATGAGTTAAAATTCTATATTCATGGATGGAGTATGAGGAATTGGTATGGGTTTAACCTGGAATATAAAAGAGGTTGATTATAAAGGTTGACATGAGATGTATATGCGTGATAAATATATTACTTGGTTGTTTGTATATGTTTGGTATGTGGTCAATACGTAATCCCTTGAAATATCTAGGTGAGATTTCAGGATCGTGCTTCAGTGGTCAGGACGTAATTCCATGATCCCTGTTAGTGGGAATTCATGGTGGTGCCCCATCTATATAATTTGGTAATGATTCAAGGTAAGGTTGCATCCTGACACTCTAAGGAGTCAGTTAGTCTCACTTAGAGCGGATTGACTCTTGTGGTGAGAGTAGCAGGAGGCCTGAAACTTATTAAGGGCTAACCTTGTGTGTAGGGGATTGAAACATTGTAACACTTAGCTCGGGGGTGAGCAGGGTAATCCACCACAAGTGCAAGCATCCGTTGAATCCAACTAGATTATATGTATCCGGATGAGTCGAGTCTGAGTCTTAGTGTATTGTTTGAAAGGTCATAACATGTTTGGATATATATATACTGATTGGAAATGTGGAATGGCATGTAACTGTATGATAGACTATTGTATACTCTAGCTTACCCTTTTGCTTGTTTGGTTGCTTTGTATGTGGTTCTTCTCCTTTTTTGCGATAATCATCAATTTATTGATGTGAGCAGATGCGAAAGGCACTCGAGGTCAACCAGGAAAGGTTGATTCCGCTGCATTGTTTGTTGGGACTGGGCTTCATGTTTTTTTGGGCTTTTCATCTAGGGCTAAGGCCCATGTATTGATTTCTCTTGGGATTTATTTAAATTATTATCTCTCTCTGACATTACTTTGTATCTGGCATTATTGTCCTTTAAGTGCTTGGGATATATGTAGGAGTGACATTATACTCCATTGATCTTGCTTCTTATATTATATTGTGTGACATTTCCTTTAATTAGCTTTATTATTTAAATGAGGTGTTAAAAAATAAAAAAATGAAAAAAGTGAAAGCCACTCAAAATATATCATCTAAAATTATAAGAGAAAATTATTAAAATTTAGTAGTGAAAATATCAATTGTAAAAGAAAAACTAAAGTTTATGGATGAAAATCAAACGTGTAATTATCCATAATTGGAAAGCATGTCAAGTCAATACAAAAAAGCAGAATCGGAAATTAAGCGTATTAGAAAGGGTGGAAAATGAAAAAAAGTTAGTTTGATTGGTTTTGTCATATGGCACTTAATAATAAATATATTATATTCATTCTGTACATTATTAAACTATTTCAAAATTATGCAGATATTTCAGGAAGAAAGTGGAAGATTACCTGTGAATTCATTATGATTATTTGATTGATTTTTAGCACAACCAAAACGAAATCTATCTATAATAACTGAATAATAATAATTAAGTTGAAAAAAAAAACACTATAACCCTTTAAGAAAAGACACTGCAAAATTTGACAAGAAAAAAATAGTATATAGATTCATATAAAAAGACGTCATCTTTTTTATCTAAAACCTTAAATAAAATTTTGTATATATTACTCTTCTTATTCAACTACAAATAAATAATTATGTTGAAATAATAGTTTCCATCAAAATTGATGTGGTGCATGTTAATAACAAAATGAAATTAAGTTCAGAACTATTTAAGTAGCAATGCTTCTTATTTAGATTCTTGGACATTTTTAATGAAGCACATAATAAATTTCACACCTGTTTCTTTCTCTATTCCTTTCATTTATTTTCAATTGTTACTTCAACTATTTTAAATTATTTTGGCCAATTTAATGCAAACACTGTTGGACAAAACCAATCACGAATGAAATAAACTAAATAGTTGAAATCAGACAACAAAGAAAACTGTTTTGATATTTCACTCAATAACTTCAGTGGCCTAATCCCAAAAACATACGTAAAAAATTTTAAGGCCATGAAGAATCAATTTCTGGTGGATGGTAGTTTGCAATACATTGAAAGATATATAACAACGATTGGAAAATCATATCTTGATTATGTGACTGTCACAACAAAAGCTATGAGTTTGACATTCACCAAAATTCCTGTAAGATTTGCAGACATTGATTTATCAAACAATAATTTTGAAGGTGAGATTCCAAATGTTGTTGGTGAGTTTGAAGGAAGAGAAATTTGGATTTGGTTGAAAACCAGTGGCTATAGGATATGGATGTGGAGTATTATTTGGAGTTAAAAATATCACACATGAGCTGTAAATCAATGTTTTTTTTGTAATATAGTTGTGCGATACATTAGTTTACAAAAATGTTGTCATAGAATAAGTGAAATCATATTTAATTTACAAAATGTTTTAATATTATCTCAATAATTATATACATTAGTTTTTGGATAACGTAGACTTTAGGTACAGATAATTTTATATTCATTTACTTAAAGAGTGAAAGTATATTATTCATTCAATTGAATGTATATTTAACAAATCTTCTACTAACTTTAAATTTTATTAAAAAAAATCGTATCTATTCAATTCAATAATATCTTTTAATCAAACAGTTGGAGGTGGGTTATTAAAATGAAAAAATATCTAACATAATATTAATAAGTTCGTCCTAATCATTACATGAAAAAAAAATTCTTGCTTGATATACGTTTAAAATTATTAAAAAAAATTCATATTTTCTACTAATTTTATTTTAAATTTTTTTTACAAAAAATATTTACAAATTTGATTATGAAAAAAGATTTGCAAAATATTACTACTAATATTTTTGTAAAATATTTTGTATAAAATACTATTCACAAAAAAATTTGTAAGATATACTAATAAATTTTATAATTTTATAAGAAATAATTATTCACGATAGCAGAAATTTTTTTTTCTTGTAAATTATTTTATGAGAATTTTTAGCCGTGAAAATACACTTTTATTTATCATAATAACCATCAACAGTTACTATTAATGATTCAATTGATGCAATTGATGCTTACAAGTACAAATAAAATTTATATCATATGTGGCATATTATGTATATAAATACATTAGCGAAGCAAGATTTAATGGTCTTGGTTTGATGATCCTCCAAAAGCTGACATGATTACATTTTTGACATAAATTCCCATGGCCAAGAACAAGAAGATGGCAACAACCAAGTTGGGTAATTTGTTTTGCTTCATAATATCCCCAACCAAACCATAAAGTGTTGTTGGTAACTTCTGGTAAACCTTTTTCTCAACCTGGTTAACTCCTTCATGCATTTCCTTAGCTTTAGAACTGGTAGCTTTCACTCTATCTTCATCAACCTTTCTATCATCTTCCCCTTTCTTTGCTTCCTCTGGTGTTGGTGTTGGTGCTTCTCTGGTTTCTCTTGGATATTTTTGATTTTCATAAGGTTGTTGTGTTGGTGGCTTAACTTCAGTGATGTTTTTGGGAATCCTTATGTATAGAAGGCCACCTTCTAACTTGGCTTTGATCCCGTTGGTGCTAGAATGAGAAGGAATGCTGAATTCTTTGTTAATTCTACGCCGTTTCTTCTCACTTATCTCTTCTTCACCACTCAGTTTTAGTCTACGGTTTGTGCCTATTTGAACCCTCAAATTCTCCTTTCTGAACCCTGCACATTGTTCAAACACTTTTGTTTCAGAAAAACTAGAAACAACCATGAATGAAATGAACTAAATTAAGTTAGAGGGAATTAAGAAGATGATGACCTTTGAGCACAAGAATGAGCGTGTCGCTTTCTGCATCTTGAGCCCATTCATAAGATGGTTCAAAATCTTCGTATTGTGCCATTGTTGAAGTAAGTTTGATCTCTTCTCTTATGCTTCATTTATACATCATCATTTTGCTCCATTACTTTGCATTCAGGAGAAACTGAAGACATGTGCTTTCATTTTTGTGAATTAACTTCCACGCTAGCTCTACGTTTCTTTTCGTGTTCTTCAGGAAACATTTATACATCTCTGCAATTCCTCTCTTAGGGTTTTGAACTTATTCTTCCTTACTCTGCTAGTTATGATTCATATACGCAATGAAAAAAAATAATCATTTTTTTATATCATAAATTAAGGGACGAAAGCATACTAAAAATTTGGATACTAATCCAAAGTTTAAGTAATTCCAAATATTTTAAGAAAATGAATATATACATCTTTTCTATCTCGAGTTTTCTTTTTCTTTTACGTAGTAATTAACTTTTTTGAATATATAAAATATAAAATTTAGACTTACATTTAATTTAGTTAATATCAATTAATGATATTTTGATTCATTTCTTTTGATTTTTCACTTTTGATTCATCATTTCAATTACACTTAAATTCTCTATTTTAATTTCTTTTAGTGACGTGATATGACAATTTAAAGATACTAAAGTAGTGAGTTAAAAAAAATAGGTCAAAATATCATTATCTGATCAATTGTCTCCATTAAAGATTTTTGCATATATTTCTTACACCACTTCAATGTCAAAAAATATAAATAAATCATATCAAATTCAATAATTATATTCTTAAATGGCTCCTGGTAAAAATAAGATCATCAATTATAAATAAACAATAGTCACCTTATCTCCATTATCAACCTTGGTAACAAGTGTACGTTCTTATAAGATTCTACTATCAATTGTTGTTAAAAAAATATCACTAGTATTTTGACACCATTCTTTTTTTACTATCATTTGATATTATCCCTCATAATTATTTATTTTCTTTTTCTTCTAAAAGTATAAAAATTAACTTTTATTAAAACTGTTTTACTCTTATACAAATTATTAAATGGTATCAAACAACTTTTTTTCAAAAAACAAAATTCTAGGTTTTGGCATGTTCCTTATATGAGAATCTGATAAAATCCAAAATGGAATAGTGTCCTTCTCCTCCACCATCCACACAAATTGAGTGATTCCTTATTTGCGAGTCTTGGGCTCCTCTGCCTATTCTTTTATTGCCCCCAACAACCACAATCTGATTTTTTTTCTACTTATGAATATTGTCCAAAGTTGTGCACATCACAAAAAATTAGAAGATGAATGTTTAAATGCTTGTGTGATAGATGAAAATTTTAGTATGTAGATTCAATAATAGAATATGTCATTGAGATGCAAGAAAGATGTATAATTTAATAGATGATTAATGAAATTAAGACTTTGAAACATCACAAAAACTAGAACAAATATTACATCTAAGATCTATAAAGTTACGCACATGGAATGGCCAATGACACGACACACGTCTTTGCGGACCATGTGACTCAAATCGAACATCCAATCAAATTTCGAAACCGTAGCCGTGGGTCGTGGAAACCATCAAACTTGTCTTCTACAACTGACAAAATTTATTTACCATTTTTTTCTTCCAATATACATAATAGTTTTATATTGTTTCAAAATAAAGGAATAAATATGATTTTAGTCCTTTAATTTGAAGTAAATGTTAAAATTAGTTTATTTCGAAATTTTGGATTAATTTAGTCTTTCATCTTTCGAAATACGTGAATTTAGTTCTTTTAATTAAATTTTGTTAGATTTATTTGATGTTTTGTAGACATTTTCAGGATTGTATTTGACTTGTTTATAATGTTTTATATATTTTTGCTTTAATGTTAAGTCAAATATTATTATAAAACGCACTTCAAATGTTAAATAAATTTAACACAATTTGATTAAAATGACTAATTTCATGTATTTCGAAAAATAAAAAACTAAATTGATCTAAACTTTTGAAATGAACTAATTCCAAAATTCACTGAAGATTGAAGGACCAAAAACATATTTAACCCAAAAATAGATGTTAACGATAATTTAAATGTATTATTATTTTTTCAATATTTATGAACTATTCTAATTTTCAATAATAAATTTTATTTTGACATATTTCAGAATAATGAAAATTTAACTTCAAAATATTTTTTTCTATTTTATTTTATGTATCATTAAATCTTTACGATAAATTTTTTTCCTGTCATTTATTTCTTTTAACACAGTGATTGCAATTTCATTTTAATGTTATCGTAAAAAAATTACTTACACTAATTTCCATTCTTTCATTGTTAACCACAAATTAGTTAGATACGAAAGATCGTTACGAAATATTCATAGATGGCTGCAAATTAATTATATGAAAAAACAACTATTTCATGTATTCATAAAAGTAGGGTGGAAAAGTGGTTTGTACGATGCATCTTAACCCTCCTACCGTACTCCTAAAAAACAAGATAAATAGAACGACCAGATCTACTACTATTATTACACACAATGAGATCTTGTTTGTCCTACAAGCTTTATTATAATTTTTTTTTATTTTTAAAATAAATATAAAAAATAAACTTAATCATATAACTATCTTTTAACTCTTTAATTACTTAATTAATGTTTTTAATTAAATAAATTGAAATAATTATTATAAATTTAGAAATCTCACATTGACTCAAGAAGAGATATAACCAATTTATAATATATATATATATATATATATATATATATATATATATATAATTACAAATAAAGAATGTATATTTATACTTAAATAAAAAATATTTCAATTTTGAAATAGTATTTTTATTTATTTATTTGTAATTATTTACTTTTTAAAATCATTTATATATCAAACACCTTTAAGAAATAGAAATATTTAATAAATTTTGTAAGATATTATATAATTTAATCATTAAATAATTTTTAATAGTGAAAAATAGACATAATAGTACATATTAAATCGGTTGCAATAAAATCAATATAAAAATGCAGTGACAATTATGTAAATTCTCAAAAACATATTAGATCGGATGTTGTGAGAAGTGTGAAATCCTTTTCACTTTTTTCTTTCTTTCTCGCGCCCTCTCCTTGCATCAACAAAGCTTCTTATAGTGTCGCTCACCACCATTGTTTACCAAAGTTGTAGGCTCAAAGAAATATGTCGTCGTTACCCCTAACGTTGTCACGCCACTCCCTTCCGCAATTTCCAAGCCTTCTGCCACTCATCATGTGCAAGGAAGAGCATGCATCGTCGCTCACCACTGCACTTCATCAAACTTGTTGGCACTAAGGTTTTAGTCGTTGTTGTGTCCTACCTCTGCCTCACTGTTCCGTTCAACATTCTCTAAGACACTCTAAACCGTCATGACCCTCTGCACAACCACGATCAAACTATGATCTCTTTCACTTTCGATTTGTGAGTTTTTAGTTTTTGTTTTTCTCTTGTCAAATTTGCATATAAAAGGTGTATTTGACAAATCAGAGATGTATTAAAGATCCAAGATCAAACACAAGAATGGTGTAGATTTTACAAATGAGCAATATTTTTAAAATGCATTTTTGTCTTTTCAGTTTAAGATATTAGATTGGTTGTTTTTGAACTGATCTAATAAAAACTCCAAAATCGATTTAATATAAATTCAATTCATATAATTAAAGTAAAAAAATTATTATATTTGTTTATAGATAAATTGAATATCTTATTTTTTTAATATATTTTCATATAATAAATATAAACTTAAATCATTAATTTCTCTTGCAATAATATTTTTCATATTTTTTACTATATTAAAGGAATATTTGGGAACTTTTATGTGTTAGGTTTATTATGTATAGATTTCAAAGATGTTAAAATTTTATTACATTTTTTTGCATTATTTAACAAATTTCTATGCCAATGGATCTTATATAGATATTTACAAATTTTATATATATAGACATTTGCAAATATATATTCAAATAATCATACATTTTCAAACATTTCATATGATTTTAATTTATAAAAATGTATATTTATTTGAATTTTATATAACTCATATATAGACACGATTTTGTTGAGATATATTAATAATAAAAATAAATTAAAGTGTAGAGACACATAACTTTCTTTAAGAGAAAATGATATAGACAGATAAGTATTGGATGATTAAGTAATTTCAGGAATAATGAAAATGGCGGAGGTCAAGAGATCAAATATTATTTTTAATTAACACTTTTTATTAACTGTTAAAAGGTTAAAATCACTTTTAAGAGAACAAAAATTTGACTAAGTTTGGATGGTTGATACTCTTCTCTTACCTCCATGCATTGTATAACTGAAATTAAATTTGGATGGTTTTATCTTCACTTAACTTGTGAAATAAATTAGTTGTATATAATTAACATGATAAACTTTGATATTTGCAGGCCATCTTATACCTATCCACTTATTTTGTATCAAATTGTTGAACTTTAAATAGGGATTGGATGATTATGCTTAATCATTTTTGTTGGAGTCAAATAAAGTGACCATCTCTTAATCATTTATTAAACTTTGACAAATCTCACCCTTTATTGTAGGGTGATCGTCTTTCCCTCTACTCTTACAACTTTGTTGCTTAGGATTGTTTAATGTTCCTTTAATAGATAAATTAATGATTTGTTGAATTGATTAACTATGTAAGATTCCTATTCTAGATACATAATTATCTTTCAGGTTAAATATCTGTTTAATCTCTTAACTTTAAGTGAATTTTAGAATTAGTCTATTTTAAAATTTTAGACCAATTTAGTCATTTATTTTTCGAAATATGTGAATTTAATCATTTTAATCAAATTTTGGTAAGTTTATTTGACATTTCAAACGCATTTCATAATAGTATTTGACTTAACATTAAAACAAAAATGTGTCAAACAGTATAAACAACTCAAATACAATCTTGAAATGCGTATAAAACATCAAATAAAAAATTTGATTAAAAGGACTAAATCCACGTATTTAAAAAGATAAAAGATTAAATTTGTCCAAAATTTCGAAATTGACTAATTCCAAAATTTACCAAAAGTTAAGGGACCACAAATATATTTAACCCTTATCTTATATATATATATATATATATATATATATATATATATATAAATAAACATTCCAAATTGTAAATAGTTCATAAAGTTCAAATTTAACATAATGTTAAAACAAGGCATTGTTTCACAATATTACAAGTACAATGTAATGATTATAATCTAACATTTGTAATCAATCAATTATAATATTCAATGAACAATATTGTTAAAATCATATATGTCTAATTATCTTAACCACAAAGGGATCTGAATTGATTAATAGGCTTTTATCTGGTTTAAGATGAATCTTGAATGAATCTTTAGGTTTTAAAGCTCAATTAATCAATTTCACAGTTCTGGGTTAATGGACTGTTTAAATCAATCAAGGAAGATTATGAGAGAGAAGAAAGAAGCAAGACACACAATTTATACTGGTTCGATTCAGGGCGAATCTACATCCAGTCTTCTCCTAAGTAACACACTTAGGAGGATTCCACTAAACAGATAGGATTCAAGAATTACAAGCACACCTATATAATTCTAGACCCTAAAAACCCAAGAACTTGATCTACCAATCAAGAACTCCCCCTAGGAGCAATGCATCCACACAATTGCACCTAGGTCCACACTTCAAACACTGAAGCAACTGTAATCAGAAATACAGTAAACAAAATCAAGAAACGAATACACTTATGTTGTGCAGATTTGACAAAAAGCTCATTGATTCAAGCAAGACCCATCATGGTAGAATCAACCATCAATCTTCTTGGATCTGCACTTGAGTGATCTTCCAGACTATTCAATCTCTCTGTGACTATCAGAAGATTCTCTCTCAGAAGGAAAAACTGCGTGATTTATCAATTTTCTCTTGTCTCCAAACAAATTCTAAAAACAGCTTTTATACAGAGTTTTCTGCTGTCACTAATTGATTAGCAATTTACCTAATCGATTATCGTGAGTATATTTTCACTTCCTTTGTGCCATACTCACAGCTAATCCATTAGTTAAAAAACTAATCATATGCAAGATTACACAACAGGCCTAAAATACATTTGATAAATAGAAGCTATTTGCCTAATGCATATCATAACTAGACCAAGCTATGTTTTATTCTAAACCAGTAGACATCATCAAAATCATTCTTCATTCATAGGTGAAGTAGCTCCTCCTACCAACAAATATAAATAAAATCACTATTAATTTCAAACAATTTGATGAAGGATGAACACCTAGTCAAGCACATAATTTAATATACACAAAAATAAATCACACACCTCAATTAAATTATTAAAGTTCACATTCTCTCGATGTTATTTATTTGTCATCTAATATAAAGTTATACACTAAAAACAAAGTTAAACCAACACAATAATATCTTTTATTATCGTACAATACTTAATCAAAAACAAGATCACAAATAATTTTAATTCCAAATGTTTACATAAATCGTGTTCATATTTCTAAAGTTATTTATAGGGATAGAGATTTCAATAATCATCACAAAATAATACAAATAACATTTCTTATAATACATTTTTAATTAATAACAATTTTAAAGGTATACAAACAATAATTCTAGTATTAATCACAGTTATTATGCTCCATACTAAAACCAAATTCTATTACAATTAAAAAAGAACTAGTTTTACGTAATTCATGTTAAAAAAATATACATAATAGAAAATAGAGCAAACTTCTAAAGACTCAATTTATCTAAACAATAAAGAAAAAAAAAACACGTCAAAACATTTCCCAATCACTTAGAAACAACATTAAACCAAAAATTTAAGAATTTAAAAAATAATGGAATCATGAACGTCTATGAGGACTAATTTTATAAGAATGCATTATAGAAAGAAAAAAAATGAGACCACACAACTAGTCTTTGTATTATTATCTCTAAAATAATTAATCATAGTTTGGTCCCTTCATATTCCATGCATCCAACCCTCACAACAGCCGGCAAAATTTGACCAATTCCAAATCCAAACCAAACACGTCTTTGCAGTAGCAGAACAGAAAAAGCACGTTGACTATTAGCTTTTAATTATTAAAATTTAAAATGGGCAACTGATTAATTCCATAGTCAAATAATTACGTCATTCAACATTTAAGATGCATTCATACTTTAAATTGTATTATATATTTGTGTTTGATACTTTTATATATATATATATATATATATATATATATATATATATATATATATATATATATAATATTTTAGAATACTTTACTATTATTTATCAATAAAGTATTTAATATATAAATCTATAATATTTATATAATAAATAATAATTTATAATTTTTATGTTAAAAGTATTTAATATATTTAATTTTAATTTTAATTTATACAAAAATAATTATATATTTTTTAATATACATATAACATATGTTGTATCTTTTTATTTTTAAAATTAACATATCGATTACGTATTATATATTCGATACATATATCATAATAGGAAAAATAAATATCTAATTTACTTTATAAACGTACCCAGATAAAATTACAAGACATTGAAGTTGATGAGTTGAAAGATTATTATTTTGAAAGAAAAAAAAAAACTTAAAACTCCACGTTTAAATACCAAGTTGAACATTTGTCCGATTTAAAACCCTAATAAAATGTTATTGGTTATAGATAAGCCTTACGTGTTACTTTTAACCATTATAGAATCAGATCCCAAAGAAACATAGAAACAAACAGAAAACAACTGCGAAAATAAAGTATAATAATGTAAAAGTTTGAACGAAGGGAACTAACGGATAAATTCTACTGAAAAAAGTAGCATCTAACATACTTTTTCAACTATTATTTTCTTAAATTCTTCTCAATTGTTATTAATATTTATTAATTTATACAAGTTGTCAACACTTATTATCTACTTGCTTTTAAGTGAGTATAAGTCACTTCTACTTTTAGTTAAAAAATGACTTTTCTCAAAATATTGAGATTAGTCGATTTATTAATTTATCTCGTGTGTGAGATAAGAAATTAGTTGATGTCGAATTTTTAACATAGTATGTGTACGTGGGATAAAAAATTAATGGATAGTCCGTTAGCGGTTCGATATGGAGTAAAATAGAGTGTTCAAGAAAGTTCACTAAGATAGGTTCTAACATGATACCATGTTAGAAGTGAACTTTAAGCCTAACTCAAACCCACAAAATCGAGATGTAAGGTAAAGATTGCACTCACTCATATATTGTGAATTAACCTTATCTCTAATTGACGTGAGACTTCCAACAATAATTAACGAACATTATTTTTCTAAAATTTTAATTACTTATTTAATCAATTAATTATTATTGTTTTGTAAAATCTACCACCTAATACTTTTAACATTTATTATTATTTTTTTCATATTTTTACGAGTTATGAATTGATTTGTTTTAAATAAAGCTAATGTGAACGTTGGGGAATGTTCTGTTTACTTTAAGGAAGCGCGTTTATTCAAGCAAGAGACTGTATCTTAGCCATGTGCTTCCACCAAAAAATTCCAAAATTATTTGTACTTTCTTTAATTTTTTATTCTATTAGATAAAGGCGATGCGAGTTTTTATAATTAATTTTTATACTTATAACTGTTTCTTTTATTACGATAATGGTTATTTTTATCATGCTATTTTTTTTTTTTATCATTGTGTGGAGTGTCTTTGGAATAGTGTATATATATTACTAATTATAACGAAGAACCAAAAATTTTGAAAGGAAAATAAAAATTTGATTTTCTATGTTCTGAATCAACCAAAAGACACGTTTGAATATTTGAAAGAGGTGTTAAATTTTTCAATGCTTTTGTCCAAAAGTTTTCATTGCGTAAACGAAGGTTGAAGTGAAGTGTAAGTTTGTTTTTCATCTGTAAACTTATAATTATTTTTCCTTTTTATCATTTTTATAATAATTGTACCTACCTTAACCGAGTATCTATTTGTAAGATTATTATAGACGTGATTATAAATATTTTATACTTTTTATTATCACACAACTAAACTAATATAATAATTAATTATATTCCAAGAAAAAATATAGGTAATATAATTTGTTTCAGTTGGTTAAATTTATTTTCTAATCTTATGTAAGTTAAAAAGTATATAAATGAAAAATATCACTAAGAAAATATTCATTCAATTTTTTTCTTATTTAATAGTGAAAACAAAAACATTACCCATATGTGTATTCAATTTTTTCATAATAATAGAAAATTATTATTTGTATTATTATTATTATTATTATTATTATAAAATTAAGTATAAATAATTTTTTTCATTTTGTTGCCAAGTAATTTTTTTTATTTTGTAGATAATATTTTAATTAAAAAAAGTAGAAGCATAAAAAGAAAGTCAAATAAAAAAATAATTAAACTAATTAATTTTTTACTTAAAAATAATATTGATAAAATAACTATTTTAATTCAAAAAAATACTTAAAAGGTCAAATTGTAAAACACATGTAAACAAAAAAATTCATTTTTATATAGATATAGATATAAATATATAGGTATAGACTATCATGCATAGATATGATATGTGTATTGTATACGATACGTATTCAACGCGCTGATATGTTTATTTTGAGCTGTCAAAATGGGTTGGAACCCGCGAGCCAACCCGGCTCATCACGGATTCGGGCCGGGTTGGGTTGAAATTTTTTTATAAATTTTAATACGGGTTGATTTTTGACCCGGCTCATTTAGAACTCAGCTCATCCGAATTGAATCCGTGGTGAGCCGGGTTAGCTCACCAACCCGTAGATAAAAGGGTCACACAAGTGTTTTTATTTTTTTATTAAGTTGGGTTTTACATTTGGGTCATGTTAAGTTATTTTTTTATCCAACACATAAATAATTTGTATTTTTTTTTTATTTTGGTTTGTATTTGGATTGTGTTAAAGTTTATTTAGATTCTAATTAGAATTACAAATTAGTTTTGACTGAAAAAAATAATATTTTTTTTTAATTAAGCGAACCCGTGAGCTAATCCGTTTAACCTGCTAACCCGTGGTGGGGCGGGTCGGGTTCGAATTTTTTTGGCTCGCTAAAAAGTTAGCCGGATTGGGTTGGCTCACTAAATCAACCCGTGGTGGGTCGAACCGGGTCGGATCGAGTTATTCGTTTTGACAGCTCTAGGTGTGATATATGTATATTAAATATTGTACAATAAATTTTAAAAATATGATAAATATGTTATTGTTATTGGGTGCATCCAAAATAAAATCATAGATATTAAAGTTCTCAACATAAAAAATTATAAATTATTATCATCATTAAATTATTGTTACTTTATAGATCATATGCTTCATTAATAAGTATCAATAAAATATCTTAAAGTATCAGATATTGACACATGTCAAACAAATATACTTAACCTAAATTGAAATATTGAATATAAATAAAGATAAAGTATACTAAATTATATCTCTTTTTATACGTTACTAACAACTTAATTACTTGCTTGACACTAAAGAACATCACTCTCACTTTTAACTTTAAAAAAATATTTTAAAATCTCAAAGTAAGTATAAAAAATTTATAAATGCTAAATATATAAAGTATAATAAATTAAACAAATTTACTTTTCCATATATATATATATATATATATATAAATTTGGAAACCATAAACATATATAAGAAATAACAAAGCCCGCTCACTAGAGATGGCAAATAAACTCGTCCCCGTGGGTATTGCCCGAACCTGTCCCCGTTTTGACGGGGAATCCCCGCATTGACTGGGTATGGGTATGGGTATGGGGAATCCCCGACTTTTTCAGTTGGGTATGGGGATGGGTATGGGGATGTACATATACCCGCCATAATACCCGTCCCCGCCATATCTCCATTCTCGTTTAAATTATTAAAATATTCACAATTAATCAAGTAACCCCTATATATATATATTTTTTTTTTTCTATTTTTTATTTCTTTTAATTATTTCATTTGTCATGAAACTCATTCTCATCTCCAATATATTTTTTATCTTATCATAACCTTTATGTAATTATGTTAAAATGATGTATGTTAATTAAAAAAAAATTATGCCTCACATTTGAATATTTATATTATTTTTTAATATTTTTATTTATTATAAATTTTTCTTTCACATGAGAATGTTTATACTCTCAATTTAAGATAATATAAAAAAAATTCTTTACTTATTATTATTATTAATTTTTATTTAATTTGAAGAACTCTTTTGTTTCATTAAAATAATTTTCGTTATTTTTCAACCATTAATTATATGTTAATATTTGAAAAGTTTTCTTAATTCTCTAAGATATTTTTCGTCTTATCATACCTTAGTTATACATTTGATTTCCTTTGTGTGATTTTTTTCGATAGTCTCTCAAATTATTTCTAAAACACACATTTGTTAGTTTTTTAATATTTTTATTTATTTTTTTTATTTTCATCATGTAGAATAATATTTCGATATATTCTATCTAATTATTTTTTATTTTATAACTCATTATTAATCATAATGTAATTTTTTCACTTTAAATTCTGTTTGAAGTGGTTAAAATTTTATATATATATATATATATATATATATATATATATATATATAATGATATTTAGGAATAGTATATGATAATTCACTACAAGAAAAACATGAAATGGTGACTGATTTAGTCAGTAACCCATATCAGTCACTATTTTTCGTCATTGGTGGTAGTAGTTGATTTATTGTCTGAATCAATGACTAAATTAGTGACCGATTCAATGATCGAATCTGTACTTGATTTAGTGACCAATTTAATTACTAATTTATATGTAATTTAATGACAAATTTTTTGGTCACTAATGATATTTCTATTTAATTTTAACCACTTCAAACATAATTTAATAATTAGTTCTGTAAGGTACTTTTCATTTTATCATACCTTAATTATACATTTGATTTCCTTTGTGCGATTTCTTTCGATAGTCTCTCAAATTATTTCTAAAACACACATTTGTTAGTCTTTTAATATTTTTATTTATTGTTTATTTTCATTATGTAGAATAATATTTCGATATATTCTATCTAATTATTTGTTATTTTATAACTCACTATTAATCATACTGTAATTTTTTCCACTTTAATTGTATAAATAACTTTTATTTACTACAATATAAAAATTTAATGTAATTGCTATGAATATTTTTTTGTCACTATCCAACATATATTGAAGTTCAAAAGATACAAAATCTATGTCAAAATTTTATTATTATGTTTATTATTTGTTCTTTGTGTCATTTTGATCAAGTGATGTATTATAACTTTTATTAGTGTATAAAAAAGAGATTCATTATAATTTAAAAAATTGAAGTAAACAAACATTTAAAATATATTTTAATTTGAATATTTGTTTTCCTTTTATTATTATGTTTATTATTTATTCTTTGTGTCATTTTGATCAAGTGATATATTATAACTTTTATTAGTGTATAAAAAAGATATTCATTAGAATTTAAAAAATTGAAGTAAACAAACATTTAAAATATATTTTAATTTAAATATTTGTTTTCCTTTTATATTTTTTTGAAATATTTTTTAATTTTATCAACTAAGTTCATCAATGTTGTAGTTTGCAAATTTAACAAATGTTTTGGTTCACATGAAATTTTATTTGGTATTCTAATATAAAATGTAAACAATTATAATTTATTTTAAGGTATTTGGCATCGAAGAAAATCCTCCTAATATTGAATATTTCATAATATTATGTTTTCTTTACCGTAATTTTTTTTCTTTTATAAAAATTAATATTGAAGTAGTTAGAACACGGGTACGGGTATGGGTACGAGATTATACCCGTTACCCGGTGGGGATGGGGATGGGAAAAAAGTTTGATACCCGTTGGGTTTGGGTATGGGGATGGGGATGAATTTTTTATGCGGGGATGGGTATGGGATAGCGAAACCCGTCCCCGCCCCGCCCCGTTGCCATCCCTACCGCTCACTTGTTAACCTCTCAATTTAAAACATTCAAATTCTCTTTTCAGTAAAAATAATATTTTAAATTTTATCTAAGTATTTTAAATAGTTTTAATTTGATTTTATTTTAAAAATATAATATAGTTCCATGGAATTTGTAGTTCCAATGTGTCACCGAAAGTAAGATGAAGTAGTTCAGTCTCCAAAATTGATGATACACATGTAATTCGTTATTCGCGTAACGAAAAACTAATTTATATATTTTAAAAATAAAGAGGGATTAAATGGAGAACTTTATTGAGTGAAAATTTAGCCTTTAAAAGAGAATAACAAAAATTTGAAAAAAAAAATCATCATGTAGATTACAAGAAACCCAGTTAAAGAAATATGTGGGTGGAAAGAGTTATTACTACAATGTAATGATTTAGGGCGCATTCAATGCAACATGTTCTTTATTTATTTTATTTTTTGTACAAAGACGGTGACATATATGATATTTTCCACTTTAGCTAAATTAGTGGTTCTATTTTAAGTTGTTTTAGTCAAAATGATGTTTATGAGAAACAAATTCAACAAGAAAATGGTGAAATCATCGTCTGAATTTTTCACAATCATTTTTGTTGAATACGGACAAAAAAATTTCAAAAGAGAGAATACAGAATAACACGTAAAAGTTATTTGTTGGGAAAATAAAAAAGAAATGAGATTTTTTAATTAAATTAACAAATTAAAAGTAGATCAAGTTCAGAAATTTGAGGGCAGGCACATGAAAATCCTTCTGTTGAACCAACACGCAATACTAAAATAAACAGATAAAAAGAATATTAAACGATTTCGGGTTTTCTTAAATAAAATCTTGAAATTGAATATTTTGAATGATAAAAACAAACTTTAAAAGGTAATATTAATTAAGGTATTATAAAATAATACAAGCCTATAAACACAACTTAAAAGATTGATTAAAAATTATAAAATAAATGAGAAATTAATATTGTAATTTAGCATTTGTTAAAATAATTACAAGAATAACAATAAAAAAGAAAAGAAAATAGTTACATACAACAAAGAAAGATGCCATTGTGAATAGTGGGGTGGGACCATGGCTGCTTCTCTTCTTAATAGCTTCTCCCTCTCTCTCTATTTAGCAGCTCTGAGCTTGGGGGGTACACAGGACACTAAAGTTTAGATCTTTATGTGTCTAGTGTCTTGGGTTGTTCTTCATTGAGCTCTTTCTCTAAGGTAAAAGCTAGCTTTTTTGTTGTTTTTTTGTGGTAATTGGTTTTGCATGTTGAGCTTATTTAGTAGCTATACACTGCATTGCTACTGATTTTTAAAGGGCATGCTTGTTTTGCTTTTGTTTTGATTCTTTTTATGTTAATGTGGTTCACATGTTTTTGGTGGGTTGAGGAGATTCAAGTTCATGTGTGTCTTAATGTCTTTCTGCTACTGTTTTATTCTGCATTCAAGAGTTGAAATGGGTTGTTCTTATTTTCCAGCTTTCTGATCCCTTTTGCTATGTGCAGATTGCATATAGGTTTGAGTGTTGAAGCTTTAAAATGGGGAGATATTCAACACCCTTTGTGGGTCTTCTTCTGCTGTTTTGCCTGGTTTCATCTTCAGAGGCAGAGTATTTGAAGTATAAAGACCCTAAGGTGCCACTGAATGTCAGAATCAGTGACTTGATGAAGCGAATGAGCCTGGAAGAAAAGATAGGCCAGATGACACAGATTGAAAGGGAAGTTGCTACTCCCGATGTCATAAAGAAGTACTTCATTGGTAAGTACTGAAAGTTTCTCATCAAATCCGTAACCAAATCAAGTGTTTGGTACCGGTTTTTGTATCTGAGTGTGTGCTGGATTTTTTTGTTGTTAAAGAAATCTCTGTGCATGTTTTCTGATGAACAGGGAGTGTGCTCAGTGGTGGAGGCAGTGTTCCAGCACCAAAGGCATCTGCTGAGACTTGGCAGAAAATGGTGAATGAGATGCAGAAAGCAGCATTGTCTACTCGCCTTGCAATTCCGATGATCTATGGAATAGATGCAGTTCATGGCCACAACAATGTCTACAATGCTACAATTTTCCCTCACAATGTTGGGTTAGGAGTTACCAGGCAAGTTTATGCATGTGCTAGAATAGAAAGAACAGTCATGAAAGAAAGAGGAACAATTGACAACAAGAATCTGGTTTTCCAATTACTAATGAAGTAATTCTGGTGGAAGCTATATTTGAACATGTGAACTTTTTTGGCACCCCAAATCAACAATTAAAAGCATTTCTTAGTGGTATTCTGATCTTTAAAATGAATGTTATTTTTCTCTTTAATTATAATGAGATCTAGTGTTTAACAGGGATCCAGTGCTCATAAAAAAGATTGGAGATGCAACTGCTCTTGAAGTTAGAGCAACAGGAATTCCATATGTCTTTGCTCCATGTATTGCGGTAAGTAAAAGCAATATCTAAATATTTTGTTGTTGTTTTTACCATAAACAACACTTATATGTTTGCTGACATAACATGTTCTTAACTGATTCATCCACAGGTCTGCAGAGATCCAAGATGGGGACGTTGCTATGAAAGCTACAGTGAAGACTATAGAATTGTTAGAACTATGACTGAGATTATACCTGGCTTGCAAGGAGATATCCCTGCCAATTCCGTCAAGGGAGTTCCCTTTGTTGCTGGAAAGTAAGATTTTTGTTTGTGGTTAGATATTGCAGTTTTTTTTTTTATGGTTTAGAAGAGGCCTTGGCCATTAACATGCAAGCAATGTGTTTATCATACATACTGTACTGCAACATAAAGCAATCAAATAATCTAATAACAATTTTATCTTCTCAATGCATATCTATATGTGAGTTTGATTAGTTGTTATCAATCATTTTGTTGAGAATTTGAACCTCATATGTTCAGACTTATCAATATATTTTTTTCTAAGAATATGGATGTCATATGTTAAACTCATGCATTTCTCTGGCCATCAATGTGGGGACATATTCTTAAGCATTCCTCATTCAAACTTTATCAATAATTTTTTGTTGACACTTGAAATAAAAAACTTCTTCTCATTTTAATTACTTTGATCTAGGAACAAGGTTGCAGCTTGCGCCAAGCACTATGTGGGAGATGGTGGCACATACAAGGGTATCAATGAGAACAACACATTGATCAGTTACAATGGATTGCTTGGCATTCACATGCCAGCATACTATAACTCTATTATCAAGGGTGTTTCAACAGTAATGATCTCATACTCTAGCTGGAACGGGGTGAAAATGCATGCTAACCGAAAACTTATCACTGATTACCTCAAGAACAAATTGCGTTTCAGGGTAAAAATTTGTCTATTCAGTCCTATAATTTAAATATTGACACATACAAGTCAAAACACAGAGAAAATAGAAATGAGTGGAGATGCTTCATGTGACGTGCTTCTTTCCTACCTTTCAGGGTTTTGTCATATCAGATTGGCAGGGTATTGACAGGATCACCTCGCCACCTCATGCTAACTATTCATACTCTGTTCAGGCTGGGGTCAGTGCTGGAATTGACATGGTAAAGTTTATTATCATTTTGAAAGAGTAAAGTGGCTTTTCATCATGAGAATTTAGCATTGTTATTTACTTTTTAGTTAACTGTTTCATTATTTATCAGATTATGGTTCCCTTCAACTACACTGAGTTCATTGATGAATTGACCCGTCAAGTAAAGAACAATATTATCCCAATGAGCAGGATTGATGATGCCGTGGCAAGAATCTTAAGAGTAAAATTTGTCATGGGGTTATTTGAAAATCCACTTCCTGATCCAAGCCTGCTAAACCAACTGGGTAAACAGGTATATTTTCTTGTTTTCTTGGAAAAATGATTTTTGACAATTAAATTTTGACAACTTTCTTTTATAACCTGAGGTGTCATCTTCTAAGTTCTAAGTGACTTCCTATTTTTTCATTTCTCTATATTTCAAAACTACTTAGAAGATGTCGCCTCAGGTTGGAAGAGAAAGTTATCAAATTTAGTTGTTAAAATATCATTTTCCTTTTTCTTGAGATTATCCTTTGGACAAATGCATGTTCTTTTTGCATTTCTTTCAAATGGAAAGAGTTTGTTTCTTGATAGAGCATCATTCATGTATAAACAGGAACACAGAGAATTAGCAAGGGAAGCTGTGAGGAAATCCCTTGTGTTGCTAAAGAATGGTAAATCTTCTAAGAAGCCACTGCTTCCTCTTCCCAAAAAGTCTGCAAAAATACTGGTAGCAGGAAGTCATGCTGACAATTTGGGCTACCAATGTGGAGGATGGACGATTGCCTGGCAGGGACTCAGTGACAAGAATCTCACTTCAGGTAAGTCAGTAAGATTAATGTTGGTGTCTGCCAAAATACTCTAAAACGACACAAATCTAGAATCCTCTACCAGGGTGGTTGAGTTTGTTTATGTTACTGTCAGAATATGAAGAATCAAGAGACTAATACTAGATTACTAGTATAAAGTTAGTTTGATCTCTAGTTTCTTCCTGTGGGAGTTATAGAATCTGATGATGTAATTTCATTTCTTACATTACAGGTACAACCATCCTCAGTGCTGTGAAACAAACTGTGGATCCTGCCACTGAAGTTGTCTTCAATGAAAACCCTGATGTGAACTTTGTCAAGTCAAACAAATTTTCCTATGCCATTGTTGTTGTGGGAGAACACAACTATGCTGAAACATTTGGTGACAGTTTGAATCTAACTATACCTGAGCCTGGTCCAAGCACCATCACCAATGTGTGTGGAGCCATTCGATGTGTAGTTGTTGTGATCAGTGGCCGCCCAGTTGTGATTCAGCCATATCTATCAAAAATTGATGCACTTGTGGCTGCATGGCTTCCTGGAACTGAAGGTCAAGGTGTTGCTGATGTTCTCTATGGTGACTATGAATTCACTGGGAAGCTGGCAAGAACATGGTTCAAGAGAGTGGATCAGCTCCCAATGAATGTTGGTGATAAACATTATGATCCTCTGTTTCCATTTGGATTTGGGTTGACTACAAACCTCACTAAATACTGAAAGTGAAAACTGATATTTTGATGTATTAGTATGAAAAAGGAACCACCCTTTTGCACTAGGAGAGCCTTGAAATTGTCCATTGATGAGGGTTTTGATAACTTATGCTTATCTGGTGTGCAGCTAGAACCAGAAGCTTCAAAATATGAATTCAATGTCAACCATTGCAGACTTTTCATTTTGATTACAGCACGTTGCAAGTTTGTTTAATATTAGAAGGGAAGTGGTTTTAGTATAAAATAATTTAGTGATTCTATTTTTTTATGAGATTTTATAGTAATTAGAAGTTGATTCATTATTATAATGAGAAGAATTATTACTTTTTGAAAAAAAGTAATCGATTAGGGTTAAATATGTTTTTGGTTCCTTAATTTTAAGTGAATTTTGAAATTAGTGTATTTTGAAATTTTGGAATAATTTAGTTCTTCATATTTTAAAATACTTGGATTTAGTATTTTTAATTAAATTTTATTTAGTTTATCTGATGTTTTGTACACATTTTAGGATTGTATTTGAGTTGTTTATACTATTTGACATTTTTTCTTTAATGTTAAGTCAAATGTTATTTTGAAACGTGTTTGAAATGTTAAATAAACTTAACAAAATTTGATTTAAAGGACTAAATCTATGTGTTTTGAAAGATAAAAAGTTAGATTGATCCAAAATTTTGAAATGGACTAATTTCAAAATTTACTGAAAGTTTAGAGACAGAAACATGTTTAATCTTGATTTTATAACGGCTCATAAGCAAATTTTTTATTCCCTTTTAAGTTTTTTCCAGTTTCTAATTATTTTGAACACTTGGGAAAAACAAATTAAAAACAAAATAAAATGATTATTTAATAAAAGGTAGTATGGAAAAAGTTTAAATAGGAAAGAAGTATCTTATCTTCTGGAAAAATACACTCAAGTTCTCCCTGGTAAATGAATAAAAATACTCTCGTTCGGAAATAGAAAGTTTTCATTAAATATTCTCCTTAGTGATAATAATTGAATAAAGGAAGAGAGAACTTTGGAACACAATCGTAAAAGATGACGGAAGAAAGTGGTTTAGCAGAACATCAACCCATTGATCTACAAGTGGTATATGATGCACTTCAAGCTTCTTAGATAAAACTTTTCCCATACAAATAACCTTAGTATATTCTCACTTATAAATTTAATAAAATTTAATTAAAAAATTAAATTTACATATTTTTATAAATGGGACTAAATTTGTCTAAAATTGAAAAAAAAAATTAATTTTAATTTTTATTGAAAGTTAAGAAATTAAAATCATATTTAATCTAATCTTTAAATACAAATTTCTAAAAATTCCTCTTATTTGGAAAAATTCCTGCTCTTTAGATGATGGACTTCATTTCACTTTAATAAATTTGAGAGGAATGGAAAAGACAAACATCTTTTCAAATAAATTATTTTTGAAAGAAAAATTTACTTATGAAATAAAAAGAAATGAAACATTTTATTTTGATATGAGCATTTTAATAAGACTTTTTATCTTTATAGGTTTTTTAAAATTTGTGGATGAATTCTCTTCGAAACGTTGAACGGTGAGTGCATAGATAAAAGGATCTTAAGTAGTTATTAAATAAAGAAATGTTTATAGAGAATAATACTGTTTTAATTATAAATTTTAGACATAAGAAATTTAGTTTCACATGAAAAATAGTTGTAAATAATAATTTTGAAATTGGGCTTATTGAGCCCAACAAGGGAGGTGTGGACATTGGAAGAGTAAAAGGTAAGAATAAAATATTGGCTGAAGCTAGTGAAAGGTGAACAAAGAAAAGTAAAAAAGGCCATGAAAAACATGATCCTAAGAAGATATGAGAAACATGATCCAAAGAAGACATGCAACGAACTAACATGGTTATCACTTGATATTTTCAGCCTAATCTCTTAATAATCTAATTATCAATTTCTTTTGAATTATGAAATTCAAATATTCCCTCAATTTACCTTAAATGTAATGAGGTTAGAATTTGCATCCCAATTTCAAGTGGTTATAAATATCTTTTAAAAAAAAAATACATTTGGATGTTTGACGAAAATGAGAGATTTCTAAAGTTTTTTTAAGGAAGACAATTATCTTCTTAATCGAGTCTTTTCTTAAATCCTTGGATCAAGTAGATTCCATTAACACTTATCTTAGATATTTTCCTTTGAGCTACCCAATTGACTTTTAACTTTTCTTCTTCATGTTTTGTTCATTTTCTAAGTTCAATACGTATGTTCATGTTCTTTTTATAAAAGCAAGTTCACACTTGAATAATAGCACATGGATGAAACTCATGTTTAATAAGAAACTCTAACAACTAGGGATAGCAAAACAGGATAATTATGCTAGTTTTGGCTTGACTCACCCTTGGTTTGTCAAAAATGTGTTAGGTTGGACTGACTTGCCATTGTAAAATGAGTCAGGAAATACAACATACCTCAGCACAAGACAAGTCAGAGGGCGGACCCGTCACTTTTTTCTTTTTTAATTCTTTGAAATTTTTATTATAAATTTTGTTTGTGTATATACTTATAAAAGAATATTTAAAGTATATTTACTCATACAAATATTTTCAAACTTTTAATTAATCAATTAATATTTTTAATTAGATAAAATAAAATAATTATTACATTTACATGTTAAATTACTCTATTATAATTAATAATTGAAACTTAGTTTGTAAGGATTAATGATTTAAATTATAATAGTATGCATATTTACATTTTTACAAAAATATATTATAAAAAATCTAATCTTTTTAATTATTTTTAATTTAAAAATATAAAAAAATCAAAATAAAATAAAACAGGCCAACGGGCCAAGGTGGGCTGACCTACATTTGACCCGTCAGTTTGGTGGACTAGGCGGACCAGGCCAAAACGGGCTGGCAGGTTAAAAATGCTAACCCGAGCCACCTTGTTTTGAGGGACTGATGGGGTGGCTCGTCGGGTCCATCCCCACTTTGTCACCCATGCTAACAAATTTTATTATAACTGTCCATTTGTGATTGTTCTTTGTTTTTGCAAGGTTGGCCAATCTCCACTGTATTGGTCCCCAAAGGCTCACTTGGTGTCCCTTGCTCCAACTGGTCATTAAGTTTTATGTCTTATCAATTGTCCAACCCGTTCGGAGGGTAACTGCACAAGGCACTTTTACGATCAAGTTAGAGAGTCTCAGTAAATGAGTATTAAATGTTGTAATGCATGTGTTAACAATCGTATTTGAGACCTTTATTTACTGTTGTTGATATGAGCTTCCACCTTTTTTTTGCCTAATCATGGTCCAATCACACTTTAATCAGCATAGTTGGTTGATATGTGGTTATTATTGGCTAAGAGTTAATTTGACCTTTATTTTGCAATCGGTTGGTCGTGCCAATCGACTAGGTGATCGGTCCCAGGGTGTACTGGTCGGCCTTGTCAGTCAGTCTAGATGATTGGTCCTAGAGTGTACTGGTCGATCTTGCCAATCAATTTGAGTGATCGGCCTAAGGGTGCAGTGGTCAATCTTATTAGTCGGTTTGGATTATCGACCCAAGGGTATACTAATCAGCTCGCCAATCAATTTGAGTGATCGATCCAAGGATGTACTGGTTTATTGACCAAAATGATATATACCATACATTTTTACTTTTTTGTCGTCCTACTTTTAAATACAAAAACACTCGTATTTATATAATCATATGTATTTATATATTCATGTAGATTAAATATGTACCTAAAAGTGAACATCATTGAGTTTTATATTCTTGTATTCTAAATTATGAAAAAACAAGACAAATTTAAATTTCATAACTCTAATATACTAATTCAAGTTAGATTTTTATCATCTATCAATCTTCATTTGTTGCTTTGGAATCTTTCTCCAATTCTCCATAGTAACTTTAGCATACCGAGAGGCCAATATGGAACCATTTTCTTCAACTCCTTCAATTGTGCCTCGTACATAACACATTTGGCCTCATGAAATAATTTGTTGTTATGTTGAGTTGAAAATGCATTATGAATTCCGTAATTCGAAACTATTACAAATTACACAACTTAAAATATATTTTCATGATATAAAATCCAAAATATATTTATAAACTACACAATTTAGTATATATTTTCATATTATATTAAAGGCATAAATACATTTTTTGTTTCAATTTTCGTGAATTTTGTTTCGTTTGGTGTCGAAATATTTAAAATAGTCCTAATTTTTGTAATTTGTGGTCAATTTGGTCCTTTTTGCAGACGTCATTTAAATCGTTAACTGAAGTGAACAATAACTGCCACGTGTCATTCTGTGGTTTTTTTTAATTTTAAAAAAGTTGTCCACGTGTCAAGTTAGCATTGTGACACATGACAATATCTCATGGCTTATATTCAATTTGGTCCCACTTTTCGTTAATTTTGTTCAATTTAGTCCCAATTTTCGTTAATTTTGTTAAATTCAGTCATAATTTTGTCTCTATCCAAAATGACCAAATTTATTTTTTATATAAATGTTATATTGAAAATTTTATTTTTATTAAAATTCACATTTATTTTAAATATTTCTTTCATTATTTTTATACCAAACCTAACTATATTTTTTGGAGGAAAACTATTATATATGGGTGATTTTTGGTACATGTAAAAAATAGGGTTAAAGTTAGTTTAAAATTAGAGGAAAAATTCTTCATTATTTTTAAAATTAGAAAAAAATTTCTTTATTATTTTTTAAATGATTCAGTACAACACTTATATAGAAATTAAATTTGATGAATTTAGAGAGAAGCAAAATTGTGACTGATTTGAACAAAATTAACAAAATTGAGACTAAATTGAACAAAATTGATGAAAATTTGGACCAAATTGAATATAAGCCACGAGATACTGTCATGTGTCACAATGCTGACTTGACATGTGGACAACTTTTTAAAATTAAAAAAAATTAAAAAAACCACGAAGTGACATGTGATAATTACTGTTCATTTCCGTTAACGATTTGAACGACGTCTGCAAACCAAATTGACTACAAATTATAAAAATCATGATCATTTTAAACATTTGAAAAAAATGAAGACCAAACGAAGCAAAGCTCACAAAAATTGGGATCAAAGTATTTAAGCCTATATTAAATTAGTAATCGAAAACAAGTTTCTAAACTAGAGTATAAACATGAACATTGTAAGTACTTTCAACCTTCTTAACAAAAAGTAATTATCTAAGAAAAAGAGGGGAAATGGAAACCTAAACCAAATGTAATGGCTTGACCTCTGTGTTTTACCGGCAGAAATAATGACTCTGTTTTATCCACTAGTAACAATAAAATTTCCATAAAAGTAAATTATACATTACCAACTTATGAAATAAACGGTGCACATATAAGAAAAAAAAGTAAACATAAAAAATATTAAGAGGAACTAAACGCAAAAGGTGGTAATTTATTAAGTACAGAAAAATATAGATTTTTACATATTTCTAAAATTCCGTGAAAAAAAGACACCATGCTAAATTTTGCACACACAAGTGGCAAAACGCCAAAACCGGCCCTGGAAATATAAACTAAACACTAAGGTGAATTGGTACTCCAAATATCAAACACTTTCTTCTCCGTCCTTTTCTTCACCAAATCGTAACATCCAACTTTTCTCAACTCAAATTCCCTTTCGACATGTCAGGCTACCCTAACCAGCCTCCCGGCTACGGCTACGGCTACGGCGCCCCTCCGCCATCACAATACGGTGCTCCTCCGACGTCGCAGTCCTACGGCGCCCCACCGCCCGGCCAGTCCTACGGCGCTCCGCCGTCTGGCCAATCCTACAGCGCCTCCCCCTACGGCCAGCCGTCCGCTCCCTACGCCGCTCCTTACAGCAAACCACCGAAGGAGGGGTCCCACTCCCAAAGCAGCAGCGGAGGAGGCTATCCTCCAGCGGCGTCGTACGGGAGCCCGTTCGCGTCGCTGGTTCCGTCGGCGTTTCCGCCGGGCACGGACCCCAGCATAGTGGCGTGCTTCCAGATTGCGGATCAAGACGGAAGCGGCTTCATCGACGACAAGGAATTGCAGAGAGCGTTGTCTTCGTATAACCAAAGCTTCAGCCTCAGAACCGTTCATCTTCTCATGTATCACTTCACCAATTCCAACGTCAAGAAGATAGGTACCATTTCCACTCTCTTGAAAATTTTAGGTTTTCCGGCGCACGGTGCTAAGCTGCGCCGGTGTTTGGAATTTTTTTTTGTCGTTTTGTTATTTTATTTTATTTTTTGCGCGTTTTGGTTTACCTGCATGCGAAACGCGTGTCGTGCTTTGAATGCGAATGCAGTTATTTTTTTTGCGCGTTGTCGCTTGCTAGTTTAATTTTGGGTATGACTTTTCGAGGGAGCACCTTCTTGGTAGCACGAAGGATCCACTCTATGTGCTGGTTTCGTTATTTCCGCGTTTGGTTTGTGAAAATTTACTAATATTAAATGAATTTAATTAATTAATCACTAATTAGTGCAGATTGGTTTAATTAACCGTTTCATTGATTGTTGTACCACTGTTGACTTGTATAATCAGTAGGACTGCACTAGTGTTTCAGATACTTTTTTAATTTCATTAAGTTAACTGGCCTTTATTTTAAACAAATTTGGTTTTACTGAAAATTAGGAACTGTAGAAAATAGAAATTATATTCAAGTGAAGTAGTTAGAGTATTGCAGTGGGGACTTAAATGCTTTCAAATATGCTAATAAAACAAACAACTTTTGAAAAAGTAGCTAAGGGTTTTTTAAATATGGAAATAACAAAATGTGGAAATAGTTTCTCGTTGTATCTATTTTCTTTGTTGTTATTTCACAATGAATGCATACTAGTAGCCTTTCATTTATACTTCCATTTAAAAATATGTTAACTAATGTATAATTGCTCACACAATTGCATTTTTCATTTAAAGTAATTAATAGTTGGTAAAATCTAAGGTATAATTGGTAAGATAATAATTAATCTCATCTTAGATCAAATTTTGAAACAAAAGATCAATAGAGGAGGAAGTTTTTTGTTTCCAATAGAAGTCATATACGTGTACATATATTAATATTAAACTTATATTGGAAAAGTGTAAAACAATTAAAAAGTTGGCTGTAACGTGTTTACATGACGTGGCTATAGTGGCCCCCTATGTCATGACTTTCCTTTGGTTCGACTACATCTTTTGGACGATTATATGGTTCTGAAAAATTACTGGGTCTCACCTGTTAAAATTTTATTTTGTAACGTTGATTTGATGTTGACTGTAAGGATTTGGTTTGGAAAATTATGTGCCCTCTTGAATAATTGTTTTTAAACTTGAAAATTTATTTTGAAACACTGTATAGTCTATGTGAGATTTCTAGCAACTGTTCGTAATCAATTATTTAAGATTGTAGCAGGTAAAGTGTAGGAGCAGTTTTGTTACCGTCACCCTTCTCTTATTATAGATAGTAAATGGTAGTCTGTAAATGTTTGGTATTAATAATATGATTAAATTAAAGGAAAGTTTTTCAACTTTTGACTTCGTCGTAATGCATTGCAGGACCCAAGGAATTCACATCTTTATTTTACAGTCTTCAGAACTGGAGGGTATATGTCCTTTTCCCCTTTTATTTTTATTCACTGTTAATTATGATTTTTCAATTTGCCAATTATCCTGTCTGTAAATTTGAAAATTATTCTTGTAACTCAGAGATATTTGTTGCAGTCCATTTTTGAGAGATTTGACAAGGACAGAAGTGGAAAAATCGATTCCAATGAGTTGCGAGATGCTCTACTGAGTTTGGGTTATGCTGTTTCTCCTGTTGTATTGGATTTGCTGGTTTCAAAGTTTGACAAAACTGGGGGAAAAAGCAAGGCTATAGAATATGACAATTTCATCGAGTATGGCTTTTCTACAAATCTTATCTTTTTATTTTGGATACAAATTTATTTATATAATGAAAATCGAAATTTAGCTCATCTGAAGTAAGAATAAAATAAGTAGTTTTAGTTTTGAAAATTGACGATTAATACTCCAATAAATTGACGATGATTTGTTATGTACATGTCTATAATTTCATCTATTGATTTTCCTATGATTAGATTATTTACTTTATCATGTTAAATAAGTTATTCACTTTGGGGAAACCATATCCACTCTAAGGATCCTCCCGTAGGTATCTCTTCTATTTTTATTTATTTTTGGTTTAAGTCCAATGTTTTGCTTTTACTATGACAGAGAAGACAGAGCAAAGTCGTCCCTGTACAATACCCACATAGACTCAGACACTTTTATTTTTAATTTGTTATATAGTGTTAGTTAAGGAACCGCATTTTCCAGATTTAAAATGGGAACAACTTACAGTAAAAATTCTATTTCCAGGAGCATTGCCACTACTTTTTTTTCTTGTTGTGTTGTGTGTATAACTTGAATATATAAACTGATTTCTTCCCATGTTTACTGATGCAGGTGTTGTCTTACTGTTAAGGTGAGCAAACAAACCACTGTGACTTATTTATTATTCTTTAGTTTCTGCAAATAAACATCTAATTGTTCTCATCTGATACCGAAATCCGAAATAAACAGAAGCAAAATGACAATTCTAGTGATGGTGGGGCTGCGGCCTTATCGAACTGCATGCATATTTACTCAACCATACATAACCTTTTAAAAATTTGCTTTATTGCCAATGCATTTTTGTTAATCTTGATCAGTAAAAGTTAGCAGTGTTGGGTACGTCTTGGATAAGTTTTATAACTATTATCAGAGGCCGACAAATGAGACATGAATATACTCTGTTTCTTAGATAAGTTGACTCTAAGATATCTTTGCAAAAGCATATGATCCTTTTCGTGAAATTTACTGCTTTATTTAGATGATTAGTGAAACATATTCAACCTGGTCCGATTTCTTAGTGTTAATCACAAATTCTTGTCTAATGAAACGGCTAATTTTGAAAAAATGAAATGAAAGTGATGAATGTAATTGAATTTAATTATGGTATTTGGTATTGCAGGGACTAACTGACAAATTCAAGGAGAAAGATACAGCGTATACGGGGACTGCAACCTTCTCCTATGAAGCCTTTATGCTGACAGTCCTGCCATTCCTAACAGCGTAGGAAAGTAATGGTGTGTGGTTGGGTATGGCCAAGCTCTGTATTTGGTTTGAAAATGTGTGATTGAATTGCTTTACTATTGCCTGCTTTTAACTATGGTAGTATTCCTCAACTTGTTTACTTTATAAATAATTAAACACTATGTTTTATGCCTCTTCATAATTTTTTCTTTGGGGGCTGCTGTTTGTGAATTAAGCCACAAAAATTAGATTCCCTTCTACTGCGAATCCGTCACCGGATAATGATTAGGTTACAAATATTTAGAAGGGTTAAATATGTTTTTCTTTCTTAATTTTAAGTGAAAATTAAAATTAGTTCTTTTTCGAAACATTGACCTAATTTAGTCCTCTAACTTTAGAAATGTTTGGATTTAATCTTTTTAACTAATTTTTTTTAAAACTTATTTAATGTTTGAAACGTGTTTCATGAGAGCATTTGAGTGTTTATCGTGTTTGACACATCTCTCTTCAATATTAATTAAGAAACTGTTTTGAAACATCAAATAAAAATAAAATTTTGTTAAAAGGATTAAATCCAAACATTTTTAAAGTTAGAGGATTGTAAAGTTAGAGGACTAAATTAAGTCAAGGTTTCAGAGATAGATTAATTCTAAATTTTACTGAAAGTTAAGGAACCAAAAACATATTTAACCCTATATAAAATATAAATCCTCTCTAATTTTCTTTAAAGAGGTGGGAATATTTTATAATTACTTTAAAACATATTTAAAAACATTTATGTTAATTATATTTTAAAAATATTTATCAGTAATATGATAAAAAAGTTAAATGAATTTCAAAATGCTATCCTTCTTCCATATAAGACAGACACAGGTACACAATCATTTACAATTATTCAAGGAGATAATTTTTAGATAATTTCATGATAATTTCATGCTAGTTTTATGTATATTATTGAAAAATAATTACATAATTATTTTATTTGCATGTTATAAATATATCGCATAGAGAGAGACAGAGAGTGAACTGATATTATATTGGTTATATTTTTTAGACATTGTGTAAATTGATATTGGTTATATTTTATACTGTCATTTGATTATGAATTTTAAAATTATTGCTTTTTTATAAAAGAAAAAAAATCAAATGTGGATCTCGGATGATTTTAACTGATTGATAATATAAAAAGATATTTAACTCGTCAATATATTACAATTATAATTTATAAATTGGCTGGTAATTAATTGAAATGCAATTCTTTCTTTTGTTAGAAAAACACACATCTTACTTTTGACTAGTCATAGGGACTAATATCGGAACACGTGTATGACAATAAACGGAAAAATAAATAATTATAATACATGTTTTACTAAAATGAACCGCGTAACAAATTTACATATTGAAATTAATAAAATGAAGTAGCATCTAAACAATTTGTATAAAATATTCTTGCAGGTCATTTAGATTTATTTCTATGTTGAAATAGTTAATAATAGTTTTCTCCAATGTCCAAAACAACTAGATTATAACTTCCTAAGTTTTGAGTGAATCAATAGAAAGACCAGGTAATTCCTTTCATTGTCTATTACATGTTGCAATAGCTCTTTATTATTTGTTTAACTCTTTATAAAAAAAAATTATAAATACTAATGTTCTATAAGTCATGAATAGATGTCTTTAGAGAATGTTAGAAGGTGTATTGTGAAAAAACTTTTAAAATGTTTTTAGGTGTATTAAAACCCTATTTGTAGAGTTGGTCATTTCTTTCATCGTCCATGTACCCGTTTTACTTACTCGAATAATCAAAATTGTTTTTGGATTTCAGTGATTTCCTTGTAACATACTCAACTTATCAATGGAACATCAACCTTCTATAGAGTAACATAATTTAATCTGATCACCTACACTTACACTATCTCAAAAAGTTGTTAAAAGTTCATATTGTTAAAAGTCGTCTCATCTTTATTAGGGCTTAGTGTTGTGATTACATGTATAAGTAATAGTAGTAGAGAGAGACAGTTCAAGTAGCAGTCTAAGAGTTTGGAAGGTCAAATTTTTTTTAAAAATAAGATCTTTCATTTAAATTTTTTTTTATATAAAATTATTTAGTAATTATCATAATTAACTATTTCTCTTTCTATTGTTATATATATATATTTTGTTATTATCTTGATCATTCAAAGAGCACATACATATATTTTCTGATTAGAGATAGTAAATAAACTCATCTCCATGGGTATTGTTCAAATTCGTCCCCGCATTGACTGAGTATGAGTATGGGTACGGAGAATCTCTGACTTTTTTAATTGGGTATGGAGATGGGTATGGGGATGTACATATCCCCGCCATAATACCCGTCCCCGTTTAAATTATTAAAATATTCACAATTAATTAAGTAACCATATATATATATATATATATATATTTAATAATTTATTCATAGCTTTCTAGTTGACATATTCATATATTTTATATGAAACAAAAAATTGTAACATATAAAACACTACTAAAAATAAGTTTATACAAAGAATGAGTTAAAACAATAAAACCTAGTTCTGGTTGTCAAGAAAGTAAACTCGATAGTATAATTATAATATCTTGAAGTCCTAAGTTTCTTTCTCCTTCTCAAGTCTCAACATTTTTACATACATCCAGAGTTTATAGTAAGATTAATAATTAATAAAAATAATTATATATATACAAACTATATGTTTCTCCTTTCCTATAAAAAGCACCCATGTTTAAATGGGAATCCATGGAGTCATAAAATTGAAAAAAACTAATAAGTACAAAATAATCAATTTTAAACATTATGAACCATAAAAAAATGGTAACTTTTTATTTTCCTAAACTTTAATTATCTTTTTACATAAAACTCAACTTTCGATGTAGAGTTTAGTTTTGATCTTATTTAACATTTGTAGTCTTTTAATTCTTATTGTTAGAATTAATGTATTGTCCACGAAAAAACTAAATTCTAATATAATTAATAATTTTGTAGAAAATTTTCAGCAATCAAGATATATACAAAAAACTCTCAAAATCTGTAAATTGAAAAATACCGAAAACAAAATCGAACAAAAGAAACACATTTTTAATCCTAATACAAATCCAACAAACAAAATAAAAACAACAACATAAATAAAAGAAAAAACATATTAAAAAGAAATGAGAAATGAGGATAAAAGTACTAGTATACACAATCAACATGAGATTCAAAAACGTAATATGTCAAAACTTTTGAAAAAAGACTCTAACATAGAAAAAAACAAAGAAAGGCAAGAGAAGTCACAAAAAGATAAAAGTTTACGATAAAATCAATATTGATGAGAAGAAAATAAACATAAGTAATCATTTTTTAAACAAAATTATAATTTACTATAAAAAATTTTTAACTCATTAAATATTATTTTTATTACCAATAAAAGTTAACAAACATTGATAATAATTTTTTTTAAATATAGACTTATAATTAATTTAATGGAAATATATATTAGTACTAAAACAATTTTGTTAGAGGTATTTTTCTTTTAACCATTATTTTATAATTAATTTAATAGAAATATATTAGTACTAAAAAAATATGATACCTTTTCTTTTAAACATAATTTTATAATTAATTTAAAATAGAAATAATAATAATACTAAAAATTTTAAGATTTCATTTTTTGAAAAACTTAAAACAAGTGCTTTATTTATTTTATTTTTGAGTCGGTCATCACATTACAATACATATATCGGTGGAGAAAGACAAGTCTATCCGCGTAACCTTAAATAATAAATCTTAATCATTTTACTTAATGATTAAATGATTACTTTCAAAATATTACTTTAAAATTTGCGACTTATCGATACTTCCATCCTAATCCAATATAAAAACTATCTTTATTAATTGTTTTAATTAATTTTTTGTTTTATTTTTGTATAAAAGTGTTAAATTGATTATTTAGTTTATTTAAGTTTTAATTTTTAAAAAATTAATGCAATTTAGTTTTTCTTTTTAAATATTTTGAATTAAATAAATAATTTTTTAATCAAAATTAACGCTATAATTATGTTAATTATATTAATAAAGAAAATCATCGTCATTAACTATTTTAATTTTGATGAAAAATTGTTCTGTTTAAAAAATTTAAGGAAAAAATTGAAATTTAAAAAATCTGCAAAATTAATTTAACATGTTTAAACAAAACCAGAAAAAAGAAAAAAGTAATTTTTTTTTTAAACAGGTCGGTACGAGTTTCTCCATTATTATGGAGTTGTTGAACTTTATTATTTCAACCTAACACGGATGAATTGATGAGGCCTACTTAAATGACTTCAACTATTTCATTTGTTAGGGGTTGGCGGGAAAGAGACCTATATTCACAAAAATATATACAAATTATTATACTAAGCTTGAGAACCCAGGACTTACATAATCTTTACAGTGGATTTGTATAAGAAATTTTAAAGGAAGAGTAATTTATTTTTGTTTTTAGAAAATTTGAAATTCTCTTACGATAAAAATATATTATTTGGGAATTAATTTTAAAAGAAATTAAAATTCTTAAATTTTATTAGAGCAGTTGAATTGTTTAAAATTAGATAATTTTAAAATATTTAAAAATGTAAGAATTTAAAATTTGTATTTTTTATTTTCAAATTTATATGGTGTTCTTCATAATTTCCTCGTAAGTTGATTTTGATTGAGATTTAATCGGTTTACCCAGGATTGAGAACTTGTCAGGAGGAGTACTTTTCAGTTGAAGACCATTATTTTTTTTATTGATGGTAATATGAGTTTTTTTTTATGATTTAAGTTGTCAAAAAGAGATTCAGTATATATCACTATTATTTTTACTTGATATTAGTTACAATTATCTCGGTCATGGTTGGAAACATTATTCATTTTTGTTGACGTTTGTAATCACTTTTCATCATCAATATAAACGTTAGTTTTTGTCTATAGTTAATATTTTTTCTACTATTAATTAACTTTTGCCCAACATTAACTATAATTACTTCTTCTTTTTATTAATGTTAATTAAGAAAAATTTCGACCGACATTAATAAGAATAAAAAAATCATATAAAACCCCTAATTTAACATCGAATTCTTTATTTATAAATATCAGATGAAAAAATCTTGACGAACCTTAGCCGATCGGGTTAGCATTCTGGGAGACAACATCGAGGATTGCAAGGCGAATGAGCACATGATTTTTAGTATTTATTAAATTAAAAAATAATTATTTGTTACTTCTATTTAATATTCATAATGTTTTCATTAAATTAGTTACAAAAATTTAGTTAAATAATTAGAAAAAATATGTATTATCTATTCAATTAAATTAAATTAGAAAAAATTGAATTAAATTTCTACAACACAAAAATTATACCATACCAGAACAAATTTGGTTAAGAATATTAACTCCAAACATGTGCCATCTAATCACAAGTTTATAAAAACTGATTAAGACATAAGTCAAATAACTTTAATACATACCCATTAATACATAAGTCTCTCCAAACCAAAACGACTTCTGTTATACGGTGAAGTCATATCAACATCACATGACTTCTTAAAAAATAATATACAACTAAAGTTATACCATTTCGATACAACTTTACTCATAATGTAAAAATCATTATACTAATCAAAGTCATATCACATTATACCAACTTTCTCCCCCCACACCAAAGTTATGTCATATACAAAGGACTTTAATTCAACTCAAGTAAAATCACATATAATCAAACCACTTCCTCTTAATAAAGTCATGTTAACATTTACACTATTTTTATAATTTTAATGTTAAATTGAATCAATTTACATTAAAAAAAGAAACTTTTGTTTTTCAAGAAAAAGAGGAATGTGAAAAGCATGTGGTGATAATAGTTGAGATAAGAAAAGAAAGGCAATGTGAGAAAATATTTAATAAATAGATGCTACAAAGATGATCCCAAAAAATAATATTTGATAGAAAATGTGAGGTACACAGAACACAAACTAAAATTAGGATTGCCTCCACTATTTGATAGAAAGTATATAGGTGTAGACTAAAAGTAACTCGTGTGAGTGTGAAAGTTTAAGGTGTCCTTATAAAGTTAAAATTTATATGCAGTAATGTTTTTCAGATATATACCAGACATATTTATATTTATGTAATGTAAAAAAATTTATTACTGAAAATACACTGATCATATCTCTTAAAGCGTAATTTTATTTACATGTTTTTATTTGCATATTTTATTTAAACGGTTTTAATGGTTGAAACATGACGATAAAATTGGTTGAAAATACGCCAATATTATTTATTATTTGGCTTTATTTGAAGGAAAATATATGAAAATTTTGAAAATCTCACTCAAGAACTAGTTTCACCTATATTATTTAATTATTTGGCTTTATTTGAAGGAAAATATATGAAAATTTCTCACTCAAGAACTAGTTTCACGAGATAAGAGTATTAGCAGTAGCAGTAAGATTTTTCTTTTAATTAAAAAAAAAGGAAGGGGAAAGGATTACGAAATGATTTATATTATCATGTATTACCGAAAATAGTTCATATTATAATATGACTTATTAAAAAAAATTATTTCCAAAAGAAATATGATATTATAAATAGTTTCCACAAATATCGTATAAAGTTTCCTATCTAAAAACTCCGCAGAAAAATCAGCATGTTAAACGTTTGATCACGTATTCATATATTTAATGTATTTAAATAACGTGATATTAATTTTTATTTTGATGCCTTTCCTAGTTAATTAGAAATGTAAAGGATTTTATTAAAAGACTGAGAAATATGGTATCTAATATAAAGGATATTAAAAAGTAAATAGAGAAAATTGATAGTTATAGTAATATGCTAAGGGTTAGTACAGCCATAGTTTTAAAGTAGGTAGAATGATATGGGAAATTCCTATATGCTTAAAATATCACTTATTTATATCCGTTTCCTTGGAGAGAGCTTCTGAAACATACCATTTATTTCTTCATATCTGCAACAGCCTTGGACATACCAAACATCTGAAATCAAACACAATGTAGGTTAAGAAAGAGCTTCATACAATTCCCCATATAACAAAGCTTACAATTTCAACACAACACAACACAAAAACCTTCTCAAGTTTTTCCTTGAAGCAAGTTTTATGCTCATCCATAGAAGCATGAATAAATTCGTCAATATGATCTTTCACGTTCTCAAAAAAAGTATATTATCTTTCACGTTCTCAAAAAAATAGCTTCTTCGTTCTTCTTCTTTCGACATGAAGTAACACTTGCAGCTAATGAACGTTTCCCGATATCTCCTTTTGTGGAATCCATAGGATATGTTCGACAACTGTAAAATTGAAATTATTCCAAAAATCAAATACTGGAATTCTTCACATAAATTTATAGAAAAATACTTTTAAGATAATTGATTTCATCTGAATGTAAGAAAATCAATTTTTACACAAGAAAAGTGGAGTGAACAAAGCTTAGATTTAAGAAATTGACTTATTTTTCAAATTTTGTTCGATACAGAATTAAACCATTATTCTTGACACAGTTGATTTTAAAAATAATTTCATTCAAACATATTTCAAGACTGAAATTATTCCAAGCAAAAGTCAGTCAGCATTATTAAAGGCAGTAAACTAATACGAACTTAGATCCCAAAACACTGTGCTACAACACAATACAATGGTTAACCTAATTCTTTATAGGCATAGGTTTCAAGTAATCTTTTTCAATACAAAGACAGGGGAAATTACATTGATTATACTGTAAGACCTTAGCAACGCAATACAGTCTTCAATAGTTCTAAAAATAAAAATTGAACAAAAAAAAAAGAGAGCGAATGAATGAAAACGATGAGAAGTAGTAATGGTGAGGGAGAGAACCTTGTTGGCAGAGAGAGAGAGAGAGAGAGAGTGTTGGTGTTGTTAGTTGCAGAGAAAGAAGGAAAGACGATAACTTATAAGAGACTGAGGCTCTGTTCACTTTAGAAGATGAATTTGGGGGAGAGTGTGAGGATTGATTTATATAGATTTGAGTGGATGAATATGTGTGTTTTTTTAAGAGGATTTAGAAAGTAAAGTGAGTGAATTTAGAGATGAATTTTATGAAAGTTAGTGAATAATTTGATTGATGTGATAGATTAAAAAAATTATAATAGATAAAAAATTTAAAATTTACCAAAGTACCCTCAAAATAAAAATTTAATAAAATTATGATTAAATAAATTAAAAATATATTAATTATTATATATATATATATATATATATTATTAATAATAATTAAATATATTATTACTTATTATATATAGTTATAATTATACATATTATAATTATTAATAATTATTATATATATTATTAAAAATAAGTATTAAATTTATATTATTATATTATTTATTATTATAAACTATTATATATATATATATAATAAACTATAAAAACAAATAATATATATTTAATAATTAATATAATAATTATTATAAAATTATTTATAATGTATAACAGAATTTTAAAGCGTGAGGAGAAAAATGTCAAAAATAATATATCCGCACAAATCTTTGCTGGTATGGTGAGATGAAATTGTGATAACTTTTTCTAAATCAATCTGCACAGATCTTTGCATATCTTTTAAAGCGAACAGAATTTCAATTCTAAATCCGTTCTTCCAAATCTACTCCTACAGTACTATTTGTTTAAACGAACACAGGCTGAGAGAGATGAAATAGGAGAAAACGGGGATCTAGAATCATCTAACTTGTAAGCTAAGACACAACCTTCTTTTTACGCTTAAATTAAAATGTAATTTTGCATTTCAATTTTCTTTCTAAATACATTTTGATATGCATATTTACTTTTTATTTTTACCATTTAAATAATTATTTCCTTAAATTAAAATAATTAATTTGTCAATCTTATATTTTAAGTGATTGTTTTCAAAAATTGATTTTTTTATTTGAGATTTAACTATTTTCTTAAAACTAAATTTTTTATAATAAAATTATGAAAATTATTCATACTTATTTTAATAATTATAAGAATAGTAACTTTTACCTTAACAACTTTGTCTCGTTAACATTTTATTTGTATTTTCTAAATTATAATGACATATTTTTTTGTATATCTTTATAAAGATTATATTATAATATACTCTCTAACAAAATAATAAAAAATATTAAATTAATAATAATTTAAATTTAGACATATATTTTTCATAATATAAATGTCAATCAAAATGATATTAAAACATTATATTATAGTAAATAAAATATTTTTATATAATTATGGTAATAAAATTAAATTATGATAAATTAGAAAATATAAATAATTATGTATAAAATCATTTAAACAATATTTTGTATAATAAAAATAACAAATGACAATATTTAAAAGAAGTAAGAATGATTAAATGTGTGTCCTAAGATTTTATACACCATCCAACAAAATTGTACAAAGAAAAAAATATTTATAATTAAAAATATAATAAAATAAAAATACCTTAAAGACAAAAAATTTCATATATTAAAGTAGTTGATGAGTTAAGAAATAATTAAAATTATATGAACGAAACAAAAAACTATACAAACAAACAAAAATTATAAAGATAGTAATAGTAACTTTTACCTTTAACAACTTTGTCTCATTAACATTTTATTTGTATTCTTTAAATTATAATGACATATCTTTTTTTATGCCTTTATAAAAATTATAATATATTACTCTAACGAAATCGAAAATAAAAATAAAACTAATAATAATTTAAATTTAGACATCCATCTTTCATCATTTAAATCTCATGACAATGTTAATCAAATATTATATTATAACAAATAAAATATATTTACATAATTATGATAATAAAATTACAAAAAAAAAATCATATTTATGTAAAAAATCATTTAAACAATGTTTTGCATGATAAAAACAATAAATAAATAAAAATTAAAAGATAGTAAGAATGATCGAACTCTAAAAATGATTTAATACATTATCCAACAAAATTGTAAAAAAAATTATCTATAGTTAAGATATGATAACAGTTCTTGTAGAGATTTTCAAATAAAAACCGACTATACTTTTATCACTTAAAATTAGAGAAGTTGGAATAACAGTTCTTGTAGAGATTTTCAAAATATTCATATATTTAAATCCAAATAAACTCAAATAATTAAATAATATATTCGTATGTGAGGGTTTCACGTTTCAAGCAATAACAAGGTCTAAATAAAATTAGGCTTAAGAGATAAAACATAGAACTTCTTTCTGCAATAAAAGAATATTACAGACCTAAATACATGAGAAATGTTTATAAGAATGAAAGAGATTATTGTACACGAATGTTAACCCATACTAATTAAAGGATAACTTGAATTTTTACTCTCTCAAAACTTAAGCAAAAACTGTTCATAATAAGAACATCAAATTCATACAAGAAACATATGAAACAAAAGTTGGAGAATAAGATCCTTGCAGTTTTGATCTGATGAACTATAGAGAATACGAGGATCCTTGGTGAGTGCATGGCATGAGATCTTGAATTTTGTAAACTCTCTGCAACTTTGGTCTTAGAGGTTTTATCAGAAGAGTTATTTGTCCTGTTAGCATTGGGGGACAGTTATCAACCTCCTATATTGTTTCTATCAAATGTTGAATTTCTGGGTCCATCTCTGCATATTCCCACGCTGCTTTTTCTTTTCTTCTTTGAACCATTCTCATCACTTTTTCTATCAACCCTAACTGCATCCTCTTTTCTTCTTCTTTCACATTTCATCCCTTCTTCACTCTTTCAACCATTACCATTCATCTTCTCCACTTTCTTTTCTCAACAACTCGATCCTTTCTTTTTCACACTTGTTTCTATACCGTTTTTACACTTCTCTACCCATTTATATATCACAAATGTTTTCGCTCTTCAATATCTTCTTTCTTGATTTTCTTGTTTATTTATTAGAATAATCATATCTTCATATCTCAGTTTATCTTTTATCATCCATCTTCATATTGCTTCTAGTAATAATTTGATTTGATTTTGTAATCAAATAAGATTTTAAATGTTACACATCTAAATAAGTTTTAATTTCATTACAACCATCAAAAGTTTAAATTTTGTTTGTTTTCAAGATTTAATAATATCTATTATATATTTTAAAAATATTGTAAATTATATTATCTATAACAATAAATAAAGAGAATTTCGCTTTTTATGTACACTTTTCATTTTCTAATTTTACCCTTAATTATTATTTTAAAAATTAATTATTTTATAATTATTTTTTCTTTAATCGTTTTCTTTAATTTTTTTTATTTTAATCGTTATTTTAAAAACTTTTTTTAAACATTTATTTTATTTAACAACTATTTTAAAATTTATTATATATATTTTAAAAATAAATATTATTAATCTTATAAAAAAAAAGAATCGATTGATAAATATATATTATTAATAAAATTTATTAATTTAGCTTAAGAAATGTGATTTTTATATTTTCTTTACGTTATCGATTAATTATTAAATAAAACAAGTTAAAACTTTGAATTTATATTATTATTAATATTCAAAACATATGTGTTTTGTATATCTGTGTTTAGTATAGTAGAAGAGTTATTATTATAACTTTTATTAAACTAAAAAATATAATTAAATGAATTTTTATAAAAATATAACTACGGAAGCGAATAATTTTATATTCGTTTAATGTGTAGGTAGTTTTTTTTATTATGAGATTCTTGTATGTAATTTATTTTTTTAATCTTTTAAATAATGACTTTAAATTAAAATAATTATCTTATCAATCATTTTTTATTTTTATTATTTTTTCTTTATTACCGAATTCAAACTAAAATAAATACTTATAATAAACAAATTTAAAAATTATTTATTTTAATTTTTATAATTATAACAATATATTGATTATTTTTATCATAAAAAAGTGAATATACATACTAGTCATGCATATGTTTTCACTATTGAAAGTGAATGATTTTTTTTCTAATACATAATCTTCAAAATTCGTTGGTATTTATATTTTTAATATTTGATATTTGTATTTTTAATATGCATTAAAATTAGTGTCAATCAACATATTTTAAACACACAATATTGTGATCATTGATATTATTATATTTGATTTTATTTATTTTTTATATTTTATTATTATTTTATTTTTGGATTTTGTTTAATATTTCAGATTTTATTCAATAAGAATGGATAAAGATTATATTAAATGAAGAATTCATAATAATACATTACACCCAAGTCACCTTAATAAAGAAGTCAGCTAATCTTATACATATTGAACACAAAACTACAATACTGATGTTAAAATTTGAATGTCTTCATAATGTCCTTCTACTTTAAGTGTATATTTTTTAACCTATGTATTAGATATAATGAATATAATAATAATAATAATAATAATAATAATAATAATAATAATAAATAGATAAATAAGAAGCAATAAATACATCTAATAAAAAAAACATTAACTAATAACGATCAATAAATAATATATTAAATAAATAGATTTGAACGTTTCTTTACATTAATAAAAAGAATATTCTATATTAAATGAGTATACCTCTTAAGATACTATAAAAGTTAGAATTGGACTTCTGATTTTCTCATCTAGAAATCCAAAATGGCCACTACCTTAATTCCATTTCTTCTACTCATTGTTGTTTCAAATATAGTGATAGCAAATGCTACATTTGAATCGAATGAGGCTAATAATGTGGTCATAGATTCTGCACAACAACGTTTTATTAGCAACATTAAAAACAAAAGATTTCATGTTCTTCCGAAAGGACCTGTTCCACCTTCTGCACCTTCACATGGTTGCAGCACTCCACCTTGTCAACCTTCAAATGTTGTTAACAACATTAAAAGCAAAGGATTTCATGTTCTTCCCAAAGGACCTGTTCCACCTTCTGCACCTTCACATGGTTGCAGCACTCCACCTTGTCCACCTTCAAATGTTGTTAACAACATTAAAAGCAAATGATTTCATGTTCTTCCCAAAGGACCCGTTCCACCTTCTGGACTTTCACCTCCATGCACCTGGACCTTGTGGAAATAGAGTCAACTAAATCACTATAATAGTGACATTATTGCACCAACTCAACATCTTCTTTAGATACAAATGTGTGACTTTGTTTTCATTCTCCAAAATCAATAAGGGAGGATCAAGATACCTATTTGTAATAAAACAATTGAATAATGTTAATATTAAATAATTTAATATTTTCATACTGAATCACACTCTTTAATCACTAACTCCTTAATTTTTCTTCTTATCTTTTGTTCCATTGAATTGAATTAAATTAATATAATATGTACCGGGGCGACTCAAGGGTTTGGGAGGTCTGACGCAAACTTAAAAAATGAGGCTTTTTATTTAAATTTTATTTTTTAAACTTTTTTTATGCAAAATTATTTATTATATTGTCATAATTAATTTCATTTAACATTTTTTTCAATTGATAATATGGCTAATTCATTTAATCTTTATTGGAATATTGTTATGTTAAATAAGTTTTTATTATCTTTAGCTTGTGAAACTTCTTAGGGCTGAAACAACTGACACGGGGAATTGTTAACATCCTCCTCCTCACTACTTCTTTTTCTCTATTGTTGTTTTGATCTAAATTTATACTGTTATTATCTTGTTCATTCAAAGAGTAGTCACATCTATTTTTTAATTTAATTTATTTTCATATATTACTAAGTTATAATATTTTATTAAAGCTATTTGATTTATTATTATTATTATTATTATTATTATTAATGTTCAAACTACATTTATATAACACATATGCTTCGATTATTGAAAGTGAAAAGTGAATGATTTCTTGTTGTCGTTGTTGTCATCTTATGCTGATAGTTCAAAATTCACTAATACTTGTATTTTATGTATATCAAAATCAAAATCAATTAATAAATTTTAAAAATACATTAGATTGACAATAGAAAAAACATAGAAGATAATTTGTATTTATATAACTTTAAGAGAACATTTATTGAAAGAGTAAAACCAAAACATATAATCTTTATTAATAGTATACATACAATATATATATATATATATATATATATATATAATTTTTGAACTTTTTTCTTTTGACTATGTATTAGATCTAATAATTTTGGAGTGTAGAATTATTGTTGGCATAACACATTTAAATGTTTAAAAATGTTTCAACTAATAGTATAAACCTGCTAAGATGGGATGTTGCAACACATTATTTTTATATAATACATGTGTTTACTTCTTCTTTTTTGTGATAATAAGAAATTGTAAAATTAATTTTATTATTATTGTATATTATTATAATTAGAAAATCAAATATAAATAGTTTTTATGATTTTATTGTAAATAATTTTTATGTTTTTTTGTAGGCCATTTTATAATTATAAAATATTTAAATTTAAAAAATATTAAACTGATAAAAACAATTAAATTTAAAGAAGTAGTCATTTAAGGAGTAAAATTAATAAAATAATTTTAATTTTAAAAAAATATTTAAAAGAGTAAATTTGAAAACTAATTATGGATAACATAAATATTTCCCTTTATATGTATATATAAACAAGTATATATAAAAGTAAAGATGTCTAAAATTTAAGTATTTATAATGATGCAATTTAAATATGTAATATATTTAATAAAAGTATATGAATACATTGTATTTAATGAATACTTTACATTTAAAGTTATAATATAAAGTACATTCACTAAAGTATATTAGTTATTGTATTTTTAAAAATATAATATATCTATAACAATATATAAAGAAAATTTCTTTTTTGTGTCCACTTTCCATTTTTCAATTTTACCTTTAATTATTATTTTAAAAATTAATTATTTTATAATTTTTTTAACTATTTTTTTTAATTTTTTTTATTTTGACCGTTATTCTAAAAACTTTTTTTAAACAGTTATTTTATTTAATAACTATTTTAAAATTTATTATATATGTTTTAAAAATAAATATTATTGATCTTATAAAAATTAAAAAAGTGGATATACAGACACGACAACGCATGTGTATTCGTAATTTATTTAAACAGGGTTTAAAAAATATTTAAAAAAAAATAAACGATTAAGAAATAACAACTGTCTCCATTTTTTTTTTCTTATTTAAAACGTTCTCCTTACATATTCACATATATATTGATACATACGCAGTACTATCGATTTTATATATTGTTATATTGTTATACATTGTCATAGACGGAAAGAAAAAATTATATAACAAAATAAAATTTATCATCGCTATAGAAACAAATCTTTAAATTAATTATTGATTGTGATAATATTTCAAATCAAAATATATACTCAGATCTTACATATATCATAACGGATTGTAAAATATATTCAATCAAAATATTTACTCAAACATTAAATGCATATCATAAATACATATAAAATAAAATAATGAATAAGGATTTCCTCGCCTTTATCCAGTTAACTGTTTTGATATATCATCTAAAACTAAATTTGAATAACTAAATGGATAGTCTAAATTATTAATTTTGGTATGATTTGAAAACCAATAAAAAAATATAAATTTATATTTTTCTGGTTTAGATAACTGTAAAATTTTATTATAAGGATTATAGAGAATGTTGTACGAAGATACCATACCAATACATCTTTTATTTATTATATAGATAGCATTCATTCTTTATTTATTTTAAAGGTTTTTTTCTCTACTTAAAAGTATTTAATATTCGAGATGTGATTCGGAATAATGAGGGGCTCCAAATTCTTATATTCTTTATTCTTTATACATTGGTTTTGTTACTATTACAGTAATATTATCTAAACCCCTTAAATTTAAATTTATTATCAGCAAATATTCAAGAGAGTTTCTTTATATATTATAGTACTTTTATTTTTAAAGATGATAATCTACTCATTCTTTAAACTATTTATCTAATTTGAGTGTTATAAATTTTGTTTTTCTATCCAGGAAATTTACTTTATTCCTTCCTCATGATTAAATCCTTATGGAATGTACTAATTGTTTCATCTTTTGAAAGTCTTTGTAACATTGTAATAAATTCTATAAACTATTGGACATGATAGTTTATCTATGATTTTATTTGGGATTTGCACGTATAATTTTATTACATTACTAGTTTTTTTTCATTTCTAACAATATTCATAGAAAAGTTTGGATAGCAATTAAGAAAGACATGAAGATTACTTTCTAATATTCCTATTACATAATGATTGAATTTTTTAAGTCTAATATCTCTTAATATCATTAATATTGTTCTTGTTACTCCTAAATCTATAATTTGGTTTTGTGACAACTTTTGTACTAATTTAAAGTGAATAAAATTATATCCATCTCAAATATGTTTCTATGAAATGTTGAATTATTCTCGGTAAAAAGAAATCTAAAAGGCTTATAATTGATATTCAAGTCTCTTATCTTTGATTTGATTTAATGTATATTGCTAAACTTATATAATCAGTGGATCGACAAATTCATTTTAATATCTAAGGCTAGACTTATCTAATAAATATATGAACACACTTATCTAATATGAATTAGTACGCTCATCTTAATGTGTGACAAACTCGTCTAATGTGTATTGCAAGATACGTCTAATCAGAAAATAGAGTTGTCTAATGTGTATTAATATACTCTTATAATATGTGTATAAATATACTCATATATGAAAACAAAATTATGAGAGAACAATTTTTGTATGACAATATAAATAATTTGTATTGTTAATAAATATATATATATATATATATATATATATATATATATATTATTTTTTAAATAATATTATTTTAAAAAATAAAATAAATATATCTTTCTAAATTTAATTTGATCAAATGATCAAGTAAGTAGAAATCATAAAATAATAAAATTAAAAATGAAAAGAAAAATATAGAAAATAATTAATACTTTAATATAAATAATTCTTTAACATAAGAATAAAAAAATGGTATAAACAAATTAATTTAAAAATAAAATAAATTGATAAAAAAGTAAAATAAATTCTATGCACGTTTAACAATCTAACAGAAAAATAAGTATGGATAAATAAAATTAAAAAAAAAATAGATAAAAATAAAATAATTTCTATACACGTGGTAGCAAAACAAATATAAATAAATAAATAAAAATTAAAAATATCAAATAATTAAAAAGTTAACTTTTAGAAAACTTGTTAACATAAAATGGACAATAAAATAAATTTTATAATATCTTCTTTTCCTTGTATTATAATAGATAATAAAAAAATATAGAATTATTATTATCATAAAATTAAATATAATAATTTTATAATTTTAATATAAAAAATTTATTTATTTTATAGATAATTTTTTAACAAAAGAAATAGTTAAGTTTTTAACAACTATCAAAAAAATATCCTAGCATTAGATAAAAGATGAAATTGAAGAATAAGTATGGACATAAAAAATATCTTATATAGGTACAGATATTAGATTAAAGATTATTTTTCTTAATTTTATATAATTCAGAACCCAAAATTAGAGATGGCAAATAAACCCGTCCCCGTTTTGACGGGAAATCCCCGCATTGACTGGATATGGGTATGGGTATGGGTATGGGGATGGGTATAGGGATGTACATATCCCCGTCATATTACCCGTCCCGTTTAAATTATTAAAATAGTCCTAATTAATTAAATAACCATATATATATATATATATATATTTTATTTTTTATTTATTCTAATTATTTGGTTTGTCATGAAACTAATTTTGCATTTCAATTATATTTTTCATCTTATCATAATCTTTATGTAATTATGTTCAAAAATATGTATGTTAATTAAAAAATTTTATGTCTCACATTTGAATATTTCTATTATTTTTTAATATTTTTATTTAATGTATATTTTTCTTTCACATGAAAATGTTTAATACTCTCAATTTAAGTATTTAATAGCACAAACATTTCGTTTACTAGGTAATATAAAAAAAATCATTTACTTATTATTCTTATTATTAGTTTTTGTTTCATTTGAATAACTTTTTTATTTCACTAAAACATTTTTTTTTATTTCTCAACTACTGAGTATATATGTTGATATTTGAAAAGTTTTCTTAGATCTCTAAGATATTTTTCAACTTATCATACCCTTAATTATACATTTGTTTTCTTTTGTGCGATTTCTTTCAATAGTCTCTCAAATTGTTTGTAAACATTTGTTAATTTTTTAATATTTTATTTGTTGTTTATTTTCATTATATATAATACTATTTCGATATATTTTATTTAATTATTTTTTATTTTTTAACTCATTATCAATCATACTGTAATTTTTTCATTATAATTATATAAATAACTTTTATTTACTACAATATAAAAATTTAATGTTATTGTCATTAATATTTTTTTATCACCATCCAACATAATTGAAGTTCAAAAGATACAAGATCTATGTTAAAATTTTATTATTATGATTATTATTTGTTTTTTGTATCATTTTGATTAAGTAATGTATTATAACTTTTATTAGTGTATAAAAAAAGAGATTCATTAGAATTTAAAATATTGAAGTAAACAAACATTTAAAATATATTTTAATTTGAATATTTGTTTCCTTTTATATTTTTTTAAAAGTATTTTTAAATTTCATCAATTTGGTTTCATTAATGTTTGCAAATTTAATAAATGTGTTGGTTCTCATGAAATTTTATTTGGTATTATAATCTAAAATGTAAATAATTATAATTTATTTTAAACTTTTATTATGATTATTATTTGTTCTTTGTATCATTTTGATCAAATGATGTATTATAACTTTTATTAGTATATAAAAAAGATATTCATTAGAATTTAAAAGATTGAAGTAAACAAACATTTAAAATATATTTTAATTTCAATATTTGTTTTTCGCTTATACTTTTAAAAAAATATTTTTAAATATTATCAACTAGGTTTAATGTTTGTAAATTTAATAAATGTGTTGGTTCTCATGAAACTTTATTTGGTATTATAATCTAAAATGTAAATAATTATAATTTATTTTAAACTTTTATTGTGATTATTATTTGTTCTTTGTATCATTTTGATCAAATGATGTATTATAACTTTTATTAGTGTATAAAAAAGATATTTATTAGAATTTAAAAGATTGAAGTAAACAAACATTTAAAATATCAATTATGTTCTTTGTATCATTTTGATCAAATGATGTATTATAACTTTTATTAGTGTATAAAAAAAATATTTATTAGAATTTAAAAGATTGAAGTAAACAAATATTTAAAATATATTTTAATTTGAATATTTGTTTTTCTTTTATGTTTTTAAATTTTATCAATTATGTTTCATTAATATTTGCAAATTTAATAATTGTTTTAGTTCTCATGAAATTTTATTTGGTATTATTATATAAAATGTAAACAATTATAATTTATTTTAAAGTATTTGATATGGAAGAAACAATCATCATTCTAATATTGAATATTTGATAATATTATGTTTCCTTTATCATAAAAATTTTATTATTTTATAAAAATTAATTAAAATTAATATTGAAGTGGTAAGAAAATTGGTATGGGTATGGGTATGGGTACGAGATTATACCCGTTACCCGGTGGGGATGGGGATGGGTCAAAAGTTTAATACTCGTTAGGTTTGGGTATGGGGATGGGGATGAATTTTTTTTACGGAGATGGGTATGAGATAGCGAAACCCGTGCCTGCCCCGCCCTGTTGCCATCCCTACCCAAAATATGATTTTGATCATCTAGTTTATAATATATATATTTTTTAAATATTTTTAATTATTTAATTCATAAAACACGATTTTGTATTACTAGGTATAGATGGTGTTGAAAAGTTTTCAATTACTTCAATATAAATGAGATTTTAAATTTAAATAATAGATAAAAATATTTTAGTAAATGCAACATAGCTATAAAGTGGAAAAAACTATTGGTGAAGAAAGAAAAAACCCAATAAAAAGAAAGCCCAAAAGATTGACGTTCCAAAGCCCAATAAATATAAACCCGCAATTTGCAGTGATACTTGCATTGTTTATCCATAAGGCAAATAGTGTTGGATATTTTTCTCTCATTTTACTGAAGTCTTAAACGACACCGTCTGGTCCTCTTGTTTATAAACCCTATTCTTGAGTCATCAGTGTTGCGTCTCTGCATCTTGCCTCTGTCGGAGCCCTATCTCCACACGACGCCGCAGCAGCAGTAGGAGGTAGGTTTTCGCTCATCCACCGCCGTCGCGCGTAAAACTGGTTTCCGGTCACCAACACTCTGTTCAATCGGAAAACATCACAAACAAATTATTTTATTGTATTTTATTGAATCAGTGTTTGTGTGTGCCCTAGCAGAAGAAGAAGTAAGAATTTGGAATCGAATCCGAAGTGTGGAAAAAAATGGCTGATTACGACCTTACCCCGCGGATGGCGCCGAACCTCGACAGGCATTTGGTGTTCCCTCTTTTGGAGTTTCTGCAGGAGCGCCAGCTATACGACGATGACCTCATCTTGAAGGCGAAGATCGACCTCCTCAACAACACCAACATGGTTGATTACGCCATGGACATCCACAAGAGTCTCTACCACACCGAGGATGTTCCTCATGACATGGTTGAGCGCCGAGCCGAGGTTGTCGCCCGCCTCAAGTCCCTCGAGGAGGCCGCCGCCCCCCTTGTCTCCTTCCTCCAGAACGCCGCCGCCGTGCAGGAGCTCCGTGCTGATAAGCAGTATAACCTCCAGATGCTCAATGACCGATATCAGGTTTGAAGCTAAATAATAATCAGTCATCGCATGCCTCAATATTCCTATTAGAGTATTGCATGACATTTGGGTTTTAAACGTGGATTTACTTAGTTGTGTTTGGAAAAGAATTGGGTTTGGGGGATTAGGATTGGAATGTTGAGAACGAATTGATAACTTTGTTTTTGGTAGTTATAGGTACGCTCTGGCTGGTAGTGGTAGGATCGGATATAATTGTTGCTCTAAAGTTTTATAGTGATGTTATTATGCTAGTAAGCTTTAGAATTGTCTCTTGTTAATAGGGATACGAAGCTCTATGTATAAGAGTGTCCCGAAACTTTTGTAACAATTGACATGCCTTTGATGATTTAGGTTTTGGATAAAAAATGTTGATTTGTTTTGAAGGGTTTTATTGCGTGTCGGGTTTGGTACATTAGGACTGGAGTCTTTGTAGCAGAATTATGAGGTTGTTTTTAGCAGCTTTGGATGGTAGGATAGGAGTACTAGAGACCCAAAAGGTTCTTTATACTAAGCTTTAAAAAATGATTTAAGGTAACTGGACTACACTTTTTTTAATAATTTCTCTCTTATAAGCTTTTGATTGAGATTGTATCCTGGTAATGTGATTGCTTTGTTTGTTTCCTAATCTTATTTAAGCATTTTGTTTCCTTAGTTGTTTGCTGTTGTATTTTAGAGGTTCTTAAAAGATTTGTCCCTGTTTTTAACTTTGAATTTTGTTGTGTTTGAGTTCTGACTGACTGCTTAAATCATGTGTTTGCTGGAACAGATTGGTCCTGCACAAATAGAGGCACTTTACCAATATGCCAAGTTTCAGTTTGAGTGTGGAAACTACTCTGGTGCTGCTGACTATCTTTATCAGTACAGAGCTTTGTGCACAAATAGTGAAAGGAGCTTGAGTGCATTGTGGGGGAAGCTGGCAGCTGAAATTTTGATGCAGAACTGGGACATTGCTCTTGAAGAGCTCAATCGCTTGAAGGAAATCATTGACTCAAAGGTTGTTCTCGTTTGTCAGTTGATTTTTTGGAATGGATATATGTATTTGTTTGTTATGCTTATGCTTATTATATTACTATAAATTGGAGAACTTTGTTGCAGAGTTTTGCATCGCCTTTGAACCAGGTGCAGAGCAGAATATGGCTGATGCATTGGAGTCTGTTCATCTTTTTTAATCATGACAATGGAAGAACACAAATAATTGATCTGTTCAATCAGGACAAGTATGTCATACCTCTCCTTTCTTAGGATACTGTAGATTTACTTTTATTATTAATCCTTGTCAAAGTGATCAATTACTTCCTTTCTTTGGGGTTGGTGTATGGCTTTCTCTTCTAGGCTTAGTATTTGCAGTGTTGCTTCATCTAAATATGGTGTAATTTTCAGGTATCTAAATGCTATCCAAACCAGTGCCCCACACCTTTTACGATACCTGGCCACAGCATTCATTGTTAACAAGAGAAGAAGGCCACAATTCAAAGACTTTATTAAAGTTATTCAACAAGAGCAACATTCATATAAAGATCCCATCACTGAGTTTTTGGCTTGTGTTTATGTCAACTATGACTTTGATGGGGCACAAAAGAAGATGCGGGAATGCGAAGAAGTAAGCTTTTTTTTTTTGCTAGATGACATATATCAACTGTAACTAATGTTGCTTGTTCAGTTTCCCTTTTTTCATATATGTCCATGATACCTATACTCGTGTGGCTTGATTATATCATGCTTACCCATTTTAAAAATGCAGGTAATTCTCAATGATCCCTTCCTTGGTAAAAGGGTTGAAGAAAGCAACTTTTCAACTGTACCACTGAGGGATGAGTTCCTTGAAAATGCTAGGCTATTTATCTTTGAGACATACTGTAGAATACATCAACGTATTGACATGGGGTATGCTTTTTTCTAATATAAGAAGTTATAGCTATCTCTCTGGCTTTATAATTTTTCCTATATGCAATTACTGTGCACCTGTGAAAACACAATGTAACTCTGCCATTGATCTTTTGTTCCTTTTATTTTATGACCTTGAAAGGTTTTACTCTATATCTCGACTGTATTTCCCAAATTTAAATCTTTTTGTTATAAGATGTTATATTTTCTGTCTGTATTTGCTTCTCTAGACAATTTCCTGTGGTCTACTTTCCATGTTACACACCCAAATGATATTGGGGATCAGTACTAACCAAAATTCGAAGAAAAGGTTGCTCACTTGTGATATTTTTTCAGAGTGCTTGCTGAGAAGTTAAATTTGAATTATGAGGAGGCTGAGAGATGGATTGTTAATCTCATCCGTAGCTCAAAGCTTGATGCGAAAATTGACTCTCACACCGGAACAGTTATCATGGAGCCTAATCATCCAAACGTGTAAGTTACCATGGATCACTAATTTGACAGACAAGAGCTTCATGTATTATATTTTTCTGCCTCAGTTATGTTGACTCTTTTATCTACATTCATGTTGTGTGTCATATTTTCTAAGGCCATTGATCTTTAATTACTACGTATGCAGTTATGAACAACTGATAGACCATACCAAGGCCCTTAACGGGCGCACCTACAAGTTGGTTAGTCAACTTCTGGAACATGCACAAGGTCAAGCAGCCCGATAACTCTGTAGGTAGATCGATGAGAGAGTATTTGTTTTATCTTCCCGGATGCATCATTTTGTTTTTGGTTTTATTTATTTTGGATTTAGAATTCAAATTTATGGGCTGTATACTTCTTGGAGTAGGTTCTTCTGATGTTACTTGTGGATCCAAACTAGTATTGATAACCATTTTGGTTAAAATGTTCGCTATTTACTTCCTCACTTATCATCGCAGCTGCAGCCATATTTGTTCATCGTCGTCTTTCTCTCAAGAAACTAGTCAAATTTTCCTTTTCTTTTTCATTTCTTTTCTTAATATCTATTGAATAAACCATCTTTTTTATAACCTAATGTAATACCCTCTTTTGCTGCATTGTTCAAATGTTCAAAAAAAAAAATCGACGTAGTGACTAAATTGTTGGATATTCAATGTTTCATGGACTACGTGTGTAATTCTATTACTTTAAAAGCTGTAGAAGCATAGTAATACTTGAGGGATAAAAAATCATTGTTTATTTGACATTAGTTAACTTCTACATTTTATTACGCATTATCTTTATTTTTCAAACTTTAACGTGTCATTTCACTTTATTTTTTTACTAAATTTTATGCTTCTTTTATTTTACTTTCTTTTATTTGACTTTAATTTTATGATTAACTTTCATGTGTTTGTAATTAGATTTTTTCAATGATTATTTGAACACTAAAATGCCAATAACAATAAGAGAGTTTAGTATTTGAACACTAAAATTAGATTATTCACTTCTAATAAAAGTAAGACAGTTTAGTATTTGAACACTAAAATTCCAAGAAAAAACATAAATAAAAGTTCTTTCTTTCTATAAAGAGAAACCCATAGTAAATTACCAACAATTGCACTATTACATGAAACCACACTACAAATAAAACTTATCACGCATCGATGACACACGATTACATACGATAACATAAGCACACCATATATAAAGAAAAACTCAATTCCAATTTCGAATACTAACAACATAAACAAATCATAAAGTATGCATGAACTATGAAGATTTATTGGATGCCAAGGAACGAGTGTAGTTGATTCCAAAGCTGAAATACTGAACAACACTTTCTCTAGATGGAATGCAATCTTTGATAGGTGAAGTCTGAATGAAGTTTTGAGTCCATTGATGAAGAGAAGGGAATCTCTCTGCATTCAAAAGTTGCATCTCTCCAAGCTCTTCCAGAACACTGAGCCAGTAAGACAACCACCCAGCTGCTATATCAAGATAACCAATCTTCTCTCCTCCAAAATACTTCTTCCCTTCAATTTCCTTCTCAAGAAATGCCAATGACTCTAATGCACTCTCCACAGCCTTTCCCTTCTCTTCTCCCTCAGCCACAGTTGCTCCCCACACACCATACAATATCTGTTTTCAACAAAACTATACCTTCATCACACAGCTACAACACCTTCATGTATTCAAATTGTGCAACACTTTTCATCATGTTCTTGTTAGAAATAAGGCAATAAAGGAAAGAATAAGGAGAGAAAAATAAACGACACAAAACGTATAATGTATATGCCTACGTGTAGTCGTGGACGTAGACATACACATTGTACACCAAACCACATTAAATTATCTGTGTCATTTATTTTTCTCTTCTTATTCTTTCCTTTATTGTCTTATTCGTAACCGTTCTCACCAAAACAATCAAACTAAATCCTATGCTTTATTTATCATGGTAAATTTGATCAAACTTCTAAATACAACAAAGCCTGTGAAACTTTGTTTTTAACACCAGATCTTTATGTGATGTCTTGATCAAAACTAGTTTTAGTTCATAAAGTCTTAAAATTAAAAACATTCTTCTTTTCTAGAAAAAGTTAAATATGTTTTTGATACAATTTAATCTTTAAATTTTTAAGATAACAAATATAATCATTTTAAACTAATTGTGTGAAATTTTAATGCGTTTGAACGGTTAAGACTATTTGACAGATTTCATTTCGAATATCAACCCTGAAAACGTCTATTGAATAATAATTTTAAAGTTTAGGATAAACAAAAGTTTAGGATAAGACAAGTTCCAACTTTGCATCATATTTAACCTTTTAAAAATGAAAAAATTCAGTTTTCGATAAAGTCAAAAGCAAAGATCACAGTCCAAGACCAAATTCACCCTATTTCAGACACACCATGACCAAAATGAAACCATCAATTCTGACCAGATCTTGAACACCTTCAAACACTCTTCACTCTCAAAATCAACTCTCTTAAGTTCTATGCTGAAATGAAGTGAAAAAAGGAAAAGGTTGAATGATATTGATTGTACCTTCTCATCGATAAACCTGGCCCAGAAGCGAGCCTGTGCTCTCTGATAAGGATCAATGGGTAGCAGAGGGTTGTTCTTCCATGTCTCATCTATGTATTCGAGGATGACAAGTGATTCAGCGATTGGTTTGGAATTGTGAATAAAGACTGGAACTTTCTTGTGGACAGGGTTAGATTGAAGAAGCAAAGGACTCTTATTTGTCAAATCTTCTTTGAAATACTGATAATCCACACCCTTTATCCTTAATGCCCACTCAATCCTTGCACAAGGGAAGCTTTGAGGGGTAGCAATCACCTTCACTTCTTCTCCCATTTTTTCGCCAAATCTTCAAAACCCTTCGCTTCAATTTCATCATTTTTATTTACCCTTTTATACTCATTCCCTTCCTACCATGTCACATCTCATCGCCATTTTTTTATTTTTTTTCTCTTGGAAAAATCAATATTCACCACATTCACACAACCCTCATCAGCCAAGTCAAAGGAAATTGTCTCATCCATAAACAAATTTTTCAATTTTACCTTTGTTTTTTAAAATTTTATGTTTAGATTTCACATTAAATTAACTTGAGCCCGTGAAGAATTTAAGAGTAAATTTAAATTTCATGTTGATTAAAAATAAAAATGTGATAAAGATTTATAAATTTATTATTTTAAAATTTTTATTAAAAATAGTGTTAATATTTTATATGATTAGACTCGTATTTTGTTGGTGTCGTAATGGAATAAACTTATTTTACGTTTTTCTTGTTTTTTATTCTTTTAAAAATGTTTGTAGAGAAATTTGTTTAATCATAGATGAACTTGAAAAACTGTGACTTGACTTGGTAACAGGGTAGTGTTTTAAGTTTTTGGGGGAAGTCTAGTTCTTTCTAATAATGAGAATCGTTTTTTAAAATAATATCACATATAAAAGAAACATATTTAATAGGCTCATTAAATCAAAACTGATGCAAATTTATTAAATTTTAAAGAATTAATTATGTTTTAGCTCGTCGTCGTAGATTTAGATATTTTTAATTAATTTTTTATTTGTTTAGTATTTAAATTTTTATAGTTTTTAATTGAGTTAATATTATTTAATTATTATATTAAATAGGTTAGTTATCGTAGTAAAAGTTGGTGATATGATATGATATGTTGATTTGTTATAAGTAAATTTTATTGATTTCACTGTAAATATATTGGATAATAACCAAGATTTATGAAAATAATTGAAGATGACCTTCTTATACAACATAAACTTTCATATTTTTAGTCAGAATAATAAAAGCCATTTATTATTTTATATTAACCAAATATTATTCCCATAATTTATATTTCTTAGACAAACAAATAAAATGCCGAGATAAAACAAAAATCATATTAAAAAGTTAATAACAAAGACTTATTCTATATCAAAATGTATTTAACAAAAACTCGGTTAAAAAAATACTAGTTCTACGAAAGATTTGAAACGTAACCACTTTTAAAATGTGAAAATTTTCACTCAAAAATCTTGTATATATTATTCTTGTGTTGTTTTAGAAGAATATTTGAAAAATAAACATTTGTTCAAAATTGACCAGGTGTGAATATGTTTATTTTGAATTTGAATAAATTAAGAAAATAATGTACTTTATACTAAATATATATATAAAAAAAAAAATCCAAGCGTACATGTTTGATTAGGCAATTGAAGATATTAGATAAATACCTAAGCATTAAAGACTTGGTCTATCGTATCTAATCCAAAAATATATTAGATTTGGTAATTAAGGTGCAAACAGATTTATATATAAATTAATACATGTTGGTGTAGCTAGTTCAACCCACTTTGTTTTAAGAAACAAATTTTTTTTATATTATAATTAAAGTTATACTATAACATATACAATATTTAAATAAAACTAAACAATGTAATTCCTACACAACGATCCCAAATAAGTGGTAGGAGCTTTTATCAATTTTTGACCACTCAATACTTTCATTCTTTAATTCAAACTATAAATGAAGTTTGAATGTTTTATTTATAATACTCCATAATTAAATATCGGATATCTCATTTATAATACTCTATAACTAAATATTTACTATTCGAGCGAAGTAGTATTACTTTATTAATTACTACCTCATACAAAAACATATTATCAATACTCATCTCAATTTTCACACCAAATAAACTTATCTATTCTACTTTTGATCGTCAAAACAACTACACAACATAAAGAACAAAAATTAAAAAAATTAATTTCTTTAAACTTATATCATTAAAAAAATATTTATTTTTTATTTAGTCAAATCGAAATCGTCTCAATATGATATGATTTTTTTATTATCAATATAATATGATATGGCACGATATCTGAATAACAAAAAAATTTCTTCAAATTAATACGACTTTAGTTCATTTTAATTAAAATCGGCTTATTACACCTTTTTTTATTGTGTCATCTTAACACTACTTACCCTATCTTCAAATTTTTAAAACTTTTGCACCATCATTAATGGAAAAAACCGGTGAACTTTTTATCAAAGTTTTATTTTAACTGATGAATCAGTAGGAAGACCATTTAATGAATGTCTCAATAATTTTTTTCTCTCTTCTCTCTCTTTCAAAAATTTAAAAATAATAGTTTTTTGAACTAGAAAACCCCTCATCATTTTATTAAAAATTTATAATTTTTTACAAACTTGTATGTGAATATAAACTTAAAAAATATATTTAATTTAATATTTATAAATTAATTGATAATAAAAAAATTTAAGAGTGATTATAATAAATAAGATAAATTAAATATATTGTAATTATGGTAATAGAAGAATGATCATGATAAAATGTTTTAACTATGTTTTTTTTTATAAAATTAATTTTGATGAATGTATACTTTTTTGGTTAAAATAATTTATGTATTAATATATTTTTTTGTAATAAGTTAGAAAAATAAAATGAAATTTTTACTATATAAAAATATTTTTTTCAAATTAAATTGAAATCAATCTCCTTAATTTATCTTATTCTTTAACTTTTATTGGACATCTATTCCTAATTCTTTCCAAAACTAAAAATGTTAGAACTAAATAATTTATTTTTTTTCTTATTATTAACTTTAATCTAAATAACTAATAACTTCAACAAATAATTCTCTAATTTAATTTAAATTTAAATTTGACTTTTCGAATTTTATACCTTTTGGATTTTAAATTTTTCTACAAAATTCTACTTAGAAATTTTATATTTTGCTTTATTTTAAATTTCTATGTTTTTCTAAATATTCTTATTTTTAATTCTATATTTTTTTAATTCTTTATTTATAAATAAAACTAAATATTTTGCATTCATATTATTAATTTTTAATCTTACATTAATTTTATTTTTAAATATTTCCTCCTACAATTATATTTTATTTAATTTTATTTTTGTAATTTATTACACAAAAGAAAAATATTAGATAAATTATTCTAACCAAATAAATATATATTTATAAAATTAATTTACAAAAATCAATTATAATTACAATATTTTATTACGATAATTATTTATAATATATTTAAATTATTTATTTATTTTATTTACTCTTCAAATTAAATATATTTTTCAATTTTATATTCAGATGGGTTTATAAAATAATTATAAATGTTTAATAAATTAATTTATTATGAATAAATATACTAATGTATAAAACTAAAAGAAAAATATTGTTGGTAATTCGTATCTCAAGAAATAGGATTCCAACATCAAACAACCTACAAAACTAAAAACAACACGATAAGAATTTTGTCTTTCAATATATATATATATATATATATATATATATATATATATATATATATATATTATACTTATATAAAAGAATCTAGTTTGGAAATAAATTTTGTCAATAAAATTCAAAAATGTCTATAAAATTTAAAAAGTCCATTTTTCCAGACTTTGTAATATAACATATTATTAACTTCTCAAATTCAATGTTGAATACACAAACTAACTTAAAGAAAAAAACTCAAATATCAACTTTGATTAATAAAATCGCTTAAAATCAATATTTAACTTTAGTTCATCAGTTCACTCATGGGTAAATTCTTAAATCATCATTTAAGTTAAATACGTATCTCAAATTCAATGTTCACTAAATAAAATAAGTTATAAAAAAGCTCAAACATCACACTTAACTAAAATCACTTTAAATCAACATTTAAATTTATTTCATCAATCCAATCATTGGTAAATTTTTCCAAAAGTCAAATAATGTAGAAATATATCACCTCACACTTCTCACAAATTTTTTTGTTAAATTGATTAATTGTGAGTGTCCCACACCCTTGAAACTCCAATGCAGAAATAAAATTTGTCAACAAGATGTAGCTATCTAGAGGGAACGACAAATAAGTTAATATATTTTGAACAAAAAAATCTGATTATAATAATACAGAATTTTGACTTACTTTCTCATCTGAAGTCGTAAGTAGTTCTCTAAGGAATGTGTGATTCATATTTTGGAGTTTATATTTAGGTTAAACATGTGTTTGACCCTTAATTTATAGTAAATTTTAGAATTAATTCATTTCAAAATTTTGGACTAATTTAATCATTCATCTTTCGAAATACGTAAATTTAATCATTTTAATTAAATTTTCTTAAGTTTATTTGATGTTTCGTGCGCATTTCAGGATTGTATTTAAGATTTTTACATTGTTCGACATATTCTTGCTTTAGTTAAATCAAATACTATTATAAAACACGTTTGAAATGTCAAATAAACTTGACAAAATTTGATTAGAAGAATTCATGTATTTCGAAAGAGGAAGGACTAAATTGGTCCACAGTTTTGAAATGGACTAATTTCAAAATTCAGTGAAAATTAAGGGACAAAAACATATTTAACCCTTTATATTTTGAGTAAAAGAAAAATGTACGATTTATATTTATTTATTTATGAAATTTCTTCACTGCAATCCATAACTATTCTGCAAAGTATAAGCTGCAATTTTCTATGACAGCAAACTTAGATACACTAAACAGATGAAGAATACCAGAAAAAATGAAAAGTAAAAGATGTATACCATTTTCAATAGTAAGTAGTGACAATTTCTCATCCTCAAAACCAGAAAAAAAAAATATATGTAACAGTCAGATAAAGCACTCCATACATGTATGAGAAGGACCAAACATCAAATAAGCTTAGTTTTCCCTTCAGCAGATGATGATGCATTGAACCAGATTTTACATCTTACAGTGATGACAAAAGGCCATTTTCACTCTAGCATCTTTGTTGGTAACTTGCATGGTTTTCATTGGTGCTGCTACTTTCACCATAACAAGAAGAGTAAAAGGAAATTCCTTCATTGTGATTGGAGCATATGTCAAGAATTCCTGTTCTCTGCTTTGGTGTGCTAACAGACCTCATCTTTGCTTTGCTGGATTCAGTAACAGCCATGTATGTAGGGAAAACTGGAGAGTTTGACATCGAATTTTCATCCCCATTTGAACTTCTTTTTACAAGAGAAAATGATTTCCTTGGGATTGAAATATGTGGACTCAACCCTTCTTGCCATTCTTGTTTTGCTGTCATCAAGTTTGAAGGAAGAGTTATTGGCTTATACATCATATTCAAATCACATGTTTCTTTATGCAGCCACTCCCCAAGTGTTCGACAACTCTCTCTTCCAAACTTCATGTTCTGCATAGATTCTTCCACCATCTGTGGATTTTTTCTCTCCTGTGATAATGCAAAAAATACTCTGTTGTTAGTTCTGATATCACTGATGAGTATTTTTTCGAGAGGTTCATTATGTATTTGTCAAACTTAAGAAATTAACATCACTTTAACTCAAAACATTGAAACAATGAATTTATAAGTTTTTTTTCTTATATAACATTTAATTTTCTGATTTCTATCTAATCTGAAACTTAGACTCCCGCTTAGATCGTTTCCAACAGATAAATGAAATTAATTGATTATGTATCTAAGTTTTTTCTATGTCAACTTTTTTTCTTAAAATAGAGAAGCTCCTATGTGAAAACTCTATGTTTTGGTCACTAGTAGCAATGTTTGAAAAGGTAGGTTCATTTTTCAAATTGCTTGACCTTTTCTTTTCTCTTAAAATTCTTTCTTTCTTTCTCTCTCCAACTTTTTCTAAACAATGAGATAAATATCAAATCACATTGAGGTTCCGTAACATTAAAATAATGTTTGTGTGGTGAAAGTTACATCAAGCAAGCATAAACTAGTTCTTAGTTATTAGCTTTGGAATTCTGTGTAGACCATACTTTATCAATGGCAAAAAAAAAAAAGAAAAAAAAAATGAATCGAGATGAGTGTTACCCTTTGTGAAGAAGAGTACTGTTTCATACGCTCTCTTTTGACCATGGCCTCTTGTTTTCTGTACAATATAGCTTCAATGTCTTCTCTAGAGAGCAAGCTACAATCCCATGTTCTTTGGCTATCGCATTCAGACTGCACCAAAATTCTTGAGTTGATTAATCAATGGAATTCTTCAAACTTTGTAGAAACTCTGTGACATCAAAAGTAAAAGCTATTCCACCTAACTAACATATGCACCAAGTCAAATGAATTGAACCACTGACACAAAGTAAGCCATAGAAATCGATGTTCACTTAATTTCTTGATACATTTCCTCCATTCTTTTTGGCTATGTTTCTCGTGGTTTCTCTTCTACTATAATAAATGTCGCAAACTTTACCTTCAGCTCCTTGTCTTCTAACTTTTTCTTTTGCTTTGGATTTTGCTTGGTATGTTCAGCCGTATGGCTACTTCTTTCAAGAATTTCCACTTGATTTCTTGCACTGGAGTGAAAATTCTGTATAGTGTTTGACACTTGACGTCTCACAGCTTGTCCACGAATTATGGCTTGCAGTCTTATTACTCCCTTCAATGCTCTTAATGCTTTCCTGGCCTGTTACATTCCCAGCTTCAAGTTTATCAGTTTAAAGAGAATCAAAATGATCAGAAACTGAAACTCAAAACTCAAGTTCTTTGTTAGAGTTTTTATATATATGTGATAATGTGACATTAGTCCAATCCACATAAGAAATTCACACCACTTTTAATCCAAAATCTCAATGCATTGGAATATGGTGTTTAATTTTGTCAATTTTATTCAATATAAGACTTAAACTCACACTTGGATTATTTCCACCAGTAAACCAGACACTATTACCGTTCTTCCCAATAAAATGGACAAGTATGCTACTAAAAGGAGGAGAAAACAAGACTTTGCTGAATTTGGAATCAGTTTACTTATGTCTGCATAAATCTCTTCCAAACAACAAACCTAGTCTTTGAAGCATATTAACAATTCAGTGAAGATTGCAGAAGATGAAGCAGAAAGCATTGAGAAAACTCACAAGATGTGCACGGTATGCGCTTTGGATCTTGATGGCAGCTAAACTTCTGTCTCCCTTGGAAAGATATGAGTGAGAACGAGAAGCACCTGTGAGCTTGACAACCTCAGCAGCAGCATGTGCAGCAGCAACTGCAGCTTCAGCAGCTGCTGCAGTTGCAATAGCCACAGTTAAAGCATGCTTTCTCTGTTCTGCACTTGCCTCAATCAATGTTATATTTGGAGCTGTAATTGTAGGATACTGTCTCTGCTTGATCCTTCCAAAACTCCACCCCCATTTGTTTGCCTTCTGAAGTACACACAGAAAATTTTTAACCAAAATAAGTACTTCACCATTGTTACACAATTTGTAAATGTGAATAGCCTTACTTTGTTGTCCTTTGGCTCAGAAGTGAATAGCCTTTTCACCCATACAAACCAGCTCTTTCTCTTTGCCATGAAGATTTATGGCATCATTCAAACCAAATTCTTCACACAACATTTCTGTTCTTGAACCACATTTCTGCTCTTGATATTGAAGAAAAAGGAGGGAAAGGCAAGAGTCAAATTTAGAGATTTAAAATACAAAAGAGTTAAGATGCTTTAGTCATCTCCATTCTATTTTATTTTCTCACCTAGCTGTTCTATTCATTTGTCAACACAAAAGAAACCTACCCCAACAAGGACCAAAACTGCCACTGATCAACTTTCATTTTCAGTAACAATCATTTATTGGCCCAATAGGACTGAAATATACCATGAACAGTAATGCTTTTCAATCATAAAAAAGGTAAAAGAAAGAAAAAGAACACCACATGTAAAGTGCACACAAGAATATTTCTCAAGCTAGGCCACTTCAAGAAACTAACCTTTTCATAAAGCATGCTACACCTAGTGACTTATGTTGCATGAAGAAACAGAATGGCATATGCAGAGGGAATAGTGATTATTGAAAGGAGATGAAATCCATACATACATACATACATACCCTTTTGGATATTCCAAACTTTTAAGCAAGTTGATGATTCCCCAAGTGAGATTTTTTGTCCTTAGGGTGTGGGGTGCCTAAAAGTTCTTAGCTTGGTATCAATGTGTTTTGACAGTGAGCAGCATATGTTTTGATTCTTTTGTTGTATATATATATAATACATGGTGATGATAGTGTGAGAGAAGTTTTTTGCATTGGGAAAGGCATAAGAATGAGTATTGTTGCAATGATGTGGAAAATGGAGTTAGCCTACTTGGATGACTTGTGGTTGCTGAAAAGGCAAACTCCATTGAAATCCATGGGGTCTCTCTTGTCTCTCTGATGTTGCTGCTGTCAATTTCATGAATCAAATGTTTGGTTTAGTCAAAGTCAGTAAAATGAGCATTTGGTTTTCTACCTTCCATTCCCTCCGGAAGGGGCATGGGGACAGGGAACTGGCCGTGGCAGTTACAATTGAAAATGAAAGGGGACATTTTGAGTTGTTCAATAAATTAAGATATGCTTTATATTATAATAATCTTCTTACTTTTATACCCAAAATTATTTTGCATTAGACATTATCTTTACTCTCTCTTCTAATTTATAAATACAAAAGTTCACTTTCACTTTTTTATAAGATAATAAGTTTACTCATTCTCTTTAGAAATTTTAGTTGTGTTGGAGTAATATTTTTGCATGTATAACAATTGAACTCCTTCAAACATTAATATCTCACTCAAATTCTAGCATTAATTGAACAAAAAGTTATAGATAATTCTTAGGCCAATAATGTGTTGCTAATTGTGAAAAAGGGAATAGTTTTCTTTATTTATTTTACATAAAGAAAATGATGATGGAGGTCACAACCAAATCAAGCATGCAAACATATTGGTAAAATATGGCAACTAATGTTTTTTTCTTTTAAATGTGTGGTTATAGGGCCAACACGAGTTCCCATTAGTTGGCCAACATCCTTAGGTTCTTTTTTGAAACTATTATTTGTTTCATAGTCTAATTGTAACATAATTAAAACATTGAAATTTCTTTGTACAATGTTTATCAATTCATAGTGATTATGAGCTAGCTCTCACAATATGAATTATGTGGCACACTACTATTTGGAGTTTTGTTTGTAAGTTTTCTATTACTTTCAATCATAGGCTTGGATATCATAAGTGATGCTTTAGGTTGAGGGGGCATTTATCTCTTCCTATTAATGTGTGGAAGGGGTTAAATTCTTCATGTGTTATATTTCAGAAATAATAGCAAGTGAAAGTGACCTATCATATACAATAATAACAGATTCACCAAAATACCATGCAATACAAACATAGAATTGGCACATCAATCTATCTATCATAACCACTACTACATTTAACATAGTCAAATTTTTATTCTTGCATTGACTTTTCAAAAAATTCTTTAATACTTAATAGCTAATAGACATTTTTTTTCTCTTTTGGACAATATCAAACTTGCATCTTTCAAAAGAAATTCTCTACAACTTTTTTCTATACAATTGTTTTAAAATCCATAATCTTGTAATCCTAACATCTATATTATTACCTTGTATCATTTGAATGTTTCATAACTTATTAAAATAAGCTATGAATAATTCTATGAAAATACTTTGAACAAACACTTTAGATATGAAAATGCAATTATGTTCCTATCGCGATCAATAGTTTCATATCGTTGAAAAGTCGAAGTCTAAAACTAAGACGGTTTAAATATCCTTTTTTCCGTCCAACCTCTACGATATCTCTTAAGAACAAAATCATGACGAAACACATACTCCAAAGTAGACAATATCTTGGATGCATGTTGATTGACAGTCATTCTATCATCAGACTTGTAGTGTCCACCATGGGATTTTAATAGTATTTCTCTGTTATGTCTTTCAAATATATTTATAAAGATTGATTTTAATGTTTTAAAATATATTAAAAACTTTTTCAATATATTAACATCAATGTGTTTTGAAAACATAAAAAAAAATCCAATAAAGAATCTGGACTCATCTTATATTAACTTAAATAACCTCTAAACAACAATATGAATTTTTTTTTATTAGGGTAAAAAAAAATGGATGTGAGTATATTGTCTAAATAGAGAGGGTATGATATAACTTGGTCTAATTTTTTGTACACAAATTTGGGCCCAGTGTACTTGATGTAAGCACGTTTTTGACTTGATCAGAAAGAATTAAAAAGCCTGATTTATGGTGGTCCATGCATGGAAATAAAAGTCATGAATGCACAAATTAATACTTTTCCACGAGTTATCAAACAAAATGAGAAAAAAAAAAGGTGACTTTGGTGTTGTTTCATTGTCCCAACAAGGTGTTCTATTAAGAAAAGTTGAGCAAACATTGCTTTATGTAGTTACATGAGTTGTGAGTTTCTTTGCACTGGGACATAGAAAACATGTTAATTGAACCAGAAAAGCAATCTCTCATTAATGTTGTGCCTTATTTCTTAGTTAAAGTTCATGAATTATATATACCCTTTTAAAATAACAATAATATCTAGTAACTTGGAAACTTATTTTAGACTATGATTATGAAGTAAAGTTCATTGAACTCTCTGAATTATATTCTGGTTTGGCTAAAGATCATTTGGACATCAAGGTTTATGAGTTTAATACAACACTGCTTTTGCTTTATCAGTTTATAGATCATGGCAATGAACTTTGGTTCATCTCTCATCATGATGAACGTATGCAATAAAAAACATGAAATTATGGGTCAACCAATCATCTTCTTTAGTCAAAAGAAAAATGACAACATAAGTATGTTGGATAATAAAATCAACAGCCATACATTCTAGCAACTTCTCTTGCTCTTACGTTCTTATAAAACAACGTAAGAGAATTTAAAAAGAAAAGTATGTGAGAATATTTTAAAATTTTCATAACATGTTTTTGTTGGATATGATATCTATTAATATAGATTGGGGTTTCTAAGCAATTATAAGCATAGGTTGTTCTCTTTCTATATAAGTTGATTTTTTGAATAATTGTCATTTGAAAATGATCTTATAATATGATCTTGCATATGAGAGAAAAAGAAACATAATAACTAGTAGTAATTAATGTTGGATAATTTTTAATTTTGTTAGATAATATTTATATTATGGAGTTGTTTTTATTTAACAAAGTGATAGAATATTTTATATTTGGTGAATTAAATTTAAGTTAGTTGTTATTTTAGTTGATGTCTAAGATTTAATTTATTATTATAACATAATAGATTAGATTAGATTAAAATTTAATTTGATTTGTAATTGACTAAATAATAGTTCATTCTCCGATGAAATATACAAAATACACTACAGAGAGTATGTTGCATATTCTTTCGGTGTGTGCGAGTCTTTTTCAACAATTAAAATTGGTAAGTAGCATTCAATTTCACTAATTTTGTTTTTGAAAACAAACATTATTTTTCCCTTACTACACAAACTTGTTAGAATATCATGGACTACCTTTCTCCATTTTTACTTTGATTTGGACTTTCACAGTGTTAAACATTTATCATGATAAGAGATAGATTAAACAAGTTTCTCCCCGATCTTTTAAGAGAAAAAAAAGAATAATTTTGTTTTATAGGTTAAAATCGGTTTATACATACTTCTGTTTTCTCCCCCTAAACATACTTTTTTAAATCACCAAATAAATCCAATTTCTCCATTAGTCAAATACGAATAATCTGATATATTAGAATTTAGATAATTGCCATGAGTTCGTTTGCAATTTACAGCTGCACTTTTATGTATGTATTTGTTGGTTTGAACGTATCTTAGAATACTTTATTATCATTTATTAATTAATATTTATTAATAAAATATTTAATTTATAAAGCAATAATATTTTTATAATAATAATAATTTATAATTTTTTATTTTGACATATATTTAATTTTAATTTGAATATATACAATAATAGTTATATATTTATCATATTTTAACAAACAAATATCTTGTATCATGTTTGTATCCATCGATCATAACTTTGAACTCAAGATAACTTCACTGTGCACTTGACCATCCTCCATCCTTATCCAAGAATGAAGAGAAAATGGTGTTTGGTTGATCTGTAAAATTCGTGCTCCTCTAGGCCAATCTCCATAGCCACCGTAACCAGTGTGCCTAGCATAGCATAACCACAGTTTATTGTATGGGCAGCACCAGTCCAATCCATGGTTGTGTCCAACAAAAATTGCCTGAGCTTGTCAAAACAAAAAGTTTGCAAACAAAAATGATGATGATGATGATGATGAAAAATGAACATCTCAACCCATACTATACTTGTGTACAACAAAAAATGAAAATATAAGATGAACATTGATAGTTTTTTCTTCAGATTCAGACAAGAAGCAGTTCACAAAATAGAACCAAAACAAAAGGACCACAACATGTAAAATAAATAATCAAACAAAAGGCACAACAAACTTTACTTTATCTCACAATGGCTAATATATATCCATGGGTAAGAAGAAGAAACCTATTCATTATATTATCACATATTACGGCATTTTTTCTGTGCATTATATGTAATCATTTATTCTAACATTGTAAGGTTTTGATAAATTTTGAGGTAGGATCACTAGGCGAGATATAATGCTAATAAGATACGAGTCAAATCCACATCGGTGTTTCTTAAGTCAATGAGTTTATAGATCGTCTTCCTTATATGGTGGTGTTAAGCTTTGTATCCCTACTTGTACTTAACAACGGGACATGCGTGCTTAATCCTCTGTCAAGAAAACTTTTGACATAAAAATTTGTCTAGACCGGTTACCAAGATAAATCTTTAACTTTGATATCACTGATGAGTCTTTCAAGAAAGATCATAAGGAGATATAATATCAATGAGATAGAGTATAATTCTCATATAAAGAAACGACATCACTTTTGATCAAAACCTTAAGGTTTATGGGTTTTCTTACTTGTATGATGCTTAATTTTTTCATTGTCTACTCAATACAAAACTTAGAATCATACTTGAATTTTCAATAAATTTTAACTCACTCGCAAGACAGACCTCCATAATTTCTTTAGAAAAACTTCTATACTTGAGACAATTCCGCCAACAAACCCCAAAGGACTTATTTGACAACCAAACAATATTTTCGGAATCAAAGAAATCAACAATTTAATTATTGAGCAAACACATCTGCTGGTTCAAACCTAATAACTAGGATCTTGAGGATTTTTTATTTTTGTTCCATACAGATAGTTCTGGAGAATTTGACAAGTATAGCATACTGGATATGACATTACCTTGACAGAAGTTCTGTTGGCAAGAAGATCCATGATACCCGTTTCAACTTCTTGAGCAGCAACACTTTCCTTGTTGATCGACCCTACACAAGGTTTTCGTATGTCAAACTTGGGAGCCACCACCTCATAAGCCGTACTTGGAATATGCCAGAAAACAATCTCCGGAACTCTGTCATGCAATATGTTTCATTTGGATTAAGCAGAAAGAAAAGAAATAAGAAAACACCTTTCTTCAAACATTTCACTTGCTTAATTGAACAGCACGTAAGAAGTTATTTAAAGCAAAAATAACTTATGGTTTCGTGCACTTCGATTTTACCTTGAGTCAGGGTTAATTTCTTCAGCTTTTTTCCGGAACCATTCTACCTGGTCATTGGATATGAGTTCTGGATACGAACCACCACCAGAATCAAGAAAGTAAAGGAAAGCCACCGGTGATGGTGGATCATCGGGTGATGAAACTTGAAGGACATAGTTGGATACACTTGGCCAAAGATTTCTTGGGCCATACCTAGAAAATGATCCATTGTGCTTCATCTCATTTGACATCAGCTCCAATCGTCCTGTTCCTTTGAAGCTACATTCATCATCGCCTGAAATTTATCGAATATGCCCTTCACCGAAAATATCTCAAAAACTTAATCGTATGAGCAGCATGAGAGATACAATGAAACAAAATCAGGTATATTCTATTCTCCATTCCCAACATATATGTAACCATATAATAAATTACATCTTATATGGTCTTTAGGGAGCATTCACATGGTAATCTTCCTATACCATTCTTTTATCACAATAATGAGATTAACTTTAACCAGTGATGGTGATTAGTCTTTTCAGAAAGGATTATCGAAGAAACACAACATCAATAAAATACGAATTCAATCTATTTAAGGAATAAACACTATTTTTAACCAAAAATCTAAAACTAATGGATTTGTGTGTCTTTTTCTTTATATATTGTTCAACTTTTTTTATTTTTATCCGATATGTAAATTAGACTCATGCCAACATTATCTATTACTTAATACTTGGTACCTGAATATGAAGTTGTGGTTTGAGGACAGTGAATCGGAGGAATGCCAGGTGGAGAGAACCACTCCAATGGCCACTCAAATGCAGCATCATCATGGTTTCCAAATACACTGGCCCATGGTATGCCTCTATTTCTTGCTGGGGAGATTGCCTGATCCCAATACAAGCTTGCATTTGCAATCATTATATTGTTTGCCGTGATGACATCACCAAGATATATCACCAAATCTGTCATACATAGTTAACTTCATTAGAACTTGGTGTTAATGAAATTTGAAGCTCACTGGTGCTCAAAATGATGAATATTTAGAAAATGAGACATAATCCCTTCAACTCAAAATAAGGTAATGGATTTTGTTTGTCATTAAGGTTAACTATTGTTGAGTGTTTCGAGGAAGAATCACCGGAGAAATACAACACCAATAAACATGAGTACAACCCACATATAAGGGATTGATACTACTATTAACCCAAAACTTTAAGGTGATGGATTTATGAATCTTGATCTTTATATGTTACTCAACTTTCTCACTTTTACTCAAAGTGAGACTTAAACTCACATTTAATTTCCAACAACTATCTCATACTATTTATGGTTCTTTTAAAGAAGAATTTATTAGATAGATAAAACACTAATTACAAATTAGCCTAACCCACATAAGAGACTTCCTTGCTAGAAATTACATTAAATCTAAATCAGTAAACATAAGAAAGTTAAATATTATATAACATTGAAGACTCATAAATTCATTCTTCTAAGATTTTAAATAGAAAATTGTGTCGATCTCATGTCAGATTGAATAATGTTTCATTGGTGGTATAAGTAATTTTCTGTCAGATTTTATACTATCTTGTTTAAACTATCCTGCTATTCAAATTTTGAATATTTTTAACTTGTTTCTTAAAGTGTAAAATCTTTTAAGGAAATTATTATAGTTTCAAATCATTTTACATAAGTCTTTATTCACAACTACAGACTATCATTAAGATTGTGTTAACAACTTTTCAATTACAATGAATAGTTCGAAATCTTAAATAAACTTCGATAAGAAAAAAACTGAATTTATGCATTATATATTGTCTTTCTGTATATAATTTAATAAAAGTTAATGGGCACTAGAAAATAAGGTCCAATTTAATTTTTTTAGAGAATAAGAATCATATCATAAATCTTTGAAAATAGATATTTTTAGTCTCTTTAAAATAAAAGCAAGTTTTGATTTTCGTTCCTACTGAAAAAAATATTTTTTATTGTATAACAATTCAACTATTCATTTTAGTTCTTATAAAATATGTGATTTTTTTGTTTAGTTTCTGTAAAATATTTTGCTTTTATTTTTATTCTTTTAAATTTAAAATATTGTTTTTAGTTTTTAATATTTATTTTTAAAATAGATAAATAATATATACTTTATGAATCTTAATTATTTTTAAAGATTACAATTGTAGTTTGTCATAGTCGTTCATTTCTTTTGTCATTTACAACTAACAATAATTGTCAATACAATATTAAAAAACATTCTTGCTTATAACATACAATTTTGTATCCCACCTAATTAATAAATTAAAGTCATGTGTACGAAACACGACTTACCCATATCTTATAAAATTTTCAAAATATGAAAATTCTAACAAATTACATTATTTCATAAAAGAAAAAAACACACACCATATTTTGGTATTAAAAGAACCAGTTGCCCTAAAAGAGTGTGTGTATACACCAGCATAAAGCTCGCGATGAGACCTATCAAACCCTACAATAATATCCATGGTTAAACTTACAACTTCATGCCTTAGTTCCTTTGCTGCATATCATGATTTAGTTACCGAACGTTGCATGCAGTATTTGTAAAAAACAACATTTAATAAATTATACGTTTTTTTTTTTTGCAATATTCTTTTATAAGAATAGATCCCCAATTTTAAGATTTTCTCTTCCACTGATCAATATTCCCATAAAGTAAATTATTTCTAAACAATATTTAATTTAGTCAATTATTTAATTTTACACCGCTCATTCGATCTTGGATTCAAGATATTAATCCATCATCCTTTGTTAAATAAACCTCCAAGGTCTAATACAACAAAAGGTTTATAGAATATTATTCTATTTATGGAAATTTAAGAATTTATAAATATTTTTCAAACTTTGTTCTGATATTAAACATTATTACTGATAAATACTAAAATCGTTCAAATATGATAGTAAGAATACATGTACCTAATTTTCATTTTCATATATTATTAGAAACTCTTCATTCATTCAATATTTTATTTCAAAAATCGCTGTTATTGTGACATTTTTAATGTAAAAAGCACGTCATTAAATATTAATTTCTGTATGATATAATATATTTGTTATTTATTTTTATAAAAGAAATTATTTTATAATTATTTATTCACTTTAGTTTTCATTTTTTAAAATTCATTTTAATAAATGTTTAGATATTCATCCATGAGAAAGTGTGTGTGAGGTAAAAGAGTGATTAACCAGGAGAGAGTGTGTGTGAGGTAAAGAGTGAATGCAGTAACCGGTAACGTGACGTCACCTGGATTTTCATGGTGGAGCACCGAGTTCATGACGTTGATGGAGTTCAGGTCTTGGCGTGGGCCCCACTCCGTCCACGCGTCCTCCCCAAAATGCAGGTCCGCGAAGAGCCCAATCTTGAAGCCTGCACCCTCCGGCATTCGAACCTGTCTCTCCGCCGCACCGCACACCGATCGGAATCGTAAGGCGGATGCTGATCGGACGGTGGAGATCAGAGAGAGAAAGAGTACGGGTAACAGTATCTTCCACTTACCTCCTCCTTCAGTTTCCATTGCTGTGAGAGAAAACCACAAAAAGTGAAGCGTCTAAAACAAAACGGCTTCAGAGAATGGAAATACGGTGCGTTGCACTTTTCTGAGTGCATTATAATGCATGTGGACAGATTGGTTAATGCCATTGTACGAAATGACGAAAACACCCATTGCAGTTGTCACCATTGTCTCGCTCTGTTGCACCCACGTGTCTGTTGCTTATAGCTTTTGGAAATTCTGATGGACAACTATTAGAATTGGATTTTCTGCTAAATTATTTTTTGCTGTTTTTCTACTATTTTTTTATAATATATTGATTATTATTAATTTTGATATTTCAAAATATATTAAAAAAAATTAAATATTAATATAATCTATTTTTAATTTTTAATAAAAAAAATCAATAAAAAATATACACTCCGATTCTTATCATAAAAATAAAAAGTTAAACTAAAAAATGTCATATTTAACTATGTTCCATATGTTTTATATGTAATTTATTCTCAATTTTTTATCGAAAAGTCTAAAGTAAGTTTTTTTCTTTTTTCCGTTAAGTTTCAATTTTGAAAAAGTAATTTAATTATGTCATATTTCTGTTAATACTAACGTATAAATATGACACGTGTTAGTATGTAGTTCTTTTATTTTATTTTTTTCAAAAGTTATTTTGTTCACGTATCATCTTCACTGTAAAAGATTTAAAACGAATTACCTAATTCATAGGACAAATATTACCTAATTCAGAAAATAAAAATACGAAGAGACAGTAGAAAGAATATACAAACATTTTTTTTTATTGATGGAAAAGATACCAACTTTTGTTATTTTGTATTGTGTATTCCATGGTCATCGATAAGTTGGTAACAAGAACAAAACCTTACCATATTCCATGTTGTCTTCAAAAAGATGCAATTAGAGTGGAGAATGAGATAAATGTGTAAGTATGACATGACATAACTTGTTGATCCCTATAAACTTTAAAATTTCATGATGAAAGATATCGATTATTAAGAATATAAAAGCATTAGTTTCATAAGTATTTTATATATATATAAAAGTTTATGTTTTTGGTATAAGAATATAACGCTTATCTAAAATACTTAATTTATTTTAGCTCTCTTCTATTTGTAGCTTCTTTTGTTCGGTTTCCTTTCTTTTTTTTTTTGGTTTAGTTGTCTAGACGATTGGAATATCTGTTTAATGATAAGGCTCTAATGTTTAAATCAATTTAAATCTGTTCGGGTGAAAGTAATTAATGTTGTAATAAATATAAAGTAAAATTTTTAATCAACTTACTTTGACTCCCTATTTATAGTTTTAAAGTAATTACTGTTGGGCATCTTACACAGAGACCATGTTCTTGTACCTACATAGTTGGATGAGAATGACAAATCATGGTCGATGTTCGTCAACACTCACATCAAGAGGGGTCCCAATTTGATTTTCAATTACCTATAGTTGACCGGCCGTAGCAAGCAACCTTTGACTGTTTTTCCTCGGACCGTTCGGTTGTGAGTTTCCTAAAATCATTCCGGAAAAATTGTCATATAAAAAACTCACTAGATTGTCCACCTGTAGTGAACGGCTTTCAGTCGCTTATCATTGGGCCGCATGATCAAAGGACTGACCGAGGGTGTTGATAGGTCATTTAGTAAAGTTTATTTGTGTATTACTTATAAAACTTTTATGTTTACGATAAGCACCTACGAAATAAAGATGTAAACACATCTTTGTATTCATGATCATCTACATGTGGTGATTGCAGTCCCAGTCGTATGAGCATAAGTAAGACATATTGATGCCAAATTTTCATATTTATTTCTTATTGGTTATATATTTAATGTATTTAAAACAAAAATAAAGAATTCGAAAATATTGATTACATTGAAGTTGAACAAAATGAAACAACAATGTAAATATTTGAGGTTTGAAGCACTTCAATGTGGAGACTATCACAAAACCCAAGTAAAGGAGAGAACAATAATGTAAATAAGATTGTTTTGTCCCCATTCTACCATGAAGAACATAGAGAAAAAATAATATAAAATATCATAATAACAAAGTTGAAAAAGACTAGATTTGCTTGTGAAAAAGCAAAAAACTCTTCTGCGGAAAGGTTCACTTTAAAACTTTTAATTGCCGGATTGACCCAGCCGTGTTCACTTAGGTGTGTCAAAGGGGCAAGTGCGACTCAACCATAATGGAATGTAATGTGAAAATTTTAATTTGTATGTCCATGAATTTTTATTTATTTATTTATTTATATTTATTTTTAAACATTTCTCTAAAATATGTTTGAAAAAGAATTATCCAATTTTTTACATGTTTAATTATTTAAATACAACACAATGAATTTTAGTTTCCCTAAATACTTTTTTAGTTAATTAAAGAAAAAACTAACTCATAATTTAGTCTTTTTAATACAATAATACTATTTCTTTTATGTCTTTCGATGATATTCAAAATTGATATAAATAATTCAAATTATTAATTTATAATTTAAAACATCATTATCACATAAAAAAATTAATACCATTAAATTAAAATAATATACTCATTATTTTTTTAAATATATAAAGCATCTAATAATATCTCAAACCACCTAAATTTCTGAGCAGCATTCCACCATCAAAAATAAAAAGAATACAATTCAATTCAATTTATCTTCTGTCTTTGACAAGCCTGATTTCCTAAAGGGATGAAATTAAAAACAATATATATCTTTTGCTCCTTTTCTTCATCCAGGAGACTTGGTTGGAAAGATTTTTATGTGGGTCATGCTAATGGATGTCTATTGGTTAAGTTAATCGGTCTTATCGGTTAAGGATAATTAATAGTATCTGTAAAATATAATTTAATAATTATTGATGTAATTTTATTTTATTTAAAAGATAAAAGTTATACAATATTTTTAATATTTTTAATATTTATTAATAAAAATTTAAAAATAATAATATTTTAATGTTGTTAAAAATTAAATATAATTAAATATAAAAAATTTTAAATTAACATAAAAATAAATTATAAATAATGTTAAATATCTAAAATGTTTGTAAAAAAAAACTAAAGTAAAAATATTATTTTTGAGTTTTAATAAAAATCTTAAAAATTTTAAAGTTTTTATTTTATATGAGAAAGTTATTATTTAATAATTTAAAAGTATTATTTTTTATAAAATGTGTTATATATATATATTTATACTATTTTAATTAATTAATTTAGTTATTTTCACTTTTAATATAAAAGTAATAAATGAATACACATTAATTATTTATTAATTAATATCCTAAATACATGCGTTAGCGTTCTCCTTAAAACAGATAAAATATTTGTTAGTTGGAAAGTTTGTGAGAGAAAGAATCAAAGTGTAATTTTGTTTTTGTTAAGTTATACAATCTCCTACAAGACCAAAACCAAGGTTATTTGTAAGGTTAGATTACATTTTTTTTTTTGTAAATTTTATTTATATTAATATTTTATGTAAGTTTCATTTTTTTTAGCGGTGAAAACACAAACTCATGTGCGTATTTGTAATATCATTAACAGTTTATATAGAAATAAGCATAAAGTTTTGTAAATTAATTTTTTATAATATTATAATTATACAATAGAATTGTTTATAAATTTTCATTAAATAAAATAAAAATATATAGAAATAATTATAAAGTATTTGAAGTTTTGATTTAAAAAATTATAATTAAAATTATATAGTAAAAACACTTTCGGTTTATAAAGATAGTTTTCTTAAATATTAGAAACTAGAAATATTAGAAACTAGAAATTTGTTTGTTGAATATAATGATGTAAACAGTAAAAGAGCTAAAAAGAAATTGCATACGATAAAAAAAAAATAGTACAGTATAACTTAAATCACATTTACTATCCTAAAAATAATAACATAATTTATAGTTTATTTTTGTTCAAAGTAAAATGAAGTGGATAGGATACGGGTAGTAGTTATCATATATTAATGGTTAGATAAATATTTGTCTCTACCTGCACATTTTTTTTAATATTTACGGATATCCATAGGTATCTACATATATTTATAAAAGAAATATTTAATATTTAATAAAAAATTAACCATAAATTTAAATAAAAATACAATGCATTGTCTTTATAAATTTCAAATAAAGTGAAAATAATTTATTTAGATATGTTGAATGATAGCTTACAAATAAATGGAAATTTTTTAAAATCAATTGATAATAAATAACCCATTCAAAATCAATGTGTTAATGTTTTAATATATTTTTTTAATTTAAATTAGAGTATAGCGGATATGAATATCCACGGATACAGATACTATGATACTTGTACCGTCCTGTTAACATGTACATATAAAAAAATATTTGTACTCGTTACCTGTCGGTATCCATTTTCAATATCCATTTTCTAACAGTCACGAATTTTCTTTGCAGATATTCATAGGTACAATTTTTTTTTGACATTTCTAGTTCAAACCACTTTTATGTAGGAGTAATTTAAATTTTAAACACTGAACTAATAAAATAATTTTTCAGCATTTTTATTTTAAACAATTTAATTTTTCTAGATAATGCAATTTAGATGTTAAGATGGGTCTTATTATCCATAATCTTCATTGTTAGATGATGTACGTTCATAGAGAGACTTTTCTAACTTGGACTGCGCATAAAAAGGTGTGGAAATAACCATTGATTTGAGTGAAGAAAATAGTTAATTTGGAACAGTTGATAACTAATTTTAAATAATTTTATTTTTAAGAAAAAAAATGCATCTTACAATAAATTATAAGTGTTTTAATTACATAATTCTAATTTTGAAATTTTAAAATTGATTTTGGATCTATATTTTAGAGTTGTTCTTATAATTTTTCCTGTTGTGTGCAGCATTTACTTTAGGACTACTTTCTTAATCCCTCTAAAAACCTTTGTTATAACTATAGAAATAAATGTTTAAGTGAAAATATTAAAATTTTGGAAGCTACAGAAGAGAATTCATGGAGTGCATGAAGCAAAGACTGGTATAATTTGTCCCAGCCTACACTTCAAGGCATTAAGAAATTTCTTTTAACCTATGAATGAAAAATGAAAAATACTTTAAATTGTTTAATTTAAACATTTATTTTAAATTGCATACTTTAAATTTGATGTTTTCTTATGCAAAAATACATTATATTATAATTTCATATTACTTAACTCAAAAGCATATTCTAATTTAAAATACACTTTTACAATTTTCAAACTAGCATGAGTACGCACGGTCGATATAAAAATATTCAAACAATAAATTCATCTAACAATGATATAATTATATATTTACGTATAATTACTTATTTGTATGTATTATGTGTTATATATTATGTGTTTTTGAGTAATTTAGAATAATTTATTTGTGATGATATAAATTATTATTTTGTTTGGATTAAGAAATGTCAGTATCATTTTTTTTAGAAGTTTAATTACAAAACATTGTTTGTGATAATAAGTTTAGAGTTTTGGTCAAGATTAAAGAGTAAAAAACAGGTGTTAATTTTTTTTGTTTTGGATTTTCTTGTCAGATTTAAAAGTTATTTTTTATAAACAAATTACTATTTATATTTACATGATTATAAAGAATATGTAATAATTATATTCCTTAAATAAATATAATTTTGATATAATTTCCTAGAATTAATTACAGTTATATATTAGTGTTGTTATATTTGTAATATTATTCTCTTATTGATTTATTAATTTGACAATTAATTTGAATTTAAGGTCAATTTCGGTTAATTGTTTTATGTTTTGGTATTTTGGTTTCTTGTTTAACCTAACAGTACATTATTAAAGTGGTATGGTAAACATTTTTACTACTAATTTAATATCATTAAAATAAATGTAATATTTTTATCAGAATATGAAAAGATGGCGGCAAAATCAACTTATTACATGTCTTGTCGTGGTGATATTTTTTTTGCACGTTGATTGGTTTCGTCAGGGGGTTTCATTTCGTTCAGTCGTTACGTTTTGTTCCTTTAAATGGTAAGTTGGATCAGTGTACGTGTGTTTGGTCATAACGAAGAAAGAAACCATCATTCCTGTGTTTGGTCAGAAACGAAGAAAGAAACCATTATCCCTATCGCAGTTGCAGCAGCCTCCAAACGTTAAAATGTCTTCATCAAGGGCCATCAGCTTCACAAACTTTTACCAGAACTCAGTGACGGTGATGGAGCCCGCAGAGGTTGGTGCATTATTTTGTTTTGTTTATTTAAAGTTTCATTTTTTGGATAGGAATACCTAGGTTCTGGCGTAAAGTTAATATTTTTTTGTACGATGGTGTTGTGGTTGAAGTGTTTGTACAATTTTGTGTTCAAAGTTTTCATTTTTATGAATGCTTCTGGTTTCGTATATGTTAGGAATGTCTGGAGTTCGAAGTTGCTTTTTATGAGCAATGGGGTAAAATGCTACTGCTGGGGACCAACTTCTTTAGCGATCCGAAAGGAAATACAATAAATATAGAGTTTGAGCACAGTCTTTTGGGTCAGAGACAGTTTCGTGGTGTTCAGAGCATTCGTTCTTTTTATAACCTCAACGATGTTTATTATGTGTGTACTGTTTACTGTGGAGACCGGTATTTTCGTATAAGGTTTTTTGATTTGGACTGGACCGAGTTTGAGTACCTTGGTAAAGCAAAGAATTCTCTTGGATGTAACCCTTTGTCTTCAATAAGGTTTTTCCAAGCGTTTAGGGTGCAGTTTATCCCAGCCACAGTATGCAATATTAATCTATTTTTATTACATTTACAGTTGCATTTGTATGGCATTGATTCTAATATAGTTCATGTCTTGATTGTTGTCTTAGATATTGATTACTGTCCCAGATTACTTCCAAATATTCTGTCGGGATAAACTTGCGTTTAATTACGCGGTCAAGTTGTATGACCCTCTGTCAAAGATGTTTGAAATATATGACGATACAGATGAGTCTTTGAGGATGGTTTTGTTTGGTTTTAGTAGGTACATTCCATATTATGGGTTGACTGGTCCGTGTTACTTACATTTAAACTATGTAGGAAACAATGTATTTCTTCATAAGATATTCTCGGCCGAAGGAGTAGAAATGGATTATAACAGAGATTCGGGCAATGCTGCAAACAGCAAAGTTCCAGTTGCTGCTCCTGATTTTGAGAAAGTATTAAGCAATTATGATGTTAGAGCATCTTCTTTGGTAAGTCTGATATGTATAGTCCTGCTTTTATACTTGAATTCATATCTATGATGCCTTAACATGTTTTTTTCGAATGTAGTATCTGGATTCCAAATTTGCAAAAGAATGTTTGATCAAGGGACGCAAGAGCTACACACTGACGAATGACCAATCTCAATTCTGGGACTGTAAGATACGTTGGACGGGCAGAAGTTCCTATGAGTGTTACTTGACCTGTGGTTGGAAGAAGTTTTGCAAAGAAAACGGATTGGCTGCTGGTGATCGGATAAGATTTGTTGTGGAGGATGAAGAAAAGGGCGTAATCCATATATTGAAGAATTAGCTTATTGTAATGTTTTGAATATTTTGTCTGTCGAAGTATTACGTACGACCTACAAACACTTAGTTTAAGTTTCTTTTTTATGAATTTTGGAATATTTAGTTTAAGTTTATGTTAGATATTTAGTATATCAACATTAATGTATTTTGGAATGTTGATATAAAACTGCTTATTTATATTGACTATTATATTGACTATGTTTACTTAATGATAAATATGTACATGTGTCTTGGGATTACTATACCAAGTTTCAACTTTCGTTATCTACATTTTTTGATTAAGTTAAAAATTTAAATTAATATAAATTGAATTTACCGAAAACTTTGAATAAATATAAAGTATTATTACCAAGTATTAATTTATTTTATAATTAGTAAAACTATATTTAAACCTTAGTATTCTTATTGGTAATACGATTTCATAAATAACATTATTTACCTTTATAACTGTTACTCATAAATAACATAAATAACATTACAACTCTTACTCTAATATTACGTTAATATAAAGAACAAAATAATTTCTATATTCGTTTGTATATAATATTACTTATATTTATGTTTAAAAAGTCAATTTTATAAATAAATGTAATGTTCATAATTTGTTGTATTTAATATAGTATGGATAGTTGTTAATAAATGAACACGGATCTTCATTTGCATCAGCATATTTGATTAATAATATCAGACATATGGGAGATGCGTTTGATAATTATGGTAGTGTGTTTAGTTAAATATTCAATATTACTTGGGCTGCTCATATGACGTTGTAAGGTCTTGTTGGGGTTCAAAACATGATTAAACTGACAATTATGGGAGGTCAACTACATATTTAAGGTGGTGTGTCAAGTAAGAGATTCAATATCAATTGGGCTAATTATATGGTTGCAAAGCAATATTCTATATAAGGAATTGCTCTATGAACCTAGGAGTTATTTCAGAATATTATCTGCGCATATAATTAATTATTGTTTTCTTGTTGGTCAATGGCAGTTTGCATATTTAATGCACTATGCCCAATACGAATTTACCATAATGTAATTGTCAGTTCAGACATGATAAATGCAAGAGATAACATCAAAGTACCACATATTCATTTATTACTGGAAGGCATTATGACAAAAAACTTATACATTACGCCAGAACATCATATTTAAGAACATCAGTTAAGCATTCTTACTCTATAACTATTCCTCATATGCATGGTTAGCCAAAAAAAGATCAGGTATGTAATCGTTCATTACACATTGTTGAAAACTTCTTTGAAAACTACATTTGTGGTAGCAGTCAAAGGGTTATTCTCGGTGTCATGGATTAAAATCTTTAATCCAGACTTGCTTTTAACTCTGGAAGCTGCAACATATAACTGACCATGACTAAAAACTGGTGTAGGCAGATACAATCCAACACAATCTAAAGACTGACCTTGAGATTTGTTTATGGTCATAGCATAGGATAGCATGATTGGGAATTGTCTTCTAATCATCTTGAATGGCCACAGTGACTGAGATGGGGACATAGACATACGCGGGATGTAAACTTCTGTTCCTTTGTTTTTCCCAGTTATAATTTTTGCACTAATTACATGCTTTGCTAGTCTGGTGACTATTAATCTGCTTCCATTACAGAGACCTTCAGATTGATCTAAATTTCTCAAAAGCATTATTGGTGTCCCAACTTTGAGTTTTATACTATGATTTGGTAATCCTGATGTTCTCAATGAATTTAAAAATTCTGGTGTAATACCGTCATATACATCAACGTCCATGGTATCTGAAGTATCAATATAGTCTGCGCTGAGGTATTCTTTTACTTCACCTAAATTTTATCAATAACAGTTGTTAGACTTTTAAAATATGACAAATGTATGAAAAAATGATAAGTATGAGTTAAGCATCACCTGGAATAGAATCCAGAACAGATTTATTGATTTCATCCACTGTTTCAATTCGACTGGCTAGAATAGCTCGTGATATCAAAAACATCTCATCATTGAATTTTTGGTGTAGTTGTGGATAAGTGCTATTGATTATAGCTTGGATAGGGTCTTTGTAGTTTTTGATTAGAAATTCTGGAGGGATTTCTATATCTACTAAGTCGTCATTAGGTTCATTCAGTGAACCATCACCAATTTTTATTATACAGGAAGAAAACTCTTCAATTTCAGCAATAGTAGAGCTGTGCAATCCCTGCTGTAACAGTCGCATGTTTTTGGTCAAGTTCAGAATCTGGCAATGCTCCCAAAGATAGGATGAGTTGATAGTTGCATGAACAATATCATATCTGCTTCCTCGAGGGATAACAGGAAGAATTTGTCTAAAATCCCCTCCAAATACTATTACTTTGCCACCAAAAACGAAATCTGATTTGTTGTGTTCTTTCATGATATCTTTTAAAGTTCGATCTAGTGCCTCAAAACAAAACTTGTGTGCCATTGGTGCTTCATCCCAAATTATGAGGTTGGCCAATTTCATCAAATTTGATAGTTCACTACCTTTTGTAATGTTGCAGACAGAGTGTTCAAGTGTTGGAACTGGAATTTTAAATTTTGAATGAGCTATTCTACCTCCAGGCAATAACAAAGATGTTATACCACTTGATGCAACTGTTAGAACTATTTTTCCTTCAGAACGAAGAGCAGAAGATAATGTGTTCCACATAAATGTTTTTCCAGTTCCTCCATATCCATATAAAAAGAACATGCCCCCTTTTTCATCATGCACCGCATTTATAATCTTTTGGAAAATATGTCTTTGTTCATCTGCATATCAATAATAATTTAGATAAATTGCAATGACTTGTGTTGGAAAAATATTAGGAAGAAATGACTTACCTGTCATACTGGTAAAATTTGATTCAAAGATACGTAGTTCATCATCCTTGTTATAATCAAGTTCAACATACACTAATCGGTTGCCACGGTAATTTACTGCAAAATCATTAGGATAAGGCATGGAGGGAAATTCCTTTAATGATCTCCTATTGTTCTGTGAAAGCTTCTCAATTTCAATCAAAGTCAAATTTTTCAATAGTTCCAAATTCAGGTTGAGGCCTGCAACAAATAACTTGAGTTAACATACTTTCATATTCAAAATTGACATTAATATTGTTAAAAACTATTTCACCTGGATTTCGTGCAATAATTCTTTCATTATATAGAATTCCATCAGAAAGCATTTCCCATGTTTTCTTCCAAACCTCCTCAGGTTTGTTGATACTATTTGACATGAGCATAGTTACGAATAATCTCCTCAAGAAGTTTCCAGATCCCCATTCATTGGCTTCCTTGATAGCTTCGATATATTCTCTATCATCTGCCAAAAATCCAGAATCTTCACATGCTTCTCTAAGTGTAGGATAAGTTATGTTTTCAACAATTCGCAGATCTATGTAGGATATTGGACCTTTAACAATTGTTAGCATCCTCCTTAGGTAGAAAAGTTCACCAGTTGCTGAGGGAACCCAAACAAGTCTTCCAATGGTATTTCCTTTTTTCCTTGGTTTCCAACACCTTTGATTCTTATTATACACATACTTAGTAACAAATTGTGGATATGTTAGTTCCCTTGCATCTGAATATTTCTTATTGCACTCCATCCAACTGGTGAACATGGACTCCCTAACTGTCAGTTTTGCCATGATATCATCAATGTCATCATCATCCTTGAAGTGCATTGATTGCTCACCTGGTAGATGAAAAAACAATCGTTCAACAACTGGATTTCTTCCATGAATTAGAAATGAAAATATTCTCCAACATGCTTCGCATGGAGAAATATATCTGCAATCAATATATTGTTTGATTTCATCCCTTGGAATATCAGTTGAAAAACCTTGCTTCTCATTAGAAACAATGGCAGCAGTAATTCTATCATAGCCCTTATTGATGTACTTAAATAAGTACTTGATTGAATTAGAACGGTTGCACCATTCTACATTGACATGACCCTGATATTTGACTAATATGGTAGGATTGTAAGGAACCACAAATCAGTTGTCTAGTGCAATATCATTCTTCAGAATGCTAAGACCATTGTTTCTTCGACGATAATGAGGAAAACCATCTTCTGAAATTGTTGTAGTATCTTCAAATTTCTTTGGATAAAATTGAGAACATGATCCATTTTTCATGCATGGAGATGATGTCTTAGAGATTCCACATGGGCCGTGAATCATATGTTCTTTTACACAGTTATACAATTCTGCATCTTCTTTGGCACATGGTATTTCAGCTGAGATTACTTTGTCAATATCCATGGCTGTCGGGTACTTGCTTGATGGATGCAAAAATAACAACAAATGAGCATGTGGCAAACCACGTTTCTAGAATTCAATACTATACATGTCTGCAATCACACATCAGTTACATGATTAGAATAATCAATTAAATGAAACAAATAAATAGTTAAGTATATGAAGTATACCGACATGCTATTACCCTTCCCAATATGTTCTTCTTTGTTAAATCTGACAATAGTTGGTCAAATTTGATTCTGAAAACTCTTGCAATGATATCTGGCCTATCTGAAGGAGTTAATTTTAAAGGGTTCAATATTCTGGAAATCTCTGGCCATTTTGGATTGCAAGTAAAAGTTACAAAAAGATCTGCGAATCCTACATGACCACATATTGTCATCCCATCAAAATATAATTGATCCATAAATCTCCTACCACCAACAAAGCTAGATGGAAGCACAAAACATTTTCCTTTCTGTGAAGCTTCTGTGTAGCTCTCATTGCTTGGTTGGCAGAGGTTACTGTATTTGTCAACCCTCAGCTTGGACTGATTGTTTCTGATGAATGATAGTCTTTCAGACTCAATCATTGTATATCCATCTACAACAAATTGTTGGAATAATCTTCTTGATCTAAGAATGGTCATTGCCTCACATTGTCGGGTTTGAATTCTGAAACAAAACCATTCCCTAATTGTTAAGCGGTTATGTTTGAGTGCCAAAGAATCACGATGACTAATATTATGCCTATATCCATCTTCACCATAGGGAAACAGCAGCGGATACTGATATCCCAAGTAGCTTGTGTGCAACTCGTTTATTCTTTGTAATTTTCCTGTTCTGCTTTCCATAATAATATCCCTAGGAGATGTAGTGTCAACATCTCCTACTATTAATGCAGCAACCTCTGAAACGGTGGGGATGTTGTATATACGTCCATCGTTTTGCCTATCAGCAATAAGTTTCAATTTAAGATCATGACATGGATGCTCCACATATTTGTCCCTTGCCATACGAAAAGATTTAGTGTGCACATTGTACTTATCTAGCATGTTTGTTAATGTTCTAACAATTTCAGCATCAATATCATTGTTGTTCCTACATTGAATTTCAGATCAATACAAACATGTTACATAATATAATAACAATTGTTAAGACAAATGAATTGCACCTCAGAGATTGAATTCTGTTGTGTATCTCGTTTTCAGTATCATAAATATATAATTGAGCAAACTTTGGCTGTTGTCCAATTGGTGGAAGAAGACTACCAATTATGTGGCATGATTGTCCTTGGATTCTCAAATTTGGTGGACCACTTCCACTGTTGTATTTATTGTCAATTTTTGCTCCAGGTGATGTAAATGCAAACATCATGTTGTATGTTCTGATATTCTTCTGATAAGTTCTGCTCTGTTTTGAATCTGATTGAAATAAAAGTTGACTTAGCTCATCCGGGGGTTTTTTCAACATTGGCAATTCAACTTTTCCATTTGAGCAACATAGCTGAAAGTTCGGATTAATCATATGATGAGATTTGCCAATGCGTTCTTGATACCACATATATGCATTGCAATGCTGACAAACATAGATCGAATCTCCTATATCTGCATACAATTTGGAAATTAATATAATTATTAGTTGAACTTCCCATATATCATAACAATTATGTTCATCAAAAACTTCTTAGATTACTTATCTTGCATTAGTTTCCGTGCTTTGATGGTTCCTATCATCTACTTCATCAATGACTGCTTAATTAATAATGACCAACATATCAGTAATAATGATGAACTATTAATTTCATTTCCAAAATAAAATTACCTTCTATTGTTTGACCAAGCGATTCAGACTCATCTGAATATGATTCTAGTTCATCAACATCTTCCAATATAAATGATTGACTTGGTATATTCCATTGACTTATGTTAGTCACATTATTCACAATGCCTTCAAACTTGTCAAGCAAACTTTGAGGCTTCTTTCGTGAGCCTGTAACATTTCTTTGAACATTCCTGAATCTAATATCAGAAGATTGAAGTTGTGATTCCATATGCAATGTATCTTGATTAACAAAATAAGTTGTTACATCAGCTAATTGGGGTACGATCTGGCATTGTGTTTTCAACGCGCTTCTAATTTTTGTATGTAGCTTTCATCCTCTTCTCCTGCATTATGAGTTTTCTTTTTATTCTTGCACTTGAACTGCAGATTCTATTTTCATCGACCATCATTCTACATTAAACACCACACACAATGATAATTATTTCGGAAATAACAACATTTACATAATATATAAAGGTTATATTTGAAGATCATAGAAAAACTTCTACACGAAATTTTCAAAACATTACAAATATAGTTCATAATACTGCTTTGTGAACAGATAAATGAAACAAATCCAATTAATGAATAACAATAGTATGTTGTGCTTCAACCATTTACAACAGATTTGATTTACCAAATTCTCATCTACTTAACCATTAAAGGTTGTCTTAACATAAACTAATCTAAAGATTTTGGCAGTTGCATGATACTGGATAGATGAATCGTGAAATTTTTACCGTCAAAATGAACACCACTATAAAGTCATGTCAATGCGAAGCATGATTTCGGGTTCTTAAATGCAAGTCTTTTCATTCTAATGTGTCTAATCTGCCAGCTTTATACAATTACATTTCATTATATTATATATAATATTGTACATGCACATTGCTCTTACACATTGCTTGTAGCGCAGGAAACAATTATCAAATTAATTGGTTTAATGGAATACAATATCGTACCATCAACTTTAACTATTGCACGTTTTTAGCTTTAATAAATGCCGGTCTAATGATTGTTTTAATGAATTATGATATCCTACTGCTCTATAAACTTTAACGTATCTTTATTAAATGCATGTCTAATCAATCCAGATAAGATGTTATAAAAAATATATGAAAATGTTAAACTGAATGCATAGGTTCGAATGTAACAAAAGGATCATGTATCAATGCGTATCATGGTAATATACTTAAAAGAATATTAATAACACGGTGTGATGCTAGTCTTCTTTAATTCTGATTATGGTAGTATACTTAAAACAATGGATAACATGTTGAATTCTGACTATAAATACATAAACCTATGGACGATTACAATTTTTTTTTTTATAATAGACCTTAGTGTTTAGTATTAATATACATGTTATGATTTATGAATTGCTAAATACGGTCCCTAAATATATGAATGAATTAAACATTTAAAGGTCACAACATACAAAAAGTGTACAAACTTTCTTCAACGTAATCACAACCAAAACTCTTTAAAATACTAAAGAAGGTTCCCCAGTACAATTTATCAAAACAGGATCAACGAATGCATCCTCTGAAGGAGCCAAAACATTTCTAAGGAAACTAACATAAATTCTTAAGCAACATTTACTACAATAATTTCCATAGCTTTCATAAATTAAATATCATTTCTCCTTCTTGATAGTCTTCATTGTCTTTGTAGCTGACATTTGGGCTAATGGCAAGTCCTCCAAAAGATCAAAATCCATGAAATTTTCTGGAATATACTGTATGTCTTCATTGTTACTGGTAGTGCAAAGATCTTTTATGGGCGACACATAAAACAACATCCGGATCAAGATCAACAGTCCTAGAAAGGCACATCTGCAATGAATCATATGTTTAGTCAAATTACATCTTTAAACTGTCCAGTAAAATTAAGACACTAAATGTATCTACTTATATACTTACTAATGAACTATCAGTATCAGCAAATAAGTCGCATGCTGCATTATCACCACATTCAGCAAGTTCCATTGCCTGAAAATTTAACATTTAAAATTATAAATTTTGATCACACCACAAATCAGACTGACTTTAAAATACTTACTAAAGAACTCCCAGTATGAGTATGGACATCAGACTCACTGGCACTCGTACGTTTCCCAACCTCAATTGCCCGCATTACTCAATATACATTAAAACATACAATACATGAAAATGGGAATTAATAAAACCAACCAATTTAATAAGTACTTACTATGGACTTGTCCTTACGAACCTCTAATTCATCAGAACAATTTTCCTTAGCTTCAACAATTTCCATTACCTGCAAAATTTGATTTCTTTAGTTCCATCTCAAAATACATGACATAATTAGTACAAAACAATTAAAATTACGACCTCAGTTTGTCCAAGAAGACTACTAATGTGACCTATGATTTCACGATCAGTTGAAACTCTCATTACTGAAGCAGGTCAGTTATTTCCTTGTGGCTTGACCTTGAAAGCCAAAGTACAACCCAAAAGAACGTCTAGATCCTCTGGAAAACACTTAGGATCCTCCTCACCATCCTAATATATTTTGAAAAACAAAGATGAAATGAAATGAGCATTATTATGCCACTATTATATTACTAATGGAAAAGTAAAAATGTACAACCTTGATCATTTTCTTTCGCAAGTCACCAGCAGAAAGACCAATTAAATTGATGCAGTCTTGGTCCCAAAGCATGAAGTTAGCAACCTTTTTTCCATCAGTCACTTGAATTTCAAGCTTGTACCTGAAAACATATATTGAATCATAAATAAGATGCTTGTATCTGAAAACATATATTGAATCATAAATAAGATGCTTAGTACTTAATCTACTAAGCATTCATTACTAATTAGTAAGATAATTTGACTACACAGCTATTACTAACCTCATTTTCAGATACTCATTATAACCATCACAATTCAAACACTTAAAAGAACCAACTTCATATGTTCTTTTTGCGCATAAGTTACAAACCAAGTAACTCCATCCATCATTTCCTAAGTTAAATTTAAGTGTGTGTGCAACAGTAACACATGAAATCTCCTACAACAATAAAAGAAGGGTTAATAATAACAAAAATGGATTATAAAAGTATACAAAATCAAAACTACCTCTATCACAGTCAGGATCTGTGAAACACTCTTAACAACAGTTTTATACATAAATCTATCAACATGACTAATCTGGGAAGATCCACTATATTGGCTTCCCTCCTCGAAAATTTCATGAGCAGTAGTTCTACACAATAAACATTAGTTAGTACTTATCAAATACAAAGAGTTATAGAATAACATACTCGTAATATAAAATTATTACTTTGAAAATTCCTTCCTAAATTGAATCAGTTCAGATATATCATCTCCCATAAACAACTTCGATCCATTCCAACAATTAGACAATGACACCGGTCATGGACCTATATACAAAATAATTGAAATAAATTTCCATTTAACGTAGACTAATAAATATAACAAACATATTGAAATACAATGAAACCTGAGGCAACCTTTATCTTTGCCTGAGTAAGAATAATAGCCGGATAAGGTGTTTCACGACTTTCCCTCCAATAACTAACCATTCGCAAACAATATGAATCCCAAAGAGTACAACAGATTGACGCACCACTGCAATATAGAAAAAAAAATTCAAAACACCATTAAAATGAAATAATAAACTTAATCTGTGACAAATAATAACATTACAATCAATTGTACCTCAAGTCCTTTAGGTCAAACACAACATTTTTGGAACTTGGTTTCTCCTCCACATTATCCACCACACCAATGACATCTAAAATGGAAAAACAAAATAGTAAGTAAAGACAAAAAAAAAATAGAAAACAGATATAAATCAAGGAGAAAAACTTACCAACCAACAAATCTGCAGAATAGTTTCCATCAATGATATCCTTTATACTCTTGAACTTCCAAACTTTTGCAGGAATACTGGCAATTGGTTGTCGTCGTACAGACGTTGCTCCAATAAACAATAGCTTAAAGGGGTGGTCGCAAACTCTATATTGAGCTCTGTTATTAAGAATTTTGAAGTTATGCATTATATAACTTTCTCCTTCCTTTAGCTTGTCTTCCCACGTAGCAATGTCTTCCTTCTTAATCATAGCAAGGATAACATCACCCTGACCACCATAACCATCCATAAACATCAAATATATACACATAGAAAATACATTGATACAATGACAATACAATCATACATTACCTTTTGATCTGTCAGAATCATCTCCATATTTCATTTGGAATCCCATGACTCAACAAACCACAGATCCACAATTCGGACAACAAGTTTCAAAGTCTCCCTTTTTCCATCAATATCCTTGATCATATCAAATTTCCTTGCCATCTAATACATAAAAATAAAATAGGTCAACTGCTTTACAGGAAAAAAAAAACAATACAACTTAAAAATAACAAAAACACATGAACAAAAAAGAAGAAGGACATCAAATAAAAGTTGTGCACCGAGTAAGAAGAAGAACAAAAAAAAAAGAAGAACAACAACAAAAAAACGATAAAAAAATAACTACAACGAAAGATGAAGAAGAAGAAGAAGAAAGATGAAGAAGAACAAAGAACATGCAATGAACTCGAAGAAGAAGAAAAAAGAAAGCAAAAATCTGTTCGAACAAAGCTAACGTAAGAACAAAAAAAATAAAAAAAAGGAAGAAGGAGGCTTACGTTGGTATGAAGAAGTAAACGGCTTCTGCAAACCTTCAACAACAAAAAAAAAATATCAAATAAACAGCAGAAGAAGAAGAAAGCAGAAGAAAGCATAAGAAGAAGAAGAAGAAGCAACCATCAACCAACAAAAAAAAACAGCCAAAAAAAAAATAAAACTTACGTTGGTATGAACAACAAAACAGGTTCTACAAATCTTGAACAACAATAATCACAAAGCAATAAAAAATAAACTGCAGAAGAAGAAGAAAGCAGAAGAAAGCAAAAGAAGAAGAAGAAGAAGAAACAAAAATCAACCAACGAAAATAAACAACAAAAAAAAAATGAAACTTACATTGCTATGAAGAAGAAGAAAGAAGATGCAATGAAGTGTCGAAGAAGAAGAAAAAAGAAACACAATATGTTTCTGAAGAAACCTAACGGAAGAAGAAAAATTCAAATACCTCCACCAAATGCAATGTCTTGAAGAAGAAGTTTCCGTCTGTCAGCAACCATCAATCAACAATTAATGTTTCAGCTGAAAAAAAAATTACCCAAAAGACAAAAATACCCTCTATTTCAGACACGTGTCAGAAAGTTAAGATGTCCAATTCAGTAATTTACCTATACTAAGAATTTCTTAGATATATAGTAGATTACAAACATGTAATCTAAATCATTGACACGAATTGAAACTTGTGCGCTACACAATGTTTTTTTTTTTATAATAACAAAACATAATAAAATTATTATTATTATCGTAATTATAAAAATAAATTAAAAAAATTTCTATAATTTTATTCAATTGTAATTAATGTTTATTTTTCTTAAATAGTAATTTATATTAAGAATTATTTTAATTTTAAAAAAAATTATAGAAAAAATAATTGAATTTGAAAAAGTATTATCTAAAAGATAAAATTAATAAAATAACTATTTTAATTTAAAGAATAAAATTGGAACTAATATAATATAATATAGATAATATAGATTTTCAACTTGAAAAAAAAAAAGAAAAAAAAGGAAACCAGGTTTGCAAAATGCAATGTCATGTAATTGTAGTTTCATCCTTGTAGTAAGTATGAAAGCTGATTCATCCCCGCTCACACTGTTTCACTTGGTGTTTATTTTTTCTGCAATTCTGTTCACCTAATTCAGGCTGCTTGGTTGTTTCTTCTAGAAGCTTCTAACTCAAACCCTTCTTAGACCATTGAATTTCATTTCATTTCATCTAATACTTCATCTTCGCGGATCAAACTCGATATTCATTGCTGCATTTCTGTATGTATGTCCCCTTAGTCTTGTTTTTCAATCAATTACTTTCTGTGGTGACGGTTTTTTTCTCTAACAGTCTTTTAATTATGAGTTTGTTATGTGTTGGGTTGGGATGCTTGTTGACTTTCGTAATCTGTGTCGTTAAATAGTTGGATTGGGGATTTTGGTAACTATGGAGATACTATGATAGTGTTAGGGTTGCGTATGGTGTGTCTTTGTTGTGATCTAAGCCCCAATTAGTGCTGTGTGATTGACTGTTTCATCTTGCTTGTCTTGAAATTTAGTCTTCTTTCCCTTCTCTTAAGTTTGACATGTGGGATGATTGTGTGAATAAGGATGAAAAGTGTAAGACGCAGATAGTTACATGTGAGATGATTGTGTGAATATGGATGAAAAGTGTAAGATGCAGATAGTTATAGCGAAATATGGAAAAGTCGATGAATTTTGCTTGCAATTGAGGTTTTAGTGTTACCTGAATTTTGAATCTGTTTTAGTATTAATTGAAGCTGGTACCGTGTCTGCATAATTATTCTTGTATGTTATGTCACTTTTGATTCCAATGTGAGAAATAAGAAATTTCTCTATGACAGTTATGTATGTTAACTTTGGGTACGGGAATGTAATATGATAACTTGTCAGGACTCAGTACCCTGCGACTCAAATTTAATGTTATCTATTTGGATTTGTGATGTCTGAACAGTGGGTACTGAAAGGAAGCCTGGGTGATTTTTGTTTCATTGATTTATTAGTAACACTTAATGTTCATTATTTTTTAGTCACTGAACCAACAAGATAAGATCAGGCGGCTTGTACTAGTGTCTAACTAAGAGGAGAAGGTGATCAGTGACTATGACTGCAAATGAAGATGCTGCACAGGAATTTGAACCAAAGAAGAAGCCACCCACAGAGGATGAAAAGAGGTAATTATCTTCTTTTTTTGTTTTTCTATTTTTGTGCTTTCCCTCTGATGGTTTGTTTTAGGTTGTCATGGTTGTTTTTATAAGTGTTGTTTCTTTGTGAAAATGAAGGAAGAAGAAAATTACGGCGGGGAGTTTGATGAAAGCTTTGATTAGGCCTGGTGGGGGTGATGCTGGACCTTCAGATGGTGATCAGGTTATTTCTATTTTTCTAGTAGGTTCTGGATGTGAATTCTTATGTTATATGTAGGCAATATAGAAATACATTGATAAGGGAGTCAATGGTTGTAGTGTTGCTTCAGTGGCTTGATTTTTATAACGTGTCTCAGATTATCTATCACTGCACCATTCGAACTTTGGATGGAGTACTCGTGGAATCTACCAGATCTGATTATGGAGGTGAGGTGAATTATGCTTCTTGGGACCTTTTCGGTGTGTTTGGTTTAAAAGGATGATAGTCTCTTAGGTTGATTTTATTTAGAATTTGTTTTTTATCAGAATGGGTTATTTTTTATCCTCTATTTTTGGTACTACTTGTGTTATTTTTGTTTGAGAATTGACACTGGTTGAAAACTTCTTGTTAGTTCTTTTTTGTCAATTCCTACTCCCTACAGATACTGGACTTGAGAACAAAATTCCATAGTTAAACTCCCACTTATAGGAAAAAATTGAAATTGGAATTTTAGAATCGTGATTAGTCTTTGGGTGTGTGTCAGATTATTGTCTTGTGTAGTTGACCTAGTTGTTGGGTTTGATAACCTTTTATGACATTGCAACAGGCAAAGGCACCCCAATAAGGCATGTTTTGGGCAAAAGCAAGATATTATTGGGCTTACTTGAAGGAATTCCTACAATGTTGAAGGGCGAAGTGGCAATGGTAACATACTAATTATTGCCTTTGATATGTACCGTTTTTCTGGTTACTATAAGCTCAAGTCATCTTTGTCTCATGCTTAATCAATTTTATACTCGAGCTTCTCACTGGTCTTCATTTATTATGATTTTGACTTAAAACCTTAATGTAAAGCATGCTACAACACAAGGAGAATTTTGTTTCATTGGTGTATTTAGAGTAATATTACTTCTACTACGTTGATCTAACAATGAAAGTTCTAAGCATCATCGTCATTATCTACCACTTCTACTATTATAATGATGCTGGAGGAAAATTGACTATTACCTGGTATTTCTATTTTAATGAATTCAAGTGTTGATTTTCTTGAACATTTTTTTCTTTATTTGGTTTTGTCAGCTCTTATATGTGTTTTTTCTTATGGATTTGAAAAATCATTTGTGAAATGATTATTGTTTTCTTGAACATATTAATGGTTTTAGTAATCGATAATCCTACGGCAATAATGAAAGTCAAATTTTAATGTTTTATGGGGCCTTTCAATGGTTTCTCTTGGGGTATTACTTTGCTTGATCCTTATCAGATTGTATTATTTATTCTTGCAGTTCAAGATGCAGCATCAGTTGCATTATGGTGAGGATGATTGTCCTATTACCGCCCCCGATGGTTTTCCTAAGGAGGATGAACTTCATTTTGAAATCGAGTTGATAGATTTTTTCAAAGCTAAGGTAAGGATGTCAACTTTGATTTTTTGTTTTTATTCTAATGCCTATGTTCTGTATCTTTGTTATCCTTCTAATGTATCAAAATTAAAATAATTCTTCTCATTTGTTTATCTTTCTCAACAGTTAAGGGTTTTGTTTTTCCAGTTTCTTTTCATTATTATTTTGATACTCATCAGTATTATTGTTGTGTTTCCCATTACTACAGTCCCGGTTTTCTCAATTTATGTGTTTTTTATTCTTTTCTAAATCACTATTCTTTGTTGGATCTGTGTTGTAATCCTCATTTGCCTTTTTGTGTACATTTCCAGGTTGTTACTGATGATTTGGGAGTCGTAAAAAAGGTATAAATGGATAGCAAATATTGCTTCATAGTTTTACAAGTTTATTTTGCACGTTTCTATCATCATGGATGGATCTCGTGGGAAGTATGAATATCAAACCCAAAATGGAAAGGAAAAAGGAGCCATGACTTGTTGGACTGACACAAATATTCAATACATCTCCAATTAGGGAAATTGGAATTGTTTTCCTTTCTTTGAAGTTTTAGGCTTCATAACATCCTTTTAAAGTGTAGTTGTGTTGCCAAAATTTCAGGTGAATGCAGCAATGATTGTGGTTGCATTGCATTTGCAAACATTTAATTTAAAACATTGCTTAATGTATTAGAAACAATAACTTAGAATTACTCATCTAAATTCAAGGTAAAGGAAGAAGAACAAAACCCGTGAAAAAAGTCAAGTGTGATGGAACATAAGTCAAAGCAGAGGTAACTTTGGGGAAAATTTCACCCAAGAAAAACCCCACAATGATATTGCATGCATACAATTGGAACTTTCATATAATTTTGACATCATGTGTTGTCATGTGTATATCTTGTGAATGGCAAACTGAAAGTGAATAGAGGCATTTGATCTGGAAAGATCTTGCGTGTAGGATGAAGGTTTGGTCAATGTTATCCAATAGTCTTAATCATATCCATTGTTTGTTTTCTAAGGTTTGCTCTCTGAATGTAGGTAGTGCGAGAAGGGCAGGGTTGGGAATCTCCGAGGGAACCTTATGAAGTGAAGGCTTGGTAAGACAAATTTTTGTTCCCTTTTTCCTATTGTTCATCTCATCTATGTCAGCTCATATAACGGGTTGATGGGAGTTTGTGATGATATTTTGTTTGGCTGCTACCAGGATATCAGCAAAGACAGTTACTGGGGAATTGATCATGTCGCATACAGAAGGAGAACCATACTTGTTTACATTTGGAAAATCAGAGGTATTTAAATCACTTTGTGCATTTGTTAATTGTAATGATGATAATTATATCATGATGATATAAATCTTATAATGAGTTGGTCTCTCTTAGGATTCCAAATATTTTGGTCAGGCCATTGTTAGAATAGGTATTCAATATAGGTAGAAAGTAGTTATGTTGGAAACTGTTTCATGCTGTACCTATAAGCTGTACCTATCTCTGGACCTAGGTTTCTAGTTCAGGCTTTTGATCTTTGATCTTCCCTTTACTCTATTAGAATTCTATCATTATAAATGAGATCATAAGAGAGTTGTGATTAAGCCCTCTAAAATATATTTTCTCTTTTATTAATCTTAAGTGCCTTGTTTTTTTTTTTTATTTGCTAACCGCAGCCAGCTATGCAGCTTCCCTTAAAATAAATAAAAATGACAAGGAAACAATTAATTTCTTAGTCATTGTTGTGCTTGCAATATCTTTAAAATGCTTTAATATTGATATTGATTTGTTTGTCCTCCTCTTAACACAAATCAGCTACCTAAGGGCCTTGAAATGGCAATAGGAACAATGGTTCGGGAAGAGAAGGCTGTTATATATGTTACCACTCAGTATTTAACTGAGTCTCCTCTGATGCCTGTAATAGAAGAGTATGATGAAGTCCATTTTGAAGTGGAGCTGGTTCACTTTATTCAGGTGAGCAACACCGTCCACAATAGAAATCATGGTTTATTATTGAACTTGTTTGTTGTGGCATGTATGTGTAGTAATAAATATTATAATGTGATGGAGAATAAACTTTTCTCAGCATTCTTCTTTGTTATCTACTATATGAGTTATGAGGCATTCACTGATATGACTTTCTTCTATCCTGAGTGCCCATAACCAATTTTTAACCCATATATTTGGTGGCTTTATATGGAGGCACTAACTGATTTGGTATTAGGGCTTGTAATTATGTTTTTATGTTTGCTAGTCATGTAGTACCTCATCATATTTTTCAGTGTCTAGAGGTCATGTTTTGACGATTAACTATACTTGCTTGTCTTTTTTTATTTTAGTATCCTTTATTTGTCACTCACTTCTCTTGCTATGAAACTTCAAAAGAATGATAAATAATCAGCAACGTTACCACACTAATGCTGTGCCCAACATTTTTCACTATGAAAGAAACTAAACAAGAGAGAATTTTGAAACAAACTGAGCTGTATTCATTTCGTCCTTGACATTTGAAACAGGAAGTTTATAAGTTGATACTCTAATACCTCCCTCAAACTCAAGTAGAAGATTTTTCATAAGAAAAACTCTTCACATTTTATGAAAATTCTTCTACTTGAGTTTGCCTCTAAGAAAAGAAAAACAAGCTGAAGAAAGAGGCTTGATCATCGCATCTACCCACCCACTGATCTGGTGCTGGAATGTGATATATGAAAAGCTGCTTTTGGCTAGATCTTTTTCTGCATGAAGAAAACATCAATCTCCATATGTTGGTGTGGCTATGAAACACTGGATTATGAGCAATAGACATGGTACTTTAATAGTCACAAAGAAGAACTGGAGTAGTGAATGGAACTTGCAACTGTGAGCAGAACAGAATTCCATGTTAGTTCAGTAGAAGTTTGAGCCATCTTCTATGCTTAGCCTCGGTACTTGAGCGAGCAGTAACTCTATGCTTGCAGGACCTCTGTCATATTAAATTGGGAATGAGATAGATGGCTGCTCCTGAAGTAGAGCATGCATCATCAACATCAGAAGCCCAATCAGCATTATAAAAAGTCTTTTAATGACAAAGACTGTGCAAGAGATGCAGAGTGGAGATCTAGTCCATGAAATAAAGTACCTTTAAGGTATCATAGTATTCATACAACCTAATGAGATTCTAGTGGTGTGGCCATAAATTAACTGACTTTGTTGACAACAACACTGATTGGTCTACTGAGAGTGGCATATTGTAGAGCACCGACCATTGAATGAAATGAAGTATGATCTGAAAAGATTTCAGCCCCAAACTTAGATAATTGCAATAAAAATCCATAGGGAAATAAATGTAATGAGCTTTTGCCTTTTTGTGTTTTTGTGAAGCAAGTCCTGAATATATTTTACTTTAGTTATAACTAAAGATTGATCAGGTAAATATTTGATTTCAAGGCCAAGAAAATAATGCAGATGACCAAATTGAGAAAAGGCTGCATGGAATTTAACTGTAAGCTGCTGAATTAGAGCAATAGAGCTCCCAATGATTATTATATCATCAACATACACCCAAAAAAGGCAACTTGAGATTGATGTCTATACACAAAGAGTGATGAATCCCATTGACTAAAAAAAGGTATAATTATTAATTTGGTCCCCGAATTTTTAGAAGGTTCAATTTGGTTCTGGAGTTTTTGGAAGATTCAATTTGGTACCCTTATTTTTTTAAAGTTTAGTACCTTTCGTTATATTTCATTTAACGTTGTTTGTATAATGGTGAGTTGTCATTGGGCAATAGAAATGTGGGTGAAGTTGTTAATTGGGTTAGTTTGTTTGTTGGGTGTAGTTAACCTCATTTTAGTCTCTTTGTTGATGCTTCCTTGATCAAGTGTATTAAGTATGATATTAAGATTAGTTATTTAATTTGTTGCATAGTGACAACTCACCACTATACAAATGATGTTATCTGGAATATAACAGGAGGTACTAAACTGATCCACTTTAAAGAATAAGGGTACTAAATTGAACCTTCCAAAAACTCAGGGACCAAATTGAACCAATTCAAAAAATTGGGGGACCAAGTCAATAATTATACCTAAAAAGAACAAGCTGAAGAAATGTGGACTGTAACCTATCAGACCATTGTCATGGTGTTTGTTTTAACTTATGGAGTGCCTTGTTCAATTTACATGTGAGATCTGTCCCAACATCAAATCTAAGATGTTTCATATAAATTGTTTCTTCAAGAAGACCAAAAGGTCACCAGAAGCATCTAGCTGAAACAATTTCCACCCATTTGAAAGAGCAAGAGTAAAAATAACTGTGACTGTAATGAGCTTTACCACTGGAGAAAATGTTTCATGAAAATCAAAACCTTTCACTTGATGAAACCCTTTAGCCACCATCCTTGCTTTGTATTTAGTTTTTGAGGCATCAACGTTTTCCTTGACCCTAAAAATGCATTTACAGCTAATAGCTTGTCTGTGAGAAGGTAGAGCAACTAAGCCCCATGTATTTTTCTCCAAAGGTGCATCATATTCTTGCTGCATTGCAGCTAACCGACTCAAGTTCTGGCTTAAAAGTTTTAGGTTCTGAATGAGTAAGGAATAATGGAGTATGAATTATGGACTGACTAGTAACAGATTTACACCGAGTCTGCACAGGATGGGTGTTGGTAATTTGAGATGGAACAGGGACAGAAAGATGGTGGTAGCTGGTGGATTAGAAGGTTCAGGTGTGACAAAAGGAATTGGTGGAGGAGCAGGACAATTTTTAGGTGGTGTAATGTTGGGATTTAAATAAAAATAAGAGTGAACATCACTGGCAAAGTTAGGTGCAGTAGGAAAAAGATCAACATAAGGAAACCTATATTCATTAAACAGAGCATCTTTTGAGATATATATTTTCCCACTAGATGAGAAACATTTATAGCCCTTGTGTGAGAAAGAATACCCTAAGTACAAACTTTCCTCAGATTTAACATCAAGCTTCTGAGAATGGTAAGGTTTGCAAGTACAACCAAAAGCTTTGAGAAAGTAAAAATTAGGATCCTTATTGAAAAGATAGTATAAGGAAGGGCAAACGTAAGAGAAGTTGTTGTAGTCAACGTGTTTGTAAGATGTAAAACAATGGTAAAAGCGTTATCCCAAAATTGTAAATCAAGGGAAGCATGATGCAGCAAAGTGAAGCCCAAATCAATAATGTGTTTGTTTTCTTTCAAGTGCACCATTTTGATGGCATGTATGAGGACAAACAAGTTTATGATTAATACCTTGACTGGCTAAAATAGTAGTAAATGGTTGATATTCTCCACCCTAATCAGACTACACATTTTTTATTTTTTAATTAAATTGTAATTTAACCATTGACTTAAATGTTTGAAAGACAAAATGTTTCATTTAGACTTATTAGTGTTATTGTATTTTATTTATTTATCAGAGTTTCGTACATTAGTTTGTCCTGTAATTTTGTGTTTTATTTTTTCAACATGATTTTTTTTATGTAATTCCAATTCACTGATTCAATCACACAACTCTCTCTATTTCCACACTGTCACATGACAGTCCATGTTTATTTTCTTTTCTATCAAGACTTTATATGAAGATTCCAAATGAACCTTGAATAGGCAATTATCAAGGCACATAATATTTATATCCTGCACAAGAGGTAATGTGAGAAGGTTTCCTAAGATGAGTGAAAATCAGTTCTATGAAGAATAGATAAAATCATAAACATGAGAGGGCAATCTATGTGACTTGCCAATACAACATGCTGTCTCTCATGGAGATAGTTTGAATCATCAAGCTTCTCAACAATGGAGTTTGGAAAGGACAGCAGTGCAGAAGTCAAGGAGAAAAAAGAAGTTGCGAAGAGAACCCTATAATTTGGGAAGAGACGTCAAAAACTTGGCTCTAGATATCATGTAAAAGAAATTGTAGTAAAGAGAATTTTGTAACAAACTGAACTGTATTCATTTCACTAAATTTGAAAAGATTTTGTTGTGATTCATGATGTACATAAATTTATATGCACTATAATTGCTTATCTTCGGAAGCCTATTCCAAGACCTGAATTTTATCCTTCATATTATTGCTAAAGTGTCCGAAACATGTTTTGCTTTTATAATTTTTTTTCTTACCAACTTGTCATACATATGAAATTTCATCTTAGTAATATATCAACAGGTGAGGGACATGCTTGGAGATGGGCGCCTAATAAAACGCCGGATTCGTGATGGCAAAGGTGAGCCTCTAGATTTATTTTACTGCTACCAATCTTACGAGGATATTTTGTAAAAGTCTTCATAACTTCATTTTAGTCTTTAGGTAAGGAATAAATGAAATAATAAAGAAAGATATGTGGAGAATGCCTGGTCAATGCTTGAGTTTATATTAAAGATGTAATGATTATAGTATGAGTTCGTAGTTACCATGTTTTGTTTTTCACAATTTTTTTGTTGTTCTTTTTTTAAGGTGGTATGTTAGGAGAAGGAACTGAGTTTTGTAAATTTTATGCTTGCATCGCATTGTTCAAGTTTCTGTTGGTTATTGTTATTCAAATTCTTGTATGATGTTGATTTTTTTATATAACAGGTGACTTTCCTATGGATTGTCCCCTTCATGACAGTCTACTTCGTGTTCATTACAAGGGCACTCTTCTTAACGGAGAAAAGAAGGTTTTTTATGATACACGGGTAGACAATGATGGTCAACCATTGGAGTTCTGTTCTGGAGAAGGGCTTGTGAGTTTCCAGCTTGAGCATAAATAAAGTCATTGAATTATTATTTTTCTTCTGTTTATAGATTTTGGTGTTTGGAAATACTTGATTTGTTGTATTTATCTAGAATGTCTGCCTTTCCATACCAATGCTATGAATGCTAATACATCACATTGTGTTGATTATTGCTTTTGAATTTCGTTATCTTTGTGTTTTAGGTACCTGAGGGATTTGAAATGAGTGTTCGTCTGATGCTTCCCGGAGAAATAGCTCTCGTTACATGCCCTCCTGACTATGCCTATGATAAGTTTCCAAGGTCATTGATGAAGAGCACCTTTTTTACTCTATTTTGTTTAACCAATAATTTAGGTTTCTCGAAGCATTTCAGTGCAACCAATTACAAATGGAATATGGTTTCTATCTTAATATTTCTTGACAAAATAAAGAAAAAGAGAAAGTATATTTTTGAGAGCTTATAAAGGTCTACCATAGGTAGTTATATTTGTATTCAATAGATTTGTTTGATACAATAATGAGAAATGAAAGAGTAAAAAACAAGAGGTGGTGATGATGTGTGGAATTTTGGGTTTCAAAAACAAAAGGAACAAAAGACTCGGCTAAGGGCACATATAAGATATTTGAGATAGAATGAATATACAGAAGGTGGGAAGAAAGGAGTTGGTTCAGAAAAGGTGTCATTAGTAGACATATAACATTGATATCCTTTATGAATGCAAGAATATCTCCAGAAGACACATTTGATAGCTCTAGCTAAGAGTTGTCTAAACCTAGAGACATTTCATGAACAATGCATACAAAACCAAAAACATGGGGAGAAATATGAAAGAGGGATTCCTTTCGGAAATAGAATGGAGTAACAATGATGGACATGTATATTTGCACCAAGCAATAAAATACAAGCAATTTCAACTAAGTGTCTATATTTTCTTTGTGCTATACCATTTTGCTGAGGTGTGTGACGGCAAGTAGACTATTGTAAAATGTCGTGCGAGTTTAAGAGAGTAGAAAAATCAAAGGAAAAGTATTCTTTGGCATTATCACTTTGTAACACTTTGATACCTTACCAAATTGATGTTTGACTTCTTTAAGGAAAGACATAAAGATAGAAAAAAGTTCATAACGGTCTTTCATTAGACAAATCCTAGTATATCTAGAATACTTATCAATAAAAGTAACAAAATATGTAAAACCAAAAGATGAGACACGTCTTGACTCCCAAATATTTAAAAGGATGATATAACAAGCAAAGTTACATCTAGATTCAAAATGTCTAGGAAGAGTAGACCTAACGTGTTTTCCTAGTTGACATGATTTTCATTCTAGAGCTTGAAGTCTACTAAGTTGAAGGACCATTTCTAATTTTGACAAGTAAGGATAATCTAAGTGATCATGTAAAAGTTTAGGAGATGGGGATGCAAAACAAAACACAATGAGCTAGTGCCAAAGCATTATGAGCCTCTGTATTCATGTCCTTTGCCAATCAGCTGACCTGCACCACGATCCTGTATAACAAGAATTGGCATCAGCGTAAAATAACAATTAATCCTAGGTACTACCCAAAACAGCTTTTGAATAAAGCTTACTTAGATTACTCTGAACCTATTCTAAAAATATCCATTGTCATTCTGTTCTATCTCTATGCTGCATGATATTGTTGACATACTTCCTTCTTTTATGATCAGGCCTTCAAATGTCCCTGAGGGTGCTCATATTCAATGGGAAATTGAGCTTCTAAGTTTTGAAACGCCAAGGGTATTTTTTCCAATTGTTCAGTTAAATTCATGTTATTTACTAAAGCAGTTACATATATGCATTTACCTACTATAAGACCTGTGGTACTGCATGATGGTGAATGTTTGGTGAAGTATTGCAACAGAAACAATGTGTGTTAGAAATCACAATGCTGAAGTTATGCTTATGTAATCACTATTGATATGATCAAATTATATATTATATAAGTAGGTGCAGATCTCACAAGCAAGTTTTGTAAGATTGAATTTTGTCAAAATCCACTTTCTAAGATTTATATTCTCTATTTTATTTTCCAGTTTGGTTAGCACTATGTAAGTATTCTTGAATGAGATAGATTTCAGGTTTATTATTTTATGATTTTGGTCCCTGGCTGAACTATGATAATCATGTTAAACAACATGGAATAAATCATACATACTGGGTTAATACTTTTTCAAAGACATAATTATTTTACATCATTTTTTAATCTTTATATCTGCTATAGTTTCTATTTACATTTTTTTTAACATGTCCTTATAATGATGAGATGAATAATGCATTATGGACTTTATTCCTTATTACAGGACTGGACAGGATTGGACTTTAAAACTATAATGGACGAAGCTGAAAGCATCAGAAACACGGTATGCAGTTGAACCTGCACAATTTTCCTATGCTGTTTCTGCTTTATTTGCGAGATACTTAGTTAAAACCAGAAAAATAGTCAACTAAGTTGACCACAGTTACACTTGATTTATTCAAAGTTATTTGCGAACTAGGTGGCAATTCTACCTTTTTCCTTATGTATAAGGTTTTATTTGTGTTTTTGTTGTCATTCTTGAGATTCACTGTATACTTTTACGATATATTTTCCTACATTGGGAACTTCCATAACATCCATGTGAACTGTGTTGCGCAGAAATTTGAGAATAAGAAAGGTGAAACATTTAAGCTGTGAAGGCTGTCTTCAATGGTTATAGACCTTCTGTTAGTTATCCATGATTACTGCTCTCTTTTCTACGCTGAGATAATCATAAAAGAATTGAACAATACAGGGGAAGTTCATTGAAAATCTCGATATTTCCTTTTTCTAAAGATTATTTTTTCTGTAAAATATACAGATGATTATTTTCTGTCAAATCTTGCCCTGCATGTATAGATTTAAATAGTTTGGCTTCATTGTGGCTTATTTGGTTAATGCTCATTATTTGTTTTCATACTTGTACTACAATCACTTATTAAGGTATTGAAAAATGTTGAATCAAAATGAAAGAAAGTTGAATGTTTCATTCTATTATTGTCTTTCAGGGTAACAAGCTGTTCAAACAGGGGAAATTTGAACTTGCCAAGGCAAAGTATGAAAAGGTATTGATCTTTCTCTTTTGTTCTAATTTGAATCTTATACTCTTATGTACTTCAGCTAGCAATTTTAAAATATAAAATTTAGTCATTGGGGTAAAATTTTTTGGATGGACTAGCTGTATGAGCTACCATAATATATCCTGCTAGAATCTGGGTATCTAAACATTATCATCATTGAATTGGTCTTCACCCCGGTCTTATAAGGCTGGGAGCGTTGATGATCAGGATTTGAATCCTAGGTTCTTTCTTCCAAGGTAGTCAAAATCGAGATCTTACTTATGATTGGAAAGTGAAATATGGATTGTATGTCAGGAGATTGTAACATCCTACAAAATTTATGAAGTCCATATATCCACACTCAAAATCATTATTTCTCACTTGAAACTCTTAATTGAACTTCAATTCAACATGACAAGCAAAAAACAATATAATAAACATATAAAGTAGTAAGTGAATAGGTCTAAGCACCCTATTACATAACAATAACTCCTTCCTTGTTACCAAACAATAAACCAATAGTTCCATTCTATTTCAAAATAGGAATTCTATCCTAGTTACAAAGCAATAATCAATCAAAGCAAATAATCTCGTGGTCATACTCCTATTCAGTGCAGGAATAAGAGTAAGAGTAGGGATGGCAACAGGTTGGGTCGGGCACGGATAGTGCCTACCTGGAACCCGATCCGTCAAAAAAAAATCTGTCCGTTACCCGCCCGTTTACCCGCCGAGTATTCGCTTAAAAAATACTCGCGGATATTTTTAAAACCTGCAGGTACCCGTGGATACCTGATACCCGCAAATATTTAAAAAAATATATATTTTATAAATTTTTTAATTTAAAATTATAAAAATAAAATATAAGTTAAATTAAATTTTAATTATAATTAAATTTAACTTAATAAAATATAAATTAAATTTTAATTTTAATTTTTTGCGGGTAACAGGTACCTGCGGGTACGGATAGTATGATACCCTTACCCGACCCGTTTATAAGCGGGTATTAAAATACCCGCTACCCTAAATAAGAGGGAGAGGGGAATTTTGTGGTTTTGGTAAAGGTAGAGTGGCAGTTTTTGGCCAAGGATGAGCAACAACCATTTGTGACACTAGGAAGAGAGGCTGTTGCGACAAATTAAAGAATTTTGTGTCTTTGTATGACCAGGTTAACCTTTTCGTAACAATGGTATTAGAGCTTTGCAACAAATCCAATGTCTCGAGTTCGAACATTGGGGAGGAACCTACTTCTACAAAGGGGAGTTCCGAATTCACTAGGCTGCTAGGTGCCGGTCTCTGAAGGAGGGGTGTTTGTTAAGGAATTTTGTGTCTTTGTACAACTGGGTTAACCTATTCGTAACATATGCAAGGTTACTTGGTGTTTTTATGCGATGTGGTGTGTGGGGTTAAATGATTGGGTTTTGAAGGTATACTAACTTGACTGGGTTAACCTTTTCGTAACATATGCAAGATTACTTGGTGTTTTTTTGCGATGTGGTGTGTGGGGTTAAATAATTGGGTCTTGAAGGTATACGAACTTGGGCTTAAGTTTTAGGTTATAAAATGGGGTAATGCAACCCAACCCACAAAAATAACCTAGAAACAAAAGGCCATGAGAAGCATCGGAAGAAAGTCTTCGAGAAGCACTGTGAGGTGTGCCATGGGAGGTGTTATGAGGATCCAATGCGAAAATCTGACCTTGAGGGAATGTGAGCCCAAAAAGAGAGGAGGAGATCATAGAAGCATACAATCTTACGCTCTAGAAAACAATTTTGACGCCTTGCTCCATGCCCCAGTTGCATTGGACTTATAGTTGTGTTGAGAAAAATTATCAGCAAGCAGAAAATTAGTTCTCTTTTATTGTGTTATTTTTCTTTTACCAACTTTATTCATACTTGCCAATGAATTTGCTATCCTTTGATTTGAATACTATGATATTTTATTGTGTTTCTGTTGGAACATCTGACTTTGTTGTTTGAATTGATTTGTATATTTCATGTATTGGATTTCGATTGTTTATTCCATGATAATTGGATTTGTATTTTCGCTTGGACTTTTTTTTGTGGTTCTAAATGTTTAACTATGCCATCAAACTTATTAACATTATTTGGTAGTTTGTAACAGTTGCTTCGAGAATTTAATCATATCAATCCTCAAGATGATGAAGAAGGAAAGATTTTTACAGACACACGAGTAAGTGATCTTTTATCTGTTTCCCAGTATATTAAAGATATGAAGCATATATTATCTAACATAATTAAGCTTGGTAGGTTGAAATTTAGACTAAATCTGTTTGTCTCTTTTGCTCCCATTATTGAAGAATTTGCTACATTTGAATGTCGCTGCATGCTATCTAAAATTGGGAGAATGCAAAAAGTGCATTGAGACTTGCAACAAGGTATGTTTGATGACCTCAGCTATCATTTATCTATAATTCTATTTCATTGGATGAAACACAACTCCTTTGTTGATTTTGGTACGTTTGGATAGTTAAACAACGTCATGGATTTTATTTATAATTAAGAATGTTGTGTAGCAATGCTCTAACCTAGTGATGTTTCTTAGATGGGGTTGGATTTGATGCATAAATTTATTGCAAGTCTATCAGTGGGATTTTAAGCTGCCACTTTTCATGTGAGCTCTTGTATGTAACTAACTGAGTCAACACCATGACTTTCTACTTTCCTCGAATTAATTGCTATTCCATAATCAAATAATACAGTGGGTTTAAAAGGAGAACAAAGAGAGAAATGGCATCAATAATACAGTTGTGCTATAAACAGTGTTTATTTTCCTCAACTCTAAAGCTAGATGGAAACTTGCGCTAAGTATTTCTCACGGCCTGTTTTCTTAAATAAATCATGCAGGTTTTGGATGCAAATCCTGCACATGTCAAGGGCCTTTATCGTCGTGGAATGGCCTACATGACTGCCGGAGATTTTGAAGAAGCCAGGGCTGATTTCAAAATGGTACAAATCTTCATGTGTAACTAGTGTAGCATTTAAAGCTGTACTGTTATTCGTTTCTAAAATCACTTTAATGGTATTTTTAGATGATGAAAGTTGACAAGTCAACTGAATCAGATGCAACTGCAGCTCTTCAAAAACTGAAGCAGAAGGAACAGGTGGGTTTGAAATCAATTATTTGTATTATGTGCTTGATTTGAAACATCACTGAAGGAAACTCTTCACACTTTGTTCTAATGTCAATTCATCTGCAGGAAGTGGAGAACAAGGCTAGAAAACAGTTTAAAGGCCTATTTGACAAAAAGCCTGGGGAAATTGCTGAAGCTAAAGCTGATGATGATGATGATGGAGATCAAATAACAAGCGAAAGCCAGCAGAAGGATGAAGTACACGAAGACTCTGATGAAACAAATTTCGAGGATTCACATGAAGGTCCACCTGACACACCTCGAACTAGGTGGTTCTCTCTGTTTTGGCCTTCTGGTAGAAGACTTTTTGAATCTCTTGGGCTTAATAGATGTGCCATACTTTAATTTAACTTCAAAAACATGTGGTAGTTTGTCATACAATATAGTTTATAAAGAAGGCATTCCAGGTATATTTAAAGAGTGAGAGTTTAGGTATTTATAACTTTGATGTTACTCCGGGAAATTTCATGCTATCTGCCGAAAGATTTTTGTGTTCAACTTTTACATTGTAATTTGTAAAACCATTTATATGTATTGAATTAAAGAAACTGTAAGCAAGTTGGAAATACCAAAGGGTGAACAAACTGAAGCATTTGTTTGAAGTGTCTTATGTGTCAGGAACCAACACTTTTATTGAAAAATATGAAAAGAACAAGCACTCCTTCCTAGACGTTTTTTCCTCTACAAAAAATTTCTTCATTCACAAATAACTAATGCTATCAACCTAGAAAATGGATATTCATTTTTACTTAGATCCTATTTATTACTCGTTAACCCCTTAACTAATGATATATGTTAACTTAACCTCTTCAACAGTCCCAACAATAAATTTGTTATCATAGATAATATTTAAATAGATTTTAATATTTCTGGAAAACTATTGTATGGCTAACTATGGGTAATATTTAATTTTTTAAATTAAGTATAATAATAGGATGAACATGTATATATTATCTTGTTTCATATTTGTTTCTATTTTAAATTATTAAAGCATTTATAATTTATTAAGTAATATAATAAATTTATATTTTGGTTTAGTATTATAACTATTTCTAAGATATATATATATATTTGATTATTATTTTTTATTTTTTACTTTTTTTATAATTTTTTTTCTTTATTTAATATTTTTTTTGTATTGTTATTTCGATATTTCCTTAATTATAATTTCTTTATATTTCCTTAATTATAATTTCTTTTTCAATATTTGATCTTGAAAAAAAATGTGTATATTTTTGGTATTAAATATTTGATAAGATTACAATTTTTTATTGTAATTTTTATTTTTATAAAAAGAATATTTAATTAATAAAAATTCGAGAATAAGAAAGAGACAGTGAACTCATTGGGATTGGGATCCCTCTCCTAAACAATGTGATTGTCTTGAAGGTTGAAAACCCAATTGAAATTTGACAAATTTCATGTAATTTATTGTCCAAAATCTACAATACTCATCAGGTTCTTTTGACAACTTTGAAATTTGAGTCATTGCAATGAATCATTTTTTTCTAGCCAAATGTTATTGAGTTGGGTGAGTGTTGTATAAGATCATTGCATGTAGTGGATTCAGTTTGAGTCTCTGGAAGGTTTCCAACTTGAGACATTATGTGGTCTTCGAGGGAGCACTCCTCAAGAACCAACTCTGCATGTCCAATGCCGAAGACAATAATGTTTACCTCTATTCTTTTTGTTTTTGTTTTCTTTAGGTGCTTCCAACAATGATAATTAGTTTTTTATTCAAGAAAACTTGTATCAAAATCAATCCAAATAAAATTATTATTTTTTAAATGTTAGGGTCTGTAACATCTCAAATTTTCTCTTTTTTATTTCGAAATCATTCAAATTTTGTATTTCAAATTTAAAAGGAATTCTAGAACTCTAACAAACTTATTATATTCAAATTATCAAATATTATCCACAGATAACTTAAATGTTGTTTAGATCAAATTTTGAAATATACCAAAACAAGACTTGCGTCACCAAATTAATTGAAATATCGTTTTTAGTCTTAATATAACAAAAAACTACATCTACCAATATATTATTTTTACTTAATTTTAAACTTAACTGAAAATACTTTCAGATATAAACTAAAACTAACGATATAATATGTAATATGAAAGTATTACAGTAGATTTTTTAATTATAAATAATTAACCTACATTTCATTAATTAAAAAATATTTCTGAAAAAGAAAAATAATAAACACATGAAAGTATATTTTTAACAATAGAATAAAATGAAGTTTATATTAAAAAAATAATTACATGAATATGAAACCTCAGTAGACAGTGTTTACGCGCTTCCTCTCTACTCTTTCCCTCATCTCTTCGGCACCTTTCCGCTCACCAGCCTCGTCTCCGTCGTCCGCCGTCCGCCGGCAAGGGTTTGTGTTGTCAACTTCTTCGCGTCGCTGCATGAACGACAACGATAACCCTAAAAACGCGAACGTCACAGCAAACACAATTTTCTTTACGGATTTGGTTTGGTGAGGTAGGCTATTTACTCACTACTCTATTTTGTAGTTTTTTCAACTATTACATTGTTGCTTGTACTGTACTTACTGTTATGATTTCATTTTTATTTTTTATTTCTTGTGTGCTATTTGAAGATTGAGGTTTGGGGTTTCTTGTTATGTAAATTGGGGTTTTCTGTTGAAGAGTGAATTGGGATTTGGGATTTTGGAACGACTTAAAACTTTCTGAGCCTTAGCAAAAGTATTTTATTGTATTTAGTTTGTGAGATATTTAAGAGTTGGGTTTTCCCCCAACCTTTGCTCAGAGCAACATTCCGAAAAGATTTGGATATGAAGCCTCTAATGTCCACTGTAAAAATGTACTCCGAAGCTTCGGCACAATCCTTTTACATTTTTAAAGTAATATTTCGCTTCATTTTGTACCGTATTTAGTTGTGTGAAAAGAACCAGTGGACATACGTGAATATGTATTTATGATGATTTATGTTTTATTGGACTAATAACTGAGAAGCCCAGAATGGGTTATCAACACGAAAGTTAAGGGTATACCATTAGATTTTAAATGTCTTTTACATTGAAACGATTTTTTAGTTTTAAATGTTATGCTTCTTGGTCCTTCGTGCCTCAGAGATGCATTAAATCTTCTATTATATTTTGTCTTTCTTCAGATGAATGCATATATCGTTCTTTGACTTGTTGTTTAAACGATCCATGCTTAATTTCTGTTAGACATAAATCCTCCCACAACATGGATTTGTGCTTTTGCTTATCATTCAAGTGCGCTAGAATTTTGTTGCTAAATACTATGTAGAAGATTTATGCTGGAATGAAATCCATTTGTTGCTAATAACTATTTAGAATCAGAGCACAGGGATTTAAGCTCTAACCAATTGTGGAAGCAAGAGGCTTTTTAGTACATGTCAAGAGCTGAAGTTGCTAGATTAGGCTGCTCAAAATTATCTTTATTTTTAACAAATAGGGTTTTCTAATTTCTATATTAAAAATGGAGCTAAGGTCAGCCTAGATATATAGTGCTTGATTCTTGTTATTCTGATTTTGAACATTGTTCTGGTTTGATCAGGCTCAAAGTAATCTAGTAACTTAGCAAGGTTGCCATTTGCCCATATCAGTGGATAATATAGCTGTCGGGCGAGAATAAATTTTAAATGATCGAGAGAAGTAGAAAACATCTTTAATACAATGTTTTAAACAAAATTAGAGTAAGAAACATTATATGAAAGACTGAACATTGAAAATAATATGACCCACTATCCTTTTTTTAGCCTTATCTCTTGAACTAGGTTGATGTTCCTCATTACCTTGTTTCAAAAACCTTTGTTTAGCAGTGGTAGACCATAATAAATAATTAGTGCCACTCAACTTTTGATGAATAATTAGAAGGCCACTAATAATAATGAATAAAATGCTCTTTGATTAGGGCCTCAGGCTGAGACTTGACCTTTTTACTGAACGAAAGTCAAGTAAGATGCCTGATATGAAAAATTGACTTGTTGGTAGTCAATAGTTGTGCATTATTCTGCCACCTTCTTTCATGTTTCTTTAGTTATCCTAATTGTGATCATTAGGTAAATATGTGCTCTGCCCTCTTGCCTAGTTTTGTGTTGGGACGCCTCACAGTAATCAACAATACCTTTGTTGTTCTGTCTTATTTTATAACAATAATCAAAATTGGTTTCATAATTGGATTTAGAAAAAATTATATATAGAATTTGGATTTATGAATAGATTTCCTATATTAAAGAAGTAAGGTTTAAAACAAGTTGAAAACAGGATTGATTTTGACCAAACTGTTTTTTAAAGGAAATGAGTTGATTTTCAAATTTAACCTTATAATTAGTCTGTAAAGGGTTTTGGTATGGTTTTATCCCAAACCTATCAATGCACACCCCAACTTATTTCTATTGGGCCTTTACTTTCTTAGATCCCTTTTTTTTTTTGTGGTTTTATGTGTACCCTTGACACTTCTCTGCTTGTGTTTCCTTAAGATATGCCATTGGCAATTTCATTTAATTTTTCTATATTATTTATTTGTAGTCTAAAATGCTATAGTATTGTTTTTTTTATGCTTTTCAGTTGGGTAGGAATCATGGAAGTGGAAAAGGAAAATGTTACTGCAGAACCATCTTTACCCGCCTCCGATGGTCAAGATACTATTTCTGATAATTCATCTCTGCCCCATTCAATACAAACTATTATTCCTCCTGTTATTGCACCTTCTGTTGTGCCTCCTTTAGCGCCAATTCCCACAATTCCTCCCCCTCGCCCACTGGCACCACTTCCAGTTCGGCCACCAGTTATTAGGCCACCTGTGCCACAAAATGGCGAGGTTAGATCAAGTGACTCTGACTCGGACAATGATGACTCAAATACAAGAATTAACCAGGGGACTGGGGAGTATGAGATATCTGAAGAGAGTAGACTGGTGAGAGATCGGCAGGAAAAGGCAATGCAGGAACTCATGATGAAGAGGCGGGCAGCTGCTCTTGCTGTACCTACGAATGATATGGCTGTGCGAGCTCGGCTTCGGCATCTTGGTGAGCCAATAACTCTGTTTGGTGAGAGAGAGATGGAGAGGAGGGACAGGTTACGGATGATTATGGCAAAGCTAGATGCAGAAGGTCAGCTGGAGAAGCTGATGAAAGCTCATGAGGACGAAGAGGCTGCGGCTTCTGCTCCAAAAGACGAAGCTGAGGAAGAACTGCAGTATCCTTTCTACACTGAAGGGTCAAAGGCTCTCCTGGATGCCAGAATTTATATTGCCAAATATTCTTTGGCAAGGGCAGCATTACGAATTCAACGTGCACAGAGAAGAAGGGATGATCCAGATGAAGATATGGATGCAGAGATAGATTGGGCATTGAAGCAGGCTGGGAATTTGAGTCTCGAATTCAGTGAAATTGGAGATGATCGGCCCCTTTCTGGTTGCTCATTCTCAAGGGATGGAAAATGGCTTGCCACCTGGTATGATGTTGTTGCTGTACAGCTTAAGCCTTGACCTTTTACCATTTCTTCCTTTGTGAAACCATTCTAATCTACTATCGCTTGTTTTGATTTTGTAGTTCTCTGACGGGAGCTTCCAAGTTGTGGAACATGCCCAAAATAAAAAAGCATTCCACCGTGAAGGGGCACACAGAACGTGCTACAGATGTTGCTTTTTCTCCTGTTCATGATCATTTAGCAACTGCCTCTGCTGATCGAACAGCAAAGTATTGGAATGATCAAGGATCACTTTTGAAGACATTTGAGGGTCATCTGGACCGTCTTGCCCGCATTGCCTTCCATCCATCAGGGAAGTACCTGGGCACTGCTAGTTTTGACAAGACATGGAGATTATGGGACATAGAAACAGGGGAGGAGTTGCTTCTTCAAGAAGGACATAGTAGAAGTTTGTATGGCCTGGCTTTCCATCGCGATGGATCATTAGCTGCATCTTGTGGACTAGACTCTCTGGCTCGTGTTTGGGACCTCCGAACTGGAAGAAGTATTCTTGCTCTGGAAGGTCATGTGAAACCGGTAGGAGATTAAAGACCCTGCACTCTTTCTCTCACTCAAAGTTATGATTTTAGCTAAACTTTTGTAAGGATGACTGACTGTAATTCATTTTGAAGGTTCTTGGCATCAGTTTTTCACCTAATGGATATCATCTAGCCACTGGTGGTGAAGACAACACGTGTCGGATTTGGGATTTGAGGAAGAAGAAATCCTTTTATACTATTCCTGCTCACTCGAATTTAATATCACAAGTTAAATTTGAGCCACAAGAAGGTTACTTTTTGGTAACTGCCTCGTATGACATGACTGCTAAGGTATACATTTTATTTCTGCCTAAAACGTTGTTGAAGTGAAATTTTAAGATTCATCGTTTGTTTATTTTAATTTTAGTATATTTATATGGAGATACCATACCTTTGCATGGGTAATTGGTTAGACTATGTTTTTAATTGTAGGTTTGGTCAGGCCGTGACTTTAAGCCTGTGAAGACACTATCTGGGCATGAAGCAAAAGTTACCTCTGTGGATGTTCTTGGAGGTAGGATTTTTATCCCAGAAAAGAATAACACATACTTGGCTCTGATTCAGATATCATTTATTTTTTTCATTTTTCTGTGCTATTTCATTATGATCGATGTGTCTGTTTCACTGCTCCAGTGTCCTGTCCACAACTCACCAATGGTGAATTTAAAATCTAACTTAACTAGTGGGTATTTTGAAAAACTAATGATATATATCTGGAAAGTTTGTTGTAGAAATTGATAAAATAGATTATGGTGAGTTTAATGGGTACATCCTATGAGAAATTGTGATTCAAATTGCAAATCTGGTTTAAGGTTTTCCGAGTTTTAGTCCAGCAGGGACTTTAAGTGCTTCATAGATTTTTCGTCTGCATTCATTTCCTTCCTATATGCATTAAAAAGCTAAAGGAAATATGAAAGGAGAGGGATAGGTTCTTTTATTCTATTGTCAGATGTTAAAGGATAGGACTTCATCTTAGTAAGTGGGATCTTGATTCCTTTAGAAATTTAAGGATCAAGTCTTTGTGCTGATAATAAGTGTTTTTTTTTTTTATATATAAATTGTTTGTTTGTTTGCGTGCGCAGCTGTATCACCAATTTACGGTATTCTGATTGTATAGCATGTATTAATATTGATTGCAGATGGCGGCCACATTGTTACCGTCTCCCATGATCGCACCATAAAACTGTGGTCCAGCAATACGAACGAACAAGCAATGGATGTTGATTAAGTTATGCAATTTCTGAAAGACTTTGGCGGCCCAAATGAGATTCATCATTTTTGTTAGAGACAACATCTTAGCATGACTATTTTGCTTGGAGGGATTTTACCTAATATTGAAAAAATACATTTTTTTGCCACCTTGTATCACTTATTTAGTCGTCCAACCAATTACACTTGATGTAGCATGAGTAAATAACTAAATATCCCTTAATTTCAATGTAGCATCCTGTTTTTTTTTCTTTTACACTTTTATTTGCATGTAAAAACACTGTATCAGTATGCTTAAACACATTTAGATAATTTAATTGAAGGATGTCATTCGATTGGTGATTTCCAAAACCAAAAGAGCACGAGGTGGCATTGTTATAAATGATCTTGTTAAAGGATTGTAAACGAAAATGTTAAGCTATCCAATGTCTCCAGAAAAAAAAAAAAATGAAATGGTATATTTCTGTAAGTTGACATTAGTACACAACATTCAGATAATGAAAGAAATTCGTTCACCAAAATCTATATGCCTATTCTCACTAAATTTTTCTACAAAAATGGTTATACAACAAAATCAGTCTATCACGTGGTTTTCATCCATGTCTTTTTTAGTATCCACTTCGGGCTTTCATTTGTACCAACCAGCAAGGAAATGCCTTAGCAAGAAACAGAAACAGCACGCTATAGCCTGTTCAAAGGGGAAAAGGACATCAGAGCAATGATAACTATAATAGTTGTGTCTGTTTCATACTGAGATTATGATAAACTGCATGATTTAACAAGCTATTAAGTTTTTTTTTAGGACGTAATCCCATAATAGGAGTCAAATCCAACAAAATAAATCAAGTTCACTATTCTCAGTGCAACCAGATTAAGACGCATGAAACCACTATTTACTTGAATGAATCACACAAACAACCAAGTTCAACACGGAAATAGAAAACAAAAAGGAATGCTGGTGACAAGAATAAGAAGAGGGAATCACCTGGAAAGCAAGAAGATAAATACAAATTGCCTTTTCAGATTTGCGGCCTAAATTTCTTAGGAAGAAGTTAACGAGTGTCCCATCATTTGTCCCAGTGAGTAGTCCAGTTTGAGGGTCAAACCTGAATGAATTGAGGGTCCATGAGTTTTCAATCATTCACTAAGATGTCTCAACCATTCACTAAGATACATTTGTTAATGCCTACCTTGGCAGACGATGACGTGGACACGGAATATAGCCAGAAAGCTGCAGGAAAACATATTTTGTGTTAAACATGCTACAAGAGTTTTTAAATTATCACAAATTCAAAATGTCAATGGTGATTCTGTTTGTGACAAACCTGGGGAAGTGACAAGAGAAAGTTCAAAACTTGGGGTAGGAAGAAAATCAACAGAGTTTCACTGAACCAAATATAATAAAATTATTATCAATAATCATATAAGGCAAGCTCTTAAACAGAAGCCGCATGGATTCAGAAAAATGTGCTATCATTTAGCAATGTACTAAAAACTTAACTTGTAATGTTTGGAAAGTGGATCAAAAAGTCACATTATTACAAATTTCTCTAACTTTTATACTTTATTCAAGAACCATATTTATTCTTAAATATTCCATGGAAGTAAAAGGTTTCAGGAGGAGAGTCTTCAGGTAAAAAATAAATAGTTATTATATGTTCTGGATTGTTAGATATCTCACATTACCAAGTCAATTTTGCAAAGTTAAACTTAAAAGTCCACTTTCTAATGGTATAAAAGTCTATTCTAACGAAATTTGTTCGACTTATCATTTCACTCACTATGAGACCACTTTCTAACTACCCACAAATATATAGTTCCACATTTGAGATGTTCAGTCATTATGGTATATTAGAAATCTCACACCAACTAGAGATATAGTCAAATTATAGTATGTAAGTGAAAACATCACCTTTTGTAAAGTCGAATCAGACATAATGTTCACTTTCTAATAAGAACGAAATGATGAATATAGACCTCACATTTGAATAGAAAATCCCCACCCAAGTGAAATATCTTTTGCTAGTATATATGGCAAAAGTACACTTGAAAGGGGATTATCACAGGTTCAACGTTATCGTTAATCATGAGTGAAATGAAAAAATCTACAGTACATTTGTTCGTATTTTAGGTTTTATTGAAATATCATAGAGAGTGAAAAAGGTAGGCTTTATTATAAAACAGTGCAAAAGCATTCATTAAATGAAGCAAGACTGGAAAAATTAATCATTTGTGTGCAAGTTTCAACTAATGAAAATGAAGATCGACCATATCTATTGATCTATTAGAACATAGTAAAACGGGAGATGCAAGGTAAGAATATACCTAAAATGGCCTAAAATACCAATCACGGCCATAGTCATCCCCGCAAAGTATGTAAATGTATCTCCAACAAAAACTGAAGAGGGATACCTAGAACAGCAACAGACTGTTAGTAAACTACTCTTGATCACTGAAAAAAGGTTTCAAACAAAATGATAATGTTACATCAGTGAGTACCAGTTGTAAGAAAGTAAGCCCAAAGATGTAGCAAGCAAAGGCTGAACTAAGTAAATAGAGAATGCATGTGCTTGCTTATATTCAGGATCTGTTGATGCTCCAATTTGCATAATGTTGTGTATCAGGATCTGCATACCCACGGCATTACTAATTTTCATCACCAATGTGGATTATGTAAACTGTTACAAGCTTTAATACTTACAGCTGATGCAATAACCACCGTCTGCCCAACTTCTAGGCCATTTAATCCAGCATGTATATTGATAGAATTTGTGCAGAAAACAGCCAACAGCCCCATATAAAGTTTATATATCCATCCTGCCTCATGAAACAAAGTCAAAATAGTGAATTTTTATATTAATCAGTGGCGTCTCAAGTGTCATTTGCATAAAGGTAAAGAAAGATTACCAAGATCCAAAATCTCTATCCCAATGTGTGCAACAAGTGGCTTTGGTATAACTATAGTTGTGTGTCCAGCATATGCCATTAACAGAGGAAGTGCAGCAATTGATGGGAGTAGTAATTTTCTGTTTTTCACATGACAGAAAATAAAAAATGAAACTATTATAACAGTAGTTAACAAGCACAAATGCAGTAAGCAAATTGTGAAAACTTGTATACTCACACCCTCCAAGGGACATCAAGGACATCGTCGACAAAACCCAGTAATGTCATGAAACAGATGCATGCTAATGCTGCATTATATTCAACAAGCCACTGCAAAATCAAAATAGTTCATAAGTACAGCATTCCTTTCTTCTATCGATATTAGAGTTGAACCAAATACTCAGATCTACCACACGCATAATTTACTTACGTTTGAATCTGCTGTGAAGTTAAAATATTGAAACAAGATTGCCACCACCAAGAAGACAATACCAACAACTATGCCTAACGACTCAGGCCTGCAAATAAAGAGGTTACAAAGTCAAAACTTAGTACCAAGAATATACAACAGAAGATATCTATTCTTTCTGTGCATACACGGCATAAATACATAATGTATATAGTACCAAAATAATTCTTAGCCAAGGTTTTGTTCTCTACTTCTCTTTTTTAGCTGCATTTACAATGTAAGGTAATAATCTTTCCTCTTACTACTGTCTTTAATTTAACTTTTTCCACTCCTTGTTAGCATCCAAACATTTGCCACAGCATATTAATCAATTTCTTAAACTAAACCATCAGCCAAACTACCCATTCACTGGTCGTGACATCCTCATTCTCATCACGCATTTCCAGTTAAAACCTAAACTGAAAATGCCAAGTTCAAGAATCCCATTGAAAAAAAAAATAGAAGGGTAGATACCAAAATCAATTCTACAAATCAAAGTCTAGAACACATTCTAAGAACACAATCGGTGAGTCTAAAACTTCCATACTTTTCGCTTTATCAAATGTAAGAATTAGTCTGGTAGATAGCAAAATCATAAAGGTTTCAGAACAATCCAGAGTCTAAAAAGAGAAAGCATTGTGCTAGTGAACACCATCTTACAAAAATCATATCAGAAAGCACAAAGCTTATATCCCAAACTGAAGATTCCCTCCCAAATCCAACCAAATGCTCGCATACGCGTTTTTTCATGAAAATTTTAAAATAAGCTAAAAATCCAGCTAACCACCTATGATTTAAAAAAAAAAAAAACCCAGATCTCGAAATCAAAATCCAACACAAACCCACTTCATAAAAAAAATAAATAAATAAAAAAGGGCGACGAAGAAAAAGACTGACACTTTGACATTTCCCTGAGGGGTGCCCTTCTTGTTGATATCATAGCCAAAGAGATTTCTCTTCTGAACGTATCTGGACGCGACGGGAATCACCTTGATCGTCACGAACAACCCCGCAAGGCTCATTCCGGCATTTATGAGGATCGATCTCCGGAGTTCTGGTTCGATGGGGTAGTAGTAAAAGAGAAGGTACAAGTAAGGAATCACCAGGAGAGAGAGCTTCAGAAGAAGACCCCATTTGGGAGGCGCAATTGGAGGGTCTGCAAGGTTCGGTTTTTCTTGGGGTTTGTTCTGTGTGTCTTCCTTCACCACAGACGAAGAAGGTTCAGAAGAAGAGAGTCTCTTTCGTGCTCCCATTGTTGGGTTTGTTAAGGTTGTTCTTTTTCGCAGTTACACTGCTGATCTTTGTTTTGGAGATTTACTACGCTGAATCCTATTCCTTTTTCTGTTTTTTATGCAATTGTTTCACTTTCGTCATAGCACCAATCAGATTTTGCCAATTCATCACCACAGGCCCATGTGACATTTTAGTTTTTTAATAACTTTAATTCATTAACTATTATGTTAAATATTTTTAATAAAATTAATTTATACTTATAATTTAAAATTTAATTGCTGTTGTATTATGTGCTTATTCGGTAAATATCTATAAATTAAATAAACTATATCATTACATTATAATTAGTTATTGGTTAAACTATATCATTACATTTCAATTTAGTGATTTATACTTTTTTAATAATCTAAAAATATTTAAAATAATAATATTAAAGTGTACAATGAAATAATAATAATATAGAATAAAAAGACTATAAATTGAAGTATTTATTATAAATTTAATATAATTTATATATTTGTCATGTATTTTAATCATAAAAATAAATATTTATCTTATAAAAATACACATAATAAAATAGGTTTAAATATATATTTGGTTCTTATTTTTATTGTTTTTATTTAATTTGGTCTTTATTTTCGTCAAATTTTTGTCAATTTCATCTTTTGTATTAACAGTGTTTAAATAGTTAACGTTTTTGAACAATTTGGTTTTTTTAATTTTTTATTTTAATTTAAAAAAAAATATTTTTTTAATTTTAAAAAAATTGTCCATATGTCAAGTCAGAATTATCTCGTGTCAATGTCAATGATATATGTCAGTTTGTGATTGTATTATCTATTTTTATTCAATTTAGTTCTGACATTCGTTATTTTTATTCAATTTAATTTTTATATTCATTATTTTTGTTTAATTAGTTCTAATTTTTATTAGAATGGAACAATTTTTTTTCCTTCAGATCAAATTTATTTTTTTATAAATATTATATATATATATTTAAAATTCACATTATTATTAAATATTTTTAAAATTAAATTATAAATTTTTATATTTAATTATAAATTAAATATAATTATTAGATTCAATGGTTAAATAAAATATAATTATTGACACTTAAATCTAAAATATTTAATTTTTTTATTGCACTTTAAATATTAAATTAAAATCTAAAATATTTTATATTTAAATGTTAATTTTATAAACATTACTTTATTTTTTAAAATATATATAATATTTATAATATTTTTAAATATCAATTTTAAAAATATAAGTAATTTAAAATATAAATGTTAGAAAAAAATTAATATTTATATTTTTATAATATTTTAAATAATTGTATTTTATTTAACAATTAAATATAATAGTTTTATTCAATTTATAATTAAATTAAATAATTTATAATTGAATTTTAAAAATAACTAATAATTTACGTAGGACGCATAGACGAAGGAAATTAGGATCTTCACAAAAAGCCACACAGTTTTGGAAGCTCTCCTTGTTTCAGTCATTCACTGCATCAACTGCAAATAACCAACACCACCATCTTTAACCTTTCTTTTCTTTCTGTTCAGTACATCGCATCCCACTAACGTTTTTGGTACCTTTTCTATCTTCTCACTTGCTTTACCCATTTCACTCTAATATTTTTCTCTCGTGTTTTTATTTTTTCTCTCAATAACTGTTTTCGCCTCTGCATGCTATGTGTTTGATAAAAAGCTTGAATGAATGGTTCTGTACTACACTGTCTTGTAGTATGTAACTTTTGTTGTTCGTTGCTGGTTCTTTAGTTAAGAGCATGCATTTCTTATATATTGCGTTGCCGGTTGCATATTGTGAATCAGTTTTTCTTCTAGATTTCTACCCGTTCCTTTACAGGTTATTAACATTTTTGTCGCTTTAATTCCAATTTTTTTGGATCATTTCATAACTGCAACAAAGGGACTCTCCTTTGTCTTTGTCAGCAACAAGTACATGCATACCACACGCCCTTCAAATTTTCTTGTACATCTTCAACACTGATAATAAAGTTTCTGGTAGCAACATTTAATTGTTTTTTTCTGTTGTATAACCTTTTTTTTTTCTTTTATGGGATGGAAGAGGGTTAAACGCCAGGAATTTCACTGCCAGAAACGTTCAACACTATGGCAACTGAAACTGACTCAAGAGATAGCTCTCTCACTTTGCTCAAACAAGGAGCGGAGGCTGTAAGTATAACTGTAAACTGCCTCTGGATTTGTACAAGCAATTAAAACCTACCTTCTGTATAAAATTTCAATATTTCTTCTTTTATTGCTTCACCCACCTTGAAGTGCAACTGATTTCTACCCTTTGTGTAAAGTTTCAATTTTTTTTTCGTTTACTTGTTCTATCTACCCACCTTCCTGGATTTATTTTATTTGTGAACTCCTTATTTATCTTGTTTTCCAAATCCTTATGCCTCTTTGATGTGCTTTTGTGTAGAGGGTTTTTGAGTCTTCTTTTGTGGGAAGGAGATGTGTTGTCAAGGAACGCTTCTCAAAGAAGTACAGGCATCCAACTTTGGATTCTAAATTGACACTGAAGCGCTTAAATGCGGTTAGATTTAGAAAAATTAATTGTAATTTCTCCCGATATTTAAGCATTGTTTTGTTGCTTTTCTTGTTTCACCGATGTGGTTTTGGAGCAGGAAGCGAGGTGCGTGACCAAAGCAAGGAAACTTGGGGTTTGTACTCCCGTGCTGTATGCTGTGGATACTGTGTTGCACACTTTAACGTTTGAGTATGTTGAGGGCCCTTCAGTGAAGGATGTATTTCTTGAATTCGGGTCTCGTGGCCTTGGTGAAGAGGGTCTGGACAACATTGCTACCCAAATTGGTCATGCAATTGGAAAACTACATGATGGTGGTCTTGTTCATGGTGATTTAACAACATCAAACATGTTGCTCAAGAATGGTACCAATGAGTTGGTGAGTTCCTTCATGCCTTCTTAGGTTATGCGATTTTCAATTATCCTGCATTCATGTTATGCACCCTGAGAAATATTATCAATTTGTGTTACATTAGTCAAATGGATTGTTTGTAGGTTCTTATTGATTTTGGTTTGAGCTTCACTTCAACTCTACCGGAAGATAAAGCTGTTGATTTGTATGTTCTGGAAAGAGCTATTCTGTCGATGCATTCTTCATGTGGGAATGTGGTAAGCCAGCTTTTCAGTTTCACCTGACTGCCATTCCATATAGAAAATTGAAATGAATGCAAGATTTTATTTGTCTGTTTTGAGAATTTAAATGAGAGTGCACTCCAAAGTCGGTTATAAATAAAATATGGCATATTAATTTTCTAAACATGCTTTTGGTTAATATTTTAATTGAAGAAGATAATGGAGCTCTTCTGCCATGCTTGTGATTAGCCTTTTGACCATTCACCAATGGATAATAAAGGCTTTTTTTTCTATTTCTTGTTTTCTACTGTTACGGTATTGAATAGGATTAGCTTCTCAATTGCGAGATGAGTGGATTAGGTTTTGTTGGGGGTCAAGGAGACGGTATTGAATAAGATTAACTTCTCATCCATCAAGAATCACACTTTCCTTTTTGCCAGAGAGGCTTAAATTTACTTAAACTAGCCCAGAAATCCATGCCATTCTAGTGAGGGGCACTGAAATATGCTTTCTGTTTAGACAAACAGAAGTTTTGAACAGATAATCAATTCAGTTTTATGTTAATTTCGGATTTTATCTGGACAGATGGATCGGATACTTGCTGCATACCGCAAATCATCAAAACAGTGGTCATCCACATTGAACAAGTTGGCACAAGGTTAGGTGTCTCGTTTACTTGTATAAATTTAACTTTTCTTAAACACAAACTTCTTACTTCCATGCATTTTCAACTTGTAGTGAGGCAAAGAGGACGAAAGAGGACCATGGTTGGATGAAGCTTTCTCAAATTGGAATTCGATAGAGATATAATAGGGAAGACAACTAATGAATGTTATTGATGTAATTTATCTCTATGTTCTCTATGTTCACGAGTTTGATTATACATTGTCAATAGAAAACATTTTTATACGAACGTGTAATGAGATTCTGACGATTTTACCATGTTATCTAACTCCTTAATATGTTGTGGTGATAAGATACATTTTGTTTGAGATATTATTTTACATTTACAGTGTGTATAAATTAACTCATGAAGTGTTTAATTTATATAATAAGTGTAAAACATTAAATTTTTAATTGACATTGCTTTTTAAGTATGCAATTAACAAACCAAAATTGTTTGGAACTGATCTGGTTACTTGTGTTTACATGTCTTAATCTTTAAAAGGCTTTGCTTGTTAGTTGATACAATAACAGGTAAATCTTTATTGAATATGAAACAGAAAATTGCATTCAGGAATTAGTTGCTGCACATGAATTTCTTTTTAAACAGCAATCTTACTCTGGAAATATCCAAACCGTCAAAAACGAAGAAATATTATTCATACACTGGACAAGTTTTAAGAAAACATTCAGACAACTATTTCTAATTTTGACTTTTCCGGTGGGTGTAAAACATTCTAAATATCCACATTATCAGCCAAGTTGTGTGTATAAAAAACTTCTAACGAGTACTTATAAAAGGAGAAAGTATAAGGTAAAATAATTTATTTAGATACTAAAATTAATCTATACATAAAACAATTCACATAAAATCTACTAATTTCATTTTTAGGAAAATATTATTTCATATTATTTTTCAATAAATACTTGTGGATAACTTTATCCAAATAGATCTTATCTCATTTTCAGTAATGGCTACTTTCTATTTCATGCTACACTTTTCCGATGATTAATTGCTTCCCATTCCATGTTTTCTTTGGCACTTTTAAAGGTGTATTAAAAAGTAAAATATATATAAATTTCAGCTTATCTTTCTCTCTTTTGATGTACTCTATAGCATTCCGCAAGACAAAATCTTGCTCACTACTCATTCTTCCTTAAGATGAATTCATTTATCTTTTTCTTAGTTTTTTGTTGTAGTTGTTTGAGTATCTTTCTGGATTGGTTGATTCGAAAAATTTTCAGGTAATACAATCTAAGATATTGTTAGAATTCTGCAATTCAAATTGGACAATCTATAATACGTTTTTAAATCCAAGAATGCATTTTAAATTGTAGAATTTAGAATACCTTAACGAAGAATAGGAACAATGAGCAAGATTTTGAATTGCAGCAGTAGCAGTGATGGCATATAAATGGTATGGGATACCTTACAGAATGCTGGGTGTATGGAAAGGAAGTACAGACACAGTAGGTTAAATTTTATCAAGACTGAAATTATTGAGGATAATAAAAATGAAATGGATGGTCTAGAGAAATTATACTGATTTTATCTGACAAGAAAATTTGGAAGTTATTACAAGATATGTCAAGAAAAATGTAACTGCCTCCGATGTTTTACAAAATTCCCTCAATTAGAATATTTGGAACACGACAATTTTTTTTCGCAAGTCATTCAAAGGCTAGCACATGTAACACTCCTAAGACTAATGCATATTCTATATTTTGTTGCAGGATCAAATATGTTTTTTTCATTGATATAACAAGACTAGATTCCCTGTTCAAATTTCTGTTAGCCTAGTCAAAATCACAGATTTAGTATGTACAAGGATTGCAGGTTTTTCCAAGTTAAGAAAACCAGACAAAAAGGTAAAAATCCGTGCTTGCAGTATATATAGGCTATCCCATATATTACAATTTCTAGCAACATTCCCTACAAGCTAATACATAGTGTTTTAATTGCAGAACTAGAACTTGACAATAAGACCAATAGGGCAATGATCACTACCATTAACATCAGGAAGAATGTATGAATCATGAACTTTGTCAGCAATGGATTCTGAGACGAGGAAATAATCAAGACGCCACCCTGTTTTAATTTCAAAACAAATCATATAGACATTTAAATGAAAGGCATTCAAAATTCAGGACAAGAAATTTCTGCATTTCATTATACTAGTTTAATAAACACACACAGCATTACCTGTGTCATGGATGTACTTCCTCAAAAAGTAATATTCATAACATGCCAATTCAATTAGACAAGCATAGAGATACGATGCATATATTTATTCCCAGAACAGAAGTTGACAATTGGAAATCCATGCATTATCTTTTGGATAGAATTAGGAAAGTCTTATTGAATGCAGTTATCTGTGAAATGGTGGAATACCCTACTCCCATCTAGAAGGAGAAAACAAATAGTGGAACATGTACAAAAGGGTAAGGAGAGAAGTCAACGGAGAACATGTGATTGTGCTCAAATAAACTCATAACACAGGTCATGTAACAGATATCAATATTAACGTGGAGTAGATTTTACACAAGCAGCAAAGTATACAAATCAATTTTAGGAGTGTTCTATAAATACCTCTGTTATTCTTGCGCCCACCATGCCGATAACCCCAGTAAGTATATCCAATAACACCAGGGTGCTGCCTTCTAAAGGTATCTATGAATCCCCTAGATAAGAAGTTTGTTGCAAATGATTTCCTCTCTTCATCTGTAAACCCAGCACTTCTCTTGTTACCCTGTGGATGTAAGTATTTATCAGCAGAAGTAATGCTCTTGGCACTCTTACGTAATTCATTAGTCATGATATTGATAACAGACAGATTATTGATTTAAATCCCAGCTAGTCTTTATTTTTAACATATTCAAATTTTCAAAATCCAACAAGTTTGGTGTAAGCATTTATGAACCTTGTTGATTGATGACTTTGGAAATTAACAAGTTGGAAATCAGATTTTATGCTATTTTTTAGGAAAATAAAAGTCATGTTGACTGATAGGATTTATCTGTTATTTTTAAGCACTAGTTTGTTAGTTATCATGCTAGTAGTTTTCTTTCTGTTATTTGGTGTATAAAACCTACAATAGTTATCATCGCATCAGGCCTCTTCATTTAATACATACCCAGTTCACCTTTTCATCTGGACAAATTTCAAACAAATTCTAAATGAACACACCCAAATTGCTATTAGATTAGTATTTTAAAGCTGAACAATCAATTTACCGGTGACTCAGCCAACACAATGCGTAACTATTTACATGCACAGTTGTTCTAAGTAAACATTAACTTACGTAATAACAACATTTGATTTCAATTTTTAGTCAACCATAATTAAAAGATTGGAGTATAATTTAATTCAACGCATATTAACAACTTCTTGACTACTTCTAAACTCTAGTAATTTTTATCCACCAACAAGTGCTAGGTTTTGGTGGTAATATTTACTGAGGTTTAAACGGCATACACAGTTTTTATGGAGTATATTAAATCTGAAACACTTACAGCAGGGTTGTATATGTCTATCTCTTCATGAGCACAATTTAGATCACCAGTCAAAATTACCGGTTTTGACTTTTCCAATTCCTGTATCCAGCAGAAAATGAATTAGGAATCCTAATCATACATGCATAACAAAAGAATTTAAATAAAATGTTAGTATTCCTTCTGTGAGAAGCATATTTAACCAAAAAGAATATCACTAGTGACCAAAGAAAAGAATGAAAAAAGGTATACAACATAGGACATCAACCCACTCTCCAATTTTACTTTTTAGAAAACAGACTTTAAGTTTAACTCAAACCTCTAAAATCGACTTCTAACGTGAGACTTACATCCACTTACATATTATAATTTAACCATATTTCTAGTTGACATGGGCTAACATTATTATTTTAAATAAAGTGATGCATTCCAGCATCAAGTTTAACCTTTTGAGCTTAGACAGCGACGCTACTAGGCCTTTCAAATATAGAAAGACTAAGTAAAAGGAATAATAGAAGATGAAACAACAAAAAACCATGCACACCATGATTGAAGAGCAATATATACATACAACAAGGCATAAAGTTTTATCCTACTAGGTGAGGAAGAGGAACCGTACATACTTTTAAATAATTGCTGAGAGATGGATCCCATTGAGTCACCCTGTAAGACTAGATTCAAATACACATACATTAGTTGGACAAGGATATTATTTCATAATGAAATGGGTATAATATATAATACATAATATAATAAAAGAAAAGTAAGTACCAGTCTTTTCAAGCCATCTCCAGAATTAGGGATGTATCCACATATCAAATAAAATGTATCAAACTCAGCTGTCACAAGTCTACCCTCACTATCATGATCAGATATACCTAGGCCATATCTAACTGAAAGTGGCTTTATCTGTCAGAATTCAACAATATTACAAAAGAATTATTAATCCAAGCATTATTCATGCAATTTAAATATGAGGATGTAAATGGTTAGCTTATTAAGCAGAATGAAAATCATGACAGATGTGAAAAATAGTATTTAACTCGGTTAGAAAAGAATATTACTAAAACAGGCAGCAAGAATTTCACCTCAAATTTGTACAAAGTTCTATTATCAATAGTCTCATTTCCAAACATTTTACCCAGAGAAAAATGTGTACAAACTATAGCCGGTACTATCGTTTTTTGGGCCCATGGAAAAACAACAAATAAGGGTCACATGTGCATGCCAATTTAAATGGTTACATATACAGAACCTTGAAAATGATGAAGGTTGTTTAATGTTTAGGAAGAAATTCAATGTCCAATTGCACGTATTAATTGGAGCTTTAAACTATAGCTTTAAATTTGTAATAGGAAAATTGGGATTGAGAAGCTGAAACAAAAGTTAAGAGTGCATAACAAACACAATTTCTTTTAAAGATCAAAGCTAGTCATTGCTGGGTCCCTCCTATTCACCAGCCTGGAGCAGAACACCTCTAAAGTACCCTCAGGACTGGCCTTGTGTACAACTCATTATTAGATAAACTTTATGCAGCATTAAATATTAAGTCGCCATGAAATTTAGCTTGATTAAATTGTGCAAGGAATGTTCCCTACCATAGACAGCCTTTTCTTCTAAATTTGGGATTAAAAGTTTCCATTTAGTATTAAGGAGTGGGATGATCGCAGTCAACATACCCTTGAGATAATTGCTGTTCCAGAATAACCAAGCTTAGAAATACTACATGTCCAAAAGCTGTTATCATAGCCATCTATTAGACGCTGTTTGATTTCCTCAATATCCTTCTCCTGTTAGCAAAACCACAGCATTCATAAATAACAGAGACATGAACCCCATCAAATTTCATACAAACATCTTCTAGTATGTTTGGATAACACATGAGAAGCAATTCTAATCCCCCAAAATCACAGTGATAGAATGCAAAAGTGAGAAGCAACTATTGTCGCTTTACCTTCATGAAAAAAGAAAAATTATTTCTCACCATGAAGCTAATCCAAACACACTTCACCAAAGTTGATAATCAAATGAGGAAATGAAAAAGCTTCTCATGATTCACATCTTTCAATATTTTCAAATATAGATTATTTGCCATTCTCTATGAATACAAAAACAATTCTTAGCATAATTCTGCAGCGACCTAGAGAGTTTACATAATTTAACTACAATATGATGCAAGATGCACTTATAAACCAGCACATACCAAAATAAAAAAGAATAAACTTTGCAGTTATTCTCTATACATGTCTAACAACACTGAAAAATAGACTGTTGGAAAATATAACTCTCAGGCATAAAATGACTAATATTCTACCTGCAGTTTAGTCTCTTGCAAACACAATATATCAAAGTCTTCCCTTTGGGCAAGTTGAAGTGCAGAGAATCCTTCTGATTTTAGCAATGCTCTCAATCCATTGACATTCCATGACAAAATCTTGACAAATTTTGAATCTTTATCAAGCGGTGGTGGTCTCATTGTTTTAGGATTATATGCAATCCAACCTTTTTGAGGTTTCTTGTGGGCTAGAACTGTCCATGGTTCAGTTTGAATGGTAGCTGTACTGATTTCAGCTGACTCCGTAACAATGCTAACAACATCTGAAGATATTTTTCTCTTTGCCCTCGAAGGCTTAAAATCTGGAAATAAAAGCCCATATAAGATTGATCCTTAATTGACTGAGCAACATTTGAACCAAAATTAAAATTCAGAAAAATAGTGTTAAAAAGTATCAGTGTCATGCTTAAAATCTGAAAAAAAAAAAAAAAGTATAGTAGTGTCATGTTTTTTAGATGAAGAAAGTTAACAACTCCATATATCCTACAACAGTACCTGCATCACCATCTGATTTCGGTGAAATCTTCTCCTTGGTTGCCACTTTGACAGTTTTTCTCTCAGATTCAGATTGTTTTAATCTTTTCTTACCCTGGTTAAGTTCAAATATCTCTGAAGTTTCATTGACATTTTCAACATGGTCTTCATTCAATGCCCTTTTAGCCTCCACTTCTACAGAAGTATTGTCAGCAGAAATTAATAGTCCTTGCTCTTCTCTTATATGAGAATCTTGTTCTGTACATTAAGAGACCTTCTAAACATTAGAACTACACACCTTAAGATAGTTTCCAAGGATTGACAAGAAGTTAAGGATAAAATGTATACCGCACACGCTAGTGTCCATGAAACTTTTCAAGGCAGACAAAAGATCATCTTTACGACCTTTAGCAGGGATCCTAAACCTCCTGAGAGTTCAAATCATTGCGAAGATATATAAAATCAAGAATATTACATATTCATATTCTAAAACTAAATCAAAGGTAGCTACTTGGTTAAAAGACCAATCTGCTTACTTCAATGTTTTCCGGAGTTCCTGAAAAGTCATTGTTTCTACTATTGTCGGGTCATTTCTTAGTCTCTCAATCTCAAGCGAATACATATTAACATCATTCTCCTACATTATCAATTTATAGTGAAAACCCAAAAAAAAAAAACTCAAAGGAACATAACAATGACAATTTTACTGAATATCAATTAGACCTCAACAACATGCTTCTTGCCCTCAACAAATGATGAAATTGGTTTTGATGAATTTGAAAGGGATCTTTTGGACCCCATTGCTTTCACAGTTGAACAAACCAATGTAGTAGCATTCAAATGCTTCCGAAGCACTGCAAAGCTACAATATTCTTAGTCAGTTCAGGTACCCAGAAGAATGTGAACTTAATTGACATGTTCCAGCAAATGTGGAGCATCATTTTCAATTTATTTAACAAATCAATTAAAAAGGGGTAAATAAAAATGTAACCTTTCCAGCAAAAATGAATCAAAAAGTAGATAAATACACACATATTAATTCACATGGATTTTGAAAGATGGAAAACGAAGAAGAGGCACAACGCAAAAAGAAACCTGGTGAGATTGATAGAGGTGGTAGATACGAATTGCAGGAGTTGTTTCATGTGAGGTACACACGAAATAGAAAGAAAGAACCGCCACTGAAAATTGAGAAAGGGCAAGGAACTGAAGAGAGGAAAGAACAAAGGTAAATCAATTTGAATTCTTTTTTCTCTGCAAAATTATGTTTTTTAATTTCTAAAAATTCACCTAATCATATTGATAACTAAAGAGTTTAATAGTTATTCAAAATTTATATTTTCAGAAATAATCTTGATATACTTTTAAAATAATTGCTGCAAAAAATAAATAAATAAAAAAATTATAATACATAGTTTTTTGTTAATGGAATGAATTACATTATGTTTTTGTTTGGATATTTTAAATGCAGTATAATTAAATTTTCATTCTACTATTTTAAAGGGGCAAGGAGTAAATTGGATTATAAGTTTATTATTTTTATCCTATTCTAATTTAATCATTAAAAAAAAAGTAGTATAACAACCATCTAATTGTTGCATAAAGCTATGTATTTCAATAGTCAAATTCTACAATTTTAGTGTTCTCACCATTCTTCATAAATCCTATGATCAAATGAGAAATAATTTCACATGGCTAGTGATGTGTATTCTTAACATAATTTTTAATATATTTTTTTGTTGAAATAAATTTTTCTTACAAACAAAACAAATTTCACATATTTAATGTTGTGAGCTCTCAAACATTTTTAATATAATTTGTTGAAATATCCTATTATTTTATTATTCAATTTTGTAGCATTGATAGTTTTTTTAGGCATTAGTTACTTACATTAGTTATCATGTTAATTACACTCATAATTGAACACATGTTACTTTATACTAACTTTTTTTCTTTAGAAAATAGTTTTAAACCAAACCACTGAAATTTGACACAAATTAACTGGAGGATTCTAAGTTTCACAAATTCTTTTTTTTTAAGACTATTTGTTTCTCCGATTAAAAGTAATTTTTATAAATTAAAAAGTTATTAAATAAAACTAACTTAAAGTTTTGTTTTCTTAACTTTCTGTTTGACTCACTATTTAAAATGAGTCAATCGTAACTTGAATATTAGATAGAAATGAAAAAATATATATTTTATTTGATAAGTGACATAAATATCTCCAATTTTCCCATATCCAAAATAATTGAGTAGAATTATGAGTGATGAAAACGATAAATTAACATTTTACTGAACTTGTTTTTCAATTACAAACTCTAACTTAATGAAGATTGATTAATATGCAAGTGATACTGCAGGTAATTAACGATTTGGAAATTATATATAAATGAAGGTGGAATAGTTCAGTTGGTTAGAATGTGTATCTGTTAACACAAGGTTGGAGGTTTAAGTTCTCCTTCTAGCGTTTTTGTCTTCTTTTCCTGCTTTCTTATTTTCTTTTTGTTCTTTTTCATTTTTCGTTTTTCATTTTTTATTTATTCATATTATGCTCTTTATTTTGTTATATTTAGTGAATTCTCGTTTAAATAATATAGACTCCTTTTGTTTTATTATATCTTTAGTGAATATTCATTACGTTTTTTGATGAAAAACAAGAAATGTATTGGTTAGATCCAATTTTAAGACTCTTATTGGAACAAATAAATACGATGTATGACAAACTTAAAAATTATCATAAATAAGATTTATGATTTATTAGTCTATTAGTTCGATACTCTCATTTATAAATATAAGTATACTAGATGTTATTATATGTACACATGAAAATTATGAAAATCTAATTTTATTAGTGTCACTTAATAATATGATGTATTGATGTTTTGTATTCGTGTCTGATATATATTAGTGTCTGATACTTTAAGATATGTTATTCTCCATGTCTGATACTTTACTTTAAAATATGTTATTGATATTTATCAGTGGAGTATTTAATCTATAAAACAATAGTACTTTTATTATGACAATATATGATAATTTTTTTTTTATTTTGACAATGTTTAATACATATGATTTAATTTGGATTCACACAATAACAATCATATTATTATTATGTTTTTACAAAAAAATTGTACATTTTTTAATATGCATATATAACATATCATATTTTATTATTTTCAAAATAAACATATCAACTTATCAAATACGTGTATCATAACTTATTACTCTTTCTTACGATAATAAAGTGAATGAAGTTGGAAAATATAAACATAACATACTCTTTAATATTGATAAATAACATGGACGATAACAAAATACCCTTTAATATTATTATAATGGATACTAAATGGAGAGTTAGCTACAATTTTGTTATGTTTGGTTATATGATGTTTACAATAGATAAATATTTTTGTAATAGGATAATATAATAAAAAAACTATATATATAATTTTTTTACTGATAAAAGAAATGAAATTTATCACCAATCACAAGCATAACCCTTAGTGTATAGTTTTTCAAGCTTCTCCATCTTCAACTTAAGTGAACAAAAAAAAATAGACTAAGCTCGAAGAAAAGAAGTATTAACCTCGATCATAATGATTATTTTAAAAAATCAAGTTACGAGATAATGACTACTTTTTAAAATACCAATACACAGAGTATAATATAGAATTTTCGTTCTAAAATATTGTCTTCTAATTTGCTATTTCAAGACATATATGTTTTTCTAACTTATTTTGAATATCTCTACTCATTTGTATATTTTGAAATTTATCTAGTATTAGGAAGTGTAATATCTATATTCATCCTTTAAAAATGTAAAATCAAAATCTATTGTGAACAACTCGTAATAATCCTTATATCTCAAATGTATATGAAGTAAACAACTGTTAAGAATAATTCAAGTGTGAGTCAAAGTTTCATATTAGATAGAAAAAACAAAGTTAAACCCAATAAGATGAAAGACTTATGAACACATTATCTTAAAATTTTGGATTAAAAATGATATCAAATATCTTATATATATATATAAGACTAATGTCATATATATATATATATATATATATATATATATATAAACCCGACACTAACACTGATGTATATAAGTTATAAACTTGTCAAAAATACTTGAAATAAAAAAAATTGGAGGAACTTGTCAAAAAATACTCGTGATGTAAAACTTGTCAAATGATACCCATACATAGCTTTAAGAAACTAGAAGAAATAATAGTTTTATTGTAAATAAATAGTTACATCCAAAAATTGTTTGCTAGCTATTAGTAAAGCATAACTTATTGGTTAAGAATTAGACATAATTTCTTTTAAAAACTACCCAATATAAAAATATTTGTTATTCTTTTAAATATTCATGCTTTTATATAACTTACTAACATTAGGTTATGATTTGAGTGCTTGAGAAATTATCGTTCATAAACTATCATTTATCGTCTTTCATAATTTGGCTTCAGAATCTAGTTTTGGGTCTATCTATTTTATAAACTACCATCTAGTTTCGTCAGGTACTGCCAGTTGTTCAAAAAGGTACAAAAGCACAAATGATTTCTGCCTGTATTATTAACTCTCATTTATGGAGTAACACAAAGATATTACATTTACAACAAAACATGAGATCATTACAAGATCACAATTTTGCTGAATATCTCATGCGCATTGGAAATGGTATTGAACCAACACAAGTTGATGACATGGTTAAAATACCCCAACAACTAGCAATATCATGGGAAGGAGAAACCTCAATACAACACCTCATACACCAAACTTTTCCTCAATTACAATTTCATACATGGGATGCATCTTATATGGCTGAACGAGCCATACTAACTCCAAAAAATGAAGATGTAGAAAAACTTAATGACATAATTATCGATCTATTTCCAGAAGAAGATCGTAATTTGTTGTCATTTGATGAGGTTGAAGGAGACACATATCATTTATACCAACATGAGTACTTACACACTATTTGTCCAGGAGGTTTGCCACCACATAACTTAAAGGTTAAAAAAGGATCACCGTTAATGTTGTTGCGAAACATAGACCTTAAATCTGGGTTATGTAATGGGACAAGATTATTATGTCGTGGGTTCTATATGAACATGCTGGATGTTGAAATATTGACAGGTCACCATGCAGGAAAAAGAGCTTTCTTACCAAGAATTAAACATAAAACAACAGAGAGTGCAGGTCTTCCTTTTGTGCTTATTAGGAAACAATTCCCTGTGAGATTGAGTTTTGCAATTACTATAAATAAATCACAAGGACAAACTATACCTACCGTTGGAATTTACCTTCCACGACATGTTTTCAGCCATGGTCAATTATATGTTGCTTTATCAAGAGGTGTTTCTCAAACTTCCACAAAAATCCTTATTAAAGAAGGACACCTTGAAGGACAAGAAGGCATTTTTACCAAGAATGTTGTTTATAAGGAAATTTTGTTATCTCAAAACTAGGTATTGTTCGTTTTTTACTTCATTTATGTCATTAAAATGACTATATTTTCATATTCTACCTAATTATACTTATATTTACAACTACGATAATAAAATTCATCATATTTATTTTATACCTTGCAGGTACGATAATAACTAAGGACAACTTACACCTCAATGAAGAATTACATGTAAGTCATTTTTCCACAATTTTATACCACAAGAGGTGATATGCGATAAGTGTAGTTTTAAAAGTTTAGTTCCCAATCTTGCAATAGTTGACATTTTCTTCGTAGAATGCAAAATTTATGAACCAATGGAACACTTGGAAGGATGAATATTCACTCTCATTGGTTAGGCCAATAGACAACAAGGTAATCAAATTAATTCATTTCAACTATAATATGTCATGTTTACATATATCAATACAACTATATTGTGCATCGTGTTTACATATATTGTTCTTCAATTGTAGATTCATCATTTGAAAATTTATTCTATTGGTTGGGGATCCACTGTGATAACTGATAAAACACAACTTTCAAATCTAATCAAACGATAATTACTTTCTCAAAAGACATGTAGGTATTATGCACATTTAAAATTATTTACTTTCTTCCATTATTCTTCTATAATACCACAAAAAATCTTTATTCTTTTTTATTTAACTTCTTTCCATTACCAGGAAACAACAAAAATCATTACCAATCCATACTCGCTACAACAACAATCTTTGTGTTTATCAAAATATATGCATCAATGAGGTTATTACTATTTCTTCAATATTTGTATACCATTACATATACATTTAATGACTCATAAGTAAATAACATTATTCAATGATATTTTTTAGTTCTTTAAAACTCAACAACTTATGGACCATATCTTCTACAAAGAATTAAGAAGACTGCTTCAAAGGTAAATAAAGTTTTTTTTATTATCTATACATAATTCAATTGCTACATAATATTTCTGTTATTTGCATATATATTAGCAATAATATTTACTTTTTTTACAATGCAAGGAAGCTGAAACACATCCTAGACATCAATCTTTATTTGGCCTCCCAATTAAAGAAATGTTTAAAGATGTCAATCTATGATACTTTCATTTACTATTTTTTTCTGTATCATGTATGTATGAAATATATATTTCATTCTTTTAATGAATGTATATTTATAGACACCTACTAAAATAGTTTGTATATTTATAAACAACTACCATTGACTCCATCACATATAACTCATTAACTCCAAATCTTGATCAAATGTATTAAATATTAGTTGATATATAATTTTACGACTTAGTAATTTACTGTTTTCTTTTTCAACCAATCTACTTATACCCATCATAAATTGTAATCGATTATTCTTAATATTATACGTATAAATACATAAAAAAAAGCGAACACACAGGCGCGGCAGCGCCTGTGTTTTCGCTAGTATACCATAATACAATTCAACCCTCACTTTTATGTTTTCCTCATTTTACAATATTTAATGAATTTAACTATAATTATTTAAAATACTTGCACGATTAATAAAATTGACTAAAATACCACTATTTAAATAAATTGATTAAAATATTGACTAGAAATATCTAAAAAGGTTCTTGTTTCCATTTTTTGTTGTGGTGTAAAGAATTGAGCACATAATTGGTCAGAATTGTAAAGAATAAATCATTGTCAGACTATTGAGCAGTCACATGAGCATAATGTCTGCTAGGAGGATTGACAGAATGATAAGTTTTTGGTACAACAAAATGTCTTCAATTTAAATCATCTTTTCAAGAGCTTTAGCACATCCCCAACAAGATGCAGTGATCCAGTGACAAGAACCTGAAATCATTGGTAAGAATTGGCTTAGTTTAAGCGTAGTATTATAGGTACGTGGCTGTAAACATTGGGAACAACACTTACTTTTTTTCTGTCCCATGAATAAGGAGAAAAAAAATGTAAAAGGAAGCACCATTCTCCATCTTTCAAAGACAGATTATACGAACCAGTGGTTAACCAGAATAATACATCACTGGGTTTCACCACCATTAATGGTGAAATGTATAAGGCAAGGAAAAGAGAAGAAACAAATGTTACTAAATCCAACCCAACAGAATAAACTTGACTTTCAGGAACATAGTGGTTGAACAAGACGAGGTGTCATACACAAATGAGACACCTGTGCAGAACGGGAGAGAAAAAGGTGAAGTAAAGTTTGATTGTCAATGGAATTTAACTTCCTGATTAAATAAAAATTTTGAGATTTAACACCAACTAAGGAGTATCCATCCATTAGCCAAGTCAATATAAGGACCAAGTACCATCTACGTCATTGTTACCTGAAGTCTTGTGGAAGGGTGTTCTTTGACACAATCCTGCAGCCATTTGATTGTCAATGGTAATGAAGGTATTACTGCACTGCTCGCAAAACAGTTATGAGAATGATCACCACTTGAAGCATTATCGTTAAGAAACTCAGGAGGTGGTACGATCTCCTTGCTATCTATCTTGAAATCCTTCTCAATTGGCACGGTTATTTCTGCAGAAACGCAAAATAATGCTCAGATTAGAAAAGTCAAGCTTTGTCCTCCAAGCCATCATCTCAGCATGCTGGCCTGTCTCACTATTTCATCAGGCAATTTGCTATCATTACTCATTATATTTACCATTATCTGCGAACAACTAATATTTACCAATAAAGTTTCATTTCATTCTAAACATTGATATCTGAGTGTTATTTCCCCTTGAAGCTGTAAGAAAGACAATATGACCAACATCACTGTGAAGTCCCAAGAGACAACAAACATGTCACAAGCTGAAAAGACAAAGCATACCTTTCCCGTGTGTAATCTTCTCCCAAATTCTTTGGAGGTTAAATTGCCATGACAGATCTATGCCATGGAGGTCAGAAGAAATAACTGATGCACCAGAAACAACCTTACTATATTTTGACATATTTGGGACAAAAAGTGCTCTTGAGAAATGAATACCTAATCAAGGCTCAAAAAAAAGTAATTGCATTAGTGCAATGCAATTCATAAGCATCCATACACAAACAAATTCAAAGATAGTGAAGCAATAAAAAATGCAGAATGACTTAGACACCATTCCCTTTTTTCAACTATTTTTCTTTGAGCAGATTATCTAAACATGATGCAATATTTCACATAAATATATTGGAAATACATTAGCACCCCATGTGAAGAACTCAACTGATATGCTAGAAGGTTCAATGTAGTGTATAATTTAGTTTTAAATCCAGTCACAGCTTTTATATGTAAGAAAAACAACGTAAAGTCACAAGTCACACATAAGATAGCTTTTTTAGTAGAAGGTGAAAATAGCAAAATATGAGGTGCTTTGAAGTTGGAATACCTGAAGAAGCACATGTATTCACCAGCCGTGGAAGCAAAATATGGGGATTTCTCACATCTAAGCAATTGAATAGGAGAATCTACAATTAATCAATGCTGAATATTAGGAGAGAATTGATCATGAAATAAATGATCAAAAGAATTTCATGTCATACTTTTTCAGATTCAAGAAATCTCAACAAACATATTGATAAAAATAAACACGTCGATACAGAACTATATAAATAAATTATAAAAAGGAGGAAAGAAGCATCCAAGAAAGGATATACTATGATAAACAGCAAATGGTTAATCTACAGGAATATCTGTGACAATCAATTATTTTAAGAATATCTACCCGCTTAAAAGATTTCTCGTACTGCCCCAAGGTATTTCCTTTGTGTAGTATGTGACCATTTTCTGAAGATCCATCTGCCTTTTGCACTTCAAAAGACGACTCTGATGGAATTTCTACAGCATTAGAGAACCACTTTGCACAAGCCTCCATGCTCTCCGGACTATGAGCTCCATCCAAATAAAATATCAACTCTCCACAATTTTTGGACACAATTTCTGAACAGTGGGAATTTGAAGTGGAGGCATAAACAATCTGAGCCCTTCCAGAAAAATGAGCAGTTGAAAGGCCTCTCATAAATTCATCTGGCAAATTAGAATCCTGAAATTGCTATCATACAATGGAAAAAGTTAGGTGAAAATGATATTATAATGTAGACAGGAACATAAACATGTCTACACTAGATCATCAACTGATGAAAAATAATCAGTTAGAAGAATCTCAGAAAAAAAACAATTATCACGCACATGCAATGGAAAAAAAATTACAGGCTAATCCATCCTAAAGTATTAAAATGTGACCGACAAGGGACTCAACTTAAAAAATTCTTATAAAAGACATGTAATGCTGATATTGCCAATGTATTTAAGATTCTAATGCATGCATGAACCAAAAGTAATGGTTTAACCAACATTTTGATATTTCTTTTCCCAGTTCCCAGTTTTCTGAAGCCAGCATCTACAAAGTGAGACTGCAAGAGCAGCATTATAGAATTGGTGATCACCAGATAAACCAAGCTTTAATCCCTTTATTTGTTTACAATCTAAAGGTTCAGTCACTTCCAGGGGAACCTGCAGCCATTGAAAATAAGTAAACAATTAATAGCATTAACAATAGAGAAGCTCATATGCTCATCTGAGGTTGCAAATGTTCCGGCATGCTTATATGACTTCAGGCCTATATTTTCAAACTAAACCTGGCACGCTTTTATGGTGCCTTAATGTCTAGTAGTATTTTTGTGAACAGCATGCTCAGTCAAGGTGAGCAGAGGAGCCTATGACCATAACAAAAAGAAATTGGTATCGATAAGAAACAATTTCTTAGTGCTTTTTCCCTGAGGCAATTTATAACAGATGATGGGATTGAGAACAATGATTACCATGAGTTCTTTGGCTCTCTCAAGGATAACATCCATTGCTTCCGGAGGTTGTGGTACTGTGAAGGCAGGAACTTTAGGCTTCAAGAATAGGGAAGACATCAATTTTTCAGAAGATAACGCAAAAAGGGAAGTGAGGGAGCATACAAACACAAATAGAATAAAAGTACTACAAAAATCAGCTGATTTCCATATAAATCAATGCGCAAGTTTGGTTGGTAGGGTAGAATTTTAATACCTTAAAAATCCCTGCCTTGTGTGAAGCTATCTGTCCAAGAGTATCTCCTGCATAGATGTACTAATTTAAATACTTTTTCCATATTGTGGTAAATTCACTGTTGAAGAAAAAACACAGAAAATGAAGAATAAAAATGAGACTTTATTTGGATGGTGGAAATCACATTCCCCGACACAAGAAAATGTTAAGCTTTTTGAGTAAACAACATGCAAAACATCCAAAAGTATGAGACATACACACCCAATATTTCAGTGTGATCCATGCCAAGAGAAGTAATGCCACAAACAGTGGGCTTTTTTATCTGAAAGTTCGTAGTCATTTTTAAATGTATTAGTCATAAATCATATGCAACTGGTGGCAATTTCTTTAAACATTTTTCCTTTATTAGTTCAAGAAAATATATCAAACAGAAAATGTTGTTAACATTAATATTTTTGGAATACATCTGTGATACCATACATCAAATGCGTACCACATTAGTTGAGTCTTCTTTGCCTCCAAGTCCAACTTCAATAATGGCAGCATCAACCTACGAATGGGATTCAATTAAATGAAATATTAGCAGTGAGAAAAACAGTGGAGAAAAAGAAGAATAAAGAATGGCAACATAAGCAGATTAGTAAATATTAGTAAGCATAAAACTACAGGTAAAAGCCAAAAAATTGTATGCGTAACATCCTGCTATATTTGTCAATAAGTAATATTAATAAAGAGGTATTTTAATATTTATTTTTACTAAAAGCAAGTAGGAAATAACATCACTGTGCTATCTGCAATCTCAACTAGATTGGCACTCCAGACAACATCATTCATATGGGCATACTTAGATATTATTAAAGAGAAATACATAATGGGAAGGTCAAAACAAACCCAACAACAAAAACAAAACAAACCTATAAAAAGGTAAATGATGTGTCCCTACAGAAATCAATACTAAAAAAAAAGGCATAACATCCCACCAACTATCAATTTGATATTTAATACCTTATGCTGCAAGTAAGTCAGCACATCTATTACCCTCTCCATATATGTGTGAAACTTTGAACTTCATCTCCTTAAATAGGGCCATACAATTTAACCATCTATTCAAAAGCCTCCAAGGAACAATAGTAAAATTAGTAAATGCCATTAAGAGTATTTAGCTAATAGTTTAATTCTATACTTAAGTTAAAAGGAATATGTTATTAAAAGTTGGCCACTAGAGCTCATAGGGACAAGGTTATAAACCCTAACGCACTCAGATTCTCACATTTTAAATTAATGGGAGACAGAAGGAAAGAGAGAAATGAAAGGAGAAGACAAAAGAAAAAGAGTAGAGGCAAGGAGAGGAGAGAAGGAACTAGGCACCCCTTGGTTGTTAGTCAGTTATCTCCAGGGGACTGCAGCCACTTATGTGTTTCTTCTTCCCTGTAATTGTATGAATTGTATTGTGTGTCTCCTAAACATGTTTCCCCCTTCACCATGATAGTTTATCTACTTGTAGTGAGATTTGAAAGAATCTGCCATGACTAGTGTTCAATAGAGATTTCATATATTAATTGCAAGATAATGTCCGATTGAAGGATTGGGAAAGAGATTTTGATGGGGTATATGTTTTGCATTGTTTTATGTGTTCAATATTATGAGTTGGGTGGTTAGGAAGCCATTGATAACATTTGAGGATAGAAGCTGAAGATACAGAGTTTGTCAGAGTTCATGGGCATGAAAATTGCCCCCAATATTCAAGATAAAGTGTCACTCAATGTTCAAAAGTAAGAACGCTTTTGTCAATTCAAAATGCCTATAACTGTACTCGTTTCATTTGAAACCTGTATGAATTGTGATGTTTATGGCCATATATGGTGGTGAAGTATGTCAAGTAATGATTATGTGATTGTATATGAATATGAAAGGGTGTACTTTGGCAAGGGATGGGTAGTAACCCCTTCACAGCTCATACGATGACTAAAGAATGTTTATTATATTGTGTGTGTCACTAGGATACTGACTAAAACTATTGTTTCACTTGTTTATTCTAAAATGTTTTCAAATTAAGAAGGTCATGGAACAAGAAAGGAAACTTTTATTTAACTTTTACAGCTGTAGTAGCATGTTTAGAACCTTTAGTTTTCTACAATTAAGTAAAGAAATCTCCTGCAAGAGACTTATCCTTTTAAGAACTTGTAAGGTACCTTGATTATCTATGATTGAGATGTTATGTTTTTTATATTATATTGAGGTTTCCTATTTTAATTCTGCATTTCATGGATGCCAGTACAGTAATACCCACGATCACAAGGATGTTTCGGTATGAACTTGCAGCACGTTATACTCAAATAGAAGGTACAGCACATGAAGGGTAAAGATTGAGTAAGGATTCCTGAATCAAAAACATAATTTATCAACATGCAAACACACATATATTAACAAAACAGTGTTATTATGACAAAAGAAAATAGAATATTTGTTGGATTTCACCTTTGATTATTAGCAAATGATGAAGAACATAGTTTTCAAAGCCATTTAATTTAAGAATCATCTTGATAGTTTTAGATAGAAATAACATGCAAAAAACACATGGCAGCTGAGACAAAAAGTAATCCATCCCTGTAGAGATTGCAAGATATCCTTAAAATAGCTCAATAACTTTGTTAGGAGTCTCAACATTGGATAGGATAAGCTACTTGATGTGGTACCTAAACCAAGAGATTCTCTCACCTAATGGACTATCTTTGGGGTTGAGATCTACTTTTGTGCTCAAGTCCTTACAATTGATGTTTGCATTGAGAGCTGGGTTATAGAGAAAGTTACCTGTGGGCTAAGGTGCAAATTGAATACTAATAGAAGAGTGAAGCCATCTTAAGAAGAAAAGACCCACCACTGGGTTAGTGTCGAAAGGATGAAGTTACCATGGATGTTGGCCACTAAAGCGGGTGACAATGTTAGAGTTTCACATTGAGTGAGATTAACTACTTGATGTGATACTTAAGCCTATAGGTTATCCCACCTAATTTACCTTTTATTTTATTTTTACTTTAAAAAGTATGTAAGGTAACAGTAATTTCCTTTATGACAACATTCATTTGGAGAAAACAGATGCTCAGAATGCAAACAACATTCTGCAGGGAACAAAGGTAAAGACGTGTACTAGCAATGACATAATATTGTATAATTAGAAAGCATGGACAAACTGGTTTGGTTTGCTACTGCATTGTTCAGAACAAACTTAATCTTACACCTCCAAAACAATACAGGTAAAAAAATTGTAAATATCATTGGTTACTGGCTTCTGAAAATTCATAAAATGACAAGTACATACATCACGTCAAATCTTTCACATATGGCTACTGCCAACAAGGATATACAAAATATTTGCAAGGACAATTAATTAGAAACTCAATAAAAATCTGATACACACGGTTTACCTGTTCAGATATAAATATTTTGAATGCCAATATAGTAAGAAACAGAAATAGCGGGGGCATTGAAAGCTTCTCCGATGTGTTTTCCTGTGAAATAAAGCTTTAGGAATTGAGAAACTGCCACCAGGTGTTATGGATGATATATTCAGGTTATGTTATGAGGGAACTCTTCTAGAAATAGCAGGAAAAGTTAATCTTTACTTTATTTAATGATAGGGAACATTTTCATATGAGAATGATACACACTCCAAATATTTCAAGGGGGTCTAATCCACTCAACTTTCTAATTCTGAGAAAGTCGCCTAACAGTATTTCATTATTCCCCTTTTATCATAAGTAAAATGGATTACAATTAATAACAGAAAACTGCCCTAAATGGGCCCATGAAGGTGTGGCTCTACTTTTAAAATACACTTGCTTAACCTCAGGCCTTCTACCACATTGTTTCTTCTAACAAAAGGTTTCACATCTGAAACATGAATATTTGACTATTAAAATTGCAGTATACATCACAAAAATCACAGTTTCTCATCAAGATCAATGAGTAATGCAGAAAAGAAGAAATTACTTATAATATGAATTGATTTATATTTCTTTACATATGCACCCAAAATGCCCAGTCAATTTTTTAAAGTGGATTATCACAAGAATTTTCACTCTGAAACTACCAAAAATTTTGTAAGAAATGATAGCCATGAAGTTTGCTATGAGTTACGTTATATTTTCAGTCCCAAACACAGCTCTCTCCCTTTTTATCCACAAAGCTAAAATGGTTTATGGTATTTAGAAGATCTAAACAGAATAATGGAATAGGTATTCATAAAGAATCTCTCCCCCCACCCGCACTAAAGTATATGGTAACTAACATGCTACCAAAACCAAAAGCTTATTTCGTTGTTTTCATTGTCTCTACTGAGTATTGCCTAGTCTATTAATCCGTGGAGGCATTGTTGGAAACTATGGCCTGCCTCAATTACAGAGGTACAGTTTATATTACTTGTTGGCAATTTGACTTAACCCAATTTGTTTTAAGATGAAATCTAACAGATAGAAAAAAGGAATAGCAGCAGTTGATTACAGGCTACTGGGGTAGTATGCAAAGGAGGAACAACAAGCACATCGGGCATTTAACCAACCAGTTCACAAGGCATGTGGGACCAATAAACAGATTTGTGAGTGAGGTTTGAGAAGGGAGAAACCAAGCCCCTTGAAGTGCTTGCAGTGTCTCTACATATCCATTTCTGCGGTCATGAATTTTCCCTTACGTTATTGTAGATATTGGGCTAGTTTGTCTGTGCTTATTTAAAAAAGTGAATGTTTAATAAAATAAGCAGTTTTCTGCTTCTTCTTAAATAGGTATTTTTTTTTAATTGCTTATTTTAAAAACACATATTTTATCTTTAAACAAACTGACTAATTATCTGATATCAAGCAAAGAGAAGGGATTTTAGCTCTTTCCCTACAATGAAAGTGAGCTCTGTTGTTGAGTTACTATTAGTATATTATCAGAAGGCCAATAAGGAAAGGCAAAAAATTACTCTAATAGCCAATTCCTCTATTAAGTGTACATACAAGCAACTGCACTGCATTGCAGCTTAAAGCAATTCTTAAGATAAATTAGATAGATTTCAAAATTCCAAGGGTCTTTATAAAAATGTAATAAACAATACCTCCAATTGATTCCAACATTCCCAGAAATATTGCAAAAATTTGTCTTCAGATATGTCCATCCTACAGAGATAATAACAAGTCAGAATTTAATCCTATACAATTTCAAAAATAGGAGCAGACGGTGGAAATTTCAGCTAAACCACTACTGTAAAACAAATTGGCACCAACTATTTTTATGAATATTAAAAGAATTCTATTTGAAAATTCATACTTCCAAATCTAGACCTTATTTTCAGAAGGAAAATGGCGCTTTTTCTTTGTCCTCAAAAATAGGTAGCCCACTTGCTTCTTCTGTTTGAAGTTTAAACTTAATATTAGGTAATGGTTTTACTGACAAGATAATGAGGGTGCAGGGAAATAATATTATGAGATGCTCGGATGAACTACCCTCCAATTCCTCATGGACAACAAAAAAACATGGTGTTTTCTGTGAACATTTATAATTGAAATATACTGCAGCCAAGAAATTTATCTCATTACAGTTTCTTTTTTAAGTTGTATTGGGTAAAAAGCTTTAAACTTTTGCTATATATGTTCTGTACATTCATGCTCTACGATAAAGGAGAGGTAGGTTTGTGTATGTATCATGTGCATGTGGGAGTGAGTGAGAAAAGACTGCTGAAAAAATATGAGACATAAAATAGATTGATGGAATGCACATACAGTATCAGTCTTCTAGATAAGTTAGTTCATTCAATTACTAACCCATCAATACGAAATCGTTCCCGAACGTCAATTAGGTGAGGGGATGTGAAAACTCCAGTGCGAAAGCCACACTCCCTTAAAATTGCCTCACAGAATATGCATGTTGAACCCTGCAAGTAGTCCATTACAAAAGAGGGAAATTAAGGATAAATATGAATACCAGGGATGTGCTTACTGTAATGTCGGATACCTGACAACTAAAGATTAGTTAAACAACTGTTGTATAACCTCTTTATTCCAACCATCATAGACAAGCACCAACCAACTTGTTTAAAAGTTATATAATATTCATAACAATTATTTGTTTTTGAATCTTGAAGCAAAAAAAGAATTGTCTGAATTGACGTTCCAACAAATTGATAATTGATAAAATGCATAAAGAACTTGACAAGTAATGAAAAGAGTACCTTCCCCTTTGTGCCTGCCACATGAATAATGTTGAGCCTATTTATACCTTCCTCCAAACCCAGTATCTGTGTAGAAAGCATGCATTTCATTTTCTACTGTTCAAAGAAGTCTCCTGGAGCTTTTAGCCCTTACAAATATAATGAGAATCAAACAATTCATGGAATATTTTCATGGACTAGACGTGACTCCAAGGAAATGAAACACTTTATTTTCCCTAATTGGTAAAATGCATAAAGAATTTCAAGTCTGCTGACTTAACATCTCACAATCCATTTCTCTTTTGTTCCTTCTACTTCCGAATTTTAAATTGGGATGGGAAAAAAAGTAAGAAAACAACTCCAAAACTAACCAAGCCAAAACCAGGGTTATAATTACAAGCACCATCGAAATTCTTGGAAAATAGTTCAGCATATATTACCTTAAGATACAATGACATTATTTCTAATTTGTTAGCAATCGGTGGCTTTTCCCCTCGCCTTTGGCGAGTAATAAGAGATGAAATCTTCTCCATGGCAGCTTCGAATGAAGACAAATTTTGCTTTTGTCCATTGTTGACGACATTGTTTTCCATGTGAAAAGGAGCTTCTTCAGATGAAGTCTAATATATAAACCCTAAAACATGAAGCCACAAGAGATTTTCAGAAACACAATGTTGAGGTTTTGCAGGTCCTGCAATGCAAGTGACTCGAGCAAAGAGTGAGAGAGTGTAAGAGACTCACAGTGAGAAGAAAATGGAAGAAACAGAAAAGCTGAAATGATCTGAATATCAACTCAATCCTTTCTGAGTTTGTATTACAGAGTGAGGTTCACACATTTAGGATTGCACCACTTTCTTCACCAACGAAACCATGAGAATGTGCCATGTTCCACTTGTCTTTTTATTTCTTCTTAATATAAGGTTCTATTTATAACCACTTTTAGGTATAAATTATAAGCTTAAATAGTAGCTTGCTCGTAGTTTTCGATGTGATTTCACTGTTGATATTTTTTCAACTGGTTATTTTTGCTAACACAGTTAAAACAGTTAATGGATGTGAACAATAATTGTCACATGTCATTTTGTGATTTTTTAAATTTTTTTTAATTTTAAATAAAATGTACATGTGTCAAGCTTACATCATACCACGCATCATTTTTGTGATTTTTTAATTTTTTTTAATTTTTTAAATTTTTTTAATTAAAAAAAATTCACGTATCAAGCTAATATCATGTCACTTGTCAGAATTAGATTTTTATATTTAATTTGGTCCTAATATTCGTTATTTGTTTTCAATTTGATCCTAGTTTTTTTTAATTTAATATTTTTGTTCCTCTCCAAAGACAAAATATAATTTGTATATAAATGTTATATGGATATTCTTATTAAAATACATATTTTTATTAAATATTTTTAATTTAAAATTAGAGTTAGTTTAAAATTAAATATTTTTAACCTCTTAAAATTTTAAATTAATGGTGTTATTGTTTTTTTTCGTTTTAATTTTAAACTAACTCTAATTCTAAATTAAAAATATTTAACAAAAATATGCATTTTAATATATACAAATTAAATTTTGTCTCAATTTGGAGAAGAATAAAAATGTTAAATTTAAAAAAAAAAAATAGGACCAAATTGAAAATAATTAAGGAATATTGGAATCAAATTGAATATAAAAAACTGACTCTGACACGTGGCATGATATTAGCTTGACATGTGGATTTTTTTTAAATCAAAAAAAATTAAATTTTAAAAAAAAATTTAAAAAAATAAAAAATATTAAAAAATCACAAAAATGACTCGTGGCATGATATGGACTTGACACGTGTATATTTTTTTTAAATAAAAAAATTTTAAAATTTTTTAAAAAAATACAAAAAATTAAAAAAATCAAAAAAATCACAAAATGACATGTGGCGGTTACTATTCACAACCGTTAACTATTTTATCGGTGTTAGAGAAAAGGACCAAATTGAAAAATATTTACCAATATTAGGATGAAATTGAAAAAAAAAATCAACAATAGGACCACATTAAAAAAACTGAACGAAAACTAGGAACAAAGTATTATTTATGTCTAAATTATAACTGATTTATCCATAAATTTGTGGATAATATGTAATATGTAGTTTCTTTAAATTTTTAATTTTAATTTGTAATCAAATGAATATGTCGAATAACATCCGTGGATATATTTATTTTAAAAATAATAAAATATTACATAAGTATTTTTGAAAATATAAAATTATATTGTATAAATACAAATTACAATCGCATATATTAAAATTTATTAATATAAAAGTTTATAAATTATTATTGTTATAAAAAAATTATTTTTTTATAAATTAAATATTTCATTAATAAATATCTATAAAATATTTTAAAATATCAATATAAACACATGTAAGTTATATATAATGTAAATATAAATTGAGTTTAATTTATTAAAAAATATTAATTTTTACTTTATTTTTTTCTTGAAAAATATTTATAAAATGAATTGGTTTAGATAAACATGTTATTAATGTTTATCCATAAATAATTTCATATTAATTATCATTCTAAATTTGAAATTTTATATATATATATATATATATATATATATATAAAGATACAAAGAAGATTATCTTTGTATATATAATTTTACTTTGTATTATATTATATTGTTAATTTATTTTTTAATAATAATTATTATATTAAATTTTTTTATTTAAAACTGTCATGAATTTCATTTACTATTATTTTTTTTCATTATATTTTTAATTTCTACTAATAATTATGTATTTTTTATTATTATTTTAATTTTTTTTTAAAACTTAAAAAATAAAATATTAGCAGAAACACTTATATACATATGGGTGACAATTTAGTGTGTAAACATCGTGCTATATTTTCATATTTTAAATATTAATTTTTATTTTTATGTTCATTTCAATCAAGTCTTTGTATACTTTCCTACATTATTTAAAGACCAAATATTAAAAGGAATACTATTTCAAACGTGAGGAAATGGAAAATGGTAGCATATGAAGTGTTTGAACACATAATATTGGGCAAAAAACCCTTAGTTAACATATGTGGGAATAACTATTTCAATTAACATCAATTGAAAATAATTTCACCCGTCAACAAAAAAAAAATTGTGACTAATTATAGGTGAGAAGCAAGGTTGAAATAAACAAAAAGAAAAGAAAAAGAAAAGAAGCTCTAGTGATAACAATATAAAAATAATCACGACAAACTTTAACTAAAAAATAAATAAAATTCATCAACATAAATATAAAATAATTAAGTTCGGCTTCACTTCAACCAACAACATCTTTATTGAAGTTTGTCGATGATCCAATTTGAAGCATAACAAGATAGAAAATGTAAAAGAAAAAATGTCATATATTTGAAAAGTAAAAGACCATAAAAAAATTAAAGTTTTCTTTTTAAGTAAAGTTTGATATGATTTAGTTTTAAGTAGTCAAATAATTTTTGTAAATTTCTAAATTTTAGTTCCTTTTAAAATTATCTATCAAAATGATATATATTTTTTGTTTTTTGTTTTTTAAAAAACTATTTCTCTGTAAAGATAAATTATCTTAAGTATCCATCTATACACATTCATTATTTAAATGAACTTCCTGAGAAAAAATGTTTGTTGTATTCAAAGTTTGTTTCGATATTGATTCAAATTATGGTTGCTATAAAACCAATAATCACACATTTACCAAGATTAATTCAGTTTAAAATGTTCTAATATCATTTTCTTAACAAAAAAAAAAAGAAGGGAAGTTTATGAAGGACATTTTCTATAAGCATTTTTAAGAGAGGAAAGTAAATAGTAAAAATAATTTTGTAGTAGTTAGAGTCACTTTATATATAAATATTTTTTATCATTCTCTCACATAATTACTTTTTTAAAATTAAAACTAAATTATGCAAATATTTATTTTAAAAAAATACTTATAGAAAAATTCATCCATGATCCTCTAATCTCAAATCATTCATCTATTCCATGAAAAAAAAAATCTTTTATCTACTATCAGCATCATTGTTCCGATCTGAAATCACTTATCCACAAATAAATTAGACATATGCTAGTTTATCTAAAAAGTGCTTCTCCAATGCATTAAACTATTTTGTTCTGTTTGCTTCTAAAAGAATATCTCAATTATCAAATTAAAATTCAACATCAAACCACTGTTTTAAAAGTAAATTCAAATAAATTAAGCAGATGAATTTATGTATTCACCGAAGTTTTGTTTTAACAGGTTATTTATTCCACATATGATTAAAATTAATTTCTTAAATTAAGAACTTATTAAATAGAACTATATTTTTAAATTAAACAAAGTTTAAAGGGATAAAATTGAATAACTATCAAAGTTTCATATATCATTAACAAAGCTGGAATAGCTCAGTTGGTTAGAGCGTGTGGCTGTTAACCACAAGGTCGGAGGTTCAAGCCCTCCTTCTAGCGTTTTTGTTTTGCATTATTCCATTTTATGAATTTTTTTGTTTATTAACATAACCAATAAACCTCCAACATCAATATAGACCAAAATGCATAAACTGATGCATTCTTTTCTCATCAAATCAAGGGATTGAAGTAAATCCTGAAAATATTGAAGGACTGAAAGAGTGAACAATTTCACTACAATTGCAATTGCAAAATGATCATATGGTGCTGTATGAAATATGGATTCAGACCTTATGACACGGTTCTGCTACTAATATGAGCTGCAATTAGGGTGCCAATATTCCCCTCAAGAACATAGTTCAGGTCTGGCATCTCAATGCCTGTCTTTACATCATGTACTAACTTGTACGGATGAAAAACGTACCTCCTAGTTTCTTCTTCCCATGGATTCAAAATGTTGTCCTTCTCTATACTTTTTATGCTTCCAACTTCTTGTTCCCTTGCTATCACTAGAAGTTTGGCTTTAAGTCTGTTTAGTGCTTTCATCTTATTTGCAAACAGACTTCTCTCACCTTCACAAAGAAACCATCAAATGTAATCAAGTAAAATCTCCATTCATATGCTTCTCAAATTTTTCATTTTCAAAGTATAAGGGAAACTGATTTGGTAGTAATTTAGTTCTATCAGCATTGGAATGTGGTCAAAAAGCAATAACAATCTAAAAAGCATTCTCTCAATTATGCTTAAGATGCAGCAAAGAGTCTGATACGCTTCTTTTCTTTCACTTCTATTTCATATATAAAAAATCCATAATTACCATGTTCACATGAAGCATAATAAACTTTTGTAAGCTATGACCTCTTGCATAACAGAGTAATCAAGATCAGGACAATAAAGTTGAGTTAGGCTTAAACTGATTTTAATATTTGTTTCTCTTTAACATAGCAAAGAGAGTAAGAAACCAAATTGTAGTAAGGTGAGTTTTTTGCTACCAATTTCTCCTAAAAAACATTAACAGCAGATTTACACAATCTTATATACCTCAATACATTACTGCAGCAAGCAATTCACTGCACATTATATGCATCATTAAGTAGAGTATGAGACATATAGCTCTATCAATTCCCAACCTTTTTTATCATGAATGTGGTGTGGAACCTAATTTGATAAGGTTTTAATCCTAGTAAGATAAAGTGAAAGACCCAACAAAAAAACCAGGTCAAAGGAGTATGTTTATGTAAGTAGAAATCTTCAGTAGCCTAACACATCGTCAAAAGCAAAAAAAAAAAGGAGAAAAAATAGCACAACCTATATAGGACATATTGCAATTTCATTATCATATTCCGGAACATACTTGAATATATATATATATATATATATATATATATATATATATATATATATATATATATATATATATATATATAATGATAGAAGAAAAGGAACTAAAACTGATAAGCAAACATCTGAAACACAAACATATGCATACCAGAAGATTGGACACTTATGCCGGTAGGTAGATGCTGAATGCAAACTGAAAGATCTGTTTGTCTCTTGTTTTCCCCTTGGATAGACGGAGATGAGATAATCAAATCCTCAGAATCAATTTCAAGATCACAAGCATTATTCTCAAAGAACATGGGAATGACATCTATAGTTGCTGAGCTAGCCTGCAAATTTTTGAATTAGCAAACATAATTACTTCATCAAATTCCAATAATTAGTTCATAATATATAAGGTTATTCTAATGATTGTTTTAATATAACCCAGTTCACTATAGTAATAATGGGTCAATCCTCATCATAGCAACTCAAGAGAGGTCACAGTGATCACAACTTTGGGATGCTCTCCTTGATATTTCATCAAATCCAGCAGAATCCACCATTAGATTTTACTGTGCAATATATTACATAGTTATATTGTGTAGATATAACATGATACAATATCTTCTACTATGCATGGATAATTATGATTATTTCGGTGTATTATATTAAAAATTTATATTGATAGTTTTTTCTATACATGTTCATGCATGCACAGTAAAATCTAATGGTGATGTCTATGTAGAGTATTCATATTATCTGATGGAATTACAAATATTATGAAGTGGAATAGGGATTAATACTCTGTATTAGGAATTAGAAGAATTTCTTCTCAAAAAGAGTTTTTCTATAATGTAATTCAATAGTATGCAACAAACAAAGTACACAAGAAAGGAAAATCAGTTTGCAATTACATAGGAAGAACGGAAATGTTCAAACCTCAAGCTGAGAAGATTCATTTGAAGAACCTCTTATCAAGTGGTGAGCTCCTTTTTCCCCTGAAAGATAACCATATGCACACTCAAACTCAAACTCTATAGTTGCAGAATTAATTCCTCCATTCTTGGACAGACACTTGTCAACAATCCTTCCTTCATAACCTTGTCTTTTGGCCCATCCAAGATACATACTTAGAAGCTGTTCTGCCCAGAGCTTGATTTACACAAAAAGTAGGCCAAGGACAACAGAAATAATTTACATAAATATTTTAAGGAAAAAAAAAACTAGAACATAAAGCAAACGATCAGAAGCTATGTTTCACAAAGTCTGGATGAAATATGTGTTTATTATATGTATAACACTGAAAAAATTGGTTATTTCTTCATATATATGAATGAGGTTTTGCTAAATAACCATAAGTCTAATCATATGAAGCTTTCGTGTACTAGTTACTGCTCCAAGAATGAAGCAATACTAGAACTCTGACACTAGAAATTTTAATATTTTAAAGTGGAAAAAACAGATTTGCAGATGGAATTTGATTTCCACAGAACTAAGTAGGAACTTATGACTGATACAGCTACACAATGGCAAATTAAAAATTCTACTTCTTTGCAAGAGGTGAACGAAAGATGATATTTAACACCTTTATGCTTCCAAACTATATACATTTATATTTAAAAACAACTGCTGGAGTGAAGAATCAATTTTAGAATGCATCATAATCAGGATTAAGTTTTACTAATGTAATAGCATAAAATTTTACAATAACCAGATTCATAAGTTATAGTTAAACATAATCACAATGAAGTTCAAACATTACATATCAAACCTTTGGATGGATGTCATCAGGTGAAGCTTTAATAACCAAACATGCTCCTGCCATATCAAATGGACCCTTAAGAAGCTTAGAAATCTCATACTGATCTAGAATATCACTCACACCCAATGATGCTTCATATGCTTGTTTATAAAGCCCATAATCAATAGCATTCATCTCAGCCAACTGATTGATCAGCTTTGCTTCCTCTACCTGGAGGACAAACAACAAGGAATCATATCCTTTTCAAATAATAAAAAGTAAAGAAAAATAAAATAAACTAGCATGGCCTATATTATTTGTTTTAGTGGTGTTAGCAAAGTTATGTTTTGAGCCATATGACCAGGAAAGCCACAATTTTCACTTGTTAGCAAAGTTCTAGCCAACCTTCACAAAATAGTGATTTCCCAAGCTATACATATGGTTTATCATTCACCACTTTTAAGAAGTATGGTGGATCCAAGGCAGAAAGAGGTTTAACTATACAACAGAAGTTTACAGTAGCTAGAGCTTAGAGGTAATATAATTCTGATTGAATGAGAAGATGCCATGCACAAACACAAGGCCATCTTTGAGCTTTACAGAACAGCGATCTGACTAAAGATCATAATTAGAATTATGTTCTACATAGAAGTGTTCTTTGTACATTTCTTTCTTCAGTGTAATTGCTGCATTTCATTTTATTTTTCTGTCAGTGCATCAAAGTCCCCACTTACACAATTATCATTTCATACCTAGCCAATTAAATTTCTATAGAAGAGAAGATAAATAATACTGTGAAAATTCAGATGAAACTGATGGAAACAGACCATCACCTTGTATTTCATGTCCTTTAAGGAATCAACTACTTTGGCACTGTTAGCCAACTTGACAAGGACGTCATTGGACTTAGCTGGATCATCCCACATATCAAAATCACGCACCATTTCTTCCTGCTTAATCCTTGTTGCTTCTTCAATTTCCAAGGCTGTCGATGTGAATGTTTCAGCGCGAAGAACTGCATCTTCAATTTTCCTTTTTAGAGAAAATAAACCTGATCATATTTGAATGGTTATTATGACTGATGAAGATAATAAGTGAAATAAAGTACTAGTCACCTGCAGCTAATATAACAGACTATCCTATTGTGAATCATTATGTTATATCCACTTCACTTAAATGATTAGCAGAAGAGTCATTAAACTATCAAAAACCTTCAATTAGCTTAAAATTTTCTCTGAGGGTTTGGTTGGGCCGTTAAATTAAGAAGGATGAGGACAAAGAAGAAATCAAGTGAATATTTCTACATCATAATAGTCACTTTCATGGCATCAAATTTAGAAAGGTGAAAATAGATATGCAAGATCCATTAAGTATAATAGATGCAACTAGCATGAAGTATATATGATAACTACAAGGAGAAACATTCTTCAAAGTCTTAACTGAAAGAGATAACATTTATTACATACAAAGAAAACAAAATCATCCCAACGTGTTCCATGTAAGTAAATGAAGCATTACCCCTTAACCATTACCCATAGGGCATGGGTAACCAGCTATACCTTGTACATAATAAAACGTTTTTTCAGTTTCTCTGTTTTTATCATACCATGTAACCCAACAACTTAGTTATCTAAACAGGTTACATGGTAAGAGGTATCCCAGAGACATTTCCCATAATCAGATGAGTGAATCGTTTATCACATCGACACGGTTCTTAAGACCTTGTCCTCATGTTCTGTTGAAATTAGACACACAAAAAGGTATTGAACCTAACAAGCCTGAAACTCCACTATCGGTGACATTGGTTGGAATATCTATTGGAAATCACAATCATGTTATCATCATCAAAATCTTGTTCCAGACTGAAAACACAGTCCGTGAAATTCAAATTAAAGGTGATATTTTTCAAGACTTGTATCCAATAATACCTCTTCAAACCTCACTCATTGACTTTCCACCATCCCATTTCACCCCTACAAGCAAAAGGGCAATCACAAACATAAATAGTAACAAGAGCCACATCCACATTGATTGAACCACCAAAGGTACTTTATCACAGACCAAAAACAACATAAGCATCAACCAAAAGCAGTCAGAACATGTTCTAATACACACACACACACACACAAAAAAAAAGATAGCATTTTGAAACAGACCCACTTGATTGTAGATGTCCTTGTTGTTAGCCATTGAACTACTACAAGCTCTGATTCTGACAGAACATTGAAACAGCTGAACATGCGGCTTCTTCTTTCCCAGAGAAGAGTGCCATTTAGAGCATAAAGAAGATGCAACTTCATGAACCGTTCTTGTTGGACAAGCATGTTCAGACACCATAGTTGCCATAACCATTAAGCGGATGAAGAAGCCCTTGTTTTGTTTTGTTTTCCGGTGAAGTGAAAGGTGCTATGTTCGAAAGCTCCCACGACCGTTTTGTGTTTTGTTGTGACCGAAGCAAAACTGAAACACCGAAACTTTGTTCCACATATTGCCTTATCCTGAAAGCGGTAATCAATTTAAGAAATTTGATTCGCTGTGAAATAAGACAAGTGCACTACTTCACAACCACAACAGTTTCGCGTTTATGTTATATTAATCGCTTCATTTAGTTTTTAACATCAGTAATTTATCACACATCCTAGATAAAATAATTAAATTACTCACCATTCTAAATATATATATTACTACCCTTTTAATCAAACAATGTGTTTCAATGAATTAAAATATTATCTTTATCATGATCTGAAAATTTGAGATGTAATAATTGTCATATTATTTTCTATCTTTCACACGTATATAAATGAGATTGTGACAAGATTAATCTAGTAATGGTTTGAGTCAATCACTAACAAATAACTCATATATAAAGGGTCTTTGTCTATGTTCCAAGATTATAAAATTTTTCTTTACATTATGAAAGTTGACATATATAATCTTTAAACAACTTTCTAGAAGTTTGATACAAACCTTAGGTGCTCATAGATATACATGTCAATTCAAGTATGCATTTGGTGGAAAATATAAAAAAAATATTGAATTATGTATTAAAATATTTTGTAGTTTTTCAAAATAATAGAATGCATGAAAATAATGAAATCATGTTTTAAAGTTGATAAACCTACTATCAATATTTTTACAAGATTAACACCTAATTAATACATACACAACTTTAAGTGGATAAATTTACTCTCAAAATATATTTTAAAAATTTAGTTCAACAAATTTTTCTTTTTTAAAATCATATAACATATCAATAATTAGAATTGTAAAAATAAAGGATTGATTATTTAGTAAGCTAATCTAAATTCGACTCATTTATTAATGAGTTTGAGAAATTTGAGTCCATTCCAACTTAGTAGGAGTTAGTTGGTTAAATGGATTGTTCCATTCAATTAAAAAAATTAAAACACATTCAATTAAAAAAAATATTTTTTTAATTTGACTTTTTTTTTAATATGTCAACATCCAAAAAGTACAAATCTATTTTATTTTATTTTTTTCATTTTAGACCGTCACCCAAAAACTAAATCATAGTTCAAAATAAAATCTAAATAATTTTAATAATTTTTGTATGTTCGAGTTGGTGAGCCGGATTCTTAATGGGTCAGGTCCATTTTTGGTTCGTATTATTTTTTTCTAATTCAACCCGGCTCAAACCTATGGTTGGCCAAGTTGACTCAAAAGTCTTAACCTAATTTGATAATTGTATCAATATTAAACAATTTAGGTTTAATAATTCTTTTGGACTCTGTTCGTTCAAAAATATTAAGTTGGTCCTCTAGTTTTTTTCAGTCTCAATTTGGTTTCCTTTTTAAAAAAATTAATACAATTTGATCATTTTCCTTAAATTTTTAATATTTCATGAAAATTGAAACTATTAATAAAGATTTCTTTTAATGGTGTAATTATCACGATTCTAATATGAATTCTGATAAAAATAAGTCAAATCATTGATCTATTTTAAAAAATTTAACAAAATGATCAAATTATATCATTTTTTAAAAACTGAGACTAACAATTTAATAGACTTAGAAAGAAAAGAAATATTTATGTTTAATATTTGATTATCGGCTCATCTATAAATTCGTATCATTCATATTACATTAAATTATTGATCAATTTAATCAAAATTTATTAAATAGAAATAGGTTAACGATACAGAATATATATGATGTAAGTGTTATATGAATATTAGTCATTCTTAACTAAACAATTTGAAGTACAATCACTTTTAGCTGATTTTAAATATTCTCCGGATACCAATTTTAACTAAATCAATAATTTACAAAGAAAAAGATACAAAAAAGGTATTTAACAATGCAAACAAATGCTGTTTCGAAAAACAAACTATTTACTCCAAAATTTTATGAATTTGAGCATTTTAATATAAACTAAATAGTTTTATTATTCACCCAAATATAATGAATGTTTTACACAAAAATTTCAGACATAGACTTAACGATGGATAATATATATAACTTGAATCTCTTATAATTATCCTTTTAACTATTATAATTATCCTTTTTAACTACTATAATTTTGATAATTTAAGTAAGAAAGTTGTTAAAATTTAATATTTAAAAAATTATTTTTCTTATAATTAAGGTCCATTATTTTTTTTTCCTTTTCCTTTGTATTACTCACTTTCTATCCCATATTTTTTTAGATATCTTTCACTGCTTCTCTGAAAACATCTACTAATCCTCCATTAATCAACTATCTTTGTTACTCCTATCATTCGTCAATTTTTCTTTTGCCAATAATATCTAATTTGAATATTTTTCTTCTTCCGACAATCTCCATCTTTAAAATAAAATGGCAATAATGAGCACAATATTAAAATATCTACAAAGCTTTTATAGATAGATCACTGGATTCCAATTTCTTGTAGTATTAATTTTTTGGAATCTTAGAACATTTTCTCAATACCTATTTGTCACTTCTTCTTTTGAAAAATGCTTCTTAAACTTACAAAAATTAATATTTAAGGTTCTTGAAAATACAACTCATAAGAAATTGCTGATTTTTTCTGGTCTTCCAGTGGAGGATTTGTGCAATCTATTCAATGCATTTTTCGGAAAACACGAGCTTCGTAATTATCCCACTTAGTTTCTATTTTTTTTATTAGCAAAATATTTTGCTTGTAATTTATAGTTTTTGATAAATATTTTTTTAATAACTTGTAGCCTTTTTGAGAAGCTAATCGATGTAACCTTTTTAAGACGCTAACTTCTATTTTTTTCTAAACAATCCTTTTAATAACTTTTTATTTTATCTTATAAATATTTATTACATTTCTGTATTAATCTTAAATGTAAGGTAATATATATATATATATATATATATATATATATATATATATATATATATAATATATATATATATATATTTGATTTATAAAAAAATATAATAATAATAAAAAACAAAAAATATTTATATTTAAAAATAACAATTGAAACTAATTAAAAATAGTATATTTTATAACTGAAACAGTGTTATAGCAATGATACTAGTTGTTATTTCATAAATTGTATTTATTAATGAATAAATAGTTTTTTACTTACTTATTCATTTTACATTTAAATAAATTGCAAGCAAAACGTACATGGTTAGTCACAAACTCCCGTGAACTTTTTAGACATATCATAAACTCTCTCGAACTCGAACTTTTTACAATTTAATACAAAGAAAAATTCTTACAATTTAGTTATAAACTTTATAGTTAAAAATTATGTATTTAGATTTCGTGATACCATCCCAAAAACCTGTGTAATAATACCCTAATCTTAACAATGCTTAACTTAAAAAGATTATATGACACTCTTAAAGGTTCAAATATTTTCTTTCCCAATTTAATCCTAATTTACTAATTTAATCCTGCAAACTTTTAACAATTTCATATAATACTTAAACTTATACGCCACAATAACTCCCTCTCTTTTTTTTTTAAGTGATTTAATCACAAATTATGTTAATGTTTGAGATGTCATAATTAGAGTTTAAAATAATATTTTAGTTTTTATCACAATACCCGACCTTTGGGATTTAAAAAATATATTTTTGACTATAGAGGTTGAAAAACTCAAAATCTCCTCAAAAAATATATACATATTATTGACAAATCTAAGTTACATTATTAATGAGAAGAAAATGTTGCAAATACCTAAGTCCATCTTCAACACTAACATACCTCCAATCAAGAACTCTCAAAATCCCCACACTCACTTCTTCCACCCTCACTCCACTCCCACCCTTCTCTTCACACATCCCCACTTTCAAATCCCCCACCAACGAACTCGCCACCGCGCCGGAGCAACACCCCGGCACCGGAAGCTCCTCCCAGAACCACCCCTCTCCGCCACCCACCAACCTCACCTTCCCCTCCCGCTCCACCATCGTGAAAACCCCTCCCCACCCCTTCAGCACCACGCTCCACGTCACCCTCATCACCTCCTCCTCTCCCTCCTTCAAAACGTTGCCACCGTCACACTCCACGCCAAACCGAAACACCCCCGCCACCTCCCTGCGCAGTTTATCACCGGCTCTCACGCCGGAAGCCACGACACCATGGCTGGTGGAGACGGAGACGGCGAAGACAAGGTCCTCGAGCGAGAGACTCGGCTTCGGGGGCCTCTGCCTGCGCCGTGCCGCAGCGGCGTGGCCCATCGCGAAAAGGCGGCGGTAGGCGACGGCGGAGGAAAGGGTGGCCAGAGAGGGGAAGTGGGCAGTCAAGACGGGCTTCCAAATGTGATCGGAGGACATGGAAGAGAACCATGACTTTGAGACGCATGAAGCTATGGTTAGGGTTTTGGGGTCAAGGTAGGTGGCTACGAGAATGAGAGCTTCCCATGGTGGTGGTGACATTCTCGTACTGTAACAAAACTTTGTTTCCGTTAAGGTTCGCTTGGGAGAGTTGTAGTGAGATGAAGATGATGATGATAACGATGGTGTGTCGTTTAAATTGTTTGGAAGCGGTTCAAACGAGGTGTGGAGGAGGCACGTGGACAAATGTTGTTCTTTGCATGGCTATGGAGTGCCACGTAAGATTGGATGGTGAAAGATGAAGTCTGGCTGTGTCAAAACACGTGCCTAGGTTTTTCATGAACACTCTCGGCACATTTCTACTTTGTTGTGAAATTAGATTGCAGAAGCACTTTATATAAGGGAAATAATAAGTTTTACTTTATATTTAAATGCGTCCAAATGTTATTCGTAATTAATATTCATTTCTTAGGATTGAGTGAATAATTCATTAATTAAACATGTCATTAATAGTAATATTTTACGCCCAAATTGGAGAAATAATGGGTATAATATAAAGCCACACTCGGTTTTTTTAATAATTTTTTAAAAAAAATTTGTATCAAGATTTTACATCACATATACATAAAAAAAAAAGGAACGAGTGAGCATTACTTTGATTTCTATGTTTTTTTTATCCTTATTGGAGAACAAGACATGGAGAACAAAGAACAAGAGTGAGTCTCGTTTTAAACTACATTTTAGTAAAAGGAAAATTTATGTTTTGGATTTATTTAAGCCATTTACGACTTCATTGTTTTTATAAATATTTTAAAAACTAAATTAGTTATTTAATGGACAGAGTTGTAAGTTGTTGAACGAATCAATGGATTAGTTCAATTGTGGACTATTAGAATTAGTGGATTAGTTGAATACTAGGAAGAAAATTATTAATTGGTGCTTCTTTTTGCACTCCATCAAATTTCTTCCTGCACCCATCACAGCCTTTCGGAATTTTTATCCGTAACGTAACCCGGAAAAGATTTTCCAAAATTAGTTTAGTGTTACGGAAAAAAATATCTGATTTGACGAGATGATTGGAGAAATTTGATGGGAGTGCAGGAAGAATGATCCTATTACCTTTATAAAAAACGTTTTGAAGTGTTTTCAGAAAACTTGTTCAGTTAAAATTTGGAAATAGTTGTTTGATGTTGCTAAAATAAGTTTATAAACTGTGTGTGTGTGTATTTTTTTAAGTTTTAAAATAATGGTATAGAAAGATAACTCAAGTAACAGATGAAGAATTTAGTTTTATATCTTTCTCATTTCAAATTAAGTTATGTCTAATTATTAATATTTTTAATTTATAAAGAGTTTTATTAATCATAAACAATTATAACTATCTTTATTATTTTTATTTAGTTGAATATATAAAAAATCTATTTAGCCCAAAAATCTTCACGAAGCCTGAAAATAATTAAAAAATAAAAATTAGATTAAGTAAATCTAAAATAATTAACATCCGAATTACTGGTCTAATAAAGTCTAATAAATGAATAATAGACAATTAAACACTAAATATCCATCAAGATTGATACATTAAAGTCAAGAATAAGAAAAAATAATGACTCATCACATCTAGTATTTGTGAATTAGATAATACATGTAACATTCCATTTAATTACTCAATTTTGTATGAGTGTGAGTGATTATTAGAGTTTAGAATACATTCCTTATATAGACATCTCTTGTATCAAGGCATAGACTAACCATACCATCATCAAGAATTTTTCTTCAAACACTTTTATCATCAACATTCCACATGTTATCTCAAAATAATTATCATCCCAAGTCTCAAGTTAAACACATTAAGTACAGGTCAAAAATAATGTCACATCATTCATGCATAGCTTCATACATCATATTTTTAACATTAACTCAGTTAATCACAAATTAAAATAAGGAATTAAAATTTTATAGAAATTTTCGCTACAACAATGAAGGTTTAATGTTCAACTTAATTAGAAGAATGAACTGTTCGGTTTAATTCATGGAATACGAAGCAGAGACTCCAGATTCAACCTTTGATTCACGGAAGGTTTTCAACTGAGTTAGAGAGGAAAAGAACAATGGCTCTGAAGGGAGTTAAGAGTTGAGAGAAAACAGAAGAGTAGAAAGCTAAAAAAAATATTTAAATTTAGAAAACAAGTGTTAGAAGAATGAATTGTTCGGTTTAATTTATGGAATACAAAGCAGAGACTCCAGATTCAACATCTGATTCACGGAAGGTTTTCAACTAAGTTAGAGAGGAAAAGAACAATGGCTCTGAAGGGAGCTAAAAAAAATTTTAATTGAGAAAACAAGGGACTGGTTTGGACCATTTGCTAAAACTGGGCCCAAAATTTTAAAATTGAAAGTGGATTTTACTGTACACATCATATGCAAATAATTAAAATACTAGTATTAAGTGTCTATTAAAATTATCAATTTAGTATCTCTTACTAATTTTATATCCAAAAATTCATAAGTATAAACTTTTTTGTCATACTTATTATTTTTTTTGGAAGGCTACAAATTTTAAAAGATAGAATTTGTAGGTACCAAAGTTTTATGGAAATAATAAGTCTGCTTTAGAGCAATAAAGAAATTGTAAGAACAAAGAGCAATAAACATTATCATCTTCTTTAGGTTTATGTGACCATACCAATCGTTTGATTTTTATTTTTATTTTTTAAAAAGCATACATACACATATTTAAAATTGAAATATTTCTCCTCTTTGTTAAATGAAAAGAGAGGAGTGGAGAGTGCAATTATGGCAGTGATGGAGCAACTGGTGTTAGTAATGGTAGCTCGGTTGTTGAAGTTAAAGTTATGTTTGAAAGGTTGATGGCTGGTCTATTTCTAACCCTTATCACTTGGTTCTTGACGAAGATGAAGGATTGTAAAAAAAGTAGGTTTTTACTTCTTGCACCCTACAATTTCTTTGTGCAGCTCCTCATATCTTGGAATGACAATTTTACTCTCCATAAAAGTAGTTTCAGAATTATATATTTATGAAACTTTCCGTAACAAGATTTTCGAAACAATTTTTTTAGAACGGTATGTGTAAAATAATATTTTCAAAACAGAATTTTCGGAATGCATGACATTTAATTTGGGATAAGTTTTTTGAAATACAATTTCCAAATATAATGCTTCCAAAATGACTTTTTTAGAACACTTCTGCATTAAATATATTCTGAAAAGAGATTTTTGAAACACAAAAAATGCGTTTTGAAAAAATTTTCCAAAACATTTTTTTTCCTGGAGACAGCAATGTCTAGTAGTGAAAGGTGTTTGAGTATTTTTATTGTATTATAGAAGTGCAATTAATAATTATGGGTGCTAAAAGCAATAGTTGAAAAAAAGTGGGATGGGGTTTCTCCCTGCACCCCAAACCATTTCTTCTGTACCCAAAATTTTACTTATTTCCAATTTTGCCCAAGTTAAAAGTTAAATGAAGAAAGAGAAAAAACAATAAAAAAAATTACCTGCATTGCATCGTTGCACCAGCCAACAAATCTGCTGCAGGCCTCTGCACCTCCAAAGAATCAAAGAATCTTTGACCTAAAAACACATTTAAATGCTTCTCTTTTTTTCACTTCCTCTTGTCTCATTCTTTGCCTCCTTCTTTCCTTTCATTTTTCCATTCACCCTTGACGTTGTTGTCTTCTGTGTGGAGAAGATCATCAAGCACCAACCAAAGAGTGGTCCGTGACGATGCTTCCAGCATTCAGAGACACCCTTTCCATGCAGTTAATCCACACACGTCTTCCAGTTAAGTTTTCTCAAATTTTTAATGTTTTTTCGTGAATGTTTTACGGTGATTGATGAACCTGTATCATATATATATATATATATATATATATATATATATATATATATATATATATATATATATATATATATATATATAGCATGATTCTGTGTCAAAACGGGGTTTTGAAAATTTTGTATGTTATGAAACGGATTATAAAAGCCGTTTCATGATTTTTAGAAACGGATTACAAAAGTCGTTTCTTGCATTGTTTATATGAAACAGATTACAGTATCCGTTTCATGTTTTTTATAAACGGAGTCCGAAAGTCGTTTCGTAGATATTGCGTTTTTTTATATGAAACGGATTACGCAATCCATTTCATTACTTCCAGAAACAGAATTTGAGATCCGTTTTGTAATTTTTTGTTGTTATTTCTAAAACGGATCACGTATTTCGTTTCTGAAAAAAAAAATTTAAAATTTGTGAAACGGAATTCGAAATCCGTTTCAAAAAAGTATGAAACGGATCCCAAAAGTCGTTTCATAAAACAAAGACATGGAAACTTATGAAACGGATTTCAAAATCCGTTTCATACTTTTCTGAAACGGATTACGAATTTCGTTTCTGGAAAAAAAATTGCTAAACAGATTTTGAAATCCATTTCGCTTTTTCTTGAAATGTATCATGAAATCTTTTTCACAGAATAAAAAGGAAAAAAAAATACAAAACTGATATTATCATTCCAACCATTCAAATTAAATTCCAAAACATTCTGGAAGAGACTAACTTGCAGAGAAGATAAGAGGAGAGCTTTCCAAAAAAAAGAATGAATGAAACTGAACCTCGGGGAACACCTTCAAAGACAAAAAGAGAATGAAGCAGTGACAATGAGAAGAGAATAAACAAGAGAGCTTTCAAAAATAAAATTAATGAAACTGAACACACGAACCTCGGACCAGAATGAAGCAGAGAAAATTAAAATGACGGGACTAGGACCACACTTAGAATGGAACAAAGAAGAAACAAAGAGAAAGAAGGTATGGAATAATTTGGGGGTGCAGAGACAAACAAAATAATTGTCGTAGTAAATTTTATTTACTGCTCTTCCACCCATTTTCACCCTTCCACCCATTTTCACCCACTGCCACCTACAAATTAATTAGGGATAAAATGGTAAATTTGGGGATACTGAAGAAGTCTTAGAGGTGCAGGAAGAAGGAACCAAGTGGGATACCATTTATCTAAAAAAGACCCATATGTTTAAGGGCCTAGGACTTGAAAACCCAATAGTAAATAATTTGAGAGTTCTAATATAATTTTAGTAAGAGATAAAATTAGATTATTAAGTTTTATGGAGTACAAGAAGAAACTCTATTACATTATTATGAAGATGAACATAATAAAAAATAATTATTTTTCTCTATTTTTTTCATCACATCCTAATATATCATACATATATTTTTCACCACCTTGGTTTCATGTGTAGACTTGAGCTGTTCACAAAACATTTTTCAAATCAACATGAGGATATTGGGTGCAATCTGGTATCTTCCTACTTTTTAAGAATGCTTTGAAACAAATTTTGATGTGGTGGAGTGGGGATTTTGATACTATCCATTATCCAAAAGCATCCAAATTTGGGATAAAACCCTAATAAAATTGTCACATACAAACAAATGCTTCTTCACGAGAACAATCAAACACAACAAATTGAATAACTCCTCTTTTTGTGTTTGGTACGTCTCACTCTCTCTTCCACTTGTCCTATGTATAGGGAATTTTCGTATAGCAAAATTAAGAAATACTTATGCATAGAATGACCCAAATCTCATTATAACACTTGTTAATTAATCCACGATGGAACTCTTACACAACCGTACAAAACTGGCGTGTAAGATGAGGTTTGTATTTTATTTATATGTGATGAATTTTTTTTATCCGACACATTCTCTCATATTAAGATATATGCATCTCGTGCACGGAACTAGAAATGAGTAGTCCGTTAGCAGTCTGATAGCGGGTGGAATAAAATGTACAAAAAATTTTGAATGTTCAAAAAATCTTGCTAGGATAGAGTTTTTTTTTTTTTTAACTATGACCCTGATACCATGTTAGAAGTGAAGTTTTAACCCTTACTCAATCTCATAAAACCGACGTATAAAGTTGTAAGATGATATTTGCATCTCACTTATACATTATGAAATTGTTTTATCTCTGATTAACGTGGACTTCCAATTATTTGTTTTATCTTATTCTTTTTTAAAGAAAAGTGTATTTTTATCAATAATAGGAAATTGGGCGAACTTAAAGAAAAAGAAGAATATTGCATGAAAGGGTTCACGGGTATGGAGTGATTAGAAGGATTTGTAAAAGAGACAAGATAAAGCAATGGTGAGATGTTAGTGTATGGTGTTTCTTTCTTCTTCTATCGCTTTCTGTGTGCGTTATTAGTTACTCTCAATAACTATTCCCAACATGTGACTGCACATGTCAGAATCTATCATTCACATGCATCGCACATCAAAAATAATTTTCCTTCTCTAATCTATCTATCTCTCTTGCTTTCAATTTTCTAGTTTCATATAGTAAAATCCCCTCACTTAAAACTTTATGAAGATGATTTGTATTTTAAAAAACAACATTATTTTTGTGAAGATGATTTGCCATATAAAAGTTTGAATATTTATACAGGGTTAATATTTTTTATACTAAGATTTCATTAGTTTCTTATGGTTATTATGTAGTCTATAAACTACTTGATCTTGAGATCTAAAACTTGTAAAATAAAATAATTACAATCACTTAGAAAACAGTTGAAAATCTCTAATACTTGTTGAACATCTCTCTACCTTAAAAGATCTATTTTTTACTCTACAAAATAATCTTACAAAATCAGCATCTATTATATTTTATAATTCAACTAGATATCTAGTTAAAAACTAATGTAATATTTTATATTTTCTAATCTTAAAGTTGTGATTTTTAAATTTATCTCAACTTTGCTGAACCATCATTCATATATTTATATTTATCATGTAGTATAAATTTCATAGTAATATTTTTTCACTCTATATTTTAAAGGTGTCTAATCCTTCACTCTGGAACAAAATAATGAGAATAAAAAAATTATATATCAGTTCCAACAGTTCTTATGTCACATAATATTCCCTAACCATTGATTCTATAAGCTATAATAATATATAAATAATTCCAAAGTTTCTCTAACACATGTCTCTCTTTCAACCACCAACATATCCATTGTTCTAATTCAATTTCCTTCATGGGGGGACAGTAACATACAGTTGTAGAAGGGTTGAAAAACTTATATATATATATATATATATATATATATATATATATATATATATATATATATATATATATATTCTTAAGAATTCAAAATATTAGTACTATCCTATAGACTATAATTTCTTTTGATGAAAAAAGTACATTTTCAGAGTTTTTTGATATATTAATTAATATTTGACTATCTAACAAATTTGACTATCTTATTATTGGTATTGAGTTAGCTCCCATTCAAGCTTTGTAATTAAAAAAAAAAATCAACAAAAAAAGAAAGCAAATTTAAAATTGAATAATTTTTAATTAAAAATTTGAAATTGTAATTTTGAAACTAAATATTTTTTCTTTAAGGAAAATTTTAAATTTTTATTCATACTATATATTAACTCTTAAGTTATATTGTAAAATTAATTTTTTTTAAAACTAATTAAAAGTTAAAACATCAGTTTTTAGTCTAAAAGTGTTAGGTTACAAGTTGAAAATTAATACATTTAGTTAAAAACATTGATAAAATTAACAAAGGCTTATTGATGGGAAACTTCAATGACATATCTGTTAGAAATGTAAAACTTGTTTTTTTTTTCTATTATATAAAAATTGGATATCAAGGTGAGTAGAAAATGGAAATTAACAAATAATCTTAATTAAATATGGAAATTAAATAAAAAAAACACAAGTAAATGAAGAGAATGAAAGCCAGATTAATTAAAGAAAAAAAAGTGATGAATTATCATTCCAATATATTGTTTTTCTTGTTTTTGTTTCTTTACAAAATTGTAGTTATCAAAACATCAAATATTGCACTAATTATATTAAAAAAAATTAGATACAGATATTACAGGTTTAGTCTTTGTCCTCGTGTAGACTAAAATTAATAAGCCAATAAAAATATAAATAAAAATGAGTTAAAAATATTCTTAAATTATTCAAACAACCAACCTGCACATAGAAACAAAGTTAGTTATGTAAATCAGGCAATAACCTTAATTAATTAAGCAATAAACTTGAAAAACAATCCTCCGTTATAGAAATTGGAACTAGATTGATAAAAGTGCATCACATGCAAAATTATTAATATTTTGTAATATATTTGATATTGTTATGCTAAGAAGCTCATATTTTACACATTGTGTAAATTTATGCTAAGTATTTTCTTTTTTTGCCATTTTAATAATTTATTTTATGCTAATATATTGATAATATATAGTATATAAATATAATTCATTTTTATTTTAATGTCAACAAATATAATATGTTAAATGTCATCAAATATATAAATACTTGCATTTAGTCTTTATAATTTTTTTCTCCAATTTTTAGAAACATGTTATATTAATATTTTTTATTTAAACTTAATACATATTAACAATTTTTTACCATTACAAAGTTAAGAGAAAAAAATGTTTATATTTTTGTTTCAAAATTTGAGGATTAATTTATCAATTTGAAAAATATAGGGATTACAAGTAACAAAGACAATCAGATGATCGTACATTCTACCATAATAGCGTAATAACATACTTACAATAAAAAAAACCTTAAAAACCAAAAAAATCTAAAAATATTTTAGAAATTACTTGAAATAATAAATAATTGTTGTAGATATAAAATAAAAGTAAACATTTTTAAAAACTAAATAAAAAAATTGTAAATATTTTAAACAACAAAAAATTAAGCGAATTCGTAAAATTTTCAAATAATAAATAAATTTTAGTCTAAATTTAATAGATAATTCTGCGTCTTCGCCTCATCTCTAATAAAGAAAAATTTACCTTATTAATCACAAATATATATATATATATATATATATATATATTATAAATATTAATGTATCCAATTAAAATTATTACCTCGTCCATGATTCACACTGCAGTAAGTCCATGTTCTGTCACTTGCTATCCTAAAAACAAACAACATAACATCATCTGTTACGGCTATAAAACAAATGTAACATCAGTGACCAGAATAACGTAGTTAGTTTTACAAACTGTCATTAGTTATAAATTATAACATACACAAACTAAAATCTTCAATATTCACATATTAATTAAAGATTTTTACTGCAAATTAGATGAAAAATAGATACATTTATTTTTTTAAAATTAAGAAATTTAACAGAACATTCTAGTAACATTAACTGTGAGAGTAAACAATGGTAGGTATGAGTAGAGACAAATATTGAGCATATGATATTGAGAATGATAACGTGTTGTGATAAGAAACAGGAGGTGTGCGATGTTGTAGAATCTGCACTGGCAGTTTCTTCGCTATCTGAACCAATTGCCATCAACACTGTCCAACATTTCAGGTAAAAAAATGGACAAAGTCTTAACCGATTTCCCATATAAGTACCCAAACTCTACTCCATTTGGAAAAAACCACTCTTCACATAACACAACTTCCCTCTGTGTCTGAAGGAGTGTTCCAGTGATTCAGCAATGGCTACAAACCTAACCATCATTCTCTTCTGCCTGCTTCATATGCTTCTTCTTTTCAAGGAGACTCGTGTAAGATAACATGTTCAACGTCTACCTTAACTTAATTGCATGCATTCTTTTTTTCCACCAGACAAAATTATTATATATGTTTCTGTAGCATAAACTAACGTTGTCATCTTCAGGCTAAGATTCTTGTTGCTACCACTGAGTCTCCAACTCCGGCACCAGCACCCGCACCAGCACCAGCACCTCAGTCAAATAAGGTTAGGCTTTTCTTAGTAAAAGAAGCAAGCATGTTTTATTTTTACTTTCATGTGTTGATTTTGTCTTTGTTTTCTCGTGGGTCACAGCATGGCACCACCGAAGGCAGTCTTCAACCACAAGGTATGAATGAATCATGGATATATGGTAATTTGTATACAACATTTGGTAGTAAACAAATTGAATACAATGATTTTGATGTTAAGATTATAGAAATGGTTGATGAAATTGTTATTACAGATTGTGGTCCTCGTTGTGCGGATAGATGTTCGAACACACAGTACAAGAAGCCATGTCTGTTCTTCTGCCAGAAGTGTTGTGCGAAATGCCTGTGTGTGCCCCCTGGAACCTACGGCAACAAGGAGGTATGCCCCTGTTACAACAATTGGAAGACCAAAAGGGGAGGACCCAAATGCCCTTAAATCTTCAATCTTCAATCTTCAATCTTCACTCTAGTTTTATTCATTGCTGTTACTTCAATATCTCTTCTATTATATCATCACGGAATTTGGATTTCCTTGCTTTAATCGTGTTTGGCTATGCTCATTTTCATTCTTCGTCAACTGAGAAATCGGGGAAGTTTTTACTACGCAAACGCTTTTAGTTTTCCACTTAAGAAAAACTTTTAACAAGTTTACGGTGACGTGTTTAGATTAAATTCCGTTCTTTATTTGTGATTTTCATTTTACAATTAAAAGTTAAAATAAGAAATAGTGCTAACATTATATCCTCATATTTTTTCGGGAAGGGAATACAAATTAACTAATCTTGGACTTCAATATAGATTAATGTTACTCATTTTTACCTTCTTGTTTTAGTTTGAATTTTTTTTTTCCTTAATAAGTTTTAACTTTCTATATTTGGTTTGGTTTTTAATTCGGGTTGAGTTTTTCTTTTATACATGGGTTTTGGTGTGGTCTTATATTCTTTTGTTTTCATTTTAATAAATATCAGTAAACTTTGTCATGAACTTAAGTGAGATATAAAAGTTTATAGTAATTATTATAAGTTTATAAGAAAAAAAGAAAAAACCTTACATCGTCATAATCATACTATAGCTTAACACACTCCCTTTTATATATATATATATATATATATATATATATATATATATATATATATATATATATATATATATAAACATAAAACGTATTATTCAAAATATCATATTTGGGATTTTAAAACATAAAACATGTAATCAACTGTGGTTGCTTAAATAAAGTATACTTGTTGATTGTTAATTTAAGTAATGTTATATCATAATGTGTTATTATGGTCAACACAATCATAATAAAATTGGGTGTTTCTCCCTACACCTTCAAAGAGTTTTACTGCACTTTCACGGACTATCATAAATGTCACACACCCAACACCTTTTAGCCTCCTTCCTCCACTTTCTCTTCATTAAAAGAGACGTTTAATCTCACACAATATTTGATCTTTAATAATTGTAACATATGTTTCTTAGAAGAAAAATTAACATTATAGTATGTAATTAAGTTTAAAGGAACATTTTATTCTCGATCTTTTTCTATTTAAATTTAAAATCCTGAGTAGTTTCTACACGTTCAATTCATTAGTGGAAAAGATTTCTTAACGATAGGTTAGAATCTATTGTTGTAAAAAAAAAAAAAAATACAATGACAAAGTTGTAAATAAAATGAAGTTTTTGACGATAGTTCTATGAAAATCGTCCTTTAAAGTCGAAAATCAATGAAAATAATAATTGTAGGAGGTAGAGGTGATCATGTATTGAATTTTTAATGATCCAATCCACATCCATTTTGAATCCAAATAATTGGATTAAATTTTTGATCCAAATCTATTTTTTCAAAAAAAGTAGATTGAATTTTTTAAAAATCCAGATCCAAATATTTAGATCAAGTTTCAATCGCGATCGACTCTACTGAATACGACCAAATTCAGGCCAGGTCCAACTCAATCAAATTTTGATTGAGGCCAACACGATCGAATTTTGACCGGAGCCGACTCGACTGAATTCGGCCGAATTTTGGTCGTGGCCGACTCAGTTGAATACGGCCAAATTTCGATCGTGACCGACTCATTTGAATACGGCCAAATTTCATCCTAGGTTGTCTCAGCCAAATACGACCAAATTTGGGCTAGAGTCGACTCGGTCAAATCTTTGGGCCAGAGTCGACTCGGCCAAATCCAATCGGGGCCAACTCCATTGAATTCGACCGAATTTTGACTGGAGCCAACTAGGCTAAATACAACCAAATTTTGGTCGCAGTTGTCTTGGCCGAATATGGTCAAATTTTGTATAGGTCGGCTCAGCACAATGCAGTCAAATTTGGGTAGGGGTGAACTCAACCGAATACTTCCAAATTTTTTCCAGGACCAGTTGGGCCAAATTTTGATCGGGACCGACTTGACAAAATTTTGCCTAATTCAGCCAAATTTTGTATAGGGACACGCCAACTCAATCAAATACGACTAAATTTGGCCTAGTCCGTCTTAACCTTTAGCATAACCTAACCAAAAATATAAACTGAAAATTTGGATTGAATATTTTGGATTATCCATTTTGAAAATCTAGATTTAGAGTATGGATATATAATCCATAAAATATATAAAATGTAGATTAGATTGATATCCAGATCCAATAAAATGGATTTTAAATGGATTGGATTTTTAATAGAATGGATATTAAATGAATTGGATCATAGAAAAAATGGATTGGATCAGAAAAATTGGATTTTTTGTCCATCCTTAGTAGTAGGATAATAATTGTTAAAAGCTCTTAAAAGTCGAAAATAAGAAAGAGACAATACCGGTTGGGTGGAGAACCATCGTCAAAAGTAAAAAAAAAAAAAAAACAACGACGATTGGATGAGACTTGTGATGTGTCAAAACGAGTCAAATTGACTCGTTTGCCATCTCTAGTCAAAATGTATCAAAGTTTGGAATACACACAAATTTTAGTTTCGCTTTAAAATCTAATGACAAAAAGCATATTCAACTTTATATTTATTTTATCATTTAATTGTTGAGGGGTGTGACTTGAGTAATGGTTGGAATGAGTAACTACAAATGATCGATTATCTGGTTATGTAATTCCAAAGAATAATTACAACTGATATTATACGGAGAATGTTGATCAATGTCACTAGGACACTGTTTAATGAATAATAAATGTGCATTGATTTTATCATTTTTATATTAAAAGTTGGAATAATTAATTTTATTAATTAAAATAATATAAATGCATATAAGTAATTTTATAAAGACAAAAATATCCTTTAAAATCTCTAAGTAATAAAAATAAACATTTTAAAAACTCAATTAAATCTCAAATTGATATTTTAATTTTATTTATTTTTTGTAAATTTTTTACATGTTTAATATTATTTTTTGTAGATTTTTTGTTAATTTAAACTTTTTTATATTTATTATATTTTAATTTTTAATAACATTTAAATATTGTTATTTTATTATTTTTTAACTTTTATTGATAAATGATAAATAAATTATTATAACAACTTTACAATATTTATTGGTATTCTTATCTTTTAAATAAGATATAATTGTATTAATTGTGATTATGTTAGATTTCGATTAATATTATAATTAACTATGAATTTTTGTAAATTTTTATGTGTATTAATTATTCTTGACCATTATTTTTGGTATACAAATTAATATTATATTAAAAAAGGAAAACGCACATGCATGTTAAATGCAATTAATTGCACTAATATAATAAATAATAGTGAGACTTCTTAATATGGATGAATGTTTTCATCCTTCCTGTTATTATATATATATATATATATATATATATATATATATATATATATATATATATTTGTTTATTAAAAAAATTTAACTAAGTTTGTAAACTAATTTTCTCTTTAGTATAAAGTAAAGAAGTAAAGAAAATAAAAAACAAAATAAATAAAGAAATGAAAAATAATTAGAGAGAGAAAGAATAAATATATTTTATTTTATTTATTATTATTTTAATTGGTCACCGTTAATATAATTATTAAAATAAAAATAGTTCGAATAATCAATTAGGTTAGGGTACTGATTATCATAATCAATTTAAGAAGATAAGTGTAATTTTTTCTATAAGTGGTTTTTTTTTTGGTAAACCTCATAATTGATATGATGACCAATAAACTGTTAAAATTGAGTTGATTATTAAATCGAAGGTGAAAGGGTGGAATTAGCCATAGTTATTAGCCTTTTTCTTCCAGGATTGGTGCAGTTAGAAGTTATGAGGTGCAGTAAGAAAAAGTCTAATTATAAGTTGGAACTATTGGTCTCATAACAAGAGCACAATTCTCATAATCCTAGACATTCTGTTTCCCTAAGGAGAACTACTTTGGAATAGTATTTTGTTCATTCTCTTCGAATTAATTTAATTTTTAGTATTAGAAATTATAATGAATATTGGTACAGTTAATTAATTTAATTTTTAATATCAGAAATTCGAATTATTAAATTAGTCTTTGAAATTTGAATTATTAGTCTTTTTTAATGACTAATAGTCTTTAAAATTTAATCAACTTCAAATTCTAATATTCAAATATAATTTTAAAATAAGTTATATTATTTTACTCTGCAGAAAATAATATTAACTTTTTTCAAACATTTGAATCAGATTGGTGATTTAACTTAAACGCTTTCAATCTATAACCTATCATTTAAATTTTAATTAGGCACTAAATTGAAAGAAAACTAAAGACTTAAAATCAAATTTTAAAATTGTTGAAAAATATTTTTTCGTTATCATCATTTAAACCATAATTTCTGTTACATTTATTTTAATTTTAAATGTTGATATAATTCGAATCATAAAAAAATATATAAATGAACTAAATTTTTAATAATTTGAAATAAAATATATATTTAAATCTTCAAATATATCTTTAAATTCCAGATAAAAGATATATATTTGAGTATGATTCAAAATATAAGCCGTTAAAATTTGAATAAATTAATTTCAAAATTCGAAATAAAAGACATATTTAAATAAGTTTTTTCCTTTAAGTTTATTGATAAACCAAATTTCACTCAGACAAATTATAAATACAAATTAAAGAAATTATTTAGTTAATTTATAGATAAATCATGAGAAAATTATTTTATGTAGCTAAAAATAAATATATATTTTCTATATATACTATTTATTAAAGTTTTCACATTAATTAAAAATAATATTAAATTATATTATATAAGTGAGATAAATCTTATAGTCATGAAAATCTATTTTAACCGAGATTTAAGTTGAATTTATAAGATTTAAGTTAGAGTTAAATTTAATAATATCCTATAACATATTAATCAAATTATATTATATAAATAAATATAAATTTAATTATTGTAGCATATTTTGTAAAATTAAAATAAATTTTAAATATATTTTTAGTCCTTAAATTTTAATTTGAAATTAAAATTTATCTATAGATTTTAAAAATGAATGATCATAATTTTTTAATCTAATTAGATTATATTTTTTGATAGGATAAGCAGTATTTTAAATTCACATTTTAGTTGTTTACGTTATTTAATAAATTCTAACTTAAATTTCATATAATTTTCAAAATCCATGCTAAAAAAATTAACACTTCTAAATTAGAAAAACTATATTTATTTATTTTAAAATTTGAAAAGTAAAATATACCAAAATTTTGACAAATTTCAATATTACATCAATGAAACTTGATGACTAAAATCATATCTATCCATTAAAATAATATAAGAAAATGTATGAATATCTATCTTAGCATGGTTGAATAGGTGATTGAAGTGCTACAAATTTGACTAACATTCTAATAGGAAGCATCACTCTCATCTTCTTCAGTCAAGCAAATGGCCCAAGAACGTGGCTTCATGGCGTGTGTGGACACTTTCTTCACAAACAGAGGTTGCCCTTTTGGTTTTGAAAGATGAGCATGGCTCTGAGATGGAACAATGACCATGTGCTTTTTATGTTCTGTCTTCTTCTTCTTCTTCTTCTCTTCTTCTGCAGTTTGCAAAGGAAGCACCACCGTCGTTGGCTTGCCAGAAGCAGGTTCCACAGCTGCAGCAGAAAACTGTGGACGAGGGTAGAACAAATCCGTTGGAAAAAAGTTGTACTGTTGGAATCCTGCCATGGATGTTTTTGATGTCTTCGATGATCACAGAAACGAGGATGAACGAAGGAGAAAGAAAACTGTTCTTCACAAAACTGAGAACTGAGAAGAGAGAGTCAAAAGCATTGGTTCATGTGAATGTTGTATTTGGATATATATAGAAAAGGGTTGAAGGGTGGTAGGGTTTATAGATTGTTATCTTTTTAATAGATTACACTTACAGATATCAAATTTCTTTTCATGATATTAGATTTTGGATTGTGTAATATCTTTTTAGTGAAACCTGTTTAATCTTTTTTTTTTCCTCTTTTTTATAGTTTTGAATATTTCATTTTTGGTTTATAAAATCAAATTAGTTCTTCTGTGACGTGATGATTTGTATTCTGTAAACATTTATACAAAATCAATTTAGTTTTAAGATATCGAGTCCTCACTATCTTAATTTATTTTTATAAAAATTTGAAATTAAAGTTAATTAATTTAAAATAATTTAAGAGTGTGCAGTTTTTAGTATTTTAGTATTTTTTTTTATTTTGTTTAATGCTTTCTAGAAAGAAATATCTATCTATCTATATATAAATATCTATACATTATAAAATTTTATCTTATGTAATTTACTTTATCTATATATCATTAATGAAGAGAATAATTTCTTTTGATGTATTTCATTTTGTTGATTTTACTCCTTAAATAATAATCTTCTTAAATCTTTTTTTCTATCTTTTAAGTAACTATTTATTTAAAAAAAATTTAAATTAAAATAATCTTATCATTTTTTTAAGTGACTATTTATTTAAATTAAAATATTTTTTAAAATTAAATCAATTCTTTAGAATAAAAAAAAATATACATATGCGGATAACATGTATATATTATATTAGAAAATAAAATAATTACTATATATTATATTGATGTTATGTTGTAAAAATAATTTGATATTTGTGATTAAATAATTCAGACACAATTATGGTTGCTAATTGTAACTGAATAATTCGTAAAAAGTGATTAAACATGGAATTAATAACCAAAAGACTATTTAAGCAAATTAAATTGAATTATAATATATATATATATATATATATATATATATATATATATATATATAAAATTAAAGTACAATAATAACTTCTATAAATTAAAAAGATAAATTCAAACTTAACTAAACTACTTAAACTATTTTTTTAGTTCTGCTAATTATATATTATCTTTTTATGTAAAACAGTTTTTGAAAAAAATAAAGCAATTTAATCATTTAATTTACATTCTTATTTACTAGTAGAAAGATATGTACCTCGTATTTGCATATCTAAATTTTTATTACACTAAAATAATAAAATTTCGAGAGAATAAATAATTTAAGAAAAAAAAAATCATGTGGTGGTTATTTGTTAAAGGATAGAATTGTTTAATTAAAAAACATACCAAAATAGTTATGAAAAAATGTATCCTTTATGTAACAGTAGAGAATAAAACTTATACTTTAACAAATGACTAATAAAATTTATCGCTTTATTCTCAACTCAAATTTATATATGAATTCATTTATTAACAATATATCTAATCGCCATTTTTTTATATACAAGTATAAGTTTATTGCATTATTATAAGTTGTCATAGCCTATTATATGAAATGAAACATAAACCTAAATATGAAAGATAAACTTTTGAATAATAGCCCATGTTTTGTAAAGTGTATATAGGTTTGATCAGATCTCTCATATTTTATATTATTTTAATAAATTTATATTACTTTAATAAATTTTGTATGTAATAACAAATTATTTATAAATTTTGGAATGTTAAATTTTGGATTACAGGATTATATAAGATATTATCATTATTGATGTAATTATTTATTTATTAAAATAAAAGTTTAATACGAAAACATTTTCATTATATAATACCTAAAACTTATATTTAATTGTACTCATAAAAAAAGAACTTAAAAGAACCGGTGACTCTAAGAACAAGTAGTGAATGATTATAGAAAAAAAGTTTTTTTTTAACTCTCATAATAATTTAAGAAGTGCGTTGAACTATTATTTTAATAATTTAGTTTCTTAAAAAAGAAGTAAAATGTAGTTAAGTGTATTTTCTTAAAAAAAGTGGTTTAATTTAATTTAATTTAATGAACTATTTTTAGTTCAATTTATTTCTTGGGCCCAGTGTATGAGGATCTAAAATTGGCCCAAATATGAAACCGTAATATTCGGAAACATGAAATAATGCGTATTTTTGTGTAAGAAAAATAATCAACACTTGTAATTTTCCACTAAATCAATATAATTTATTAAGTTCATTAAAACTCACTCTTAATTATTATTTAACATACAATTATCTTTTATCGCATTTAATTAGGAGTATAATAGTTTAGTTAAGTTTTAGTCTTTACAATAGAAAGTTCTTCGGCCCAAGAACTAAAAGCCCAATAATAAATGATCCCAATTCACACATGAAAATGGAAATATAGATTTCATAAAGATAAACGGAAAATCACTCATGAAAAACTCAATAATAAATTATCCAAATTCACATTTTTATTCTTTAACACTAAGTAAGTCATAATGGGTAATTTTGGAACTCATCTTGATCAAAACAAAAGACACTGACATTTACAAATTGCATATGCTTGTATAAAAGCTTCTTAATTTTGACTTCAATTAAAACCTAAAATTTTGAATAAAAAGGGAAAGTTAGGATTAAATTATCCAAGAGAAAGACAAATATTACATAAAAGTTCAATAATAAGGATCATGAATTGACATTTGTTCTCATTAAATCCTATTTATTGTAACACAAATATCTTTAAATTAAAATGTAAATAATGGATTTCAAAATTTAGATCTCAATACCTAATCTTTTACGAAATTGAAAAGACCCTACTAGTGTGGATTGCGTACATTGTTTTTCTAGATGAAACATTCAATCATACAAAATATAGACATGATTTAAAAATTAAATTATTAAACTATAATAATAATTTGACAATTTTATTTTTTCCAATTTTGTCATTTTATTTTACTGTAACAACATTCATGTAATATAGAATCATGAGTTTTAAATTCTAAATTTGTTTGCTTATTGTGTATAAATACTTCAATTATAACTAAAAGTATAATCTCAACCTCGATTATAATGAGAGAAAAAATCTCATGGCAAATTTATTTACAAAAGAAAACTTAAACCAACATTTTTATTTAATAAAACTTTTTCAAATTCTATATATCATTTATATCTTTAAGCTCCAATGAGAATAAATAACACATCATTCAACATAATAACACTAATTGATAATTGAAGTCACAATTTTATTTTAAGATCTAGCATACATCATCACCATCGTCATCATATAAAAGTCAATAACACCAATGAAATTACCTTTTAGATCTCTAGAGTTTCAGCGAAAGATCCAATGCATCACCATTAACAACATTAGCCTGATTGAAATGACCATTGTTGAGGTTGAAATGACCATTGTTGAGGATTGGTTTCTCCAACAATTTGATGAATGGTTTTGTTCCATCAATTGGTGAAACTTCCATTGTAAGATTTTCTTGAGCCAAATGAGTCTCAATGTGGACTATGAGTGCTCGGAGGTTTGGGAGCACATAGTTGCACACTCGACATTCAACTGGATTTTCATTTGGAAAGTTCATATTGTTGTTTGACATGATTTGAAACAAAAATAAACTCAAAACAAACATTACTTGAAACACTCAAATGGAATTTATATCATAAAATATTTACACACATTGAATGTTCACACATTAACAATTAAATTAAATAGATAATATTTATTAAGATTATTTATGACATTAATTTTTATTTTATACATTAAATGTACGCGGTCGAAATATAAAAATGTAACTGACATAATAAATGAATATATTTATTTTATAAGAGTGGAGAAGGTACTTTAAGAGAAACTTCAGGGAAAGATACCACTTTTAATACATCTACATATTTAGTTTTGCTAACTCAAACTAGGGGTGTTTATGAGTTAGTTTAGACCAATTTAGATTTAAAACAAATGACTGGACCAAACTGTTTAAGAATCATTGGTTTAGATAGGGTTTGATTTAGAAATGAAAATTCAGGCTAGCCCGTTCCATTTTGGCTTGCCTATATGTAGTTTGCAAAAGACAGGGTAGGACATACCAACTGGTATAAAAATTGTAGACTAGTTTTGTTGCTATGTTCCATGTAATGGTTAGCCCGCATCGCTATTGTGACACCCATTTACATCTCTATGACACCTTCACAATCCCCTTCCCCTATCATACTTGGAGTCACACTATCCATATCCCTAATTTTTAAGCCACATAGATAATTTTCATCCCTATCCCTTTCTGAAGACCACTCACCAACACTAGTCTCCCCAGATCTTGCAATTCCATCACCAACTAAAGTTGATGTTGATTTAGTAGTCAAAGTTGATAGGACTCTCTATGATCGACCTATGATTGAACCTTATAGTTAAGGAAAACAATTCATTTAAATTTTGATAATTCTTTGTATGTTAATATATACCGATGATCACTTCATTCTCCCATAAATTTGAATGACTTTTCTTTGTATTTAGGTTTTTTCCATCTAGGTTACTTTCCGAACTATCAAAAAGTGTATTAATCAATAAATTCTTGAGTTTTAGACAATATTATGCTTTTATCCAATAAAGAGAAATAGTAAAAACATTTCAATTTAATTTTTTCTTTTGTAAATACATGATTTTGTTAACTTAGATCATATTCTATATTAAATCATATTCTTTCGAATGAAGATTTAGTTGAGAACTGAGCATGAAGATCAAATAAATCAAAATTGCAACACCAAAACACTTCACAAACTATATTTGAGATATTTAAAAATGCCAGACTTGTGGGAGAAGTACTGAAATAAATTGATAATGATGCTTGAAATAGGTTATTGATAATTGAAATTCACCACATATATTATAACAATGTTACCGACAAACTTTATATTTCTATTATTATAATTTGTCAATAATGATTGTACTAACAAATTGTACTAACAAATGTTTATCTATCATATTATCAATTTATATAAACTAGATATAGTGTGTTTTTCCTTAAAGTCACAAAAGATTAGCAAATTAATTTTTCATATTTTATACATAAAATCATTGAATAATATATATACTCAATTATACTATAAAGAAAAAATAAAACATATTTATATCTTATATTTAAAAACTATAATTAATTTATTTATGTGTAAAATTAATTAGTATTAATGTTTTGGCAATAATAGTTGTGTATTGTAAACCAAAAGAAGACCTTAAAAATATGTAATTATGAAAATAATAAATATTATACTTCCCAGATAAGGTAGAAGGTAAATTTCTTTATTGTAACACGATGGTATCCATTAAAGAAATAATTTAATAGTTGAATATTTTATGATAGATTTAATTATATACTATATTTATCATAGGGGTAGCAATGTGGGTCGGTCTGACTCGTTTCGATTGTCCCACAGTTGGCCTACAAAATAGGGGTCGAGTTGGCCCACCCTACTTTAAAAATGTGAGTTGAAAATCATGTCCTATCCCACATAGGTTTTGGCTAGTGTTAGAATTGATGCTCCAATATTTCACAACCAAGAGGGGGGTGAATTGGTATTAACAAATTTTGCCCAGTTTTAGCACTTTTGAAATTGTTTTGATAAAAACCTTTGCTTTTGAATCAATTGAAATAGTATGGTTTGATGCTTAATGTATGGAGCATTTATACTATGACAAGATATAGAGAGAAAGAGATAAAGCACACTGAATTTTTATACTGGTTCGATTCTTAAGAATCTACATCCAGTTCATCTAGCAAACCACAGTTAGAGATATTCACTATATCACAAGAATTTCAAGATTTACAAATACACTTGATAAATCTAAATTATAAGATAAAGGAACACACACACAAGGCATCCACACACTTGCACAACCACACAACAGCAAGGCTATTACACACACTTGCTTTAATAACCAAAAACAGCAAGGCTATCACACACACTTGCTTTAACCAGAAAATAGTAAATCAGAGAGTTTCAAACTATATTTAGAACACAAGAACACAACCTAAAGATTAGATTGAGTACACCTTTTCCAAGTTTGAATTTTCTTCTTCTTGCCAAGCCAAATTTGATGTGTCTTGATGAAATTCTCAAGAAGATCTTCCAAGATAGCTCCAAGAACCTGTTCCACACTTTTCTTTCTTTCTTTTGATTGCACAACCTCTTTTAACAGCAGGTGCAGAGTCCGTTTTATAAAACCAGTTGCTGTCAGCACGAGCCTAATCGACTACATTAGTTGGCTAGTCGACTATCGGGGCAACAAATTAACAGATTCAGGATTTTACACACATAGTCGACTACATTAGTTGGCTAGTCGACTATCGGGGCAACAGATTAACAGATTCAGGATTTTATACACATGTCATGTTAACCATCGTCATGCTATGTCATGTTAACCATTGTCATGCTATTATGGACATCATCAAAAACATTTCAAATACATTTAATCAATTTAGTTAGTGGGCCTGCGAGACGATTCACTTTTTTGTTTATATTTTGTATGAATATGCATTTTAGGGTTGTCAAATTGGGGATAATGACGACAAAAGGTCTAATTTTCTATAGTCTTATGCTCTGCGACTTTGGTGGATTGATTGGAAGTCTGGATAATCTTGGGCAGGTGATCCTTCACTGTTCACCAATTCCTACTTCCCAGGTTCCTATATTTTTCCACCCCATAATCGAAAACCTCGAGAATCTGATAAGTCCAATATGAGGTAATTTTGAGATGAATTTGACACTCTCTTGTTTTAATTTTAATGAATTTCTATATAAATCACCCCAATTTAGTCTATTTTGCAGTTTCAAATACCAACATAGAGTCAAAGTGGAAAAAAATAAAGAAAATGGATGAATTTCAAGCAATTTTGGGCAAAACTGACATTAGTGCTTCTGAGCGGTAGAGTTGAGGCTTGAACCTCAAACATTAGTAAACCCATTGTAAAAGGAAACCTCAAACATTGAACTTAAGGCTAAGCCATGAAGACTCCTTCTTTAGAAAGTTATCTCAGGAGCTGCAACACCAAAGCATAAGGCTTGAGCCACAAAGGAAACCCACCTATGAAAGAAACCACTACAATTGGAGCCACATGTGCGCTGCTGAGCATTTCCCTGGACAATTTATAAAAGAAGAGTTGCACCCTAGTTTAGAAAAATTTTTTGTGAGGGTTCTTTGAAATACTCTTAGACAGTTTCTATAGACACTTTCCCCTATACTTAGTAAACATTATTTGAGGGTAAAAGAAGGGATGACTCTTCCATGTATTGTATTGTTCTCATCTAGTATGAGGAGCTAAATCTCTTTAAATGTTGAAGCAAATATATAAGCCCTTTGAAACTTTCTTGTATTAGTATTATTTTATTTATTAAAGTATGTTTTCATTACATGCTTGTGAATTAGTTTATGCTTGTTGATCACTCATCTTATTTCCCTAACTTGGGATTGAGTGGGAACTGGTTCCAAGTTGTGGTCCAACTAATTCTCCTCCTGCTTTTTTATGTTAGGAATAAATCTAAGGCTCTAGTTGGATTCTTGATCTTAATGCAGTTGATTCATTCAAGCAGTCACTAAGAAATCATACTGAAGTTTGATGATCTTAGGTTCTAGGTGCTAGGAATGAACCTAGAGTTACATTTAAAGAGAACTCCCAAGACATGAATGATTATATCTATATAAATATTGTCTAAATCAATACAAGAGAGGGACAAAGTGGTGAAATCCAACTAACACATATTTTTACTTTTGAAATCAACCCTTACTCAAATTTGTTTTTAATCCAATTTTATTACTTTAGATCAATACTAATTTTCACATTAATTTTGTTTTCATATTTTCTATGCAATTCAACCACTGTTTTATTCAACTCAAACTAATTATACCTTGTGTTTTCTACCAAATTCTTGTGGATATGACATTTGTTGTACTATAAACTATCTGGTATACTTATTGGAAAATTTGATTACATTGGAACGTCAACAGAATCACCCTCTGCTTCCATTTGGGTGCATCTCAATGTTCAATTTCCACACCTCTCTCTCTAGGTTCTTCGTGTTCTTATTATGGGCAATGTAGGATGTTTTTATGGCTTCCGATGAGACAATATGCACATATGAGCAAAGATGAATTTGACGTTAGCGGCGATAGCAACGACCTGCTCGTATGGCATCACAATCTCGAGAAGCACTCCTGCAACGAGTTCTCCTTCGTTGTCGTGCAGGTCAACAAAGTGATAGAGGTATTGCTTTCGACAAGAACATTGTTTTCACAAACATTAATTTGTTTTCTTTAAAAGTATAATTTTAAAACATTATACATATCAATCTACTCAAATACCGAGACAGTGATTCAATTGAAAACTAATCACTAAAATAACAACAATAAACAATAGAATCAAAAAATAGATAAATAAAAAAAACTTATGAGAGACTAAAATGTTAAAATATTTGCTAACAATAACAAGAAACAAAATGTAAAACTTCACCGGGACCAAAAGTTTAAAAATTACGCTTGTCAGTGTAACACATTGATGTGTTTTCTCATTGAACACTTTTTTTCTTAACTATGTCAGTAAACATTGGCGACAGAACAAAAATACAAATTTTATAGAAAGTAAAAAACAGAAATTTCTCGATCATATAAAATTCCTGAACTTAGTAGGATCAAAATGTTATGAGTTTTAAAAAAATCGAGTGTTATCTATCACTTCACTTAAGTTTGTAATGTGTGGTTCCATGCGTCTTTTCAAAAAACTTCATTCTGAAGATTTAAACTAATAAGATCTGATCCAAACTTTCATTAGAAATTAATATTACTTTGACTCAAAATCTTAAAATAATTCAAAATCTTAAAATAATGAATTTTCAACATTTATAACATTTCAAAATGCAGCCTAAGAATAATTAGTGACATGGAATTCCTAAAGTAATGCAAACAAGAACTGGTAGCTTTCTCTGTCATTGGTTTGGCCATAACCTTTTTGAAAACAATAAACAAAGTTTTTTTTTTTGTTTCGTTTCGACGAAGTTGAAATCAGCTCAGAGAATAGTATTACCTGGTCATGGATTCATAATTATTATATAGCACGAAAGTTTCAACCAAATCCAGAAATTATTTTATTCTGCGGGGACAAAAATCTACAAATATACCAAAAAATATTCTAAAAAATACAAGGCAAAACAATAATAAGGAACCAGACTCTTGGAATCTTGTGCCGAGGACAAGTAACCGTATGAACAGAGATATCATTTACCGTTTTCAATTGAACTTGTCTCATATGTTTGTTGCTATTCATAACGCAGTCTGAACATTCATCCTCAACACGCGACACCAAAGTGAAGTTTTAAACTTTTTACATCCTTAAAAACATGACACACAATTCACACAACATGTGTTTCAAATACCACAGTATGCCTTGATCCGAGAATCAGATTTTAAGGCTTCTTGGGTGAGAAAGAAACGTAGGTATCCATAGTGGTCAAGTGGTTTATATCGTAGAGGATGTTCCTCATCAACTAGCTTCTCTTCTGGTTCCATTATCTTACCAGCATATGAAAGTAGTCCCATTGAGTATCTCTCTTTCTTTGACTTCACTATAACTCTGTGTTCACATGCTCCTATTCTTCCATTACTCCATACCTGTGCCATCAAGTTTTAATAATTTAATAGCCAAATATACTAAAGAAAGAGAGTGTACAGTATACAAAATTTTATTTACATAATTATTAGCCTAATTATTAGGCGAGCTATATTCATCTCATTGGGACTAGAAATTAATAGATAGTCCGTTAGCAGTCCGATTGTAGGTGAAATAGAATGTCCAAAAAATCTCGTTAGGATAGGTTTTAACCTGACTCTGATACCATGTTAAAAGTATGTTTTAAGCCTAACTCGACCTCACAAATCTAGTCAATGTGGATATTTCAACGGTCTACTACTCTTTTATTGTTTACAAGTTAGGTTTAAGAGTATATATGTAAAATTAAATATTTGTAAGCAAGAAATGGATATAGATATGTTTTAGAAGGAGAAGATTGAAAAAAAGTGACTCACCATCAATGCATCACCACCCATTACCAAGAACAAGGAAGGTGAAACACCCACTTCAAACCATTCCCCATTCTTCAATTTCACTCCCAATCCTTCTACCTTCTGATTGAGTATAGTTAGAAGAGCAGTGTCAGAATGAGGAGCCACTCCCAAATTGCTCTCACCCTCTTCAGGTATTCTGTATTTGTATCCTCGAAGAACATATTCAGTTGATTCAAGTAAACATTCAAGTTTCTTCCTCTCCACTCCATAGCTCTCAAACATCATTCTCTTCACAATATGATCCAGTTTCACAACTTGCTTCGCATACGAATGCACACTTTCACTACTCAGAAAACCAAAATCCAAACGGTTAATATATATATCATGCATGCCAAGAAATTGTAAACTTTTTTAATATACTGGTTATCCGTTTCTTTTTCACTTATACTTGTTTAGTTTTTTCCGGATTGCACAATTGTCCTGTAACAGAGATCAAGTAAATCAGATCATAATTGATGAGTGTTACACCTTTAAATAAAAAGTTGTACCTTAACTAATGTTTATAATTTTTGGTAAACACTCTATGCTAACAAGTTTTTCATGAAATATAAAGATAGTTACCAGAAATTATGATTTCCTTGTGGCCACATAACATGTGTGAATTTCTGGCAATCCTGAAAGCTGAGTGGATTCACGATACCTGCGGATTCATATAAAGGAATCTGAGGTCGCTGCCCAGAGTAGCTGAAAATAGGTTTTTCAGTGGTTTTCCTTCGTTTTGTTTCCGTTGAGAGGTCAAAAAAATTCTTCATTTCTGAGTAAACAGAGTCATATGTTTCAAAAGTGATGTTATCGTAGAGTGCCAAGAAAGCACCATGATCCTCAAGTGCACTACGCACTACTTCACAAGTTGAAAGCCATGGATGTGTTCCAGGTTTCAGATTTTGGTTAGTGAAGTCTACAAGTGGTAGCTCACACTGTGTTTCGGATCCCATCACCCTTTGGACTTTAAGCTCCCAATACCTATAGATTTTGTGTAAGATGTTACATATAATCCAGTTATCACCATTCATTTATAGAAGAATTTCATTTGGACTGTAAATAAGCTATTATGAAATGTTTTACCAAACACTTTTTATTGAAAAAAATAATTTATAAGTTGATCAAATAAGGAAGTAACTAACTTATAAGTTTTACAAAACATATTCTATAATTAATTTTTTGTTTCAAGACTTGGTTGATCCTTTGAGGTTTTAATATGAAAGATATAGTTTCTTCTAGAATAGGTTGTTAAGATTATTTCTTTTAGTATAAAAAGAAGCTTGATATTATATATACATTTTAAAAAAAAAGTTTATGGCACAAAAAAAGTACATAAACATTATATATATATATATATATATATATATATATATATATATATATATATATATATATATATATATATATATACAGAGAGAGAGAGAGAAATAAAAATTATAAATTTATAGATTATATGACGTGATAAGAAGAGAGAAATTAAAAAAAGAGTATGTAATACCGGTGAAAGAAAAGGTAAATGTGTATCATTACTCTTATCTTTTAGTTTAGTTGTGTGATTCCTAAGGATTTGATTTTGAAGATTTGCATGAATTTGAAAGAGATAATTTGCAGGGATAGTAGAGAAGATGAGAGATTTGTGCATAGAAAAGATGTGGGTGGATTTAGTGTAGTGTGTGATTTACGTAAAAATCCTTGCTTTTATTTACGTAAAAATCACTTATATGAAAAGCTTGGATCGATTCTTTGGATGATAGGAAGCATAAAATTGATTATAGAAAGTGATGAAATTGGATAGATTGTATATGTATGAGATCAATTATGATTGATGCATCTACATGATACATTTTGGAATTATTTTATAATAACTAATAATAAAAATTAATTATTATTATTATTATAATTAAAATGTTGATAATAATATTCAAATTATTATTTAAGAAAATATAATTAAAATTTGTTTCTACAATTTTAATTTCATTTTTTCAATTTTAACTTTTTTTTTCTAATTATAAATAACAACTTTAATTCAATTTTAATATAATTTCTACAATTAACATTTAAATTTATATCATATTTATCCTTAAAGATAAAATAGTAATCATTTAATTTTATCTATTAAAATATTTTTTTTAATCTATCATACCAATCATATCATACAAAAACTTTCATCACAAATCAATTCAAATCAGACTATCTGTCCATTCAAACAAACAACACCACAATTATTTCTTTATCTCTTTAAATTAATCGACTTACTCTTTCTCAAATCCTCTCCCGATCTAAACACACCATTAAGGTTGTGCCTAATAACTAGACCTAGAAGTCAAAAAGAGGTGCCTAAGGTTGGGTTCTCATGCCTAATACCACCTTCTTCCTTTGTAATTTTGTTCACTTCATAAAAAAATATGTTATATGAGGACTAAATATAGGACAGGTCGACCAAATTAGGATAAACTATTTCTTTTTATCCTTATTTTTTTTATTCATCGGCTTAAAAAAATGTTGGATTTTTGGGATTTTAATAACATTTTCTATAATTTGAAAAAAATAGCTAAAATTGTTTAAATATTAAAAAAAAAGATAATTTTCTTTTTCATAACATATCGATATGTTCTAACAAAAAAATTATAAGATGCAAATTTTAAATATAAGATTTTGGTTTATCACCGAGATGTTCTTAGCCAATGATTAATTAGTTATGTAAGAAATACACCAGAGTTTCTCATGTGTGGTGGTGCACATTATCCAGCTTTTAAAAGTAGATAATAATTGATAAAAAATTTCCTAATTAAATTCAAACGAGTATTGGCAGCTTTCATTGTCATAGTCTTTTATAAAAACAAGAAATTAAGCTTTTTTTTATGGTTATTTTACAAAGTTGACAATTGATCAGCTCATCAGAGAATATTTCAGTATTTATCAGGAAAGTTTAAATCTAATAAATAAATTATTTTAATGTGTGGGGACAAAATCTACATATATGCCAAAAATATTGTAAAATTATGGAACAAAAGAATACAATTAATGAGACAAGAGTATAGATTGGGCATTTTATTTATCATAAATATATCCCTCACAATCAACATAGATATCAATTACCCTTTTCAATTTGTCTCAATGTTTGATGTTAACATGTACATTCATTTATTTTCTTGCTAAACCATAATGATATGCTATAGTTTCTTTCCTTTTTTTCTTGCCTAGTTTGGTCGATATTAAATAATATATAGAGAGAGAATAACTCAATAAGTAAATATTCCATGGTTTTTTAGTTTGATTGTAGTAGCTAATTACAAGGTTTTCAGTGATCTTTATAGACTTTTATTGTATTGAGAGGTAAAATAATTTTTTATATACCGTTCATACGAAAACAATAACAAAGTATTAAGAAGTACAAATTATGTCTTATCCAATTTTTGAATTTTTTGGATGGATACTTTTTTATCTTGTCGGGTATGTCTTCATGTCCTATTATTGGATGAGACATTTTGGAAGTTACCTACAAAAAAAAGATTTCAATGATCAAGTCAGCGAGAGTTCTCACAAGTCATATCTTAGTTTTAGTATTTAATGAATTACGTATATTTAATTGTTGGGGTTGATCTGTATTTATAGAATTATTAATCATGATATACCTGGCTTTTTGGGCTGGGCCTTTGTTTGTCTCATTGGGCCACTCTTTGGGCTTGTATGGGCTTGGTCTAGGTCCAAATGTTAGGCTTATGCCTTGATACTAGAAATTCAACTGTTATCTCCTAAGTTTGGAGTAGACGGCTTTTATTCGCATGTAAGTTTAAAGTAGGCGACTTTTGTTGCTATGTACATATTGTCTTTCTATATAGTTGACAAATGATTTATTCAAAGTAGGACTATAAGTTTACGACTAATACCAAATATTTGTTTATGTCGGTCGTATCCGCCTAATATAGTACATATACTAATATATTTTTTCCACTAATGCCTCTTTGTAAAGATTTTGATACTAAATTAGACATACAAGTTATGACTACAATGGAATTGATCTATGTACGGTACTTTCTTATCTTAATATTATTATTTAGGAAGGTAAATTTATAAGTTTTAATAATTTGAGTTAAAATATTATTATATATTTATATTTTTTAAATATAGGTGAATGTAAATTTTATCTTAACCAAATTGATTTAGAAATACTCCATAAACTTAAAATTTTACTAGAGATGTTAAAATGAGTTTCAATCCGTGAGCCAATCCAGCTCACTACGGAGTCAGATTGGATTGAAAAAAATTTAATTTTTTTAAAAGTGGGTTAAACTCAACCCGGCTCACTTAACCTACGGGTTAAAAGGGTTCAATTCGGGTTGAAGGTGGGTTGACCCACTTAACCCACCAACATTTTTTTTACAATTTCCTTTTAACTTCTTTTAATAATTATTTACTACTCCTAATTATATATGTTCACAATTCATATTTTTAAATACTAGAATGTTGCTCAATAATATTTGAATATACGTTGATACTTTAATCTTTAACTATTATCTTCATAGAAAATTATTCAGCAACCGTCTTATAAACAATTTTTTCTAAATTAGCATGACTCAAATGTGTAATATTAACTATCATTGCTTCTTGATTTTACCGTGATTGTCATTTCATGGATTGCTTAAAAAAATATTTAAATATTTAAATACTTAAAAATAAATAAATAAATATTTTTTTATGTGGGTTGGTGAGTTAATCTACTTAATTCACCAACTCGTGATGGGTTAAATCAGGTTACAAAATTTCTATCTCACCATAAAATAAACTGAATTAAATTCACTCATTTTCAACTCTCGTAAAACTGAGTCCTCTCACTCTAACATGTCTAAATTTCACTTACGGTGAACGTACACCAACCAAAAATAAAATGAAATTGTATAATACATTAATGAGTGCAATCAAGTTTTATGAAATTATTTATGAATCACTTTTCTTTCAAACATTCCGATTTTCGCTTTTCACCCTCTTCAAATATTGGATATTTTCTTAACACGAGTACCGATTCTCTGATGTTATATTAAAAGTTTTGGAAATTTTTATACTATAACTCTTTAATTGAGCATATATTTAGGGATTTATTACTAAATCATTCTAAATCAATTTAACTCTAAACACATTCTAAACATTCATTGCTTTTATTATTTTAATTTTCACCTTTTAAAATACTTTTTTAAATAAAAAATATATGTCTATTCAACCATATATCCTCTGTGTTTGATATTTAATTATTCAGACCTACAAATAAAATAAAATAAAATCTGTGAATAATTAAAGTTAGTGTTATGATGACCTTGAGGACCATTAATAATTATATGTATATAAGATATTGACAAGATTTGTTGTGTTTGATATGGAAAGGATGAAGAAAAGTTTGTATTTTGTGATTGAACTTATTTGTAGTGTTGCCTTTAATCATATTTTTAAACAAAAAGAAAATGGGTCCTTAACACGTAACGTTCAAATTATTTGGATGGCAACTTCGTTACACAATCACTGATAAATATTCCTGAACCACTAAATATTGTTACAAATTAAGATGATTATCGATTAATTCATTTATTTATTTCACTTTACAATAATTCGAAATAAAAAAATAAATCTCCAATAAATGTGTAACGTCATGTGTTATTATTCTACGAGGTAACCGAATATATTTATCTGCTTTAGTTTAATTCAACAATTCTAACTTTAATTTGGATATAAGATCTTAATCCTTATCAATGAAATTTAAATTAATACTAAAGTCTTCCCAAAACTTAAAAATGAGTTTAGTAACGGTTTAACATCGTCATTTTCAAGCTGTCATTAAAAATTTATATTAAACAAAATAGTCAATAAAAACAACCTTAAAATAAACCAAATATATTTCAAAACTATACAAAGTGCAGTATATTTTCACAATGTAAACTAAACTTAAAAAAATATTAAAGATAGATAGAGAGTACAAGAGACCTTGTAGAATGAAGATAATCCAATAATAACATTAGGCAACACAAATAAAATCAAGACATGTTAGTGACATTACAATCAATGGAGCTTTCGAGGGATAACCAATGACGAAGTAATTAGGGGTGGCAATGCGGGCCGGCCCGCCCCGTTTAGGCCCGCCCCGCATAAGGCCCGCATATCGCGGGCCGGCCCGCCCCGTTTAGGCCCGCCCCGCATAAGGCCCGCATATCGCGGGCCGGCCCGTCCCGTCCCGCACATTTTATGCGGGCTGCATACTCTGGCCCGCCACGCATACACGTTGGCCCGCGGGCCCGCGGGCCGGCCCGCTTTTTTTTTTTTTAATTTTTTAATTTATTTATTTTTTTTATGATAAAACTTTCAATGTTTAAAAATTGGAAAATTTTAAGAAGTTCACAAAATTAAGTAAAGACTTTGGGGAATTAGATGATAAATTGATAATTCAACATTTTCATCATATTCATACTATGACATACACAATGTATTCTTTAAATTTTAGCACATTAAAAATTACATAATACTTGTCTTTTCCAATTATACAAGAATTTGAAATATTAATGCAAGAGTCCATAAAAGAAATAATTAATATACACAAGTACAAGTTTTTTTTTTTTTTTTAAATTTTATGCGGGCTTGCGGGCCGGCCCGCGCGGGCCTGTGGGCTCAATATCCTGGCCCGCCCCACGTTTTTTTTGCGGGCCTGCGGGCCGGGCCCGCGGGCCAGGCCCTAATTGCCATCCCTAGAAGTAATGAATCATGATACAATTGTAGTGAATACCCACAACAATGGTGGCACAAGTCTATATTATCGATGCAAGGACATATGATAAACAAGGAGGAAAGTGGAAGGAAATAAGAGAGAAAAATGAATGAAATATGAAAATAATTCGTATGATGATGATTCTTTTCAAATTATTGCCGTAGAGTGATAATGTGACTTTGTTGTAAAGTGGAATGGACGAGAAGAAGAGGTTGTGTTTGAATTGTTTATATTGTTTGACACGTTTTTGTTTTAATGTTAAGTCAAATACTATTGTGAAACGCGCTTGAAATGTCAAATAAACTTAATAAAATTTGATTAAAAAGACTAAATCCATGTGTTTCGAAAGATGAATGACTAAATTGGTTCAAAGTTTCGGAATGGACTAATTTCAAAATTTACTGAAAGTTAAAGGACCAAAAACATATTTAACCCTTAAATATATCTAAACTTAAGGAAAAATGTTAGCAAAAAAAAAATAATGATAAATTTTACTTGAATTAATTGTGAAACGTGGTGATTCTGTGGCCTCCTCTGAATTTAATTTGATATTAAAAGTATGTGTTTTCAAGATTAGTTAGTGTTAGGTTTTTCGAGGAAGAGGTTTACTGAGGGATACAATAGCAATGAGATCTGAGTTCAACCACATAAGGCATTGACACCATATAAACACCAAACCTTAAGACAATAAGTTTATGGGTTTTCGTCCTTATATGGTGTTCTACTTTCCTCTTTTATACCCAATGTGAGACTTAAACTCACACTTAGATTCCCAACAGTTAGTTTAAGAATTCAAATTAATCTAACTAATGTAGAAAATCTAATATTCGAGTTAAAACTAATGAATTATACAAAATTCTCATTAAAAATCTCACATAGAAATAAGAAAATTTTAACTTATATATATAAAGATAATAATGTGGGATGGGTCATGAGGGGATGGTTTGCTAGTCCGCCTTAGGCCTACCCCGTATAACTTGACGTCCCTTACAAGCCCATGACAAAGTAGGATGGACTTGTCCACATAGTATAAAACAAAAAAATTCACTATATTTTAATCTCTAAATCTTTTATTTTCTTATCTCGTTATTCATTCACTTCATGTTTGAATCTCTAAGCCATCTCTCTTGCATTTAGCATTGGTTAATTACTATATTTTTTTAACTTAGACAATAGTTTATTTTTATATTTTTTTACCCAAGAAAGGTTTAACTTTGACATATATTTTGTGTAATGTTAATTTTATGTTTACTTAGCTTATTTAAATTTATATTGTCAATAGCAGATTCATGAAATGTAACAAAGATGCAAAACATTAAAATAAGATTATTGTTAAAACATTTATATGTGTGTTTTTAAGATTTTGCTAATGCAATTGGCCCGCAAGTTTGTTGGTCAATCATTATATGGCATATAATGACGAAACTAGCTTGCAATACTCCATAGCCGATCTTGATCATAAGTCTTGGAGGGATCAAAATAATATATTCAAAGTTTAGACATGTTCCAAAGATGTAATATGAAACCCTCTGCCATGTAATTATTTTAATCTTAAAAAAATGGATCACGATCCCTCTCTAATCCAACAATTGGATCATTAGTATCATCCTTCAAAATAGGTGAAGAATTCAAAATATGAAAAGAAGAAGTAAATTTGTCTTGTTTTTATCTTCATTGATATCTTCCTTTTTATTATTTTTAAAAATTGAATCTATTCTTTTGTTCTTTATCCATATACTTTTTTTTTTAAGTTTAAAATTTGTAATTTTTTTTATCAAAATCTAATAAGAAATGAAGAGACTTAATTATTAAAAAAAAATTATGATAATCAAGTCACAATTAACATAGTCATGAAAAAATATATAAGACATGACTTTTCCTTTTATATTCATAAAAAGTTAAATCTACACAAAAATTATTAAATTAATATTTCACTATCAAGTGAGACAAATAGAGAGTTATTCCTTCTATCTTCAATAATTGAATAGAATATACAAGAATAGAAATAATGAATTTGTGTCTAAATTCATATTTTTCTTCAAAAACAAAAGAAAACATGTCATAGTAGAATACGTGAGAAACTCATAGATAATAAAAGAGAATATAGAAAAAATATCTTAATAATTTGTTTATTATTTATTATATTTAATTTTATGTTTTATTATTTATTAACATTAGATGTTATCTATAATTATGTATAAAGATGATTCTATCTTATGTCCACAATTACTTCTTCTTGATTTACCATTTATAATATAATTATTTATTTATTTTTAAACACTAAAAGTTATTTTTACTTGTTTTCTATAAAACTATTCTAACAACTATTTATATTCATTAAGAGTTGTTTTCTTTTCTTTCCTTCCTTTATTCCATCCTGTTTTTAATAAATGTAAATTTACTCTGTATATCAATATAGTAATATTATAATATTATTATTTTCTAATATAATATCATATATATATTTAAAAAATATATAACAATAAATAAATATATATATATATATATATATATTTATGCTAATATTTTATAAAAGAAATAAAATTTTACTTAATTTAGTTATTAATATAATACATATTATATATAATTTAAAAAAAATTAAAAATTTAAAGGGGGCCATGAACCCCTAGAGGAACACTAAGTTAGTTCCACTGACAATAATAATCCGAGGTGGGCCACTTAAGTCCGTCTTTTTGCAAGCAAAATGCAGACTGAGCTAAAACATGACCCGTAAGATTTATATAAACGATAATCCTTAATTTTTTAAAAGTCAATTTGTAATAATAAGTTAGACTTTAATAATTTATAAGAAAAAACATCTGAAAACTATGTGTTTCGGTGTTGATCCTTGTCATCAATCAATTTTAAATTAATATTTTTATCTCAATTTTGTTTTATGTATATTTGATATGAAAATCTCTTTAGAATAGACTAATTCTTCGATTGTTAAAGGTTTAGGTTCATAAATGCTGGTTAATCAAAACCACGAAAATATGTTAACACTATGGTATGAGAGCATATGATTTATAACTATATTTTACAATATCAAACTGATAATTGTAAATATTAAAAGTGATAGTTGTATTAAATTGATTGGTGCAAAAGTTTTATTACATTTAATATTTATGGAGGTGTCATAAACATTTTTCTATCAGTGTTAATGACCTTATGGGATGAAAATAATTATAATTTTCAGCTATTCTGATGTGTTTTATCTATAGAACAATGACACAACATCCAGTATAATAAAAAAAAGGACAAATTTGGCATGATATATGAAGATGAAGAAGGGGACTTTGTATTTTCTGATTCAACCTATTTGAGGAGTTAATGATTAATGATAATTTTCAAATAAAAATGGCCTTTAAGATGTAAAATATAAAATTATTTTGATGGCAACTTCATCACACAATAACCAACAAATATTCCTGGACCACTCAATAATTTTACAAATTAAGATGGTCACATGATTAATTCATTAGACTTATAATAATTCGTAACAAAAAAATTAAATCTTCAATAAATCTGTAACGTCATGGCTTATTGTATGAGAAAACGAAATATGTTTGTCTTTTATGGAAATAAATTTCTTTTATGAAAAAATCATGCTTAGCGTGTCTCCGTGTAGGATACATATATATAATAAAATTGAAAATTTGAGAAATGAAGTATCTATGCATTAAAAAAAATTTAATTAGTCGGATTGTACCTATTTTCATCTAGATGTGTTAGTTTGGTATCCATTTTTAAAAAGATGTCAATTGAGTCTCAATTTTTAAAAAAATGTCTCAATTAAATCTTTTTCAGCAAAAAATTATTAACACAGTTAATGATATTGATATTTAAAATGACTTACAAAATTAAGTATTGATATTTATATTAAAATTTAGTGGTAAAATACATGAATTAAGTTAATGGCTTTAGTAATTTTTGTCTAGAAGGAACCTAATTAAAACACTTTTTCAAAAGTTGGGACTAAATTGACACATCTTTAAAAGTGGATACCAAACTGACATATTTAAACGAAAGTGGGTACCATCCGACTAATTAAACCCTGAAAAAACTACATTAGTTCAACAAGTAAAACTACAAATTGGTTATAAGATCTTATAATTTACTTTTTTTTTTATCTTTATAATTTATTCCTAAATCTCAAAGCCTTCGGAACCTTTGAAGTATAGTTTTGCAGGAGACCTCAACAATTTTTTCCTTACTTTTTCTCTACAATCAAATTGTTTATAAGTTCTATTAAATGCTATAAGCTTTAGGAAAAATGAAAATATTGAATTTTGTGTAATTGATGGATAGTAAGACGGATAAATAAGATAATAATAAAAAATTATAATGTGATGAGTTATGTTTAGTTATTTTGTAAACTTGTTGATACTTTTTGTTTTGATTTTGTTTGTTGCTTAAAAAAAATGTCATATATGAATATGTAATTTTAGAAACACAATCTTTACTCTATTCAGAACGTTACTATTTCAGAATAGAAACGTAAAATTACTATTCTGGAACATTTGAAATAGGTTTAATGACACGCAAAGTCTTCGTTTTGGTTAAGAAATCTCAATTGGGTCCTCAGCTTCAAAATTGTCCCAATTGAGTTCTTAAGTTTGAAAATATGTATTAAATAAACCATTTCCGTCAGGTACTGTGAAACGACATTTGATGTTGCTATGATGTAATATTGAACAGTACACGTGTAATTTGTTTATAAATTTCACTGTTGTTGACGTGTATATAGGAAGAGGCAATGCTTATGACTTTGCCCTAACAATTGAAGAAAGAAAAAGTAAAGTAGCTATGTCATTTTCAAATTCGTCTGGATCTTGCACATGTGGGGGGAAGCAATCTAGTGGTGGGTCTGATGGTGGTCGTTCATCTCACGGTGGTGGATCTTCCCATGGCTGTGGCGCAAGGATTTTTGCTATTAAGCCCATGTGCTACTGTGGTCAGACAACTGTATTGAGAACAAAAAAAACCCTTAAGAATAGGGGCAAACAATTTTGGGGATGCCCTAAGTTTAAGGTAAGATGCGGGGAAAATTCATTTTTTGTTCAACTTAAGTTTTCTGGCATGAAAAAATGATAACGTGATTGTGGTATTTTGTGGAACAGAGTGGGTCTCAAGATTTGGGTGGTTGCAATTTTTTCCAATGGTTTATTAAACAGGAAATCGAAGAAGAAGTGTGTGTGAAGAAAAACCTAATTGATTAAGATGTGGTGAAAATGGAAGAAAGAGATGTGGTGAAGATGGAAGAAAAAGATGTGGTGAAGATGGAAGAAAGAGATTTTGGAGGGAATAAAGTGCTGAAAGTAGAGAAGATTGAAGAAAAAGATGTGGTAAATATGAGAGAAAGAGATGGTGGATGGATCATAACTAGGAAACTAGATGAGGCTATAGTTCGTTTGCAAAAGTGGATGAAGTTGATGTTAGGGATGATGGTTGTTGTATGCGTTATGAATGTGATAGTTATATCACTGTTATTGTAAAGACCTAACGTGTTGTATGGGGTGGTTGAACTTTTGTGTTATTTAACGTTTTCAAATGAATGAAACAAATTTGGTTCTAAATTATGTGTTATGAGTCATATTTTTTGTATGATAGGAAAACTAAAGTTCGGTTAACTCATAAAATTAGGTGCTTTAACCGTCATCCTGTCAATGCACTAAACTAAAAACGCACCAAAATACATAATCAATCATCCTGTCAATGTTTTGAATCCAACAATTTCACTTAAACATGAAAGTACACAAAAATACATAATCATTCATCCTGTCAACCCTTTGAATCCAACAATTGTACTTAAACATAAAAGTGCACCAAAATACATAATTATTCATCCTGTCAATTCTTTGAATCCAACCATTGTACTTAAACATGAAAGTGCACCAAATACAATACATTAATCAAAGCCCATAAAAGAGGTATCATAACAAATGTAGAAAATAAAGGCATCCAAACAAAAGAAATGCCCACAAAATAAAGGTCTAAAGAGACCCATCCAAAAAAAAAGCCACTTCCAGTACACAACTGCATTTGGTGTGAATCAAATAGGACCCCTCCTTGGCTTCAATTTTCCCTCATTTGTGGTGTGGGTGTAGGTTGTCTTGATGGTGCTGGATGAGGTGATGGTCGTGGATGGGTGGAGGGAGTTGATGCAGTTCGTTGTGGTCCAGATATTGTAGCAGCACAATTGATTGAGCCAGTTTGGGTAGGTGGTCCTAGCTGCGTGGGTTGTCCTGTCTGCTTGGATGGTCCTGCTGCAAATTGTGTTGATTGAGACTCCTTTGACTGAGTGTTATGGGGGCAGAATGTTCTATTGTGTCCAACACCCCTGCACACAATACATCTTTTCTTGTAACCTCCCTTTCTTAACTGAGTGTCATCCTTCTTAATCTCCCAAGTCTCTAGTCTCCTCTTCTTTTTAGGCCTTCCTGGCATCACTCTTTTTTTTTGGGGAAATACATTTGGATATGGAGTTCTTTCCCATGCTTGTTGACCATTGATGGGGTAGATGATAGAATTGTAAGTTTCTTCATATGTGGTCTTTCTAAACCAGTTAGACATGAAGTCCTCTCCATTTAAGTTGAGAAATTTCATTACAGTAAGTGCGTGACAACAGGGCATGCCACTAATGGCCCACTTTCTGCATGTGCAGTCCCTTTTGTCAATGTTCACAGCAAACTACTCTCCAAGTTGAGAAATATGCCTAACTTCAAATAACTTATCTGCTGACCACCTGATTTGTAATAAGAACATGTTATGTACAAGTAAGGAGGAAAAGAAATAACTTAAAGCACAATGTGGACCAGATATTAAAACTGACCTTGGTATCCAATATCTTGTTAACCATGATTCCTTATCAAGCCTATTTTTAACTTTTGGGCAGATTGAGCCTTGACGTGATTTGAGCTTTGTTCTGTTGTATGCCCATCTTTTCATTATGTAAACTCTAATGTCTTCCAACATGCTAATGATGGGCTTACTTCTGGTATGAACTATTGCACTATTGAATCCCTCACACATATTGTTCACTAATGTGTCACAATGAGCTCTTGAAGTGAACCTTGACCTTGACCAAAACCTGTTGATTACACTAAATTTTCAAAATCAATTCAGGAAACAAAAAATACAAAGTATATGGAGGATGACGTGCCTTTGTGGAATTGCAATCAAATGTTTGAAAGCATCCAAATTGACCTCCTTAATGTTTCTCATGTGGGCCTCCCAAGCTTGTGGATATGTGGCTCTTGCAGCCTTCCACATGAGTTGATGCAGTATTTTCCCTGGAAATTTTTTTCTGAAGTTGGAGTATAAGTGCCTGACACAAAAGCGCTGGTCCATTCCTGGTAAAAGCTCTTGTATTGCAGGTAACAAACCCTTACATGTCAAAAATTAAAAGCATTAAAAATCATATCATGAAAAAATTGACTAAAATATGAGATAAATAAAATGAAAGTTATAGTGCAATTCACCTTCTGTTGGTCCGAAATAAAGGTGCATGCTGCAGCCACTGTTTCCCCACCTATGTCTTCAATGAGTAGCTCCAAAAACCATGACCGAGAGTCCTTATTCTCGACCTCTACAACGGCATATGCAATAGGTAATATTTGTTCATTACCGTCTCTTCCAATTGCTGTTAATAACTCTCATCCATATTTACCTTTCAGGAAGCACCCATCTAACCCAATGAAAGGCCTACAGCTTGTGAAACTATCCTTGCATGCCTTCAAACATGCATAGAATCTCCTGAAAATTAATTCACCATTTACTTCCTCAACTTTGATCTTCACTGTTGACCCTGGATTGGTTCTCAAGAGCTCGTATGCATAGTCATAGATTCTCTTGAATTACTCTTTATATGAACCCTCCACATTTTTTGCTGCCATTGCTTTAGCCCTATACGCCATATTCCTAGATATTCCTATATTCCATTTTTTGCTCACTTTCTCATGCATATCAGTAACTTTCATATGTGAATTTTCCCTAACAGTTTTTTCCATGTGCTTACTTAACCATTATGAATTCATCAATTTTAAGTTGAAATCTCTGCTATAGGTATGAACATCAATTATTTTCCTTAGTTGCCATGTGTTTATGGCAGACATGTATGCACAATAAGCATACCATGTGCATTTTCCACCAGCACCCACACATTTCATTGAAACTCTCTTCTTATCATTCTTAACAAATTCCAAATTTTTCCCATTTTGAAGTGAATAAGTGCGCATGGCATCTGTGAACTCCTTCTTCTCAGTAAAAAAAGTTCCTACTTCCCATTTGAAATCATACATTTTTTTTGGCATACAAAACATTGGAAACCTACCATAACTTTCTTTATCAAAGGTATCCTCCTCACTATCTGATGCACTACTTAACTCATCAGAATGCCACTCATTATCAGAAACAGGACTGTCTTCAACACTATCTGAATCACTTTGCTGATGTTTCACATTTTTCCTAGAGGATCGTTGTGGTTTTTTTCTATCTTTTGCCTTTGCACACTCATCATCCTGCTGTGACCCATTTTCAACTTCACATTCAATATCACCAACCCACTCATCTTCCATATCACTGTGAACTACACATTCAATGCTAACATCAATTAGTCCCTCATCACTACAAGTCTCAGATTCAGTATCCTCTTCCAGAAGTACATCATCAACATATATATCATCTTCCTCCTCTTCTTCACAAACATCTACATTTTCTTTTCTACCCTCACTATCATCCTCCACCTCATGTTCACCTCCACCCATACCATCCTCCACCTTATGTTCACCTAAACCATTACCAGCTCCCACCTCTTTATCAACTTCACCACCACATTCAAACTGACCATCCTCTTGTATATCTTCTAATCTAGGTTCAGCTTCAATTTGTATATGCTCCCCTTCACCAACACACCCAAACTCGGTACCTTCTTCTATCTCTTCTAAACCAGGTTGAACCCCCTCAATGGCCTCTATTATCTCTGGTTCCGTCATCTTATGTACCACATACAAGTGCACTACACCATTTAGCTTGGCTAAGTTAACCATATGCATAGCACCCTTATCATTTGTTAAAAGTTCTAACCTATCTTCCAGCACTGACCCACCTCCTAAAGAGTACCATAACTCCTTAATATTGACGTGTCCTAACTCTTTCAGTCCACCTACAATCTCAAAATAACTCCACCTGTCCGAGTCACAAAACCACTCTGTAGTTTCCCTTTGAAAGACCAGTTTCCCATTATCATGACATACAAAACTTCCACTGTGGTGGACCACAACTTCAAAGCGATCGTCACACATATCACCCTATATATACATATATACCCACAAATCAATTAAGAAATTACAGTCCCTACCACACACACTGAAATGGGGGACCACAATGAGAAAATATTTAGACACCTACGTGGGAGACAAAAACCATAAAAGAGAACCCCACCACCACACCGAATATGGAAAAACAAACAAACTTTACACACAACCAACACACTTAAACAACATTATCCACCAACCAAATCTTACGCAAAACAAAACAATCACAGAATAAAGTGCACCTCCTACAAATTCTTCTTCGATGAACCACGAACGCCAATGAAAATGACCCACCAACAAGTGAAACCCACGAACGCTACAACAAATGCCCTAATCTTCCACCCTACCCACCTTTTCCTTAGCTTCGCGCTCCACTGCTCAATTCCTGCGACATGAAGTAAATAAACCCTAACTTCAAATTTGTGGATTTGTTAACTTTCGAGATTACCAGCCAACGTCGTTCCAATTCTTTTCCTTTTTTTCGTTTTACAATTTTTATTTTCCACGTCAGTAAAAAAGTCCAACGCAAACTGTCTACTATACATCGTCGTTAAACATTTTAACAGTGTTGACGATTTGCCCTTATTTAATACAATTTTTCAAACTTAAGGACTCAATTGGAACAATTTTGAAGCTGAGGACCCAATTGAGATTTCTTAACCAAAACGAGGACTTTGCGTGTGATTAAACCTTTGAAATAAAATGTCGAGGGTCAAAACAGGCATTTGAAAACTTATGAGAGTGCAGGTAGCAAATAAGGGGGTGCTAGAAGCAAAAGTCGAAAGAAAGAATAACTGCGTTTTATAGGCTTGGCTATGTAGAAATAAGAAAAGATATACTTTTTAGATTTTGGATTAAGGTCTAATTATGTAAAATTATAATTTATTTTTATTCTAACTTGTGATATAATTTAGTCGTCAAATTTTGAAAATAAAAAAAAAAATGTAGTTTTCGTAATTGTTAATTTCTTTATATGGGATCAAGAAAATGTTGTCATGAGTTGTAATAATTTTCTTTGTTCCATGAATGTCCTTCACATCTGTCATATTCTAATTTTGGTTAGCCATAATTGGTTTGAAATTTGAAATACAACTATATCTCTTATGTTAAACTAATTCACTCAATATTTCGCTGTTAAGTTGTTACCATTAACTTTATTAAACAAGAACACCCATTGGAGAACACTTTCAAACAATGTCTTAGGGTTTGGTAAAGTATCGCATGACCCAGAAAAGAGAAGAGGAAGAAAGTTTTGATGTTTTCTTGATGTGGAACAACCTAATTTGTTTCGAAAGATGAATGATTCTTCAGGAAGCCTTGAAACAATGAAGGGAAATAATGCAAGTGAGATTGTTATTTGTCCCAAACCAAGAAGAGTTAGGGTTTTTCCAGCAAAGTCATTAAGATGGAAATGTTGGCAACAACAACTTATAGGTTATATATTTTTTCATATATGATTATAATTATAGTCATTGAGAGATTGTGGTTCTATACGGTTATACGACATTAGTCTTACACATATAAGACCTTAGACACCACTTTTACACCAAAACCTTAAGGCAATGTTGTTATGGGTCTTTATTTTTATATAGTGTTTAACTTTGTCTTTTCTATCAAATGTCGAATTTTGACTCACACTTAGACTATTACCAACAACAACAAGGTGAAGAGTTCAATTCAAAAACAGGGACAGAACATTTAGACATGAATTGTTTGATCCAAGACAGAGATGTTTCGTCACTCCCATTTTTTCTTGGGTCGCCTCCTGTGAGAGTTGATAACCTTTGATCCAAGATGCAGAATTTAGATATGAAAAACATGTTATTCAGTTAGCATCTCCAATTTCATCATCATCTCCTTCTTCTGCTTCATCATCTTCACCTCTGAGAAAAGGTGGGTGTGTGAGAATGAGTTTTGGAATCAAATCTGCTGCTGCTGTTAGAGTAGTAGGGTTTGATTGCCATGTTGGAACTTTTGTTTGATTCCTTGTACATAAAAACACCAAGGATTCAGGGAGTTGTTCATACTGTAAATACCAAATATGGTTTTGAAAAGATGATCATCATCATCATCTTTTTTATTTTGTTCATGTGTGGGATACAACAAAATCATTAAAACAAAGGGAAGAATGAGAATTGTAATAGATTTAGATATAAACATGCACATATTCATAAAAACAAATCTACTTCTCTTATATTTTGTTTATCTCAATTTCGGTTCTTAATTAACAAGCTTAATTTTTTATCTGTTGTTTTTCTATTTTACATAAATTATAATTCAAATATTTGATTCTAAAACTCGGATTAAAATTAATGACTTACCATAAGAAAAAGTTCGGATTACATAAAATTTATTGATAACAAAAAAAATCTATCAATAAATCAAAATTACAAGTAAATTATTGACGATTAATATTTTATCAATAAAGTATTTGTTGATAAATTAATTTAATCAATGGATAAAATTTATTGATAATTACTGACTACGAAAATTTGACAATAATTATTGATAGGTAAAATTTATGATACGTATCTGTCAGTAAATATATGTTTGGTAATTATGACAAATTGGTAAATATTACAACTTAGTTCTTATTTTTTAATAATTTTTTTATGTGAGATATTTTGACACATTCCATAATCTCATCATATAGAATCAAGTTTAATGATAATTTATATATATTATTTTTGTCAATTATCTTTTAAGGACAAAATATTTAAAAAATTCTAGGTTTCAAAATAAATAATACATCGAATATGATTATTGATAACAATATTATTTTCAATAAACTTGACTTTAGAGTAAGAAATATATATGTTCTAAGTAAATTTTGGTAGAAACATAACAATTTAGACAACTCATGAATATCTTATGATAATATATTTTAATACTCGTATAGATAAATAAAAATGTTTTGTCACTCATAAAATATCAAAGACACGAAAACAATTAAATTAATAAAAACATTCTACTTGGATAAAATGGTGAGATGCATCAAATAGAAAAAAAAAAAACAAAACTATAAAAGACAGAGACATGAGGAATTTGACAACGTATTGATGTTTTTTTAAACTAAAATAAACCCTACAATTGTGTTTTTGAAATGAAAATAAACGTTGGTTTATTAATGTTATCTTCCCTTGGTCCCCTTATTGATTTGCATTGGTCAAAGTTCAATGAAATGGACCTTCCAACCTCACAGAATTATATTATATATGGTTTTGTTAGGTTTCCCATATGACCAAGAAAGAAAGAGCCAACGCATAATCAATTAATGCATTTTCTTGGATATTATATTATTACTATTAAAATGAATTAGCATTTGGCAGCTTCATTAATTGTAATTAAAATTCAAATATTTACAATAAAACCAATATTTTGTTTGAAATCATGATTATAACAAGAGTGGTCCTAAGTGTTGATTAGTCACTGAGGGACACATTTGGCTATTAATTTCTAATTCTATATATAACATTATGAATTTGGGACCACAAAATCAAACAAATAACAAAGAGAGAGACCATAATTCTATAACTAAAAATCTGGGACCAGAAAATGAAACAAAATTGGTATTGACATCAATTCAAAATAAAATATATAGAGAAATAATTCTATAATATTAAAATCTGGGACCAGAAATCAAACAAAATTGGACGTATATAAATATATATACACGTCCAATTTAAAAATTATCGCACGAATAATTTTCTTTAAATTGATGAAAAAAAAAATAATAGTTATCTCTATTGACGACAATCGAAAATTACAAAAATGATTGAACACAGACGTGAACCTTGATAAAATTATATTTCAAATAAAAATTTAGTTAATTTTATCCTATCAACATTAGATTGTAAGGTAACGTAAGTAATTGAATTTTATTTTAATGAATAAAATATTAGGTAAATCAATAATTTAAAATATAATTATTCTTATATTTAGTTTTTTACTATAAGAAAAAAAATTACAACTTTACAATCATTTTAATAATTATATTAATTTTATTTGAATTTAATTAATATTTAAAATAATTGAGCCCGAGTGTAATATTTAATAATTGTGAGAGTTGTATAATTATGAAGTGTATTTAAAAAAATAATAATATCTAGAATTTTAAATTTAAAAAAAAATTAATTAATTATTAAAATTAATTTTAAGAAAAATGCATATAATGGTTTTTAGAAATCAAATATATGTTTAATTATATTAATTATTAATAAAATTTAAATAAAATTAAAATATTTAACATTATTATAATAAATATAAATTTTTTTATTATACTAAAAATAAGATTATGGCTACTTGAAAACAATATTTTATTCTAAAGTAATTTGATTTAAAAAAATTTACAATCGCTTTACTTTAATATATAATTTAATGTATATAGTAAGTTTCTACTAATTGATACCGTTATCATAATTCATAATCCAACGTACTCATATCCATTATCTGTGGAAAAATGATAGTTATAGTACACTATTAGCCAATACATTTTTTATATATAACTAAATTGTAATTTATATTATTAAATTTTAAGTATATCATAACAGTTTAATTAAATTAAATTAAATTATGCATTATATTTTCATTTTTCATTTTTTAAGTTCAGAAAAGCATTTTAAGATGAACCAATTAAGAAAATTGAGATATAAATAAATAAAAGATTAATGTAACATATTTATTTTTTTAATATGAATTAATTCATATATTAAATATTGTTACAAGCATCGAACTTTAATAATTTTTTTCTGACACAAACTTTTATAATATTTAACAAATCTATATTTATTTATTTTTATGTGATATTAACTTTATTGTGTAGGTTAGGTTGCCGTATTATTTAGTATAAGTTAGCCACCAGAATGAACCTATCATAGAGTGGTTTGAGGTTCATTAGAAAAAAAAATTTGTATATGATTAGAGCCTTGACACTTTTAACCATTAAAAGTATTGGATTACAAATTTTTTTATGAAATAATGTTTAATTTTGTTATTTTTAGTGAATGTAAAAATTAAGAAAAATAATTTTTTAATAATTAAATTTTGATAATTTTCTCGTGACATCTTCGCTTTTAATTTTTTTTGTTTTTTTTTGAGTTCGTAAGAAAAAATTATAAAATTTCCATTGTCAAAAATATAATTGTACAAAAATTAAACATATCGTGGAATTATTAACATATGAGGTTATATATAGTACTAGAAATCTTAAAAAGACATTAGAAAGATGATGGAAAGGCAAAGTGTGTGTGAATATCCTCTTCCTGTTGTTGACTTCTCCGATGAAAACATGAAGCCTGGCACTGATACATGGGTTGCAGCATGCGAAATGGTGCGGAGAGGATTTGAGGATCACGGTTGTTTCCTAGCACACTTCGACAAGGTTGGTCCAAACCTTATCAACTCCGTTTTCCATGCAATGGAACAACTCTTTGGTCTTCCATTGGAAACCAAAAGAACAAAAACCAGTGAGAAACCCAACCATGGCTACACTGGACAAGTACCCACATCCCCTCTCTTCGAATCCTTCGCCATTGAAAATCCATCCAACATTCAAGATTGTCAGAAGTTCTCAAACATTATGTGGCCAACAGGAAATCATCATTTGTGGTACTTATAATCAAACTTTCATCTTTGTGTCTGGTTTCTTGATTTTTTTTATCCGTAAGAAAAATTATATTTCAACTCTCATTTTTTATTTTCTGATGTGGCTTAATGTGAGTTACTGATTCTTTCAAAGAAAAAAAATAAAGGAATAAATGATGAGAATAAAAGTGGAAGTTGTAGTATTATTGTCATATCGATAAATATTAGTTATTAGATTTTGTTAATGAGTGGAGTTGAACTCACAACATTTCCTATTCTCCTTTCTAAACTCACCAAACCAATCTTATCTTAAGTATTTTGAGAGAGAATCACCGGAGAGATTTATAATACCAATGAGATATGAGTCCAATCCACACATAAGGGATTGATACCACTCTTAACCCAAAACCTAAGGTTTTGGGTAAAGAGTGTCATCAATCTCTTATGTGTAGGTTATGCTCATATCTCATTGGTGTTGTATCTTTCCAATGATCTTCTCTCGAAAGATCCAACAATGGTATCAGAGCCAAAGGTTTGTGTGATGATCAACTCAGACGAGGCCATGTATCGAAAGTCTTTATGACAAAAGGTCAGCGTGTTCCGTGTGTCCAGTTTTGTGAATGGCAGGACAAGGAGTACAAGTAAGAGGGTACTCGTGGCATGAAAGCTTCTGTTCGAGAGGGAAGTATATATCAATGTGAAGGGACTCACACTTGATAGATTATTGAGAATCCAAGAATGAGTTTAAGTCTCACATTAAGTAAATATAAGAAAGTTGAAGATCATATAAGAATGAAGATCCATAATTTGATTATCTTAAGATTTTGGGTTAAAAGTGGTGTCAATCCGTTATGTATGAGTTGGGCTCATGTCTCATTGATGTTGTATATCTTCCAGTGATGTCTCTCGATAGACTCGACACATCTTATTTCTCTAAATTTTAAATGTTGTTAATTAACTAATTTTTATCTGTCTTATCAGTGAAAGTGTGAACGAGTATGCGAAGTTATTACAAGAGCTGGACCGAAGCGTGAAGAGGATGGTGTTTGATAGCTATGGCCTGGAGAAGGTGAAATGCGAGTCGTTCCTGGAATCAACCGATTATAGTTTTCGAAGCTACAAATATATGATACCTGCGATGGATGAGAGCAACGTGGGGGTCAATTCTCATACGGATTCAACCTTTATAACCATACTGCATCAGAGAGTCGATGGATTGGAAGTTAAATTGAAAGATGGAGAATGGTTTCCTATTCATGCCTCACCTTTCTTTTGTGTCTTGGCTGGTGATGCATTTATGGTAAGCTTCTATCATCACTAAACGAATATTTTGGTTTCTAAACTTACAAATATGATAATTTGATCGAAAAATTTTAATTATTTGAATTAGAGTGGTGTCAATTTATAATGTGTGGGTTAAAATTATATTTTATCGGTGTTCTATATTTTGTAGGTGTGGAGTAGTGAAAGGATTCGAGCTTGCGAACACCGTGTGATACTGAAATCAAAGGTAACAAGGTACTCTTTGGGGTTGCTTTCATACAGTACTAAGATGGTGCAAACATTAGAGGATTTAGTCGACGAGGAACATCCGATACGCTATAAGCCATTCGACCATTATTCGTACGTTGGTTTTCGTTTCACAGAAGAAGCCATAAAGTGTACAAGTCGTATCAAAGCTTATTGTGGTATTTAATTTCATGCAATCTATGTATCTTAATTAGTTGATGACTTTTTCATGTATATATGTTATATGACATGTTTAAATGAATCTTATTTCATTCCGTTCTTACATCTTAAAACGGTCATTCATTATTTACACTACATTTGATATCATAAGGTTGATTATATAAATTCATTTCAACAATTAAAATGAGAAACTCTTGGAAATATAGTTATACTAATCAACAAATAAATATTAATTACTACAATGTCAACTATTAAAAGAATTTAAAGTTTATATTGAAAGTATAGATTTTTTTTTTCTTAAGTTGGCTTTTACCACCCGTACAGGAAGGAGATTTGACAACGGTTCTTTTTCTCATTTTATCTCGGGTTTGAAATCGAGATATATTGGGACGAGATCAAAAGAGATCCTTTTTAGTCTCGATTGTCACCCGAGGCCATAAAATTTCTTTTATGTCTCGATTGTAAAAAATTCGAAACCATAAGGTTATTTTCTGCCTCGGGTCATAGTGAACCGAAGCCATACTATTTTTTAAAAGTTTTCTTTTCTCGTTTTCTAAAACTATCATCAAAATGCAAACTGCAGAATTACTCAGATCATCGTTGTATTATAAGTAGTTCTTCAATATCACAGACCAAATACAACACATGGTACATATGCAGCACATTTTAATCATGGAAATGCCAATGCCGCAACAGTTTTCTTCAGCGGGCCTCGTATTGGACAATTGCACAAAAAACACTATCTTAAGTACAGTACATAAAAATCATGCAGCTAAAATGTGCAAAGTTTATATTAGATATGATAATTTTTGCCAAGTCCAAGTAGTTCTTCCAATGGATATGCCCAAACTTGTGTCTAGCTATTAACAAATCATTTTCATGATGCTTCATACTCATTAACACTAGAACTGAGCGAAAAAGGTGAAGAAAAGAAATGTTCACTTGGAGTTGGAATATGCTACGAAGTACTTCCAATTCTGAGATAGAATAAAATCATCTTTATAAAATAGTCCACACCACACTTTACTATAATCAAATTCTCATAAAATAATCAATTAAGTTTTGAAAATTGTTTACAAGAACAAGTGTTTTAGAAAAATTCAAAAAGGAAAAAAAATCCGCTAATAAATGCTTTCTCAACTTCAAATGCTCTATTCAAGTGCTCAAAGAACAAACTTATAAAAAAGAATAACGCTCAATTACAAACACCTCTATATATGCTCTGCGACATACAAGTTTTCAAAAATCAAAAAACAGATTTCAAAAGACTAGACAAACAAGGCCTTAGTTTGTATAATGTTAAACAGGACTGAACCGAAGAGCTAGAAACAGAGAAACTTGTTTTAAAGCAACACTCATCTCTAAAATTTCACTAAAACATTATAAACAATCATAAATGAAAGAGAGAATTTCTAACAGCAAAGAGGATCACTGATTAGTTCTAGTATTTGAATTAATGAACTTAAGTGAAGAAGACAAAAACATAACTCCGCAAATGTAGCTGACCGGCTCAGGCTGAGAATCCATTGGTGATTCCCGCAAACTATAAAAGAAGAAGGTTCTAGGCTTTAGGTTTCGCTTCGAACCTGATGCTGAAGGAGGCGCAAGAGACTCGCCGGAGTAGTGGCATAGAGCAGTGAGAATGTTTGTCGTCAAGTGGTGGCTGTGGTGGACCGTGGCGAAGTGGTGCGACGGAGGGCGTGACGGTGGCGCAATATGGTTGCTTTTCGCGTGCTGTTCGGTGGCGAAGCAATACCGGTGACGCTAGCTTCGTGGTCGGAGACGCAATCGGCGATGGAGGGTAACGGAGGACACAATCGCGACGGAGGGCGACAGTGGCGGAGAGAGAACGCTGCGTTCGCGAGAGAGAAGATGAACAGTGATGGGTTCGCGAGATTTGGGACCCTAAATAAACAATATGACCTCGGTTCTGTAAACACCCAAGACATAAAGTGTTATAGGCCTCGGTCCTGTGCCACCCGAGGCCAAAATATTTGTTGTAAGTGGCAATTTTGTATTACTGAGGGACACTAACGGGTTATAGGCTTCGGTTGGTGAATAACCGAAGCATAAAACAAGTTATATGCTTCGGTTGGATAAAGACCCGAGACAAAAAGGTTAGAAAATTTTTAAAAATGTCACCGCCTCCTTATAGGTTTCGGTCCCGTAATAACCGAGGCTTATAAGACGAGTTAAAAACCAGAATCTGCACTGGTGTACCCACACAGAAAGTTCTGATTCCAAGTCAAATTATACTAACCAATATTAGAAGTGAGAACATTTTACATTAATGACAAGATGATCTGGAATTTAAAACATGAAACACCATTTTTTTACGTATGTAACACCTTTTTATGTTGGTTATGCATATTAAAGGTATTTTAAATGTCAACTATAGGGCCATCACCGATGTAGAATGTAACTTGTGTTTTAAAACATGAATGCTGGTTTTAGGTTATTATGAACTTGTAAAATTAAAATGAGCAAAATCTATAAATATACAACTACATTAGAAACCAAAATTTGTATTCAAATAAATTATTATATAGTTTTACAATTTTACAAATAAATTATTATATAGTTTTACAATTTCCAAACTTTCAAGAATACCATAAGAAGATCACTAATTATCAACGGACACAATTCGTCAATAATAGCAAAAATTCGTTGATGATTTGAGTTTACGAACAACAAAAAATTCATCGATAAAATGATTATCAAGAAATTTTACTGACCAATTGCAAAATTTGTCAATAATTATCAATGATCGCAAATTCGTTGGTAGTTACAGACGATCACAAATTCGCCAATAAATATATTGATAATTATCAACGGATTCTAGATGTCAATGAAATCTATCAAGAAATGTTGTGCTTCGGTCTTTTTCTTTTCCTTTTCTTTCTTCTTCTTCTTATTCCTCTTCTCCCCCTCCACCTCTCCTCTCCCTCCATTATTGTTGTCACGTTCATCGTCTTTGGCTCAGCATCCTCCTCCTCCTCCCCTTCCTATTTCTCTTCCTCTCTTCCTTCTCCTCCACCCGTCTTCCAACTCCAACAACAACCATTGTCACTATCGTCATCAACTCTAGCTTCTTCTCCTTCTTCTCTTTTTCTCACCCACCCCTTAATATATAAAAAAAAATCTCATCAAACTTTGGTGAGAGATTTACTAATTTTACCAACAAATTAATGGATGAAAAAAAATATATTGGTAACACATAATAATTATAAATTACTAATGAAATTTACTAATGGAATCGACTATTAAATATATTACCGACAAAAATATTTGTCAATGATACAAATTTTAATTTATCGACGAATTCATTATTCATGGATATTTTTGTCAATAATTTTAATTTTAATTTTTTTTTATAAATTTGATTTTACCAATAAATTTATTTTTGTCATTTAATTTTTAACAATAATAATGAAAATTCTTGTAGTAGAATTAGGTTATTCATCCATTCCTAACATCTTCGATTGTTTTCACGCTCAGTAATTTATTTTTTTCTCTAAATATACTTGCAACATAAATTGATGGAGGAGTATAACTTTGTGACATATATATGTAAATTGTTAAAGTAATAATAAGACATTATTTTATCCACCTCCAACGAACAATGATTTTTCTTTTTCAATAAAAAACAATTATCATTCACCATTTATAAAAAAACTGTATAGAAAAAAACATAGTATACAAATAAACTGATTGTTTTGTATTTATATAAAAGGCAAACAAATATTGTTAGTTTCTTATACAATCATAACACTAGTGCAAGGAAGGCAAACGACAACGGTTATTTTACACTTTTGACTTCGGATTCGCACCCGAGACATATACTGTCGAGGTAAAAAGACTCTTGTTTATGTCTCGGTTATTAACTCGAGGCAGAAAAAGTAGTTACTGTCTCAGTTTCCTCCAACCGAGATCTAATTGTGTATCAAAAATAAAAAAAAATTTCGACGGTGCAGCGGCGGTGGAAACATGTTTTTCACATCATATAGTTATTTAAAAGTCTTAATGATAATATTGTTAATTAGCTGATAGTACAAACATGTTTTGTTAGTGTATATATGGTTATTATTTAAAAGTTTAATGCCCAAAGTACTAAATAATTAATTATAATTTCGAGGAATTTCTATGTGTTACACCTAATTTTGTCTACACTGGAATTTGGATAATAAATTATCCCTAACATGTTCATCATCCCGAGTTCTCGAATTTTCTATCCCATGTCAAATCCATACATGGATTCACTTTCACACTACAAGCCAAATCAAGAACACGTAACAGAGAAAATACTAAAATCACGCATGAGAACCAAAGCGCAGTGAAGCTCTTTCTAAAGAAAAAACAACATATGAAAAACATATCACACACCACAATAAGCTTTCATATTAGCACTGTAAGTGAAGTTTAGCAATCCAAGATGATGAAAGGGCTTATACTGCACTGGGTGTTCTTCATCAATAAGCTCTTCAGGCACTTTCAGAATTCCTTTGGAGAATGCAAACAGACCAAGAGAGTACCTTGTTTCATTCCCATTCATCACAACCTTATGATTAGGGGACTGTATTCTGTCATTGCTCCAAGCCTGTATTATTAAACTTCTCCGGTCACAACATAGCACAAAATATTTCTCCACTTTTTCTCCTTAATTGTTACAAACAATTAGTTTGATTTATGTAATATCATAATAACATGAATTAAATATGTTTTTAGTTTCATATATAAATTTAGATATAGTTTTGTTCTTCAATTTTAAAAATTAATAGGTACTAGTAAGTCGGACGTCTCATCTTTCCAACTTTATTACGATGGAAAGACGGGATAATCTTAGGATACCCTGACCTCGTCAATGAGACAGGAAAAGGCAGCAAGAGGCCTGTTTTCCGAGGCATAAACTTGTTGCAATGACACAGCACATTTAAGTAAAGCGTAGTGAACAAGAAATCAGATTTCCGGACAAGCCTGATCACCTCCTTAGCAAACAAGTGCGCTCCGACACAGAGCACTTTGTTGAGACCATCGGTCATTACCAAGATGACTCGATTAAGAACCATCTTAAGTAGTGGAAGTTCTTTTAACCTATCAGGTGAAATTTTTTTGGACATGTTAAATAGTATTTCAAATAAATATTTAAATTATTTATACTATTTGACACGTTTCAACTCAAATATTAATTTAAAATATATTTTAACAAATAAGAAAAGAAGTCATTAAATTAAAAGGACTGTATTCATTTATTTTAACATCTTTATTTTGGGTTCACTTGAATTTCTCGAATCATTAAGTTAGAAGTGTAAAGGAAGTAACATAAATGAAAAATATGGCTTAAACAAGTGTAAATTTGTTCTGACCATGAGTCCATCACCAGCCATGACGACAAAGGAAGATGTTGAAGAGAAATCAACATGAATCCAGGCACCATTCCTTGTCTCCACCATGAGTGCATTGACATGATTTTGGTGAAGAATTGTGGTGAAGCTCTTGTCTGTGTGAGCCACAAGACCCAGTTGAGGCTCAACCTTTTCTGGTGCTGTGTGTGCCAAAAGCCTAAGTAGATAACTTGTAGAGCCAATGTATGAGTCATAGTACTCTGAAAGACCATAACTTTCAAATATCATTCTGGCCACCATACGATCCAATTCTTCTGCTACCTTTGCATACTCAAATATATATTTACTACATAAATCCACAACAAGGTACTAAAACCACTTAGTATATAACAATGGAAAGGGTTAAATAAGTTCTTCTACCTTCAAAATGAGTCCTACCAAAATTCCTACTTCCAGTTTTTTAATGTCTTTTTACCTTATATATGTTTAATGAATATACTAATTTAATTTTGACAGTGATTATATCAGTTTCTAATTAAGAGTGTTAATATATATATATATATATATATATATATATATATATTTATTTATTTATTTATTTATTTATTTATTTTTAACATGATAATAGACTTTTAAGTAATGTAGGAGTACTGGACCCAGAATAAATATTTGGGTCTTGAAGAGAATAACATGATAATTAAGCTTTGATATCATCGTATTATATCTACTTCAACTTTACCATTTATATCTCTTTTATATATAATGATTTTGCATATAACCAATAAAAAGTACTAATTTTGAAAATACAAAAAGTTTATCTTAATAGTTATTAATACCATGATCATGTAAAACAATTGAGTGAAGCAAGAAATTATATGGGTGTGTACCAAAATTGATGATTGCCTTTTGGCCACATTTTGTGGGCAAAACTTTGAATTCCCTCTAGGGTTGTTCCCTCATCTATTCCCATGCTTTGGTGGAGGGGAATCTGTGGGAGTTGTCCTACGTAGCCTTTCAATGGTGAACCCTCATATGTGTTTCTTTGTTTGGTTTCATGTGAGAGATCGAAAAGCTCCTTCATGGAGCAGAAAACACCATTTTCGAGCTCTTCACAAGCTTTATCATACACAGCTACAAAACATCCATGTTCTTCAAGTGCTTGCCTCACACTTCTGCATCTTTCTAACCAGGAATCGCTCCCTGGCTTCGAATCTTCCATGCTGAAATCTAGAACAGGAATCATAGGATGTTGTTCTTCAGAACCCATTGTTTATGATGTCTGTCTTAATTATTTGTTTTGCTAACTAGTTTTGAATACTGCTTCAAATTGGATTGATTTTGAAGTTTCAACTCAATAGAACATTATTTACGTTCTTTTATAGAATAATAATGTGTGTATCCAATGTGATCATTTCCAAACAGCAATAAAGTTGGGAACAGCTACACATCACTTCAAACTAAACACTTAATTGAGGCATAAAATTTCACTAATATGACAAACTAATTAAATTAAAGAGTTTTTCTAATATTATCCGTATATGTTAAAGCCAAAAATGTCAATTTATATGTATATGAATATTTTTTAATCTTCTAAAATATTATATATATTAATGAATTATTAGAGTGGTCCTGAGATTCCTCTGGACTATTAGTCAAGATTAAGTTATATAATGATATTTTAGTAATTAATAAATTAATTGCTTTTCAGTCTTAGGTAATATATTTTGTCCAACTACGTAACTTTTATTTGTATGGGTGACAAAGACTAAAAAAATAAAAATTATTTGACAAGTATATGGAGATTTTACTTTAATTTTCAATTGTAAAGTTTAATTAAAAAGGTGTGTTGTACGTAGCGTTGAGTAAGAATGAGATAAAGGAAATTAACTAATTAAGTAATGTATATAACTTATACGCATAGATTGAAATAACTTAGTCTTTTCTAATATTTCATCTATGAACACTAAAAGCATTTATAAAATACTAATTTTTCATATATTTGATAAAATTTCAGCATTAAAGATTATATTATAAGGAGTTAATATATATCAAGATTATACCATTATCACTACAAGAAAAAGTAATATTATCTACTACAGAAATCCGTATATAACACACAAAATTCGTAGGTAAAATAGATTTACCTATGGATTATCTACAGACAAAAATTCGTAGATAAATTAGTCGTAGCAAATTTACGTACGGATTTATCGGTAGGTAAATTACTTACCGATAATTTATCGGTAGGTAATTACCTACCGATAAATTCGTAGGTAGATTTTGTGTGTTACGTACAGATTTCTGTGGTAGATAAGACAACTTTTTCTTGTAGTGTGATAGCAAAAGAATGTTTTTAAAACTGGTTGTTTTTTAGTTTTTTAACAATTGGGTAAATTTCTTATAGAATATTTCAAAATTTTAAATTTGTAAAATTTGTTTAGTTCATGCATTACCATCTTTAACCAATATAAAAAGTATATTTTATATTTTATATATATATATATATATATATATATATATATATATATATATATATATATATATATATATATATATATATATATATATGATATCATGACTTCCAAGTTTTATTTTTGTCTACCAAAACTAGGAATAATAAGAAGTAGGAATAGATACGAAATAGTGTCATTTTCAGAAAAAAAAACATCATCACATTATTTGTCTCGTACACGTGTAATATTTGCAAAAAGAAAATACATATCAATTATTTGTAGTAACAAACACAAAGGGTTCGCATTTTTAATTTTTAATATTTATTTTTAAAATACATATTAATTTATAGATCAATAATATTTATTTTTAAAATATATATAATAAATTTTAAAATAGTTGTTAAATAAAATAATTGTTAAAGAAAAATTTTTAGAATAACAATCAAAATAAAATAAAATTAGAAAAAACAGTTAAAAAAAGAATTATAAAATAAATAATTTTTGAAATAATAATTAAGAGTAAAATTAGGAAATGAAAATGGACACAAAAAGATGAATCTTATATATTATTATAGATATTTATGAGATCCATCGATTTTCGTGTATATATATATATATATATATATATATATATATATATATATATATATATATATATAACTAAAGTTATTTAAAAACAATATCTTAAAATATAAATTCAGATGAAAAAAATTAATTTTTAAAATGCCATTCAAATAAAATTGCACTGTTAATGTAAATATACTTTATCTTTTATAAAACCAAATTTAAACTAGTTGCACCACAACATATAAAAAAATTTAAATTAATCTTTTTAAAAATAAGTTCAAATTTTTGAAGTCTAAATACAAAAATATTAAATCATATTTTAAACAACTATTCAAAAGTTAATATTTATTTTATTAATCAAATTATTTTGATCACTTATTTTATGAAAACTTTCAATCAAAATTCACTAAATAAATATTCATGGATCGGGTACATAATAACTAGAGATGGCAAATAAACTCGTCCCCGTGGATATTATCCGAATCCGTCCCCGTTTTGACGAGGAATCCCCGCATTGGGTATGAGTATGGGAAATCCCCGACTTTTTCAGTTGGGTATGGGGATAGGTATGGAGATGTACATATCCCCGCCATAATACTCGTCCCCGCCATATCTCTATTCTCGTTTAAATTATTAAAATATCTACAATTAATTAAGTAACCATATATATATATATATATATATATATATATATATATATATATATATATATTCTATTTTTTGTTTCTTTTAATTATTTGGTTTGTCATGAAACTTATTCGCATTTCCAAAATAATTTTTATCTTATCATAATCTTTATGTAATTATGTTAAAATGATGTATATTAATTAAAAAAATTTATGCTCACATTTGAATATTTTTATTTTTTTTAATATTTTTATTTATTATATATTTTCCTTTCACATGAGAATGTTTATACTCTCAATTTAAGGTAATATATAAAAAAAATTCTTTACTTATTATTATTATTATTAATTTTTGTTTAATTTGAATAACTCTTTTGTTTCATTAAAATAATTTTCGTTATTTTTCAACCACTGAGTATATATGTTGATATTTGAAAAGTTTTCTTAGTTCTCTAAGATATTTTTCATCTTATCATACCTTAACTATACATTTGATTTCCTTTGTGCGATTTCTTTCGATAGTCTCTCAAATTATTTCTAAAACACACATTTGTTAGTTTTTTAATATTTTTATTTATTGTTTATTATTTTCATCATGTAGAATAATATTTCGATATATTCTATCTAATTATTTTTTATTTTATAACTCATTATTAATCATACTGTAATTTTTTCACTTTAAATTATGTTTGAAGTGGTTAAAATTATAAATATATATATATATATATAATGATATTTAAGAATAATATATGATAATTCAGTACAAGAAAAACATGAAATAGTGACTGATTTAGTCATTAACTCATATCAATCACTATTTTTCGTCATTGGTGGTAGTAGTTGATTTATTGTCTGAATTAGTGATTAAATTAGTGACCAATTCAATGATCGAATCGGTTCTTGATTTAGTAACCAATTTAATTACTAATTTATTTGTAATTTGATGACAACTTTTTTGGTCACTAATGATATTTCTATTTAATTTTAACCACTTCAAACATAATTTAATAATTAGTTTTCTAAGGTATTTTTCATCTTATCACATCTTAATTATACATTTGATTTCCTTTGTGCGATTTCTTTCAATAGTCTCTCAAATTATTTCTAAAACACACATTTGTTAGTTTTTTAATATTTTTATTTATTGTTTATTTTCATCATGTAGAATAATATTTCGATATATTCTATCTAATTATTTTTATTTTATAACTCATTATTAATCATACTGTAATTTTTTCACTTTAAATTATGTTTGAAGTGGTTAAAATTATATATATATAATAATATTTATGAATAGTATATGATAATTCACTACAAGAAAAACATGAAATAGTGACTAATTTAGTCATTAATCCATATCAGTAGCTATTTTTCGTCATTGGTGGTAGTAGTTGATTTATTGTCTGAATTAGTGATTAAATTAGTGACCTATTCAATGATCGAATCGGTACTTGATTTAGTGACCAATTTAATTATTAATTTATTTGTAATTTGATGACAATTTTTTTGGTCACTAATGATATTTCTATTTAATTTTAACCACTTCAAACATAATTTAATAATTAGTTCTCTAAGGTATTTTTCATCTTATCATATATTAATTATACATTTGATTTCCTTTGTGCGATTTCTTTCAATAGTTTGTCAAATTATTTCTAAAACACACATTTGTTAGTTTTTTAATATTTTTATTTATTGTTTATTTTCATCATGTAGAATAATATTTCGATATATTCTATCTAATTATTTGTTATTTTATAACTCATTATTAATCATACTGTAATTTTTTCACTTTAATTTTATAAATAACTTTTATTTACTACAATATAAAAATTTAATGTAATTGCTATTAATATTTTTTTGTCACTATCCAACATATATTGAAGTTCAAAAGATACAAAATCTATGTCAAAATTTTATTATTATATTTATTATTTGTTCTTTGTGTCATTTTGATCAAGTGACGTATTATAACTTTTATTAGTGTATAAAAAAGAGATTCATTAGAATTTAAATAATTAAAGTAAACAAACATTTAAAATATATTTTAATTTGAATATTTGTTTTCCTTTTATATTTTTTTGAAATATTTTTTTATTTTATCAACTAAGTTCATCAATGTTGTAGTTTACAAATTTAATAAATGTTTTAGTTCTCATAAAATTTTATTTGGTATTCTAATCTAAAATGTAGACAATTATAATTTATTTTAAAGTATTTGATATGGAAGAAACAATCATCCTCCTAATATTAAATATTTGATAATATTATGTTTTCTTTACCGTAATTTTTTTTCTTTTATAAAAATTAATATTAGTTAGAACACGGGTACGGGTATGGGTACGAGATTATATCCGTTACCCGGTGGGGATGGGGATGAGACAAAAGTTTAATACCCGTTGAGTTTGGGTATGGAAATGGGATGAATTTTTGATGCGGAGATGAGTATGGGATAACGAAACCCGTCCCCACCCCGCCCCGTTGTCATTCCTAATAATAACCATACCTTCAACGAGCAGGTAATTAAAATGTTTGCAGATATCCATTTACTAACTGGTTATTAATTTAGTCATCAATATCTTCATATATGATATTTTTTCTATCCTTAACCAAACCCCTTGTATTATTAAATGAAATATAGCATCAAGCAATTGAATTATATTTAGTAATAAACTGTTCACATATTTTGTTTTGATGGGAGGCATAATTTCTATAAAAAAAAATACAAATCTTCCTTAAATGATATTTCTTTTTTATATTTCTAAAATTATAAATATGTGTTACTATTGAATCTTCCTCACTTGATGAATAAACCAACCAAGACCACATATTGCGTACAATACGAATGAAATCAATTTCAATTTCAAATCTTACACCTTAGAAATACTCAATATCACACCTAATAACACCATATTATGTCTTTCGGAGGAGGTATTATTGACAATACACCAGATGATTACAAAGTCCGGTTGGCGATTGTTCCTTTTGCCAGTAGGGCACTTCAATGGCACAATGCTTATGTTAAAAACATCGGATTACCCAATTTACCCTCTTGGGATTTGGAGAGGTATGTGATGATCCTATGGCAGAATTAATGAAACTAAGACAACAAGAGTCGATTACCGGAGGAACACTAACTGAGTTGTTTCCTTGGAGGGCTAAAACATGATCTTCAATGATGGTATGCATGTTCCACTCGGTTTCTATACATAAAGCATTTTCCTTGGCAAAATTAGATGAATCCAGCACCCATTCCACCCCATCATCAAAACCATTTAAACATGTCCCTGCCAACATGCCTCCTATACTGCCTAACCCATCTAAGTCATTTGACACTTTCAGACCTCAAACACAAATTACAAAAAGCCTTACCCCAACTTAGAGCTATCAAAATGGATAACCCAGCCTGTCTTACTCAATCCCTCACGGGTTGATCACTTAGTAAGTCAATCCAACCCGACTCACTTATTAACGAGTCAAAAAATTCGAACCCAACCCACTACAAGTTGGTGTGTTAAACAGATTGGCTCACGAGTTCACTTAATTAAAAAAAAATACAATTTTTTTACTTTTTTTAGTCAAAACTAAATTATAATTCTAATTAAAATCTAAATAAATTTTAATACAATCCAAATACAAACTAAAATCATAAAAATACAAATTATCTATGTGTTGGCTAAAAAAAACAACCTAATATGACCCAAATGCAAAATCCAACTTAATAAAAAACACTGTGTGACCATTTATTTGCGGGTTGGTGAGCCAACCCGACTCACCACGGGTTCAACCCAGGTGAGCCGGGTTCTAGGTGAGCCGGGTCAAAAATCAACTTGTATTGAAATTTGTAAAAAAAATTTAACCCAACTCGGCCCGAACTTGTGATAAGCCAGGTTGGCTCGGGTTCCAACCCATTTTGACAGCTCTACCCCAGCTTATATGAGTGCATGACGTGCCAAGGGTTTATGTTACTTTTGTGATGAAACCTTCACTATGGAACATGGTCTAACACCAAAAATTTACAAATTCATGTTATGGAAGTTGAGGAAATGACATAAACCTTAAACGTACATCCCTTGCCGAGGAAATCGTGGAGCACGACACTGTTGACCTGGTAATTTCTATGAATGCTATGAATGGTTTGCCTAGTTTTAAGACTATGAGAATCACTAGTTATGTTAGCAAGAAACCCTTGCATGTGCTCATTGATAGTGGAAGCACTCATAACTTTCTACTTATGAAAAGGAGTTGTTGGCAGTGGTATTTGTAGTTTAGAAATGGAGACATTACTTGTTGCCTAAGAAGTTCATTATTAGAACTGACCATAAGAGCCTTAAGTACATTTTGGATCAGCGATTAACTACTACCTTCCAACAAAAATGGCTTGTCAAACTCTTGGAATTTGACTTTGACATTGAATATAAGCCAGAACGAGATAATGTTGTGGCAGACACTCTTTCTAGAATGGATTGTGAAGATTCAATTGTATGTCAACCTATGTAGGTTCATCAACTCGATTCTAACCTACATCAGAAAATAAAATTATCGTGGCAAAATGACCATTCTATACAGAAAACAATTGTAGAAATCAAGGATAATACAGCCTCTCATACGCACTTTGAATGAAAGCGGGAGGAGTTAAGAAGAAATGGTAAGTTGGTGGTAGGCAAAAATGAAGAGTTAAGAAAGACTTTACTATAATGGTTGCATGAATCAACTGTTAATGGAAGAGATGTTACCCTCAAAAGATTGAAGGTCGTTGTGTATTGGAAAGGCCTCACTAAGGATGTTAAAACTTTCGTCCAAGGATGTAAAGTTTGTCAAGGTTGAGTCGCATGTTGTACTTGCGCACTTGGTGAAATATCTCTTCGAGGTCTTGCACATGCTCTACGACCGTTTGAGATTTTACCACCATGTCGTCGACATAAACCTCCATCCTTCATCCAATCTTATTTTAGAAGATTCTATCCATGAGGCATTGATAAGTAGCCTCAACGTTTTTTAGACCGAACGGTATAACGTCGTAGTAGTAATTCACCTGATCGGTTATAAATGTCGTTTTTGTCCTGTCTGGGGCGTACATGGGGATTTGATTGTCTCTCGAGTAGGCGTCGAGGAAGCTTAACACCTTATGGTCAGATGCTCCATCGATCAGCCGATCGATGCTTGGCAAGGGATATGCACCCTTGGGGTAGGCCTTGTTCAGATCCGTGAAGTCTGTGCACATTCTCCATTTTCCACTCGACTTCTTGACCATCACCATATTTGCTAACCACGTTGTGTACTTAACCTCTCGGATGAATCCTGCTTCTAAGAGTTTCTTGACCTCGCTTTCCACCACTTGCCTTCTTTCCTCTCCCATCTTCCTTTTCTTTTGCGCCACCGTCCGGGCTTCTTTGAAGATTGCCAGTTTATGGGACATGGCCTCTAGGTGAATGTTGGGCATGTCTGCAGTTGTCCAGGAAAACAGGTCCTTATTTTTGCAGATCACATCGGTGACAAGCTTCTCCTCTTCGGGGCTGAGTTGGCTGCCAAGTTTTGTCACTTGTTATTTCGTCTTGTCGATCGGTAGGTCTTTGGTTTCTCCCTTGGGTTCATGCAATCTTTAGTATTTGTTCAGGGGTCAAGATCAGCCATCGCAACCTTTTATCGATGGTGCTTCCTCGGTCGGGAGTATGGGACCATCTTGAGCCCGGCGGCATAGCACTCTCTAGCAATTTGTTGATCAGCGTGGACCGTGCAAATTCCTCCCTTGTCGGCTGGGAACTTCATGGCTAGATGTGGGGTGGAGACAATGGCTCCGAAAGCATTTAAACAAGGTCTCCCTAGCAAGACATTGTAAGACGTGTTAGCCTCAACCAAAAGGTAATGCACTCTTACCTCTCGCCCATCGCGCCTTTATCCAATCTTGGTTCACAAGTTCAGGTAGCCTCTGATGTCTACCTGCTTGCCCAAGAACCCGACAATCTACTCGTTGTATGGGATGATCAGGTTTTCAGAAATATTCATCTTCTGAAAAGTTTTCCAGTACAGGATGTTAACGAAGCTCCCCTGATCCACCAAGACTTTTCCTATCCCGTATTCTACGACTTCGATGGATATGGCCATCAGATCATTATGATCTAGGTCCGACGCCTTGAAGTCCTTGTCAGTGAAGGTGATCGGTAGCATCGTTCGCGCATTCTTTTCCTCTAAATGGACTGATTTGAGAGTTCGAATGTGCCTAATCCGAACGAAGGAACTAGATCCTCCTTCGACGAATCCTCCTGATATGGTGTTGATGTACTCTCGAAGGGGTCGTTCCTTGCTCCTGCTCCTGCTACGATCACGTCGTGCTGAAGAGTTCCCTCTCTTCCGATCAGGCTCCTTTCTTAATCAATCAGTTCTCTTTGATTGGGAAGAGGATCGTACCAGGCTTCTCTTCCTGGCGGGACTACGCTTCAGTCGTTCCTATTTGACATACTTCTTTAATTGCCCTGACCAGATGAGCTCCTCGATCTTGTCACGAAGAGTGTAACATTCCTCTGTAGTATGTCTGATGTTGCGATGATAAAGGCAGTGCTTACTTCCGTCGGCGTCTACGGGTGGTGGCTTCTTTCGAGGGGGAGGGAGGGAATCCACATTGAATGCCTCTTGTAGTATTTTGGCCCTCGGGACAACAAATGGAGTGTAATTAGTGAACTTGGGACCTTTTTGGTCGATCGGCTTTCCAGTCGGTGGTCTGTTACTCGATTTGGATGTGTTTTTCTCGACGACGATCGACGGCTCGGGCTTTTTGTTTTAGGCTATGAAATTTTGCATGTCTTCCATTTGCGTAAATTGTGTCGCTCTTTCCCGCAATTCTTCCATCGTCTTAGGTGGTTTGCGGCTAATCTAGTCAACGAAAACGTCGGGCTGCAGGCCATACGAGAAGTGATGTCTAGCGATCTCATCACTTAAGTCTTTAATCTTGACCGACATTCTGTTGAAGCGATCCATGTAACTCCTTAGGGATTCATCCTCTCCCTGACGGACATTTACCAGGGCTGCCTGAGTGAGAGTGAGTGGTCGGAGCAGTGCAAATTGTGTGCTGAAATGAGCCTTCAGTGTGGCGAAACAGTCGACACTGTTTGGTGACAGCTCGAAGAACCATTCCAAAGCTTCTCTTGTTAGCGACGAGGAGAAAACCCGACACTATATGGGATCGCTAACGGCATGGAACATCATCTGGTTGGAGAAGGTGTGGAGATGATTATCCGTTTGTCGTCCCATCGTACTTGTCGAAGGTCGGCATCTTCCACCGATCAGGCAGCGGGATCTCAAGGATGAATGATGTGAAGGGGAAATTACCTTCAGCATGGACCATCATCCAAGACAGGTGTCTTCCCCGACTGACCCCAGAGCTTTCGACTACAATTGGGATCAGGGTTCCCTTCGAGACTAATGTTTTCTCGACTCGCGAGGTTGTGGGTGGTCGGCTCCAAGAGTTTGGAGGCGACTTTGTTGATGCTCGTTGTCCATCCTTGGTTGGGCACGACTCAACCGTGTAGGGTCCGGAATCGTCGGGGTCGAGGGGATAGGATTCCCATCTTTTTGTTGAAGGGTTGCATTTTCCTCTTGTAAAACACACAGTTGGGCCTCATAATTCATCTACATCTCATCCATCCGTTATTGCAGCATCCTAAGCATTTCCCTAGTTTCGGCCTGTTCATCTGTTGCTCATCTTCCTTCAACGTTGCTCGTCATGTTTCTTGTGGTTACCATAAGGGTTTTTCTTTATATCGATTGCTCGGCCACACGGTGGGCACCAAAATATCGAGTATAGGGACTGAGCACCTATCTAAAACATTCGCTTGGTCTTTTCTACTTAACATTTCGTCTTCTTGTCACCGTTTCTTCCTTTTGGGGCCGATCCTTCGTTCAGTAGACTAGACGATCAGGGTACCTGTCAATTAGGCACCGATACTTAAGTCAGTTCAAATTCGTTCGGAGGTATGCAATTAATGTTGTTCTAAATGCGAAGTAAAAGTTCTCACCAATTTACCTTGGACCCCTATTTATAGTTGTTGATATGGGTATATGATTAAGGTTTTTTTAATTACGACCCAATTGCTTTTTAAACTTGATTAATGACTTGTTTTATTTTAACCAGATGTTATCTCAAAGTTATCTTTTTGGCTGCCTGACTGACGTAGTTGAGCGTCCGCACTCTGATCGACTGTGTACTTGTTGACACCCAGTGATAAAGGGTGTCAATGTGATTTTCAGTTGCTCATCGCCAGATCCACTGGTCGTTGCGGGTGGCCTTCGGCCGCTTTTCCTCGGAGACGCTCGGTTGTGACTCCCTAAAATCACTCCGGAGAAATTACCACATTAACAACCTGTTAGATAGTCCGCCTATAGCGGACAACCTTCAGCCGCTTGTTCTTAAGCTGCCTTCGGTTCGGCCACTTATTCTTGGACCGCCTGGCCGAAGGACTAGTTGGAGGTGTTGATAAGTCATATTGTACACCCAACTTTATAAGTAGTTTTTTTTTGAAAATATTGAAGAATTTATATAAGTTTGGTAAAATAATGTTGTACAACGACCATGTTTGACGATAAAATTATTGTTTGTTTTTACTTAACGTTTATTAAAGGTCTTACTACCACACTTATTTATGATCATATCTATAATTCATGAGATTTATAATACTAATAAATTTAAACTCAATTCCACCTCATTTTATAAAACCAACACAATAAAATAAGCCAAAAAGGACAGAGCAACAGCAGAGAGGGGATGTAGTGTAAAGTGAGTAGATTTCATTCATCTATACAAAAGGTAGCTACAAATTTCAATCTATTTGTGGACTGAATAAAACTGAAAATAGAAACCACTTCTCTTCCTTATTCATCTGCATCACACATTTTGGTCAACATTCCAATTGATCAAACAATACATAGATTCTTGACCAGAGAATGACGGAACATGTTTCCCCGTAAGCACTTCTAAAAGTGAAAATAAAGAGAAAATGCGATGAACTTTTCCATACATACGATTAGCTTATGTATAAGTTAATTTATGGAAACTCTCTCCTTATTTTTCTGAATGTGTTAGAAATTCAATATAATTCCAAAGTTTCACGTAAGATAAAAATAATAAGATGATTATTATATAAGCAGAAGAACCCACCCATAGATCTATTTTTTTAAGAACCCACCCATAAATCTATTTTTTTAAGATTTTGGATTAAAAATGGTGTTCAGATCTCTTATACGAACTTTTCATAACCCATTGATACCAAACCTCCCCGTGTCTCCCCATGTGAAAAACCACACGGAATGTGCATTTTTTTACTATACATAAGCTAATTTTAGCTTAAAGAGAATCTCAACCTTTTTTTTCTTTTCCTTTAGAAGAACTTGGGGAGAAGTTTGTCCAAACCCTAGATGATATACTGATTCTATCAGCAATATGAACAATACTTTGGTGTTAACTGTCAGCAGCAATACTTTGATCCATACCTGTAGAATTATATTCTAGTTTATCAGTTAAAGACCTTAACACTGTGGATTCCTCATCACCATTTTCAGAAGCTGAACTAGAAGCATCTATCTCCTTCCCTGGAAAGTCAATTTGTACACATTCAACCACTTCATTGTTAGAAGTACTATGATCCTGATTCCAGTTTGAAGGTGTCAAGTCTTCTTTCTTGACAACATTGAACACAATCCCATTGTGGATCATTCCAGGCTGCAGAAGATCACCTTCAGTTACCAATATGTTAGATCCATTCATGGCAACCCTGTTGCCATTTTCTTTCTGATCATATTCTGTGATCTCGAAGCACTTATCAGCAGTTGTGTGCCTTGAACTGTGATGCTGAAAATCACGAGGGCTACTCTGAGTCACCTTGCTTCTGTTCAGTTCAGTGTCAACTTCTAAGTTTTGGACAAAATCAATGAACATATCAGATGATGAAGTTCTCATCAAAGGCCCACCGGATCTGGTCCAAGAATTCATGTCAGCACTTTCAGATTCACTGTCACTTGCCTCATGATTGCTACGATGGGACTTCCAAATTTTACCAGTGGCTCCTCTGGGACTCATAACACCATGATGCAATGAGGAAGTAGCCTCTGCATAAAGATCTTCTAGGGACCCTGTAGAATTCTCTCGAGCTATGATATTCCACGAGGGAATTCTTCTTGAACCACTGAATTTGCCCATGTTGGGGAGACCATGAGAAGCAGCAGCAGCTCTCTCGGCACTTCTTTTCAGACGCCTCGTATGATTGAGAATTGCAACAGACTCATCAAGAGCAAGCTCAATTCCACAGTTTGCTTTTATGGCAGAAAGCTTCTCCCAAGTGCCTCTTCTCCCTTGGTTAGTTGCCTTCTGAAGTTCCACATAAGAAGGGTTTTGTATGATCTTTAAGTACTGGAGCATGATGAGAGAAAAAAACAACATCCACCAAAGTTAATCACTATTCAAATGAATCAATATCTGATCAGATATGAATTTTAAGTCTAATTCAACCTTAAAATTAACTTGTAAAGGGAAGTTTGCACCTATTTATATACTATAAAATTGTCTTATCTCTAAATAATCTCCATCAAATTATTTGTAAACAAATTTTTGAACCACTTTCAATAATACTTGATGTTGTGCATTTAATTGTTCTTGAGCACATACCTGAGAAAGAGTTGCAGGCATAACAACTGTTACATCACCCTCCCAGTCTTGAGCAAAGAGCTTGGCAAGCCCACCTAATGGAAAGCCAAGTTCCAGTACTTGATCACATCTATGTTTCACCTCCATCTCTACTAGATGAGCAAGCTACAGAATTGAAAACCACATTGGATTAGTTATAACAATCAACTGATGTCATAATGTTTTATCTAAGTTGTTATATTTCAGTAAGGAACAGAGGCCGAGTTAAGGGAAAATGTAGAAGTGAAAAGTTCAGTTAACAAACAAAATAAACCAACACATGAACATTTATGTATGTATTATCATTCACAGAGGTTGGAGCCCATGGACATACCTTAGCTGCAAAACTACCTCCATAAGCTCGTATAAACTCTTTCAATCTCAATAATGGTGTAATATGGGGATTGGCCTGACTAACTATAAAATGGTTGACGTTGAACAGCTCTTTCAACTGCATCATAGGCAAATCCATCTCCAAGCTACCATCCCTCCAACGGCGCACTGGAGTAGAACCCTTTTCAGGACCCAAATTAAATGGAGGATGGTAAGGAACAATCTCTCCACTTCTATTTTTTGCCATCAATTCCTGAGCCTCAAAAAGGCCAGGAAAGGCACAAGAAGCAGTGACTGCACTCCATATAACAACATGAGGTGAAGTCAAGTAGTTAAGACATCTAGGTGGTTCATGCTTTCTTGGGGAACAAACTGTAATCCCAAGAATTCGACCTGTCATATCATAAGCTTCTTGAAATGTAAGATTGCTTGTTAGATTCCTCAGCATCACTTGCAATTGTCTGATCTCATGAACTGCACCAAATGTTGCAACCCTCTTCACAACTGTAAAAATCCCACCTATTTGATCAAAAAACTGTAATGAGTGCAGTGAATCCTCAAAAAAGTTCTGAAGCTCGGGCCAAGACCTAGTGGCAACAATGGAGCACATAACGGATCCTACACTTGAACCAGCAATTATCCTCGGCAAAAGTTTGTGTTCTACCAGTGTTTTAACCACTCCAAGATGAAAAGCTCCAAGGGAAGCACCCCCACTTAACAATAAAGCTGTCCTCCCAAATGCATGTCTAGTTTCATGCATGAAAGAAACCTTTTCTTCCAATGCAAGCTCCTCCGAATCAGAGTTGCACACCATTCTCAACTGAGTTGTTACCTCATCAATATACTCCTTGATTAGTCTTGGCATCTGAAGCCTACCTTTGTGGAGTTCAGGGTTACACATATTACCAAGATTCCTAACAAGATCTGCACGCATACAAAATATTATATCCCTAAGAGATCCCTCTTGCCTGCGATGGCGAAGCTCTTCAAGCTTGTTACTCACCAGCTCCACATCATAAAAGTCTGATTCATTCATCTTTGGTGTCTCTCTATCAAGCATTTTGGCTGCATGAGCCCATTCCTCATAGGTCAATGCAGATCTCATCATATTTCTCCAAAATTTCCTCCTATATACCATTTCAGCCCTCACCTTCACTTTGGCGTAGCGTTTCAACAAGAAAGCAACTATTGTCATCATTGCCAATATCCCCTGTGGATTTCTTGGGTGCAACCATGACACAATGGGTCCCCAAAATCTCCTAAAACCATAGAAGACATCCAACAACACAAAAAGTATCTGATGCTTCAATTTTAACATAGATTTGCAGAAAAGAACCCTGAAAGCAATAGTCCTACCAAGAATGCTAGAAGGGCCAATCGCGAAAGGGTCAACCCTAGCCTCGTTACTTATATGATCCATTCTTAGACCAAAACGATGAAAGTAAATACTTTTCTTCTCAAAAGCCAAACCCTTAAGAGATTATGTACTCTAAAGGAGTTTGGACGGTACAATATGGCCTTTTTATGATACCATCAAAAAGTAAATCTGAAAGGCAACGCTTTTACAATCGGAACGTCTGTTACACCAAAGAAAAGCGTACAAAGGAATTAACTTTGCATAAAACTCCCACGCAGTTGATAAATGGATAAAATTAACAAGGAACCAGTCAAAGAGTGATATCAACAAAAGGGCACTGTGTAAGCCGAAAGATCATACATCACAACGGCACATTCGATTTGTGGATGATTCCATCAGTGATGTTGAATAAAAAAGAAGCAAAAGAACACAACTTTTGGGTACAGAAAAGGTTCTGAATCAAATCTTGGATTCCAGGGGGACGATTCTCCGGAAGCAGAACACAGATCAGATTGGATACAGAAAAAGGGGTCAAAACAAATGTGGTAAAGTAGGATTGCTGATGGAATGAAATGAAAAGAAATGGTGATAATATATGAAACAGATAAATGTTCCCGCTAAGCCAAGAAGAGAAGGAAAAGGCTTAGCGAGAAGAAAGAAAAGTGGTCGTTTACATGAGGAACACGATAACTATGATTTGGAAGTTAAAAAGAAATGAAAAAGAAGGAAAAGGGACATTGGGATTTGCGAAGAGAAGATAAAGTTGAAGTAACGGTGACGCGGGAGCCAGAGAGAAAAGTGCGCCGTGGCTTGGCTGTTGACGCTGAATTCCAGCAGTACAACTAAAGTTCCGTACTTTCGTTGCTAACTGTTTTCCCACATCAATAAAAAGGTGTATAACATGTTACATGGATAGAAAATAAAGTTATATTATTATATTTATATAATTTAAAAACAAATATTTTTCTTTAATGTAAAAACATAAATAACTACATATCTTTGGAAAAATGGTTATATAGCCACTAAAACCTACATAATACTTGTAGAAGTTTATCTAAAATAATACTAATTATGAAATATAATTGAAAATACTTTGTTTAAAATTATATAAATCAAAATATATCCAAAAATTAAATTTATAAAAATATAGCTTTCATTACATAAATTAACATAAGGTTTTATAATATAAAAAATTTTAAAATTTGAAATACATCTTCTCTAAATTTCAATATTTTTTTATTTCCATTTACAATATAATATGTTTCACACGTAATTTATTTACAAAATCATTATAATTATTATTATTATTATTATTATTATATATATATAGATAGATATATATTAACCACAACAATTTAATATATATTAACTAGAACAACAATAACTTGTATTTACATCAACAAAAATTTCACACTACCAACAACAATACTTTCAAACGAACATCCAACCAAAAATTTAAATACAGTAAATAACTAATAATTTCTTTAACAATATAATTTCATTCTCTTAAAACAAATACAGCACAATTAAATGTATAATATAATTAATTATTTTCTTAAAATCAACTATAATGAATTTTTTAATTCAAAATAAAATATAAATAATTTAATATATATATATATATATATATATATATATATATATATATATCACATAATAATTAAAATATACAGTAATAAACTTGTTGTATATTCCGCAAACATTTGCTCTCAAATATTTTTCAGTAAAACTACACCATTAACATTTTTTTTTCAATTCTTACTTCATTTCCTTTTTCTATATCCTAACCATGTGATAACTTCACTAGATGTTCATAATTAATAAAAGATAAACTCTATTGAAATCAAATCAGGATCAATTCAATGATGACTTCTTGTTTCTCTCATCACATATCACATTCTTCTCTACTTGATAATTGAATAGTTATTAGATCAGGATAACTTCCAATTAAATTTCTACATCGATGCATACACTATTACAATTCATCGCTAATTATTCTTGAATTAGTATCAGCAAATCTCAATTACATCTCATGTACAAATCATTTCTTAAGTAGTCATTCACAAAAATAAAATAAAAAAACATCTACAATCGACCATCTAACAACTACTTAGGTTCTCATTCACTTTCTCAGCAAATCATCTTCTCGCTAGGCGAAAAGTGCACAAATGTCCACTCGTCCAACGACTCGATGGCTCGCCCAACGAGTGTATCACTAGGATTCTAAGAGGGAAATCCCTCTAAAATTTGCTCAACGATGTGTTCTCAACCAACGACTACAAATTCAGAAAACTTTATGACTTTGGATTCGTTGAGCGAGTAAGTACTCGACTAGCAACTACTAAGTCAGTAAGCCCCTAACCTCTCAACGAATGGATTCTCGCTCAACGACTCCCAAGTCATTAAGCTTCTGACTTCAGATTCACAGAGCGAGCTCACCCTCAATCAACAAGTCTGTATAATTCTGCAGAACATGATTCAACTAGCGAGCTCACTTATTGTCTTGGTTTTTCAATCATAAAGCAAAGGAGAAGAACTTTTAAAAAGAAGTCAGAAAACTCTAGAAAAGTAGTATCTAGATAAATAATATGTTTTAAAATAATGAAACTTATTTATAACAATTATATTTATACTAAAACTTTTTAATATTAAAATAATTAAGTCTTATTATCTTTAAACCACTATCACTTCTAAAATATTTTTTAAGTCTTTACAATATTGGTTTAAACAAATATCTCCATAAGTTTTTTATTTAAAAAATAAAATAATTCTTTATATAAATTAAAATTGACTTGTATATAAATTAAAACTATTAACAAATATTTTGTCTCGTAAATAAACTTATATGAAAGTAAATATTATTTTTTTAAAATTTAACTTAAATTTCTTAAGTAGTTTGAACTTTGATCCCTCTTTTACTTGTCTTACACGCTGCAATTTCCATAAACATCTATTATAACAAAAAATTGTCCCAACACATAACGGAAAGGTAAACCTAAATCAGGGATTTGACGGAAAACTGTATTCTCTAAGTGAGAATAGGTGGATATTTTTAAGTAAAATTTATTTAGATACTAAAATATTTATAGATAATTGGATGAGTAGGATTTTACCAATTTTATTATCTAATTTATTTAAAAAAATTAGGTTGGGTTGGATTGATTTTTTTTATATTAAATTCTGTTAAACCTAATTCATTTTTAATAGGTTGGATTAAGTGAAAAATAAAAAAAAAATATTGAAATTATCATTTTTAAGTATCAACTGAATTAAAAAATATCATATTTATTAATTATAATTTAAGGTTTTAATTCGTCTATAACACAAAACATAAATATAAGAGTGAGTATCAAATTATATTAAACCTGATATCAAATACATGTAAGAGTGAGTTAGTTTGGGTTTAATACATTTTAATTCATTCATAAATGAAAGCCAATTCAATCTAATTGAATTAGATTGAGTTAGATGAATCACCATTCATGTATTACAATAGTTAATAAGTGATATTCGATTTATTAATTATATATTTATGTAAATATTTTTCTAAAAAACAATGGTAAAAATAGAGTAATTACCAAGTTTGAAATTTAATTTTATAAATTTATAAAATTAAAATTATTTTGAAAGAAAATAATTTTTTGAAATTTATATTTTATAATGTAACTTATTAAAGATTAGAAATTAAATTCATTAATACTAATATCTTATTGTTAAATTTTTATTTAAATTTATATTGTGAAAAAGTAACTCTGGAATAATTTATTCAATGTTAAAATATATTATTTATGGAGTTTTGTAAATACTCAAAAATATTTGTTTTCTAAACTAACAAAATGATAGACACGTGTTGTCATCCTGTAAGCGAACCAGGTAGACTGAAAAACGAAAGGTGTAGAGTGTAAGCATAGATCTCATCTCAACGGCCACCACCGTATACTTAAAGAATTCCAAGCTTTCACATATGTTTTAATAAATAATTTTAAAATTGAATAAAAAATAATATTGTATTTTAAAATAATTTACCAAGCCTTAAACTTAATTGTAATTATAATTAGTAGTTTTCCTTTATAATTCTTCTTTTACAAAACAAATTAAGTTATTCAAATTATTATGTTTAGCTCATCTTTTCGAACCTTTATTGCTATTAGGAAAATGTCTAATATTGGTATAAAAGAAAAACGTTTTTGGATAAAATTTCATTGTTCCTGTGAGTGCAAACTTACTCTCCTAAGTCCTCATTCCATTTAATGTCTCATTAATTCCTTGTACGTTTGAATTGGAACAAGTCTTTTTCAAACACATTTTCCCAATGTTTCTCCACCAACACTCCAGAACCCTCAATAATTAAATTCGATTATTGCTTTCCACACTCCAAAATTACTAACTGCATTTCTATCTATATTTACAAAACAGGAAAAAGACTAAAATGCCCTGTTTTACTGTACAGAAAGTTTGTTCCAAAAAAACATATTTTGTAAAACTTGTTTCAAAAGGTATTATATAAATTGTGGAAAATTTATTCCAGAAATCTGAATCTAAAAAGCTTTTTCCAAAATATTGAAAAAATTTAATTCAATAAATCATATTTCAAAATTTTTTGCAAAACTTATTCAATAAAATTTCCAAAAGATATCATCCAAAAACTACTTTTATTAAGAGTAACGTATCATTTTAAAATTGTCGAAGGTGCGTGAATAAATTATGGGAGTGCAAGAAACAAAAACCCGTATATTATTATACGTGTAAAACTCATTGTTGAGTGATGATACGACGAAGAACTTTAGATTTAAGGGTTTCTTCCTGTACCCCATTGTTTTCTTTCTGTTCCCCAACTTTACTTTTGTTGCCGTTTACATTTGACCCTACAAAATATATATTAAATAAATAAATTATTATTATATGTGTGATATGCCATGTATAAAATTCAGAATCCACACAGGATTTCAAATTCCGGTCAAACGTCAATTGTTTTTTCTATTGAATTTTAAAACCCGATTAAACTATACGCATTTATTCTCACCGTGCCGATTATAAATAAATATTAAAATATTTATTGTTGGTTACCCGTAAATAATAAATGTTATTGGATATTAATTATCTATATTAAATTTTATCTTCAAATATCTACGAAAAATCATCGTTAATATTTGTTTCATTCTTCTTCATTTACATCCCTCTCACCCATCCCTCACATCGTTTTCTTTTATTTTGTATTCTAAATTACATAGAATATGTTTTTTTTATTTTACATTTCAGATTAAACAATTCAAAATAAAAAATTTTTATTTTTAATTGTATAATTTAAAATATAAAATAAAAATGTATTTTGAATTACAAAATCTAAAATCTAAAATTTGTATTCTATATTATAGAATTGAAAATATAAAATTTATATTTCAGATTCTACTCGGAATGTAAATGAAAAATATATTCTAGATTTTATAATTTGAAATATAAAATTTATATTCTAAAATTCATAATGCAATTTTTTATGTTGTAATTCAGACTTTATCGATCTAGAATACAAATTTTATATTTTAATTATGTATTTTAGAATATTTTTGAATTGTGTATTATGAAATAGAAAATGAAAAGAAGATAAAATTAGAATTTTAAAGTGTATGAAATGTAAGAAGAAATTATGATTGTACAGAAAGAAATGTCCTTTAGAAAATATTTTTAATATTGAAAAAATATATATTTCTTATCAATTTTATTTTGAAAATTTTGGGTAAGAAATATTTACAAATTCTATTATTAAAAGTAATTTATAAGAAATTGTTATTAATTTTTTAAAATATATTTTGTATTATAGAAGATTATATAATGCACGTTTCAATATTTCCTTAATATCACAAACACATTATATTCAAATATTTTATACGATCCCAAAATTAGAGTATTAAGACAAAACTTAGAAGTATTAATGATAATAATGATATTATTATTATTATAATAATAATAATAATAATAATAATAATAATAATAATAATGTGAAACACTTTACACGATAAAAATAAACAAATTGCAAATTGCAGTACGTGGTTGTCTCGCGGCAACTGTTGTCACATAGTTAAAAATGATTAAGTGCCCACAACAAACCTTAATCAATGATTACCGAAAAATGCAAAATGAAATGAAGAAAAACAAAACAAAGCAAAGAATTTCATCCGATCTGAAGCTTCCAACAAAACAAAGTCTTTCTCTCTCCTTCTTTCATTCACCGTTTTCCATTTTCGCAAGCATTGCAAGGGAATCCAACTGAGAGGGTGAAGAAGAAGAAGGAGAAGGAGAAGGGGCAACAGCAATGGGGGGTCTTGCATTGGGTTCTGCCTTCGATTCCAAATCTGGGCAGATAATAATGGCTGCTTTGCTTTTGATGATTGTGTCCTTCTATACTGGCACGCTTTTTGGCAACAATGCTCCCCTTTACGTCTCTCAGCTTGATTCTAATTCTCCTTCTTCTTTTCCCAACAATGTCTCCTCTAACGGTAACCTCTTCAGCAACTCAACTCAGCTACGAAAATCGCTTTTCCAATGCTTCTTCTAAAGCCATATTGCCAAATTTTAAAGTTTTTCTATCTGGGTTTCTCTTGAACTTCCATTAATTTCATGTATCGGTTTTCTTTAAAATGCTTCTGTTTCGAAATTCCCAGATTTAGGAAGTTTTCAGTTCATTAATGTTGGAGCATATTTTAATAGTTATACATATACTCTAGTGAATGAGTGTTAACCCACAGTATGTTAGTTCCACATAGAATCATTTAGGTGCTATCAGATCCAAGTGGGTCCTCTACATATGGTTTGCTTTAAATGGGTGTATGAATTGAATGTACATTCGGCTTGATTGAGTTGCTTAAAGTTTTTAATTACATTTTTGTGGGGCATATCACTGAATGTTCTTAACTCTTGCAGGTACTACTAAATTCAGTAACAAAGTTGCTCTGACTTACAGGAAAACCCCTCTTGTAATTCCAGAAACCGGGGTGGATGTGTGCCCTTTGACGTTCAATGAGTATATTCCCTGCCATGATGTTTCCTATGTGGCAACTCTAGCCCCGAGCTTTGATTTTTCTAGAAAAGAAGAACTGGAGAGACACTGTCCTCCTCTTGAAAAGCGCTTATTCTGCTTGGTTCCTCCGCCAAAAGATTATAAAATACCTATCGAGTGGCCTCTTAGCAGGGATTATGTTTGGCGAAGCAATGTGAATCATACACATCTTGCAGAAGTCAAAGGAGGCCAAAATTGGGTCCATGAGAAGGACCAGCTCTGGTGGTTTCCTGGCGGTGGTACCCATTTCAAGCATGGGGCCTCTGAGTACATAGAGAGGTAGCTGCCATTGACTTATTTAAGTTCCTTGTGTTCTTTGTCTAAGAACCATATGCTGATCGTAGAAATGTTATTATGATGATTTTGTGGTTACATTGGCGACTGCTGTGATGACTTTATTTTTCTTCCACTATAGCAAATCCATGTGAGTAATTTTTTAAAATCAAATTGAGGATGACTATGTGAAGAGTACATAAAGATACATGTATTGTAATTTGATAAATTTCAAATTTATCTTAACACTGTCATGAAATATTTGACCATCATATATTGAGTATGTGGAGAGAAGAAGTAAAATATGATGTATTAATCTATAATAAAAAAAAATTCTCAACATTAATATGTATCTCATTTTATTACTGATGAATCTAGTGCTGTGATCTACAGAGAATTCTCATTTTTAACCCTTTGAAGTTCAGAAGACGATCTATCACGAATAACCATGAACTTTTGTCCTTGTGATTGTGAATTCTGATAAACAAATTTCATGTAGGCTGAAATTCTGAGACTTGTGAAAGAAATGACATTCTAATTTTGTAGTAGTAGACTGAAATTACTGGATTGAATGTCCCAACGAGGATGTGATCACTTTTGGAATGTTGTCCTAGGAGTCGATGAAATGACTAATACTTTAAAGAAACTTTCAGGCTTATGATCTTATATTGCAGATCATTCCACAAGTTAGTCTATGGTATGCAAATTGCAACATTTTCAATGCTGTAGACTTGTTAGAATTTGTGGTTCATTTGGTGTTAATGAAACCGGCAGAAACCAAATTCCTAGAAATTAGATTTAGACTTAACTCAATCCTACAAAATATATTATTGTATTTTAGTTATATCATATGGTTATATCTCTAGCATAATCAAGTCTATCTCTACAATTTAGTAATCTTCACTACCTATGGTTTGATTATGTTGGTTGATGCTCCAAAATAAATGAACATGAGTGGTTGTATGCTGTGAGTAGTTTAACAGTTTTCTGATGATAATTTTTACCACCTTTTTCTGGAACTTGTTCACTGAAGTTGGTGCTCCTGTGGAAAATTTTCTAGCTGAAAAGTGCATGACATAGTTGTTATACATTTAATTTTCATGAATGCAGGCTAGGACATATGATTACCAATGAGACTGGTGATCTGCGTTCTGCTGGGGTAGTTCAAGTTCTGGATGTGGGCTGTGGTGTGGCTAGTTTTTCAGCATATCTTCTTCCATTGGATATACGAACAATGTCCTTTGCCCCCAAGGATGGTCATGAAAATCAAATTCAATTTGCATTAGAACGAGGGATTGGTGCAATGATCGCTGCCATGTCCACAAAACAATTACCGTATCCTAGTGAGTCATTTGAAATGATTCACTGTTCACGGTGCAGAATAGACTTCCATGAAAATGGTAATTTGCTTTTGTTATTTATGATTTTACCTTTAATTCTGCAGATGATACAATAAATGAAGAAGATGCAATGTGTTGTTACCTATACTCCAATGTGAGTTCTATAGCCTTATTTGCAATTCTTCTACATGATCTGCCTCTTGCCAATAGCATAGATGGAGTGAGGTGTATGTATAAAGACCTTTAAATCTTTCAGTTGGCAAAAGGATTTGCAAGTGTCAATAAGTGAGAGGCTAGAATGAGATTATCATTCTTGGTAGGTTTGCTCCCCGTTCTATAGAGTGGAGTCGTCATAAAATAAGGAAAGTACAGTCCTACATGATTAATAAAATTGGTTCCTTTAATAACATAGGGAAAGTGGGATTTTGTATTTAGTTGATTCTCAAAAGGATTGAATCATTTAGTGTGTCTGGAAACAAGTTAAAAATGCAGTTTTCCAAGTCCAATAAAAAAAATGAATAAACAACAACTATCAACTTCTGTCAAGATGTGGCTTTTCACATCAAACATCCCATTTAAATTGTTTCCAAACATCTATATGCATAGACTATTAAAAGGCTTACCCAATGTTCTTATAAATTTGTATCGGAGCTTGCTGCAACTGTCTCAATAAAGAGCTAAGTATGAAGGGGCTGAGAGAAGTGATCTGGATATTGATTCTTAGAGGCAATTTTATGATAAGGACTTAGGTGTGATGGGGTGCCTAAGTCTATCATAATCATTGACATTGTCCTCACTTCTATTGAAGGTGCTGAAAACTTGCCCTATTAGAACTATCCAATACTTTTGTTATGAATTTAAAGTGGTTAACTAATAGAATAGTGATAAGTGCCCAAGCACTTGGGGAACCCACCCCTTAAAAGCTAGTTGTCAATGAGCTGGAATTAAACATTTAAATACTCCATTGAGCATCCCATACTGTTTATGTGGGACTTAAACTATAATATCCAATCCCCTATCACACCACTACCCTCTAGCCAAGTACCTTGTACTATTATGTAGGACTTTGGCATCCATAATACCCAAGTACTTGTCAAATAGATGCATTTAATACTTCTCAAAACTACGTAAGCTGGTGAGGTTAGCGTTATTTGAATGGACTTTGTCCAATTTAGAGGAAGAGAAATAGAGAGGGAGATAGGATGGAATTTCTCAAGTGAAAAGAATGAACTACACAGTAGTTATGTTTTGTGAAACATTTGCATTCTTCATAGACTAGGTGAGGTGGGAACTATTTCATTGACAGAGGAGTAAGTGAGTGGTATTTCCTAAACAATAATTCCTGTGGAAATTGAGTGCATTTAATGTTTGATCCATGAACTCATTTATCCGATGATTCATGAGGTGAATGTTATTCTGACTGACATTTTTTCTGTTGTGAATCTTCTGCAGATGGGATTTTACTGAATGAGTTGAACCGTCTTCTTCGCTTTAATGGGTACTTTGTTTATTCAGCTCCCCCGGCTTATAAAAAGGATAAAGAGTATCCTGTCATTTGGGATAAATTGATGAATTTGACTACAGCAATGTGTTGGAGACTCATTGCTCGAAAAGTCCAGACTGCAATATGGATTAAAGAAAATAATGAGTCATGCCTTTTGCACAATGCAGAGCAAAAGCTTATAAACATCTGTGACCCTGCTGATGATTTCAAACCTTCATGGAATATCCAGCTTAAGAATTGTGTACAAGTAAGAAATTCTAAAACAGATTCTTACAAGCTTCCTCCAAGTCATGAGCGCCATTCAGTGTTCTCTAACAACCTTAACATGATAGGTCTGTCCACTCTCTTTTGTACATGTGCAAGACTCTACTTTCTGGTTTCCATATTTAACATCTTCCTTAATCTTAAATTATACTTTCCTAACCTTTCTACTAGTGATTCCTTGTCTGTCTGCCTGTCCATGTCTCTCTCTTATACACACACACACACATGCATGTGCACTCTGAGAGCGTAGATATTCTGGCCACAGAATTTTAATAAAAGGACCTTACAGGAAGGTCCTGCTAGTTTCATGGTTTCAATATTCAGGCATATGATTTATTATCAAAAAAATTGCATTTTCAAATGGCTATTAGACTATATTCAGTCTTAGAAAGGCACAATCTGCAGCATATCAGAAATTAGCTTACTAACATCATTTTTGTTGCGTCATGAAAACTTGATCGGTTATACTATCTTAATGTTAGTATTTTGCTAGCTGTGAATAGTTCTGTTCTGGAACTTCAAGTTCAGTGGGAACATAATTAACTTGCATCAATGAAAAAAGGAAAAATAGATTTCAGGTGTAGGATCAACCTAACAAGGAGTGCACCTTACTTTTTCCTGAATAAATTTATTATATTATCAAACAGACATGTAGTTGAGCATTTTCCCAAATTATCTATAAATGAAAGTATTCTTGTAATCATTGATGTAAATATTAACAAACATAATAATGTAGACGGAAAACCTCTGGTCTGTGTGCCCTGTATTTGAATGAGATGGTTAATAGTTAATATGTTTGAAATAAAAGGACTAATATTCTTTTACCGTTCAATGGAAATTATATGTTAAAACAAGCATTGCTATGGTGCACTCAATAGCCTCTTTCGGTCTGATATCCCTTGAACCTTTTTAACAACAGGTATAAGTCAGAATGAATTTGGTTCAGATACTCTCTTCTGGCAAGAACAAATTGGTCATTACTGGAGACTGATGAATGTCAAGGAGACAGAAATTCGCAATGTGATGGATATGAATGCCTATTGTGGTGGATTTGCTGTTGCACTAAATAGCTTTCCGGTTTGGGTAATGAATGTAGTTCCTGCAAGCATGAAGAACACCTTATCTGGAATTTATGACCGAGGATTGATTGGAACTTTTCATGATTGGTAAGACTTTTGCTATTGATATCCTAAGTAGCAAACGCTTTCTCAACACCTGTGTTTAGAGACATTATTAGTTGACTGCAGCTAACATGGATTCTGAAACATTAGGTGTGAACCATTTTCAAGTTACCCTCGGACATATGATCTTTTGCATGCCAATTATCTCTTCTCGCACTACAAAACAAAAGGGGAAGGTTGTTTGTTGGAGGACATTATGCTGGAGATGGATCGACTTATACGCCCACTGGTAATCACAATTATTAACTCTCATCTTTCATGGTTGTATGCATATATGAGACCAAAGTAAAAATTCATGCAATGCATTAGTTTTGGTCAAATCTGGTTTTAGTACATATCCTAGTGTCCAAATGTGTGTTCAAGTGTTAGTAGTTCCACAATAAGTTGAACAAGCTACCTGAAACTTCAAGTTTAATTGAAAAGAATGATTGTGGTACTTTCTCTCTGAGGAGTTCCACCTCCACTACACTGAAATAAATTACTTTATGTCCATGTTTTCGTTTTGTTTTATTCCTAATTACTCGGTGCTACTTCTTATATGCAGGGATTTGTTATCATTAGGGATGAGGAAGACATTACCTCAAGAATCCAAGAGGTAGCCCCAAAATTCCTGTGGGATGTGGAATCAAAATTGTTAGAGAACAAAGAAAAGAAAATGGAAGCTGTTCTAATTTGTAGAAAAAAGTTTTGGGCAATCATCTAAAGTGACTTGATCTAGAAGTGTTTTCCACATAGAAAAGGTTCTTATAAAGCATACGGGTAATTTGTAATGTTAATGTGCTCACTGCTCCAATGCTCCCACGACCATGTTGTGTAGATGTCTAGAGAGCACTCATTTTGTATATGTTTTTGCTTTCAGCTTAGCAATTATGAATAGAAAGTAGTTGTTTTCCTTATACTTGTTAATCTAATTTATGTTATCTATTATGTTATCTGTGCTTGAATATCAGAAATAAGCATAACATATTCATCTTAGGTTTTCTTATGGCCTAATTGTTTTATTTATTTATTTATTTTGGTGATGCATTGGCTCTTATATTAGTAGTGTTTTGAAGAATGTTAAGGAATTGTAATTGGCAACTGCTACTCTATGAATACCCCTTTATTGTAAAATGAAGCATGAAGAAGAGTTATCATATCAGATTCATCTTTTATTTTTAAGTTGCATGTAACACTTCTTTCATTTCATTGTAATTGTTTTTTGCTTTTTATTCTGAGAAACTTAGGCAGTCTTTCCAATCGAACAATTTCGTTGTCATGATATGTGAGAATTTTAATCTAGTTAAACTAAATTCACAATTTGAATGAGAGTTCATTCACCATAAACATCGATCATGTTATGCATAATGTCCACATCATTCTAATATTTAAAAAATCAAGGATAGATCTAAACGAGTTAAAATATTTAGTTTGCTTCACACTTTCATGCAGGCTTACATATCGGCTATTCCCATATTGCATCAATATTTGAAATATATATTTTAGAAATTGAATTATACAATATAAAATCTATATTTTTAGATTGTTTCTACATTTTCAGACATGTAGTTCAAAACTCCATATTACAGATTAGATAATTTAAAATATTTTCTTAAAAATTTTGATTGCACAATGTATGATGTATGTTCAAATTATAATAGTCGATAATATATTTTTAGATTTTGAAACAGAATTTTAAATTACGCAATCCTTATGCATTTATGAATTTTCAAGTCATGGAAATTGAAATATACTTTTTAAGACTATATTTCTTTATTTTTGGATTACTGTTAAGAATACATTTCTATATTTCACAATTTACAAATATATTTATGTATTATACAATCTGAAATGCTATTAATTCAAGAATAATATGAAGATTCTAGAAGAAATCCACTATCACTTATATATCTCAGCCTCTATTTTATGTTCTTGCCATTGCCCACTGGGCCCATGACCCAATTTTTACACTTTTGCATGTTAAAGTAAAGGTAGTTGCTTTCTTCGTCTCAATATCTTTCTTCATAATTTTTTTTTGTTCATTTTGTCTTTTTGGATTATATAATTCGAAAACTATTTTTTAGTTTTTAAATCATGTAATTTAATTTTTTTTCGGAATTACACAATTTAAAAGTTATTTTTTTTTAATGATTTTCGGATTATAAGTTTGAAAGTTCTTTGATTTCCGAATTTCATATTCTCAAAATTTCAACTCTCAAATTATGTAATCTGAAAATGACTTCTAGCTTTTGAATTATACAACTTGAAAATCAAAAAAACAACTTTTGAATTTTATAATCCAAAAAGAATAAAATGGAAAAAAGTTTATGCGACAGAGAACAATTTATGGAGGTGTAATAAGAACTGCACAAGGTAAATTGTATTAGTATCTTGAATGAAGAGAAATTATTCACTTAATTATCTGTGTCAACGTTATATTAATACACTGGGATTACGTAAATACTACTAGAAGAGAAAATTAATCAGAAATAAAAATCAAATCAGTTTCTTTTATAAGTTAAAAGAATGTACCAAATAAAAATTATATTTTGAAGAAGTTAGTATGAAAGTTTGTACAATATTTTTTAAAGTTAAGTCAATATAATTATGGGTTTCTCATTTATTCTTTTGTAGAAGTGTTCATAGAGAAGTTCTTATAATTTATTTTTCTAAAATTTTTTATGGAGAAGTTCTTATAAAATAATGCCTTTAACATACTTTTAAGCTGGAGAAATTGATGTTATACCTAAATAAAAAATTATATTTTTAAAAATCAGTGTACAAACTCTACAAATGAGCTAATGTGAATTTTTAGTTTATGACAAAAAAGTTTCTTCCCACTTTCCTCTCATATAAGTATTTATATAAGAGAAAAATATATAATAAGTTCACAATTTATTTTAGCGTTGAATTTTCGAACAAAATTCACACAATAATTAGAAGTTGTAAGTAAAGATTTTAAAGGTAACTTTATCATATATTTTTTTTCACTTTATTAGATAGGGGTGGTCTTCTTGAGCTTAAATCCCTTCAACATTTTAAATTTGTTGAAAATATCATAATATACTCAAAGAATGTTAGAAATATACAGGCATACAAATATACATCACTCATCAAACAAAATCAATGTAGGTTCTATCTTAGATACTAGTATACTAAAGTTGGTAATACAAAATAATAATATAATAATTTTCATAACATAACAAAAATTAAATTATCTATTTTATTATATATAAAACAAAATAACATAATAAATTTTTGAAGTATAGGAATTCTTCAATAAAGTAAAGATTATATATATATGTTGACTATGAAACTAACGTTTATTATACCTACTGCTTTAGTGTACAGAGACAAAATTAAATATATTTTTAGTTTTTATATTTAGAGGTAAAATTTAAATTTTTTATTATTTTAAACTTTTATATATTTTAATTTTTAAATTTTAAAAATAAATGGATATAATTTTTTAGTTAAAGATATTAACTTTTATTAGATGTTAAATGATGTTTCATACTATAAGATGGCTTCTCTTTGGGTTAGGTTATGTTTCATTATACGAGTTTTATACATATAAAGTATTTGACATCACTTTTAATTTAAAACTTAGAGACAATTGAATTATGAGTCTTTTATTTGTAACTTTAATGTAGAACTTTAACTCACACTTGAACTATTCTCACCGTAATATTAGTGAGTTAAAAAGAATATATATATATATATATATATATATATATATATATATATATTTATTTATTTATTTTTAAAATACATACGGTGAGACTCAAATATGGTGGTGATGAAGAAGTATTAAAAAAAGATGTAGTTTTTTGTGGTAAATGATGAGTGGTGAGAATTAAGAAGGGTTTGAAGGAGAAGAAGATTGAGAGAAGAGAATTATGGTGGTGTCATGTAATGTCAGCTTCATTCTACTCTCCATGTGATCTCTGCTCCCACACTTCATAACTCTTTCCCTCTTTCTTCATCATTTCACTTACCTTGTTACCCTCTATTTTCTTCTTTCTGCTTCAAATTTCTATTTAATTTTAAATTTTGTTCTCAATATTTTTCAAAATATATAATTTCAATCTTTCTTTTTTTTATTTCACGTCTTTTAATTCTTTATTATCCATACCTTTTTAGACATGATATGATGAAATTAGAAAATTACGAATTTTGTAAAATATAAGGTTAAAGTAATTTTGTTGTTGTTAACTTTGGATATTTTTAAATTTAATCTTTTAGTTTCCAAAGTTTGAAAAATGTTATTTTTGATCTCTCTTTGTAAACCATCTTAAAGGAAATGAGCATGTAACATCGTTACAATTTCACGAGCTTCTTTTACTCTTTTAAATTTAAGTCATGAAATTGAAGTAGTTCCTTCTCGGTTTTTTTATTCAATTTGGTCTCCCAATTTCATACATAAATGAATTTAGTAATTTCAACTAAATTTCGTTATATTTATTTGACATTTCAAACACATCTCACGATAGCATTTGAGTACATTTGAGTTGTTTACGTTAGTCGACACATTTTCATTTCAATGTTAGCTTGAAAACGTGTTTGAAAAAAAGACTAAATCCACACATTTCTAAAAATAAAAAATTAAATTAGTTCAAAATTTCAAATAGGGATTAATTTCAATTTTCAGTAAGAATTAGAATACCGAAAACATATTTAATCCTAAAATAAAATGTGAATTATTATTCAATACAAAAAATTAAAATCCGTGAAATTATAAAAATTAAAAATGATGAAATTATATTAAATTAAAATCGACGGAATTATTGTTATTATTATTATTATTTATTATTATTATTATCCAGTTAAACAATCTCTCGGTCCATTTATTTAGCATGTTAATTTGGGATACATCTAGTTGCAGAAAATATGTTGGATCCTTGTCCTGTAAAAGAGGATTCATTCTTTCTAATGGAGGGGAGAGAGAGGAGAATCGATTAATCCTTATAGCACATGAGAATTGATTATTCCTAATGGAGGAGAAAGGATAATCAATTTTCTTGCATTAATTTTTTTCAAAATTAGTGCAAGTGACAGATGAGAATTTATGAAGATACAAATCGATTCTCATCTACCTTTCAACTTTAAATTCTCTCATCCTCAAGCCACATTTGTTCATCTTATAGAGTATTTTAGTATTTTTCTAGTTTGATAAGTTGGCTTTCTCATATCATCTTCGTTTAATGCAAAGATTTAGAAATACATCGGAATAATACACGTTAAAAAAATAATATTTTAATTCATTTTTTTTATTTACTTTTAATTTATTATTTTAATTATTACTAGATTATTTTTTTATTTTTTTTAATAATGTAATGTAGTAATGTAGTGGTAATTGAAATGGTGGATTAAAATAATCGAAAGAAATAGTCTGTGCATGCATGTATACATATTTATTTGATTTGACCTAATTTAACAGCATTGATCGATGTTTAACAGTAACAGTGGTGTGACTATTCCCTGTTCATTGGTATCATTTTTGTTGATGCGTGAGTCTGTTTCTTTGTCTCTATCTCACCGAGCCACGCGTGCACGTCCCTGACTCAATTTCAGAACCAGATCATCGCAGTGAATTGTCAATCAAATTATTGGATCCTACTACCTTCAACAATACACATTAATTCAATATCTTCAAAAACTACATCAACCCTTTTTGTCTATTTCTTTTCTCATAAATGATGCCATGTAAAGTTATCAACGTTGCTTTTGCTCAACAAATTTATTTTCACCAGATTAATGTAATAAAGCCATGAACTATGGGATTTTAGATTTGTCATGATTTTTTAACATTCTGCATACTGAAGTTTTGAAGAGATTTGAGAGAGTATGTTGCTATTTTACCACTTTGCTCCTTCTTAGTACTTCCTAAGTTTTGCATCATTTCCATTTTCATAGTTTTCTATTATTATTGTTCCCTCATGAAGATACCAATGTGATTACGAAGAAGTAATGGAATCAAATATATTGTACTTTGACGTGATTCCAACATTGACGTGATTCCTACATCGACGTGATTCCTACATTTTCAGTAGTTTTTGTTTAATGTACTCGGTTCCATTTGTTATGTATCCGATTTTAAAAGGTGTTTTAGTTCTTTATCCCATTCCGTTTTGGTGTATCTGATTCCACCATTACTATGTCCTCGATTTGTGATTTGTAATTGAAATCAAATATATTATAATATTTATTTTTTTAATTAATAAATATCATTACTATTTTTATTTATCAAGAAAAAAAATTTAAAATTAATTACAACTTATCTAATCATCATTTTATATTATTTTTAACAGGGCAATTTGATAATCTTACTTTTTTATAAATTAAATTTTATTTTTTATTAGCCACATTAGTCAAATCTTACACAAACTTTTACAAAATTTACTTTTAAATTCTTTTCACTATCAATTCTAAATCACAAATCACTTATAAAGAACAACATAAATTTCACCCTAAATCCACTCAAATCAATCATTTCTTTCTCTCTCAGATACTTTCACTCAAATGTACACACCTCGATAAGTTTCGTGTTTTACTTTTACTTTTAGTTTTAGTTACATAAGTATATTTTATTTCTTATTAATGAGAGTTCATGATAAAAGAAAAATGTTCTTATTTTTACACTTTCGGAAACAATTAAGTGTTTAAAAATAAGATGATATTTTATAGTACAAAAAATATTTTTAAAAATATACTTGCATGCACATGTCTCGTATATAAATCGCACTTAAGGGTCAGATTAGGAAATAAAACAAAAATGTGTAAATAAGGAAGTGTTTTTTTTTTAATGGAGTAATTTATGTCTCCTCAAATTTTTATAGTAATGGCTATTCCAAAAAAAAAAAAGTCAAGTTTTTCTATAATAACAGATATTGAATTTTAATGTATGAAAAATTTGCTAAAAGAGTATATTTGATTAAACTTTCAATCAGACAAAAGAAATAAGTGTATAGTCTTGAAAGTGCTTATTATGTTTTAAACGTTGGAGTCAAACGTGCTTAATTATTAAAAAAATCACTAACTAGATAATGAACACAATAAGCACTATAAGAGATGAAGGTGCGAAGAACAAAGTTCAACCTTTCTGTTATGTTAACATTGAAAAAGAAGTTAGGGAGATTCAGTTCCTCATGTTGAGCAACTAATGTGAATAACTACATGCACTGTCATCACTTACGCATTTTCTGGCTTTTCTAATAGCTATAATTATTTATATTCAATTTGATACTCTTATGTTTTTTTTAAGGTGGATCAATTTAGTACATTCTGTTATATTTCGGTCAATATTATTGATAGAGTGAAGAACTGTTACTTTGTAACAAATTAAATAATTAACTAAAATATAACGGAAGATGTTAAACCGAACCATTTTAAAAAGATACCAAATTATCCTTCCAAAAATTCGGAAATCAAATTGAACCTTTCAAATACTCGGAGACCAAATTAAATTAACTCAAAAGATCGGAAAACAAATCAATAATTATATCTTTTAATATTACGAGTGATTAATTTAATCAAAAATGCTATATCATCTTCCTATAAATGAAGGAGGCTCTTATAATATTATAATTTTAGAAAGTTCAGTTTATATTTTTAATGATTAATCGCTGAATTGTTAAAAAGAAAAGGAAAGATATTTGTCTGCAGAATATTTTTCAATGTTTAAGTAAAATAAATAAATAAAATGAGTACAAACATGAATAAGAGAATTTAGACAAAGCCCAAGAATCCCATTGGTCATATTCTTTAAAAGTTTGGTGATCAATCTTCAAATGTAGAAATTAGGTTTCTTAAAAATATCACACTTTTACCTCGCAATGGTCGCACTTGATAAGAAATTATATATTTTAACTATTTCTTGCTAATAAATAAAGAGCATTATTATATTTCATATTGCTATATAAAAAAATAGATTTACTAATCTACTCAAATTCGTTTATCAATCACAATTATCGATGATTTACCGATTTATCAATGAGTTTTATCGCATCATACTCAAAACTCAAAGCATAAATTTTTTACACTATTTTATCAATGAAATTTACGCACTAATACTTTTGTATATCTTACGACTTTTATTGACAGATATTTCTCTTGTTAGTTAAAATCCTAAAATCTATAATTTATCAATAAATTCTACTTTAATAACAAATTTTTACTCCTCAGCGAAATTTTATCAATAATATGGTATTTCTTATTATGTATACTTTTAATTATTTTCGTATAAATTGTTATTTTTAATTTATACATATCTTTTACAGCTCATAACTTGAATCGACGTAAATAATATTTTTAATTAATTCTAAAATTCATGACTAAAATATACTTTTTACTTTGGGGAATCGACATTAGTTATAACCACTATAGAATCCACTTTATAAAGAAAGTAAAAAAAAATGTAGATCTCAGTAATTTACGTACGTGTACATAAATTACATTTTTTTTTATCAGGAGTTTGTGTTTTACATGTCTAAACATCGTATTTGATTTACCAACACACAATTTGTTTAATAGTGTATTGTCGAGAATCCCATTATATATGTATGTACAATTGTTTGCATGCATGTCTTTGTGAAGGAAAAGTAAAATAAATAATGGACACCACTAACGTTGTGGAAGCTAACCATGGCATCACTTGCACTTACATAGATCATGCCCTATTCAAATTACAAAACATTTTCTAAGGAGAATAATTTAAAAATGGTGGGTGTTTGAGAGTGGGAAAACCACATATTTTTGCTTTGGAGAGAAGAAAAGTAAGATATTTTGATTATATGGCTTCAACTAGTGTTACTACTTTGGGTGACCAACCAAAGACAAGTTGTAAATAACAGACCAAAGATGTGGAAAATGCCTATGTAAGAGAGTTGTGTAATTAGGTCATTTCCTACCATGTCCACTTCATTATTATCTATAGCTATAATTAGAGATGTCAAAGTGAGTTAACCCGATTCATACGGGTTGAAAATGAGTGAACCTAATCTGACTCACTTTATGGTAAATCAAAAATTTTGCAACCCGACTCAATCCAACACAAGTTGGTGGATTAAGTGGGTTGACTCACCAACCCACATAGTAATACATGAAAGGACAATGATACTATGGCTCTCATTATTTGACTTTCATCCTTTATTTTCTGACGTGATTTAGTGTGGGTAATTGATTAATGTATCACTATCTTTTCCTTAAAAAAAAATCAATGGTCCACAATAAATCACATCATAAAATAAAAAATGAGAGTCAAAGTATAATTTTTCTACATGGAAACCACAATCATTTTTCTGTAATGAAAAGCCAGTTAAATAATTATTTAGTTTTAAAAAATTATTAAATGTTTTTTTTCCCTTTTTCTTTCTACTGAATAGACAAGACACAGAACATATCCAGTACAATTGCATGCATTAGTAGCTACATATTGTAAAAACCTAGCAGTTCATGCATCGTAGTGGGAATTATTGAATAGCAAGCATTATTGTAAATGTTTTATTTATAACCCATCTTTTTGGCTCTTTTTTATGCATTAAGAAAATTATGTTTGCAGATCTTGAAAACTTTTTTATACACGAATAAATAAACTTTAAATTCATATATCACTTGCCAGTATTTTCATTATGGTTAATAAAACTAATTTTAGCAATAATAGTGTAAAAAATTGAGTGTTTGTTGTTTATCTTTTACTAATAATTAGTGGTTTGCCACTCTAGTTGTATTATCACATGACTATTAAATATTATTTTTAATTAATTAATTTATTTATTGAAACAAACACTGCAACAAAATATATGTATTTAGTATTGGTCAAAAGTGGATACTAATAAGTAATGGTCAAAACCATAATTAACTAGTAGATCATATTTGTGTTGCATGTATGATTTTAAAAACATGGACACTAATAGGTTAATGTCAATTTTTGAAGGCTAACTCTAAATAGCATCGGATAAGTTAACACTAATTTGTTACTAGTTTTTAAATTAATTTTTAATTAAAGTATTTTATCTAATTTTTAATTAAAGTATTTTATCGTTGATCTAGGTGTCATTAATGTATACGCTAAATAAAATTCATTGTTAATATTAATCTAATTCATTGATTTGACCGATGCTAATGAAGGCAATTTAAAACAAGTTTCTTATACAACATCTCCATATTCAACAAAATAAAATACAAAAAAAAAGATAGAAAAAATAAATTATTGTAGATGAAGGAAATGAGAAAAGGTGTGTGGATGAAAGGAATAAGTGAGGATGAAGGAGATGTGTGGATATGAAAGAGTTGAATGTGAATGAAAGAAATGTGTGTAAGTGAAAGAAATAAGTATAGATGTGACAAAATTTATGAATTTGAATGAAGGAAATAAGTATAAGGAGATTTATATAAAACAATGAAAGAAAAATTGTAAGTGAAGTGATTGTTCATAGTCAAATTGAAGTCTTTAAATAAAAATTATCTAAAATTCATATTTATTCGCTCAAGACACACAAATTCATAATATAAATTAGTGTTGGGTTGTGAATACTAAAAAAATAATCTTTTTCTGGCACTGTAGTGTCATATAAGTGAACTCCATTAGCACCCAACATGAAGCGAACTCATCAACTAAGTCAACACAAGCATTTATCTATTAAAAAATTAAAATTAATTTTACAGTTTTTAGAAGAAAAAAAAATAACCTTTAGCATCACATAACATTCAATGGACTCTAATCGTATCAGTTAAGGAGACACTACAAATATTTATTTATTAAAATAATTCGCGACTAGAAAATCTTTAAACTAATTTAATAAGAAACCAAAATTAGTTAGTCACTATATTGACCAATTTAGATACCAATTTATAAAATTAAAAATTAAAATTTTTTGTTATTAAAATAGTCAAAATTGATCACTAATTAATTATAGACTAATTTAGAAACTAATTTATTTTGGTAGTCAAAACCTAAATACTAATTTGTAGTTATCAATTTTCTTTGGTAGCTAAAACAATGGTAGCTAGTTTTAATGAACAATTATAATTTTTTATTCATAATTGTGACTATTTTAGTATTCAACAACTTTTAGTTTTGTAAAATAAAATTTAAATTAATCATTGTAATTACTAATAATTATTGATCACTAAAATTAGTCACTATTTAAAAGTTTTCTTGATCGAAATTACTTTTACAATTTTTAACTTTTGTTTCAAAAAAATTAACCTGTTTTGCAAAGTTAGAATCAGTCAAGTCGCAACAAATAACAAGGCAGCTTGGTTGATAGAAATATTTTGGAAGCTATTTTTTTTTTCTTGTAGAAAACTCTTTACATTTAAAAAGTATTCATGTCGTTGATGTGTATTCAATTTAGATGTAAATATCGATGTATATTCAATTTGATCATATTCAGAATTAAAAAAAAAAGACATGAAATAAACGAACATTAATTAACTAATATATAGCATCAAATTGTTGACGCACATGAAATAAACTCTAAAACTATAGACAGTAATTCACTGGGTTTTTTAAATTTCTTATAAATTACAATTAATTTATAAGATGTGTTAAGTGTTTCATATATACTATGAATTATTTTATACTTCATTCTTAATATAATATAATATATGAGCAAAGCATGTTGATATGTGACTTACTTACTAGAGAAAAAAGTTGCATTGAAGATCAAGAACAACTCTTAGTGGCAAAAGCAATATCCTTCTTAAATATAAGAGCTTTTATCTTGTGTAAATAATAATAAAAAAAAACTATGAGAAAAGTCTAATGTAAAGACATTAATATAAAAAAGTAAAAGAGAGAAATCATGAGCTCTCATTAATATAAACTAAGCTCATATGATTGAGTTTGTTAACTTGAATAAGTGTTAGCTTAATAAATGTTGACTTAAATAAATATTCATTTGTTTTTTTATAAAGTAAAACTTTATTTTAATTAAAAATTTTAAGTACAATCTCTAAATTTGACTACTAAAAATATCATATTACACAAATTTTCTTGCAAATTTGTTTAAAAAATTTGTAAGAAAAAGATTTTTCTTTTCAGTTATTGTTTCTAAGAATCTTAAATGGCAAGTAATTGCTTCGTGAATAATTATTTCATACAAAATTATAAAATTTGTAAGTATTTTTTATAAAATTTGTTGCTAAAAGTGTTTTATACACAATATTTTACAAAAACAATGACAGCAATTTCCTGCAAATTTCTTTTTTATAACAAAATTTATAAGTATTCCCTAAAAAAATTTCAAAAAAAAAATAACAGAAAATATAAGTTTTTTAGTAGTGTTTTATCAATTTAAATTGGTTAAATATATACTTAAAACATATAATAAGTTTTCTCTCAAGTTTAAATATACATCCTCACATTTTTATAAAAAATTATTGCTTTAATTTTCAATATTTTTTGAACTATATTATTGATATGAACCATTTATTTCATCATTTTTGGTGAAATCTCTTCTCCAAACTACAAATTTTCTTTTAATTTACAACATTTGAATAGGATAACTTATTTAAGGGAATTAAATCTAGTACTACTTCCCTCCCCATGAATCACTTATGAACCACCTTATCACAATGATTTCAATAAATCAAAATGAAAAAAAAAATGTATAAATTGAATTATTTAAAATTAAATCTAACTTAAAAATAATTCGAAAAAATTTCACCAAAATAATATAATAATAATAATAATGATAACATAAAAGAATTAAACTGAATTTTATCATAACAAATTAACTAAATTACTTTCACTATAATTGTTGACAAACATTTTATTTTAAAGACTATTTTTCAATCCCATAAATTATAATCCAATTTCTGATAACCCTACCATGTAAACAAACCCACCCATTCCCACCGTAATCACAACCTCCGTACCTTTCCTCTCTTCCAAACCTTCCACCTATTAACAGTGTGCATCTCACTGCATAGTTCTCTGTCACTGTTGTTCTGGAAACTCTTATATTCCAATCTCAAACTTGACTTTGGAGGACATGAAATTTGGTATTGGAGTTATTGGGTTCAATCAAAAGCCTTAACAGATGAAAAAGCATGTGACAACAGTGGTGATAGGTGGTTTTGACCATCACAATAAAGAGATAAGACTGAGATTTCAGATAAGGAAAAGATTGTACGGTAGGATGAACAAAAAGAAAACCTTATTGTTTAATTCAAACGTTAGCAGCATATGAATGACCCTTATGTTTTCTTGTTCAGTGGATACATACATGTCAAGGTTTTCCATGCTAGAAGATGCAAAAGGGTTAATTAATTTATTTACCTTTTGACATTAAAAAACACAAGCAACTAGCAGGTGAATCATGATTACACCAAAATCTCAGGCATACCAATGAGTAGTCACTTCTCTGCTTTTTTTATACAGTCCAAACTGCTAATATCAGTGATCCATTAATGCCCTAGTTTTAGTTAAAGTCATGTACTTTTCTGTCCTAGATCTCTGCCAAACCCTGTACAAGTACAGTTATACTGTTTTCCTCTCAACTCTCTAAACTATGAGTTTTATCAAACTCAAAAAAACATGTATAAACACTGGTTTTCATCAAAGTTCCCCCACTGATCATCACCAACATTACGTAAAAATAGACACACTGATGATAAATGCAACATATAAATAATGACACAGTTTATGTATAGTTAAGACTAGTATATGTTTGATAAAATTATTCTATGACCTTACCAAAGTAAATTGGACTAAGCATTTATGACGAGGAGATGCGTACACGTTTATACACTGAAGCAGTAACAGAAGTGATGGTTGAACTGTTCAAGTATATAAAATATTTTTCTAATAAGCAGAATTACTGGACAGTTGCATATAAGTTCATAGATGATCCGATATATATAAGTACAAGAAAAGTAAGTTTAGTTTTAGACATGCATCTGGTGCACAATTTTTCAAGTGTTAATTACCTGATAATTTGGGTTTGAAAAAGCTTTCAGAAGAACACGTACTAAAAACCCGGGATGCATAGGTTATTATCTATGTACATGCAGGAAATTAATTATGGAGTAAACTCAAGAATGTTCCCTGACCCACTACTAATTATGAAGTTGGACAAGGATTAGCAATGATAAAAGATATTACTACTAATGTAATTGCTTTTAGCTGTAAAGTGTTTATTTTATCCTGAAGAGGCTGCTACAAAAGGCAAGGGGACAAAAAGAGGATTACATGGAAGGAGATAGTGCCAATATTTTAACTTGACATGTGTGGTCACACTCATTGTAGCATTCATGCAAGACAACCAATCCATTTGTCCACAGCCACAACTTTTGCTCAAAAGAAAAACAATAAATCCCAATACTAATTATATACTAAAAACAAATTAAATGAATTGGTCCATAGGCCTAAATATCAGAAGAAAAGATGCCACTGCCATATGATTAATCTCTTAACTCTGATTCCATAAGCAGATAAACCTTAATTTGGAAAATAAACAAAAAGGAAATATGATGAGAGGTTGAAGCAGAAAATAGAGGAGTAAATGATTTGGGTTAGGAGAAAGTGGGACAAAGAATTGGAATCAGAAAAGCCAAATTAAAGAATTGGCCGTGATAAAAAAAAAAAGAAAAAACAAAGAGTTGACAGGTGAAGTGGGATTGAAAAGATTGACCTGCGTCTCCTCCATGCACCCTTTCGTTTTACAGCAAAATAAAATAAAATTACAGTGATTAGATTCTCCTTGTCGCGCTTATCCTCATATCTCCCATGAAATCGCACTTCACAATGCTACCATTTGAAAAGCCTACAAAAAGAAACACAGACAAACACAAGATAGGCCAGAGACCCAAAACAGAATTAAACCACCATATCAGATATCAGTGTGTAGTGAGTGAGGTGAATATTCAACACTATAACTATTTCCACTGACAACCCCAGAAAAACAAAAACCCAATCTACAGTGTCCACAGTCTCTTCTTCATTGCAGTTGAAATTAACTTCAATTATATTTCCATTTTAAGTTGAAATTTCAAGGTACCCACTAGCCAGACAGCTATATAACCAGCTACTCTAGCTCAAACATATTATATCTATATATATAAATAATAACAGTAATAGGTAGTAGTAGTAGTGGTCTAGAGCTAGAACTAGAAGTCATGAGAGTGATGGTACATTGATGGGTCACATCCACCACCTTGCGAGCCATGACGGTTCATGGCTTCCCTCTGGCTGCTGCTATCATCGTCACCTATTTGTGGCGTGGCGCCGAGGTTCAGATACACCAGTCTCGAGTCCAAATTGCTGCTGCTGCTGTGCGCTTCACTCATTGGTGGATAGATAGAAGTTGCAGAAGCAGAAGTGTTCGGGTTGTTAGTGTTGTCGTTGTTGCTGTTGTTAACGTTGTTGTTGTTGTTGTTTCCTTCTTCACGAGACAAAACGAGAGCTGCAGATTGCACCAGCTCCAAGCACAGCCTCAGCTTGTTGGGTTCAATGTGGGTGAGTCCAGGGACTGCCCCTTTGAAGAGGAAGTCCGAGGTTAGGGTTCTCAGGATGTCCAACGGGGTCACGCCGTCCACGGTTCGCACGTTCGGGTCAGCGTGGTGGTCCAGCAACACCGCCACCATCTCTGGGGATACCATCTCCGCCGCCACGTGCAGAGGAGTCTTCCCGGCCGGCCCCGCCGGGAAATTAACGTCCGCCGCGCCCAGCTCCAGCAGCGCCTTCACCACCTCCCTGCTGCAACTCTCCACGGCGTAGTGCAACGCCAGCGCCTCGTCCAGGTTCAGGCCCTCCCCCATCACCATGAGCTTCACGAGTTCCACGTCGGAGGAGTCCAGCGCGCGCCGCATCCGCCGGATTTTCTGGTCCTCCATGTCGGCGGCGCCCAGGTCGGGGTGCTGGTGCGGGTGGCGCAGCGGCAGCATGGAGCGGCGCGCGAGGGAGGATTTGAGGCGGAGCTCCTCGATCTTGGCCACCACGTCGATTGGGAGGTGCTTGGCCAGCACCTCCGGCGGAAGACCTGACTTTGCCACCAGGTGGGAGCACGTGCTCCACAGCTGCTGCATTTCCTGCTTTCGAGATGCTATCAACACTTTCATCACATCGTCGATCGAAGCTTTCTCCACCATGCTCGCAAGTTGTTTCTGTCCATCAACGAGTTCAAAGTAAGAGTTTTTATACCAAAGTTCAGATGCAAAAGTTTAACTCATTTTATTCTCAATAATTATTTAAACAAAAATTCTACTTCTCCAATTATTATGTTAATGCAAAAGTTTATTTCTTTAATCATTTTTAGATGAGAGAAACAAGAAAAATAAAAATAAATGAACTACCCTACCCGTTGAAATTAGCTTATATAAGCACAAGTTTAAAAAATAGAGAAATTGTGTGAAGAATTTCATTTCTACACATTAATTTTGTGAATACGTTAATTTCTACTTCTGAATAAATCAATTTAAATATTTGTTGCTATCTTTTAATCTAAAAATGTTTATTTAGAATTGCAGAAAATATATTATGCTAACATTAACCCATGTTTGGTAGAGTGGGGAAGATGAGAAATAATTACTTTTTGTTGTTTGTCTCAGGAAGAAGAGGAGGTTAAATGGCTGGATGCCTTCTATTGTTTATTTTAATCTTTATTTTCTCTATCAATTTTTGTTTACTCAACTTATTTCGTCCTTTATCTTCCGTCTAAATCAAACATATAATTAATGTTTATTTTATAATACAAATTATCCTCGAAGTTAACTTTAATGACATAACAATATGAAAAATATATAGTAAAAACTTTATCTGATTACTAAATCTGCCCTTAAAATGGTTGGCAGTGAAAAACTAAGAAACGAATGTCAAAGAAAATGAGGAAATCATATAATTTATTTTTTGTTTAGTTCCTTGCTTGCGAAAACTCTTGATTTAGCTAGAGCTTTAACTTGTTGAAACATTATGTAATTTGGTTCTAAAAGTAAGAAAAAATGCATTAGAACAAGTAATGTTTCAGGCATCAGGAACTAACTCGATCTATTTATAATGCCCATGCATTGAATGAATGGCAGTTATATCAGAGGAAAAATAGTGGGTTAGTGAGGTTTCTGTGAAGAGTTATGGAAATTTTCACACTGCTTTGGCTGCAAAATGAGAAAATAGAGGGAAGAGAACAAAATCCAATAATAGATATTATACTAAAGTCGTGTAGGAGCAGCAAACTCTTTTCTGTTTTAATTAGCTTGCTCTCTTTTCATCCAAATGAGGAAAGGAAATGATTTGGAGTGCTCGCTATGTGGAAGACAAGATTGATGTATATTTATTATCTTAATTTGGGAAATATTTTATATGCATCATAAAGGGTCAAGAGTGTCTCTCAAATATGCTACATGAAATCAAGAGTGTCAAGACATATCAACTCGTAAATATAACCATACATAAACCCATGTTTTTACCTTAACTTTCCCAAAAGATTTTCAGACCCTCAAACAAAAACCCAAAGAGAAAACACCATGCAATGAATTAATAAACCTTCGAATAAACAAACACACAGTCCCAGGAACAAGCAGAAGAAAAATTGATATCTATGCAGGTGCTGAATTACTCACATTTCAGAGAGGGAAGCTATCATCATGAGATCATAAAAAAAAAAAAAGCACAAATCTGACTCAAAAAATTTCACTCTCTCCATCAATCATTCATCATAAGGTAACAGTCTTGTAGAATCATCGAAAGGGGGTGTCAAAAATGAATGTGAATAAAATAAAATAAAGCAGGAAAATCAAATAAAATATAACAAAAATACCCCTTCCCAGTTTCCAAAGACCAGACGCAGTAACTGTCCGAATTCCCAAAACCCAGAAAGAGAAAAACGTAAGACTGGTATTAAAGAAGGAAACATGAACATGTTTATGGAAAGAAGCAATAATAAGAGAGAAAAAACTTTAATTTACAGATTATTTTTTTATTTTATTTTCGAAAATGTTTATACAGAAATTTCTTCTGAGGTAAACAACCTTTATTTTATCTCTATAGAAGTGTTTAGGGTGAAACATATCCTAAATCGCAGAAGCAGAGAGAGAGAGAAATGAATTAACCTGAGTGAGCAATGCAAGTTGTTCAACGCCGAAGTATCTGGCCGCGGCGAGGGTGTCGAGGGCGAGATCAACGGCGGAGGTGCAATGCGTGTGCCAGCACCCTCGCTCGCCGCAATTGGGTCTGGCCTCGTGCTTCTGCGGCACGATGGAGACTTGTCCACTGTACAGGAACTGCAGCAGCAGCAAGAAAACCTCGTAGCCGACGGAGTTCACCGGGATCACGCCGGGGGGACGCGCTGCGGAGGCGGCGCCGGCTCGCGAAGCGGCGGCGGGGTCGAGACCCGGTGGAGGGTCGGGGCCGCAGAAGAATTTGCGGAAGAAGAGGCTGCGCGCGGCCAAGATGCAGCGGTGGGCGTGAACGAGACGACCCTCGACTTGGAAAGTGACGTCGCTGAAGGCTTGGCCATTGATGAGAAGGTTGAGGTAGTCGAGAGAGAGAGATCTTAGAGAGTCTTCGAGGGACATGGCGATGGTGATGATGATGATGGTGACGATGATGGTACTGTGCGCGTGTGAGCGTGTTATGAGTAAGCAGCGTGAGTGAGTAGTGGTTGTACAGTTTAGGGTTGGTCCCTATCTATGATCTATGGCTATGAAAAGAAGTTGTGAGAGAAAAGGAGTTAGGGGAAGGAGTGATTGAGATGAAATAGTAGAGAAGAGAGTGAGGGTGTTGGGGTGTTTTGTTTGATGTTGGTGTTGTTTTTGTTGCGGTCGATGATGCTACTGTTCCAGTTGTTGTTGTTGATGTTGTTTTTATGGGATTCTCTGCTGCGGTGTTGAGTGTCTCTATTTTTCATAGATATTTCCCTTTTGGAGAGAGAGAGAGCAATTTGGGTGGCTGTTATGGGCGGCTGGGTTTTAAAAAGCATTTCCAAAATTAACTATAAATATTCTAAATTCTTTTTTTTTTATTTAATCTAATAATATGCCTAGCTACCTCCTTGTGTGCATGAATGTGTACTATGAATAAACAAAAACTAATGTGTATTATTACGTCTTCCGTATACGTACGTATCAAAGGAAATACGTACACGGGGTAGACAGGTTGCATACACTTGACTTCAAATTAAAATTAAAAATAATTTATATACACGTCCTTCCTTAAATCATTATTTAGAGAGCTAGTAGCATAATATAATCACAAAATTTAAAAACACTATATATTTATATGTAAAATAACAATTTAAAGGGACAAAGATATAAGTAGCATGAAATGATAGAAAAAGAAAAAAAAGACGATCGATGCTGGTTAAGTGATTAAAAATAATGTTACTACTTCAGTTTGATAATTAAAAAAAAAACATTTGATGTCTTATTGACTGTATATATATGTATGCAGGGTTGTCAAATTTACGCTTATGCATCTTACCGCACCAAAACCAAGCACAAACTTCTAAGATAACTGCAAATTAACTTCGAGAACAAAGGTGTGTAAAAAAAATTAAAATTAAAAACATGGTCTTAGGGAACAAATGTTCATAGTTTGTATATACTTTTTTAATTGTCCAGCTTGATTTATAGAATTAGTCAACCCACTTTATCAATTGCCTACTTTATTTTTAATATTTTTATAAATAAATAGATTATATAAATTAACAAAATAAATAAATAAAAGCTTGAGACATACATGATACATTGATATTTTAATTTGGATCACGTATTAGTATCTGACACATATCTATGTCCGATACTTTATGATACTTTATCTATACTTATCAATGAAGTATCTAATTTATAAAATTATAATAGACTATAAGAAAATATTTGAACAATGACGAATTTTAGTGACAAAAAAAATTAGTCACTATATTAACTAAACATTATTGGCAACTAAAATAGTTCAAAAAATTATAATTGGTCTCTAAATTTATAACTAAAATAGTTTATAAATTGGTCACTAACATCAGCTATCAAAATTTTGACTACCAAAATAATTGGTCTTTAATTATGAAATTGGTCTCTAAAGTGGTCTGTAACATATTTTTTGTTCTTTAAATTGATCATTATTTAAGAGTTTTCTTGTAGTGATACTTTTGGGATGACAATAATTTGTATTTTTAATGTTGAAGACTTTAGTACACATGCTTTTAGTTTAGATTCACACAATAACAATCATATATTTATTATGTCTTTAAGAATTATTCTATACTTTTTACTTTTTAATATTCATATATCATGTATCTATCACGTATCGTATCCGTGCATCATAGTTTGAGAATAATTCAATTCTAAACCTATTAAAATAAAGTGAAAACCAAGCTTCTAAAAAGTCATATACATGTAATATCATTAAAAAAAATGTTTCTTTAGTAACAAATTTTAGTGATCAAAAGTTGTTAGTCATTATAGTGACTAACTTAAATACTAATTCATAAAATAAAAAAATTATTGGTTACTAAAATAGTTAATATTATGCATCATTTCTTCCTTATTATTTTTTAGTTTTATATTTTGCAACTTGTCTTATTTTCTATTGATCAAATTTTGCAAGCTTCCAAGTTCTATCAATGGAGATTTATTCTTCAACACCTCTTTAAATTGATACATATTCACCTTAAGGAGCACAAGGATTTGTGAGTCAATTGTCAATGACTCCTTACATAGTTTAACAAATTCAAAAGAGAATCCCATTTAGAGTTGTGTGTTTTCTTGTGGTGAGTTTATTGTGAGTGTTGTCTAGAAGTTGTATGAAGAGTAGACATTCCAAGACTTGATGGTTGTACAAAGACTAAACTTATTTTTTCCTTCATGATCTAATTTCTTATTTTTGTATTACACTTAGATAAAAATATTAAATATTAAAACATAATATTATTTGTTTTTATCAAAATTCTAAGGCATATTAAGACTATGTTGTCACTGAATAAATTATAGGGATCAGATTATCATCTAGGATCTTATTCAAACTTCTGGGTCTAATAATACAAACCTCCCATGTAATGGATTACCACTCAAAATAATAATTTAGATCGTCCTTGTGGACTTTCCAATTACAAACTAAAACAATATAATCAATTATCCTTAAATATAATTGATTAAACAAGTTTTATATTAATTCATATAATGGTTTCAACCACAATTTCAAAACTAACAATTTTAAATATTTTACAAACATTCTTCTAACTTTCAAGAATTCTTTAGTATTGTAAATCTAATTCTTTTCATAAATCTTTAAAGGGAGTTTATACTTAAAGACATTAGATAATGTTCATGTTTTAAATCCTCCTCTTGATCTTTTGGAATATCCATCACATCCAATTATATTTTTTCATATTTTTTTTTCTAAACTTTACTTTATGTAAATATAAGTTTGGTGTGTCCATGTAATAGGTTTCTCCGTTGTTTGGTCTGTACATGTTTTCTTGATAGATTTTCAAGAAATTTATATATTTTGTATGATTGCATTGTGGAATGTGATTGTAATAAAATTTTCAGGAGATACAAATATTGTTGGATGTTCCACGTTGACTAGAGATAAGATCAATTCATAATATATAAGTGGGTGCAATTTTCATCTTATAAGCCGATTTTGTGAGGTTAAGTTAGACTTAAAGCTCACTTCTAACATGGTATCAGAGCCAAGTTAGAGCTTATCTTAGCGAGCTTTGTTGGACATTCAGTTCTACCCGATATCGGATTGCTAACGGATCACTCATTAATTTCTAGTCCCACACGAGATGAATATACCTCGACTTAGGAATATGTTAAAAGTCGAGTTACGCTTAAAGTCTATTTCTAACAAATATTATACTATTATTATAAATTGAAATTAAGATGTTATAACTATACACTTTTATACTTAAAGAGTAGAGTGATCTAATTGCTTACAAGTGTACATACAAAAGTTAAACATTATTAAATGTACCTATTTCATCCAAAGGTGCACTAGTTTTAATGTAAGGTAAATTGGTATAAAGAGCTTCCTTCTAGGATGAACACTTTGTTTAAATTATTAAATAATTGGTGAGAGATGATAATGTGGTCTCCAACAACAACTTTCACCCGAAGAACAATCATAGTCTACAAATCTGACACATAAGATATGTCAACTTCCTTATAGTTTGAATATCACCATAGAAACTAAAATCTAAAAAAGGTAATGATAAATAGTTGATTCAATATAACAATTGATAAATTTTATTCTTAGCACAATAAAAAATTATTGTTTTAGTACAACAACTTTAACTCCAGTATTTTTGCTAATGCTAAAGGTACCTTAATATATTATTAACTTTGAAGAAACCACAGATGATTTTAAACTTATACAGTAGATAAAAAGTTGGTTAAATCATATCATTCATTTCTATTTTTGTAAAAAAAAAATTCAAATCAGTCTCTTATTTTATGTGTCTCAATTTGATTTGTATTTTAAAAAATTTGATGCAAGTTCTTTTTATTAATATTGTAATAATAACATTAAAGGTGACTCGGTTTATGATTTTTTTTAATTTTTTTATATAAATATGTTTATACATTTATTTAAATAGATTAAATATAAAATGTCTGAATTTAATTTTTTTTTACTATTTTTTTTTAAATTTGTTTGACATTTCAATTATGTTTTATGAATATTGAAGGTGAGATATGTTAAACGGTATAAAGAATATAAATTTTATATCAGATGTGTTTAAAACGTCAAATAAATTAAAAAACAAGACTAAATTTATGTTTAGGAACTAAATTGGATTAAAATTTAAAAAAAGAACGATTCTAATTTTCACTTAAATTTAAGAAAAAAAAATTTAACTCTATTTAAAATTATTACTAACAGAAAGATTTAATTTCATCAAATTTTAAAATAAAAATTAAATTGAGACATATAAAAAAATGAAACTGATTTAAAAGTTTTCTAAGAAAATAAAAACGAATGACATAATTTAGCTTAAAATATTTCAATTGAACATTAAATGATTTTTTGCAAGTTCTGATTGTGATTGAATGAAAACTTGATCACACATAATGAAGTAAAACAATTTAATAGAATGAATTTAGAATTTGAAATCTGAATAATGAATTTGACCTATTATTCTGTAAAAATGATAAGTAAATGTTGAATTCGATAATGAAATTGATATAAAAATAGTAAATAAATGTTTTTGAGTAAATGAAATTATATTTATTTAGGAATTTAAAATTATAAAATTAAATGGTTTGAATTGACCGCACATCCCAGTGGCACTGACTGTCTTATGATTTGGAAGAGCGTGGATTTGACGTTTGACTTGTCTTTTCCTTCCTTTCCTTCTCTCTTCCCAACCCACATTCACACCTTTTCCTATTCTTCCATACCCTTCATTTTTACCAACTTTTTTTGCTTTACCTTTTACAATAATTATTTAATATTTTTTCTTTAACTTTAACTAAATTTTATTAAATTAAAATTACTAATCAATTTATTTCAAAATACTTTTATTCCGATATTAGTAAATAGAATTATCAAAACTATTCCACCTCCCTAATTTAGATTTTATCAATGACAAAAATATGAATACGACAACAGACATAAACATAATCTTTGAGAAAATTAACTGAAGCTGAAAGTTTTACAAATTAAAAAACTAAGAATAAATTGAAAGCTAAACGAAATTTATCAAAAACCTCAAATTGCTGTAAGCGATACAAAATCAATACCGAATTAGTACAATATTAAACCGTTACAAAATAATTTAAAGAAAATAAATAATAAACTACAATTTTATTGTTCTTTAAAAAATAAAAATCAACCCAAAATATTAATATTTTTCTTATTCTACACATAAATTTGTTATTCTAGTAAATATTTATACATATGATTGAAATTTCATTTTAAGTACACATAATTATTTAAACTTTTATAAGCATTTGAATTATAAGAATCTATATATTTATGTTTTACTTTGTTATTTAATAAAAAATATGATATTATGCATTTTTAATATTATTTTGTATATTTTTATTTATAAAAGTAATTTTATCTTGATTTGATCTCAGTTGAAATCTATTAAATCTTGAATAGATTTGCATGCTTCCACTGCAATAAAACTTATAAACAGTGACCAATTTTAATAATTAATAATTATTAATAAACTATAATAATGATTTTAGATATAAATTTACAAAATTAAATTATTAGTTACCAAAAATAGTCACTATTATGAATAAAAATTTATAATTGGTAATTAAATTGATTTTTAAAATCAGCTACCATTGTTTTGATTAGTAAACAAAATTGGTCACTAAAAATTAACTACTAGGTTATACAACCAAAATGAAAATTAGTTTCTAATTTATTAGTGACCAATTATAATTTTTTATTTATAATGGTGACTATTTTAATAACTAATAATTTTTAATTTCATAAATCGATATCTAAATTGATTATTATAGTGACTAACTATTTTTAATTTTTAAAATTGATTTTTAATTGAGGATTTTGTTGTGTTCACTGATTTGTCTGATTATTGGTTAAAGTAGTTTATAAATATAAATGAAGAGACTGGATATGTTTATATAATATTTTTATATAAAATTCAGTTTTTTATAAATAAAATATATTTGAAAATACTTTTTAATTAATTTTAAAGTCTTATATTATTTTATTTGTGAATAAATTATATTTAATTATATTTGTTTTACTTCGGTCGTTAGTAGGAATGTCAAAAAAAATTCATACACGCGTGTATCCGTACCCATAGGTAATGGGTACGGATATTTTTTCTATCCGCATGTTAATGGGGCGAATATGAGTATCATATGGCTACCCGCACATATATGGATACGGATACATACGAATATTTATCTAGCGGGTAGGGTACGGAGAACTACTACCCGTACCCTATCCACCCATTGACATCCTTACTTGTTATATACTTTTTAGTGTATTTATTATTAATGTTTATAATATTTTTTAAAATTAGATAAAATTGAAAAACTGAAAAAAATGAAGGGTTAAATCATTTTAATTAATTACAATAGTTAAGAGAAGAGGTTCATTAATACAATGATTACTCAATAAGACTTTTCGAAAATATTAACTGTAAAAATGGAGAGGGAAAAAAATAGAATGGTGGGGAACATAGTCTCCTTCCAACCACCAATAGCACCACTATACCTTTGTATTTCAGAGCGATTTTGGAAACATTTTATGCAACTCTCCGACTAACTTTCCTAAACTTTTATTTAAATCATGCATTCTTAATTTTAAATGGAATTTTATCCTTTAAAAGAATATATAAATAAATATATATATATATATATATATATATATATATATATATATAACATTTTATACACAAAGTATATGTGATTGACAAATAATCTTATTTCTTGTTTATGTGGTTAAAAATTAACCTTTGATCATATGAAAAAGAGATTACGTTCTAAATGAATGTTAATGTATAAAAATTTAGTATTTACTGATAATAAAAGGAATATTATGAATTTAAATATTATTATATTCTCACTTTTTACTATTTAATTAGTTAAATTAAAAATTATTTATTTTATCCACACAATATATATATATATATATATATTCTAAATAAATAAAGAATCATTTCATTTGTAATTAATATTCTATTTGTAGTAGGTGGTATTAAGAATTATAAGGAACGATTAATGAGGTGACAAAGTGAACTTATTACTCAAAATGTCCGTTGGTCCATTCAAAATAAGATAAGGCAAATAATCCGGTCTGTCAAATTGACAGGTCAAAAGAAGAACAGGTTAGACGAGTCTGCTTACTTTTTTTTTTAAATTAAAAATTAAGATCATAATAACTTAAAAGATTATTTTTTAATGTTATATTATATTGTTTTAAGGATATAAATAGACAATTATATTGTAATTTAAATTATCAACACCTACAAATTAAGTTTCGATTATTAGTTATAAAAATAATTTAATATGTAGATGTAATAATTATTTTAATTTATATAATAAAAAACGTTAATTAATCAACTAAAATTTAAAAAATATTTATATAAATAAATATGCTTTTAATATTATATATACATATATAAATAAATTTTAAAATTAAAATATTTTAAAAAATGACCAATTAACCATTAGTCCACATTTTAACAAGATGACTTATAAATTTTGATCTGTTTTACTGTAACAAACCAGTTCGACTTTATTTTTTCTTTCAGATAAATATGTAATCTGGTTACAAAATTTCTAACTCATTAAATGATGAGTCAAGTTAAACTAATTAATTTTTAATTCAAATAGTGGGAAGCCAATCCTTACAAGTGAGGTTGACTTACTTTAAGTCTCAATCTCTAATATAAATATGTGATGAAAAATTTGACCTAATGTTTGAGTTGTGGAGGAGTGTTGAGGTGAAGAAAAAATGCAGGGACATGGAGGTAGGTATGATTGTTTTTTGAAGGAAGATGAAGTAAGGTTGAGGCAGTTTTGTGTTGTTTGTTAATGTCAAATTCCCCATCTTTTCAAGTGATGCAAAATCTTTCTCTCTTCATTCTCTTCTAACTTCTTCATCATCGACAAATCAAATTGGTAATACAGGTGGATATGCGTTCTTTGTCTCACTCTCCATGCATTTGGATGCTCATCAATCACACAATATTTATGCTCCACTCTTCACCGTCACTTCCAACAACCGTTGTCTTTTCTGCCTCAAACTAATGTCATTCACTACTTCTTCCTCATTACTTTTCTAATCAATCTTTTTTTCATCACAATTTGTTGACTCACAGAAGAGAATCATAAACAAAACACAACATTTCAGATCATAACTTTATACAAATATAAAGCAAATCTTTACTTTCTATATGAACAAGAAAAAAAACTTAGATATAAATTGTTCAGTATATATTTATTAATTCAGTATTTATTTGAATAGTCAAATACAATATGTTTTTAATGATGAAAAATATTTTAGTATTATTGTTTTGTTTGAATTGAAGGATGGAAAGTGATAGAATGAAAAAGGAAAAAAAAAAGTGCTAAGAAAGGAATGGAAATGAAAATTATTTGAATTAAAAAATAAAAAATGAGAAGAAAGTGTTTTTATTATAATATTATTTTATTTTACTTTTTACTATTTGTATATTATTATTTTATTTATCTATTATATTTTAAAAAAGTATAATTAAAATAAAAAAATTACTTTATATCAATTGATTCAGGTTTTACAGCATGTGCTCTTAACAATAAATTTCTAATATTTTACCCAAATGTATTGTAATTGAATATATATTTTATTTAGCTTCATTAAGGTTGTTGGTCCTTTGACAAATAGGGGTATCTTGATTTTAATGGTGAATATTCACGTTACAAAATATGTCATTCATTTGACGTCATTAGAAACTAAAATAGAAGAGAAATACATTGATAAGTTCCAGGGTTAAATATGTTTTTTGTCCTTAATTTTTAGTGAGAATTAGAATTAGTTTCTTTTGGTAATTTTGAATCAATTTAATTTCTTAATTTTAGAAATGTGTGAATTTAGTCTTTTAAATCAATTTTTTTTAAATTCATTTGATATTTCAAACGTGTTTCTCAGTTAACATTGAAACGAACATGTGTCAGACAGTATAAACAAACTAAAATACTATAATGAAATGTGTTTGAAACGTCACATAAGCTTAATAAAAATTTGGTTTAAAGAACTAAATTCACGTATTTACAGAATTAAAAAACTAAATTGTTGTTTCAAAGTTTTGAAAAAAAAATAATTTTAATTTTCACTAAAAATTAAAATATAAAAAATATATTTAACCTTTCAAAATATAAAATTGGCAACATATATGTAGAAAGTGAAAAAAAAATGTTATGTTAGATATTTGGTAGATGAGGATTAGATATGTACTGTGTTATTGGGAAACGATGGGAAATCCACATATGGGAAGTGGTTGAAAAATAGAAAGAAAGTTTGGTGGAGAAAAAAAGTCAAAAATATTATGGTATGTGCATGTAATGTTAGTGGTGGAATATTATTATGGTCAACTCAAAACCTTTTTACATTGACCCATTAACCAAATTCCCTCATTAATATCAGATTCCACTAATAAACTTTGTGACAGCATCACTTTCACAAAAACACCCAGATTTTAGATTTGAGGAGGAGAATTTGTGATTGGGTCAACCAGTTTTGACTTTGAAATGATGAATAATGGATGTGAGGAACAATAGGATTTGACAAGGTCACATGAACTACTCTAAGCCACAAGTTTTGTTAGTCTTTCATAAAATTATTGCCATTTCACTTATACCTAATTTCTAATGAGTTTAGTCCCATCGTCTTACTCTAAATTTTCAAACTCACATACTCATATAACAAATATCAACTAAAAATATATATACTTGATGCAAAAAATTTTAATATTGTCATCCCTTTTGAGGGCCACCATTCACTAATTTTTTATTTTGATTATTCACACTTTTCTTACTTTTTCTATACTATTTATGTGTCTTTTTTAACTCAAAAAAAATCATATTATCATAGAATTTTACTAATAAAAGAAAATATATCCATAAAATAATATTTAGTGATGAATTTTATTGACAAAAAAAATTCGTTGGTAAATATAATTTATCGAAATATTTTACCGATGAAGTTTGTGATTTTAATTATCAATGTAATATTTGCCGATAATGAATTTATTGATAAAATTTGTTGGTAAATTTTATCGATGAAATAGACACCAAAGTTTCTGTTTTAACTTTGGCCATGTCATTGTAAAATTTGTTTGTAAATTTGTTGGTAACAATTTATTTTAATATGTCGGTTAATCAATTGGTAATTGAATTCTGGGTTAAATATGTTTTTGGTTCCTAAAATTTAAGTGAAATTTGTAGTTAGTTTTTCTTTGAATCTTTTAACCAATTTAGTCATTCATCTTTAGAAATGCATGAAATAGTCATTTAACCAAAATTTGTTAAGTTTATCTGACGTTTCAAGCACAAATCATGATAGTATTTGAATTGTTTATACTGTGACACATCTTCGCTTCAATGTTAACTCAAATATTATCATAAAACGTGTTTGAAAGGTTAAATAAACTTAACAAAATTTGGTTAAAATGACTAAATTCACGCATCTCTAAAGATGAAGGACTAAATTCACACATCTCTAAAGATGAAGGACTAAATTGGTCAAAAGTTTCAAAGAGGGACTAAACATATTTAACACTTGAATCTTTTGAAATTTCGTTAGTAATTACTTTTTGAAAATCTATTGGTAAATTAGTTGGTAATTGTATTTTCTAAAATTCATCCATAATTTTGTCAATAAATTCATCTATAAAATGAGCTTCATTTTATTGTCAAATTTAACAAAATATTTATTATAAATTAAATGGATATAAGTGAGTGGAGAATCACACCAAGTTGAAATATTCACTACTAAAAATTCTCATATTACATGAGAATTTTCTTGCAAGTTTGCTAAAAAAATTTGTAAGAAAAATTTTTTTTCTGCTATTTTTTCTAAGAATTTTAATTGGCAGATAATTCTTTCGTGGGTAATTATTTCCTACAAAATTATAAAATTCACAAGTATTTCCTACAAAATTTGTTGTGAAAAGTGTTTTATACAAAATATTTTTTAAAAAAAATTGACAACAATTTTCTGTAATTTTTTTTATAACAAAATTTATAAGTATTTCTTAAAAAAAATTTCAAAACAAAATTGGTAAAAAATATAAATTTTTTTATTAGTGATTATGTATAAATTGATTTTGGATATGAATATTGTTTAAGTCAAATTATTTAAGGAACTATTTAATTACTTAGCAATAAGAAAAACTAATGTGCTACCTATATACCACATAAGTTGTAATAAGAAGTGATGTTGAATATTGTAATTTAAAGCACTAAAATTTTATGTTTCTTGGCTTCTTTATTTTCATAAGTCAGCCTCCACAAGTCCCTCGTTCATCACCCCTTCCTTCGTCAACGTCACTTTTACTATCATTAATTAATAATTTATGTTTTCCTAATTATATTCCACTGTACTTTTAATTACTTTCGGATAAATTATAAAAGTTCCAACTTCAATGAATTTACAAGGATTAAATATCTTTTTTTCCTAAAAATTTAAAATTGGTTTCTTTTAAAATTTTTTAAGCAATTTAACTATTCATCTTTAAAAATATGTGAATTAACTTCGGGTTAAATTTTTTTTTGTCTCTCAAATTTCACTGAAATTTAGAATTAGTTCATTTTCACAAATTTTAACCAATTTAGTCATTTATCTTTAAAAACACGTGAATTTAGTTCTTTTAACCAAATTTTGTTAAATTTATATGATGTTTCAAACACATTTTATGATAGTATTTAAATTGTTTACTCTGTTTGACACATTTCCGTTTTAATGTTAACTCAAATATTATCATAAAATACGTTTAAAATATCAAATAAACATAACAAAATTTAATAAGAATACTAAATCCACATATTTCTAAATATAGAAGATTAAATTAGACTAATTTTAAAATTTACTAAAACTTATGAAAAAAAAAACATATTTAACCCGATTTATAACGGAGATAGTGTAAAGTGAATCTCTCTCACAAATTACCCCTTTGGAATTGTTTTGGTTTCTAACTTTTTTTCTTTAATAGTTTTGGTTTGTAGCCATTATATGAGTCAGAGCTGACAAAGAAGAACAAGAACAGTATTAGTTAAATATTTAGTTAAAGCGAGTAAATGAAGCTAAAATTTACAAAGTTAAAAGAACATGAACATCAACATCATGAAATAAAGAAAATGTGATATTTTGAGTTTGATTAAAATTTGTTGAATATGTGTGATGTGAGTGATGGTTGGTGGTAAGAAGAAGTTAGAAGTTACAGCAGTGAGTGAGAGAATGTAAAAATGATTTGACAAATGGAGAGAGAAACAAAGTTTGAAGTGACATTTTGGAAAAAGGCTAAGCCAAAGCCTTTTCACTCTCTCAAACGGTTAACAATAACCATTCCTTTCCTTCATTCTTTCTCTTTTTACCTTCCTTCCTACCATTTTCGAACCTAACATCTACAACCAAACAAAAATCATTGCCAACATCTTTTCTTAATTCGCACACATACTTCAAACAACTAAATGTCAACTTATTTTAACAATTATTTAGCCTCGAGATTAAGTAGTTGGTTTTGTGGTAAATTTATGTAAAATTTGTTAGAATTAATTTTTTAATGCATAATTAGTGTGTATTTGGCTTATAAGATCAATTAAAGATAATGATATTTTGACAACTAAATTTTAACAATTTTTTCTTACAATTTGATATGTTATTTTTTAAGTATTTTTGAAATATAGATAATTGAGAAAATAAAAAAAATGGAAGCCACTTGAAAGATAGTATGTCAAGTTGTTAAATAAAATTATCAAGATTTAGTTATTGAAAAATCATTTTTCATCACTTAAATGATAAAAAATTTATGTTGAATGAGAAACAATTAATTATTATTTTTGCGTTCGAAAATTGATTCAGACCAAATCAAACCCACAATGGCTTGATAAAAAGAGAACTCGAATAAATTTAGGTTATAATTTTTTCTACCACACATACTGTTATTTTGACATTCAACAGATTTTTACATCTATTTTATATTTATTATTTTATCTTTTAATATTTTTTTCTTTTTACAAATTAAAAAAAATACTTTTTTAATAACTAAATTATTTTTTAAAGTGAGTTGTCAAGTAGATGTAAGAAAAAATCAAATGGTAAAATAGTAAATATAAAATAAATGGAAAATTTTGTTGAGTGTCAACTAATAATATCTTGTGTTTAACCTAATTCATACAGTAAAATTATCTATGATGTATTAAATTTGTTTGCTATTATATATACCTCACTTTAATTATTTATTGTAATTTATGACATTATTTTTTAAATAAAAAATATATGATATGTTTTGATCGAGTATTATTTTTAAGAGCTTACCTATCATATGTCGCATTAATCCTTTTAAGGATTTATAAAACTAATGAACGCATAAAAAAATAATTTAAGATAATAGAAAAAGAGTAAGTGAAGGTAAGATTGCATGTTGTGTTTAAATTGTTCTAAAGTATTGTTAAGAATACAAGAAAAATGCATCTTAGGATATGGTTGAACATTAATTACTTTTAAAGATTTATTTACATTGTGTTACATAAGTCTCTTACAATAACTTTTCAGATAGTATAATGATATTTTGATTAATTTTTTTTATCCATTTTTAATTCACTATTCAATCACTCTTAAATTATCATATCACATCATTAAACAAATTAAAATAAATAATTAAAAAATGATTTTGATGATGAATTAAAAATATGTCAAAATATCATTATCTTTTTAAATAATATATTGGGACTTTCAATACTAACAAGAACACAAAAAGAAATAACTCAAGATAAGATAAGAAGAACAAGTGAAGTAAATTTTAGATTAATGAAAAAATAAATAAAATATACATGAAAAAAAAAAATCTAAACCTCCTTATCATACACATGACGAAAATTGACAACACTTTGAAATAAAACATATCCATAAAGTAGAAATAAAACTCAATCACATGCCTTAACTTTTTATACAAATCCATAATTCTTTAAGGTCCACTTTAAAGCTTTTAAAATATAAGATATATGCTGGTATATAAATGTTTTTTAATTATACAAAATAAAACTTTTATTCAAGAAGTTTCTCCTTTTAAGATATACTTTTTCATACATAAAAAGCTTTTTTTTTTTTTCTTTAAAGTTAACTTCTGTTATATAATAAAGTTCACCTTTTTAAATACGTTAAAGGCAAGAATAAAAGTAAGGAAAATTCTTTTTTATACTTTTTAAGACTTTGGTTGATATAACTCAAATTAGAAATTTGTATTAAGAAATGAAGCATTTATCATATAAATAATATAAAATTTATATTTCAGGTCATTAAAATTATTAATAGTGAATTTAAGTAAAAACCCTTACGTTTTTCAAGGTAATCCTCTTGTTCATATCTAATATTTATGACATTCAACTATTAAACTAAGAATTTCCATGTACTATGTTTAATGTATATGACTACGGTATAGAAGTACAGAATTTATTTTCTGATACATAAATAAAGGAAGAATTTAAGAAAAAATACTTTTTTTATACATAAACATGTACTAGTATTAATAACCAAAATCAATTTATATCCAACAAGTGAAGTAGAGATACAATTTTGTATTTCATGGAACAAAGATTCAAATATTCACTTGTCCCATGTAATTAAATAAAGACAACGTTAATGTGTTTCGAAAAAAAAAAATATTTTGACCTTTTTTTTTTAACTCACTTCTAATTTATTATTTAAATAACCCTTTAATTATTTATTATAATTTTTTTAGTGATGTGATATATTAATTTAAGAATGACTGGAGTTGTGGGTTAGAAGTGGTCAAAATTTCACAAAAATAATAAATTTTCTCATTTTAAATGTCTTTTAATATATTTGAACTCTTTTATATTAAAAATAACTTTGTTTGGGTCAATCGGCTCAGATTTCAAAACAGTTATTTTTTTGTATATAAATAATTTACTTTGTTACATATGTGGAGTTTAACTTATTGTGCAAATTGGACCACCTTCCTTTACTTCTAAAAATATAATAAACAAACTATCTATTTATTTGAGTAACATTAATAGTGATAAACAACTAGTACATATCCATGTATAAACTATTTTTTTTTATCCAGATAAGTATGATTATTTTGAATTTTTTTATTAACAAAATTACAAAAACCTATTTTGTCTTGAAAAAAGTTAGGAATACAATTTTCTTTCTAATGTACTTCTGATATAGGATTAATGAAATTCACAGGATTACAAGTTTTGATTAAGAAAGAAACCGACCAAGAGACTTACTTTCGTTTATATATATATATATATATATATATTATGAATTTAGTAATGATTCTTTTAATATTTAGTTATTGTTTTAATAATATTCTTTTATATTATGATAAATAATACATATGTTTAGAGATATCAGGGTTCACCTATCGTTTTCATCTATTTTCTGCCATTTCAAATATATTGCTTATTCTATATCTTGTGCACTGGTTTATACTTTTAGCCTTTCTTTTGTTGATTGTTGGGCTTTAGCCCTCTGATCTTTCAACTGTATCAAGACAACTGGGTGTAGAAATAAATATAGGAAGCTAGAAAAAGTAAAATCCAATCTTGGCACAGAAACCTATGGTTTTTGGGTTCTTTTTGTTGTTTTTTTTTTCCTTTCAAACATACCATAACCCTTGATGAGTGACATAAAAATATGTTTGAGAGCACTAAGTTAATAAACAGTATATGTTTGATACCTCGTTAAGGTACCAATATCTCGAGGAAAAAAATATAGACACCAATTGGAGCAATCCCCATTATTACTGCACTTTTCTAACAACCATTGCTGCTTTTTCTTCTTTGCCTTCGGTTTCTTTCGGAAGATCTTGCATCCGATATTTATCATGACAAGAAAAATGTTTTTAAAAATCTCAAACATGATGTGGCATAACAATTGAAAGCAAAAAAATGAAGTATGATGGACATGATTCATCCTTATCAGGCAGCCACTCATACAAATATATCAAAATATTTTTTTTCCCCCAGTTCCCCCCATCACCCTTTCTTTATGCTTCCTCTTTCAGATGAGATTAGTAAGAACGAAAAGCTCAATCCAGTTCCTCTATATGTACATACACCACAATTCTTTAAGCTTCCGAGTCTAATGCATCTGGCAGGCAGAATAGGCATAATAATCCATATTGTGCACCAGATATTTTGCATCTCGAAGTTCCAACATGTGACTGCAGACAAGAACTCAAGGTTGAATGTTTAATCAACGTAAAAAATATGGAGAAATTAGACAAATAACCAACCCAGAATTTATATGGTGTCTGATTGCGCGAAGAGCTTTTCCAACATGTTATTTGAAAGGATCCTATTGGGGTCCAGTTCCTTTCTTGCTTTATTGTATGAATCCACAGGAAACCTCTTTCTTAGCCTTGCTTGGAGAGCAGCAAGTTCCTCCTTATCCTTTGGAACCTAGATACAGATAATATGCACAAAAATTAAGTAGACTTCAGTGTTTAAACACTTCCCTTTCATTTTCCAAATGATAAATTTGGTGATTATCAGCTGGATGTACCTTTGCACCAAAGCTTTCAAGAATTAGGTTGTTCAATTTACAGTTCAGTAACAACCGAAACAAATATGACCAATGTTCATGTGTATGTTGAGAGGGAAGAGGGGAGGTGGGTGGGTTGGGTGGTGGTGAGAGACCTTTCTATCAGCCTAGGTTCAATGATAATGATTGAGGACAAATATCAAATTATTAAGGGTAATCATGTCCAAATACCATGTTCGATCACTTTTCATTATTTATTATGCTGAGAAGATTACCTCAATCTTAGCCCAGTGTTCAAATGCAGAGTAACGATCCCATAATTTCGCCTGAGTCAAATGCCTATAATGAAAGAATTCTTCTGTTATATCCTTCCTCTGCCGAGCATCCATGGTAGGGAGGTACATGATTATACCCACCTGAAACAACATAAAAACTATTAACAGTCAATACAATCTTTCGAACGGCATCACAATGTTGAAATTCATGGAAGGAACCACGGGGTTATGTTAGATTACAATTAATTAAGAAAGTGAAATTTAAGCATAACAACCTCGTAAACCTGATTTAGTAATATGAGGTTTGTATCATTCTATGTATTATAATTCGCAATATATCTAGTCATTGTAGGATATCCAACACATCCTCTTACGCTTAGAACTAGACATCTCGAGTGTGGAGCAAGGGAAAACCTGATTGCACATAACACAAGACCCAACAAATTTGACTAGAATAGGATCCGAATGATTTTGTTATCATTTTAGGAAAGTGAAATTTTAATTTAACTCAACCTCACAAAAGTAACTTAGTAAGGTGAGATTTGCAGCCAATAAATTCATAAACTTAAAATTAAAGATTATGAATGACATTACTGTGGGCACTTGACAAACTCAAGTAAACTATACTATATTTTCAGAAAAATAAATTCTCGTTCTCCACACCAAAAATACATATCTAGAGAAGCTGAAGTCTTTCATTTAAAAAACCTCATTTCATCTTTTCTCTAAAAGTTGCTAAAATTATTAAAATCCCAAATACACCGCCAAAAGTTTCATTATACAAAACATGAAAAGAAAGGATGTAGAATCATCGTGATAAACATGGAGCTATGATCACTTCATATGACCAAGTAATACAAGTTCACCCATCTAAAGAATTTGGAACTATCTGTATGAAACAATTATCCAGGAAAGAGATTTGTTACCCAAGAAAATATATCATCCTCAGAAGGGCTTGAAGCAGGACTCAAGGGACTCCTACTGCTCGCTGTCCAACGCTGCTCAATTGGAGCAGGTGCAGGTATCTCTTCATTCTCTATAAGTTGCTTCAGCTCTTCAATGTATTCAAGGTCTTTCATGCTTGGATTAGCTAGTTTTCCAGCAGGGAAACATGTCTCCGACACCCACTGTTGGCCTCCACAATCAAAGCCCAATATTTCATCACTCCATCCAACCCTGTAGCCTTCTGACTTTCGCCAAAACTCGGCCTCAGCTTGATTGATGCTGATGATGTGCTTTTTATTGAGAGGATCCAGGGCAATTAGTTTATCTCTTAATTCTGTGAAAGAAAGCTCATCTATATTTTGTTCTTCTGCTGATTTACCCCTAGATCCTTCTGCTCTGTATAAAATAACAAAAACTTATGCACATCTTGAAATAGAAAAGATCACAATATAGCACCAATTTCACACGGCAAATATAAAATGAAAACAGAAGTGTTTGGCAGCAAGCTATTAATAGAAAAAGTGATTAAAACGGTATCAAAATCACAAGAATACCAATTAGATCACAGCAATTTTTCAACAACTCAGATCAATATGCAAAATACATTAACATTTATCACTCCGTGCCTTACTAAATTACAATAATTAGTAGGAAATTCACAGGCCTACAAAATGGAAACAGTTCTAAATCATTGGTAATTCCTTCAATCTTCTACTTCTACCTCTGAATGTAAATTTAAATCATATTCAAGAGACAAAAATAAGAAATGCCATGTAACAGCGTCTGGTGGCTTTTATTAGGTGAAAAAAGACCCAGCAACACTTTCTTGCAATGGCTACTCCAGTACATCCAACAAACCAAAATCAATTGATTAATCTTACAATCAAAAGTGAAGGTGTAATTGTACCCATATTTCTGGAGGGACTCCCGGTAAAGGTCACGCACATGCTGTATGGCTTCATCTTGAGTATATTGTGGTTTAAACTTGGGAGGACCTTTCCACTTTGAAACAGGATTGCATCGCACAACCACAACAGTGTCGGTGTAAGGGATATAAAGGTACTTCACATGCTTATTATCAGACAGCAATTTCCTGCATAAGATAGAAAAGGGCTAACAATCAAAATCCTTGGAGGCAGATCCTTAACACCGAGTCACTCTTTTGTTCTTATTAAAATAAACATTACATTGGTCATCCCAAATTAGCTTTCATCACATCAATAATTCTGAGATTTTTTGTAAATAAATTAGTCCTTCAAAGATTGCACAAATAGTTATAAATCTGTCCTTTTATGTCACCACTATAGTGTGTAGCATTTTAGATTTTTCTGGAACTAATTTAGTGACAAAAATCTTTAAAGAATTAATATGATGACACTATAATTTATGGAGGACAAACCAAGAGATTTTCTCTCATTATCATTTTTATTATTGTTCGGAGTAAAGCAACTTTTAGATCTTAGTTCCATGTTACAGAAAGATAGCGTAACTAACGTGGTAATGATAAAATTCAACATATCCGTTATTTGATTGATGTACCAAAAATGAAAAAAATAAATAAATAAACACCAAAAATAATTACTTGTGATTTCTCTTTATCTCCTTCATGGTTGAGACAAATGTGTGCTCCACAAGCTCCTGTCGATCAACACACTGAAGGGTGACTTCAGCCACAACTCCAAGTCCTCCAAGACCACATCGAGCAAGATAAAACAGCTCAGGATCTTTATCTTTTGATATTTCTATAGTTCCTTTGGCAGGGGTGACCAATTTCATGGCAATCACTTGTTCATCAATAGGAGGCAACTTTGCACCGGTGCCATGTGCACCAACCTAAAACATGAATGCAAAGCATTTTACTTTATATGGAAGATGACAAGGTGGTCTAGTATTAAGCGACCCCAAACAGAAAAACTAAACCAGGCAGAAAACTCTGATACCCATTTTAATCACCTCTTGCATAATACACGGCACGACAAATACGTAAGAATCACATACTAAATTTGGCCTATGGGGAAAAATGTGGTAGGGTATATTTTGGTACACCATTTTTCTTAGGAAAATCTGATATGGGTTATCTTGGAATATGATGGAATTGCATCTAACTCAGTTCAACAAAATTGGCTTATAGGGTGAAGATTATTCCTATTTATGTACTATAATTTGGCCATAAAACTACTGAATCGATGTTTCTAATGCACCTCCTCACCGCCAACATTTTATATATTTGAGTATGAAGTTTATAGGATAAATTTCTGATACCATCTCACAATTCGACTTAACTCAACTTTCTAAAACTAATTTGTAAGATAAATGTGATCCAGCATATGTATTGATGTCAGAACTTCATCATTAAGCTATGTAAGATACTATTACTAATGATAGCAATTGCTTTGATAGGTCCAACAACAAACTATCTATGATACTATCTCAATTTGAGTTTATATTCTTAATTTGGTCTCAGAGCCGATCTCCGAAAAGTTGCTAAAGATAATAAAAGAAGAACCTGAATAATGCCACCAATTTGTTGCTCCCTAATGGAAGCAAAATTCTGCAAGGTAAGGCCATGGTCCTTGAGTCCATCCACGAGTCCCTGCACTCTGATCCCGGCCTGCACCCTCACAGTCTTCCTCTGCTTGTCCACTTCCAATATCCCATCCATCAGCGCCAAGTTCACCATTCCGGCCCTCGACAGCCCGATCCCGTTCGGCGACAGCCCCGACCCGACCGGCCGTATTCGGGTCCTCTTCTCGTTCGCCTCCCTCACCACGCTCTCCAGCTGCTCCACGTTCTCCGGCTGGAAGAAGTTGCGCGTCTGCACCTCGTGCGTCCCGCTCCAGTTCGACACTGTGTGCAAGTCCTCCGGCAGCGGCGCGTACCGGAAGATCTGCGCCTTCTTGTGCTTTGCATCGTCCGGCAGGGGGAAGGTGTAATAGGTGGCGGCACCGCAGAAGAGGAGCAGCGCCGCGTAGCCCGCGTACTTGCGGGTTTCTGCATCGGCGGAGGATGCGGGTTCCGGCGCCGCCGAGAATCGGCGGAGGAAGACGGAATGCGAGTGGTGGCGAGTGAGAGCGACGGTGCGCTTCAGAACTAGTGTCCTCAGCATGTCTGCGCTCAACTCTGAAGATCAAACAGAGAAGTGGTGGAATTTGAGTTAATTATCCATGTAACACTTCTACTAAAATTTTCAAAAAAAAAAAAAAGAAAATACGGCTAAAATGAAATTTCTCTTTTTGTTTAGACTAAGCAATTTTACAATACAAATTGTATAATGAAAATACCTTATTATTGTGTAATTCTGTCAATTGAGTTCTATGGTGGCATAGAACGTAGTATTTGAACCCTAATTTTTTTTTAGTGTTGTTAGTGTTTTTGGTCACTATATCCTCTATGTGATTGTTTTCTTTTACCTGATTAGTTTCTTTTAACTCCAATGTCTCAAAAAATTTGACACCTTGCACTTTTTAAAGGTCTCAAACTTATTACAAATGGACATGGTTAGGGTCTCAATCTAAATTATTTGGTGTAACTTTTTTTTATCTCCTTTATTAAAGTGAGTTTATTTTTATTTTTACTGGTTTACTCTTTCTTCCTACTGTTACAAAAAAAATTATCAAGTTTTAGACTATTTGGCTAAGATAATTTCTATTTTTTGGTTTCATCATTCCTTTTGCTTGGCCAAATCTTAGGATATGAATTAAAATTAATCACGTCAATTAGTATTTATAAAAACATGATGAAAAAAAAAGTACAATGACAATAAAAAGACTAAATGTGTTAAGTGATTAATAAGTCATTTTTTAACTAATATTTTTCATCTCTTTCTTAACCTAAAAGCATATACGTTTTTCTTACTTGTTGCTTATTTATTTTAGTATACTTTATGTAATGAAAAATTAAAATATTAGGATATATCATTTGTCATATTTTTTACTTTGTCTTGTTTATATAAAATTTTTCTTACAATTTTCTTTAACCAATATTTCAGTACATTTGGTAAGTTTCACGTTGTTTAGGAGTTGAGATTAAATACAGTGTAAATAATTTTTCCTCTTTACATTTATCCTGACACCCTCTAAAAATAAAATTGTGACAGAGTTACACACTGCCAATACTTCAAAAACACAATAATTATTCTTAACGATTCTGCCAAGCCAACATGGATCACGTCATAACATTAAATAATTAGAATATAATTTATTAAAAAGAATTCAACATGAAAATAAAATAGATTTTGTTTCTTACCTCATCGTTCCACAAACTCTTGGCAATGTAATCATCATAGTTTGCCAAAAAGTATATATCCACCCGTCCCCTTGAAATCCTTCATAACGAATAGGTCCTAAAAGTATATTCACCAATCAACCCATATCACACCGGCTTTGAGATAACCTTTTGTCCTAGTTATATTTTTCAAAATATCATTAAAATAAATCATTTGTTATTTTGGATTGCAGTAATAAACTAGATCATATATTCGTATTGCACAAATAAGGTTTTTCTCAGAAAAAATGTGAGAGCTTTTATAAATAAAACAACACCAATTTAACATCATATGATACAATTAGTTTAATACCAAAAAGGTATTCATTAACAAATACTTGTAAGCATTACTATTCTTCAATTTTTTTAACTTTGTAAACAAAGAATTGCATTTACTTTCAATTTATTTTAAAAAACAAATTCAATTTTCCAAATTTATTTCCTAAAAAGAAGAATATTAAACCAAATTTAAAATATAAAATTATGTTCTCAAACTAAATAGATCAATAATAGGTTTGCTTGTGATGCACTATAAACCAGTATTTTATATATAATTTGCAAAAGACAAACTTTGATTTAACAAGAAAAAAAAAAATAGTTCTTAATTAAGTGTCTACATGTTCTTTGTCAAGATTGTTAGTATAACAATAAAACTAATGTATTGAAATATTTTTAATTTCCGTAGTTTATGTTGAAAAGTGAAAAAAAAAATTGAGTCAAAAATTCATTGACTCATTTCGAATTAAAATGAATAATTTTTTTTATCAAGGAGCTAATAAGTTGCTACAAGCTTTTACTTTCTTTGTTAATCATAATGCAACCTTTAAGCAAAAAATATAAATGGTTAGGAGTGCATATTTCGAATCCACATTTTCTTCTAGATTTTTTATGTTGTTCGAAAATTAAAAATACACTGTATTAATATTTTAAATATGTTTTTAATATATTTTAAAACGTTAAAATTAGTAATAATCAATATGTTTTATAAAAGTACAGCAGATAAACAACGTAAAATAATTCTGCAGGAATCCAAATTCACATATTTCCAATCATGCCTCTTAGGATAAACTGATATGTTACAAATCTGCAGTTTTACAAACTACACTTCCCTAAAATGATATATTTTAGGGATCAAACCCCTTAAATTACCACACTCCGTCATCCACACTTTAAATTGATATCGTAATACAGTATACACAATACGTCATTCTTTTGGGTATTCTACAAATTTGCCAATTGCAACAATAGTTGCATCTTCTAGAATCTGTTAAGCATGATGTATCCAAACCTTGAAAATGCAGTCATATATTGGCAGCTGGCAGAGTAGGTCTTCCAGATTCCATTGACATAAAGTTAGCTATTTGTCAATAACTACAAATCCCACGTAATACTCAAAAGTGTTTCTTCTCATCCAAAGGTGCCTCAGTATCTACCTGCAGCGAGGGACAAAGTTAATGGATAAACAACGGATTCACTGTGATATTTCCATAGAGCTATTTAGTGAACTTGCACTATTTGTGTACTAGCTATTCACACAAACATTATTCTACTAATATGCACTCCTGTCCAAAGAACATCCACCATTTACTTTATTGACAAAGTTAGGAGCCCACTCAAACTACCAGCTCCAGAGTTATTAGGATTACCGGAGCAACTTCAGCTCATTTTGGTGGCAGGTGAAAGGGCCAACTGACCAAGTTCATTAAAGTTGATAAAAAGGTTATTCCACCAAATCATAGAAGAGACAATTGGAAAATTTCATAAATACATTCAATAACATGGTTGTCCAATAAAAATGTGCAGATAAGCTATATTAATTCACTATAGATTTCGTGAATCAAGATAAAACTATAGATGTACTGAACTCGTGAAATAAGGTTATATTAGATGACGAAGATAAAGAAGGAAAATCACTAAAATTATGCCAGCGGTGAAGAGTTTGAAAACTTAAAATAGATTTCCATCTTTGACTCACTTATGCAAATCGTGAAAAGAACACTAATATGCAATCTTTACCAAGGCTTTACAGTAAAATTTTTGTCACTAATATTGACATTGGTGCAATTTATAACATGTACTAGAAACTTGGGTGTGACCATCTTTGGAAGAGTCCTCTCTCAACCACGTTTTTCATTCACATATTTACTGAAATCCAATCACATGTCGGTGCCTCCAGAATGTTTTGTTAATATGTATATTGGGGAAGCAAAAAATCGATGTCCATTGTCTTGAGAAATCATGGATGTGAGTAATTGCAACTCTTGCTTGAGAAATTAAAATCACGATGGATTTGAATGAAATATGTAACTGCCAGTTCTTTATGAATAGAGGAAAAGGAGAGACATGGGTAATAACTTGAAGTTAGTAAGGAACGACAAGGCAACATACTAGACAAGAGGACTAAGTGGCCCGAAATAGTAATGAAGAAACGGGTTAGATATTGATGTCACATTTGTGTTTCAGATTTCATATTAGAATTCAATTTTAACTAGTGTTATGTGTTTTACCATATCAACTAAACTATATAATTGCACAATACAATGCAAAACGACCCAAATTAGATGCCGTGCAAAAACATTTTCCACAGGTCTTTTATGGAGTTCTACTATAAATAGGTAGATCAATAAATAGAGGTCAAAGACAACCGATTAGCATACAGGTGACATTCGCACCACAGCCAATCAACACTGCATCTATTTGCATAATTACACTAAATAAAAATAATCAACAGGATTCAGACAAACAATTTTTGGTTTTAAAAACTAAATTGGCAAAAAAGTGAACCAATTCAATCCATTTACGGGACATAACGTGCAAGATCAGAAATGCTAGCAGTTATCTTATCACATAAATATATCGTTGAAAATAGCATATTATTAAGATAAAAATATTTTCAATATTCCATAGTAATTAGGAAAGAAATATCCATAGAATTTTTCTATTCATTTCAGCAAATCTTGATTTCCCTTTTTAAAGGATTTGGTTATTACAAACAGAGATGATAAAAATATAATTGATGTGATTGATATCAATAAAATAATTCTTTGTTTTCTTACTTAATTCAAGTTATACAAGCTAGAGAAGCATAAGATATACCTCCTTGACCGAGTATTTCTTCGGGTGACAGAGATATCATCGGCCTTTTCATCTTTAACACTGCTTTTACTAATTTTGGACCGACGAACGCCTATAATCAGCAACCTCTTGTAATTATAACAATAACAATAACAATAACAATAACAACAGAATCCAGCTGATTAGCAAAAGCTGTTTTTAAACTAACCTCTCGTCTTAACCTGGGAAGATTGGATTTCAGTATCCCCTTGATCTGACTCTGTCAACTCACTCGAAGCACCAGAATGTTCTTCTGGCACATGTTTAGATTCTGATTTCCCATTTGCTGGAAACGTTGCCTCTTCCGCGCAACCATCAATTACTTCACCTTCTGTTTCATCTGGCACAAAAATCAAGATTAAAAAAATCATACGCATAACATTCACTAAAAGTTCATCCAAACCAAGAAGCTACGTTAATGTTTTAAGAATCAGAATTTTTCCAGAGCAGACAATTGCTTATCTAGTAAAATCATATGGCGTAGTTATGCTTAAATGTTCATCCTTTTAGCCAACTTGTCAGGGGATTGACATTACCAATATATTATTAATACATCATTCCATACCATCATTCTGTAAAGATTGATCATATCAGAATAGGAGTAGGACAACATTTAACAATGAGCCTTCATGGGCTTTGAATAGTTCATTACCATCACATAATGTACATCAATAAATATACGACGTCATAAGGAAAACAACAGAAAGTAGAACACCAGGACATTATTTAGTTTAAAATTTAACCTGAAGCAGAATTAGACTCCAAGTAATCCTCAGACTTTGTAGCCACAGTAAAACCCTCCATACTGTCAATCTTCCGTTGATGGATTTCGGCATTTCGAGCAGTAACTTCCTGTTCCTTTCTATCCGAGTGAAACTTATTCAGTTTATCCTCAAACTCTTCAATGCAAGCTTTAAGTTCAACCTTCGCAAACTTCTTGCCCTGAACTCAATTAAATTATATAAAAAGAAAAACCTCAGCCATTCTTACATAAAGTATGCATGACAGCACGAGCAGAAAAATATTTACCTTGTTCAGTATGTTCCTGAAGTGGTCCATAACAGAATCCTCTGACAAGACATGCTCATATGACTTAAATAACTCTATGAGTTTTTTCATCCCTTTTTCCGTAAATGATAACTGAGAGAGACAATAAGATATATATTCCCATTGTCGGACATCTGCAGAGAAATAAACTCACGATCACAATCGGCAATAAACTACAAATAACTAACTTCTCTTAGTTTTGTAAATTATTCAAAACCCTTCACAATTACAAGAATAAAATTGAATGGGCGGGCAGTTTAAAAATTCATGTTTTAACTCATTGGCTAAACAAACGTGAAATCAGGAAATGTTTTGCGCATCCTAAATAAAGTTGGAAAACATTTTATCAGAATAGTCTGAATCATATTAGTATTTGTAAGATATAAGATATGCACAATCTTAGTGGATGTTTGATATCCCATCGCGTCAAATTGTATCCCCCTTGCAGAGAAGCTAGAATTGCTACTTAGTTCGTTTCCACTTGGCTTTTACCATTAACGCAATACGTAAAAGCAAACAGGCGGTAATCGTTTAAAAGCACAGACAAACTACCATGCTAATCAGAATTTCAAGCTGACGAAAGCAAGTGGTTCTGGATGAAAAAAAGTAATAACTATATAGGGATACACTATAAAGAACTCATTTAGACAATTTTTGGCATAAACTGGTGAAACTATTAGACTGAACTGGTTGTGTTCAGTATTTAAAAAGCTTCAAAGAATAAGAAGATATACCTGTAACACCACTAAACCGATGGCATAGCTTTTCCACCAGAGCTTCCATTTGTCTATCCTGGAGTAGTTAATGAAAACAAAGTGAGCATAGCAATCAGAATAAAATATAGAGCAATTTCAGTATTGTGATAAAACATACCTTTTTTATGGAAGTAATTAAAAATTGCATGATGTTGCAGAAAGAATCTTTGCTCAGATTTTGCTGAGATAATTTGCTTAGTATATCCGGAAGTAAGTTATATATTGGATTGTTTCCTGTAAAAATCCAGAAAACAATATCAAACAACTTTCTGCCCTTAAACATTCAAATATCAAATAATAGTAGATACTTTTCTACACAAGAAAACTCATAATACAAGTCAAAACCTTTCTTGGAAAGTTCAATAAAAAACAGCTTAGCTAGGTTTGAAATTCTCTCATCTTCATCTTCTAATCTTACAGCCATTTCATTGATGTACCCTTTCACCTGATCAAGAAATTATTGCATCAGTGTCTAAACTAAATCACTGCACAAACTGAAAAAAGAAATAATTTGAGCGACTTCTACCTTCATCATGTCATTTAGTATGAGATGTGAAAGTACCAATACAGCATTCTTCCTAACAGATATACAGGGATCCTTTAGGCGGGAATACATGTTTTCTGTCCATGGTTCTAAAAGATTGGGAAACCGTACTGCTAAATCTCCCAATGCTATTGTGCAATTAGAACGGACAGTTTCCGAATGTGCGCTTTCCACAACCGTAAAAAGGAGTTGGAGATTTGCATCACTGAAAACAATTCACTTTATTTTCACTCCGTAAATAATCAGGAATAAGTATGAGAGATAAGAGGTAAATATTTAACAAGGAACTCACCAAAAATCTGCATCAATTATCATCAATCGACACAAAGCAAGCATTGCAGATGCCTGTAATTCTGGATACTGAATAAATGGAAGTTACGTCAGCAACGATGCATCTGCTTTATGATGTTTAAAATTTTATTCAAGGCTCAGGATTAAATAATTTTAAAAATATAGTCTATTTTCACATTTCCACAATAACCGCTGGCTTCCATATATAGGCATTTAATTTGGTAGAATATAAAAAAGCTACCAAATAATGACTATAAAATGTAAAGACAGCTTAAATCTCTAGAAGTAAATTAAGGCAATCACCTTCTGCATTAGTCCAAAATTTCTACAAAGCTTTGACAAAAATGTTGCACAGACACCAATCAAATTCTTTTCATTTGAACCACCAGATATTATTTCTTTCTCTGCTTTTTCAAACAAAGCATCAAGTGCTGCATCCTCAGAGGCAGTAAATCCTAACTCTGCATTTATATCATTATCCTGCAACAGATTAACAAGCCAGACTTAAATGAGTTGATGACTGATAGTTGAAGCAATCAAGGACGGCAAGAAAGTAAGACAGAAACATTGATTGCACCTTCTGTGTAGCAGCTGACACTGTGTCATTACAGTCTTGGTTCTGATTCTCACTGTCCTTTTTCTCTTTAGCAAGCTTCTGCTTCTGAATTTTACGGGCACAGGACTCTATATATACCAGTTGATTCATGGCAATATGACTTACTATAAATAAACATCTGCTAAGTTTTGCTACTTCAACTGTGAGAGGCACACTGCCGCTAACTGTGTCAACGTCACTCTGCTCATTAACACCACCATCATTACAGACAGAACTGAGAGATTTTTTTATCATATCAACAGCTATGGTTTCTGGGGTAGGGTGAATGGCATAGATGGCAGCTATGGCTTTGTCAGCAGCAGCAAACCAAATATTTGCCGGAAGCCAAAAACCAGTGATTAAACTTTCTAAAATACCAAATATTCGAACACTACTACTAGCCAACAGTTTTTTCTTGTCTTCTTCAGACAGTCTTTGAATAGCAAGACAAGCTGTCCTTGCTAGCAAAGGATCAACTTTGGACCAACGACCGAACCCAATATCTATTATGTCCTGTAAGTGTGAGCCAAGCACACCAGGTGACTTCTTTGCAACCATGCAGAGGATTGATAAAGCACTACGGCTCTGCTCTGCCGTGGTTCCACCAATATTGAAGCAAAAGAAATCCCATAATGCTGATATCTACAGTAGCAATGACGAGATGAGGAAATCAATCAGTAGCGAGAACCAAATTTGGTATACAGGCAACAATAATTCTTGTCGGTGGGAGAAATAGAAGGAAACTACAATGCACTCCTACATGAGACTTCAAAACTTATTTATACTTATTTAAGGGCAGTGGTTATCGTCAAATGATATGCAAACATGGAAATGAAGTCAAACTCATTGTCGTCCCAAATTATGTTTAAATTTGTGAACACATACATGAACTGAAAAAGAAAGCCTTCCTTCAATATTTGGGGAATAATACATAGTTCTGGAGTCTAATCTGGAGGCATTCAAATAGTTTATGTAGCAAACATACTACTCAAGAAGGTGCATGAAAACATACCGTGCTGGAAGATATATCACCCTTAGAGACTAGGGCGCCAACTATGCACTCAAGGGCTGCTAGATCTCCTATATTGGAATCAGCGGCAAGACTCAAAAGGTTATTGGCAGTTTCGATTGGACTTTTCCTGATGTATATTGTATGGAAAGCGCTCTCCACTGCTTCAAAGATGGATTTATCCTGAGAAAATATCTACAAATGGAGCAGATGACAGAAATAAAGAATTAATTTTGTAAAAATCAAGGGTTTCATACAAATAAAATAGTACATAGCCCATAACACATAGAAATAATGTAATAAAACTATCCCAATATTTGAGATTGTGATCTGCAACTGCAACCGCAGTTGCAATCGCATTTGCCTATGATTTTTCCCCCTATTTCAACAACCACAACGAGACTGTGATTGCGACACAACATTTCATAATAAAAGAAGCAAGGACTTACAAGTGGTAACATCTTTCGGAGACATTCCTCGGAGCTGTCAATCTGAAACTGCTTACATCTCATCAATAAGAGAATTGTGTTCTCAACGTCAGTGGCAGAAGATGAAGCCATCAATTGGACAAGGGTTGGCATTGTGGCTCCTATGCATTTAGAGAACCGCAATCCAGCCTCAAGAGATGCAATCAATGCCCTAGTCTGTTCCAAGTTCCCAACATCCGGCACACTACTGTTCTGCAAAGCGATTGCATCTTCCGACTGGGACAAGCAACTATCAGTTAAACTGTCTTGTTGCTGCCCCTTCACAACAGTTTCACAATTTGAATTAACCACTTCTCCATCACCATTAAAATTATCAGCATCAGAGGAGGGTTCTGCTCCTTCTGAAGGCTCAAGCTCTTTCAACTTCATTTTGTACTGATCTAAGGTTGCTTCAAAGGAGGCTACTCGAAGCTGAGGACCAAAAGGGTTGTGCTGCAACATCATGATCAACAGATTCAGAGCAGATTTTCTGACCATTGCACTCTTGTCCTCCAACCTTCCAGCAGCAACTTCTGCAACCTCATTCCACATGCCAATTGAAATAGAGTGCTCTTCACATAACTCAGCCCACACCTGAAGAACTCGACTTCTGGTATAGGCAGAAACATCTCTACAACGCTCAAGCAAGATGTCCAACATAGCTTGTTTGGTACGCAAACGAATGGACTTTGAACTTGCTTCACTAACATCAACATCTTTAAATGCCTTGGCTATTAGCTTCCCCATCACCGCAACAAGTGCGTTCCGTATCTTATAGGACTCTCCACCAAAGTGAGGGACAAGAATGCCAATGTTAGTCGAAATCAATTTTGGCATGCGGTCAGCAAGCTCGACCAGAAAACGACCCACATTTTCAGCCCCAGCGGTGTCTTTCACGTAATCTTTGGGATTAGTCCTTCCAATCTCCCTAACAAGGGCCATAGCGAGGCTTCCATCTCCATACTTCTTCTCAGCACCAGCAACTGCATCAGCCAAGTGCGTGACCACAAAATCATACTTGTGAACCAGGTGCACGATGGATGCACACGACTGAGCGGTATAACGATACCTAGTAGAGCAGGCTCCAATTATACGGCACAGGGCCTCTTTCACATCGGAATCTTTTAAGAGCGCCGCATCCTCAAACATAGAGAAAGCATTTCTACAACAAGAGAGCGTCAGTTCAGAAAGCTTGTCAAAATACTGCTTCTAGGAATAAGGTCAGCTTACATTAATAACATCCACTTGCTTTTAAAAAAGAATTTTTTACGGCTTTGAGAATTCCATTGCCAGAGAGCAAGTGATTGTGCATTCCCAACGGTTAACAAAATGAGAAAAAACACAAACCACTCACTTTGTAATAAAAGACAAGTAGTTTTCATCCAGGTCCGGCGAACTGAAAATCAATTCAAGGTTTATCTCCAAAGAATTGGCTATGAGGTTGAGTATCCGAGCTCTCTGTGCCTCCCAATTCCATGAATTCACAGCATGTTTCTTCCTAGCACTTGGAGCGACAGCCTGAAACCAGATACAACAATACAGCACACTTGAGCAAAAATCAAACTAGGGTATGCTTGGAAAAACTATCATATAGTCTCTCTAAATCTTTATTTTTAAACTTGTAAATTGGCCAATTTTACTTTATAAAATAATTTATTTCCTTTTAGTCTTGTTTTTCTCTTCTACGAGTATTTACGAAAACACACCCTAATCCTTCATACACACACACAGACACAGATACAAAAATTGTCCCTAAACGATACATACTTTGAGCCATGAAATATATATTCAAGAGTAAATTATAGTGACATCCCTGTTTTTTCTCAGTTCGCATGCAATTCCCATCTGTTTTCTATTCCCACCCTAACTACCTTAGCTGTTTAAAGACAACACCTCAAGACTTCTCAAACATTACATCAATCAGTCCCTTAATTGTTTGAAAACCCTACATCTGAAGGAGAGACGGACGTAATTTACTCCAAATCTAAGTGTCATTTCCGCGATTGAGGAATTTCCTAGAAGGAATAATAATCCATTCGTCCGTCTTGCTGCGAAACGAAATGGAGCATTTGAAACGTGAGAGGGAACGAACCTTGGAGGTGTTGGAGTGTAGAGCGAGAAGAATGGAGAGGAGGAAGAAGGAGTATATTTTGAAAGCGTTGCGGTGCGAGGCGATGTGGACGTGGTCGTTGGAGGCTCTGGAGAGGGAATCGACGTTGGGGAGGAGGACGGCGAGGTTGGAGCGGAGAGTTTCGAGGAGGCTGAGCTTGGAGGAAGGGGAGAGAATGAGGAAGGCGCGAACCAAGGAGTAGACGCGGTCGAACACGTCCTGCTCCTCGATGCACAGAATCTCCCTGTCGGAGAGATCAAACGACACACCTGAAAGAAAACGTTGAAATTTGAATTTGAGAATGATGGAGAAGAATCGGAAGAGTGAGATTGATTGGATTACCTTTGACGAACTCTTCGAGTTTGGAGGAGACGAAGGAAGCGACATCGACAGGGTTCTGAACGCAGAGTCTGTTATCGTCTTCGAGCGCTTCGTGTTCCAGGTCTTCCAGCGCGCGAGGGAAGACGAATTGAGGAGCCATGGAAAGAGAGAGAGGTGGAAGAAAGGGGTTTTTCTCTGATCTCTGCACTCACTAATTTGAAATCAAACTGAAATTGGATAAAGGCGGCAAAATGCATCTTCGTCTAAACTTCTAACGTTACACTACAACTGTGTTTAATTTAATTTAAAAAATTGAAAAAGCAAATTAATATATATTTGAAGTTGATTTGTAAATATGTTTTTATACAAATTTGTGTGGGGTGTGATTTTAATTTTAACTAAAGGAGACTTGAATTTACAGGAACATTTATTAAGATTATTTTTCACACTTTTATTTCTATATATAAGGTATACTATATTATTGATTTAAATATATTTTTAATTCTTACATATATATATATATATATATATATATATATATATTATTTCCCCTCTTTTAGTTACTATAGAAATATTTGTTCGATTTAAATTCATTGTGTTTTCTAACTTTTGTTTTTCAGTCGTTGTGATAAGATATTAAAAGTTGTTTTAAATTAAAGTAATTATATTTTTGTGTATATGTAATTTAAGTAAGTAACTATATATAGTATTTTTCATTCAATCATTTCCTTTTAATATCTAGTTTTTATTAAAAATAGTTCTACTGTCTTAATCAGGAATTGTACTTTTATATAACAAAAGTAAAAATATTTTATATTTTAGAATTATTAACTATAATATATTAAAGTTACATTACACGTAATAATATATAAATATAACCATCATCTTTTTACTTTTACACAATTTAAAACTGATACAAACTAATTTTATTCAAAATTAATATTCCTTGATAAATTAATACTGATAAACGATAAATTGTTTTCTTTTTTTCTTTTACTTCTTTCATATTACAAGGTGTGTTTTAACATTGTTTTTACTTTATTATTTTACATATTTCTTTAAAATATGTTGCCTTTTATTTCATTTTCTTTTAAATATGAACAAAAATATTGTAAAATATAGTACAAAATATATATAACTATTGAAAAAAACAAATATAATGAAAAACAAAATCCACAAATAAGAGATTATAAGAGTTATAAATTAATTGTAAGTTAAAATTAAAAATACATTTAAAATATATTTTCTCAATAAAAAAGACATTATTAATATTTGAGTTAAGACCCTTGTGTTGTGATTTGATGAATACTTATGTCAAAAATTAAACTATTACACTACTGGTATCAAAACTTAGTTTATGATATGTTCACCAAACAAATTATGGGTGTTAATGGAACGCTTTGGATAGGTGACACCCAACATAAAAAACCTTAACCCTCTGATAACTTTGTATCACATGGTCACAACCCATATGTTGAAACCATTTGTTAACATCTTATGCTAGAAACCAACATCATACTTAAACAAGTTAAGACAAAGTTTTAAAATTCATGTAATTTAAGGAAGCAAGATAAGAAATATTTTTATAAAGATCGAAAGCAATAAGAAGTAAACCATGGGATAACCTAAAGATCAATGAGGACCATAATTCTCCTGCTACACACCACTTAACACTTTTGCAATTCTGAGGGAGGTTTGCTTGAGATAAAAAAAAAAAAAAAAAAACACTTTTTGGAACTTTCTTGTCTAAATCTTAGATTCAAACTCTTTGGTTAGGAGTTTTAATACATGATCATCTTTCATTATTCAGTTTATTGTTGTGTTTAATTATTTCATTGCTTCTTTTTTCATATTTCTTCTATTACGAGTGTGTTTGATTAGAGGGATCAAGATGTTTTTATAGAGTTTCACAAGATACAATGATAAGATATTGTAGGATTCAAAATATTGAATTTACTTTTATCTGAGTGGCCAAGAAACTAGTTGTATCTCTTTTATAAGATGAAAGTTATATAAATTTTGTGGCTTTCTCTCTCTCTCTATCTCTCATTTGATATATTATTCATCATGTTCTTTTATAATTTTTTTTATATTTAAAGAATTTAACATTACATTTCAAATTGATGAAACTTATTTTACAGTCTTTATCAATTTCATTTAGTAAACATTATTTGTCTTTTTCAAAAATTATTCATAATATAATTCGATTATCTCAATCTCAAACTATAATTCTAAGAGAATACATTTTTTTATTATAGGATAAGACTACTCCTTATTGCTCTCTAGAAATCTAAATCGATGGATATAGATGTTATTTAGTATGACATGTACATGTATGAGTGAAAGGTGAACACTTTGTCAATCTTTAAGGATAAGCGTGAGTGTATACTCCTCTCGTAAGACTCTTGGAGAGCAGTGGGGAGTGGTCTTTGCATGTAAGACTCCTGGAGAAAGTACAAAGGGTAACTTTACATAGTTGTACTAAGGGTTAACTTTGTCCAAACTTGCTAGGGAGTAGTAGAAAGTGGCACCTATGAGCTTTGTCCATAAGACTCCTAGGGAAAGAGGGGAAATGGAACAATTTTTGTTTGGTACGTTACGTGCTAGAGTTACAAACCTGGTGTTGAGATCACTTGCTTATACTATTGATGCGATAATATGTTCCTTTTACAGTTATGTGAGTCAAAAAAGTTTGGTGTTTGTTTGTATGATGTGTTGTTTGAGTTTATGATTTATATATATTATGATTGATATGTATGTTGGTTATGATGTTTTGATGTTTGTACGTTAGCTCGTCCTTTTACTTTGATGGTTGTAGTTTTCACTCGCGATGATCTCTTCTATATTACATGTAAATCTCTTACACAATATAGATGTCTTCTCTTCAAAGTATTTTCGAAGCATTTTCATATTCCTAGTATTCATCCTTACACATTTAACCTCTTAATTATTATTTTTTTCACTTGTAACTTAAAAAAACATTCCATATTTCTTTAGTATTTGAATATAAAGAAACATGATACAGTAAATAACCTGAAATGGGTAAAGAAATCATGCTTTTACCTCTCATACGATAATGTGCATGCTTGTTTTCATTTGCAATAACTAATTAAAATCTTTAGGAGCTTCAACATTATCCACAATTTTATTAGATAAAATCTTTAATACTAATTCGATTCTACCTTAATCTATATTCAATCAAGTAGGAGTATTTCACAATTCTTGAAAACAAATCAAGAAGAAACATACACAATTACAACAAATATTCATTAATAATTATCGATGAATAAAATGTAACGCGAAGTTTGGCTCAAAAAGTGAAATTGAGGAGATATTTAAATGAAAATAATTTTTTTATTATTAAATTTTTACAACTTTAGGTGTTTAGACGATAATACCTCATGTCGTAAATAAAAGTTGTCAAAATTTAATAATCAAAATATCATTGTCCATGTTTAGGCGAGTGTATCTCCCAGAAGAAAGATGGAATGAATTTTCATTGCTGCAATTGTGTTTTGATGATGTTGGCACTGATTTCATGCAGGTGTGGAAAGAGGTGTCCAGAACCAGGGATTTCATGGTACTGAATCCAAGGAATGTTTTGAGCAATGTAACGTTGGAGCTGAACAGGGATGAGCTTATCGTCATCACCTTGCCATAGATGAACATGGCCTGTGTTATCTGGGAAAGGATTATCAATATCAAGAGGATCAAAGTCCCATCTTCCAAACCCAACTATGGCGTCACGACAAATTGATTCAGCTTCACCTTGTTGCTGCACGTGTGACTGCATCATCCTTATATGGATTATTTACATGATTAAAGATAAAGAAAGTGAGGAGAAAATGATGATGATGATGAAGAGGTACCTGATGTTGTCGTGTTTTGATTTTGGAAAGTATTGATAAATCTTGATCGGAAAAAACCTTAGGGTTGCGATTTACAGCACTTGATGAAGGAAAGAATTTCTGAGTGAACCACCAGAATGTTAGCGATGGAAAGTAGTGAGCAACTCGCAATGCCCATTGGTCTCGTGTGGGTTGTTGGTAGTAGGACTTTGTGGTAATGTTGGAAGGAAGGTTATGCCACCAATAATTTACCACTGGTGTCAGCAGTGTTGCCCCAGCAAGTCTGATATTACAATCACAACCACACCAAATTCATTCATGGGTCTCACTTATAAAGAATATTAAAGGATTACTAGTCTGGATGATACATATTTTTTGTTCAGATTTATCAGATTGATATTTATTTTTAGAATGGTCAAAAATGGCTTGAAACTCATAAGTCAATTCGGCTCATTACCAGTTTGAATTAGATTGGGTTGAAATTTTTTTACAAATTTTAATACAGGTTGATTTTTTACCCGACTCACCTAGACCCCAGTTCACCCGGGTTGAACCCATGGTGAGCCGGGTTGGCTCATCAACCTGCAAATAAATGGTCGCATAGTATTTTTTATTAAGTTGGATTTTGCATTTGGGTTATGTTAGGTTATTTTTTTTAGTCAACACATAGATAATTTGTATTTTTGTGATTTTAGTTTGTATTTGGATTGTATTAAAATTTATTTAAATTTTAATTAGAATTATAATTTAGTTTTGACAAAAAAAAAGAAAAAAAATTATATTTTTTCTAATTAAATGAACTTGTAAGCCAACCCGTGTAGCCCACCAACCGTGGTGGACCGGACTGGGTTTGAATGTTTTTGGCTCACTCGTTAATAAGTGAGCCGGGTTGGATTGACTCACTAAGTGATCAATCCGTAGTGGGTCGAGTCGCATTAGACCGAGTTACCTGTTTTGACATCTCTATCCATTTTGTAAGGTGTTAATCGAATTTTAACTTTTGAAAAAATATTTCAATTAATAATTTATCTTGAAAGATACCTAATTTAGGTATCGTTTAAAAAATTGAGAGTCAATTGATATTCCGTTTTAAAAAGGTATATCAAACTGACAAAAAAAATATTATTCAACTAATTAAACCATTCTTGAAAGAAAAAAAAAAAAAAAACAATGATACTCTAACAAATTTGAACATCTTTCAAAATAAATTTCTATTTTTCTATTTTTTCACTCTGTATTCTAAAATTAATAAGATATCACCCTTAACCTATAAGAAAAAATTGTAAAAATATTTCTTAAAAAAAAAACAAGAAACAATAACTAACCTATGAGGAATGAACTTGAGGCAACCCCAGACAGCTTGTCCTCCCATGGAAAATCCCACAACATAGAACTTATCTCCCAATTCCAACTTATCTGCAAGCTCTTCAACATCAAGTGCCAAACTTTTCATCGTTCGATTTGGATCTGGGTCACTTTCTCCATACCCTGGTCTATCAAAAGACACAACACACACTCCAAGTTCCTCAAGAACTCCCTAATAATCATTAATTCATCATAACACACTACAATCAACCCAGATGAACACAAAACTGAAAACCAACATTGTATAAATTAACACTGATAACAGATAATGAACATACATTGGGAAGGCTTGTTGCAATAACAGCATCATGTCGACAGGAACCAAAGCCGTGTAAGTACACAATCTTGTTCTTGGCCAGTTGTGGAGGCACACCGTGTTCCTTGTAGGCTAAGTGCCTTCCATCTCTGAGCTTAATCCTTGAAGCTGTGATGGGTGGTCCATTTGGTGAACCACATGTTCTTGGGGGTGGAGGCTGAATGGCCTGATATGCCAAGGCCACAAGAACTACAAAGAACAATGCTGCAATTTTTATTGCCATTTTTCAGTGCAGAAAACCAGAAGGAAGAAGAGTTAAAAGAGAGAGCTTTCACTGATTATTTATGGTGACATTGATGACGGTGTTATGCGATTCGTTTAAGGAGAGACTTTGTTTTCAATGTTCATAGGTTGAATAGGATGACAACGTGGCTGGATACTGATCACATGTTTGTTAAAATATTGATAACAAAGAAATGATGAATGAGAGGTCAAATTTGTTTTGTTGTAATGATGTTAACATTAGTATTTTTTTAAAGCTTAATAATTGAGAATGATTACTTATTATAACTATTAACTTTTAAAAGCAATTTATTAGACAAATAATACTTTTTCAAATTATTTATGCAATAAACTTTAAATTGTGTTTTTTCATGAATTGAATACATAATTTTAACTTATTAAAAAATAAGTACAAAGGTGACATAATTAATCTAAATTAATTAATGTTATTTTAAACTTTAAAAACATTAAATAAATAGAAACAAAATAAAAATGGATCTCCCGGGTGAAAGGGAAGGTAGAAATTTTTTTATTTTTTAGAAATTTAAAGTTGAAAAACAATTATGTTTGATTTAGGTTTTGAAAAATAAAATTAATAAGAAACAATGTTTATTGGATGAATTTTGGTCAGGGGTTTTACGAAAACGTTCTAATGGAGAGGTAAAAATCTAACTTTCTCAAATTAAAAGAAATATTTTACAGAGGAAAAAAAATATACTGCATTATACCTTCCGTTCTACAATTATTGCAATTTTAATCATCTTAACAATGTTCAAAATTAAGTGGTGTTCTCACCCTCTAACGAAACATTATTACTTTTTAATTTATCCTTAAATTGATTACCCTTTGTAAGTTCAATTAATGCATTTACTAGAAAAGTATTTCAAAACAGTGATATATTTATTATTGTTTTTATTCTGTATTAAAAAACTTACATAGTCAAAAACAGAGGAAAATCTCTTACCAAATAATTTAGTGTGGTAATAAATTAAATACTTTAATAAAAATAACATATTCTTCTTTATTTTCTAGACTATCTAAATAAATACTTTTAGTTTTTAACAAACAAAACAAAATTTAGTCATTTTCGCAAATCATAATTCCCAATATTCATAATTTTAAGATTCTGTCTGGTATCAAATATCTATAACAATATATAAAGGGGATTCCACTTTTTGTGTCCACATTTCAAAATATCCATTTTACTCTTTAAATATAATAATTTATTAAATTTTTAAAAATTGACTATTACTTGTACAAGATTTTTATAAAATCGGATGTCTCTGCTTTTTCTCTTCATCTTTATTTATTAATGGTTATTCTTTCGTCTTTTTAAAATAATTTAACATGTAACTGTTATTCTACCGTTTGTTTTTCTCTGCAACAACATCATTTCATTACTGTTCGTTTCATGAAGTTGTCTTACCTTACTTATTGGTTTTGCTTTCACACTCACTTTGTTGATGCTATTTATCTTTATTGGACAAAACAAAAAAGGTATTTTCCATTGTTCCTTTTCATCTTTGATTATCTCTATTAAATCTTTATTGAATGCCCAATTATCCAATTTATGATTATTCGTTTTTCATGTTTTTTTATTGTTTCAATTTTTTTTCCTATCCTTTTTCAATTCATTATGGTGGAAAAGTAATTAACCAAGATATTCTGGGCAAGTCCAAGAAAATTCCTCTATCGCAGTGGAAACGATGACAACTTACTTAATAACCAAATATTCAGATATGTTCTTTATTCATTAAAGAGCGTCCTGCAAATCAACCATAGTATAATCTTCCAACTGCATCTTAAGTAGTAGCTGTATACGGATCCTAGACATCAATCTTTATTTGGCCTCCCAATTAAAGAAATGGTTAAGGATGTAAATATATGATACTTTCATTTACTAATTTTTTTCTACATCATGTATGTAGTAAATATATATTTCAGTTTTGTAACGAATGTATATTTATAGACACCTACTAAAATAGTTTGTATATTTATAGACAACTACCATTGACTCCATCACATATAGCTCATTAACCCAAATCTTGATCAAATGTATTAAATATTAGTTCATATGCAATCTTACGAATTAATAATTTACTGTTTTCTTATTCAACCAATTTATGTAGTATACCCATCATAAATTATCATTTATTATTCCTAATATTATACATATAGCTATATAAAAAAAAGCGAACAGGCTCGAAAGCGCCTGTGTTTTCGCTAGTTTTCTATAAAGTAAATACTCCTCCACTCTTTTTTTTTTCTCTTCTATATTTTAAACAGAAGACACGTCTTTTGCCTTTTCTTCTTAAAAATAACTATTTCTGACTAGAATTAATTGTCTTTTCAGAAATTAAAATTTCTCCCATTCCAAAATATGATTTAAAATACAACCTTATTATCAACTTTTAAAACATAACTCTATTAAAAAAAATCATATTTTAAAGCAAAACTTCAATATTATTTTAAAATATATATAAAATAAAATTGTACTTTTTTTTCCAGCATAAAACAATACAACTTGTTCACTTGAAATCATATTTTCAAACGTCACTTACTCATACTTAGTAATTTAAGAAAACTATCTAGAAGGATAGAAGAAATTAATTATGTGATTATATCTTATTTTAAGAACAATAATTTTTGTAATTTTCTCTCTTTTTTTTTGGTACAATATGAAAAAAAAAACTTTTCAGCAAAATTTATCTAATAATAAAAGTAAAATGTTAAAAAATAATATTCTTAAAAATGTATAACAATCATCTCATAAAATCAAAGGAACCAACAATTAAAAATTAAGTAGACACCTAAAATTAATTTACATATCAAGTCATTATTTTACATAAACCAATAAGGGTTGTTAGCCGTAACTTCCAACATTTCATTTTTTTTCTTATAATTTACGTCAATTTGACATATTTGTATGATTATGCAATATTATCTTTTAGTAAATCAATAAGGAAAAGATATCATATATAATATATAATAACAGTATTAAAATTGTGAATATTATTTTAATTTTTTTCTTTTGTATCGAGTGTGAGACAAAAACATGTTTCATAAAGTGAATGATTGTTTTTAAGTGATCTAGATTTTCTTAATCAGTTTGAAAGTAATTCAGTTTGATAAGTTGATTTCTTTTTATTACGATAGTCATTCATTGAGTTTGACCCTATCCTTATTTTCTTTATGAAAATTATCTTTATTAAACAATGAAATTAACATAAATCAGTATAAAATTGAAAAATGTAAACAAATAATCTATGATTAAATAAATCTACCAGCAAGTGATTTCGTCTTCGATATGCTTCACGATATGCCACAAACATGGATGATGACCCACATTTCCTCTGTTTAAGCCACCTTGACATTGTTGGAATTGTCTCGGGAACGCAAGAAGTTAACGATAAAAGAGTCAACAATAATCTACAAGGATTTATAGATCAGTGTGAGGAAGGAATATTAGAAACGGGAAAAAAGAATAAAAATATCAAGTGACCTGGTTGAGGTGTGCTGCAACACAAGGAAGAACAAGTAACCCAGATTCTCCAAATGCACCTTGAAGTGGCTCTATCACTGCTACCATCACTGGTAATGTTTTCTGAAAAGGAATGAAAACTTGTTTGACAGCAAATCATAATGATAACTATTTGACAACTAACTTGTGTGAAAGTGCCTCCGAGTTGATATACTCATTTCATGGGAGATCTGAAAGAGTAAAAAGTGATGGGGTTATTACCTGGCTTGCAACAAGTACGACTGCACTGGCATTTTCTTCTCGAGAAAAAATTGAGTTTCTACCACCAGAGATAACCGAGAGACTCGAGACAGCAATGATATTGAAAACCAATAAAGACAGATGAAGAAGTCTGCAATATATCATGAAGGACAATTTTAGTTACCACATTGCCAAGAAAAAGTTAATAGTGAATAATCCTATTAAATGCACACTATTGCTCTCATACGAAGAGAGTGCCAGAAAGTATCTCTATGTTGAACAAGACTTGAAATGAACAGAAGAAGACTATATAATTTTCTATAAGGTAAAACCATGATACCGATAATATAATTTTCTAATGACAATATGCTTTTTACCAATTCAATGGATCTGGTGTTATCCATGAAATACGGACTTAAAAACAGAATCAAGATATATGGGCACTCAAAACAAAGTGTTGTATGTAAATGCTAAAAGAACGTGTCACCTAGGGATACAATACTAAATATCTACAACTTCTTGACATAGGAACTCTTTTGTTTTAACTTTTCATTTTAGAATGATATACAGAATAAGTGTTAAATTTTGACTATATATTTATGTTACAAAACAAAAACTAGTAAAGAGAAAACTACCGGTAACAGGTTCCAATTATGTCATGATAAGTACACACAAATGTAAACTAACTCATGTGCCAAACATACGTTCCCAGTCCAATAGCCATGAGAAACACATTGGGCTTCACCATTAACAGCAGTGGCCTTGACCTACTGACCTGTATCCAAGGTACCTGTATGGCAATATTCTATTAGACTAAAATTGGCTTGTAATAATAACTTGATGAATAAATAACAAACCAAATGTAATATCTCATACAAGAGAAGGAAATCAATTCCAGAGAAACCTCTAGGACAAAAGCTTCATACATGATTTGTTTGGTTGGATAACTGACCATGTATGTAAAGCCTTCATATCAAAATAAAATGCAATGAACAAAGATAAAAGTTTAGCATATGGATGCAGAATTGGAAATATTTTAGTTTTGATCAAAGGTGTTCGGTTACAGGTATTACACTTCATAAACACAAACATAACGATTCATCAGCACAATTATTTTCTGGCCCTGAATGCAAAAAGTAGGTCCCTTGACTTTATGGCTTCAATGGGAAGCACAAAAACAATTTTTCCCAGTAAACTATTCTTGTTCACAGGGAGAAAAGACAAGGGGACAAAATGACTAGAAGGACTAGTAAGTCATTAATCAACAGTCCAGTGGTCATTAACTCGACTCGTATGAGTCAAATTGAATATAATTAGAGAAGTAGAAAAATTTTATTTTTTCCCATACAAAAGAATGTCGATTGCTGACTACTGGTTTTCAAAGATGAAGATGAAGGGAAGGAAGAGTATGCATTGTGAGAAAAGAAGTCCCACATCGATGGGAACTTACTTAGGAACTTACTTTTAATGTTATAAAAGGAGTTCAATGTTTCCTTAGGAAATCATCCCAAAAGTCTTTCCTTTCTATTCCTTTTACTTTACTTGCTTGAGAGAAGAATTAAGAGAGAAGGTTAGTTTCTCCTTTAAGGTTCTCCTTGTATTAGTTTTTCCTATTTCCAAGAGAGGGGTTGTCATTGTTTTTTCCTTGGGATTAGAGAGAATGGTATGTAATTTTTCCTTTTCTTGAATAAATTATATTCATTGCCTAGTATCTATTTTTGTTCCTTTATTTTCATCTTGTATTTTAGTTGTGAGTACTTGTGCTGGTACTCTGATACCCAACAGTGGTATCAGAGCTGTTGGTTCGTTTGTGTGATTATCTTCCGCTGCTATTGTCATTAGAATAGTGCTGTGATAGTGGATAAAGTGTGGTAGTGTGAAAGTGCATGTCTAGGAAAGTTCTGGCTAGGAAAGACTTGGTACTTAAGCGTGTCCATTAGTGACCCACCTCTCTTTCCTGGGAATTACCTGGTGCACTGGTTCACGGTCTGCTTCCATTGTTCCAGTAGACAGTACTATTCATAGTGAGAAGTGCATAAGTCGGTTTTAAGGCCATGACAGTAAGATACGAGATAGAGAGGTTCAATGGGAAAAATTTCTCATTGTGGAAACTGAAGATGAAGGCAATTTTGAGAAAGGACAATTGTTTAGAAGCAATTGAAGAAAAACCTGTCGGCATTACAGATAAAAAGTGGAAGGAAATAGATAACAATGCTATAGCAAATTTGCACTTAGCATTGGCAGATGCGGTTTTATCCAGCATTGCGGAGAAGACTACAACAAAGGAGATTTGGGATACTCTCACAAGCTTGTACGAGGTTAAGTCACTTCACACAAGAATATTCTTGAAGAGAAAACTCTATACTCTTCGAATGAGTGAGTCTACATCGATGACAGACCACATCAACAATCTAAATACGTTGTTTGCCCAACTTTCAGCGGCAGATTTCAACATAATTGAAAATGAACGTGCGGAGCTTCTACTACAAAGTTTACCTGATTCATATGATCAGTTTGTCATCAACATTACAAATTACAACGTTGCTGACCTCCTGCACTTTGAGGATGTTGCCGGAGCTCTTCTTGAAGAAGAATCCAGGCGAAAGAACAAAGAGGATATGGTGGAAAGTGCAAGGCAAATAGAAGCTTTGGTGATGACGAGAGGTAGATCAACAGAACGTGGATCTAGTGGGAGTCAGTCTCATGATAGATATCAAAGTAAGAAGCATCTCAAATGCTACCATTGTGGCAAAAGAGAGCATGTGAAGAAAGATTGTTGGCATTTGAAGAATGGAGGAAAGAACTCTGAGGCATCAACCTCACAAGGTTGTATGGCAAATACCTCGGAGGACGAAGATATTCTGTGATGAAGAGGAGAGATTTGGTAAGTCATGAAAGCTCAGAAGATCATGGCAGATGTGTATGTGCTTTTGGAGATACGTTGCAGGATGCTAATGCAATGGTTGCATCGACAAGTCAAGAAGAAGCGGTGTTGACGTGACATCATAAACTTGGGTATAAGTTAGAGCGAAGTTTGCAAATCCAGGCAGAACGTAATCTCTTACTCGGGCTCAAGAAGGTTGTTTTACCTCTACGTGAGCACTGTGTGGTAAGTCAACAAACATAGTCATAGATCGCAGATGGTTAGTTTGACTACCAGGAAAAAAGAAAACACAAGAAGACTTGATTTATTATGATGTAAGGGAATCACCAGAGTTATCACTAGGAGAATCAAAGTTTACTTCAGGAGATTGTGGGTGTACTACATCAAGAGGAAGTCAAATGTGTTGTTGCCAGTTCAAGGAATCCAAAACACGAGTAGAGCTTGAAACTGGGGAAAATTAAGTGCTTGGGCTATGCTAACAATGTGAAGGGGTACCACCTGTGGGTCCCACTACCCACAAGGTTATTGTTAAGCAGAAATGAAATGATGCTCCAACCAGAAGGCGTTAAAGAACAAGAAAACTTGGTTTGCATGGTTGAACAAATCTCAGTACGGTTTAAAGAGGGCGCTCAGGTGTTTGTACCAGAGATTTGATTCCTTCATAAGCCTCAGTTACAACAGACTGGGTGTTTAGACCATTGATGTTGTATGTGGATGACATGTTGGAGGTAGGCCCCAACAAAGTTCAAATTCAGGAATTGAAGGCAAAATTGGCTAGGAAGTATGAGAAGAAGGACTTGGAACTAGCAAACAAGGATTTCAGGGATGCAAATACACCAAGACAAAAAAGATAGGAAGGTTTGGCTTTCTCAGAAGAAATACTTACTGATAATCTTGCGACGCTTCAACATGCAAGATTGCAAGCCAATTTCGGCCCCACTTTCTATCAATTGTTCCTCACGTATGAGTCCTAGTAGTGAAGCGAAGAGGATGGAGAAGTCTAGAGTACCGAGTGCATCGGTGTTGGACAACCTTATGTATGCTATGATGTGTACAAGGCCAGACATTGCACAAGCAGTGGAAGTGGTTAGTAGGTTCATGGCGGGTTTGGTGGAGAGCAGTGAAGTATTGACAAGAGGTCCTTAGAAGGAACCTCGGGTGTTGCATTACGTTTTGGAGGATCAGAATTATGTGTCAATGAAGTCTACGTGGATTCAATCCTACTGAAGTCTACCATATGAACAAGCAACATGAAGACAGAGAATAAATCATGGTGTGAAGATTTGATTAATTTCATCAAAATCTTCAAGTGGGAGATTGTGAGAAAAGAAGTCCCACATCGATGGGAACTTACTTAGGGACTTACTTTTAATGTTATAAAAGGAGTTCAATGTTTCCTTAGGAAATCATCCCAAAAGTCTTTCCTTTCTATTCCTTTTACTTTACTTGCTTGAGAGAAGAATTAAGAGAGAATGTTAGTTTCTCCTTTAAGGTTCTCCTTGTATTAGTTTTTCCTATTTCCAAGAGAGGGGTTGTCATTGTTTTCTCCTTGGGATTAGAGAGAATGGTATGTAATTTTTCCTTTTCTTGAATAAATTATATTCATTGCCTATTATCTATTTTTGTTCCTTTATTTTCATCTTGTATTTTAGTTGTGAGTACTTGTGCTGGTACTCTGATACCCAACATGCATCACAACAAATGTAAACATGTTATCAAAGGAGTCATGAGAACTCAATTGATATGTGAAGTGAACCGTGACAACATTCTAAAGGCTATATTAAGCCAAGAACAATACTACCTTGTTCAGAAACTGATGGTTATAATTGAGTTATTTATATTTAGGATGGCTCACTAGTGAACAATGATTAAATTTAATGAGCTGATTCTACTACATAGAATGCACCACTGGTCTGGTCCAACAATATAAACAATTAAAAGAAACAGCATAATGCATTTCATCATTCTTACAACTTAATATTCTGAACATGTTAAAAAGACAAGTCAAAACATATGCAATCTTTCCATCAACTTGGTGCAAGGAAAACCACCAACACAGAAAGGAAACAGGGAACACTGCAAAGGGATTGTTCTTACAATGCTAAGGAAAAGCGCACTGATTAGTGAGAAAAGCTTGCGGTTTTTGTCGACAAAGTCAGCCACACCTGTATGTTACATATAAAAATAAAAATAAAAAAATATTATTAATATATGATAATGTTATGGTGAGAAAAAAATAAGGAGAAAGTATGGAAAGGGAGAATAGCATATCCTTAAATGTGCAACAACTAAGGGCCTGATTGTTCAAGCAAAGAAAAATATATGATATGATTGCAACCAGAGATAAAACTAGGTTAGAGCATATGAAAGTGATCATAAGAAGAAAAAATGATAATAAGATAGGGTTTTGACTTTTGAAAAAGGCACTAAAACAGCCTTTTTAATTTCTATTTTTTAAAAGCTTAATTATTATAAATTTCTACAAACACATCATTTAACTTATAAAAGAAAAGTTTTATTATAAAAAGAAGCACAAATAATCATGCCCAACAGAGTTCTCCTATGCTTCTTCCTATCCACTAAAGAAAAGACAGACAGACAACAAAGGTGTACCCATAACATAAGATTGACAAAGACATTTTTTCTTAAAAGACAATATTTCTCATTTGCTCTTTTGGTTACTACAGGTCGCATTTTAGTGAAGCATGAAACTAACTAATGCTAATTAAAATTAAAACAAAGAAACTAAACCTGACCGAACAACTGCTTGACACAATACATCAAATTAATAAACTCAACAAAGCTACAATGTAGCTTATATTTGTCATATCTGTAATCAATGTGACATCCCATTGCACTCGCTCACAAAACTCATGGTTAGACATGGAGTGTGTAGATTGTAGAACTGAGCCCTTTTTAATATTGACATGGGAAGTCACAAGACTGGGTAAATTAGACTGGAGAGTGATAGACTCCTGGGAAGGCAAGGTAAGGAAGGTCTTGAAGATGAACTTATAAATTTATTGAAAGATCTTGTAATGGCATTAATAAGGGCAGCTAAATCCAAGAATTTGCATGAAATAGATAGCGAACTTGCACGTAAAGATGAAGCAAGAAGAATCAAGACTCGTCAATTGGAGAAGATTGGGGAATAAATTGAATCTGGGAAGATTTACTGTCTTTTGGGTTCCTGGGCAAAATTGGTAACATGCAGCCAGTGAAACACAGACTAGCGTGTGAGCAATGCTCAGTTTCATGGCCAAAACTACAGAAAACAGGGCAATAGAGGAGGCATTGGGCATTCATATGTTTGTGGTTACCCAGCTTCAATTAGTTGGAATGTTGGTAGGAGGACCTCATTTCAGAAGCCATAAGTCATTCACCATTACTTTGCTCTTTGTGAACTCAACTTGAACCAATCTGTAACAACTGGATTGATAAACACCTAAGAACTTAAGGAACTCAACCTCAAAAGTTAGTTACTAAAGAGGAAGAATTAAACACTTAAATATTCCAGTGAGTACTTAATACAACTCAATGTGAGATTTAGGCCCCATAATACCAGGTATCTATCAATTGACAGCCATGACTCCTCTGCTTCCTTGCACATTGTTGGTGCACTTGGGCCTCTTAGGTCTCAAGATATGACTTTCTAGGTAATTAGACTCTTAGGTTGAATCATGGGATCAGGTAGTTTTTAATATTGCACAAGGAAATCCATGGACCAATAGCTTTTTCTTTGAGACAGAGGAGGCCTTGAGGGTGACCCAATATTGAATCTGTGATACGCTATGAATAATCTTGAATTTGTTATAAACATTAGATATTCCAAATTTTTTCCTTATCATCCTATGTTCTGGACAGTTTTAGTTTTAATTCAGTATTCTACAACTCTTCCCTTAGTGATACTTAACTTTTTTGTTGGTCCAAACCTTTCACAACTTAGAAACCTCCATAGGTAACCCTTTCCAAGACACTGACAAAAACTAGCTATTGAAGGGGAGAACCAAATACTTAATTACTCCACCTGAGTATCCCATACTTCTTGATGTGAGACTTGCGCACTCTACAATACCCAAGTCTCTATTATATATATAAATCTATTGTCATTTTGTCCAAGGAAAATTTCCTTGCAAGGAAATTATCATTGAATATGCTAGCTTCAATGTTTGATAACCATCAGATTTCTTAACAAAGCCTCTTAGCCTACTTATTCACTATATTTTTCACAAAGTTGGTACATAATATTTTCTATGATTGGGGTGGAGTTCTGGTAATCACAAAGGTAATTATTAAAACTTTGGAAACAATAAACTTTATGAAACATTGGGAAATTATGAACTTTGAAGATAATTCAATCCTTTATGATTCTAGTATATACAAGTTGTATCTATTTACATATATCATATCATAATCTCAATGAAAAATTCTCCAGAAATTCACAAAAAGTATCTCCTGAAACTTCTCAGTCACTAATTTTAAGGAAGATTCCGTCGTCTTAATATTTAATTTAGGATAAGATTAGGCACGTTTCTTTACTTCGTACAACCTTTTAAGCACCAGGCTTTATCTAAAAGTTGTTGAAGAAATAGCCATTGCTGCTACTTTGACTTTGTTTTTTTGTTTTTTTTGTACCTTTTTATTTTGCTTTACATTATTTTATAGTGGATTTCTGTAAGAACAACATTTTGAAAATATTAAGTTGACCAGCCTTATCTTGACATAAAGAAATGACAAATGCGTAGAGATGATGACAAATGACATGCAAGTAAATAATCTAATAAGAAATTATCTACCCTATAACTATTAGATACCACTTTGCAACTATGACCTCCAAAGAAACTCTGCATTACAATTTCGTTCAATTGTCAGTTATTATTTCATTTAATAATGTCAATAGTTATTTTATCCATCAAAACATGTGAAAACAAGCTACTTGAATAAGCATAAACAGATGGACACACCTTTGAAAGATTCACGTAGAACCTGCCCATTCAAAGCAACAAAGAAGATTAAAATACTTTTAAGAAACTGATGTAATAAGAATTTGGGCAATCAGCTCGAAAGACCAAATAGCAAACGCCAAAAAATGTATTATACCGTCAGTAAAGTGTACATAAAGAACTAAATTCGAAGATATTTACTTCACAACCTTTTGAACATAAAGAACCCAGCAGTAAGCCCACACAGAGAAGACACGTTTTTGGTGTCCAGAATCAGATCACCTTGGAATTATTCAAACAGCATCTACAGTATCAGGTATGTGAAAAAGAAAACCCAATTACCTTTCCCAAGATAAGGGGGATTAATATGGTCAGAACTAGACTTTTAAATAATTGCTTGATAGGTAGAGCTACTCCAACTCCAGCAGCTACAAATTTTGTGATGGAAAGTGGAATCTAAAAGATAAAATATTATCATAAATATAACAAAAACTATAATTAAATTAGATGGAGAAAATGTAACAACAAAAATATTGAAATAATATGGACTTGATATGATGAAAAGCAACAAGAGATAAAATATTAATTTTATTACTTTTTGTGAGATGTGATATATGAGGCTGATGCATAATGATAATTTAATCGTGTTATTAATTGTTAGAAAAATCAAGAGAATAAAAGTAAAAAAAAATGTTGTTAATCTCCCTTGTGTCTATATTTACATTGACAAAAGTCGGTACAAGAAAGATAGACCCAGCCCATTAATACAAGATAACAAGTACAACAAAACTTATGTTAAGTGCTAATTTAATACAACCAGTACAAGTCCCGTCCAATACTACTAATATAATATGTGGGCCAACAGTATAAGAATCCCAATATTCTAACAAAACATTAAATGTGAGAAAATAGAGGATTATAGAGGGCTGGAGGATGGCCCCATTATCAAAATTGATGCTTCTCAATATGACATTTTGTTACTCTAGCTTAATATGCAATTTCCTTCAGTGTGTATTCAATTTGTTAAGATATCTTCACATATCTCTATTCCAATAATATCTCAATAAAATCTTGTAGGACCTTCAGAATATATTGTTTATAATGGAATGGCATGAAGGAAATACAACAAAATGTCATCAGGAATTTGCATATTAAAAATTGTTAATAACAAAATTACAAATAAGAATTGTTTCCAAATTATTGAAACAAAAAATTCAATAAAAACTTAATCAAGTGATATATTAATAAGTAAATTAAAATAATTTCATTTTTCAGTATTTAATTCTTAAAAGTCAACTTTCTAAAAAAGTAGTTGTATTCGATCTTTGTAAGGCCCATTAAAAATGTTTCATTTCTACCTGCCCTAAATTTAAGGGGTTGCCCTTGTGAGTGGGCCTAAGGGCTGGCCCAGTAGATAAAACCATCCTTCGTTGCCCTAAGTCACACTTTTCACTCATTTTCATAGAACCTAAGACTGCAGCCGTCAACCCCCTGCTAGAGTTTGCTTTCACTGTCACGTTGAGCTAAGAGAGCTTGTTACCCCATGTAAGTATTCCTTCTTGTTCGTGCTGGTTCCTCTTCACCTTTTCGTAATTTCAGGTAAGAGCTTCTGTTAACTCCATTTCCTGGTTCTGTTCCACCCTGTTTTCAGCCCCATAGTTCATCCTTAGAGTTGTTGTGCTCGTTGTCGTGCCGTCTGGGCCTCTACTAATCTTTTCCAGGTACGGGGAAGTTAGAGTCAGTGTCTTGATTGTTTTCTGAATGAGTTAGAGTTTGTTGGATGATTGTATGCACTGTATGATTGTGTTGAATGCGTGAACGACCATGTACTGTCTTTTGGGTGCGAGCATGTGATTGTTGCAAGAGAAGCAGTGGCGAGATCTGTCAATCTCGTCCAGGCGCGAGGAACTCGCCCAGGCGAGACTTGCAGGTGCAAACCAAGGGTTTCGCGAACCCTTGCCCAGGCGGAGGACTCTGGTTTTGAGCGAGGCCAGTCTCGCTCAGGCGAGAGCCACTCGCCTAAGCGAGGAGGAGTGAAGGCCTGGAATGCTGCTGTGGTTTAGCCCAGGTGAGAGACCTCGCTGTTGGGCGAGAGGTTGTCTCGCTCAGGCGAGCCAAGACTCGCCTGAGAGAGCCTGCGCAAAAGTCCCAGCACTAGTCGTGATCTCGCCTAAGCGAGAGTCTATGGCCTAAGCGAGAGTACCCCTCTCGCCTGAGCGAGGGCTCTTGGCTTGAGCGAGATACACTGCAGGTTGGAGGACTTTGTTAAATTGGTAATTGCATTGCTGGTTTATGATGTGTCTTGTATGATGTATGAAGTCTGTGAAATGAAAGGCATGGTATGTTCTGTATTATAAATTGGTTAAATGTGATTGAGGGATCTTGGCATGTGAAATTAATGAATGGGTTGGAATTAAAGAGGCATGATATTGTTATGAGATGAGGCCCTATACTCATGGAGTGGTAATGACCGGTGGCATGGGTTCAACACGTGATACGAATGAGGATTCATTTTCAGAGGTTGGTATGAAATTGTAACCATGATTAGTGTTCTTTGATTGTTGACGTATGATTTTTGGTCCGTGTCATTGTGTAATTCCTTGGAGCCTCTAGGTGAGTCCTCCGGAGTTGCGCTTCAGTGGTCGGGACGTAATTCCATGACCCCTGTTAGTGGGTGTTCATGGTGGTGCCCCATCTGTATAGTCTAATAAGGATTCAAGGTAAGGTTGCATCCTGACACTCTAAGGAGTCAGTTAGTCTCACTTAGAGCGGACTAACTCCTGTGGTGAGAGTAGCAGGAGGCCCGAAATTCATTAAGGACTAACCTTGTCGTGAGGGAAATGGATTCATTGTAACACTTGTAACATATAGCTCGGGGGTGAGCAGAGGTATCCACCACAAGTGCAAGCATCCGCTGAATCCGACCAGACTATATGTATCCGGATGAGTCGAGTCAGGGTCTAGTGTATTGTTTGAGAAGTCAAAACATGTTTGGATGATATATGAAATGCTTGGATTGTGTGATGATATGTATCTACTTGATGAACTGTTTTACTCTAGCTTACCCTGTTTGTTGTATGGTTGTCTTGTATGTGACTCTTCTTCTTGCAATGATCATCAATGTAATTGATGGGGAGCAGATGGACGAGGTTCTCGCGGTCAACAAGGCAATGGCGATTCCACTGCTTAGCCATCTGGGGTGGACTTTATTTTCTTTATGGGTTTTCTTTAGGGCTATGGCCCATGTATTGCTTTATGCCTTACTACTCTACTCCCATCTGTTAGACTATTATCTGGTTTTCCGTTGGCATCGTGGTGTGCCCAGTTTGTAGGGGTTGTGTTAAGGATCCCAGGACTACGCTATAGTACTATCTTTGCGTGACGTTTCTTTTAATTTTCGCTTAATAATTAAATGGGATGTTACAATCTTATTAATAAGTCATGTGATTATGTTTTTATTAGATTTTTAATTACAAAAATTTAAAATAATCTTTCTAATTTCAATATGAAATTTTAATGTATTTATCTATTTTATGTTATTTAATGTTATTTTAAAACTTTTGTCACATAAGTGTTCAACAATTTCAAATTTTTACTATAACAGAGGGATTTGGTTGTAATGTATTTACCCAAGAGGTTAAATGTAATCTTTAACAAATAAAGGAGGGTCTATATCATGAGGAAAAATCTATAATAAGGATATTTTTGCCAGTTATATACAAAAATAGAGATTTTGGGTTTAAATGTATGCAGCATATTCACAAAACAGGAGAGGTTTGTTCAGATTTTAGGAAGATGTTTTGCATTTCTTATGCAAAATACACAGTTTAGGAGTTACTCATCCCTAAATTTCAATACAGCCATATAATTATTCTGCAATAAACTTAAAAAGATGAAAAACCGAGATTTAATTGAGGATAATGTTAAATATGTAACTCTTTATGACTCACAATCATTATTCCTAACAAGTTGGATATTACGGTCATTGCAAGAGCAAGCGCAGAATTTCCCCCAGCAAGCTGCAGAATCAAAGTGAGAAAACTCAAGCAAAACTCAACTTGTTTACGGGTACTAGATACAAGGTATATAAAATTTATAAGAAAAGAAAGTCAAAAGGAAAGCAAGAAAGGAAACAGAATATAACCATATATACCTGGGTAAGTGCGACACCACTTGATAATGTAGTTGGCATACAGCTAAATATAGCCAGCCCTGTAGAGACCCAGAAATTCATATCTCAAATTGAAAATATTGATGACTAAGAAAGCCAACCGTCAACAGCTAGTACAGACATTACTGGGAATCAATTGTTGGAAATGTGCAATATATGATACCAAAATGGAAGAGTGAAGTACCTGCAAGTGTTGATCAACAAATAGAAACAAGGTAGAGTTTTATAATCATTTTATAAAGCACAATCACAAAGTATTTGGAAAGCAAAGAAACAAAAAGGCTAAAATAAGATAAAATTAGAAAACCTTGCTATGAATAAACAAAAGCATATGTCCATCCATCCTCCAATCAAACAAAAGTTCAAAAAATTGTTCATTTGATGAGCAATACCTATAGTTTGTTTTGCATGACTTATTATATTGTCTAGATATATGTCAAGCTCAAAACAAGGTTTGCCTCTTTGATGGTTTGTTGCATTCATCTTCTTCTCTAATAGAGGTAGCTCCTTCAATATATCACCTTCCAATGGCGCCTTTTTCAATATATGGAGCAGAAACGTAACTTCAACAACTGTACAAAATTCAAGATATATCCAACCATGTCCCCAAGCATTTTCTTTACTTTCTCAGATTGTTGTATATAAGCCAGTTTCCAAAATTATAAGTATCTAAATCAAATTATTTTCTATCATTTGTAAATAGTCCATTTGCATATTCTTTACAAAAAATGTTTGTCGTCTTCAACAAGGAAAACACTCACAAAGCTCTCAGAAACTCCAACATGGCAACTTCAATGAAGTCGCAGCGTATAGTTTTAGGTATTAGTCTCCATATAGTTTAATCTCAACACATGATTTATGTATTCACGTAATAGAAGTTCAGGAACCACACACCATAACACCTTTGCAAGTTGATACAACCAGTACCAAGAATTAAAAGAATCATTTTAGGAGTCCCACATTTGATTAAGGCTTAAACTCAACTTTTTAACACTAACAATACCTGTCCCCAGCAAAAGATCCACCACTTCCTTAGGCAGAGAATAGAGAGAGAATGAGGAAAGGCTTGTTGAAGAGCAAATGTTGGCTCCTAAATATCTGCACGAGGAGGGAAGTTGTGCCACCTAAGCAAAACTTATAAATCATCTAATCCTACCCAGCTGATATCTGACACATTTTGCTGGTTGAACTTGGAGCTCTATGTCATCTGCCAAGGCCAAGGGCAGAGATCAAACAAACTGTGGTGTACTAACTACCTTCTTGAGGGGGACCCATGAAAAATTGGGTGGATCTTGCTATCCTCTGGTAAATCCAGCTTGTGGGTTATCTGACCTATATGGGCCATTAAAATGAGGAGTGAGCTAATGGTTAGGTCTTTCAGCCAACGAGTACATCTTGTAGGGTTAAAATTTAAGAAAAACTTAATCTTTCACAACATAATACACACCTCTCTTATGCTTATTATCTTGTATTCTCATTCTATTCTAGGCCTTTAAAAAGTCCTGCCTTAAGTCATCAAACAGCTCATCACATTGTCATTTAACTGATGACCTCTTCCACTATTGAAGGAATGATTGCCCCTTTCAACAATAAGGGTGGATTGCATCCATACAAAATCTTGAAAGATGTCATTTAACTAGATGCATTATATGTAGTGTTGAACCAAAATTCTACCTACATAACACATCTAGCCAAGACTCTGGTTTAGTTATCACATACACTGTAAATAAGTATCTACTGACAGTCTAAGGGCATGCCTACATAACCTATAGTCTGACATAGGCCTAAGTTCTGTATTTTATAGAGGTGCGCATTTTTTTTCTGACATGAGCCTACTAGTATATCAATATATTGTGCTAAAATTCGATAAAATAATAATAGAGCTAGTCATTGAACACATGGTCAAAGAAGCACCCTTTAAGGAAAATAAACCACCTAAAATTTAACCATCAACTTAAAGCAGAGACAAGTTTCAATGAATCAATGCATATCAAAGAAAACACAATCTTTCCAATAATGTGGAATTATTTGAGTTACTATACAGTATGTTATATCTGCAAACATGAAGTAGTTCTTCAACATAGAAATTTGAGTGTCTTAAATATGGAAAAGAAGTCTATAAGGTAACACAATGCAGTCAAAATTTAACTAGCAGTTATTCAACGTTTGACAAGATCTCAGCCCAGTAAGATACAAATGTGGTGACACTAGCTTAAACAATAAAACTACTATAAAAGTATCTTGGAAATGGCTAAAACCGACTTATGCTTAAGGTAGAATAGAAATAAATCGTTAAACCTGTAATAAATTCCTGGGGTTGGAGCTGAATTTGCAATATTATCCTGGAAAAATATGGTGTAAGAAATAAAATAGACACCTGCAAGAAGAACCAAAGAACACATTACACATTGGAAAATACATAAAAAATAACCTTTAAAATTTTGTAAGAAATAAAATTCATTTTTCAAAGAGTTCAATGGTGTCAATTGATCCATGTAGTCAAACCCATCTAACAATATGCTCAATCGCTGCTATCGTACAAACAATATGACATTTAGTTTTTCAAGTTAAAACTGCTATTCTTGATCACGAAATTAGAAAGCTGAGACATATTACATTCTTTTTCCTTGCTAGGAAAAAGGACATAACGTTGACGATTGTTTCAACAGGTTCAAAATTTTTGTCTCGTATCAACAACACACACATATATAAACCACTTATCAGAGTAGACAAAAGGAAAAATGAAACAAGTTTCTCCGATGAGATAATATTATCCCATGCATAAGTTAAAAACAGATTTTGGAGAAATTAATATAAGAGAAATTTTACAAATTAACTTACAAAATTTTAAATATTATATATTATATACAACTTCATAATAAATTTGCAGCATGATCAGTTATATTCCAATTAGGAAAAGTGAGCCCAGAAAAAGGCCCTCCAATCAAATATAGATAAGATTTTAATCAAAAATAGGATGACCGGTCGAAACAGGTTGCGGTGAACCAGCCTGTAAAATTCATTCATAAAAATTTTATGTTCATACAAGCCCAAAGAGTCCAGCAGGCCATGCTTCTACAGCTGCACCAATTTCTTCACTACGCAACATCAATCCTATACGATAAACCATAATAACACCTTGAGATAAGGGTATTATAAAATCAAAAAAAAAAAAAAAAAAAGATGCAAAAGACTATCCACGAAAACTAACCTGAGATCACAAAAATTCCAAACGGACCAATTTTTGACACATTAAATTTATCAGCAGCACAACCAAGACTAGGATATGTTAATCCTAATGTCACTGCACTAATCAGAGCTACACGTTGCCTCAAAAACACAACCAAATTTGTTATCCATTAGAACATAATCAAAATGAAGTAAACCATAAACAAAATCACCAAAAAAAAAAACACGAAATCTGAAGGGACATGATAGAAAGTAGAGCCACCTAAAGGTAGAACGTTGCTCCTAGCAAATTTCAAAATGGGTTCCAGCCAACTCAATCCTCCCGCCGCTTTACTTCCATTGCCACCAATCTGAATTTCCAAAATTAAATTAATTAAAAAAAAAACTCAAAAGCTCAATATTACATCACCACAACAACTCCATTAAATTACAGGATGAATCAAAATGTAGGTCTAAATAAATTCAATTCAGGGTCACATTTAGTATACCAAAACCTTCAAATCTGAATTTACTGCCAAAATCTTTCCAAAGCGTCAGCCACCTCATTCATAGCCTCCTAGTCCACTCCACAACAACAATTGGGTCCAACATAAACTTTATTCTAAAAAAACCTTCATTTTTTTTTCACCACATTGAGAAAAGGAAAAAAAAAAAAGAATTCGCTTTTTTTTCTCCCTAAACTTGGGAACTAACAGATTAACATTTTTATTAATTTTTGTTTTCTCAGCCGATAGCATAGGTAATGGAAAGAGAGAACCTGCTGCGAGCGATCACAGGCTCTGATGAGTGCGGGTTTTAAACGGCGAGCGACGGAGCGAAGAGTTAGGGGTTTAACGGCATGGTGGTGGCGGTGAAAGGAGGAGGAAGTGGTGGCGGGAAAGCGCGAGAGGGTGAGTGAGTGCGCCATTGGCTCCGTGGAATGCAGTGACTGGACTCTTAACAGTAATTGGGAGGAAGCTGATGCGAACATTTTTCCCTCTGGATTGTGTCGAGAACGAGTGAAGGAGTGAGTGAGTGAGTGAGAAAGTTGAGGAATGGTGGTGGTGGAAACAACGTGCAGACTCTTCTTTTGTGGTCACTTGAAAGTGGACTTTGTAGTCTATCAAATTAATAAACTTTTTAAATATTCTTCAACTGTAATTTATTATTTGTTTTTTTTTTAGAGGAATGATTGCAATATTTCTCCAAGTTTCTTTCTTTTGCAACTCTTTATTAATTTCAACCTTTTAAAATTAATTTTATAATGTACTCATCTAATTTTTTTTTGTCAAAGAGAAATTTTATGTAGGTTTATAATTATTGTCAGGTCATATAATTACTTTTTTATTTTATTATTATAATTTTTTTTATAATTTTTTATTATAAATAATTATCTAAATTCAAAAAATAGTTATCAAAAGAATTAAATAATTAAATAATTAAATTTAGATTGGGGTAAAAATAAAAATATAACTATTTTAACTTAAAATAATAATTAATAAAAAATAAAATTAATATATATAACGATTTTTTATACATATATTTAGATTTCAAATTTTTCAAAATTTATTTTTTAGTTTAAATGAATTAGATTGAGATGATATTCTTGTAAAGAGGATGATAGGGAAAAATGATTAATTTTATATAAAATTGAATATTTGTAATGCATTTAAAGTGTTTTATGCATGAAATAACCTTCATGTTTTTGATAAATAATGGTTATTGAATTCATTTATTTGCCAGTATTCATAATTACTCAAGTTAGGATGAAATATAGGAAAGCCTAAATGGTTAAGAGTTTATTTTGGATGGGTTCGAAACCTATTTATTTAGTTATAAAGTTCCAATTCTTTCATGAGAAAAATGATTTTATTTAAAATATGAGTTCAAAACGTGATCAATTATTCTTCACCTCTATAAAAAAAAAATTCTATATATTTTTTAAAATTTTCATTTTATCCTTTATTATTTAAATAGAAATATTTAAGAATTACAAAACTTGATTACTACCAAGATACATCGTAATTTATTTTAGTTAACTATTTATATATCATGTTTTGTTTTAACTAATAATTTAAATTTAGAATTTGTTTGATAATATTTGACGTGTTAAGTGTTACAACTAGGACAAGAGTATCTTAAGGTGATTATCATAATAACAGAAATAGTGTTTATAGTCATAGCGCAATTATATATACTTCGGAGTATGCAAGTAATGAATCATGTAATATGAAATTATCAAACTCCATCTTGTAATTGTTTATTCCAAATGGTTAACATTTACAATACCATGATATTACTTTGAAGTTGTTTCTCCTAAACAATAAACAATATTGTTGAATTTGAAGATGAATTTGAAATGGAAGATTTAAGAAGAAAAATAGATGAATATGGGAATATTTGAATTAAGTGAAAGATTATGTGATTTAAGTACATTTAAGATGAAAGTTTGTATATAATGTGATGCATGTAATAGATTAAAAAATGTTTTAATAAATAAAATTATATGATTATTATTTTAGCCTCGTGGATAAATGTGATATAAATTTAAATATAAACAATAAAAATTATGTTAAAATGAAATTGAAATTATTATTTAAAATTATTATTACTAACGTAAACACAGATGATGATATTATAATAATTAAGTTAATATATAAAATAAAATTATATTTATTAAAAACAAAGTGGAATAAATTGAAGAAAAAAATTGTTAATGAATGAAAAAAAAATATTGTTAAAATAGTTTTATAGAAAACATAAAAAACTAACTAAGTAAATTATTATATTGTAAAAAGTAAATTAGAATAAGTAATTATGGATTCAAAAGATAAAATCCTTTATATACGTAGTAATAAAAGTTATAAATTATTATTATTATAATAGATTTAAAAAATAATGGAATAGAATAAAAAAACTAAGAGAATAAAAACTACACGAGCAATAGCATAAAAGAATAAAATAATAGGGCTTGAAAAGGGAGAATCGATTTCTTGAAAGAGGGAGAATCAATTATGTTTTCTAAATCGATTCTATAACTTCAAAAGGGGTTCTCCTTAACTAGGATCGATTCTTCTCTCCCTAAGTTGCTTTCCTTTTCAATTACATTTTATGTGAATGGAATGTGAAATTGTCACGCTTGAAAATCCAACAAAAGCAAAAGGTGATTAAAATACTTAGAAAAATGATTACACATTTTCAAAATAAAGACTTAATTAAGACAACTTACTTCTATTTTTGAACAGATACGAGGCTTAAATTATTATTTTAACATAAATTTATTTTATTTCACTTCAATTCTCCTCATCTGATAGAGGATCAAAATCTGAGCCTCTCCTTCAAGTTTGTGTAAGATCATTTTATGACTACACCTTAACAAATCTAAAACAAAAAGTTAAAAAGTTCATAACTTGTGGTCATTGTATTTAAAAGTTTCCCATTATTGAATTATATGATGTATTTAAAAGCTTGTTAAATAAATTAGTTTTAACATGTCAATCTCAAACAAAGGAGAGTACTAACTTAAAGTCATTGTTTAAAAAGGTAGATTAGCAGTTTCAATCTATCAATATAGTGTAATTTATCTTACTTAACTTATTAACTCATAAAAAAAGAAATGAAATTGACTAACCTATTTCAGTACCGGTTTAAAGGTAAAATACTTAAAGCATTAAGGTTTCTGAAAAAAAAAAACTTAAAAAATTGATGATACTAATATTTTTCTATTAAATTAATTATAAAATTATATTTAAAAAAAAATAAAATTTTCTTTAATACTAATATAACTCTAAAAAAATTAATTATAAAACAATGTTTAAGGCAGAAAAGGACAAAAAAAAATGACACAAATATCTCTCTATTAAAGTAATTATAACTTTATGTTTGGAAATACAATTTAATTAAATTACTATTAGTGTCAACTAGTTTTTATTTATGTTTAAACTGATATTCAATGGGTTAATTTTTTTAATAAAATTATAAATTTGTTTAGGAAAAGAGAAAATTTTTTCTTATATTTCTTCCCTTCTAATAATTTTGATTTCATTTTTTTCTTTTATCTTTTGGAAACTTCAATTTTGATTATATTTTCTTCTTTTCTCATTATATGATTTTAATTTTTATTATATTTTTTTCATATATTAATTTCACCCTGTTTCTTGCTTTCTTTTATAATAATGTTTTTTAGTGTTTTGACATATTTCATTAATTCTTTGAATCTCATATGTTCATATGTACCTTCATTGATGGTTAGTATATTTTTTTTTCTAAGTTGATCTGGTTATATTGATATTATTTTTATTTTATTTATTAAATTTGTATTAAAATTAAAAATATGTTTTTTTTGTCCGTTTTATTTAGGATTAGAGTTTAAAGTTCTAATTGAGAAAGAATATTTTTTTGATTAATGATTAATATTTAGTTGAGACTTGAAGAAAATAAAAAGAATTGAGACCTCAAGTAAAAGTCTATGACGAAGTTTACTTTTTTAACAACAGTAACTAGGTTTTATTATTTTAAATTTTAACTTATTCTTTTTATATATTTATTTTTAATAGTATTTTACACATTATAATTTGTTTGCTTCGTATAAAAATATATAAATATGTCAATTAAAAATTTGAACCAAACTATCCATAAATTCAGAATAAACGAAAATTGAGACTTTAATTTTATCACAAAAAAGAACTATAAATAAATTTATAAAAATACATAAAAAATTGAATTAAAAAATACAAGTGAGTGTTGTTTAAATGAACAAAATAATAACTATATATAAAATAAACAACAAAAAAAACTAGTCACTTGTAATAATGGATCTGATTCTCAAACTTTTATGATAACAATTGAAAATATGTAAAAAAAGTTAAACATGTTAACATTATTATCTATTTAAAAAATATTAAATAAATTAATTTGAAAATTTTTTAAAATAATTTTTGCATAAAAAAATTTAAAAAATAAATTTTAAATAAAATGTCTTTTCTCAAATTTATTTTAGTCTTTCAAAACTTTGAATCGTCCCTGTGTTTTTTAAATACGAATTAAGATAAAAAATAATTTAGAAAAATAACTTTTATATTGTATTATTTGAATGATGTAAACAAAAGTAATATTATAATTTAAAATCATTAAAAATAATAAATTAAGTTTTTAAGGAGATAAATAATAAAAAATATACAATAACTAAAAGGTAATCTTAAATAAATTATAAACATGCATCCAAATTAATTAAAAATGGGTTAAATATGTTTTTGGTCCCTCAAGTTTTAGTGAATTTTGAAATTAGTCTCTTATCAAAACTTTATACCAATTTAGTTCTTCATCTTTCAAAATGTGTAAATTTAGTCATTTTAACTAAATTTTGTTAAGTTTATCTGACATTTCAAGCACATTTCAAAATGAGTGTAAATAATTTAAATACTATGCGCTTGAAACGTCAGATAAACTTAACAAAATTTGGTTAAAAGGACTAGATTCATGCATTTTGAAAGATAAAAGACTAAATTGATCAAAAATTTTGATGAGGGACTAATTCTAAATTTCGCTGAAACTTGAGGGACAAAAAACATATTTAACCCATTAAAAAATAGAGAGTTAAATATTTAAAAATGTTATAATAAAAAATTAAGGATCTACACCTCACACTTTAATTCTTCCACACGTTTTGTTAAAAAGAAAAACCCATTTTAAATTTTAACCGACCTTTTCACCTTCTAAACTTTTCATTTTAAAATCCAATATGGAAGTTTCCCCCCACTTTCTTCAAACGACAAAGAAAAAAAAATTGTAAAAAATAAAAAACAAGAACAACTCTTGGTGATTCACACGAGCCACGTGTAAAAGGATGCCACTATACGCGATTCTATTGGTCCAGTGACGCCACAAACAAATCCACGCGGTTCCACGCTTTTCTTCTTTTCCTTGGTTCCCAAGTTACATATACACACACAAATTCCCAATAAATATATTTTTCTCCCATTTTCAGTTCAATTTTTAATTCCTATGGACACTCAAGAAGAAACCCTACTCACCCAATTCGATTGGGATTCGTTCTTCGACCAGGTGCCGGAATTCGACGCCCATGATTTTTTGCAGGATGACACCGCTCCTGTTAGCGTCGCCGGCGACAATCCCTCCCCGAACGACCCCGTTTTGTCCCAGATAGAGAACCTGCTCATGGCCCACCCCGAAAACGACGTCGTCTTCCCCGAAACGCCGTTGTCAGAGTCGTCTGAGTCCGAGTTCTACAGGCTTCTCGAGGAGATTCTGGTGGAGCCCGATGAGGGGCCGGAAAGTGAGCGTTCCAAGGCAGAGTCCGAGGAAGGCTCCGAAAAAGATAGAACCGATGATGCAGTTCCCGATGAACCCACCTCCAAGAAGTTAAAAAGGTAAAAGGAGACTTTTTTTTTTTTGCAGACGGTGTAAATTTCTTAGTCATTTGAAGACAGTTTGTAATATAATGAAAGGGTGTGTTTGGATGAGTTTATACAGAAGAAAAACATGAAATTAACTCTTTAGTAAGTTGAAATTAGCTTATGTTTGATGTAGTTGGTTACATACTTGAATTGTGGTGGATGTTGCACTTTGCTATATAATTTTGTATCAATGGAATATAATGAATGTCAATGTGTTTTATTTGCGCGAAAAGAATTGTGTTTTGAGAATTTCGATGTTGATGGTATGGTTGTATCGTGATTGTTGGTTCATGAACAAATAGAGTTCGCTGGAAACAAAAACCGATGGGGGTGTTTTATGATGTTTGTTATGGTCTTGAGGGTTGTGTTCAACGTGTGTTTTTCAGGCAGTTGAGGAATAGGGATGCTGCTGTGAGATCGAGGGAGAGGAAGAAGGCTTATGTGAAAGACCTGGAGATGAAGAGTAGGTATTTAGAAGGGGAATGCAGAAGACTGGGGCATTTGCTTCAGTGCTGCTATGCTGAGAACAATGCTTTGCGGCTTTGCTTGCAATCGCGTGGTGCATATGCTGCTTCCATGACCTCGCAGGAGTCTGCTGTGCTCTTGTTGGGTAAGGCTTGCTATGCCAAGTCAAATTACTATTCTTCTATTGCTATTGCTGTTTTGTATTCGGCATTCATCTGGGTGACAATAGCAATTTTGCTTGATTATTTTTGGTTTCATGACATGGCCTTCCTCTCTGGTGATTTTCATAAATGAATTTTATGCTGACGGTTCATGTTTTAGCATCGTCGAAGCATTAATAAGTTATATAACGTTGTCTTGGATGACCAAAATTTTCGTAAACATATCTACAATCCATGCTAACATTATATTAAAAGCTGTCTTAATATTTTGAGGGGAGGATCGTTCGTATTTTCTTTAGGTGTTTTATTGTTGGTGACCAAGTAAGGTAATGCTATGATTAGTCTGTTCGTGTTTGAATTAAAAGTCATTACGGTTAGTTTAATCCTGTCATATAAATGTTCAAGTATTTAATATTTAATAATTCATGAAGTCTTTATAGGTAATTCCTTTATTTGGCCCCTACGCATCATTCTATTTTCTTTTAATCCTATGGCGAAAACTAAAACGGATTAGAAATTGTATATGTAGAGATATTACTAAAAATGAGATGAGGGACTGAAAAATCATTAAACGGCCTTTGGGTTTTTTCAGAGCAAAAGTCTCCCTCCTTTTTCTAAAATATAAATGTTCTGCTTATGCCAAAATCAGAATAAATTTATAACATGGAAATTCTTACCACTCACCAAGCAAGAAGATTCACTTTTATGCATGCTGCTAGACTGGAAGTGATTCTTTGATTTAATAAAAAAAATCGACAAGTCTATTGTGGACATCATCAATGAATATGAAATTTGATGCAGATCATGTTAATAGATGTCATTTTAAAGGTTTTGTTCATGTTAATGTTGCAGAACCTCTGCTGTTGGGTTCCCTGCTGTGGGTCATGGGCATCATGTGCCATCTCAGTCTGCCCCTAATGCTGTGTCTAACAGCAGTACTTCCAAGAGAAAACATCGAACAGAAGGGCTTAAGAAGAGTAACTCAAAAAGGTCCAGAAAGTAATATCTCCAAGTGTTTCCAGATGGAATCATTTGTAAAGAGTAGAAGATGCCGAGCTTCAAGAACAAAGATGAAATTCATTTTTATGATGTTCTAATGTTCTATAAATTCTGAAACATGGCCTATAAGGCTTTCTATACTCCTAGCTTCCTTGTTTCTTTCTTTCATTCTCTTTTTTGGTTTATATGTATTCTACATATAGGGTTCTGTGATATAGTTTGTCAGATGCTATGTTCATCACAGGACCATAACATGCTGCGTTCTAATATTTAACATGAAGGCTGTTTGTGGTTTTGGCAGTTTAGGTCGCATTGAAACTTGTTTGCACCATTTGATCCTATTTTTTTGGTTAGGTTGTTTTGGTTAATTGACCTGAATAGCTTGATTGTAAGTTTTCAAGTACAGACAGAAGTAGTATCTACACAAGGAGAATCTGAGCTTAACTAGGTAATGATATTTTGCGTATTAAAAGAATGAAGTATGTGGAAATAATATTTCTCAGGTTTTGTGTTGTTCAATTCAACCTTCTAGCAGATTCAGTAATGGGCGCATTTTTCCCACAGTTCCCTCCTTTTGTGGTATTCTATTATCACCCTTTACAAAGTGGAAACTAAGATCTTGGTTGTTCACTGGATTGGATAAACGTAATGATTTCATGAGTCAATGAAAAGTTTAAAATTACAATTTCAATGACATCAATTGAGATATTAGATTTGAGCATTTAGAAACAGAACCAATCTAAATTTATATATAATTTTAGATTACATTTTACTTCTTTTATCTTTAGTTTTTAATCCATTGTTTTTTTTAAGTCCTTCTAAACTTTTAAAGCAATTAATTTTAGTCCTTTTAAAAATAAAACTATCGGAAAATATAAATAGAATTTGATGTAATTGTTATGTATGAAACGGAGTTGGCCTTACACCAGCGTAGGAGGAATTAAAAGGGAGTTTTTATTGCCTAATTAAAAAAATTAAAGTTAATATTATTTAGTTGAACTTATTATATATATATATATATATATATATATATATATATATATATATATATATATATAATTTTAGTGTAAAAAAACTTTATTTTAATTAAATATGTAATTATATATAAAAATATTCTCTTTTTGTATTTGTATCTACAATTAGTTATTCTTAATTTATCTTTTAAAATATAATTATTTAATTAATTTTTAAAGACTATAAGTCAGTTTTATATATTGTCTATATAAATATTTTAACAGTTATCCTCATTTTATTTTTCATTCATCAATCATTATTTTTTTTCGTTGACTTCATTCTTTTCTTAATAAATATAAATTCGCTTTATATATTAACTTAGTAATATTATAATATCATCATATTATATATATATATATATATATAATATCAAATTTTTTCATAATTTTAACATGTACATTACTAATTACAACTAAAACATTGTTACTGAAATATAAAAATTACATTTTCATAATAATGTATCTTGTTTTTATAATATTTATATTAAGCGTATTATGCGATTCATCAAATGAATCTTAGAAATCTATCATCATCTTTCAATGTCAAAGTATCATAAATTACAATCAAAATATTGTTACTGAGATGCAAGAATTACATTTTCATAATAGTGTATCTTGTTTTCAAAATATATTTATTAAACCTATTATGTGATTCATTAAATGAATCTTAAAAATCTATCATCATCTTCCAATGTCAAAGAATCATAAATTACAACCAAAACATTGTTACCTAGATACAAGAATTACATTTTCATAATAATGTATCTTGTTTTAAGAATATTTATATTAAGCATATAATGCGATTCATTAAATGAATCTTGGAAATCTATCATCATCTTCCAAAGAATCATAAATTACAATCAAAACATTGTTACCTAGATACAAGAATTACATTTTCATAATAGTGTATCTTGTTTTCAGAATATTTGTATTAAACCTATTATGTGATTCATTAAATGAATCTTGGAAATCTATCACCATTTTCCAATGTCAAAATATCATAAATTACAATCAAAACATTGTTACCGAGATAAAAAAATTATATTTTCATAATAATGTATCTTATTTTCAGAATATTTATATTAAACCTATTATGTGATTCGTTAAAAATGTCAAAGTAGTTCATGCACCTATTTATAATAATATAATGTACAAACTTCTTTCAGCTTCTCACCAATGTTTTGATAAACATTATTTGATAATTAGTAATATTTAAGTTATAATGTTATTTTAATTTTTAATGTAATGAGAAAAAAATGTTGACACTCCGATGGATCGCGTGGTAAAATTTATTTTGTGATACTTAGTTTTCACTCCAAATCAAGTTAAATGTGGTATGTGTTTCAACATATTAAATTGATTTATCTGGAAACTAAAATTCACTTATACACAAATTAGAAATTTTTAAAAATGTATAATCTTTTTACAAATTAATTTATATATAATTTAATCGTACCTGCAATCTCTCTCTCTCTCTCACACCTACTATTAGTTGTATAACTCTGTCTATTTCTGAATTTCTTAAACTTAATTGTTTTGTTAGCAACTACTCCTTAATTATTGCACATTTTTAGGTTATCTACTTTCTCTCTGTCTTCGTTTCTTGGTCTTGTTCTAAGTTGAATAAAAGTACTGGAAAAGATTGGTACTTTGTACTACACTATTTCATTTGGAATCCAACTCCATTGCCAAGTACAACCCAGTTTTTGAAACCAAAGAAAAGTACAATCCATTGGTGTTGGTGTTGGATACTACACACAACGCCACAATTGTGCTTTAAGGAATGAATTCCACTCAATAATGGACATCATTTCACATTATTGCATGCAAAAAGCATCCATTAGAATAAGATAATATAATTTTCATTTGAATTTCATCTTTTATTTTATGACGTAATTTAATATGCGTCATTGATAATAATTAATACTGAATTATGTCAAAAAAGTAAAAAATGAGAATACAAATATAATTTTTTATTATAAAAATATACCTAGAAAATGTTTTATTCAGTTATATAAATGTTAATTTATGGATTGAAATTTAGCCACTAACATAATCTAAAATCAAAATTTGTTATTGTGGAATATAAAAGAGGTGTTGTCATGTGTTATATTTTAAAACATTAGTGGTGTCTGGTTTGTCTGCTTCAATAACATGTTATGTTTTTAAAATTAAAATTGAGTCAGATTCAACTTTTAGAAAGAAAAAAAAAAATGAAAAGAAAGTTTGTGAAAACAAGAGTATTATAGATGTGAGATGTTAACAACTATGATCACTTTTGACTGAGATGTGCTTGCAACTCACTCATCTAACATTGTGGATTTTAATGTCACTCCTCATCATCGACCTTTGAATGGTCTAGAATAAAAACATTTAAATAAATAATAATATTGTTTGGATTTAGAAAGTATTTAAAATTAGGAATTAAATATTCAACTTTTTGGAAAACTTATAACGAATAATTAGCTTACAATAACCAGTTCTTACAACTTATACACACAACCAAAAACTCTCGTTATAGTCACTAATTAAACATAATAACATGGTAATGATGCAGTACTACCAGCTGTTACACATTTATATGTAGTACAAAATATATACATATTAGTAGAAACTGGAGAATATTTTATGAGCATTTATTACTCGCACCAGTTAGATCAGGAGAGAATTGAAGAGAAGAAAAGCAAAAGGATGTAAAAAATAAATAAAAAATTTTGCTGATACACATTTAAAGTAGTGTCAATGTTTTATGTGATTGAATTCAGATTTTATTTGTGTTGTATCTCTCCAGCAAAATCCCCTCGTAAACCTAATGATGTCTGAATATTATAATTTTACACTTCTAGATCATATAAAAACATCTGAACTATTAATTTTATTATTTAGATTACACTAATAATTAATATAATTTACAATTATTTTCACCATATTTAAGACTTAAAATGAATTATTTGAGGAGTAGTTTGTTTATTTAAGTAATTCAATCATAATAATCAATTTTATGTTTTGGTTTTATTTATTGCTTTATAAACCCAACAATGTTATAAAAAATATAATACAAATGTCATTATCTGCTGAAACTTTATTTACATTTTCTATAATTGGTCTTCAATGACATCATTATTTTATATTTTTTACTTGTGACCAAATATTTATAAGGCTACAAAAGAAAGCAAACTCGAAAACAACAACACTAAGAAATGTATATACTATTATTTATATAATTATAAACTTAATTTATATATTTTAAACAATAATTTAACATAAAAGTTGTTTTTAGTATAACAAACAAAATATATATCACGCACTCATAATAATATTAAGCAATTTAATTTGTTTTAAAGTTTGTATAATTTAATTTTACTATTTATTTATGTTTTGATGTTTGTTTAAAATTTTAAATTATATTTTGTGAGATTCAGAATACTCCAAAATCAAATAGAACATCGAAAAACGATACTTTCTATACTAACTATTAATAATAATATAAAATATGAATTTTCTATATCGATTATATTTACAATAAATTAAAACATGAACATTCTTATATATTTTAATATGATAAATTGTGTTCTTATAAGAGAATATTTTCTAGATCGGTTTATATATAAAAAAAAGTATAGACATTAAATAAAGATATGGATTGCAAATCAAATATCTAGAATTAACTTCTTTTTTCACTTTATGATTGTGGATTCAATTTTTCTTAGCACCACTAAAATTCTTCATAATGGACAACCTTCTTCAAACAAATCGTATGTATCTAACGTTACTTCCTTCGTTATCCACTAGGCGTACAACATTATCTTTTCAAAGTTTTTCATATTTTCATCTAAGCATTATCTCTTAAAAGTTGTACCTTAAAAACGTTGCTATCGTATGAGAGAATAAACATTTTTACCACATTTTTGTTTATTCAAATGATATTCATAATACTATTTTGGCTTAAATACCTTTTTGTCCTCCTTTTCGTAGTGTTTGTTGCGAATGATCCTCATTTTCACAGAATGTTTAAAATGATTCATTTTTACCGAATGTTTAGAATGGTTCTCATTTTCGCAATTTGTGTTTTATTTGGTCATTTTATGTAACGCCGTTTAAATCATTAACGAAGCATTGTACATGTGACACGATTTGTATTAGGGTGTATTACGTGTACTGTATTAGTTTCCACTTCAATTTCACCTTCCACTTCAACATCACTATTCAGACCACTGGCATCCCCAATCTCTACTTCAGCAGGCTCTTCATGGGCCTCTACTTGACCATCGTGGTGGACAATAACATTGAACCTATCATCACTCATTGCCCTAAAGTACATTAAACAGATAAAAAAGATGTATTAAGCCTACTTTAACGCAATGGGGGACCACTGCTACAATCAATTACAAATAAAATAATGGGAACCATTACACTAACATCGACCAACCGACAAACAAACCAACTAAAATAATACCCCACTGAACCCCATCTACAGACACAAACTACACAAAATCATGGAAGTAATTTAGAAACCATGCAGAACATCACAACAATCGAAAGACAAACAAACCCAAAAATAAAATTACGAAAACCCTAACCCACGAGCAAACACACCCAGAAAACCTGAACCCACTTACCTCGTTGATGATGATTAACTAGAAAATTGAAATGAAGAGTGTAACTGCAATCCAATGATAAAATGACAAGTATTAGTTACTTCCTCTGCAAATCTGAACTCAAGAAAGACGAAGATAAAGAAATTTTCCTAATTGTAAAATTTCCCCTAAATTGAGAAATTAACGTTAATTAGCCATCTGTACCGTACACGTAACACATCCTAATACAAACTGTGCCACCTCTACAATGTCCCGTTAATGAGGACCATTTTAAACATTACGTAAAAATGAGGACCATTTTAAACATTCTGTGAAAATGAGGACCATCCGCAACAAACACTACGAAGATGAGAACCAAAAAGTAATTTAAGCCTACTATTTTTATATAAATTACAAGACTTATGTTAATAATTTTAAGGACTTTATTATTAATTTTTCTTTTACATCAAATCTCTTAGTTGATTGGTAGAAGAGTTTTCGGTAGTTCTTTTACAATAATAGATCAATTTACTAATTAATTATATTTACTAAGGATTTGATAAATTATTGGATCAATCAAACACTTATTTCTAAATCAAAAGTTATAGTCAATAGTCAGAATACTTTAAATATAAGGTAAACTAAGATCAATGTTATAATCAAGTCAAATACTATTGTTTTAGTCAATAGCCACATTTAATATGTTATCAGTTTTGGAACTTAAAATTTCTATCACAATTTTTCTTTTTTAAATATTGAAGAGTTAATAAAAAAATATTTAAATTATTCTTATTCTCCTCTCGAAACATTATTTAATGTAAAAGTTAATTATTTTTATGTCTTTATAAGATGACATTAAGTTTATTTCAATCTATCACGTGAATTCTCCGGTTAATCGAGATTTAAAATTAAAGAAACCTTTTTTAGACTACGAGTTTAATATGATATCCTCAATTCTTTTTATACAAACATCAATTTGTTATAAAATTTTAATTGGAATGCAATGGTACAGAAAATCCTCCATCAATCTTAGGGTTGATGAAACGGTTTCAAAGAAATTGACAAAAGGAAACTGTAACGTTCCTTGGGTTTTAAGTTTTTATAATTTTAAATATTTCTGTAGCAGTTTAAAACCGTTACTTCTGTTTTAAAATAAAAAGTATTTTAATTACTGTTTTTCTTTACAAAATGAAGTATTGTTTTTCTGACGTTTCTTCAATGATTAAAAGTACTAATTCTAAACAGCGAAAAAATCAAATTTGATCTTAATAAAATGTATACGATTAAATCACATATTTTAATTAAACAGTAATGAAATTGAATATAAACTAAAAGATAAAAGTCTAATTTAGTCAATTATAAAAACCTTTTAATAAATCATAAATAGAAGTACGAGACGCTAGAGAATAGTTTATCCGAAATTCCTTTCATACATACTTTATTTTTAAAGTGGTGTCGCATATATGCATCAAAATAAAGCAAATTAGGGAAAGAAAAAAAAAAAAACCTTAAGCAAGTTGAAAAATAATAAAATGTTGATTAAAGGTTTATTATGCACCCAAAAAGAAAAAAAAAACATCTTTATATAAAATTACAAACTTAAAACTTGAGTTTTATAAAATCATTCTATTAAAACATATAAAAAATCAATAGTTTATGTCATAACAATACTTTTTTTTTTCTGTTTTAGAAACGTATATTCATTTAACAACTAAAAAGGTATCAATTAAAAAAAAACATTAGAATAAATGTTCAAAAAAAAAAAAATCAACTATCCAAAAACTAGATTAAAACATTTGTAATTACTCTTGTAATGCACGTATAAAATAAAAGCAAGAATAATTACCAAACTGCAATGGCCCACCAAATTGGGTTGTGATGCGTGATAGTAGTGTTATGTCTTGCATTACACGCACTCTCATTGTGGGAAGTTTTTGGTTTTTTTGGCTATAAAGGCACCACTCTCCACAAACCTCTATATTCCATTACCACCCAGTTTTTGAATCTATTATTATTATTCCTTCTCTGTTTCTTCACTTTCTTCCATACAAAAACAATGTCTTCTCAGGTCCTCAACCCACTTCCTGTTTTTTCTTTTCTTTCCCTTTTCTATTTACTCAGTTTTCTTCTGCTTGATCATTATGATTCTTTTTTTATTTTATCTTTTTTGTTTCTGTTTGTCATATTTTTTCTTTGCATGGCTCTTTGTTCTTGGTGTTTGTGCTGAACTTGACGAGTTTCTGAGTTGGGAGATTATGTTTATGTTGATACCTTTTGTGTTTTGTTTATATAGTGATTGCTAACTTAGCAAGATTGGGTGGGGAGAGTGATTTTATTGCTTTATATTTAGGTAAAGCTGGAATCTTTTGTTTGAAATGTGATTGCCCATGAAATTTAATTCTAAAAAAGATATGATTTTGCTTCAAAGCTTTTGTTTTTCCTTCAGGTCAAGAATCCTAATAAGTATTGCAGTTTATTGGGTTTGCAATTTTGAGTTTCAATTTAGAGAAAGTTCAACATCTGCTCATAAGAATCCTTCTGACAAGTTGCAGATACATGCTTTTGTTGGTGAAGGGTGGTTAAAGTTGAAAGTGGTTTTGGTTGTTTTGTTCAGTTTAATTTAGTTTTCATGGATCTTCGGTTTCTCCTCAAATAGTTGCAGAACTTGTCCTCAGCGGTTGTATCTAACATATCTGATGTTCTCTTAACTTTTTATGATTTATTTTCTACAACTATTTGCTCCAATAAAGAATATAACTGCTAGATATAACTGCTAAAATTATAACGTTATCTCTTGCAATTTGCAAACAAACTGATTAAAATATAACTTCAAATCTAGTTTAAGAAAGTAACAATGGTTGGTTTTTCCTTGTTTGTTTAAAGTCTTAGTTTCTGGCCCCATTATATTAAAAATCTATTGCAAACATATTAAAAGCTGTGATTTTGTTTTTTGCTTAGTTTACACGATTGACTTTTAGTTGATTCTGACCGGCTTTGAATATGACTCCACTTTGGGAGTTCCTGTTGTTTATATTATTATATCTGAACCTTCAAACTCTAGTTTTATATCAGATCACATGTAATAAGATCACTGGCATCTCACTTTTACAGCATCAGTTAAAGGGATCATTCTTTTATGTGTTCACAGCACAAATTATAGTATATTAATCTCTTGTTCCTACCTTTGTGTTTGATGCCATTATATGCACAATTCCTCTGCATGTTCCATTTCTTTCCCTTTCTTAAATTGATCCAAGTTCATATTAGATTTAAGTTATGAGTTTGTTTCTTTCATATATGGTTGTTGGGGTTAAGATGAGATTAATTATTCTTTTATCTGCTCCTCCAATCTTAATTCTCTCATTATGGTTGCAGACTGTTGTCCTCAAAGTTGGTATGTCATGTCAGGGGTGTGCTGGAGCAGTGAATAGGGTTTTGGGAAAAATGGAAGGTATTTCTCATTCCTGCTAACTATTTGGTATTATCTGATACAAAATAAAAATGATCTAGTAGTTCTAACAGTGTAATATCTTGCATGTCTATTTTTTATGGCAGGGGATTGCCCTTTTCAATTTTTCATTCAAAATATCCTGCATGATTCGCAATCTAATTACCATAAGTATTTGTTTTAAAGTGTTTGTCAGCTGCTTTCTTTTATTCAGAAGCCCTGTTCTATTTCAGTCCTCTGTAAAATACTTCAAATGAGTGTAGTCATTTTTAATGGTAAGGACCTGAACTTCTGGTCAATCTCTGTCTTTCTAAAACTTGGCTTTCACTGTATGGCTGTAATTATATGATTGTTTTATTTTCCTGTTCACAATTGATATAAGACATCATTATCAATGCGAATCAGTTTCTTATCTGTATTTTAATATCTAATATGATGATTTCATTGATGCTTGAGACATGTTTGATGGAGTTTCAAAAGCTTTTTATTTTCCTAACTATCGTGTGACACTCAATGTGATGGAAATAACCCTTTTTTGGTACTTACATTATTCTGAGATGGATATGACAAGCAAAAGTTTTGTTCCATTCCATGTCCATTATTAGCTTTACCCTTCAAAATTTCTGCAATGTTATTATATCAAAATATAAAAATAATGGTGTTTATATGTATAGGTGTTGAGTCATTTGACATTGATATGAAGGAGCAGAAGGTGACAGTGAAGGGAAATGTACAACCAGATGAAGTTCTGCAAGCTGTTTCCAAAACTGGAAAGAAGACTGCATTCTGGGTGGATGAAGCACCACCTGAAAACAAACCTTCAGAAACTGCACCTGTTGCATCCTCAGCTGAAAATGATACCAAACCTTCAGAAACTGCACCTGTTGCATCCTCGGCTGAAAATGATACCAAACCTTCAGAACCTGCACCTGTTGCCTCAGCTGAGACTGAAAACAAGCCTTCAGAAACTGCTGCTATAGAAACTGTTGCCTAAGGCCTTTGTCCTTCTAGTTTTCTATGTGAAAGTAGGTCTGTTTTCAAATGCTACTTTTCATGCTTTCTGCTATATCAGCTGTTATATTTTGTGTGATGTTACTGATATATAATCTGCAATAACTCTTGGCCTGTGTTTCACATATCAGATACTTTTCAACCATCTTATAACTAAGGATTTCAACTTGTATTTCTCTTGGACTCTTCTTACTGTCTTCATTTTTTAATATAAAGAAAATGTATGTCACAGATAATTTTATCTCATTACTATTTTAAATTGTTTTATAAATGTCAATTTTAGTAAGTTTTATTATGATTATAAGGATATTATTTTTTATTAGATGATTTGAAATAGCAAGTCGAGAAATAATTTGAAATAGCAAGTGGATTCGTAAAAGAGTTGAATAGAGTTCACAACCAAACTTTTTAATAGATGATTTGGAAAAACAAATATAAATGAGCAGACAATCTTACAAACTAAGGTTTATGTTTAAAAGACATTTTATATAAAAGGAATTTTCGTATAATTATTTAATAGGTTGACAATCTACAAATATAATAGACGTATATAAAGAAAAGGTCATCTTTATTTAGTTATTTTTATGAAAATTTTAAAATGTTTCAATATAAAAAAAAAGAAATTATAAATAAGTAAAAAAAAATATTAGAAATTTAAGGCTTAAAAATTGAATTTATACAAGTTACTGTATTATAGAAAATATTTTTTAACTTTTGATAATTTTTTTATAATATGAGATAACACTTTTAAAATAACTTTCTATTTTTTATTATTTTATATTTCAAAATTACTTAAAAATATCACCTCAAATTATTATAAATCTTAAAAAAAATTATCAAAATTTAATTATAAAATTATCATCATCCATTGTCTTTGATTCTTTAAAATTTGCATATGAATTTCATTAGATATTTCTTGCGAGTATTAAATACAAGTCACAAGAAGGAATGAACTCTGTGTTTGGAGGAAACATTTCGATAATGCTTAAAAATTAAAATGTATTGTATTTGAAGGAATGAATTCTGTGTTTGGAGGAAACATTTCGATAATGCTTAAAAATTAAAATATTTTGTATTTGAATTGTTTGCAATTAAATTTTCTTTATTTTCTAAATAACTTGTTTAGATAAAGAAATTAAAATAACTTATATTTCAATTTCTTTTTTAGATAAAATAATTGAATTTTTTATGGGATAAAATTTCATTTTAAAAATATTTATTTTAGGCTTAATTATGTTTTGAGTTCATGATAAATTTGGAAACGGACTCGACGACCCAGATGGGTCGGGCCGACCCAACGACTTAGTCGGGTCGAGAAACCCAGAAGAGTTAGGTTGGGTCGGTTCGACGATCCAGACAAGCATGATCAACCTGACGGCCCATACGGGCAGATCATGCTCGTCAAATTCGTCAACCCAGCCCGACCCAGCCCGTCTAGGTCGTTGGCCCGACTTGGACCCACTAGATCATCGGACTTGCCCGACCTATCTGGGTTGTCGGGCCTATTTGTGTCATTGGGCACACCAGACAAGTTTTTCATTGGGCCAGCCAGTATCGCCCAAGTCGTCGGACCGATCGAGCTCGTTTAAGTTGTCGGGTCGATCAGGCTTGTCGGTGAATGGGTTCGTTGGGTCGTTGGGCCTGTCCGACAGGTCTGGGTTGTCAAGCCCGCCCGACACCTCTAGGGCATTTGGCTCACCAAACCCGTGTGTGTCACTAGGCTCATCGGTCTTACTTGGGCCATCAGACTCACTGGCTTGTTTGAGTTGTCAAGCCCACCTGCCTCGTTTGTGTCATCAGGTCACCCCGGTCTGTTTGGGTCATCGGGTCTGTTTGTGTTGTCCGGTCGGTCTGATTCGTCTGGAGTGTTTGGCCAGCCCAACCTGTCATGGTTGTCGGGTTTACCGGGTCCGTTTGGGGTTGAGTCCTGAGTGTGAGGTTGGGTGAGAAGAATTTCCAATTCCACCTTTTTTTTAGGTTGTGTTTGGACGAGGTAATTCAAGAGGGTGATTCATTTTTTTGAAGAATTTAGATTTCTTTGTAATGAAATGCTTTTTTTGGATAGAGAAATTAAAAAGCATTTCAAAGGCAAATACTTTTTTTGAAGGATTTCAATTAGCTAAATTAGTAGAAATTCAATACCCTCACCTTGTGTTTGGATGGAGCATTTCAACAATGCGTAAAAATTGAAATGCTTTGCATTTGAATTGCTTGCAATTAAATTTCATTTATTTTTTAAATAATTTGTTTGGATAAGGAAATTAAAATACCTTACATATCAATTTCTTGTTTGAAAAAAAATTGAATTTATTGTGAGATAAAATTTAATTTTAACAATATTTATTTTATGTTTTATGATAAATTTGGAAACTCGACGATCAAGAAGGACCCGACGACCTAGACGGGCCAACGACCTGGACGGGTCCGACAACTCAGACGAGCCTTCCAAACCGTCGGGCCCGTCTGGGTCGTCGGGCTCGTATCGATAGTTTGACCCGTCTGAGTCGTCGGGCCCATCTGTGTCGTTGGGACTGTCCATGTCGTCGGGACCGTCTAGATCGTCAGGTTTGACGGTTTGGAAGAGTTCATCCGGGTTGTCGGGCCCGTCGGGCCCGTTCGGGTCGTCAGGCTTGAAGGTTTGGAAGGGCCCCTTCGGGTCGTCAGACCCGTTTGGATTATCGAGCTCGTTAAATCATTGGTCTTCTCTGGATAGTCTGCGTCGTCCGAGTCGTCGGGCCTGTTCGGGTCAACAGACGAGCCTGTCTGGATCATCGAGCCCATTCAGGTCGTCAAACCCATTTGGGTCGTCGGGCTCGTTTGGGTTGTCGGGCCCGTCTGGGTCGTCGGACCCGTCTGGATCGTCGAGCCCATTCGGGTTGTTGGACCCGTCTGGATCGTTGAGCCCATTCAGGTCGTCGGAACCGTTTGAATCGTCGGCCCCGTTTGTGTCATCGGGCCTACCAAAGAGTCTAGAATGTGAGGTTGAGTGAGAAAAATTTCAAATTCCACCTATTTTGAGGGTATTTGAATTTCTACTTATTTAGCTTATTGAAATCCCTCAAAAAAATGCTTGCATTTGAAATGTTTTTTAATTTCTGTATCCAAACAAAGTATTTCATTACAAAGCAATCTAAATTCTTCAAAAAAATGAATTACTTCATTAAAATACTCTATTCAAACACACTCTCAAAGTAGGTGGAATTTGAAATTCTTCTCACTCAGCCTCACATTCTAGACTCTATGGTGGAGTTGTCAAACGGGTATGACAACTCATACGGGTCGGACGAGCCCGAGGGTGTCAATTTGACCTGGACATGCAGGACGATGCAGACAGGCTTGACTACCCGGACAGGCCCAACTCAGATGGACCTGATGACCCGAACGTGCCCGATGACTCAGACGGGAACAATGACCCGGACGAGCGCTTCCAAACCGTCAGGCCCGACGATCCATACGGGCCAAACGACCAGGACGGTCATGAGGATCCATACGAGCCTGACGACTCGTACATGCCAGATTATCTGAACGGTCTCGACAACCGGGTTGGACCCGACGATTTGAAAGAGCTCGTCCGGTCGTCGGGCCCCTCCGAGTTGTCGGGCCCGTCTAGGTCATCGAGCCTGTCCAGGTCGTCAGACATGTCCAACTCGTTAGGCTCGTCTGGGTCCTCGGCCTCGTCCGAGTCGTCGGACCCGTCCGAGTCTTTGGGCCTGGTTGGGTCATCGGGTCTGTCTAGGTTGTCGAGCTCGTCTGAGTCATCGGGCTCGTCCGGGTCGTCGGGCCCGTCTGGATCGTCAGGCCCGTTTGGGTCGTCGGACATGTCTAGATCGTCGGGTCCGTTCGGATCATTGGGCTCGTCTGGATAGTCTGCTTCGCCTTAGTCAATTGGCCTGTCCAGGTCTTTGGGCAGCTGCGGGTCGTCGGACCCGTCTGGTTATTCAGACCTATCCGAATATTCGGCTATGTCTGGGTATCCGACCCTGTCCGGATCGTCGGGCTCGTCTAGGTCATCGGGCTCGTCCAGGTCATCTGGTCCGTTCGGGTTAGGGATGTCAAAAAAATCCGTACCCGCGGGTATCCGTGGATAAAACCCGCAACGGATAAGAAACAGATATTAAAAATGGATACCAGCTACCCGCGGGTACGGGTATTTTTGATACCCGCATGTTAACGGGGCGGGTACGGGTATCATAGTATCCGTACCCGTGGATACCCGTACCCGCTAAACTTTAATTCAGAAAAATACCCTTATATATATATATATATATATATATATATATATATATATATTAGTAAAAAACATTATGAGTCTTCATTCAATAATGGTGATCGGATTCTTACCCCACAACGGAGTATATTACTTCTAGATACTGTGGAGGCATTGATGTGTTTCCAATACTGGTTATGGACCAACATGGAAGGAAATGAAATTAATACTTGTACTTAGATATTTTAATTAAGTGATTGTTATAAATTTTTAATGAACTTCTTATGTTTTCAGGCTCTTCTAGATTAAAATTGGACAACACGAAACTTTAGACAATGTTGCAAGAGATGTACATTGATGAAGTTAGTAATTTATTTAATATTTCATTCAAAAATAAACTACAATATAAATTGTTAGTGATTTTTTATTTGTTTGTTTTTCAATAATCAATCGGAGAAAGGAGACTTGTTGATCCAAACACTAGTTATGGTTAAATTTTTTTTTTAAATATTTTTGTAAATACCTGCGGGTACCCATGGATACCCGTGAATATAAAAAAAATAGGCGGGTACCCGCATAACGGATACCCGACGGATATGGGTACGGGTACGGGGCAAATATTTATCAAGCGGGTAGGGTACGGGCCCCGTACCCTACCCGCCTCGTTGACATCCCTAGTTCGGGTCGTCGGACCCGTCTAGAGCATGGAGCCAATGACCGAAATGGGCTGAATCGAGCCATAATGACGAACTTGACGACACAATCGTCCAGGTTAGGCCGTTAGGCCTCTATATCATCGGGCCTACCCAACCTGTCTAGGTTTCCCAGTCGGTCCAGCTCGGGTGGGTCGTCGTTTCTAACCAATCTGATTGGGTAGTTCGGTCATGTTTCCAAATTTATCATGAACTCAAAACATAATTAAGCCTAAAATAAATATTGTTAAAATTAAATTTTATCTCACAATAAATTCATTTTTTTTTTCAAACAAGAAATTGAAATGTAAGGTATTTTAATTTTCTTATCCAAATAAATTATTTAAAATTGAATGGAATTTAATTACAAACAATTCAAATATAAAACATTTTAATTTTTAAGCATTATTGGAATGCTTTTTAATTTCTCTATTCAAATAAAATATTTTATTATAAAAAATTTTAAATTCTCTAAATAAATGAATCCTCGTTCCATTGTACTCCGAGAGAATATAAAGTTTCCATCTTCCACCTTGTAACCACCTGCTATAAATAAATGAAATGAAAGGTGAAAAGTGAGAATTGAATGGATGAAAACACCAAAGAAAGAGAGAGAAAGAAACTTTGTTAATATCACTTGAAGTAAGTATATATATTATTCTCTGTTATCATATGAGGTGTCCTAACTCATCTTTTAAATTATCACAAATTATTTCTAAATATTATTATTAATTTTAAATTATAGATATTTGTGAATATAAATGTGCTAATATCATGTATACGGTACTGTTTATATGTATACTTATATTATTATAAATAATATCATATAATGAATACATAATATATATATATATATATATATATATATATATATATATTTTGTTGTATCGATATAAATTAATATATTATTTATCTTATATGAGTATATAAATACATATATATCCTGTGGGAATTAATGCATACTTGTTATGATTTTATGTGTTTTTACGTTATTTAACGATCATAACATCAGATATAATAATAAAATCATCTAAGTGTTAATTAATTTATACTTAGAGTTTTTATTTTGAAGATTGAAATAAGTAAATTTTATTTAAGATATTTTTGAATTATTGTTATTGACTATGATATAATTCATTTATCCCAATTAATCCCCGAAAGATAATGTACACTTGTTTATTAAAAATAATAATAAAATAAAAACAAAAGTTTATGTTCAAGTATATAAATATTAGAATTTATTTCATATTATTTTCTATGTATTTTGTGTTTTCTTTTCTATTTGATTATAACAAAATAAATAAATATATATATATATATATATATATATATATATATATATATATATATATATATATATATATATATATATATATATATATAACAAATGGGTAGATGACATCTCTTATATCGGTTGGTTTAATGCAATGTAACCTTTTTTGCAATGCAATGGATCATTGATGTGTAAAATAATACAATAACTTTTAACTTTAAAGGCCAAGGAATACTAATGTTGTCCTTTTTTACGGTCACCTTCTATCAACTTGATAGGATTCATTATCTTTTTACACCGATGAACTAGTCTACTGTGGAAAAGAATAAAAATAAAATTATTAAATTATTAAAAAAAGGAAAAGTAAGATGATGTAATATAAGTCTATGTTGCATAATTATAGTGTATTTATGTAAAATATCAGCATAAGTATAAACAAAAATAAACTGTGAAATATTTTGTCAAAATGAAGGTGTTGTAATATTCTCTAATAAAGAAAGAAAAATTAATTAGGATGTCACAATTTTATTATATGGGATGTCCATAACCCTATCTTCTTTTATTGCAAAAAATGTTCCTAATCCTATCATTTTAAATAATCATATACTATCTCTAAACTTTATTATTCATAAATACATAATATATATATATATATATATAAATAATATTTGTATATATATTATATTTAGATGATGTTTTAATCTTTTCAAAAAATACTACTGAACATATAAAATTTTTGTATGTATATGATGATGTAGTTGTTACAAAAATTTTAAGATGATTTATGTAACAACCCAATTTAGCTCATTATTGATTAACAGTAATCCGTACATAACTTTAAATATATATATATCATGTATTCATAGTCCTTCAAAAATTTAAGGTATAGATTTTTTCTTTAACACTACAAAAAATTATGTAAGTTACGGCGGTTTTTTTTTGTTAAATACGGCATTTTGAACCGCCATAATTTACGCTAGTGGCGGTTCCAAAAATCGCCGTACATGTTGTCGCCACAAAGTAAATTGTGGCGGTTTGTACTGAACCGCCGTAACAACCGCCATGTGATGCATTGTATAAAATGGAGTTTTGTAGACATAAATAACGGCATTTAAAACTGTCGCAATTTGCTCATTGAAAGCACAGTCTCAATGTAAATTGTGGTGCCTTATTTTTCTAAACTTACCAAAACCTAAGACCAACAACTTCCCGCGTAGAACAGTGTTGACGACGAGCTTCGCAAACGAACAGAACGAACGAACTTCAGAAATTGAAGAATGAAACGAGTTATGGCGCCGCGACAACGAACAAAACAGTGAGCTCCATAAACGAACAATTTTCTGCAAAACGAACCGAACAGTGAGCTCCAAAAATTGAAGAGCGAAAGGCGACGACAACCTTTCAGATCTGCGAGGGAAATGGTTTCGAAGGCTTCAAATCTATGTGCAGTGTGCTCAAAGGCTTCAATACGGTCAATGTGCAAACTGATTTGCTCGAAGGCTTCAATAGTCAATATTCACTAATCTAATAACTCGAACATGAAAATGTTTATGATGGGATTTATTAAAATATGACAGTTAAAATTGACATATTTTACATATAAAATATGGCAGTTTTCCACTATTAATAAATGGCGGTTAAAACCGTCGTATATCACAGGTAAAATATGGTAGTTCAAAAAATGTCATATTATGTTGTAAAAAATGGCTGTTTTAAATAATCGCCATATTTAAACTGCCATAATTTTCAAGATTTTTTGTAGTGTATATACTTAGTATTTAGTAGTGCTTCATTGATATAAAAGTTAAAGAATACTTTTGTATACATAATCTCGTTGTCAATCCTCGATAGTACCGGTAAATATATACTTTTGTATACATAAATATACATATATGATTATCACATACGAAAATCACAATTACAAACATGCAAGGAAAAACTAATGAACATAGTAATTCAAGAAAACCTATGATAACAATCATACTAAGTATGAGAGGGATATATGAAATAAATACAAAAATGAAATGAGGGAATCAGATTCACATGGCAATAATTCGCACAATACCGATGTAACATTATGTAACATTATGTAACAATGTGTTTTCCTCACTAAAATGATCAACTGTGACCTTCCTCACACTCCTTCTGCTGGTAGGGGAATCCAGACTTGCCCATCACAAGAGTGAGGTTCAACTGTTGTCACCATGCAGGTTTTTTTCTTGTCCCTGTTTACAAGGCTTTTATTGAGGAGGAGAATTCCCAACCTCATTACAATCATTTCCTTCATGATCAAGAGGATCAGCATCCACATGTACAAAGTACTCAACCTGTAAGTTCTTGAACACAGAATGGACTTGCAATAATTGGATTCTTCTTGTCATCCTCACTTAGGGACCAATCACACACAACCTAGGATAAATACAATCCAAAACATACATATTCAAAGCAATTTTAAGAACTCATACACGCCATAAAATATCAAAATATGAAAGAACATTGTTTGTTTATAGTTGTCTTTTAAAAAAATGGACTCAATGTTAATCATCCTAATATCCTAATCTTTACCAATGGCTACCACAAAATTTGTGAAAAATGATTTTTCCCATATACATCTCCTAACCCAAGTCGACGAACAACTTATAGCTATGTGAATGAAAAAATTTGTGAAAAATGATTTTTTCCATATACATTTTCTCATATACAAATTATTAACAAACAAAAAATACAGATTTTGAAATTATTAATTACCTGTACAATTACAACACAATCCACATATTAAGACTATAAGAAATTTTGCTTTTTCCGTACTACCTTATATCCACGATTCAAAGCACAGATAAAAAAGTATGAACACAATCACGGCAATTAAAGTCACTCAATTGTTCATTGTACTAGAGATCCTAGAAAAATAAAAGACACAAAACCAGAGTTTACTACTAAATTATCCAAATTTGTTTAAACAATATTTTTCAAAAATTAATGGCAACGCTACCGGAGTGACACATTTTGTCAAGCAGCTCCTACACCGCATCCTCATAAAAAGAGTTCAAAGCTAGCAGTGATTTGGTCTCCTATTTTAAACCATTTTCTACTCCTCCATCTAAAACCAATTTCTCATATCTCAATCTTATTCTTAAGTCTTCCTCGAGTAATTATGTGTGTGACTGCACCCCTTCACCTTTCTTCAATATAATCTTTTTTATTCTTTATTTGCTTGGCATCAATGTTCTAAAAATGTTCTAAAGATAAAAATTTCCCATTATTAAAAATATCAGTTACCTTTTTGATATAAACGAAACAAACTTTTACAAACAGAAATCATTTAAAATTTTGTTATAATACAAACATATATATAAATATATTCATTTCAGATTTATTTTTCTGTTCAACGTCTTTGAAATTGAAATAACATGAGTACCTGTTCTAATCAAGGAAATCACAGCAGAGACTAAAATGAAGCAGATGAAAGCCATTCTTTCAGAGGCTTCCATAAGATCAGATCTTCAAGAAAAACCTGACCGAAAGGAATTAGGTTAAAAAGATGAAGAAATAGTGAACTACGAGAGAATGAAATTAAGTGAAGAAGGAAGTAATGAAACTTACCTCAAAGTCTCAAATCAGGCGGCTAGGGTTAGAAAGTGAGAGAGTTTGGGTTCTAACTTTTCTGTGAGTGTAAATATGGTATGTTATGGTGTCTAAAACCATCTTTTTAAGATAGTTTAAAGTATGTATGGAATTATAAATATGAAAATCAGATAATTAAATTTTGGTCTTGTTAACTAGTGTCATCAACATATTAATTAAGAATAATTAATAATTACTTTCATCAAGACACTAATTAAAAATAATTAATATATATTAGATTTTATAAAGGTATATAAATAAATATAATATTAAATAAAATTTGATTTAATAATCATTAATGTAATTTTATTTTTCTTAAAAAATAAAAATATTCATAAATATTATATATATATATATATATATATATTTAATGTTCATAAATAAAAGTTAAAAACTAATTAAATAATAAAATAACTATATTTTAATGTTATAAAAAATTAAATAAAATTAAATATAAGAAAGTTTAAATTAACAGAAAAATCAACAAAAAAAAATAATGTTAAACATCTAAAAAAAACAACATAAAAAAGTATAAATTAATAAAAAAATCAACAAAAAAAAATTAGTGTTAAACATCTAAAAATGTTAAAAAAAAAGAATAATTAAAGTGTCAATTTGAGATTTAATTGACTTTTTTTTTCTTTTTAGTAGAAACCTTAAAAATTCTGAAGTACTAATTTTGTAATATTAAGTTATTGTAAGGCCCATTAATTTTTTGTTCCATTTTTCTGCCCTAAAGTGAAGGGTTGTCCTTTTGAAAGTGGGTCTAGAGCTGGCCCAAGTAATATAACAGAACCCCAGGTCTGCCCTAACTCACCTTGCTTACTCTTTTTCAGACAAACCCTTAGAGCCGCAGCTGTCTCCCGCTCCGTTAGGGTTTGGTGTTACTGTGACCCAGAGAGCTCGAACCAGCATTTTTCTCCTCACGTAAGTATTTATTTCTCCGTGCTTGAAACTCCTACTACTATTACTCTGAGTAGCTCATGCCTCTACTGCCATTCTTTTCCCAGTTTGCTAAGTCGTCCCTGAGCTAGCATCGGAGCTACTATACTAATCAAGTTTGGTCTCAGAGCCTTCTGCTGAACCCTTCCAGGTAAGGGAAGCTAGACCTTACCATATTTTCGGTAGACTCTGCTTGTTTGACGAGTATATGATGATTGAACGGCTTATGTGTGAATATAATCGTTTGAAATGCCTGTGTGGGTGTGTGTGGGTGACTGTCACTCGAAAGAACAGCGGTGGGCACTGGTTTTCTCGCCCAAGCAAGCATGCCTCGCCTAGACGAGACTAACAGAGGCTCGCCCAAGTTTTCTTGCACAAACGGTCGCCCAGGCGACCTGGCTTCATTTTTGAGCGAGGTACAATCTCGCTTAGGCGAGAAGGGGCTCGCCTGAGCGAGACCCCGCAGAGGTGACTGTTCCCTAGTCGCGCCCTCGCCTAGGCGAGATGGGATTCGCCTGAGCTAGAGGATCCCACCCGCCTGAGCGAGCCATACTTGCTTGAGCGAGGGAGCGGGTAGGTTTGGGTGTTTTGTTGAGTGGTTCACTGATGTGTGGCTTGTTTGTCTGATCCAAATGCTTTACTAGAAGGTTTATATGATGATGGTGATTAATATACGAGTTTGAGATGGGAATGGCATGATATTTTATTGGGTACGAATTGGAAAGCATGAGTTGTATGATTTGTTAAATTTACATGATATTGATGCTTTGGGAATTTCTTGGTTAGTGGGTGGAACATGTATAAAGTGTGGGTAAGGCATAATTCCATGACTCTTGTAGTGAGGGATCTTAGTGGCGTCTCATCTGTTGGACGTAATTCCATGGACCCTCTTAAGGGGAGTTCATGGTGGTGCCTCGACAAAAGGACGTAATTCCACGGGGGGTCGTGGTGGTGCCTCAGGGCCAGGGCGTAATTCCACGAAGACCACGTGGTGGTGTCTCCTATAAGGGTATAATTATGTGAAGGCCTCACGGTGACGCCTCATTGCTAGGACATAATTCCACTGCCACGTGGTGGTGCCTCAGCCACATATCCGGATAGTCAAGTCTTGGAGTCTCATATATTTTGATAGCTTTGGTGTGATGCTTGTTATTTATGCTTGGCTTTGAAATTACCTATGAACTGTTATAAAATGAGATTCCTTTACACTAGCTTACCCTTTGCTTGCTTGTATGTTGTGTGTGGTTTTCTCTATTGCGATGATCATCAACCTTGTTGATGTGAGCAGATGTGAGAACCCCTGGCAGTGATAATGTTGATAGGGATGCAATGAAGTTCCACTTTGCACTTATCATAATTGTGCTTTGCACTTAATTTGGGACCTTGTCAATTTCGAAAAATTAACAAGGTCGAAAACTTATCCTAATTTTTACTCCTTCTGAATTCGTTTGACTGTAAAGGGAGTCCATAATTTACTCACCCCACCAAAGTGGATACTTATCATCCAACCCAACAACTCTTAAACATTTTGTTCAAATCATATGACTCAAGTTAGCAGAAGAGGAAACTATACTTCGCACTTATATCATGAATAAGTTCAACCCACACATTTTGAGGTTCGCATTTACCAACCACATGTTACACACATAAACTGGAGCCTCTCAATACTCGAAATTATATTTATGACAATGATGTGAAAAAGCAAACCAAAGTTTACCATTTATTTTGTCATGGGTTTCAACAACATTCAAAACATTTGTACAACAAAATATATCTGTTCATATTTATATTGAATGCCCTATACAGAAACTAATTAAGTTCAGGCTTATAAACCACCCTGTCGTTTACAAAATCTGAAATCCTAAACCTATCAATCAACTGATGGGAAAGCATATGTATTGTATTGAATTAAAGAACAACATCTCGGTGAATATTGTGGGGATCCATGACCCAATCAATTATGTAGTCTTGCCGAAACTGCTGCAGCTCTATCTGCAATAAAAAATTAACAACTCAATACATTGAACTTAACTTTTCAATTCATGTAGTGAATGAACAATTTTCCTCCTTGCACATTAAACTTACCCCACTTTAAGTTGGCATGCTTTGGCCATTGTACTTTTTGTTAGCTTCCCAATGCTCCATGTATTTCAGTACCATAATACCACAGTCAAATCTGAAAGTTAAAACCAAATTCAGTAACATCAGCTATCACATAACTCATCAGGTACAACATTGAACAACAGTTTGAAGTCAGGAACACAACAACTTACAAATTTGGTTGTTGTGGCAGGTCTTCAATGATTACTTTCAAAGATGTTGGCTCTTTCAGGTTGGGACCCATCAGCATTGAGAACAACAACTCCAGATTTTGTACCTTTAAACATACGAATTCAAATAACATGTCATATTACTTAATAGGCTAAAGAAATTATAAATGAATTATGCAAAGTCAACAACATAACAGTACTTACAATGTGTTTGTCAATTTGTTTTCTTCTAGGACACTTGTGTCCTAGGGAGTCAAGCACATACAATTTTTTGGATTCCCAATCAAGGGCATAACACCACTAATGGTTGTCATGAAGCACAGGTGCCATTACCTGAAACAATTAAATGAACTTAGAAGCACATAATTAGTACACACAACCTGAACATAGCCACAAGAAAGATAAATTAAAATAACAACACTAACATATTTTGCTCTCAAAATATCATGTATAGATAGAAGACGATTTGAAAAAAATTTGTTGTAGTCCGATAAAGACCACACCCGTTTGTTCACCTTCCTCTTGGCACAATCACAGATAACCTTATCCTGCATAAAATATTAATACAATTAAGTCTTGCTAACAAATTAAAATTGTATACAAAAAAAAATGATAACACATACCGTGTACATTGGACTAAATATGACTATACTAATACTCTCAGTTTTACATTTTTCCTTGAACATAAATGTCGTTGCTGCAAAGAAAATGGACTACATACACACACAACAAAAAAGTTATCACCAAACTTATCATGTCAAAATAACATAAATCACCAATCTTACCATATTGTCAATCCATTCACGAGGCACAAAGTTTCTACTTTCTTTACTTGTCAAGATCTAGTCATTGATCTCCATAAATAAACATCTGTCATGTCAACAAGGTTATATTAAAGTCATTAAAATATGAAAAACAATAACAAAACATAATTTGAATACCATTACCCTTTTTCTTTGGAAGTTACAATTTGATACAAAAAGAACTTGTCCACTTTGGGAGCAGGTACTTCAGAAAGAGGAGTAACTGCTTCACCAATATGACTACTTTGTTGATGAAGAGGGCAACTGGGATTGACGAAAGGCACCATTGCTAGTAGATTCGGGTTGTCATCACATTCTTCAGTCTCCATCACCTTCTTTTCATTCAACATAGCAGTTGCCACCTCCTCAAGGGAATCATGGTCTTCTTCATCACACATATGCACAAATTTCAGCATGTTAGAACCTTCCTACTATAATTATATATTATTAGTTTAACACACCTATCTATCACTTGTGCTGCCAGCTTCTACATCCCCTATCTGCTGAGAAACAAAGGTCAATGCCTCAACAATTATCATATCATCCTCACTTAAACTGCAATCCACAGCAACCTTGGGCTCTTCAGCAATTTTCTCTTCTTCAACACTTGGCCCACCTTCAGCAGATTTTTCAGGTTCCTCAATGCCAAAATGTCCTGCATCAGGACTTCCTTCACCTGCACCAGTCTTACATCGAGATGTTACGGCAATGTCACAAGATTCCATTTTGGATGGTACAACAACTTCAACACCTACATCAATTTCATTTGTTGCATTACCCAATATCTCCTCACTGTCAATTACTTTTGTTGGGGCCTCTACACCACCTGTCTTCTCAGCCTCAATCTCGTCCTCTTCAGCTTCAACATCTGAAGCAGCATCTCTGCCACCACTCAAGTCCACTACATCAGAACAACCAGCCTGCTCCTCATGAAATCCTTGTGCTGGAGCCCTGCTGTAAAAATCTGTCTTCATCCTCTCCAAATCTGCTTTCATTTCCAGCAAGAGTTTGGTGTTTGCATTCAGCTTCTCCACCAATTCACTTTTCTTCTTCTTCAATGGAGGTACCTCATCGCAAAAGATTAGAAGGTTACTCTCCTCCTGGGTCAATGCCCAATCCATTCAAACCTGCATGAATAAACAGATTGGATCCAAATGGGAAGTCACAAAACGCAACAAACAAAAACAAATAAAACACTTGTTCATATCACATTTCATGGATTTGCAGTTCCACAAACACAGGTTTGCAGTTAAATTCATTCGGCCTCATGATGTCAAAATCAAATTCAACTAAATTCTGCAAAAAATATTGCATGGCTTCGCAAATAGGTACTGCTCTACAAAAACATCATTCATCTTGTACATGCAGTAATTATATTACAGTAATGCAGTGTCGCATTATGGTAACTGCTACATTTCAAAATCATTATAAAAAAACACAATTTCTTTTATCCAAATACCAATGACTTCGCACTTATACACTGCTGACTTAGCATTAAAAGTTCTAAAACACAGCCACTCAGCAAATAACTACATATAGGTTGGCAGTTCTACACTTACAATTACATGCACAACTATAACGCACCTAGTTCACTTCAAAACTTTTTTATTCTTTCACCCCGCATTCTTACAAGCGACCATGACAAATATCTGAGAAAGACAATTATACCACTTATTTCTCCCAAACCAAGCCTTTGACACGTCCACACCTTTATCAAATTCGGCATTATTAATGCACCTCACATAACAAACACATTAACTAAATATTACAATTTAAAGAAATATGTACCTGAACAACGGCCACTGAGCCAGACACAAATATGGTGTGATAATTTGTCTTCTCTCTATAAAGGAAATAGCAAACCAACTTCCCCACACAAATCAGTATCAAAAACAACATCATCACCCCCAACACTTAAGCTCAAACATATGCTCACGTCTAAACTACTTAACTTAACCAACTACTGTCTAACTTGGATGAATTCCCCAGTAGGAACCCACCGACTCAAAACCTCTCTAAGCAAAGCACAATTGATATTCAACTCTTTCTTTATCCTTAGGCATGATGAAAAAGGGGTCAATTCAATAAGGCCACGGTGACTACTGCTGAGTAAAGCATTTGCTTCAACAATGTATCTGGTTTGGCAGCGGTGCTCAATGCGGACCTAAATAAAATATATTTCAACCTCAAATTAACACAATCTTTAGCAATGTAACAAATATACCAACTTTAATGCATATATACATTAATCATTTAAAATATCATTACTGTTTTTAAAATTAACAAACCTTCTTTTCATAAGCTTTAGAGCTTATATCTCATCTTTCTTTCATTTTTCGTATTTTACTCATCAATAAGTCCAACAACTTTTTTTTTCTCATTATATCACCCTCCCCTCTTGTCTTCACTATTTCTCTCCTTTCATAGGATAATGGCTATACTGTAAAGTGCCTCTTCACAGAATGAAAAATTTGGATGTCTAAGGAAGGGTGAGATCAGAAATATTATAGAGAATGCATATCATAGATTGAATAAATAATATTTTATAGATGAATACAGTATCAACCCAAATATAAAGGGGCAAAAATAAAAACGGGAAAAACAGAAAAAAAAAAAAAGAAAAAAACTTAAATGGAAGTCCATTATACAAACTGCAACGATATAACATTACAGAGAATGCACTTAATAGATTGAATGAATAATATCTTATACATGAAAACAATACAAGCCCAAATAGGAAGAGCAACATAAAGAAAAACGGGAAAAAACAGAATAAAAAAAGGGAGCTTCTCGCTGCATCCCCAAAAATTCCTCCGATACCCACAAAAAAATTTTAAATTCCCTCTTTACTCTCAATAAAAGTAAAAATTGAAAGAGTAAAACATATAATTTACTCTAACACACTTGAAAAAGTGAAATTAATAGATTATAAGAGACATGTTCACTATTTATAGGACTAAGAGAAATGAACTTGGTAAAATCCATATCACTAACGGCATTCTGGTATTCTCAACATGATCCACTATTATTATATAAAGGGCAATGTATTTTGTTTTAGGTTGTATGATAAAACCATTGGGACTGAGATGTTCGGATTGAGATGTGTGAATCTATAGATATATCTGAATTGTATGAATCTATTGAAATTTCTGAGTCTGATCAAAGCACATCTTCCATTGGGATGGACCCTCTGACATTTGATTTCTTCATTGACAAGGACAAGGAGTCACTGGTTTTTTCTAACCAATCTGTTATTGGCTTATTCTTTAATTGTTTGATTAAATTTTTATGAAAACTAGCCATATTTAAAATTATCAGTATATTTCTTCAGAGTTTTCCTCAAATGCACTGAAAAGGCATTGTAGCTCCTACTCTTTGGTCAATAATGATGGTTGGAGTGAAAGTGCAAATTAAGATGGCCGCTCAGAATACCAACAGAATGCTACATAACATATATGAATATATAGATTAAATGTATGTTACCTTGTTCATGGTACGGGCAAAGAAAACTAATCTTCTAAAGTTAAATAATCGGTGTGTTGAGGAAGACAAAGAAAATAAAAAACAGTCAAACTCAGAGGAGCAAAACAACACCTATACAGACTCAATTCGAATTTATCACAAATTTAGTGTTTGTATTAAGATTAGGAAGGTGGGGATTCAATAAAACCGTCCAAAAAAACCCAAAATGTAAAATCATAAACCTATAGGTCAACAAAAAAAACCTAATTCGCGAAGGGTTCATGCCCTGTCCTCAAATTAGGGTTTTCACCTTGACTCTCTCGAGGTGGAACACAATCGTGAGCTGGGAGACTCTTTTCTCACGTCACCGTCAACACAACACAGAGACGAGACAGACAGGGTTGAAACATTACTATGTTGAAGTGTTAAATAGGTTGAAAGTTCATAAGGAAATCAAAATTGAATGAATCAAGTGAAAACTAGATAGAGCACGTCCACTTAAAGAAATTATTAGAACAATATGACTGCAAAAAAATTGCATTCTATCAAACAAAAGTAAAGTTGTAAGGATATTTCAGAAGTCACCACATACTTGGAATAACAAGTCAAAATATTCTCTATATCAAGAAAAATATGATTTACAGCTAAACTAAACAATTTTTTGCAAACAAAGAAAGCATTTAAATTTTTTGTTATAATACAAATATATATATATTCATTTCATATTTTTCTGTCCAGTGGCTTTGATATTGAAATAAAATCAGTACCTATCAGATTTAATCAAGGAAATCACAGCAGAGACTAAAATGAAGCACAGATGAAAGCCACTCTTTCAGAGGCTTCCATAAGATCAGATCTTCCAGAAAAACCTGACAGAAAGGAATTAGGTTAAAATATGAAGAAATAATGAACTACAAAGAGAACGAAATTAAGTGAAGACGGAAGTAATGAAACTTACCTCAAACTTTGAGTCCATTTTTTGAAAAGACAACGATAAACAAACAATGTTCTTTCATATTTTGATATTTTTCAGCGTGTACGAGTTCTTAAAATTGCTTTGAATATGTTTTGTATTTATCCTGGGCTGTGTGTGATTGGTCCCTAAGTGAGGATGATAAGAAGAATACAATTGTTGCAAGTGCATTCCGTATTCAAGAACTTGCGGGTTGAGTACTTTGTACATGCGGATGCTGACCCTCTTGATCATGAAGGAAATAATTTTAATGAGGATGGGATTCTCCTACTCGAAAACAGTGTGAACAGGGATAAGAAAAAAACTTACATTACAATAATTTTAATGAAGAAGGTCACAGTTGATCATTTTAGTGAGGAAAACACGCGGTTACATTACGCTAATACATTCAGTTGTAACATAATGTTATATTCACTTGTAACATTCATTTGTAACATTCACTACAACGGACGACGAAAATAAACGTTTTAAAATATAAATTTAATAAAGGAGGGGTCTTTAATTATTTACTTATTTTAATTAATGAGATGTTGTTAATTTTATTTGTTAATTATATTTATTTTATTAAGTGAGGTGTCTACAACCTTCAGGTGTTTTTAATTTCATTTCTATTTTTGTATTTATTTTGTATATTTCTTCTCCTAATCGGTATTGTGCGAATTATTGCCATGTGAATTTCATTCCCTCATTTCATTTTTGTATTTATTTCATATATCCTTTCATAATTAGTATCGTGCGAATTATCGTTGTGTAAATCTTAGTTTACTCAATTTACTTTTGAATTTTATTTCATATATCCCTTTCATAGTCAATATTGTGTGAATTATTGCCATGTAAATCTGATTTCTCTCCTATGATTTGATTGTACTTATTTCATATATTATTTTCCTTATCTAGTATTGTGCAAATTATTGTCGTATAAATCTGGTTTCCTTTAGGTAGTTTGATTTCAAGAGCACCGTTTTATTTTATCTTGTTTTCTTGTTTCTGGATGTTTTATGATGATGTTTTTCTATTTTATTTTCTTGGTCGTTTTTGGTAAAATGATCATATCTTCTTAATTAATTGTTGGATTTTATTGAAATTTTAATATGTGGTCGAACACATAATTTTTAACTTTGACCGTTGAGATCTTGGAATAGAAAATTGTAATTCGACTTTTTCACGTAAGATTTCTATAATGTAGGATCTTTACTGCTTTGACCTTTGTTGTTTGTTAAATGTATAATTTTTTCTACTGTCATCCAATTAAATTGATTCTTTTTTATTGATTTTTTATCTAATTATCTTTAATTTGAATATACGAACATAATTTTTAGAGATTTGCATAAGCTATAATTTTATTTATAAAATCTGGAACAGTTTAAAAGCTATCGTATATAATCATAGTGTGGTGCATAAATGACAGTATAGTTGTGCTTGAAATTATCCTGACTAAGTTAGTCAAGAGAGGTTAGAAGGTTGGTAATAACCGCTCTCAGTAGGATATGAATTTGCCATACCATTTCATGTGGATCGTGTATGACTTTCTAAATGGTTGTTATCATAGGCTTTCTTGAATTACTATGTTCATTAGTTTTCTTTTGCATGTTTGTAGTTGTGATTTTCGCATGTAATAATTATGTATGTATGTTTATATATATATATATATAGTATTTAGTAGTGCCTCATTTATATAAAAGTTAAAGAAAAAATCTATACTTTAAATTTTCAAAGGACTATGAATACATGGTATATATATTTAAAGTTATATACGGAATACTATTAATCAATAATGACCTAAATTGGATTGTTACATAAATCATCTTAAAATTTTTGTAACAACTACATCATCATATACATACACAAATTTTATATGTTCAGTAATATTTTTTGAAAAGATTAAAACATCGTCTAAATATAATATATATACAAATATTATATATATATATATATATATATATATATATAATGTATTTATGAATAATAAAATTTAGAGATAGTATATGATTATTTAAAATATAAGATTAGGGACATTTTTTACAATAAAATAGCATGAAATATGTAAGAAAAAGAAGTAAGATGAGGTTATCGACATCCCACATGATAAAATTGTGACATCCTAATTAATTTTTCTTTCTTTATTAGAAAATATTACAACACCTACATTATTTGACAAAATATTTCACAGTTTATTTTTATTTATACTTATGCTGATATTTTACATAAATACACTATAATTATGCAACATAGACTTACATTACATACATCTTACTTTTCCTTTTTTTAATAATTTAATATTTTTATTTTTATTCTTTTTCATAGTAGACTAGTCCATGGGTGTAAAAAGATAATAAATCCTATCAAGTTAATAGAAGGTGACCCGTCAAAAAGGGACAACACTAGTATTTCTTGGCCTTTAAAGTTAAAAGTTATTGTATTATTTTACACATCAATGGTCCATTGCATTGTAAAAAAAGTTACTTGGATGATTGCATTAAACCGACCGATATAAGAGATGTCATCTACCCATTTATTATATGTATATTTATTTTGTTATAATCAAATAGAAAAATAGAAAAGAAACACAAAATACATAGAAAATAATATGAAAATATTTATATACTTGAACATAAATTTTTGTTTTTATTTTATTATTATTTTTAATAAACAAGTGTACATTATTGTTTAGGAATTAATTGAGATAAATGAGTTACATCATAGTCGATAACAATAATTAAAAAATATTTTATCTTAAATAAAATTTACTTATTTCAATCTCCAAAATAAAAACTCTAAGTATAAATTAATTAAAAATTAGATGATTTTATTATTATATCTAATGTGATGATCTTTAAATAACGTAAAAACATATAAAATCATAACAAGTATGCATTAATTCCCAGAGGATTTATATGTATTTATATACTCATATAAGATAAATAATATATTAATTTATGTCGATAAAATATATATATATATATATATATATATATATATATTATTTATTCATTATATGATATTATTTATAATAATATAAGTATACATATAAACAGTACCGTATACATGATATTAGCACATTTATATTCACAAATATCTATAATTTAAAAATAATAATATTTAGAAATAATATGTGATAATTTAAAAGATGAGTTAGGACACCTCATATGATAACATAGAATAAGTATATATATATGCTTTCTTGTCTAAGTGATATTAACAAAGTTTATCGGTCACGATCTTTTTTCCTTTTTTCCTTAATCAGCCTTCTTTTCTTTTTCTCTCTTTCTTTTCGTTTTCTCACCCATTCAATTCTCATTTTTCACCTTTCATTTCATCTATTTATAGCAGGTGGTTACAAGGTGGAAGAAGTAAACTTTATGGAGGATTCGGATCGGACAATTTAAAGATGATTTATTTATTCAGAGAATTTGAAATTTTTTTAATGAAATATTTTGTTTAGATAGAAAAATTTAAAAACATCTAAAATGTATTTTTTTTTTGAAGTATTTTAATCAGCTAAATTACAAAGAATTCAAATATCATAAAAAAAGGTAAAATTGGAAATTCTTCTCACTCAACCTCACACTCTGGACTCAACCCCAAACGGACCCGGCAAATCCGACAACCATGTTAGGCTGGCTAGACACTCCAAACGGATTAGACCGACCTGACAACACAAACGGATCGAGCAGGCCCGATGACCCAGACGAACTGGGTGACCTGATAACAAACGGATTGGGCGAGTTTGACAACTCAAACAGGTCAGTGAGTCTGATGGCCCAAGCAAGACCGGCGACATGTCGGACAGGCCCAATGGCCCAACCAACTCGTTCACCGACAAGCGTGAGCAACCAGACAACCTAGACAGGACCGATGGTCCGACGACTCGGGCGATACCGGTTGGCTCAACGACAAACTTGTCGGGTGTGTCCAATGACACAAATAGGCCTGACAACCCAGATGGGTCAGGCGCGATCAATGATCCAGTGGGTCCAAGTTGGGCCAACGACTTAGACGGGCTGGGTCGGGCTGGGTTGACAAATTTGACGAGCATGATCTGCCCGTATGGGCCGTCAAGTTGATCATGCTTGTCTAGATCATTGAACCGACCCAACCTAACTCTTCTGGGTCGTCGAGTCCGTTTCCAAATTTATCATGAACTCAAAACATAATTAAGCCTAAAATAAATATTTTTAAAATGAAATTTTATCCCATAAAAAATTCAATAATTTTATCTAAAAAAGAAATTGAAATATAAGTTATTTTAATTTCTTTATCTAAACAAGTTATTTAGAAAATAAAGAAAATTTAATTGCAAACAATTCAAATACAAAATATTTTAATTTTTAAGCATTATCGAAATGTTTCCTCCAAACACAGAATTCATTCCTTCAAATACAATACATTTTAATTTTTAAGCATTATCGAAATGTTTCCTACAAACACAGAGTTCATTCCTTCTTGTGACTTGTATTTAATACTCGCAAGAAATATCTAATGAAATTCATATGCAAATTTTAAAGAATCAAAGACAATGGATGATGATAATTTTATAATTAAATTTTGATAATTTTTTTTAAGATTTATAATAATTTGAGGTGATATTTTTAAGTAATTTTGAAATATAAAATAATAAAAAATAGAAAGTTATTTTAAAAGTGTTATCTCATATTATAAAAAAATTATCAAAAGTTAAAAAATATTTTCTATAATACAGTAACTTGTATAAATTCAATTTTTAAGCCTTAAATTTCTAATATTTTTTTTTACTTATTTATAATTTCTTTTTTTTTATATTGAAACATTTTAAAATTTTCATAAAAATAACTAAATAAAGATGACCTTTTCTTTATATACGTCTATTATATTTGTAGATTGTCAACCTATTAAATAATTATACGAAAATTCCTTTTATATAAAATGTCTTTTAAACATAAACCTTAGTTTGTAAGATTGTCTGCTCATTTATATTTGTTTTTCCAAATCATCTATTAAAAAGTTTGGTTGTGAACTCTATTCAACTCTTTTACGAATCCACTTGCTATTTCAAATTATTTCTCGACTTGCTATTTCAAATCATCTAATAAAAAATAATATCCTTATAATCATAATAAAACTTACTAAAATTGACATTTATAAAACAATTTAAAATAGTAATGAGATAAAATTATCTGTGACATACATTTTCTTTATATTAAAAAATGAAGACAGTAAGAAGAGTCCAAGAGAAATACAAGTTGAAATCCTTAGTTATAAGATGGTTGAAAAGTATCTGATATGTGAAACACAGGCCAAGAGTTATTGCAGATTATATATCAGTAACATCACACAAAATATAACAGCTGATATAGCAGAAAGCATGAAAAGTAGCATTTGAAAACAGACCTACTTTCACATAGAAAACTAGAAGGACAAAGGCCTTAGGCAACAGTTTCTATAGCAGCAGTTTCTGAAGGCTTGTTTTCAGTCTCAGCTGAGGCAACAGGTGCAGGTTCTGAAGGTTTGGTATCATTTTCAGCCGAGGATGCAACAGGTGCAGTTTCTGAAGGTTTGGTATCATTTTCAGCTGAGGATGCAACAGGTGCAGTTTCTGAAGGTTTGTTTTCAGGTGGTGCTTCATCCACCCAGAATGCAGTCTTCTTTCCAGTTTTGGAAACAGCTTGCAGAACTTCATCTGGTTGTACATTTCCCTTCACTGTCACCTTCTGCTCCTTCATATCAATGTCAAATGACTCAACACCTATACATATAAACACCATTATTTTTATATTTTGATATAATAACATTGCAGAAATTTTGAAGGGTAAAGCTAATAATGGACATGGAATGGAACAAAACTTTTGCTTGTCATATCCCTCTTAGAATAATGTATGTACCAAAAAAGGGTTATTTCCATCACATTGAGTGTCACACGATAGTTAGGAAAATAAAAAGCTTTTGAAACTCCATCAAACATGTCTCAAGCATCAATGAAATCATCATATTAGATATTAAAATACAGATAAGAAACTGATTCGCATGTATTACATGCAAAGAATATGAGTAAATTCGTAAAATCAATTGAAAATCATAAAGGGGTTATTCACAATACCCAACAACAAAAGATCATGGATTCAAAGTGGAATGTTAGCTTACACTAATACACGTATGAAGCTCCGACACGGTGTTGGAGCCGCGCTTCCCCGAGTCGGAAGCGCACCGAACACGGACATCGTCGGAAGCGCGTACGACGCGGTGTCGGACACGATATTTGGGTCGGACACGGTCTTCCTTCTGGACGTGTGGAGAAGAGTGGATGTTGATCTTATCGTTGCGGTTGCCATTGTAGAAAATAGGGTTATCAGAGAAAAGAAAAGCCACCGAGAGAAGAAGGAGCTGGAAAGAAAACATAATATAAATTTAGGTTTAATTAATCATAAGGTACCCAGTTTGGTATTAGCCTGTCAAATTGATACCCACTTTTAAAAAAATGTCAATTGCATCCCAATTTTTGAAAATTGCTTCAATTAGGTACCTTTCAGACAGAGTTGACTAACGCCGTTAGTCAATGTGCCACGTGTCAATCTGTGGTTTTTTTGATTTTTTTTTAAAAAAAATTATTTTTTTTTTAATTTTTTAATTTTTTTTAAAAAATAAAAAATAAAAATGTCACGTGTCAAGTCACTGTGTGTGACACGTGGCATTGTCAGTGCCACGTGACATTGTAATGCCACGTGTCAGTGTCACTATTAGATGTCATTGTGTTGATTTCGATTTAGTCCCCACATATGTCTTTTTGTTTCAATTTAGTACCTAAGTATGTGTATCTGATTCAATTTTGTCCCAATTTTTTTTTAATAATTAAAATATTTTTGTAATCCATTTTTTATAAGATTAAAAATAATTAAGTATAAATATTTTTACAAAATTAAGTACTAATATTTATAATGTTTCTCTTAATTTCAGACCAAATTTATTATTTGTATGAATGTTATGCTATTTCTTTTTTATTAAAAATGACTTAATAAAATGACTTTTACCACTAAGTTTTAATATAAATATCAAATACTTAATTTTTTTAATTATTAAAAATTATTAGGTCAAAATTGAATCAAATACACATAAGTAAGTACTAAATTGAAACGAAAAAACATAAATGGGGACTAAATCGAAATCATCACAATAACATCTGATAGTGACACTGACACGTGGCATTACAATGTCACGTGGCACTGACAATGCCACGAGTCACACACAGGGACTTGACACGTGGCATTTTTAATTTTTTTTAAAAAAAATTTAAAAAAAAATTAAAAAAAAAAAACAAAAAAACCACAGATTGACACGTGGCACGTTGACTAACGGCGTTAGTCAACTCTGTCTGAAAGGTACCTAATTGAAGCAATTTTCAAAAGTTGGGATGCAATTGACATTTTTCTAAAAGCGGGTACCAATTTGACACGCTAGTACCAAACTGGGTACCTTACGATTAATTAAACCTATAAATTTAATAATAGTTATTTTATTTAATCAATTTGTTTTGATTTCACGGATTACAAAGAATTATCTCCCCTCACTTCCTCATCATTTAACTTTTTTCTCAATATAATTATTTTATTTAAAGAAATTTTAATATGTTTAATTAGTATATAATATATTATATTATAATTAATTTTAATTTATGATATCTTTTATTTTTTATATTTAAATAATTTAATTTCTATTACATTAATTTATATATAATTATATAATTAATATATTTTATAATATATATGTGTCTCGTATTTTAAAGAGGATAATGTTGATAATGCATGAACAGTCAAATAAATTTTATTAAATGATAATTGATGAATGAAGGTTGATTATATACTTGCTTTTACTGTTTTTATTTATGATGTTCTTAGAAAAACAAATATGGATATGGCTACTCTTCATTTAGTGTATGAGACGTGGGATTCAATGATTGAAGATGTGAGGAAAATCATATACCAACATGAAGGAAAGGAAAGGCACAAATTGAACATTCATCTTTACGGATATGGCTACTCTTCATTTAGTGTATGAGATGTGGGATTCACTGATTGAAGATGTGAGGAACATCATATACCAACATTAAGGAAAGGAAAGGCACAAATTGAACATTAATCTTTTTTTTTTTTTTGAGACAGTAAACTCAGTATTAATTGATCGTTGAACTAAAAGTATGTATATATATATATATATATATATATATATATATATATATATATATATATATTATAAAAAAATTACTCAAATAATACTAATAATAATAAAAATATAAAATGATATAATAATTATTAAATCAATAATAATATTAAGACAATATATAAAACAATTAAATTAATAGAGATCACCAATTATAATAACAATAATAAATAAAAGATAAAAGGTAATGAGTAGAAATATGTTGGGTTGAGACACACATAGCACTAGAGAGAAAACGCTCCTACTACATAGGGCTAAACAAATACACACTCATATGTGTTTCAAATCATATGCGTTCCTCTCCCAAGATACAACAACCTGTCAGATCGAACGAATTTCTGAACCTTATGAACACTACTGTCTTAAAGATAATATAGAGAAGAAAGAATAAGATTTCTAATTTCTAAGAAAAACTCTAGTGTTTGTTGTCTCTGTTGTTGTCTTTTCCCATGCACCTAGGTAGTATTTATAGGTAGCAAAAGGATACAAAGAAGTAAAATATAATAAGAATATAGCCGTTAGCCATAAAACACATTAACCCATAAATTAAAAATCTATAAAAACATAAGTAACAATAGAATTTTTTTTTAATTATTTATTTTTTAAATTATATTAAAATATTTTTAACAATATATATCGCCGTGTTCGTATCCTACACTTTTTCAATTTGGATGTTTCCCATATTTGTGTCGTGTCCATATCCGTGTCTGAGCTTCGTAGCCTCAAAGTCTCAAATCAGGTGCTAGGGTTTGGATTCTATCTTTACAGTGAGTGTAAGGAGTGGAGGCATGTAATGATAGAATTTAAAGTGAGGCCGTTGACACGTGTAATATGGTATGCTATGGTGTCTAAAACTATCTTTTTATGTATTGGAGTTATTCTATTTCATCCCTGATATTTGTATTTTTTTCTAATAGAGATATGATAATGCAATTTAATTTTGTTTGTCATTTTTTTATGTCATGATGTACTATTTTTTATTCTCTCCAACTCTTAAATTAAGTTTATGAAAGATAAAGAGCAAGTAATTATGGTTAGTTTTTAAAAAATTGTACACATTTTTCAATATACATAATATATGATATTTTATTATTTTTAAAATAAAATAAATGTACTTTTTATTGTTTCTGTGCCTAATACATCTTCATAATTATCTGATTTTTATGTTAATTATATTTGTGTTGTATCTTATTGTTATAATTATTTCATTATAACACTACTCAATCCTCTTTTTGTGGTTCCTTCATTCGACAAGAACATGAAAATTATAAAATTCAAAAATATTTATCTTATTATAAATATTTATATTAATTTTTTTTTATCAATAAATATTAGTAGTTAGTATTTTGTTATTAAAAAAATAAATATTTATCAGATACATAACCTTTTACTTCTGTCTTCATAATCGAAAGATGTAAAATTAGGCCGGTCATTAGTGGTATATAATGTAAATTTTATTTTCTATTATAAAGTGGGGGCCTTAAATAGACGTAAACTCAACATTACGAATATAAAGTCTTCCGTGTATTGTCCATAATCCAAATTAATTTCAAACATAATCTATTACCACATTAGGCATTGCAACTATAATATTTATTATAACCATCAGACTTCATCAAATATAATGAATCAGTTCTAAAACTAATTTCACTCATGTCAATCATAATTAAATTGAAAACAGAATATAACTTTACTTATTCGTGTTTGTTAAATACTCAAGAAAATCTTTTTCCTCAAAAATGACAACCTCTTCATCTACTACAAAATCTGCAATGGCATCTTCGATAGTTTCACCAAAGATCGATCCTGAAAATAAAGAATTCTTAATCAGTTTAGAAACGATAATACACCATAGGAATATCACACACTGCAACTATCATACATTATTTTTAGTACCTGGATAATAGAGAAATGTGAAGACAATAAAACTATGAGCATTATAACTCACCTCGCCTTTTGGAATATGTCTTTATCAAATTTCAGAGATTGAAATATAGGTGAATATCAATTTAGTAGATTGAAATAAAAATGAATTTCATACATCAAAATTTAAGAAATAAAAATATATTTAACTTTTAATTAATGTATGAATTTCACTAAATAATACGTTAAATTGAAGTGGAGTTAAAAAAATAAATAAAACAATCATAAGTGAATTTGAATTTTACTTTTAACTCTATCTATACAAAGTCTCAGGTAGGTTGAAAGTTATCGTTTAAGTAAAATATAAACAAAGCAGGTTCACGAAAAGGTAGAACAAAACTATACTTTTATAAAAGATATTTAAACTTTTTTATTACTAATAATATACATTCATTTGATATTTTCATGTTGAGCCTCTTGAAATCAAATTAAAATAAAATAAGTACCTGTCTTTTTTAATCATTTTAATCAAGAAAATCATAGTGGTGATTGATATGGTGTAGATCAAAATCATCCTGTTTGGATTTCCAAACGATCATATCATCATCAAGAGAAAGAACCTAACATAAAGAAATTATATTTAAAAAATGAAAAAATAAAAAATAACGAACAAAGAAATTAAAATTAGGTGAAGGTGCGAAAAGAGAAGAAATTTACATGAGTCTTTGAGTATCAAGTGTAACAAATGATTAGACGACTCATTAAATAGGCAAGTCAGTAATACAATTAATAATCATTTTATATTTTTTAAATAATATTTGTATATATTACAAAGAGAATAATAAGGTATTTGAATAATAATCAATTTTGTTGATAAAAGTCATTTATAATGAAGTGATTGAATAAATAATTGTATATATATTTCGAATAAATACCATCCAGCAAAAAAGTTATTTCATCGTAAAAATGCTTAAGCACACACAGACAGTACAACATGCTTCTATTCATCCTCCTAATACTCTAATATTCACATGTTCCTATTGTATTTTACATACAAAACGCATAACAAGTTATCAAATTATAATTTAAGTAGAGATTGCATGAATATAAGATAGTCCCTCCACACCCATTAAAATTAAACATTACAATAGCTTTTCAGAAAGCCCACTAACCCCAACTAAGAAAAGAATCCTCTCAAGAGAGTCAAAAGATTGTTGAATTAATGTGATAGAGCCCAACTAAAAAGGCACAGTATGAAAGTAGTTGAAACACATTTAGGAATCTGTTTTTCATTAAGGAAGTTGTCATCTATTGCTATGTGATTTTAAGTTTCTCATCATCAGAGAATTCTGTTATACTTAACATCTAACCAACAAATCATGCAAAAATTGCAATGTACTACAAATCTCAGACCCCAAATCAATATATGATCACCAAACCAACTCACCTGATAGTTCAGAAGTAATGTTGATAGTTCGGACAGTTTTCATCTGATCACATAGTTCCATCTGAATATGGAGATGTTCATTCTCAATCCACGAAGAATAATATCTCCCTATATTCTCGTGAAAACCTATAAAAGCAATGAGTTAAATCTGATTAAAGAAACAATATGAAAGTTATTATAGACTAAAATGAGAGTTCAAGGCCAAGAAACCTATGACAGCCAAAACTTGCATTTCAGTATCAACGTTAGACCTACAAGGATAAAGGAGTAATGTAAATACCTAAAACACATTGCCAAAGTTTTTCCTCTACTAATTTTATGATAATGCAAAGAAAAGTTACAAGTACTATGAAGAAAAGCAAAATCATCACAGCAGCCAGTTAATAACAATTCATGTCAAAATTTCTTTTTCAATCACAATATCTCATTCTCATGATATTGATATGTGGTAGGATGAAAGACCATTACCACCACCAACCAGGGAAAGGAAGAGACTTGCATTGCGTGCATGTTAATAATTATACACAGTAGTAAACAGTCAACTCAGATAAAACAATGAATAAATTGATATCATTCAAAAATCTATCCGTACTAGCACATTTTTATCTTTGGTATCTAAAAGGGTCCATTTCCTCTGCTGAGAGGTTTTTCAAATAATGGTTTGTGATACAAGGAGGAGGCATAACCCTACACTTGCAACTGAAGATTGCATATCACCATCATCTATGGCAATGGCAAATAGAAGGTAAATGTATTAATGTGTTAGTATATATATATATATATATATATATATATATATATATATATATATATATATACAAAATAACACTCGTATAGGTTTTTGTGATTATTTTCTAAATTAACAACCAAAAATAATAATTAAACACTATTTTTTTTCAAGTCATTGCAATTAAGATTATTCTAAAATGGAAAAAGTATCAAACACTTATTCTTACCCATTCGGCATATTGATTTTGGGAGTGCACGGTTTCTCTTCATGGTTCCTAAAAGGAAAAAAAAAATGAATACAAAAACATAAGAATATATAGAATGAAATGTATGTTACCTTGTCCATGTTACGAGCAAAGAAAACTAATCTTTTTCTAAAGTTAAATAATAGGTGTGTTGAAGAAGACAAAGACACAAAAAACAGTCAAACTCAGAGGAACAAAACAACACCTATACAAACACAATTCGAATTTATCACAAATTTGGTATTTGTACTAAGATTGGGAAGGTGGAGATTCAATAAAACCATCCAAAAAAACCCATGATGTAAAACCATAAACCTATAGGTCAACCAAAAAAGCCTAATTGGCGAAGGGTTTATGCCCTGTTCTCAAATTAGGGTTTTCACCGCTTGACTCTCTCGAGCTGGAACACAATCGTGAGTTGGGATACTCTTTCTTCTCACGTCACCGTCAACACAACACAGAGACGAGACAGACAGCGTTGAAACATCACTATGTTTGCAGTGACTGTCGCGGCTGGTGTTGGAAATATAGTAAATCATTATCGGTCAATTAAATTTTACTTTTGAAGTGTTAAATAGGTTGAAAGTTCATAAGGAAATCAAAATTGAGCGCTGGTTTGACCGACTCAAGTGATAACTACACAGAGCACGTCCACTTAAAGAAATTAGAACAATATGACTGCAAAAAAAATTGCATTCTATCAAACAAAAGTCAAGTTGTAAAGATATTTCAGAAGTCACCACATACTTGGAATAACAAGTCAAAATATCAGTTAACTTCTCTTTTATCAAGAAAAATATGATTTACAGCTAAACTAAACAAAACAATTTTTTACAAACAAAGAAAGCATTTAAATTTTTTGTTATAATACAGATATATATATATATATATATATATATATATATATATCATATTTTTCTGTCCAGTGGCTTTGATATTGAAATAAGATCAGTACCTGTCAATTTTAATCAAAGAAATCACAGTAGAGACTGAAGTGAAGCGGATCAAAGTCATTCTTTCAGAGGCTTCCATAAGATCAGATCTTAACGAAAAAACTGACAAAAAGGAATTAGGTTAAAAAGCGGAAGAAACAGTGAACTATGGAGAGAATGAAATTATGTGAAGACGGAAGCAATGAAACTTACCTCAGAGTTTCAAATCAGGCTGCTAGGGTTAGAAAGTGACAAAGTTTAGGTTCTAACTTTTCAGTGAGTGTGAGGAGTGGAGGCATGTGATAGTATTTATAGTGAACCAGTTGACACGTGTAATCAATCGTATGCTATGGTGTCTAAAACCATTTTATTTTATAATTAATTTAAATTATATATGTAAATATAAATATGGAAAGAAGATAATTAAATTTCATGTTTTTCTTAGGATAAAATATTTTTAGTTAAACTTTTTACTAGTAAATTATTTTTAATTTAGCTGGTTATTGTTTTATTTTTCTCTATGGAAAATAAAAAATAGTGAAGTCCTTCTAAATTTATATATTTTTAATTAATTTTTTCAAATTTAATATTTTTTAATTAATTTGGATGATGAATGTGATTGTTTAACTTTTTACTCTCAAGTATAATACTAAAATTTAAATGATAGAAAAAGAAATCTTAACTATATTTGTGCTACATATCAACATAATTATTTTATTTCTATTTTTATTTTTATTTAAAAAAATAAATAAATGATAACATTTATAGAAAAATAATTAGAATTTTAAAAACTTATTTTTATTAATTTTTAAATTAGTGATATTATAAAAATAAATACAGGAAAATTAAATACTAAAATAAAAATTCGATAATTATAATGAGATACTACACAAATATAATTATAATTATAATTCTATTTATTTTACTATTTAATTTTTTAGTGTTGTATTTCAAAATATAAAATTAAAAGAAACAGTAAAGGTCAGTAACCGTAGAATATTAAGAGTATAATATCAATCTGAAACCTCCATAACAGTAATATCATCATCATTATTGTGGTCGATTTAATATTGTTTTACTCAACCAAAAAATTCTCAATTATTTTTTTATTAATATTATTTTTTTATAAAATTACATTTAAAAAAATCTCAATTTTTTTATTAATATATTTTTATTAAATTAATTTTAAAAAATCTTAAAAAGATATTTTTATTACTAAAACAGTTCTATTAAATTAATCATAATTTTTTGTTTAAAATAAAATTTAATAAATAATTATTAGTGTACGTTAATTGTAATTTATATTAAAAAACAATTAATAAGTTAAAATCTTTATTTACTAAATTATAATTTTTGTTTACAAATAAAACAATAATTAACTATTTTTTTTCTTTTATAATTATTCTGAATTTTATTTTATTTTTTTGTCTTTTTATCTCTATATGAGTTTCTCTTTACTTTCTTTTATTTTAAGAGCTTTTTTTCAAATTATATTCATTGAATCTCATATTACTAGTTATACCAAATTTTTCATCATCGTCTTAGTATGGTTGTCCTTTCTATTTGTGTTATTGTTACTTTTATTCTGTTTTGGGTTTGTATTAGAATATGGAAAACGTTTATTTTGTCCAATTTTTTTTTACGACACTTTCAAATTACGAGTTTTGAGAGATTTTTTGTTTCATATATTTTGACGAGAAACTGTAATTTTTTACAAAATTATTAATTAGATTGGGATTTAGTCTCTTAGTGGATAATAAATTAATTGAAGCATAATTCGAAGTTGAATTTTTTGTAAAAAGATAATTCAAATTTAGAAGAAAAAAAAACTTACTATCGTGTAAGTTTGTAAAAAAGTTGAAACCGAAAAGAAAGAGACTTGAGATTTCTATAAACTACAAGTATATTATGAAGTTTACTTTCTTGACGATCAGAACCATATTTTATTGTTTTAAACTCATTCATTTTATATATTTAGTTTTAGTAATGTTTTATATATTCTAATTTTTTATTTAATATAAAAATATACATATATATCAACTAGAAAATTTGAATCAAATTATTCAAGAATTGATGCGTTAATTGGATCACAAAAATGAACTATAAATAAAATTGTAATAATAGATAAAAAAAATTAAAAAATACAGTTTGGTCAATTATGTATTAAAAAAGATTATATTAATTAACCTCATTATCTATTAAAAAAATGTTAAATAAAATTAATTATAATAACTTAATAAATAATTTTTATAAAACAAAATTTAAAAAATAAATTTTAAGTAAAAGACTATTTTCCCTATGTTAACAACCTCCATGACATGAATTCACCTTCTTGTCTCTCATTTCGATATGAGCTTGGAACATAACAATGTCGGCCTCTCCAAACCATTCATATCGCAGAATTGTTTCAAATCTTGGTTCACTTTTTTTGGATAATTCCTTGTCAAGACCTTGCATTTGATGCCAATCCAAGGTCCACGAAGCCACAAACTATATTAAATCTATGTTTCCGAACAATTTTTTCAAACTCTGCAAATAAGTCCTGTGCAAATTTACATTCTTTTAACAATGAGAAAATTTTATTTGAAGAAAGATTAAGAAATTAATGCAAAAAACCCGATTACCAGATCACTTGCTTTGGTATTTAGTCAACATTACTCGAAAAATAACATTTCTATGTTCCTTAACTAATTTAATTTGTGAAAGAACATCGTCCTTAACTAAATAATACTTTTCAAATTTAATTATTTTTTAATTTGATATTTTTTATTGACAAATGAAATAGTTAATGACAAGTGGTTAATTAAGTTAATTGATAAGTCTTGATTGATTAATCACTTGCCAATAAAACATATTCCTTATCAGAAAAAGAATTTAATTTGGAATATATTGGAAATCACTATCACCAAGAGGTGATTATGCAAACTACATCTTTAAGTTTAATTTGCAAGACAGTGAAAATTGAGTTGTGTAAACCTAAAGGGAAAACAATTAGCCAACAATAAGTTTGTTACATGCTCTTTATCTTATGAACATTGCTTCATATTGTTCCAATGTCCAAGATTTTTTACTTTGGTCTTTCATTGCTTTTGGGAACCGATTTAGTTCGTTAATCATAAATATTTAATTTAAAAGAGATTCAATGTATTTTTAAAATAAAATAAATTTATGGATAATTGAAAGTTAAAGGATCACAATTGCCTAAATAAATCAGGATAATAATAACCAGAAATCAAGGAAGTAAAATTGTGATGAAAAAAGTTAGGGATCAAACTTAAGATTTTATAGAATGTACAATCCAAAGTATAATTGAAACAACACCTAAGAGAACAGCATCATTCCCACTATTTTAAAAAAATTAAAAAATATTTATAAATTCAGAAAGCATTTTTTTTTTTAAATTTAAGCCGTCTAGATAAAATTAATTTAGTTTTTAAATTTAGGCTTAAATACCTTTTTGTTCTTCATTTTCGTAGTGTTTGTTGTGGATGATCCTCATTTTGACACAATGTTTAAAATGGTCATCATTTTTACCGAATGTTTAAAATGGTCTTCATTTTCGCAATTCGTGTTTTACTTGGTCCTTTTCTGAAACGCCGTTTAAATCATTAATGGAGCATTGTAGAGGTGTACATGTATGGTAATTAGATATTTGGGGATAAATAAATGAGCTAGGGTTTTGGTAAGGAATGTTTGGGCAGTTGGTGAGTTTTGACAATCTTGTTCCTCCATTCCCAATTGGCGTTGCTGCAATATTCTTCTTCCTGCAATCTCATTATATAGGTGTGTTGCGGTCCCAATCTTCGTGCACTGTTGGTGGTTCAACGAGAAATTAATTAATTCCGAGTTGTAGCTGCGGAGAGATGGCAACTTTGAGGATGTCAAGAACACCAAAGAATATTGGTAAAAAATTTTGGGTACAATCTGTTTTTATTTTTGTGTTAATAATAAAATGGTTTTAATTTTTAGTTTATTGATTTACAGAGTGGTGGTTCCAATAATGTGGGCTGCAACTTTTTCAAATGGTGGTGTTGATGAAAAGGATGTCATCAACATGACACAAATGAGATAAATTAATGATTTGGAGAAGTCAGGTTGCTGAGAAGAGGCTGCAATTAGTAATAGGATTCACTTGTGTTGTTATTGTATTATTCATACATATTGTTATTGTGTGTAATCTTTTAAAGTTCAATCTATTTATCTATTTTGTACTATTGTTAAATGAATAAATGAATTAGTTTGATTATGTTAATATTAGTCCCACCATGTTCAAGATGAGATCTTAATCTGAGCATTGAAGTAAGTGATATTGATCTAAGCTTGGGAAAAATTAAATTGATCTAAGTCTAGAAGAAGTTAAATTCATAACGTTAATTCATCCTCATCAAAATGCACTACATCAATGTTTGACAAGAGTGAAATTGAACGAAATTTAAGAGAAGTCAAAATGCAGTACATCAATAATGAATTCTACATCAGAAATTCCAAAAAATAATTAAGATGTTTGTAGTTGTTATCATGGTCTCCTCCTAATCTGTAATTTCATCCTAAACTGCTTAGATGGTTCTTCTGGTGTTGGTAGTGGTGTTGCTTGACTCTCCACTTCATTCCTTGGTGGTTGAGTTGTTTGAGTTTCAACAGTTGGTGCATTCTCAGCAGTTTGGGCATCTGGTGCAATCTCAACAGGTAATTTAGAAATACAAATACAAAATACAAATAAACCCAAAAATAGAATTACGAAAACCCTAACCCACGAGCAAACACAACCCCAAAAACCTTACACTCATTTAACTCGTTGATGATGATTAATTAGAAAATTGAAATGAAGAGCGCAACTGCAATCCAATTATGAAATGACAAGTATTAGCTGCTTCCTCTGCAAATTCGAGTTCAAGAAAGACGAAGATGAAGAAATTTCCCTAATTGCAAAATTTCCCCTAAATTAAAAAATTAACGTTGATTAGCCACCTGTACAGTACACGTAACACACCCACCCTAATACAAATTGTGCCACCTGTACAATGCTCCGTTAACTTCTGTACAAATAAAACATTCTGTACAAATGAGGATCATTTTAAACATTCTGTCAAAATAAAGACCATCCACAACACACTACGAAAATAAGGACCAAAAAGGTATTTAACCCTTAAATTTAATAATAAATTACCATAATTTAAATTTTTTTAAAATCATATACGGTAGCTTTATAATCCATTTGAATCCTATAACCCTAACCCTGATGAAACAACCCATTTGAATCAGAAAATTAAACAAGTGGAGACAAAATTGTTTTGCTCACTATTTTTACAGGGGTGATATAGTAAAATTACCTCTTACTGCCAATTTTTATGTACTTGTTTTATAATTTTTATAATTTGAAGACATTTTATTCCATAAAGAAAAAAGTGCCGGCGAATTTGATTCAGGCGAGTGTAGCCAAAGCGGTGAAGTGGTGTCACCACGCTGGCTCTGTCTCACTGCTACCTGGGAATTGTCGTCCCCTTTTTCAACCCAAACAAAACACTCTCAAAACTTCTTCCTTTTTTTTTTTTTTTCTTCACATTCCTAAGTTAACAGCCACCCTTTTCATAGCTTGACCAGGTACAGTCTTTTCCTTACTTCGATTCTCTTTCTACTTTACTTCCATACTCTTCTTCTTCTTTTTTCATTTGGGTCTTCTAATCTATTCACAAATCATGTTTTTTAGTCTTTTCTTTCTTAAAATGTTACCTTTAAGTTCCCTTTCTGCTGTTGTTAATCTGTTCTTCTAGCTTCTTTCTGGGTTTTTTTATTTTGGATATTTTTTATGACATTTGTATCTTCTGCATTCGCTGTTATGAAGTATATTTGGAAGCTTAGTAACCTGCTCTGCTGAATTACTGATGTCTGCTATTTTCTTTGACTTTTGTGTTTTATGTTTTGTAAATGTAAAATAATTTGTTTGTTTGTTTGTTTGTTGATCTCCGGATTAATTGGTTTTTGCTTACTATCAAGCTTGATTTAGGGTGTGTTTGATTTTTATTTTCAAAACTGTTTTTTGTTTTTGAAATACAACTGCACAGCTGGCGGAGAATGGTGCAAGGCATAGGGAGGGTGGAGAATTGAGCGAATGGTTGAGCAAGATGAAAACATCTCACTTGTAAAGAATTCTCAAAACTTACTAGATTTTGGATGAAAAGTTGATTAGTGGCTGCGGAATATTACTTTAGCCAACAGTTTTAAAACTACAATGTGAGAAGAGAATCAAACAAACCCTAATTGTTTTTTTTTCAACCTTGTACAAAGTAAACCTGCAGAGTGAATTACTTGTGTCAGTGGTGTGTGACTGATGGCTATTGTTATTGATTGTTTATATTTGATAAGTTATATGAGTTTTGTGGTAGGAAAAGTTGTGAATTTCTGGAATAGTTCATTGTTTCTAAGCTTGATATTTCTTTGGTTTCTATTGAGAATTGTGTTGTCGAAATTCCAGGGATTCATGTTATCATGGATATGAAAACAAAGAGGAGAGGTGTTATTGAGAACGGTAATGGAGGGGAGGACATGGTTATGGCGAATTTGATTGCAAATGGAGATGATGTTGGTCCTCTTGTGAGGCTCTCTTTCGAAATGGGGCGGCCTGAGGGGCTTCTTCACCAACTGACATATGTGGTTAAGCAAAAGGAAGCAGAAATTGAGGAGATGTGCAAGACTCACTACGATGAATTCATCCTTGCAGTTGATGAGCTTCGTGGTGTGTTAGTTGATGCTGAGAAGCTGAAGAGTGAGCTCCAAAGTGACAATTTTAAGTTGCAGCAGGTTGGCAGCACCCTTCTTGCCAAACTTGAAGGGCTTCTTGAGTTGTATTCTATTAGGAAAAACATGACTGAAGCTATAGAAGTATCGAAGAGTTGTATACAGGTGCTGGAGCTTTGTATAAAGTGTAACAGCCACATTTCAGAAGGTCAGTTTTATTCTGCATTGAAAACTTTGGATTTAGTTGAGAAAAGTTGCAAACAGAATATTCCTGCAAAAGCTCTCAAAGAGGTCATAGAGAAGAGAATTCCTGTTATAAAGTTGCACATTGAGAAGAAAATGTGTATTCAAGTTAATGAGTGGATGGTTGATATAAGGGGTTCTGCTAAAAATATTGGGGAAACAGCAATTGGTCATGCTGTGACAGTTCGTCAAAAGGATCAGGAAATGCTAGAACAACAGAGGAAGGTTGAGGAGCAAAGTATTTCAGGACTAGGGGATCTAGGTTATGCTTTAGATGCAGAAGAAGTTGAAGAAGATTCAGTTTTACAGTTTGATCTTACACCACTTTATCGTGCTTATCATATTCATGAGTGCCTGGGTATCCTAAAGAAGTTTCGTGAATATTACTATACTAATAGGTTGTTACAACTGAATTCAGACCTTGAGATAACTTCAGCACAGCCTTTTGTTGAATCATACCAGACATATTTTGCTCAAATTGCTGGATTCTTTATAGTGGAGGATAGAGTCCTTAGAACGACTGGAGGCCTCCTTGAAGCTGATCAGGCTGAAACAATGTGGCAGACTGCTGCAGCTAAAATGACATCACTGTTGGAGGAGCAGTTTTCTTCTATGGAATCTGCCCCTCATCTTCTCTTGGTAAAGGATTATGTCACTCTGTTTGCGTCTACTCTTAGACAATATGGATATGAAATAGGCACATTTCTTGATGTTCTTGATAGCAGTTGTGACAAATACCACATGCTTCTTTTGGAAGAATGCCGCCAGCAAACTGTTGATGTCTTTGGGAATGATCCATATGACCAAATGGAGATAAAAAAGGAAACTGACTATGAGAATATTGTGCTGTCATTTAATCTTCAAACATCTGATATCATGCCTGAATTTCCTTACATTGCACCATTCTCCTCCATGGTACCCGATATTTGTCGCATTGTGAGATCATTCATCAAAGGCTCTGTTGATTACTTATCTTATGGCATACAAGTGAATTTCTTTGATGTTGTGAAAAAGTATTTAGACAAGTTCCTGATTGATGTACTAAATGTAACATTACTTGAGAAAATCAACAGTGGCAATATCACTGTACCTCAACTAATGCAGATTGCTACAAACATAACTGTTCTTGAAAGAGCCTGTGATTTTTTCCTTCGACATGCTGCCCAACTGTGTGGCATCCCAGTACGATCAGTTGGAAGGCCTCAAGCTACTTTAACTGCAAAGGTGATCTTGAAGACATCCAGGGAAGCAGCTTTCATTGCCCTACAGAGTCTGGTGAATACAAAGATAAGCGAGTTTATGAATCTTTCTGATAGTGTTAATTGGACTCCTGAGGAGACAAATGAGAATGGAAATGATTACATACATGAAGTGATCATTTACCTTGACTCTTTCATGTCCCCAGCGCAACAAATTCTACCCTTGGATTCTGTGTACAGAGTTGGGAGTGGTGCTTTTGAGCACATTTCAAATTCAATTGTGGCAGCTTTCTCTAGTGATAGTGTTAAAAGATTTAATGTAAATGCAGTTATAAATATTGAATATGACCTTCAGATCATAGAGAATTTTGCAGAGGAGAGGTTCTATTCTGCTGGTTTGGGAGAAACGTACAATGAAGTTAGTTTTAAGAACTGCTTGGTAGAAGCACGTCAATTAGTCAATCTTTTGCTAAGTAGTCAACCAGAGAGCTTCCTGAATCCTGATGTATGGGAGAAAAACTATTATGCACTTGAAATTAAGAAGGTGGCTGCCATCCTTGATAAGTTCAAGGATTCTCCAGATGGGATCTTTGGAAGCCTTGCTAATAAAAATGCAAAGCAAAGTGCTAGGAAGAAATCAATGGACGTGCTCAAAAAGCGACTTAAGGATTTCAGTTAATAAGATTTGGAAACATTCATGATTCATGGGAAGTGGGGTATAGTTGAAGTATTTTTCTTGTTCTTTTGTGGATGTTTTAACTTCATAATGAACATGTTTTTTATATTGTTCTGATTATCTTCTCTCTATATTTCTGATTGTGTGCTTCATTTGAATGAATTTGTCATGAAACGTTGCTTATTACTGCTTGGATGAAGCACTTTTGGAGTTGTCATTGTCAAGTAGATTTGCTGGAATCATAGTCAAACTTTAGTATTTGTTTGGTCTGATTCATCAGGATTTGCCGCTAATAATTAGCATGATTTGGTATAAGAGGATATTTGTCTAATATCACAAATTCAACACTGTTAGTTGTTTTCTTTTGTATTTACTAATTCTCAGGCATTAGGTATTCACATTCTAGGATATTTAAAATGATTCAATCAGAAATAATGAAGATTAGGGCATTTTTTCTCCCTCTTTTATTTTCATGTTGGTATAAAATGTCCTAGGGCTCCGTCATGATTTCAAAGCTATAGTTTAAAGCTATGACTGACTCTAGGTCAATTTAGAATGTATTATTAGTGTGGGTGTGAAGGGCTTAAGGTTAATAAACCCTAACATTGTAGGTACTTTCATTATATGAATTTATATCACCCAATTCTTAATTTAATATTATAGTCTCTTTGACTAAGAGGTCAGTCAGTCCATTAATATTCCTTCCTAGGTCTCCATATAGGGTTGAGCCTACTACTCAATGTGGCATATAATTATATCATTTTTTTAATTAATCTAAACTTTGGAATGTTATGTTTGTGACTTGATCCTTAATGGTGGGTTAAAAGAGAAGAATGTGTATACATTATTGCTTTACATTCTCAAGTAATAAACAATGTGTGGATGGGTTAAGGGAGATGATAGGTTAGCATTGACTTTGATCCTCAAATAATATTGAAGGAGTTGGAGGGTTTGAACCACTGTTTCATCACCCAATGTTTTGGTTCTAAGTTCGTTATATTAAGCTTTCTACACTTCTCATAAATATTGTTTTTCTGTGAATTTTGTGTGAGCATTCACACTTTTGTTGTTAAAAAGTAGATATGTTTTCACTTTAACAAGTTAAAAGAATGAGTACTTATGAATTATTCTTCATCTTAATTTTTTCACAAATTTTGTTGTGTTATAACATAAGCATCACTTAATTTTTAGAATTTGTCATATAACATATTGTAGAAGGGTATTAGATCAGGATTTTAAAAGTGTTTTACATTAAAGTCTTCTGAAATTGAATAAATATTTTATATAATATTGTATTTTCTTTTTCTTTTAAATCGTGATTGTCTTAGGAAGAGCTCATAAAACGGTTTATTAGAGTGGTTTTAGTTGGGTTAAGATTAATTAGATTAAATGTATTTTTGAAATCTTGTTTATGATGTTTATCTCAATAGCTTTTTGTTATCTTTATTTTATATCCATGTTAAATTTACTGTAAGTAGAATCTTCCGTTATAATATAATTTTTTTTTTCAATTTTGATATTGTGCATCCTTTTGATTATCGTGCAAATTGTTGGGACAAGTGAAAAGAAATAGTAGAAGAATAAAATTGAGACATAACTGATACAACCGAGAAAATATAGTTTAGAACGGATAAATGTTTAAAAATAATAATATTTTATTATTACGTTATTACATTATTAAGTATTAAAAAAAGAAAATCTAAAAACAAGTTTTATTGGTTATAAACATGTTATCTCTTTATAAATTATTCCTTTTATACTTTATGTTTCTTTATGAAAAATTTCACGTCTGTGTTCCTCTATTTGACGATCAGAGATAACTAAGAAAATTTTTAAGGTGAGTTTTTGTTTTTAGCCTATAAATTTTTTAATTAGAGTTAAGTTGAGGATTCTGTTATGTTATAAAGGGATTTGATACCTTTTTGCTCTGTCTGTATAGTATCTCAGGTAGGAAACTAATTTTTATGTCTTAATTCATGAACCTGTTTAAAACTACATAATGTATGATTATTTTGTGATTGGTTGAGGTATTTAAGATGTTATATTGTTTGTGATGTGTGAAAGTTATGGAATGTAAGTTTATGTTAGAATGAAGTTGTTTGAAAATGCTGCAATCTAGTATTGCAATTGAAGTTATCTGATAAGGATGTTTGGCATAATTTTGGGTGTGATCTATGTTTGAGTATATGTGAAGTTCCTGAGGAAAGTTTATAAATGCTCTAGGAATGTAAAATTATGCAGAATTCAAATTCCGCATAATTATGCAGACCTATTGGGCGAGTATTTACTCACTAAGCGAGCTTCACATCAGGAAGTCACTTATTTGAAAGTCGCTGGGTGAGCATTTTCTCTCTAGACGAATTTCACGTTAGGGATTCACTGATTTAGAGGTCGCTGAGTAAGCATTTACTCACTGGACGATTAAATTGAATAATTTTCCTTTGGAGCTCCAGTGACATACTCGTTGGGTGAGCAACCTATCTTTAGACGAATGTGTACTCTTCGCACGATGAGGTGATGTGTTCGCTGAACGATTGTGTTATCACTTACTTTGAATTTTGAATGATTTTAAATTGAGAAATTTTGCAATTTTGTATGAATGTTTAGTATCTGACATGAGAATGAGAGGTGCTAATACTAATTCAAGGATAATTAGTTATGAATTGTGGTAATGTATGCATAAAAGCGAGGATTGTCTTGACAGTTATCCTGACGTTCTAATAACCATTCAAATTCTCAAATAGAGATGAATGAAGTATGTGGTGAGAGGAGTAGGAGGTCTTAGCCTATGAGTTTTTCCTTGACCAAAGGTGTTAAGGGACTAATCTTGTATGTGGTAGAGTTTTACTATCTGTAGAACTTTAGATGCTACTACAAGTGTGCAATTGCCTAGATCCAACCTCAATGCATGTATTCAGAAATTGAGTCTTAGTTTTATATAACTGTATGTAAATAACTGATTGTTTACGTATGATTTATGTTATTACATTTCGAATTAAATAAATTATTTAAAAGTCATTAGCTTACCCTTCTTTTGTATTTATTGTTTTGATGTCTTTTTTTTTCTTTTGCTTTTGCTATGATCACTTGATTAGTGTGAGCAGTTGAAGATTCTGTTGATGGTTCAGTGCAAGAAGATAGAAGAGATGCTGCATAGTAATTGTATCTAGATAACTTATGTTAGAAATTTGACTTTTTTTGAAAATTTTTAGACAACTTTGTACATAAAATTGTATTTCAATTTATTTGACTTTGTGAGATGACTGTAATATGATATTTATATATTTTAAGTTCTATGATGTGAATTATCAAATATAAAATATTTGATGTTTGATAATTTAGACAATTAAATGAGATATTACAGTAACTACAAAATCAAATATAAAACTAAATTTAACATTGATTTTTAACCATTTGAACTTTAATCTACTAACCTAAAATAATAATAACTAAAATTCAGATACATATATTTTCATCGATTATCGCTTAACTTTAATATATTAAATGATAAATAAAACTAATAATAATAAATAATAAATAATTATATTATAATAAATGATTTTTTTTTATAAAAGTTATACATTTAAATAATAAATAAATATTTTGTGTTAATTTCTACTAGGTTAGCGTTTAGGGATGATGAGAAAAAATTACAAATCTTTCATGAGAAAAAATTACAAATCTTTCTTATGTTGTAAAATTATTGAATATTATGATTGACATTTTTTTTTATAAATATAGATGTTTTATCGATACACATGTAAATTAAGTCAAATATTTTTTTTAATTATGGTCTTGTTAAATTGATATCTTTTAAATGTTAAAAATAAATATATTTTATTTTATTTTATAATTTTAAAAAAGCAAATATATTTTAAAAAAAATAATTTTAATTTTTTAAATTATTTTTATAGTTTGACCGGATATATATACAAAGAATTTAGATTGAGTTTGTAAATAGTACATATCTCTAATGGATAGAGATGAGTAAATGAATAATGCAAAATAAATATTCTCAGGTTAACAGTTAATATAGTTTATCATCCCTAGGTGAGAGAAGGAAAAACTGAATCAAGATGGTGAGACGTGTCCAAAAGGAGACAGAATGAGTGAAATAGTGGGAAGAGAAAAAAGGCTCCCGGTGTTTGTGACTTTTCCGTTCAAATTTTCTATTACATATTTTAAATAAATAAAATATTAAAGGATTATATATATTTTTAATATTTGAAGGCAAAATTATAACTTTTTATTTTAGATTTAGAAAAAAATAGATATAACCTTTTTAATTTAACTATCTTCATTAGGTGTTAAATGTTATTAATCTAAAATATCATTTAACTAATTTTAAAAAAATAATATATTAAATTAAAAAACCTATATTCATTTAACCCGTTCTCATTTCGATCCGATAATTTTTAATTTGGATCCAAAAGCTACACATATGTTTAGTTTGATTGAGTACAGTATAAACATCTAACCAATATTTGACTATTAGGCTTGAATAAACACGTTTTTATTATTATAAGAATACTTTTTATAAAATTGTAATTTCTGTACAGATTTTTATAGTTTTAAAATAGATAGACATTGTATAAATTATTATCGCATTTATAATTTTAACTTTATCTTATATATATATATATAAATAAATCACCAGTAAAAATTAATATATATATATATATATACTTTATTTTATTAAAAATGTATAAATTACAAATAAGTTAGACTTAGATCAGAGTCAAAATCAATATCTTTTTATAAAGAAGTATTAATTAACTTCATATATGTAATATTATATTTAAATATAATAAATAATGTTATTATGATCTAAATTTTACAATCTAAAGTTTAAACCAAATCATTTTATAAAAAGTTCCAGTTTTAAGAAAATGTTTACACTTGTATTCAATAACAACTCCTATCTTTATAAAAAGTTGATTTAGTTATTTTATGTCTTAAAAATAATTAAAATACATATTTTTCTCATATATATATATATATATTAAATTTCTATATAAAAAATTAATATTTCTTTACGCCAGTAATTATGTATTTCTAAAATTGATTTTTTTAAAGTTTATAATTTTTTTAAATTTGTTTTACGATATTTAAAATATAAATTAAAAAAATAATTATTTATTTTTTCAATTGAATGACATATATGTTCATAAAGAAGTTGTTAATGAATGAATTAGATGAATTTATAAAGTCAAAGAATTAAAATTTATAAATTTAATCCCTTTAATATTTCTAAAGAAGGAAAGGGTAGAATGGGTTGAGTAGAGAAAATGTGGGACTGAGAGAGGTGGGGTAAAGGAGCAAAAAAAGGAAAGAAGGGTGGGTGAAGTAGCGAGAAAAGGAAAGACTTTGATACTAAATTAGAAATAGAAAAAAGTAACGGAGAATGTAGCAAAAATACGGGATGTTTGTTTGTGACTAAATTTCACTAGTTTTTATTAAATAATTTTCCTAACTAAATCAAATATTAAACATTGTTCAGTTTATGTTTAATATAAAATTTCAATTAACATTCTACAATTCAGTTTGAATAAATTTGATACTATAAAAACAGTTTTACAAAATTTATGATTTTTTAAACAAAAAATTGCGATAATTTTTTACAATTTTTAAAATATTTTAAAATAAATAAATACACAGTTAGTTATTACTTTTTTATTATTGTCATATTTATAATTCCAAATTTACATTATTTTTATATATAAATTACAAATACAAATTTATTATTTTTGTAAAATAACCTGAAACAGTGTATATAAATAAATAATTTTATAAAAAAATAAAATATTATTAACTTTAAATATATATATATATATATATATATATATATATATATATATATATAATATTATATTTAAATACAATAAATAGTTTTATTATGTTTAATTCAGTTTTAATTTTCAATCTAGATTTTGAATAAAACTATTGGATTTAAACCTGGTAAACAAAGGAAGGTCTGGTGCCAAGAGGTGAACCATGAGAAATGGAATGAGTTGAAGGAAAAAAAAAAGTTAATAACAAGTAAGTTATTTTTTAATTATAATATAATGATTGTTTTGTAGTCGATTATAACTCTTAGTACCTCTGGATAGTAATGAAATTAATTTTAAACCCACAAGAAGGCATTTTAAAAGTACTGTTGGAAGAATAAACAAGATCTAAAAAATAATAAAAAATTAAACTAGATGTAAATAATTTATTATTCTTATTGGTATTAATTAATTTACTATGTCTAATATATTTGAATTAATATAATTTGAGTCACAAATGTAAAAAATAGTTAGAGGCCTTGTGTTTGTAAACTGTCATTTCACCATCACTGACAACTCTTACGTGTCTTTAAAATATCCACCCTCTTCCTTTCTCTCTCCTTCCAGTCTTGTGAAACAAGAAAAAACGCTCTTTGGAGGGAGCTGCATCGGTCCATGAGCCAATCCAATCTCCACCCTCCATCATCCCAATCTAACGCCTCTCATCACTCGTCAAAACTCTCTCTCTTTCCTTTTTTTCCTCTCTCCCTTCCCTTACAGCGGTTTTAATCATAAACCCTAGCCGAAACAGTGAACCTCACTCTCTCTCTCTCTGTTCTTCTCTGCGACGCCCTCTATTCTCTTCTTCTGTTCTCTTTTCATGTACGCAGATCTCGCTCTCAAAGATCCACCTCTAAAATTTCTCGATTTTTTCATTTTTTTCTCGTAACCTTTCAAAATCATCTTTTCTTGGTTTGTCCTTTTTTTTTTTTATGATTAATTTATAATCGGACACGATCGTTGTTCGATTTTGTATAGCTATGGTGTTTTTCTTTCCTTAGTACTGGAAATATCATGTGAGTCTGTCATCTTGAAGGCAAAAAAGAAAACCGGTTCGGTTCGGGTTTTCAAAAACCGAGGTTTACCGTACGGAAATGCCGGCGGCTGGGATGCGCCGCACCACGAGAGTGTTCGGCATGAAAGGAGCCGACTCGGCCCGAGTTTTGCGCTCCGGGCGACGGCTGTGGCCGGATTCGGGTGAGGTGAAGACGAAACGATCCAACAACGATGGTGACGATTGGGCGGTGGCGCCGTCTAAGGCGGCGAAACTTGACACTGTCGTGACGCCACGTGGCACTGTGAAGGGGAGGCGCGAAGAAGCAGTGGTTGATGCACCTGACAAGACTGTTGATAGAAGATTTGGCATTGTGTATGTGAGGAGGCGGAAGGGGTTAAAGAAGGAAGGCTCTAGAGGGAACATGAAGGTTTCGCTTTGCGTGCTTTCGGTTGTTGTGAGTCGAACCGCCGGAAAGAGTGCTCTGTTTTTTAGACTGTTGGCTTCGGTTGTGAGGTATGCCAAGAGGGTTCGGATTTCGCTGAGGAAGCTTTCGGGCTTTTTTATGTCGGGGACTGTAAATGCTGTTTTTGCTTTGCAGGGGATGCAATTCGTGAAGGTAAAAAATCGGTTCTTTTTTATGTTTGTCTGGATTAAACCATCAATTTGGTCCATAAGACTTTTCTTAAACTATTGAAATAATTTATCCTTTACGGGGATTACTTGTATATTCTCATTAGTTTAAGGACTATTTAGAGGAGTGGGTAATGTTTCAGGGTCTAAATTGTTGGAAACTGATTTGGTGGATTTAATGGGGCAAGTGAAATTTCTTGTACTAATAAAAAAGTTGAATAAAAGCTCCTAGGTGATTTTGTGGAGTGTTTTCGAGTGGAAAGAAATGAATCCTCGTTTTCTTGATGGTTTCCGGTTCTTATTTTTCTCAACGGTCTAAAAGTGTTTCTGCTTCTGTTATCATCTTTCAGGGTCCTCCTGCTGTAAACTCTGGAATATGCCAGTTCTATGGGGTCACAAAGTTCGTACCATTGTTTTCTGTGGACTTTTCTGCTGTTCCTTCTTGTTTCGAATATCTGCATTCTGCGATGTTCTTTAAATCTATGCTTAGGTCGCTTTTTCTTGTATGTAATCCAATAAATGTGCATAGTGATGTTGAGGATATTGAATCAGACGATGATTTATTAGAATACCAGAATGAAAAGCAGATTTCTAATGATACCTTCAAAAGGGAACCGTCCGAGACTGGAACTATTACATCTGATGTTGTTGAAAACAATGATGTTTTATCCTTACATTATTCTGTCAAATCCACCACCAGAGCAGCTGGTCGAAATGGACAATATAGGAACATGCTGAACTCTAGAGGCATTCAGAAGAGGAGAAGTTCACTAAGGAAAAGGAAAGCGCGTAACCCTTCAATGGGGAGTTTACGGAGAAATGGAGCAGTTGCTTCTGAGCTAACAGGTGGTAGGAGAAGTAATAGCCAGTTTTTTGTTGTGACCTCTAGCAAGAAACTTAGGAGTTTGGCGAATGGTAGCACCACTGGTAGCGTCAAACAAGCTAGTTCTGCCATAGTCGATTCAAAAGAAAGACTGGGTTTATCTTCATGTTCTGCGAACGTACTGGTATCAGAGATACACCAATGCTACAGGGTAGAGGGAGCAATTGTTACTTTAGAGATGTCTCCTTCAAGAGAATGGCTTCTCACTGTAAAGAAAGATGGATTAACAAGACGCACATTCAAAGCAGAAAAAGTGATGCGGCCCTGCTCATCCAATCGATTCACTCATGCAATCATGTATTCTTTGGACAATGGGTGGAAACTGGAGTTTACCAATCGTCAAGACTGGAATGTCTTTAAAGACCTTTATAAGAAGTGTTCTGATCGTAATATCCCTTCTACTGCTGCCAAATTTATACCAGTTCCAGGTGTGCGTGAGGTCTCTTCTTATGCAGAAAGTAACAGCTTCCCCTTTCGCAGACCAGATTCATACATATCTGTCTTTGGTGATGAGTTAACTAGAGCAATGGCTAGGACAACTGCAAATTATGACATGGATTGTGAAGACGAGGAGTGGCTGAAAAATTTCAACACCCAGTGTCAAAATCCTTTGTCAGATGATAATTTTGAGTTAATTGTTGATACTTTGGAGAAGGTTTATTATTGCAATCCAGATGATCCGTTTGATGAAAAATCTGCAACTAGTTGTTGTCTGGAGCTTGGTAGCAAGGAAGTGGTAGAAGCTGTATATAACTATTGGATGAGAAAACGGAAGCAAAAACGATCTTTGCTGATTAGGGTTTTCCAGGTAAAATTTCAATCATGATTTGGATATTGCATTTTGTCTGGGAGGGTATGCTAATTGTAGATTGTCAGTTATATGGTGTATGATAAATACTGTCTATACCTGCTTCCTTGCTACTAAAAAACTATGCCATCTAGTCCCGAATTCTCCTGTACTTCTCAGAACATTACACGAACTTAGTTAATCAGAAAATGCAGTGGATTTTATAACCAGTGGAAGCCAGGGATTTCCCTAATTGTTTGGGATATTTTGTCTTTGTGTGGTGAATTTTTGATACCTATGTTGCCTTGATCATCTCATCTTATAGCTTTTAATGTGTTCTTCCTTCTTTTCCTAATATTTGTTTGGTAGTTTGTCTGGGGTATGTCTTTGATAGTGGCATTGTTTTAAATTTCAGTAGATCAACCCCATTTTATAGTTGACTTAGTTAATTTAATTGTGTCAGGGTCATCAATCAAAGAGAGCTCCACTTATCCCTAAGCCCTTGCTACGAAAAAGGAGGTCGTTTAAGAGACAACCCAGTCAGTTGGGTAGAAGCAATCAACCAAGTGTTTTGAAAGGTAATTTTATGGTCTATTTCTTCAACAAAATGCAACGTGGGTTTTTTTCTATTGAAGGTTGTATTTTAGTAGATTTACCTCTCCCAAGAGTATTGAATTTTCCAGTAGTGGATTTTCCATGACCCTTTCTGGTCTCTGTAGTAGACTCTTGCTGTTCATCTTATGCAACAGAAACACTAGTGTTTGAACTGTTTGTCCAATGATTTTGTCTGGGGGCTGATTATTGAATTAAAATGCTTCAGAACATTTCCCTTGCTCGTTACATTGATTTCATAAAGCTTCTTGGTATATCTTGACCATTTGCGGTCATGTTTTTACAAGAATACAACTACTGTGGATGTCTAGGAGAACTGAGCTCTGTATCTCTGTTTTTAGTCATCAACCCATAATCTCTTCCGTTGAGTGTACTATGGATCTGTTAGTTCTGTTAGTTTTGGTTGGGATGTTTGTTGGTGATGGTAGAATGACGAGTTCTGCATTCATCTTTTGTTAAAGTCGTGTTGGACTTTAGTTGAAGTGATGTTGGATTTTATTTGACAGGGTTTTCAAATCGCAGGTGATAGGGATGAATGTTGTAATTGTTTGTCTGATGTTGTATTCGTTTTCAGCATTTGCAGCTGAACAAGATGCGATGGAAGAGAATGCAATGCTGAGGATTGAAGAAGCGAAAGCGAATGCAAACATGTCTATGGAATTAGCCATACATAAACGCAGAAGGGCGCAATCTCTTGCTCAGAATGCAGATTTGGCCACTTACAAGGCCACAATGTTAATTAGAATAGCCGAAGCAGCTCTTGGCGCAGAATCAGTAGATGACGCAGCAGCATATTTTCTTGATTGACGGTTAGATCAACTCCAATGCTAATTATCATCACACCACAAATTTTATTACAGGATGGATGGGTCATAGTAATCTGCTGCTGTTTTATTGTAAACACTGTACAGATTTTTGCTTGTATGTATAACTTGGATTTAAATGAAGACCTCACACCAATCTTTTGTATGAGTAGGAGGTTGGTTGGTCTCCATGGAAGGAAGATAGAACCCAAAGAATGAAAATGAAAAATGAAATACAGGATTTCCAAGCCTCATCACATGATGAATTATTAATTAGAATTATTCCTGTGGAAGGCCCAACCTTGAGGCCCACACCAGCTCAAAAGGTAAACCCTGGGGTGCCTCATTCATAGCCTTTCTCTTCCTACCTGCTAATGGACAAATGGGTTTGCTTCCTGCATCTCCATAAAAATCTTTCACATCTTTCATTCATTCTGGATCGAAAATCTTGAAGAATTTTATTAGGTGTGGGGGCAAGAAGAAATAGTCATGGACAATTATCCTTATCTCCTCTTGCTGCTGAATTTAAGCTATGGAAAATCTGGACGTTGAAGGAAAAATTGTGATTTAAATTAGTTATTATCACATACTAAAAATAAGAACTTTATCAAAAATTAAATACATAATTAGATAAATAAGAATATTAAAGAATGTTGAATTAAATTAATAATTTCATCAAAATAATAAATGAAAATATTTTACGAGGCAAAAGTATTGTGGGCAAAAGTATATATGCTATACAGGAATTGGCCTATTTTAGGTTTTCTAAAAATTAATAGAAAGATTTTGTTAGGGATGATTAAAAGATATTTTTCAAACAGAATTATTTAGTTAAGTAAATGCAAATAATATTACTAAAGGAAGATTACTTACTGAAAAAAAGGAATAATATTAACAGTTTACCACTTTTCAATAATATTTATGCAGAAAACTATTTAAATATATATATATATATATATATATATATAAATTATTTATATATATATATAATTTAATTGACAGTTAAAAATAATAGGTATGATTGGTTGGTCAAACTACTTTTTTATTCAAATATGAAAATTAAAATATTATTATTATAATTGTGTAATGCAGCATAAAAAATATATAATTTTTTAAGAATAATACTAAAATTGAAAATACTGAGTTTAAAAAAAAACACGTGTGTGCATATATATATATATATATATATATAATTAAAATAATATGTTTTTTTTAATATATATATATATATATATATATATAAAAGCACACGTGATGTTTTTTTTAAGAAAAAGGAGTTATGTGGTTATCTTTTTAATAAAAAATATTGAATTACTTCTTTATTAAATAATAAAAAAAAATTATGACAACCGTTTTGTTGAAAATAGAAAAAATTAATACGACTAATATTCTTTCTTACTTCTTCTCTCAAGCAAATAAAGCAAAATGACTCTAATTCTTATTTCAAGCAAATAAAACAAAATGAATAGAAAAAAAGAGACTGTTGGGATGATTTTTAAAGAAACACCGGACTCTTTTTATAACATCAAACGTAAATCCCAAAGTAAGTTTTCACATCACATTTGGAAATTTTGATAAATTGATCACTAGAATAAAATTGTCATATTAAATGATAACAAAAGTAGTTACTAAAATATGTATATAAACTGTTATTAGATGTAGAAAATATATGTTTTTAGTCTCTTATCCGAAATTTTGATAACAAAAGTAGTTACTAAAATATGTATATAAACTGTTATAGTCATATTAATTCAATTATATAAACTTTTTTTGACGTATCAAATACATTTCTCCACTAAATATTGAATTGAAAATGTGTGAAAAAACACTGTAAACAACTAGAATACCAATATGAAAAGCGTTTGACACCTCAAACAAAGTTAAAAGTTAATGTAATTTGGTTAAAAGGATATACTCATTTATTTTGAAATTAAGAACCAAAATGTATCGAAGTTTTATATAAAGACGAATTTCAATTTCAGGTCAAAGTTAAGGGACTAAAAACATAATTAATTCTTTATACAATTGTTTTAGCTTGTATTTTCTTTTTTTTGCAGGAAGCTTTTATTCTAAAATATTATTGTTTTTTAGACTATGGCCTGGCATTTTAAAATAAAATCAAAATATTACTTGAGATATACTTTATTTTTAATTGAATTAAAAATCGTTAACATTTATCATTTTTTTTTCTCATTGGTAGTCATTGTCACGTGATATTTTTTTTACTATATTACTGTATTTTAATAGGTTAAAATTTAACTTTTGTGCACGGGAAATTTAAATGTAGAGTTAGAAGTTTGACATTAAAGAGGTTAAAATTTAAATATGAAATTAGAAGTTTCTTATTTAATAGAGACGAGTAGGATTAAGGTGAAAAAATATCTACAAACTTAATGTACTAAAGTTTTAGGTTTGGTGGTGTCAAAATTTCTTGAGTTATAGTTCAAAATTTATTCGATCTACAATATCCATATTTTGTAATTATCATTTTTCGTATGTCTACTCAAAGAATTCAAAAATATTAATTATCATTTTCAAAAGTATATATTAATTTTAATTTTGCATTTTTACTTAAGTATGAATAAATGTATTATTTTTTGTATTTATTGTGTAATTTATAATTTGAATGAAATAATGACAGGAAAACCATATAGATTATGTATTTTCATAAAAAAAGGAAATAAAAAATGTATCACTATATTATGAAATTGTGGTTGTATGATTATTTTAAGTATATCTTTATTTATTTTTTTGGACTACATATATACATTAATCTTCAATCATTTAAAAAGTACGAAGTCAGTTTGACAATTGTTTTTTTACTACATTTTTTTTTTACATTTACTTTAAATTTATTTACACAAAATAGGCTAAACATATGGGTAAGATTTGAACGAATTGATTAGTGTTAGATTGGATTGGATTAGATTTATGTAATTTTTTTTATGTTAAATCTAATATAACCAAACCTACTCTTAAATGGACTGAATTGAGTTGCGCCAATTGGGTTAAAATGTGGAAAAACTTTATTTTCCATTAAAAGTTTTAATTTTCAAAAGTTAATTTAAGTAAAAATAATACAATCTTTACTCAAATAAATTCAACACTTCAAAAAGTAAACCAACAAGTCAATTCATAATAAATTTATCCAAATTAATTTAAGAGATGAAAGAAAAAAAAAATACGAATAGTTATGTCTCCTATCATCTATATTAAACTGACCAACAAATTTATATAAAAATAGGTTAGTTTGGATTGAGTTACATTTGACGTGATCACAAATAAAATTTAATTCAATTTAATTAAGTTAATTTGGATCAATTTAAATACTAAAACCAATCAACAAAAAGTGCTACTTGAGCTGTGACATATATGATTAAATAGCTTTTTTCTTATGAAAATTAATTGGTAGACATTTGTTAAAATATGAATAATATATAAATCTTCTGTCTTGCTCTTTGTTATGGTGTTTCTGTTCATCAATCAACCAGTTGATACATATTAAAAGTGCTCTGATGCTAAAGTCAGTTCATAATTGATAGTTTAAAGTAATAAATATTGTGAATATTGTAATTAATGTCAGATAAAAGTTTCAACAATCATACCTTTGATCTGTATTTATAGTCTAATCTTCCTCATTATTGGTATGTTTATGTTAATTAAATGACTAACTGACTTTTAGGTGTATTGTTTGGTCGATCATGATCGATCAACTCAATTACATAATTGTATAAAGGAGGAGGATGATATCATGTGGGCAATCCAATTGTCAATTGGAAGGCTCATTCGACAGAGTTGTGCGACCCAAATTGTAATTCTCAGTCGAGCTGATGGTGACTGAAAAATTGAGTAAGGTGCTGACACACACGATTTTCTAGAATCAGTTGATGGCGTGCTCAAAAAATCTTCGAAGCAGTCTTCTCAACCGATTCTTGTTGACTTGACCGCTCAACCACTGTTGATTTGACTGATCGGTCCATACAATACATAAATTATCATTTTGTATTCAAGTGATGTTTTATGAAAAACATACAAAATATATAAACGCTTATTTATAATCACCAAATAACCCGAAATAAATACTTATTTCATAACTCAATGTATTATTCGATTAACTCGTATTATTCAATAAGTGAAATGTATATGTCTTATTTGTGAGATTGAATTATGAATATTTATCTTATTTTTGGTAGTTAAATTTTTTTTTTTATGATTATTGGGAAGCTGTTGTGAATAACAAATAGATATAATTCATAATTCAATCATACAAACAAATTGTATATATCAATATAATTGTTATATATATATATATATATATATATATATATTTAATGTTGTTTTATATTACAATATACTTATACTTACAAAAATAAAATAGTAAATTTATATTATAATTTTAATATGTAATTTATTTAAGAAAATTTGAAATAACTTTTATCTATAAACATTTTAAAACTAGCAAACTCACCCACCAAAGAAATTATTAAGATTATAATATTGAAATTGAATTGTTTAAGATATAGTTGACTTGCAATTGCCTAATACAAAGGTAATTTGATTTTATCACGAGTGGAATAAAAAGTGTAGCCATGATTGAGGATTCTGGTATTTGACAAGGTCCATGAGTTACCTCTTTGTCAACATTGTAAGAACAATAGTTTCATTCATATTTTCATGTGAACTTTATCAATTCCTTCTTTCATAGTGAAAATAAAATCCAAATAATTAAAGATAACAATAGGCAACATTAGGCATGCATGTATGGATTTAAGGAAGATTTTTCAAACTGAGCTAACCCGAATCACATGGATTGACTTATCACGGGTTGAATAAAAAATGAATGAGTCCAATCAACTCATTTTCTGGTGAATTAAAAATTTTACATCCAAACTCAATCTACCACATGTTTGTAGGTTAAGTGGGTTGATTCACTAATCTATATAAAAATAAATAAATATTTTTAATCATTTTCAAATATTCATATTTGTAGGATCGAAACAATTTTGTCCTTTCTAGGATATTGAAATTTGCAAGATCTCAAAGATATTAAGAAATAGAGATAAATATAATAAAATCATGGTTTCTTTTTTTTTTTTGGCCCAAAGATAAAAAAATATGTTTTTTAAAAAATAAGTAGGTTGTGGGTTAAGTAAGCCTAATCTGGATCAAACCCGCATAACCTGTTGGTTAAATGAGTAAGCGAAAAAGAAAAATTGAATTTCTCAACTCGACCAAACTCAAACCCGTAGTAAAGTCAAATTCATCCGTTTTTACACATTACTTTGCTCCAAATACAAATAAATAAGTATTTATTTTATTTTTCATGATTTTGTTTAAGATCTCAAATTTTTTTCTATTTTGGTCCCTAAATATATGTTATTATAGTAAGAATTATTCTCATACATCTAATAATGTTGAGGAGTTGAGGTTAAAAATAATTATATATATATATATATATATATATATATATATATATATTAACTTTTCAAAATGTAATAAAATTTAAAATTCTAAATTGCACATATTTTCATTTAGTTAAGTTAAGAAGTCAAATTCGAAACAAAAATTTAAATAATTAAATTTTAAGATTAAGAAAACTTAAGTTTTCGTTTAACTTGTGATTTTTTTATGACTTTAGGAAATAATATGACACTTAAACATGTACAAGTAGGGCACGGGAAATTTGTGGGAGAGAACATATTAACTATTTATTAGTAAAACTATTTATATTTATTAGTAAATCTATAATCCAATCCAGCCGATTAATCATCCCAGTCTGTTTTCTTTGTTTATTTTTTTGAAATTACAAGTTTTTTAAGTTATTTTATGTTAATAACAAAACTTTGTCAATTTATATATATATATATATATATATATATATATATAAACATAATTTAAGTTTTATATATTTTTTACTATAGTTTATTTATTAATATTATTTAATAGTTTTAATTGAATCGAGTTGAACTAAATATAAAGAACTTGTAACTGAATTGAAAAAAAGATTAACATGCTAAACTAAATTGAATTTTGTTTGATAAAAGTAAAATGAGGTATTCAATCAAAATAATTAGGAATAAAATGACCCATTTGTGATTTTGGTTGTGCAAGTCTTGATTAAGAAGTTTATTATCATTTATTATTGAAAATTAACTGTTTACATAAATCATCTTTAAGGGACAAAACGAAAGCAGACAAAATCATTATCATGATATTTAGCACCAACTTGCCACATGTTTCATTTTAATTAATTTTTAATTGAATAACAACCTGGGCCCGAACTGGCCCACATTCTGTTAGAAAAAAACCGGCACAAAAAAGATTGTATTTGAATCAGACATTGTCTGATCGACTTATAGCTGGCATTACTTTTTTTTTTATTGTTAAATATTGTTGATGCTTAAATATTACATGATTTATTTATTATTTTATTAATGTTATAATTTATAAATTTAAATTCAAATTTTATTATGAAATTTATTTAATAATTTTTATGTAATATTTTAGATTAGTTAATTACACTATTAATTAGAGTATTATAAATTTGGTATTAGACATGCTAAAAAATATTCACATTATCTCATTAAAGAGTCAATGCTCATTAATTAAATTATTCAACATGAATAAAATGTCTATTAAAAATAACATATATCTACCACATGCAACCTATAAAAAAAAATCGACTGAGAAAATATCAAAAAAGAATTTACTTTTATCAAAAAATTGATGGGTTGGTTGATGAATCTATTTGGAATTTTATTTTATAATTTATTTTTTTAATATTATTACTAAAAAAGTACATATTTTCGTTAATTTACTTTTGAAAATTTATGAATAAAAATTTGTAATATTTTTTGTAAAATATTTTGTTTAAAATATTTTTTGTAAAAAAATTTATAAAAAATACTTGCAAATTTAATAATTTTGTAAAAAAAAAATATTAATCAAAAAATTATTTATCAATTAAAACTTTTAAAAAAATTAAAAAGATATTTTCTTATAAATATTTTAATAAATTTACTAAAAAATAAAAAAAAAATATTTTCTTATACAAAATTTAAATAAATTTATTAAAAAAAATAGCATAAAATATGAGAAATACGTTATGCATAAACATTGCAAGTTAATATTACCAAGTTTTATCCAACAAATATAATTTCTATGTACATAAAAATTATGTTGAAATAAATAATCTCATAGAAATATTTAACATTGAATGAAATGAAAATTGTTAAATATTCAGCCCTTACTTGTGGGTCAAGTCACACCACCTTACCTTACGCCATAAAACATTGAGTTATTAGGATATGTAATCAATGTATTCTATCATTGTAGAAAATACTCTGAAAAAGTAATACATTTGGTTTTAAATGTAATTGTGGAGATAAGACACTGCCATACAGGAAGCAACACTAAAGTTTTTAATATTTTTTTAAAATTATATATATATATATATATTAAAAAAATCATTAAATAATAATTAAATTTAAAGATAAAAAGTAATTCATGATTATATGCGCTACTAAAAGAATTCATATTTCTATCAATTTTGTTTTGAAATTTTTTCATAAAAAATACTTACAAATTTTGTTGTGAAAAAAAAAATTGCAAGAAATTGTTACGAATTTTCTTACAAAATATTTTGGATAAAACACTTTTCACAAAAAAGAATTGTAGGATATATTTACAAAATTTATAATTTTGTAGAAAATGATTATCTACGAAGAAATTACCTGTCAATTAATTTTTTTTTAAAAAATAGTAGAAAAAAATCTTTTTTTATAAATTATTTTAAAAATTTATAAGAAAAATATGATGTAATATAAATTTTTTTAATAATGATTACATAAATTAGATATTATTTATAAATTAAAAATTATTAGTATCTAAATCAGTTTTTATTATTTATAGATGGGTGTTTCTATCACTTTGTCAAACAAAAATAAAAAACTTTGTCAAAGTTCTACTTACAAAACCATTGCAAATCAAGCATCTTCGTTCAACACTGAATATTTAAGTTAAAATAGTGATACGTCACTTAAGAATTGATGATAAAGATGATTTATAATTAAGAATGAGTTATTATTGAAGACAAACTATGAAGATAGTTCAAAATTATCATCCATAAGTTATATATATTATAATTAATGTACTTAACAAGTATCACTTTTCTGCTTCACTTTCATTAGTTTTATATTTTTAACTTAATCATTCATTTAGAACAAATTTATATATAGATATTAAACTAACTGAAGTGATTGATTTATTTTCATAAGTAGAAAGAAGAATATAGGTATTGATTAAAACGCTAACTTTAAAGTTTAAAATCACGTAATGCATGGGTTTCTCTATATATTATTTTAAATTTGTTATTTTTAATATACCTACCAACTTATTATATAAGAACATGTTTAACAAGTTTAAAATAGAAGATTTGAAAGAGCTGAATTTTAATTATTTTTTTAAAAAAAATAAAGAATGGAAAGTATATAAATGTAATATTTATTCATTGTAGAGCATCATTTAGTTTAACTTATGTGTTATCTGTTCAATTACTATAACATAGTTTTTAACACAAGTGTAAATAATACTACCAAGAACATAAATATCGTGAAATGTATGGATGATCTCTTTGGGTATTTATATTTTTTGTATATTTTGAAAAATATTTCTTATTATTTTGAATATAATATATTTAGAGAATCATGTAAATATCAAGGAAAATTAAATTACATTTTTGTAATTCTTGTACTTTTTTCTTCGAATATTAATACATATATTAATTTGACAATTTAGCTTAAATAAAACACACACATTACTCTCTTTTTTTTTTTTGACAATTCTTAAATTATATCTTCTCCTGTTTTATTTATATATTTTTAAATCTCCTTTTACTTAAAAGAATAACAAAATCTTCTATATTTTATCTCATTTGAATGTAAAATAGTTATTTGGAATATATTTTTTCTCTTTTTATGATTTTGAACATTATTGAAAGTAATAAATATTGAATTTTTATTATTAAATTTTAAAATTTTATCTTTTTGTGATATCAGAATGATTTACTTGTCTCGAAATGACCTGGTCCAATAGGAAAATTCCAAATTATTGGGCCTTTCAATACAATTAAATAGAAAGCCCCAAAGGCGCCATATTTAAGGAGCCCAAACGATGTGATTGCAAAAATCCTCCTCTATCTTTTGCGGGTTGGGATGTCAAAAAAATTGTACCCGCGGGTATCTACGGATAGTGCAAAAAGAGCTTATTATGACAGGTAAAAAGGACTTATTATGACAGGTATGTTGGCATCATAGTTGCAGGAGTTATAAAAAATGCACTTTTTCTATGACATCGTAAAAATTTGTCATAGTAAGTCTAACTTACTATGATAGGTATTTCTACACCTAACATAATAAGTGGGTATTTTTTTAATTTTTTCAATTTTCCTCCATTCATAGGTATTTCTACACCTAACATAACATACTGATTCTCTTCAACTTCTTCTCCAAATCATCAAAATCAAACCACCTCAGTAAAGCCAAAAAGTCTCTAAGGTTATTTGCCCCTCCCAAAGCCACCAACAATCTTCACTGTAATACCTCTTCCCAGACACCATCCTCATTATACTGTTAAAAGTCATTACCGAAAAGCTTCAATAAATTATACAAACAATAATAAAAAATTTAAAAAATTATGGAGTATAATCAAAATTTTGCTATGTAGTCTTCAATAATTTCTACCTAATTTAATTTTATCGCCAAATTTACCTGGATTTGAGTTCCACTTTGGCAAAGGCGTTGCACGAGTTGTGAGCGAGCTTTCGCACGAGCCTCATGCTCTCGTCCGTTCAGATTTCCGAGAAGCAGTTCAAACAGTGCATTGAGAGAACCTCGAGCGACACAATGCGATGGAGGTTGCGCCAGTGGTCACCATAGGGCGACACCGTGACGGTGGTGTTGTTGTAGTCGATGTACTTGCCGGCGAGGAAGCGAGGCCAGTTCGCCAGACGATGTCGTTTTTTGGTGAAGCATTCCTGCACTGCCTCAAGCGACGAAACAGAGCGGCGAACAGAGTGGCCAACGAAGCGGTGACGACAACACGAAATAAGAAGGTAACGTGACTGTTTGAGAAAGAAAGTATACTTCTGGAGAAATAATGGAGACGAGAAAGAGAAAGAGAAAAGAGGGAAGGAAAAAATTAGGGATTTAAAGATATTATGACAGGTTTCTCTAAATCTGTCATAATATATTTTTAACATAATTTCAATTTTGCCACCACGCCTATATACTATGATAGGTCCTCTGCACCTGTCATAATAAATTTTCCCTTCTCACTTACTATGATAGATCCCTTTTTATCAGTCATAGTAATTGTTACTTTTATTACAAAAATGCCATAGGTAAACTTATTATGATATGTGACTTATACTTGTCATAATAAGTTGTCATAGATTCTTCTTTTTCCACTAATATAAAACCCACAATGGGTAAAAAATGAATATTGTAAATGGATACCCGCGGGTAATGGGTACGAGTATTTTTAATATTCGTATGTTAACGGGACGGATAGAGGTATCAGTATCTGTATCCGTGGATACTCGTACCCGCTATACTCTACTTTAAATATAAAAAAAATATGATTAAAATATTAACATATTGATTTTGAATGAGTTAATTTTTTACCAATTAGTTTTAAAAAAATCAATTATTTGTAAACTGTCATTCAACACTATTTAAATAAATTATTTGAACTTTGTTTAAAATTTATGAATATTATATATTGTATTTTATTTGAATTTACGATTAAAATATGTTGTTAAATATTTTTTTTGTAAATACCTGCAGATATCCGTGGATATACGTGGACATTAAAAAATTATGTGAGTACCCACATAACGGATATGGGTACAGATACAGGGAAGCTACTACCCATACCCTACCCGCCCAGTTGACATTCCTAATTGTGGGTCGAGGACTCCTCCCCTTTCTTCAAACTTTGATTCATATTTTTCATAGAAAAATCTCTCATCAACAATAGAATAAGATCCATTTTGAATCCTATTTAAGGGATTCCTTGGTTCTAACCAAAGAAGCAATGCCACTCAATAATCTTTTTCTGTATGTAAGGATCCCACTAGAACACCTTCTACTTCTAATAGGTCATGAACTAGATCTGAATTCTTCTCAACGAGTCCATAAATAAAAATATTATCTGAAAAGGTTATATTGTTTTTATGTAGTGTAGTTTATCCACAAAAATACACTAAAATATGGTAGTGATATATATATATATATATATATATATGATTATATATATATATATATATGAGATAGATTAGCTTGTATAATATAATTGAGCATTTATTCCTAAATATAAGAATATTTATTTATCATTATTTATTACATGAGAGTAATGTTGGGGTCCTTTTCCTTCAAATCTTAGTTTTAATTCTTTTGAAATTTTTAGAGCACACCAATAATATAATTGAAGTGAACTTTACCTAATTAGTGGAGTGATAATTGAAAGCATGCAACTTAACTTTATTGAAATCATTGACAATGTAAAAAAGAAAACAACTGTTACAAACCAAACTTTTTGCCTTTTATATTAGCATGTGTTTCGGTATCATAGTTAATAGCTTTCTTAAACAAAAATATTTCTAATATTTTTTTTTCGTTATATCTTTGTTTATCCTACATGCATTCTAAAATGATTAAAGTCCTAATCATTTAAAAAATTCTAAAATAAGTGTTGATCTTACAAAGTATTAATTAAATATATATATATATATATATATATATTATTTATTTATTTATTAATTATGCATTTATTATAATAGTAAAATCTCAACTAATTTTAATTCTGGATATCTTCATACACATCCATTCAAGGAACCATAAGAGTGAATATCATCCCAAAGACAAGACACAAATGAAAAAAAATATTGGTAACATATCATTATCTCAGCTTTCGTAAGAACATTTTTTTATTCAAATTATAAAATTACATTTTTTAACATAATATTTGAAAAATTATTATATTTATTTTTATTATCATCATGTACAACTTTCGAGTCTTATGTTATTAATGGTACTAAAACGAAATTTTAGTTGCAGACTGTTATCATCTCAACTCAACCTATAAATAATACATTATTTAATATTTTTCTTTGCTTCTTTATAAATTCTAAAAAGAAGAATGAGTTGTTAATATTTCTCTTAATTTTTTTTCCTCCAAAAGTATATAACTATAAAATAGTTGGAGAAAGTTTGATATCCATTGATTTTTCCCTTTTTACAAAGATATAAGAATTTTGAAGTTTCAAAATTGTGTTTTTGTAGAAAGTGCTTTTTCCTTATAAAAATTAAAGCGTTGGCGGCAATTGCAGAGTATGTTTGCGGCACGTCATTGCCTTGGTGTTCGGGGTAACCAACTCAAAACTCCAAAAGTCTTCTTACACTGTGAATCACGTTCTGAAATCTCTTTTCCAAACGCAATCACGTCAAAAAAATATTTTAGCCCTTAGATGCTGCAATGCGTTTTGCTACCTTATTTAATCACTTAATTATGACCACCTATTATCATTTTCTTCTTTTAAAATATAATTACCTAAAAAAAAGTTCTAACAGTTGTCAGTGCACAAATTGAGAATATTAATGAGGACAAAAAAAAAACTTATGCCTTTCAGAAAAAATATACAAACTTCTAATTTGGTTTAAGCATAGAATTAAAAATGTATCAAACGATTTAAATAACTTTAATACTAACATAAAATACATTCGTCAAAAGTTAACATAACTGAATTAAAAGAATTATATTCATTTATTTTTAAAATTTATGGATCAAAATGTATCAAAATTTTGGACATGGATAAATTCTAATTTTGGGTCAAAGTTCACGTACTAAAAACATACTTAATCCTAAAATAAATTTAATAATAAAGAGAAGAATAGAGCATGAAAGACTAATTTTATGTGTATACTTAGCAAGGAAAAAAAATCCATGTTTATAAATACATAAGACAATCCAAAGAGTACAACTCAAGGGTTATATACTTAATGTAAATCATGTAAATATCATCAATAGTAACCAGACTGATGTCAACAACTAAATGAACAATGCATAAATATTAAAACATGAGCAACATTATAGTATTTAAAAATACCAAATTCTGAATCTATATAATTAAAAAGTAATAAATAATTATATATATATATATATATATATATATATATATATATAAATGAATAGGATTGTTGTTGGTAGGTTGTGGATCAACGACCTTCAATTAAGTTTGAACCTATTTAACAAAACCCATTTAATAAAAATAAATATTTTTTAACTAAATTCGACTCAAACCTATAATAAACCAAATTAACTTATAAATTGGATCTTATTTTGACATTTTTAGTTACACTTTTCATATAAGGGAATTTTAGAGAAAACATTAATAAAAATGTGAGTGAACAACTAATAAAATATAAATAAACAATTAAACTTAATATAATATTCACGCTGCAGTAAAAAACATGTTAATAATAAAAACAAACAAGTCTAAATTATGATTAATGATTAATGTATCTATCCATTGGTATATATTTTTTAAGAAAAATATACATAAAAAATAAAAATACATGAGTGAAAAAAAATAGTTATGTAGTTATTATTTTTAACAATATTCAATTTAATAAATATAATAAAAAAATATTTTGCAGCCCATTCGTGTGTTGCATAGAACAAAAGCTTCTATTGAACAAAGGTGACATTTTTTTTTTTTGTAAAAAGAAATGCTTCATTAAAATTAAGAGTCATTTTATTTTATTATACAAAAATGCTTGATGTATACGAATTTTTAATGGATCCAAAAACGAAACTATTATATGTCACTGTTATAGATAAAATAGTTTTAATTCATTAGTACAATAATTATTTGAAGAATTGTTACTTTTTATATATCCTTTTACAAGTCCAATTATTTTGAAAATTTGAAAAAAAGGAAGGAGTGATATTATATATATATATATATATATATATATATATATATATATATATATATATATAGCAACATGTACATAAAAATTTACCCAATATATGACACAAACTGTAAAAAAATATATAATTAAATGTATGGTTAAGTAACTGTTTTAAAAGTCTAAACATATTAAACTTTGAACAAACGCAGCTTTAGTTGGGAAAGTAAATTGGATTATGAATGTCAATAGAATATTCAACCAAAAATAGAAGTAAAACATATTTTTTTAGTATTTAGTAGAAAAACATTAATGCATGATATTCACCGATTTTCTTATAACAACTTTAATATATTAAGTTAATAAAATATTTAATATTCCAAATTTATTATACTCAAACTAATAAAAATTTAAATGAATATTTATATAATGAAATATTTATTAAATATAATAACATATTAATACATCAAATTAGTAAAATATTTAATGTAAGACTTGATACTTTTTCTTCTTCCTTCAAAGAAAAAAATAAGAAAGAGTGATATAGTTGAAGGATATAATCTGTATAAATATTTAAATGATGCTAAAACAATTAAATAATAACTAGCGTAAACACAATCACCGTCGCGTCTGTGTGTACGTATTTTTTAAATATGCATGATATATAAGTAGTTGATGATAGTGTAATGTTATTAAGTTAATAAATAATATAAAATTATATTTATTAAGAATAAAGTGAAATGTATGGAGAAAATAATTGTTGATAAATAGGAAAAAAAAGGAGATAAGTAAATAGTTTTATAAAAACTTGTAAAAGTAACCATTAATTTTTAAAAGTTTAACAAATAATTACATTGTAAAGGATAAAGTTGAAATTATGAAATGTGGACACAAAAGAGGGAATCATCTTTATATATAGTTATAGATAAAGAAACATGTCTTATTAATGAAGCATTATCAATCAAACTATGTAAGTTGTTAGTCCAACAATTTACACCTAACTTAAGCGTTATTTCTCTATTTTATTTTTTAACATTCTATTTGAAGTCTCACACCGACTAGAGATATGACTAATTTACAATATATAGTGATGCACAAATCTCACCTTACAAGCCGGTTTTGTAGGTTTGAGTTAGGCGCTTAAAACTCACTTCTAATATGGTATCAGAGTCAGGTTAGAGCCTATCATAGCGAACTTTCTTGAACATTCTGTTCAACTCGCTATTGGGCTGCTAACGGACCACTCACTAATTTCTAGTCCCACGCACAAGATGAATATACCTCGGCGTGAGGGGGTGTGTTGGAAGTCCCACATCGGCTAAAAATATGGCTAATTCACAATATATAAGTGAGGCGCAAACCTCAACTTACAAGCCGGTTTTGTGGGATTGAGTTAGATTTAAAACACACTTCTAACACATTCATTGGTTTGAAAATTTAGTTATCTATGTTTGGTTTGTTCAAATTAAATATCCATTATTCCATTACTAATGATGTGAAGTAATTTCAAATTGTTGATGAGTAATCATATATGGATAGTGTATGAGATTGATTATTTATAAGGTGAAAGATGTTGTGATATTTTTAATTAATGACTAAAGTGGTATTACCATGATGAGCCAAAAATGTATTACTAAGTTCTTGAATTATTATATTAACTAATTATTAAATATTAGTCTTTGAATTTAAGCTTATTATAGCTGTTCTAGAAGTAATTAATCGTTATACGTTTATTATTTTTAAATGAAGATTCTTTAGTCTACTTGATCGATATGACATTAATGAATAAATAACATTCAATAAATAAGTAACTTATCATTTATTGTATGTTTAATTAAATAATATGTTTAAATAATTAACTTATCATTCAATAAATAATTAATGTTATTTATTGTTTGTTTAATTAAATAATTAACTTATCATTTTAGTTTTTAATTATCAAATAACATTAGACACCTATAGAGTTTAAGTGATGTATATATATTTGGGTGTCTAATATAAACATACCTAAATAGGATAATGTAATAAAAACACTAAATATCATAATCTAATAACAAGATTTAATTAGTGAGTTTTATTGTAAATTTGGTACATTTAGTAAATTATACCTATTAAGTATTAAACCTACAATTAAAATTTTCAATTATTACAAACTTTCTTATAATACTTAATAAGAATATAACTACCAAAACTAAAACTATCTACATATATAATTTTGGTGATTTTAATATTAATTAATAAAATTTTATTTTATTTAATTTAACCTTTAATTATTAAAAATTAATTTTAAATAACAAATTATTAGCTATACATATTTAGTTTTAGTTTTATTTAATTCAGTATTAAAAGAACTTTTCAGAATATAAACATCAAATCTAATTTTATTAAAAATATTTGATATTAATATTTATAAATAAAAACTATTCATTTACTATTATGTTAGAAACATGTAACAAACTGATGAGATAATATATGTGAATGTAGTTCTAAATATTTTGGTATTTTAATTAGGAGAATGATAATTAGTGTCTTTATAACACTCATTAAGATATAATTAATGATTTTTTATTTCATCATTTTTATATTGAAAATTGAAATAATTAATTTTATAAATTAAAATAATATAAATTCTAAGCCATATATCTCTTATACTAAATAAATACTTTGGAATTTGTAAGATCTTTACTAAAAATATTGTGGAGATACAAATTTAAATCTATTATTTCACTTAAAAATTTAGATAATTAAATTTTTTTATATTGCTATCCTTGTGTGTTTATAATTAAAAATTTCAGATATTAAAATATTTTCTATTTCTTTAATATATAGGAGAGTTTTTTTAAAATTAATAGGAATGTTGCAAAATAGTATCGGGAAGTAATAAGAATAAGGAAACTCAATGAAATTTCAAATTCATATGTTAATTGTTTTTCTTGTTGTAAACATTTTAGATATTTAACATTATTTTTTGATTGTTTATCTATTAATTCATTTTTTTTATGTTTACTTATATTTTAATTTTTAACAACATTAAAATGTAGTCATTTTATTATTTTTTAACTTTTTATTAGTATGCATTAAATAAAATATTAAACACAATTGTCAAAACTTATAGATTTTTTTACTTGTAAATAAAGTAAAACTACAATAATAATTATTAGGCCAAAATTCATTTAATATTAACGAATAAAGTAAAACTGCAATAATAATTATTAGGTCAAAATTCATTTAATATTAATGATAAACTTTTATAAAATTCAATCTGTATTAATTATTCTTAACTCGTCATATCGGTTAATAAGATATTTTTAAATATAATAAAATATTTTATACCTACTTGTAAATATTTGGTGTATTTTTAAATTTATTAAAATTTAAATTAACTACAATTAATATTAACTAAAAATAAAATTGTATAAGTTATGAAAATCATTTAATATACACTTAAATATTTAAATCAAATACATCTTTACAAAGAATATTCACAAAAAAATGATAATTATAAATTAGATCAAATTAATCGATTTCATTAATTTGACCATTAAATATGAAAACTCTACCGTACGAAACACTTTAAACAACGGTTTAAAATAGTTATTAAAAAGATACTAGAATAGTTGTTATTTATTTAAGTCATTATTGTAAGTTTTATCATTCAATGATAACTTAGATCGTTACTAAAAATTTTGTTTTATTAACAAATTTGTCGCCGTGACAACAGTGACTTGTAATCCATTGTTAATTTAAGTTGTTACTTTTTTTCTCATTAATAAAATAAAGTATTTAGTTCAAACAAATATTAATAATTCTAAAAAGTAAGTCAAAGTAGTGATAAAATGAGTTCTAATAATTCGTAGGATAAATACCAAAATAGAGATTATTATTTGATTTAATCTTATTAACTAAATTAATTAATTTTGCTTTAAAATGTGTAAATTATCCTATCCCAAGTAAAAGTGAACTAATTTTTAAGAAAATACTTTTGTCACTAAATGAGTTATTTGAGTAATATTAACTTATTGACACGTAACTAATTTGTGCACAAAAATGATTAAGATCACTAAAATGGTAAAATCTTCCACGAGTCAAAATTGCATACATACTCCAAAATTTTCGAGTGTTTTGCACGAAAATATTTATTTTCAAATGTATCGTTGGATGTGTAGCCATCTAATTTAATTACACTTTTAATAAACTAATCATTAAAGTAATACGTGATAGACTAAAGTTATCTTGCTTTGGAACCATGCATACATTTCTTTAATTTGATGATAATTTGATACAAGAAAAAGGAATGCACATGCTGAAATCACTACAAACCACTCTATTTAATAGTCATTACTCTAAAAACTGTACTAAAACTGATTTTTAATTAATTGATGGGTAACCTCTCTCTTGCAAAGTAATTAAAATCGAGATTATAAATAGAATAAAAAAGGGTTCATATAGTGTAAATTAAATCATGGTGAGATCATACTACAAATCATAAATTTTACTTTTTATAATATATATAAATAATTATTCAATTTTATAAGGAATAAAAATTAATCCAATTTCTTCTTTTAAAATTTTAAATAATATGAAAATAATTAATATAATAAAATATGAAAATACAAAAAAAATTAAAATAAAATAAAAGAGAGAAAATAAATCAAAAGAAACAAGCTGTTATTGGTCTTCATAACTAACATTAATATAAATTTTTTTATAAATAATTAGAGTAAACACAGACATTATCGTGCATGTGTATATGCATTTTTTAAATATGCATGATATTATATAAGTAGATGATGATATTGTAATGTTATTAAGTTGATATAAAAAATAAATTTATATTTATTAGAAACAAAACAGGATGAATGGAAGAAAATGAGAAAATAACAATTTTTGAATAGGAATAAAAAGAAGGAAAGAAGATAAACCATTTTATAGAAACATGTAAGAGTAACTATTAAATTTTAAAAATTTAACAAATAATTATATTATAAAAGGTAAAATTTAAATTATGAAATATGGATAAAAAAAAGAAATTCTCTTTATATATAGTTATAGATAAAAATAATATTATAATTAATAAATACAAGAAGTAATAAATGTTAACATTATTATGCTTTGGGTCTATACAAAATTGTGGTTGCAAAATTGGAAAATTACTAAACATTACCATGCTTTGGGTCTATAGAAGATTGTGATTGCAAAATTAGGAAATTATAATTGCAAAATTACAAAATTATAATTGTATTAAATTTTAATTAAGAAGTGTTGTGGTGTATTGTAACTGGATTTTAATTGTATGAAATTTTTTATTGAGAAAAAAAATTTTAATTGTATTAATTAGTATTTAATTTAATTAGGTGAGAGATGATTGTGTGCTCTCAACACCTTTATCAATGTAAAATTTGAATTATTTATCAAAGAAACTGATAGTACAACAGAAATCTCGAAAAAAAAAAGACGACGATTTACACAATTTTATGATTTTGTTCAACAATTATACTAATCACAATGTATTATTACGATTATGCGTAAGGAAGATCTGACCTGTAAATAATATATAAATCGTATGATTTTATTATTTAAATTTCGATTTTGATTACCTTAATTACATAAATAAATATGTGCAATGAACTTTGAAGTTAGAAAAAATATCCGGTGAACTCATTTGATAATTATGTAAAGAATTTTACTTGTCACCCCGAAATTGTGTCCATGCTAAAACCAAAAACACTAAAAATCAAAATAAAGATTACATCCTATTGTTAATAAAATATTGAGTTCAGCAATTTTTGTCTCATAGAATCACTCTTAGTTAATGGATTACACTCCTCTCAGTATTCTTAGTCGGCTAAATAGAACCCTATAATTAATAACAAGTTTTGACATGGTGTGGTTTGGTAACAATTGCAAACTATCTAAACTATGTAGAACCCTACAAATTTATCACAACCTTTTTCTTTGTCCACATCACACTCTGTTCTCACCTTCAATACTTTCACCTACATAAACACTTCTCCCATAGCAAGATTTTTCAGTGATGCCAAACACTAATGTTTCTCTCAGACTAATTTCATCAGAGTGATTCCATGATTTGGAAGCCAAAATGGTCACAAAACCTTCCACTTTCCTTGTATCACCATGTTGGAACATGTGAGTGAGAGTGGTCCATCATTGTTTCTATCAAAGTTCACTTGATTCACTTAGTGTTTGAAGAAAGGTCACAGAGAGAGACACTAACTTAAACCAGTAGCACTGACAAAAGGGAGTCAAATTTTTATTGATATGGCAACAGCAGAAGGAAGGATCTGTTCATCATCAGCAAGCAGAGATTTGGCCTCAGCAAGGTTTGATGAGGAAGTGAGTGGAGAGAGTGATGTGTTTCACAGAGGTGGAAGGGAAATAGAAGAAGAGGAGGAGCTGAAGTGGGAAGCTTTGAAAAGGCTTCCAACATATGACAGAATGAGGAGAGTGCTTTTGAAGCAAGTTTTGGATAATGGAGGAGTGAACTATGAAGAGGTTGACATCACCAAGCTTGGATTGCAGGAAAAGAAGCATCTCCTTGAGAACATAGTAGGAACTGCTGAAGAGAACAATGAGAGTTTCCTCCATAGGATGAGGGAGAGAATTGATAGGTACCCTTTTAAATGTTTTGATCCTATATACTCCATCTGTGTTCTGTTCAAACCACACTAAAACACTTTCCTTTGTTTGTTTAATCTTAATTGCTTTTGTTGTTACAGGGTAAGCATTGAGATTCCCAAGATTGAAGTAAGGTATGAGCACTTATCAGTTGAAGGGGATGCATATGTTGGAACAAGAGCACTACCAACACTCTTCAATTCTACCCTCAATGCAATAGAGGTATACATGTTCTTAGTTTTTCTAATCAGACTTAGTATTTTGATTTTCAATAGAGAAAGTGTTTGGTGATTTCTTAACCTTTTATCAGTTTTCTGTTCTGGTTTTTGCAAACATGTAGATGAATATGCTTGCATAACATGAATATGTTTTCTTTACCAGGTATTGGTGAATTATCTTGTAAGCCTTGTGTTTGGAGTTTTGGGATTTCTTCACCTTTTGCCTAAGAACACAAAGGGTGTGAAGATTCTCCAAGAAAAAGTTGTCAAGATTCTCAAAGATATTAGTGGAATTGTGAAACCATCAAGGTACCTAATTAGTGTATAATTTCAATCTTCATATCATGATAGGGTTTGATTCTGTCCATTTTATTTCTGGAAGATGTATGACTTTATACTTAAAAAATAAGATTTAAAATTTTATTATTCATTTTTATGTTTCTCAGATTTTATTGGGTTCTAATATACTAAAGAACCCGTTACATTTAATTTATTTATATATTTTAAAATAAATTATATTAAGTTATTAATTACATTTAATTCTGTACAAGTTAATAGATAGAAATTAAAACTATGAATCAAATTATGTTTTTAGTTAATTTATAATTTTAAGTTTTTTATTTAATTTTTATTATAATTTAAATAATTTATCTACCACACTAATTAATTTTTATTTTTAAAAAAGATTAAATATGATAGTTTAAAATAATAAATTTAATATATGTTTGTGTAAATGAATGAATTCAATGCATAAAGTCATCTTGCTGCTTTTGTATAAAAGTTTGGACAGTGCTAAAGTTGAAAAAATGGACCACCGAGATCAATTCGAGAAGTGAAGTGATTTTTTTTTTCTGTTGGATACAGTGTGTCAAACAAATTAATTATTTCACTCAACTTAAAAGAATTAAAATATATGTAATTTTTAACATTTATGTCACGTAAATAAAATTAAATCTCAATTTTTATACATACTAATTTAATATATAAATTACAAAATTTGCCTATGTTTAACTGAAATACTATTATTTTTATTAAAATTATATTTATTAATTTTAAAAACGATTTAGTGCGTAAATTTATGATTCCATCTACCTAAACTTATAGGGACTACATAAGACCAGATCTGATCAAAATTTATCTGTTTCAATTTACGTTATTAGTTTTCTAATTTAATTCATGTTATTGTACATATATGGATTAAGCCTATTTAGGTGACTCTAAATAATTTCCACATACGTAATTATTAAAAATGGTTAATCTTCATTAAAGTCATATTTCCATTTACGTATGTTAATTCTAATAGTAGTCATTGCCAATTTAAGTATAAAAATTTGAACAATACTATATATAAACCAATTTTAGCATCAAATGGAGATTAGTATAGATTTTGTTCGGTGATACTTAATGCATGTTTAATTTAGTTCATTTTATAAGAAAATATTTTTGTCACTCATTTTTTTAGGTATTTCTAAAATAAAATTTAAATATATTGACTAAAAAAAATTAAGTTATATTATATAAATAAGACAAACCTAGTTTTATTAAATTGATGTTGTATACCTCAATGCTTAAACCTAGTGAGTATAGAGAATTTTTGTTAAAGAAATTGATAACTAATAACCATGTTAAATTTTGATAACTTGACAAGTATGGCATTAGAAGTAAGATAACTATTGCTTAATAAATAGATAACTAAGTAGATAAATAATCCATTTATCAAATTTATTGCCTTACAAATAAATAGCCAATCAAATAGACAAAGACTCATATGTTAGAACTATATAAGTTTCATTTATAAAAATGGTTATTATTGAATACAAATTCCTATTATTGAAATCACTTTCCAAAAAGTGCATCACCAACTGTAGACCTAATTGATTCTTTGGTAACTAAATTTAAACTTTATTTCTATCTCTGCAGAATGACTCTGCTTTTGGGACCTCCAGGATCAGGAAAAACTACATTACTGAAGGCACTTGCAGGAAAAATGGACAAGGATTTAAGGGTTAAATTAAATATCCTCTTCTTCCCTTCTTTATGAATAATTTATTTCTGAAACTGTTCAACAGATACATATAAGATATTTATCACTAACAAGTATCTCTGGTGTCTAAAATTTTTAATTTTTTTTACTGGAAATATAGAAATACATAAAATCATAAAAAAGTGATCTTTTTGTCATCCCAATGAAAAAAAATGAGAGTATTTTTCATTAGTACCCAAGGAATAACAGTTAACATAGTCATACATATATCATATTACATTTTATTACACATTCAATAATGTCTTGAAAATTAAAAAAAATAATGTTACACTGCTTAAATGGTTCCTCCATCACCCTGTACACAAGACTCTTTATACAAAAAATGTATGTTTAGTTTATATAACATGCTTTGTTACTTTTTTTATAGAAAACTCCACTAATTGTTTATATCATATGATTTTAACCAATGAGTATATATATAGTGAAATTGTTCACATCACTATGATATTAAGAATGATTATGAATTGTAAAATACCTTTTTACATAGTTAAGTTGAGATTATAGAGTTCATTTGTAATGTGAACTCATCAGAGAATTTCTTTCTGGGCAGGTATCAGGAAGAGTGACGTACTGTGGTCATGAATTATCAGAGTTTGTTCCTCAAAGAACATGTGCATACATTAGTCAGCATGATCTTCACTATGGAGAGATGACAGTGAGAGAGACACTGGACTTTTCTGGACGGTGTCTGGGAGTAGGAACAAGGTATGATATGCTGGAAGAGTTGTCGAGAAGGGAAATAGCAGCCGGCATTAAACCAGATCCTGAGATAGATGCTTTCATGAAAGCCACAGCAATGGAAGGTCAACAAACAACTCTTGTTACTGATTACGTTCTAAAGGTTTGCTCACACTTTGGTCTAAATCATTTTCCTTGTTAGCCACCAAACTTCAAGTTCTGTCATCTAACTTTTTTATGCAATACTACAGATTCTTGGGTTGGAAATATGTGCTGATATTTTGGTGGGAGATGAGATGAAAAGGGGCATTTCTGGTGGACAAAAGAAGCGTTTAACTACTGGTATGTGGATACGAAATTTCACTCACAAGCATCTTCTTACCATAACATAAGAAGCACATACACTTCAAAGTTATTACATTCATGTTGAATCTAACGTTTTCCAAAATGTGTTAGAAAGTTCTCGATCGATCAGAGATAAAGCCGGTTTAGAATATATAAGTGTCTGCAAACCTCAACTTAGAAACTAATTTGTAAGGTTGAATTAGAATTAAAATTCTCTGTTTAACATATTATACTGTATTTTTGTGTCCAATGTTGTGCCTGTGGTTTCTAGACTATGGTCTAGATGATTGTACCATGGAGTTTGAGAGGAAAATTATCTGTGTGATATTAGATTCCTTTGCAGAATCATCCATTTTGCAGTTCTGATAAACAAGAACTTACATAACATGAATGCAGGTGAGATGTTGGTAGGCCCTGCAAAAGCATTCTTCATGGATGAAATTTCAACTGGTTTGGATAGTTCCACAACCTTCCAAATTGTCAGGTTTATGAGGCAGATGGTCCATATCATGGATGTTACCATGATAATCGCTCTTCTGCAACCTGCACCAGAAACATATGAACTTTTTGATGACATAATATTGCTTTCAGAAGGTGAGATTGTGTATCAAGGTCCCCGTGAGAGTGTTCTTCATTTTTTCGAAACTGTGGGGTTCAAATGCCCAGAAAGGAAAGGAGTTGCAGATTTCTTACAAGAGGTAACTTCGAAAAAGGACCAAGAACAGTACTGGTTCAGAAGGGACATTCCTTACCAATATGTCACAGTGCCTGAGTTTGTAGCCCATTTCAAGAATCACAGTATCGGTCAGCAACTACATGAAAAGATTAAAGTTCCATATGATCCTAATGAAAGCCATCGCGCTGCATTGGTGAAGGAAAAGTATGGCATCTCCAAATGGGAACTCTTCAAGGCATGCTTTTCAAGAGAGTGGCTTTTGATAAAACGCAACTATTTCGTATACATATTCAAGACTTTTCAGATTACTATGATGGCTCTGATTGCCATGTCAGTGTTTTTCAGAACAGATATGAAGCATGGTCAACTTGAGGGTGCAGGAAAATACTACGGTGCACTATTTTTCAGCCTCATTAATATAATGTTCAATGGAGTGGCTGAACTTTCAATGACAGTCATTAAACTTCCGGTTTTCTACAAGCAGAGAGATTTCCTCTTTTTTCCAGCATGGGCTTTTGCATTGCCCATTTGGGTCCTCAGAATTCCTCTCTCACTGTTGGAATCAGGACTATGGATCATCCTCACTTATTATACTATTGGCTTTGCTCCTGCAGCTAGTAGGTATGAGAATACTTGAAAAACACGCAATAAGAAAATAATATCCTTAAGTGGAAGCACATTCGCAAATAAGAGTAGAAATATAAATAAAAGTATACAGTAATGAGTTTCTCAATGGCACAGAAATGAAATAATAGGTTCACTCTCTAATCATTCTTTACTTCTTAGTTCTACTGACTTGAAAATTTTGTTTTATGTTGTATGTTATAACTTGTCACAGGTTTTTTCGTCAGTTATTGGCATTCTTCTGGGTGAATCAAATGGCTCTGTCCCTATTCCGCTTTATTGCTGCAGTTGGAAGGACAAAAGTTGTGGCACACACACTTGGTTCCTTCACAATTTTAGTTGTTTTTATCCTAAGTGGATTTACTGTTTCAAGACGTAAGTAACAGTTATTCCTTATACCATCAATATCATATACTCTAAAGATTTAATATTAAACTCTTCATTGTGAAATTGTTTCATTTAAACTGATAACTCCAACCTCTGTCCATTTATAGATGATATTGGACCATGGATGATATGGTGCTACTACAGTTCACCTATGATGTATGGTCAGAATGCAATAACCATTAACGAGTTCCTAGACAAAAGATGGAGTGCTGTAAGATCTTAGTGTTTCTTTAATCTTATAAACACAAGATTATTATTAGTTTATTGCTGATTTTTCACTTTTCACAGAAAAATAATGACCCAAGAATCCCTGAGCCCACAGTTGGGAAGGCTTTTCTTAATGCTAGAGGCATTTTTACAGAAGATTATTGGTACTGGATATCTGTGGGTGCCCTTATAGGATTTTCTTTGCTTTTCAACATTTGTTTCATTCTGGCTCTAACCTATTTGAATCGTAAGTTTCATTACTGTATTGCTTTGTGTTACATTACATGCTTAATACTATGTTTCTTATATTGTTTTAAAATTTCTTTCAAATAAAAAACAACAAAATTTTCCTATTAGGTGGGGTCAGGTTACATGGATCAAATGATAGACACAACATAATTTCCTATGGTAGATAGGCAAATCATATAAATCTAAATCTCCTTAATAGAAAATTTTCTTTTATAGTTCTATCAAGAGAGCATTGCTCCATGGCAGACACTGACAATCCGAAAGATTCATTCTATAGAAGCATCCTCTGATATTGCTTTGAAAATAAATTGCAGCATTTGGAAACTCAAAATCTATTATAGTGGAAGATGAAGACCAAAAGAAAACCACATTTGCTTCATCCTCAGTAGAAAAAATGGCAACTGGAACTACAGAGCACAGTTCAGCTTCGGTTGGTAATTCGTTTGAAGGTAAAGTTTGATTTTCTCTTCAAATAATCTGTAATGAGATCATAAAAAGGCAGCATTTGTATTTTACATAAACTACTTTATATCCTCTAGTCAAAATAAATGTCACTTGTATGTTTGTTGCATCTTAAATATAGCTTTGTCTATATACCTAAATGTTTGAATAATGTGCAATTCACATCTATTGGAAATAAACACAGATAGTTGTAATTATTACAGGTATTGATATGGAAGTAAGAAAAAGGGCTCATAGCTCAATTTCTAAAGCTCCAGAGAATACAAAATCCAAGAAGGGAATGGTGCTGCCCTTCAGGCCTCTGTCACTTGCATTTCAACATGTGAATTATTACATCGATATGCCACTTGTAACCTCCAATTCCCTCCTCTTGTACCACTTTAATCATATCCCTTAGTTCCAGATAAAATTTCATATAACTTTCTGTAGAATATAAAATTAACCAATCTAACTGCACATAAAAAGGAACTGCATAAAGAACTTCAAAAAGATTATGTTTACACGATAACAGTTTTTGTGTAATGGAATCATCTAACTCAACAATAAGTTCATGTAACTATATAGAAATGTCAGCACTTGCACATGTTCAAAAGTCGGTTTGGTAATTTGTTATCAGGAAATGAAGAAACAAGGAATTGAAGAGAATAAACTCCAACTACTAAGAGACATAAGTGGTGCTTTCAGGCCTGGGGTTTTAACAGCATTAGTTGGTGTAAGTGGTGCTGGGAAAACCACCTTGATGGATGTTCTTTCAGGAAGAAAAACAGGTGGTTTTATTGAGGGAAGCATCAGCATATCTGGTTATCCAAAAAACCAGGCAACTTTTGCTCGGATCAGTGGTTACTGTGAACAAAATGATATACATTCCCCAAATGTTACAGTCTACGAATCTCTTGTGTTTTCTGCTTGGCTGCGTCTCAGTAAGGAGGTTAATAAGGAAACACGAAAGGTATAGTTTTCTTCAATCAGTTTTCATGTTAAACTTCCTAGCATTGGCTCTTTATGTGTCTGTCTACTTTCAAATGTTACAGTGTACTAATTTAGTTCCTTTTTTATAGATGTTCATTGAAGAAATTTTAGAGCTGGTTGAACTCCACTCAGTGAGGCATTTTATAGTAGGCCTTCCAGGAATAAATGGCTTATCAACAGAGCAGAGAAAGAGGCTCACCATTGCTGTAGAATTGGTTGCAAATCCTTCCATTATTTTCATGGATGAACCAACAACTGGTCTAGATGCTAGAGCTGCAGCAGTTGTTATGCGAACTGTTAGAAATACAGTGGATACAGGTCGAACTGTTGTCTGCACAATTCATCAACCAAGCATCGATATATTTGAAAATTTTGATGAGGTGAATAATGAAATCTATTAAGCAGTAAAACCCCACTAGAGTTTTATAAAGTCAAGGTCTAAAAAACTGTTGAAATCTTGGGAACCAATGTGAGAGTTTACTTTTGGTAATGGTTTTGAAGGAACAATACTCACTCACCCTTGAATTACTTCTTTATGTCAGCTGCTTTTGATGAAGATAGGTGGACAAGTGATATATGGGGGCCCTCTTGGTCGGAATTCTCAGAATCTTATTGAGTACTTTGAGGTAAATCTCTGCTATTATAATGTTCAAATTCTTGAATCAGTATGATGCCAGAAATCTTACTGATTGTGCATGAACCATTCAAAGGGTATCACAGGAGTTCCTAAGATTAAAGATGGATATAATCCAGCCACATGGATGCTGGAGATCACTGCTCCTATATTTGAGTCTCAGCTTAATGTGGACTTTGCAGAATTATATGCTAAGTCAGACCTTTATCAGTAAGTGGCACTAGTGGTTGTATTTGTTTGTAGAAATTCATGCTGCTTCTTGTCCAAACTTATCTGAACTTTCTCATGATGTTTTACTTATAAATACTTTGATAACCCTTTTCCAGAAAGAACCAGGAACTTGTTAAGGAACTATGCACACCAGTACCTGGAACAAAGGACCTTTACTTTCCGACTAAATACTCTCAATCATTTGTTACTCAATGTAAAGCTTGCTTCTGGAAGCAGAATTGCTCCTATTGGAGGAATCCAGAGTATAATGCCATCAGATTCTTCGTCACAATAGTTATTGGTATCATTTTTGGACTTATTTATTGGGACAAAGGAAAAAAGACGTAAGTTGAAAAGCAATTTGGCTGAAATACACTTGATTAGTACTTGTTAACATCTAAATTATTTCCAACTTAAATAAACAATAACATGGTTTTATACAAGAGAACTAAGCATTTTTATGCATCACATACTTGCCCCAAGATACCATTGCTGGAAAAACTAGATTTGGTACTTATTTTGGAACCTAAATAGTATGGTAGCAATTGCATATGATTTAGATAAGTAGCAATAAGACCATCAATAAAAACTCTTGTTTGTCCATGATAAAAAATTGACAGTAAATATAATTTCTGCAGGCAAAAGGAGCAGGACCTGTTGAATCTGCTTGGAGCTATGTATGCATCAGTTTTTTTCCTTGGAGCCTCCAACACTAACAGTGTTCAACCTGTTGTTGCAATAGAAAGAACAGTTCTATACCGTGAAAGAGCTGCAGGAATGTATTCGGAATTGCCTTATGCAATTGGTCAGGTAGAAAGAAAGCATCTATTAAGTAAATTGTCAAAGTTGCACAATTCATTAAAAAAAGTACTGTGTTGCAGGTAGCAATTGAAGTAATTTACGTTGCAACTCAAAGTCTAGCCTATTCCATTATTCTGTACTGGATGATTGGGTTTGAAGCACGTTTTGAAAATTTTTTGTGGTTCTACTACTTCATATTCATGAGCTTTATGTACTTCACACTGTATGGAATGATGACTGTAGCTCTGACGCCAAACTATCAAATTGCTGCAATTGTTATGTCCTTCTTCATCAATTTCTGGAACCTGTTCTCTGGTTTTCTTATCCCAAGAACGGTATGTATGTGTATTATTACATCAGTTATCACACACACATGTATATAATATAATATATATATATATATATATATAATTAACTTTTAATCATTAATTTTTTTTTCTTTAGTATAATCGTTATGATAAGTAATTAACTTTTAACAGCCAGATTAAGAAAAAATTGAAGAATGATAATAGGGATGGGATTTGTGTAACTTATTCCCTCTTTGCATATATTGGAAATCTTGCATTAGTTAGGGATAAAACAAAATTGTAATATATAAAAAAGTACAAACCTTAACCTTACAAGTCAGTTTTAAGATTAAGTTTGGTTTAAATTCACTTCATAAGATGATATCAGACCTTATTTTGATGATGTTTGTTCCGTCTATTGTGTTACCTACAATCAGACCAGCAACAAAGAAAATTTGTGTTTCTTTCATTAAGTTTTTGTGTACATAAATTAGTTATTTAAGAAATGAACATGTCTAACAATGGTAAGGTAAACTTGGTAGCAAGTTAATATTTTCAATTCAAGGATCAATTTGTATGTACATTAGGACTCAAGAAACACAAGTAGTCACTTTCATGCATAAGATTAAATCTTAACGCAAGAGTATTATATGATGGTGTCCAGACCAAACTAAGGTTCTAAATTGCAGTTGCAGTTTTGTTTGGATCATTGACATTGTGAGAAACTGTGAATAAAATGACTGATACAGAGCAGTCATGGGAAGCTCAAAAGCCTCAACATCATGGCTGAAATCATGGTCATAGACCAATTTTTAAAACCTTGGACCCAACCAAACATGGTTCAGGTCCAAGAATAAAGTGACCCTTTAAGGGCATGAATGAATCCTTGAATATATATTTTTTTATGAGATAGACTCTGATATGAGAATTTTTTATTGGGATACTGAGGAAATTGATCTTATATGAGGTATGAGTTGTCCATATAAGAGGCTTATACCACTTTTAATATAAAACCTTAAGATCCGATGTTTGTGGATATTATTTTTCTTACATAATACTTGACTTCTTCATTTCTACTTGATATGAAACTTTCAACGTATACTTGGATTCTTAACACAATTGACCATTTTCATGTAAGCTAAGTGTACTATTTAATTGATTGCCTTTTGGGGAAACTAAAAGTTAGATTTCATTGATTATGCAGCAAATTCCAATATGGTGGAGGTGGTATTATTGGGGGTCTCCTGTGGCTTGGACTATATATGGATTGGTGACATCCCAAGTTGGTGACAAAAATAGTCCCATAGAGGTTCCTGGCTTTAGAGTCATGACAGTAAAAGAGTACCTTGACAGGAAGTTGGGTTTTCAGCATGACTTTCTTGGAGTTGTTGCATTAACTCATGTTGCTTTTTGCCTCCTCTTCGTTTTAGTATTTGCTTATGGCATCAAGTTCCTTAATTTCCAGAAAAGATAGTCAATCACACACAAATGAGTATGAAACTGTTGAACAGAAAGATACTGGTAAAGTTATATGTAGGACAAAGATGCATAGTTTTCATCATTGTTTAAGTTGCAATTTGATTGCTATCACTTCTCAATTTCCTTTGATTCGTAGTGTCCCCTAATTGAGGGGTTTGACGTATATTTTAAGTAAACCGATACATGAAAATCAGTGATTTAAATACAGTTATCAATTTAGTGCAAACAAAAAGAACTAGATTAAACTGTACTTTTGGATAATGTTGACTGATAAACAATTTTCTTTAACAGTTCTAACATATGAGTCCTACATATTAGTAAATTTGAATTTGTTTTTTGTTAACATGCTTTCCTTTTCTATATAATACCAATTTCTCATGAAAAAAATTGCCTGAAAACACTATAACATTCTAGTTTTAATACTTTCTCCATATGACTAAATTTTATTAAAAATTAAAATTTTGTTAGGTCCCATTTATTAACTTTTTTCTTCTAGATTTAAAAGAGGAATCCACTTAAATTTGTAATTTTGAACTCAAATGATTATTTTTTTATACATCAACGGACTAAATATAAGATCTTGAAGAATGTTCGTACCAGTTTGACTTGTACTAACAAAATTTACCGTTCGGATTTAACAGGCATATTTATAAAAGTTTTTTAATTTTAAGTTCTAAATATAATTCATTAATTTTTTTTTGCTAATTGTAACTTTATTCTCTATCTCTAATCTTCAATTACGTTATACTTATATATTTATTATGGAGTATAAATAAAAAGAAATAAAGTAAAAAAAGTTCATAATTATTTTATTGAAATGAAAATTTTAGTATTTCTATAACCTTTAAAGACAGAGTCAGTAATATGCTAGTTATTCTATCTATCAAAATATTAATTCTTCGATAACATACACAATTAAGAAATGTTCAAATTATTGTAAATTTATGTTTAAATACCAGCACACATATACTATTTTACAAATTCTTATACATTTTCAACTATTCATAATACTAAATAGGTGGAATTACTCTTTTTAGTGACTGTACTAATAGATAGAGTTGTCAAAATGGATAATCCGGTCCAATCCAGCACGATCGATCAGGGGTTGATCACTTAGTGAGTCAATCCAATCCAACTCACTTATTAATGGATTAAAAAAATTTAAATCCGACTCGGCCCACCATGGGTTGGTGGTTAAATAGATTGACTCACGGATTCACTTAATTAAAGTAATACAATTTTTTTTATTTTTTTCAGTCAAAACTAAATTATAATTCTAATTAAAATCTAAATAAACTTTAATACAATCCAATACAAATCAAAATCACACAAAAACAAATTATATATATATATATATATATATATATATATATATATATATATATATATATATATATATATTAGCTAAAAAAACAACCTAACATGATCCAAATACAAAGTTCAACTTAACAAAAAACACTTGTGTAACCCTTTATTTGCAGGTTAGCTCACCAACCCGGCTCATTACGAGTTCAACTCGAGTAAATAGGGTTCTAGGTGAGTTGGGTCAAAAATCAACCCATATTAAAATTTATAAAAAAAATTAACCTAACCCGGTCCGAACCCATGGTGAACCTGGTTGACTCGCGGGTTCCAACCCATTTTGACCACTCCACTAATAAAAATTAATCATTTTATATTCTTTTGATATTTACAATATCATTTTTAACCTCTTTTAGTTCTCACCGTCTAAAGCTATAAAAAAACATAAATTAGTATATACTTAAGGACCAAAAGGAATGATTTTTAAGTTCAAAAAAAAAGGCAAAATTTGCTTAATTATAGGCTCAAGTGAGTAATTTTATCTATTTAATAAAAGTAAAGTTCGATTGCGGCATAACAATATGAAATTTATATATATATATATATATATATATATATATATATATATATATATATATATATATATATATATATAGGTGGTTGATGTGTCCTTTTAATTAAATAACAATTTTTCCTCTCAATCATATTTGACTACCCTAAAATATATTTTCTCTGTAACTCTAGTAGGAAGTACACAAACTAGGAAGTGTGCGAAACTGGCACAAAGAAGAAGGTTAAGTGAGTCACTACTATGTCTTGAACATTGCTATGCAGTGACAATCACACTATAGTTAATCAAATGATCAACAACGTTTCCAACCAAACTTGCAAAATAGTGTAGTATTAAAATATATGTCAAATACACAAACCAAATTCACCATGGCATACACTATATACTCACAAATCATTGGCATAGAGAATACACTTATGATGAGAAAATTTTAAATACTGCTTTTGCTTGACACGCACAAAGCAAAGAATAAAACAAGACAAGCAACATATTACAAAAACATGGTTATTCAAACATGCTTAGGATATAAGATATGATTAGTGTGCTTAACAATGGACACAAGTGGTTCTATTCTAGCAAGGCACAACGGTTTAGAACGTATGTATTCTCTGGCACTCAACAGGTTTGATGCTTTCAGCAACAGTATTAATCTGAATCAGATGATGAATCATTGGGTTTAGAAGTTTTTTTCTCTGTTTTCTTTCCCTTCTTCCCATGTCTTTCTTCCTTGTGGTGAGGATGAGTGGAGAAATCTGAGATATCCAGGTGCACACCAGGGTCATTGGCCTGATAACTGCCACCAAACATGAGTGAATTGTTGATGGCTTGGAAGTTGCTGTTAACAAAGGTGCTCAGTGCCTCTGGCTCATCACCATCAGAATGGGTGCCTGATTTATCATCCAACTCACTTCTCAGAGTGGCACCATTGTTGTTACCTGCAAGGGTGACCATGCTCAAACCATGTTTCTCATCCTTCTCTAAATTGTGGTGGGTTGAGCCTGATTTATGAAAATCAGTGGCCCTGTGAGTGATGGCAGAGACCATGTCCCTTATGTCTCTATTCAATTGCCTGTGTTTCTCTCCCTCTGATGGAGAGGGATTTGGCTGCACAGGTGAAGGCATTCTTTTTAAGGAGAATGAAAGAAATTGTTCACTGAAGTGTGGTGTATTTCGATCTGATTTGTGTTCAACATGAATGTGGGTGTGTGCTTATATAAGGGAGCTGAGGGATTCCATTGTGGAGAATAAAGTGAATAGAGTGACTTGAATGGCAATAAAAGGATATCATCTAATCAGCAGACAAAAGATGAAGGAGGATTACTTGACATTGGGTTAGCCTATTATGCTTAAACTTTGTGCTTTTATTGCCACCAATGATCATGGTGAAGGGAAATAACAGCATGTTCATGTTGATTTAGAAGCCAAATTGGACAAGTCATTGTCAGGTGAAAGTCACAAAGACAGAGCCTTTAGCATCCAACTTGATTTTCTTCTTTCTATATTCTCCTTCAGAATTTTGGGAGTAAATATGGGTCACAACTTCCTGTATCCTAAAAACTTTAGTAACTAGCATTGATAATCTGAAGTATGATATGATTCTTTTGGGCAGGAAGAAATGCCCGTTAATATGACTCTGAACTCGAAACAAAGCATTTAAAAACCCAAATGGAGAATAATTCCCTGTAGTCTGAACCAAAATAATATATTAAAATTAAAAACCAACGGTCCCAACTGCGCGAACAATAACTAATCCAAAATTATTGTCAATTACTTAGTAAACACAAGACTTATTGTGTGCGTATGACTGTAAATTTTTCCCCTTTCTTGTACAAAATACGGTTTTACACAAATAACATGATGATGAGAAATGGATTCATAAAAACGTTGTTATATTATTTTCCGTTGTGAAAAGCTACTGGAAATTCAAAATAAATATGGATGATGTGTCCTTTTCTCCACTCCGAGATACAAACAAGGCTGCAAATTAGTATATATTGCAAAAACAAAAACAGAAAATGGAGCAGTTACATTGTACAAGGTAGAGAGTCACATGGAAAACAATTGGGGAATTAGGACCCCACCTTAATGACACAGCATAAAGGAATCAGGCAAAAAGAAGAACGACCTCATATTTCTGGGGAAAGCCACGTCTGTTAAGGTAAATTTGCACAGTTATTAGTAAGGCTTGCTGTAAAGGCCAAGCAAGGGTTTTTCCCTCTCCTGCACTCTTTTCCTTGCAGCCTCTCTTGCCTTGAGAGCTGCTTTTTCTTCTTCAGAGATAACTTTGGATTTTTCATTAGGCCTTTTTCTCTTTCCGACTGCAAGAGATGAAGGAGCAGCTTTCGAATTTCTTTTAGGATTCACAGTTGTAACTAACCCAGATGAAGATCCATTTTGAGACTTATTTGATTTGTTTTCATCTGATTTCGATTTTGATGATGACAAGGACTTAGATGTAAAGTGAGGGGAGACATATGCTTCTTCCTTTGTCACCCACTTGCCTATTGAAATATTTTGAAGTAAATAGCCATCAATTATCAACATGATAATTCACATGTAGGTAAGACAACAGTTCTAGTGTCATACCAATGGCATCAGAGTAGTAAAATCCGGACTTTGGGTCATAGCAAAATCCATTTGTTTTATGATAATAATAGCCTGAACTGCTGTCAAGCTCCCATTCTACACAATCATGAAGCAAAAATCAGTTGGGACACAAAATCAATACAGCAACAATGCAATACACGACACTGACACGTCTGTTGAGTATATAGAGTTGGATTTGTATCATGAAGCTACATGTATACATTTTTTTTATCATGCTCCTCTGCAGTTTAAAAAGAGAATGCAGAGATCCTGACCATAATTTCATTCGTTTTATGCAAAGATGTTAAAGCTAAATTTTTAAAAACAAATTTGGCCCTCAATTGGAGATGCAGTTGAAAATGCAACAGAGCAGTTGATCCATTTCCATATCTTTTTCCACGCCGAACAAGAACAAAATTTTATATTTATGCTGTCAATACAAACTACCAAAACCATGAATAGTTTCAGAAAAAAAAAATCGAAATTGTTTTAAGGAGAAAAAAAATTGAGAGTAAAATAGACTTATTCTGTTTTTTTCAGTGAACCTAGTCCAATAAGCCATAATAACATTATTTCAACATTTTCTTGTCCTTTTACCATGGTATTATCTACAAAATGAAAAAGAAAAAACAATAACCTACAAGGGGGGGAGACTAATTCTTAGATTTTATATTCAAGTTCTTTTCTGAGGAAAATAATTCCACTTTATCAATAGAAGAAAGAAATTAAGTAGAACACGTTTTAGAGATATTTTATACCATAGATTAAATTTCTCTGTGGAGAATTAAAATTTGACAGAAAAATAGCCCAAAATTCTTAAATACACCAGGTTACCAATCCTTAAAGGGTTAGGGCTTATTTTAATAACATATTTTATTTATACACTTCACAATTTTTTAAAGACATTATATTTTCATCATATAGATTATTGGATAGCCAACCACTTGCCATTCCAAAAATATTACATCTACAAAAACCCCGTGCACGGTAGAAAAACTAGTTTTAATAACATTTTATGAATTACAACGCCTAAATCTACCACATGAAATTAATATTAGTTAGGACAATTTCCAATGCTCAATAGTCTTACCGTTCCTCTTCCAAAGTAAAGCTGGTTATAACTACAGGTTGCTGAACAATTACTTACAAAGTAGGGTTTGCTTGACATATCCACTTTATACAAGCCAACTACCACCCCTTTATGCAACAAAGAAATATCCGGTCTTTTATGTATAATAATTATTACTGATCATCTTAGGAGAGAAGTGTGGCACAATAACTTCTTTGTAATGCTTTGAAAAACCACAAAATATAAGTAATTTCAAGGGAGTTCTCCTAATTGATGACTCCAAAATGCTTTTTTCTATGTAGAGGACAACAGTTTATGATCTAAACATAGACAGAATGTCAAAACAATGTACCCGAATAAGCAAATTAATAATCACAACTCTATCAATAGAGATAAACAGATTTTACTTACAACCTTGGCCATCCAATTCGAGTGATTCTCTGGCTTCCTCAAATTTTGCTTTATCCTTTTGATAGCTACGTTGTGCTTTCTGCATTAGAATACAAAGAAACAGATATAACAAAATTTATATATCTCATCTTTCAGTGTAAATCTGTAACAAAACATACAATACTCTTGAAACTCAAATATATCCAATTTGAAAAAAAAAAAAAACTAAGATAGCTGTGACTTTCCGGCAACTTCCCTTTCCTGATAATTCTCAATCTTCAAATACAGTAAATGTTTCACTTGAAAAATTATTTTGGGAATCCATGACCACTCTATGATCAAGTATTTTGTTTGGATTTAAGTCAAGAGAAATGCTAATAACATACTTATTCAACCTCTTTTGAATACATGTTGACTTTTGACAGTGTTTGCATAGCTAGCATTCCTCTAAAACCAATAATTTTCATTATGTTATCGGGAAATTTCCACTCATTTATTCTAGCATTGTAAAGAAAAAAGGGTCATTGTTATCAGGGAGAAATTTAAAAAAAAAAAAGTGAGAACCGCTTATGTTTTCTGACTTTGCAGCAGTCCATTTCCGTAACTTCAACAGGCTTGCTTTTGTGGCTTGAACAAAGAGGGTAAAACAGTATGGATGAAGGAACTGTTCATGATTATGTGATTTGCTTATGAATTTTAACATTCTTTTACATGGCTCTATTCATGGAAAGCCCAAAATATGCAATCTTTTACTTAGGTTCTAATCAACGGCATGAATCGTTCAAACCCTCACTGTTTTTTGTCATCTACAAAAGATTTTACCTTCTGCTTGAATACTATTTTGGATTTTAAACATTGGTTTTCGTATTAGCTAGCATTTTCCAACCTTAAGAATGAATTCAAAGAAGCTTCACACATTATGTAAACTCCCTAGTTTGATAACCTTGCTGGTCCTTCCTTATGCATGCCTGATTTACTATGTTAATCAAATAGGTTACTAGCACACCTCACTGATTGTACCAACAAGTCCCGTTCAAGCTTTATAAAAGTGATATCAAAATTTTTTTCCAAGCATGATGAGTGCAGCATCAATATCAGTAATAAAAATATAAATATAAATAAAGAGAAAAATCCTTACCGCTTCGATTTGTTCAATGGCACGGGCTGTTTCCTTCTGCTCTTTCTCCTTAGCAATATTCTCTTTTCTCATAGCAGCCAGCCTCTTGGCAACATTATCTTTGTGGCGTTGACCAAGCTCATGATTCCTAATGCTCGAAGGGTTGTTTGATATATAAATTTTGCAAAAGTCGCACCATTTGTTGCCCTGGCTGACCCAGTACTGAAAACCATAAAAATGAAGGAGTAAACAAAGACCCCCAACTTCTCGGTGCATCCAAACAATTTATCAGCCACAAATAACAACTCCAACTTTCCACATATCAGAAAACCGAACATACCACTGCATCTCAATAACCCACCTCCAAATCCTTCTCTCATGATAGTCTAATTCACACACAGCCAACAGCTCTTCTAAAATATACTTACCACATGTTTGCCATATAGATATAGAAGAATTAATTCTTATTTTTTTACAAAAAAAAGCAGTATTTCTACAAAATAAACCGACTTAAACATGCACTTGTAATAGTCTCCTACAGTCCTATTCCCAATATATTATTACACAATCCAACTATTGTTTACATTAATTTGGTTTTTAGGTATAAGAAGCATAAATTCATCATATACAGGATTTCTGGGTGGTAATTTCGATTATGAAAGGGGCAGAAGGTCGAAGAAAAAAGACCTTGATGTCATTTGCTCGCAGGAAAATAAATTATAAAAAAAACTGTGAAGAGTGCATCAGAATGATTATGAAAACTATATAATGAAAAATTGCGGTGATTAACGAGTTTACCTCAGTCATGACAGCAAATTAGGGTTGCGAATCGAGGCGGCAAGAATTAAAGAATAATTGAAAGCTGAGAAGGATAGAGGTTCTTGAGTTATGGTGTGTGAAGTGCACCCTAATCTCTTCAAATTTCAAAAACCTCCAAAAAGTGAAGCAGAGAGTTTGGAAACAAAATAATGTCAGCGACTTGGATGAAAGAGAAACAGAGAAAGGGAAAGAGAGAACGTGTTTTTGTCCAAGCACAGAAAGGAAGTTATTTTTTTTTTCTGTATCCAAAATTTCTAACCACACCCCCTATATTTTTTAAAATGCCTATTTCAGTCTTCATAAAAATATGACTTTTTTTATTAATTATTTTAGAAGAAACAAGTTATTTTAATATTTTTATTTCAGAGCAGAGTCTTAAAAATATGATTTTTGAAACATGAATTTTAAAATAAGTTTTATAAAATACTAGCGAAAATATAAGCTGTGTTCGAATTTTTTTAATTTTTATAAAAATTTAAGTTAAAATCATTAAAGAATATATAATTGTTAAAATTAAAAAAATAAAATATATATATAAAATAATTAATTTTTAAAATAATAATTAAGAATAAAATTAAAATAACGAGATGTAAACACAAAAAAAGATACCTCTTTATATATATATATATATATATATATATATATTATATATATATATATATATATATATATTATAGATTTTAATACATTGTATGTATAAATCCAAATTTTTTTAATAATTAAAATATATATAAATATAGTTAAATATTTTTAGTAAAAGATTAAGCAATTTGTTACTTATAATTTAAAATTTTTATTTTATTTTAAAAGATTTATTTTATAAAAAATAATATTTGGCGAATAATTATTCAACCAGGAAAAATAATATTATATATTGTTATGAGATATTTGTATATATTAATATATGTTATTGTTATATATTAGATAAGTGAAAATAATATATTGTATTTATTCAACCAGGAAAAATAATATTATATATTGTTATGAGATATTTATATATATTAATATATGTTATTGTTATATATTAGATAAGTGAAAATAATATATTGTATTTTTTGAAAAAATATTAAGCTTATAATTACTTGCGAGGACAAAGTTTAACGGGAGAGTTTTCACATAAATGGCAAAGTCAAGGAACAAGGGTTTATTTACATTATTATTTTTCTTGACTTCTTATCTCCATGTGATTTAATATGTACTATTTTAGATAAGTCTAAACTACAAATAGATGTTAATTTTGATGATTGTAATGATATATGAATGTATCTATGTGATAATGATTCATTCAAACACGAATACAATCATGTAAAGACACGCATATAAAGATATGATTAAAAAAAATACAAATATCACGATATTTATAGCAATATATATAAAAGATATTCATTCTTTTGAGTCATATTTAAAAATAATAATTTTATCCTTTAAAATATAATTATTTATTAAATTTTTAAAAAATTGATCGTTATTTTTATTAATTTTTTATAACATGTTTATATGTGTTTTTTTTCTTTTTCTTTATTTATTTATCAACTGTTATTCTTTCATCTTTTCTTATATATTTTACTTTATTTTTTATAAATACAATTTTATTTATATATTGACTTAATAATATTACATTATCATCACTTACTAATATAATATTACGTATAGTTACAAAATACATAAACACATACGCGATAGTACTTGTGTTCATGCTAGTATATATTAAAATATATTACTTATACTACATAATCTAAAATAATAATAAGCTATTAGAGTATTTAATATTATATTAATTTTTAATTTAAATATGATTATTATTTTTAAGATTTAATTTTTTTAAGTAAAGATTTGATTTACTTTTTATGACAATTATCACTAATAAAACTTTAATTTATCATTTAAAAAATTTATTATGAAATATATTTATACCTGTAATTTAAAAATATAAGTTTCAAATAAAAAACATACAATATAACAATAATTATATAATTATATAACAAATCATATTTAAATTTAAATTGAAAAAGACAAAAGTTCATAAAATTCTTTTTTATTATGAATAAAATATTAATATAATATAATATAATATAATTAATATAATGTAAACTGAGTTTAAATAAAATAAACAGTATTTAAATAAAATAAATCAACTGTTTTCATCAAATAAAATAACCTGCGTTTAAATAAAATAATATATACTGTGTTTAAATAAAATAAAATAGATTTTAAACAAATTCTTCTTTCACCTATTACGTGACACTTCACCTCCTTTATTGCTACATCACAAATTCATCTTCTTCACTCCATCATTGATTCATTCATAAGTTCCTCCTTCGTCACCGCATTCACCTCTGTTATCCGCTTCCTCTCCACCCATTCATACCTACTCTCTCTTTTATTTTATTTTTTCTCCATCACCCATTTTTATCAATCAGTAAATTATGTTTTCTATTTGGATAATTATTATTTTTTTGTCAATTGTTGTTATAATTTAATAGACAAATTCATTTAAAAAAATTACTTATTATAAATTAGAAGAAAGCTAAAGCTCAACATCAATCTTAATTGGTCAAGAAGAATTTATGGTTGCAAATTTATAAAACTTTAAGGTAGTACTTTCAGTTTTTAAAGCATATACATATATAAATATAAATATAAATTTATAATAATAAATGTAAATTTGCTTTATATACTAATTAATCAAATTACAAATATTATCTACTTATAATTAAGCTGATCATCAGGGACCTGCAGAGTACAACTGTAGCAGTAAATATACTCAGATATTAGTCTCTAATAATGTGCAATTTGAATACATGTCAGGATGAAAATTTAAATATTCTTAAACCTGTAATCATAATTCAATAGAAAAAAATCACTTGAATTTTTAACATTTTATAAATGCTATAAAATAATATTATTTATTAACACTTCTAAAAGAACTAGATTTGTAATATCATCTTCATCCTGGTGATTTAATATTATTTATTAACACTTCTTGGAAAGATCCCTGGTGATTTAATATCATCTTCATCCACTAGTGTCGCTTAACACTTGATGATATGACAGTTATAGAATGTTTTTGTTTCATTTTGTTTGAAAGAGATTGCCAAAAATAAGAACTTAAATGGATTCATTTTTTCTCTAAATTTTAATCTATGAATTATGTCATTAAAAATCAATCTAGTTATTAGATGTAATATATATCATAACATGAATGAGATAATTTACACTGTTAAACCTCCAAGTAGCATAGAGATTAAGAAAAAAAATCTTAGTTTTCTCCTTAATGTCGTGTAGAGTTCAACCAAGATATAAATAGAAAGAAAAGACAAAGATAAAGTGACTTGGGAATGTGAGAATTTGATATAAATGCAAAACAGTGAGGGAAATATGAATTATCACTTTGAACAACACTAAAATGATCCTATAAATGCAAATGTTGCAAATGTAATGATGAATGATATACATCCTGCTTATATATTTTTGTGTAAGAGAATTTCAATATAACTAGAGACGTACTTCCCTAAAACAAAGTGTACAACGTAAAAAGATATCTCATTCTATAATTTATTTATAGATTTTATGTTATAGTTAAATTATGTCTTAATTACCCGTTTGTTCTCTATTTTGATAAAAAAATTTAAATTGATATTCATTTTTAAAAATTTTTAATTGCGTTCTAACCATTGAGAAAGTGTCTCAATAAAGTCTTTAAAAAAATTACTAAGAACGATTAACGACATACCACGTGTTAATATGTGATTTATTTTATTTTATTTATTTATTTAATTTAATTTTTTTTTTGCAAAAATTTTTGTTGTCATATTTCAAGTTTTTATGTAACACATGACATAGTCAATGTCAAGTGTCATTATCTTAATTTTAATTTAGTCTTTATATATATGTTTCTTTGATTTAATTTAGATATAATTTTTTCTAAAAATAAGATAATAGTGTCCATCTCTAGATTAAAATTAATTTATTACTTTTATAAATGTTATATTGATATCTTTACTAAAAATAACTTTTTAATCAATTACATTATTATATATTATTAATTTATATTTTGTCAATATAATTGGATTCAAAAATATTACAGTAACAGTAATATATCCGTGCTTTAATTTGTAATTGAATTTGAATATATTTTAGTTGATAAGTTTTTTAATGAATATGCAGTTGGTGGCATTGAATCCATTTTTGGAATTCCACCGCCTTCCCTGAATTTGAAAAGAAAGAAATCCTTCTTCTAAGAGGTAAGCAATGAAAATTTGTGATTGATGATTTTGTTTTACCTATAAAGGTTTAATATATATTTTGAAAAATACCCACTTATATCTTTGTGTTATTTGTTTATGAAATTATTTTAAAGTTGTTTAATTGCTCAAATGTAATATGAATAGTGTCTTACAAACTTATAATACGTTCATCTTAGGATCTTATATAACTAATTTAACACAAATTCATTTAATTTGAAACTCGTTATTGAAACTTAGCTAGTTAGTAATTTTCAATAAGTCTTATTCCCAAAAAGGACACATATCAGAAATGAATTAATATAGCATGATGTTTAAGTCGTTGATTTGGTAGGAAATAAGACATAAAAGACCGTTATTATGAGTGTAACTATTTATATAACCTATAATAACTCACTTTTGAATGTCTATGGACTTTGACTCTACAACTATATCTTATATTCATATTATAATATTTCTTAAAACAAAAGTTTCATTCTTTAAATTCTTCCTATATAATAAAAACAAAATTGTTTCTATCACTGTTGTAAAAACCATTTGGACCGATGTTTATGTCATTAAATCAGTTTCGGATCTCTGTCAAAATCGAATTAAATTATTTCGAATGAACCATATCACACTTTTGAGTTATTTATAATCTGCATCAATCATTTAGTTATGCTTAAAACTAATGAAATATGTTATGAAGTGACATTTTTATAATTAAAAATAAATTTATTTTATATTTATTGTTTAACATCCATTTAAATAATAACATAATTAAATGAAATCTTACACCAGATAATATAAAGAGCCAAGTTGCGAAGTATAAAGTCATTCCTTATAGTTATCCAAGGTACTTAAAAAAAATATTAAAGCTCACTACAAAGCCTACAACCCAAAAGGAGTAAGAGATAACCGGTATTCGAAATAAAACCTTAGGGGTAATACAATACACGGGCCTTAGCCCTAAAGAAAAGCAAAAAAAAAAACATGAAGTCCAGCCCAAGTAGACTATGCAGTGGAATCATCTCTTCCCTGTTGACCTCGAGTACCTCTCGCATCTACTCCCATCAATAAATTGATGATCATCGCAAAGGTAGAAGAATAACATACAAGGCAATCAAACAAGCAAGGGTAAGCTAGAGCCAAAAAGATTTTATTATGCAATCAGATATACTTTCACAGTCCAATATGCATACATCATCCAAGCATGTTATGACCTTCCAATCAATACACTAAGACTCGACTCGACTCATCCAGATACATATAACTTGGTCGGATTCAGCGCATGCTTGCACTTGTGGTGGATACCTCTGCTCACCCCTGAGCTATGTGTTACAAGTGTTACAATGAATCAATCCCCCACACACAAGGTTAGCCCTTAATGAGTTTTAGGCCTCCTGCTACTCTCACCACAAGAGTCAGTCCGCTCTAAGTGAGACTAACTGACTCCTTAGAGTCTCAGGATGCAATCTTTACCTTGAATCCTTACCAAATTATATAGATGGGGCACTACCATGGACACCCACTAACAGGGGCCATGGAATTACGTCCCGACCACTGAAGCACGACCCTAAAATCTCACCTAGAGATTCCAAGGAATTACGTACTGACCACATACTATACATATTCAAACAAACAGTAATATTTATCATGCTTATAAATCTCATGCCAACCTTTATAATCCATCCTCATACATGTTCCATGTTGAGTCCATTCCGAATCATCCTTCCCAATTCATGAATATAGAAGTGTAATTCATACCGACACCATGCCACTTTGATTACCAACCATCTCAAACAAGTCACATGCCAAGGTCATGTTAAACTTATCAATCACAGACCATAAACCATTCTACTCATACCCATTCGCCCAATTCATGCTTTTAAAAGTAATTGAATCAATCCACAAGTTCAAGTTAAAGTAAGGAATTAAAATTCTGCAGCAATTCTCGCTTAAGCTAGACTGATCTCGGTTAAGCTAGACTGGTCTCGCTTAAGCTAGAAATTCTCACTTAAGCTAGACTGATCTTGCTTAAGCTAGAAATTCTCGCTTAAGCGAGACTGATCTCGCTTAAGCTAAAATCCCTCGCTTAAGCTAAACTGACAGCTTTTTAATGGTTTCAACATGTAAAAACACAAAATCCCAAACAACAAAAATTTAAGAAAACACAAGCACATTGTATAAAACATTGGCATCATATTTCATGCTTTAAAAGAGTAAACAAATCAATCATGGGAGCATACAAACATTTAACAACTGTCAATCTCGCTCAAGCTAACGAGCTCTCGCTCATCGCTCAGGCAACAGGGTATCTCGCTCAAGCGAAAAACTTTCGCTTAAGCGAGATTGAAAACAGAGAGTACTTCGAGTTCTCGCTCAAGCTAGCCCATCTCGCTCAAGCGAGAGGCCTTCGCTCAGGCGAGCACTCAAAATTAAAAGGGTTTACTGCCATTCTCGCTTAGGCGAGAGCTCCTCGCTTAGGCGAGAGCTTCCTGTTTGGGCAAGAAACAGCTCGCTTAGGCGAGCATAGTAGATCTCACCTGCTCTCACGCATGCAAAGCCAAAAATCCATCAAAAAACAATACACCGATTATTTTCACACCATCAAAAGCACATTAAATTATCAAGAGCACCCAACAGAAACAAAAAAGACACATTATTTATAAAAGCATGAAAAATCCTAGCTTCCCTCACCTGGACAGATGCTAGTGGAAAGCACAGGCACCTACGGCAACGAACCCAACAACTTCAGGAGCATACTCAAGAGGTGGAGCAGAGAATGAGGTTGAGCTGACTTGAATCTGAATGAGCTTCGAGCCCTAACAGAGAACTGTTTGAGGGGAAAAGAGGAGTAAGATGGTTGATTTTGCAAAGTGGGCAGAACATGAGAGAGTTAGGTTGGTTTAGGGGTTTTGGGATGCCCTATGGGCACCTTAGGCCCAACTGACTAAGAGAGTGTAACGTCCTAGCCGAAAATTACTTATTAAAATAAAACAAAATAAAATTTAATTAAACAACCTCATTTATTATCAACAATTCCCCAAAACGCGGTAAAAAGAAAATCTTAAAACCTTAAGTTCAGCGCGCCAAAATAGATAGAATAATTTGCAACAATATCGTATTACAAATATAATTGACTATAAAACTATAACAATAAATCCATAGTCTGACAAAATAAATTCCATGAAAATCCCAAGAAGTCCCCACTCCGTCTCTATGCATCAGCCTGCTCACCTGCATCAACATTTGCTCCCATGTAACGAGTTACATGATCATCGCCACACACACACAGATAGGGTGAGCTCATTTAAATAAAACAAAACAATTATAATATTAAATAAAACATCTCAACATAAAAACCCGGTTAGTATTCTTCTCCCTATTCCTTACTTCTCCATTTCCAACACTTGCATTAGACGTCTATCATTTCTATACCCTTTAGGTGAGATCAATGGTCGATCTTTGCTGCACGAGTGTCTACTCGCCCCTCCGACTACAGACCACCACCTGATAGTCCACACGTGGAAATAACTTTGTCACAGCATCTCACTGTGACACCAAGTAGAGTTCCCCAAAACAAACCTAAGTTTGTAGTTGTTCCCAGACTACCAAATCTCTATCAGAATCCACCGAAGAGGGAAATCATCCGAAACCTCGCCGTACGAGCCACAACTCGCACACTCCACTGGACTTCCTAAACCACCAGGCTACAACCTAGAGTGGTCACGTGTTACCCCAATACAAGATACACTCGTAACTGGGCCCCCAGCCAAAGCCTCGCACCATGAACATCACCTAAAGCTGTGTAGAAACCTTTCCTCGCGCACCATCACTGCACCAAAAACGCCTAGCGCATCTCACGCCGCTAGGCGGATTCTAGGTCCAGACCACTTGGCGGGCATCACACACTGTCAGGCGCCACGCGCCTGCAGTATCCGCACTGCACTATCACCGTCGGGCGAACACCACCCCACCGCTAGGCGCCCTGCTCCGTCGTCACTGCCTGGCGCTCCCATCCCATGCCGCCAGGCACCCTGCTCGCTCTGTGACCATTGTCATTAGTTTGTTTCCCGTCCGCCTGGCGGCTCGCTCACGCCGCTAGGCGCTATACCAGTAGCACACTGCTACTAGTTTTTGGCACTTAAACAGATATCAAAGGATCCCAAAACATACCACTCACCAAAGTATAGCGCAAATATGCCACACCAAGCACAATTCTACTCCATATTATCATTCACACCACTTAATCATGCAATTAATAACTACCAATGTTACGCACTTCTTAAAATAGTACAAACATTGTAGCCTACCAACTACACCACCTGATAAATATCAATCTTTGTAAACAAAAAAAAATCATCATTCAATTATAATGTAATACTTTTACAAAAGTGTGCTTTGTATAATCATCACCCCCTAGCCTGAAGCATATGTATATACATTAATATCATGCTATCTATTCTAATATATATACATACATAATTATTAAAAGCGTATAAAATAAAACACTGCACCAAAAACTAATCAAACTTTAATTATTATTTATTATTATTATTATTATTATTATTATTATTTTTATTATTTTTATGCCTTATGAATTAAATTAATGCCTCAACCGAGAGTAATTTTTATACAAGATAAAAATATTAATGAATCAATATATTATTCAATTAAATAAAATGTCCTAATTAGTTACACCCAACACAATTCACGGTAATAGCAAAACGTATTAAAGCTTAAATTGCGCGCACACACACACACACATATATATATATATATATATATATATATATATATATATATATATATATATATATATATATATATATATATACTTCGTCACTACTGCACATCGCACCTAATATCACAACACCGTATTGTATCCATTATTTCCTTATGCTCCCAAAATAATTTCCATAATAATAATATAAAATCAAAATCTTTTACCATATCATATATAATATACTAATCATTTATATCTATAACCCAAAAGAATACTCCCGCACTCCAAACCACCAAAACGCATGCTCCAGACCTTAAAGTTTCCAAACAATTAAACTCCATAAAAGTTCTACATCAAGTTATACTAAAATAAAAACATAACAAGATATCAAACTCAAACACCAATTACTTTAACCTTTATATTATATCCTGTGGCAATCACAAAACCACGATTACGTTAATAAAATAAATCATTTCCAAATTGAAAAGGTCAAAACTGTTCTAGCTTTATCTACTTAAAACATCGACGCATAAAAAAAATACTATGCACTACTATATATATAAAACACCACCGCACATCAATTTTCCATCACCTAAACCACAACTGTATTATAAATAGGGAACCTGTGCACATCAAAATTTGCTATCCCGCTTGTTCATGGTTCAATGAACCACCAAGCACAAGGAACATGAAATTACGCCATGAGACCCACCAAAGAGACAACACACAAACAAGTATAAACACAAAAATACACCTACCTTTAAAGGTTCTCACACCAAAAAGAAAACCAACAGACCGAAAACAAAAGACATTCAAACATTTTGGATGTGTTCATACATCGAAGCAAACAACAAGAATCATGCATCAAACCACAAATGAGAAAAGAAACAAGTTCAGCTTCCTCTAACCTGTAGTTCCTGCTAAAAATTAGTCCACAGACACTCTTCTTTGCGCCAACTTTAATCTTCGCCCTTGAGATCTTCTCTCAGCCTTCTAACGCCTTCCTAACTCTACTCTTTTAGGGTTCTAAACTCTCTGATAATAGCCACACCAAGTTAACCTAGTCCCCCTTCTCTTTTTAACCCTAAAATAATTTTAATAAAATAAAAACGAAAACAATTAAAATCCTCTACTTAATTTCTGTCCTTAAAGTCTAATTAAGACTCATAACTCCCTTGTCTGTGTCTAGATTCCTAGAATCTCACCTCCAACTCTTCACCTACTCAAATTCTTTCCTAAGAAGGCAAAAATTAAATATTATGATTTTGCTCTAGACAAGGTTCGAACACACAACCACTCGACTAATGCACAACCAACTCAATCAATTCCTGTTTCGTATACTCTCTTATCACGCCCAACGTATCATAAAAATAATAAAATTAATTAATTTACACATTTGTCATACATAGAACTCAAACCTAAGTCCTTTCACACAACCAAGTACTCTCAACCATTTAAGCTAGTACTTTTTCACATCATAAAAGTTAACATTAATTGCCATAAAGACTTTCATTACCCGAATTTATTAAATAATTATTTATTTAATTATTTGAATTCCTCGGGTTTTACATTTCCCCCACCTTATAAAATTTTCGTCCCCGAAAATTTAAAGCTTACCAGGGAATATATGCGGATACGATTGCCTCATCAGGTCCTCCATCTCCCAAGTCATCTCTTGAGTCGCTTCATCCCAAAGGACTTTCACCGTCCTGATCTCTTTACCTCTCAACTGTTTAACCTGTGAGTCCAAGATCTGCACTGGTCCGGCATCCATCGTCAAATCATCTCGAACCTGGATATCGTCCGCTTCCAATACATGTGAAGGGTCTGCAATGTACTTCCTCAATTGTGACATGTGGAAGACATTATGCAAATTCGCCAAGTGTGGCGGTAATTCAATCTCATACGCCACTGGACCTATCTTCCGAGTGATCTGATACAGCCCAATGAACCTTGGGGTCAGCTTTCTGGACTTGAGAACTCTTCCAACACCAGTAGTTGGAGTCACTCGGAGAAACACATGGTCTCCAACCTTAAACTCTAACGGTCGTCTTCTTCTATCAGCATAAGACTTCTGCCGACTCTGGGTGGCTCGCATCCTCTCCTGAATCATCTTTACTTTATCAGTGGTCATCTGTAAAAACTCAGGGCCAAGCACCACTACTTCACCATCCCGATTCCAGCACAATGAAGTCCTGCACCTCCTTCCATACAGTGCCTTATAAGGTGCCATCCCGATACTGGAATGGTAACTGTTGTTGTAAGTAAACTCCACCAAAGGGAGTACCTCACTCCAGCCACCCAAGTGATCTACACAAGCTCGCAACAAGTCCTCCAAGGACTGGATAGTCCTCTCTGACTGTCCGTCAGTCTGAGGATGATATGCTAAACTCATTCGTAGCTGAGTACCCAATGCTGCTTGTAGCGACTGCCAAAATCTCGACGTAAACCTCGGGTCCCTGTCTAACACTATACTCGCTGGGACTCCATGTAATCTGACCACCTCCCTCACATACAACTCCGCCAATTTATCCATCGACAATTTCTGATTAATCAGCAAGAAATGTGCACATTTAGTTAGTCATTCTACAATTACCCAGATCGCATCATATCCCCTCGTAGATTTAAGCTCGAAAAGTGTTTGGTTAGTTTCCAATAATTTAAGAGGTGGCATGCCTCGTTTATCTCCAGAAGTGGTTGTTCTATGTTTGTATAATAACTCTTTGTCTGGGCCAATTTCTCCTCTCTTGTGCAACAAAATGAGCAACAAAAGCAATTTGATCGACTTGGACATGGGTTATAATCATTTATCTGGAGACCTCACAGATTGTTGGAATGATTGGAAATCATTGGTTCATGTTGATTTAGGATACAACAACTTAACAGGAAAGATTCCTCACTCTGTGAGTTCTTTGTCCAACCTTCGATTTTTATACCTAGAAAGCAATAAGTTGTTTGGTGAGGTACCTGTCTCACTTAAAAATTGCCAAAATCTTTGGATACTTGATCTCGGTCACAACAACTTTTCTGGAGATATACCAAACTGGTTGGCACAAAGTGTGAAAGGTCTTAAACTCAGATCCAATCATTTCAGTGGAAATATTCCCACACAACTCTGTCAACTTCGTTCTTTGATGGTGATGGATTTTGCAAGTAATGGATTGTCAGGAGCAATACCCAATTGCTTGCATAACATCACAACCATGCTTTCTAGCGATGCATCAACTCGTGAAGTCGGTTATACCCTTAATTTACCAAGTTTAACATTGAACTATCTTTGTAGTATTACCATGCTTATAAAAGGAAATGAGTTAGAATATTTTCATTTGATGAATGTGATCGATCTCTCGAATAACAAATTGTCAGGAAGTGTGCCTTTAGAGATGTATATGCTCACTGGAATACAATCCTTGAACTTGTCGCATAACATGTTGAGTGGCACAATACCAAAAGAGATTGGCAACTTGGAACCCTTGGAATCCATTGATTTCTCAAGAAACTTTTTCTCAGGAGAAATTCCTCAGACTATGTCTTCCTTGCATTACCTTGAGGTCTTAAATTTGTCTTTCAACAATTTCAATGGAAAAATCCCATCAGGGACCCAACTTGGTTCTTCAAACCTTAGCTATATGGGCAATTCTGGCCTCTGTGGATTTCCACTTTCAAAGATATGCCCAGAAGATGAAATATCCCACAATACAAAATCCATTGGAGAAGAAGAAGGTGATGAATCTGAAGTACATTCTATGTTCTACATGGGCTTGGGAATTGGATTTGCAGTACGATTCTGGGGAGTTCTTGGCACCATTTTCTTCAACAGGAGATGCAGACATGCTTATTTTAGATTTTTGCATCAGATTTATGACTTTACCATCCAAAAGATGTTACAAATCTATTACTTTTAGAAGTGTTAATAAATAATATTATTTAATAGTATTTATAAATGTTAATAATTAATTAAAGTAAACTTTTGTTTTGAATTATATTACATGATTAAGAATATTTAAAATTTTATCCTGACATGTATTCAAATTGCATATTATTAGATAGTAATATCTGAGTATATTTACTGCTAAAGTTGTACTCTGCAGGTCCCTGATGTTCAGCTTCAATAAATTACTCATGCAGAAGTTCTATGCAGTAGGCCACAAGCGTTCATGTGTTATATTATAGATATGTAAATAAAAATACGACTTTTACATTAGGGTTTTTATGAGGATACTTACTGCATTTATGATTTGTGTTTGAGAACAGCTTATAAGTGTTTTTATTGAATATGAATTATGATTTAGATAGTTTAGTAATCTTACATAAACTTCATTCGATAATATGAATACGTTGAAAGTTGAATTCACAAAATTTTTATTTTGGTTTAATTATACAAAAGTTACTTTTTTCGTTATAAAAAATTAAGACTTAATTAGAACTACTTAAAAATTAAGAATTTAATTGAAATTTTGTAACTAAAACTAAGATTTTTTGCGTAATTAAACTTTTTATTTTTAATAAAATGCAGCGCAAAGACAGGCGTCAAACTAAACACGTCAGAACATAATAGAAATGCTTACACTTTTATTTTGCTTAAAAGGATTTCTAAAATTAAGTTGTTGCGGCTTAGTCAAACAAATGAAAAAGCATCAATAGTAATCATTATAAAATTTTCTAATGACAAACATCAATACTTTAGAAAATTTGGACCGAGAAACTTTAAATAACAAACAGGGAATATAATCATAAATTCTTGAAAATGATTCAAATTCTTAAGACCTGCATTTCTTTCTTATTCGTTCTAGTTCCCTCGGCAACTTCCAAGCAAAAAAGTAAAGCCAAATGGCCCGGGACAGCAACATATTGACGAGTGCTTTATGTCCTCTTTCAATATTTAATTTTGGATTTTAAAATTAATTCTTGTGTTTAAAAGATGATTTAATTAAGATTTCTGATAATTAGTTTTATTGAGTTTGTAAGATAATTTTTTTAATTGTATAAATTATTTTTTAGATATTGTAAAATTAAGCTCATAAAATGTGTGAAAACAAATTAACTAGCTATAAAACACCTTCAAAGATACCTTACGTGAAAACAATTATCACTCCTAAACTATGATGTACCGATACTTATACTTTAACTTGGGTCATATACTCGTGTCTAACACGTGTCCATGTAACATACCTTAAGATACTTTAGGATACTTTATTGATACTTATCAATGAAGTATCTAATTTATGAAATCGTATTGCACTACAAGAAAATATCTGAATAATGACAAATTTTAGTGACAAAAAATAATTAGTCTTCATATAGTGACCCATTTAGGTATCAATTTAAAAGCTAAAGGTTCATTAACTAACACAAAAAATGTCTATAACATCACTCAGTTAATGTCAACTAAAGAGAACAAAGACGTCAAAAATGACCAGTGGTATTTTTGTAAATAAAATGTCAATTTTGACATCTGTCCAGGTGTGTCCCGACGTCCCTTAACGTTTGTTCACCACGCGCCCGACGTCACTCCAGCTTGACGTTTGTTCCCCACGCGCCCGACGTCCCTCAACGTCGATTTTTTCACTTATCCGACGTCACTCGATGTCAGGTAGTCTTAGACCCGATGTCCTGCTTCATATATTGCACAACAGTCACGCGAAACCTCACTGTTTCTCTTCTCCGCGAGCTCTCCTTCGCGTTCTGTCGGCCATCGCGACCTCCTAAGGTGAGTTTTCCACCATGAATCTTGTTGGGTTTTGATTTGTGCACTGATTTAAGTATTTTGAACCGATTGAATTTCGTTTTGATCTCCATTTCACATAAATGTAGGGTTTTCTTTCTCTTTACCGGCAGCCCACCCTCCTCCTCCTCCTCCATCTGCATCCTTGTTTTTTCTACAAAAGGTTAGTTTTTCATTTTCCTCTAGTTTCATGTATGTCCTTATTTTGTATATTTTTTGGCACTTTTTTTTATTCGGAAAATTATGATTTTTGATATATTTGAAATAAAATTTAGATTTATTATAAGATGAGTTGCATGTTAAAGTGATTTTAATGTATTTTTTGATTTTTTTTTGGCTTATTTTTTTATTTGAAATTTTATGATAGTTGATAAATCTGGAATAAAATTTATATTTATTATTAGATTTTTTGAATGTTAAAATAATTTTAATTTTGTTTTTATTTATTAATATTATTATTGCATTGTTATTTTATATGTGAAGATTTATTATAATTTTAGTTCACGATTTTGAGCAAACCTTAGTTCCCATTTGAGATCTAGTACAAATGATTAAATTTTTAATTGTTTGTATTAAATCTTGAACTATCCGATCAGACAGTTTTAAAAAAATATTTTTCATAATTCACTATAACATGTATATTAAGGTTTATGCATAAATTTGATAAAATTTTGACTAAGGCAATTTGTGTTGTTCTCTGGATGCATACTTGATTGTGATCATGACTGATCTCTTTCATTTCGTGTACGTCAGAGACCAATGTGAAATGCTCTCAAAATTTTGTCAAATATATGATGTTTGACTTCTTCGTATACGTGTTAGGAAATTATGAAAAATAATTTTTTCGAATGGGTAAGTCCTTACCTTGTGAGAATAAAAAAATTGAGATTGATGAAGTTTTTTACGAAAATAGTATGGATGGAATATGGATGAATGAGCGTTGCATTAGCGAATAGTATGTGAAGGGGGTTTCTGACTTTTTGCAATATGCTTAAGAACACGCAATCTCTGTTAATGAAACATATTTTTGTCCTTGTGTTCGTTGTCTTAATCAAATACGTCACGACTTGGGCACAATGCGTGCTCATCTTTCCATCTTCGGTATAATGAGAAGTTATACACTTTGGACTTGGCATGGAGAAGTATTAGAAAAGCCTACGACGTCACGAGGAATAGATTATGTAAATCAATGGATTGATGATCATTTAGAAGACATGATACGTGATGTTGGGGAAGAAAATTTTGAAAAAGCTCATTTATTTAATTCTCTTAAGTTTGATTAAGAGGAAGATTTGTACCCAGGATGCGCTAACTCTACACGTTTGTCGACAACATTTGGAATATCAAATGTTAGCTACAACGTATAAAATGTTATCAATAATATTCAACATATTATCAACAAAATCAAACTATAAGGTTAATAACATTAATATTAGTTATCAATAAATTTTGTCATATCAAGTTCCGGTCAACTTCAATAACATGATCAAAAGATGGAGTAAGGATTGGTATTCTCTCTTGCGCCAACATCCCGAGATAGCTTTTGAAGATGTCCGCATAAGGATCTCTCGACATCCCAGTGTCGACGTTAATATCGACAAGTGTTTTTTGACCCTTAGCTCTTCTAATTAAGAGTTGTCTCAACTTAGTGGCTCCTCTAGTGAGTCTCTTAGTGGGTGTTTCATCCTCTAATGAACTATGATGCTCAGTCATATATCTCTGAGATGAAAACATCACAAAACATTAATAAGCAACATATAAAATCACATATAAAATATTATTTAATAAAACACTTAAATTTTAAAATGAACGCGAAATTCGAAATTCATACATAAAGTTATTGATTAGTCATATGTATATTCTTTCATCGTAATCTTTTCGAATTGCATGTACATTATCAACTAGAGGGACTTTATCGACATTTATCGTTCTTCTAAATGGTTGGCTGACAACAGTACTAAGATTACTCAAATTCTCTTCATTAGGATCAATTTATTTTTTTCCATGAATAACGAACAAACCAATGTTCAGCGGGATTTTTAACATATATAGAAAACTTGATATGTTTGTTCTGGACGAAGTAATTTATTGAAGCTGAACATCAGGGACCTGCAGAGTACACCTGTAGCAGCAAATATAGTCAGATATTACTATCTAATAATATGCAATTTAAATAATTCAAAGCAAAAGTTTACTTGAATTATTAACATTTATAAATGCTATTATATAATATTATTTATTAACACTTCTAAAAGTAATATATTTGTAACATACCATTGTACTATAATTGTCATAGCTTAGATGAAGTTCATCTTTTGGATGGCAAAGTCATAAGTCTGGTGCACAAATCTAAAATAAGCATGTCTACATCTCCTATTGAAGAAAATGGTGCCAACAACACCCCAGAATCCTACTGCAAATCCAATTCCCAAGCCCATGTACAACATAGAATGTACTTCAGATTCATCTCCTTCTTCTTCTCCAGTTGATTTTGTATTCTGGGATTTTTCATCTTCTGGGCATATCTTTGAAAGTGGAGGTCCACAGAGACCAGAATTCCCTATATAGCTGAGGTTTGAAGAACCTAGTTGGGTCCCTAATGGGATTTTCCCCTTGAAATTATTGAAAGACAAATTTAAAACCTCTAGATAATGCAAGGAAGACATGGTCTGAGGAATCTCTCCAGAGAAAAAGTTTCTTGAGAGATCAATGGACTCCAAGGGTTCCAAGTTGCCAATCTCTTTTGGTATTTTGCCACTCAACATGTTATGAGACAAGTTCAATGATTGTAATCCAGTGAGCATATACATCTCTAAAGGCACTCTCCCAGACAAGTTGTTATTCGAGAGATCGATCAAATTCATCAAATTAAAATATTCTAACTCATTTCCTTTTATAAGCATGGTAATAGTACAAGCAACACTTGTACTAAAACTTGGTAAATTAAGGGTATAACCGACTGCACGAGTTGATGCATCGCTAGAAAGCATGGTTGTGATGTTATGCAAGCAATTGGGTATTGCTCCTGACAATCCATTACTTGCAAAATCCATGACCATCAAAGAATGAAGTTGACATAGTTGTGTGGGAATATTTCCACTGAATCGATTAGATCTGAGTTTAAGACCTTTCACACTTTGTACCAACCAGTTTGGTATATCTCCAGAAAAGTTATTGTGACCGAGATCAAGTATCCAAAGATTTTGGCAATTTTTAAGTGAGACAGGTACCTCACCAAACAACTTATTGCTTTCTAAGTATAAAAATCGAAGGTTGGACAAAGAAGTTATTGAGTGAGGAATCTTTCCTGTTAAGTTGTTGTATCCTAAATCAACATAAACCAATGATTTCCAATCATTCCAACAATCTGTGAGGTCTCCAGATAAATGATTATAACCCATGTCCAAGTGAATCAAATTGCTTTTGTTGCTCATTTTGTTGCACAAGAGAGGAGAAATTGACCCAGACAAAGAGTTATCATGCAAAATTAATACAATCACTTCTGGAGATAAACGAGGCATGTTACCTCTTAAATTATTGGAAACTAACCAAACAAATTGTGGCATTAACAACACATTTGATATGTCTCCATTGACTGTGTTGTTGATTAATTTGAAATAATGAAGTTGTTTAGAAAAGTTCCAAAATCTGTCAAGAGGTTCAAATGAAGCAGTTGAGTCTACAATGGTTAGAAATTTTAGAGAACTTTGTGTGAATAACCATTCAGGAAGCTTGTCTCTCACATGGCCAAACTCAACCGCTTGAAGTTGGAAAGGAGGGGTCCATTCAGGATCAAAATCAAAGACCAGGGCAGGTGAATTAAGGGATAACACCTCCAACTTTGAAAAGGAAACTAAATTTCTTTCGGACACAATTCCAGTCAAGGAATTTTCTGCTACTCGAAGGCTTTCCAAGTTGAACAGTTTCCTGAGGTCTTTCGGAAGATTTCCATTCAATTGATTTGAGTCGAGGTTCAGTTCAATCAAGGATGATAAATTTCCCAAACATGCAGGGATTGGACCAGAAAAAAAGTTAAAAGAAAAACGAAGAGTTTGTAGTTGTTCGAGTTGTCCTAACCAATTTGGAAGAGGTCCTTTGAGATAATTATGAGTAAAATACAAGAACTTAATACTTCTAAGATTCGGCATTGTTTCAGGCAGTTCACCGTGTATTTGATTCCAACTAAGGTCAATATAGGAGATGTCAGAACTAAGATTGAATAACCAACTAGGCAACTCAGATACAAAATCATTATCAGCAAGATTTAGAGCTTTAAGTGAAGTAAAATTAGCATATTGAAGAGTTGGATATATCTTCTCAAGTTGACAAAATCCTAAATGTAACAGAGAAAGTGAAGGGAGCAAAGTGAGTGATTGAAGCCAATCAATTTCCTTGTGAATATGAACACCATCAAGATTAAGGTATTGCAATGATGAAATATTGGAAATCCAATGGAGATCACGGACAAGAATATCATAGTTTCGTGATAAGTCAAGATACTGGAGGTTGGAGGAGTTTTCACGGCTACCCATTGAATTGAATTGGAGAAACTTGAAGCCATTGTTGCTCAAATCCAAGTAGGTCAAATATTCAAGTTGCAGCAAACCCAAATTTAATTCACCTGTTAATAAAAGAAATTATGAAATTCTCTAACAAGAAACTATAAGATTGAATCTAAAAGTAACAAGTTTACCTGACAAACAGTGTGATTTGTTGCCTTTTTCTCCCACAGCAGTAATTGGAGAGGGATGAGTGTGACAAGGGAGAGTAAGCATTGAAACCCTACCTGTGATGTTATCACACTTGACTCCTCTCCATTCACAGCAATCTGATTTCGGAAACCATGAAGAGAGAAGCTGTGAAGGATCTGTGAGTCGTTGCTTGAAGTTAAGGAGTACGTTCGTGTCCTTCTCATTGCAATGAACCGCAAAACTGCATGAGTTGAACATGATGGAACACAGTGAACAAAGAAAAAATAATTTGATGATGGAGATGGAGGAGTTCATGATAATGCAATTCAAGATGTGGGTAGCATGTTAGCCACCTACAAATGTTTATATAGCGGAAGTAAAGTCTACATCAAAGTGGACATATGTTGCTAAAATTCCAATGAACCAATGGACATTAATTCCAAGTCATAGAGTGTGATAAGAAGTTCACGTGTCTCATGTGATAAAAAGTTCACCTGTCTTTCGGAGACGACTTACAAAGCAATTCACACGGAAGATTATAACTAGTGAGTCACACCTATGAGTGACAGTGAAAAAATAGAGTTTTTAGTTTAGGAAGAAGATTGAAAAAGAACAAGATATTTGTTTACTCATTTGTAATAAAAAAAAATTATTACTGGAATTTTTAATGTAGTATAAGCTTGTGTTTATATTGAAGAATAGATTTAAAGCAGTTTATGTGCCTTTTTTTGAACAGTCAATGTACATTCATATGCATGTCCATCATTCAGATTCAACACAACTTGTGGAGGACGTACGTGGACCACTGTACGTTAAGTCTATCCCTCCATCCATGCCACAATTATAGCCGTCCATCATTCAAATTCACACTATTTTGTCAATTACCTTACTTGTGCTTACTTGCATGAAAGTTAAGTACTATGGAAATTTTTAATTTATCCACACTTAAAATTTTGACACCTATTTATACTTATTTGGTCATTTTGCATTCAATTATTATTCAATTTATCAAAACGTTCTTATATTTTTCTAAATATACAAAAATATCACTCATAAATATTCTTATTACCATTCACTAGTGTAAACACAGGTGCTATCGCGCCTGTGTGTACACATTTTTTTGAATTATATTAATAATTGATGATGTTGTAATGTTATTAAGTTAATAAATAAAATAAAAGTATATTTATAAAAAATAAAATAAAATGTACGGAGAAAATAAGAGAAAAATAACTGTTGATGAATAGTAAGAGAAAAAAAGAAAAAAGAGATAAGTAAATAATTTTATAAAAACTTATACAAATAACCATTAATTTTTAAAAATTTAATAAATAATTAAATTATAAAGGGTAAAGTTGGAATTATGAAATGTGGACACAAAAGAGGGAATCCCCTTTATATATAGTTATAGATTATCTATAAAAATACCACTCCAAATATTTACAAAAAATATCACTCCAAATATTTACGAAAATGCACTCATATATTATTATTGTTATTATTATTATTATTACTAATGTTGTAATAATAATAATAATAATTATTATTATTATTATTATTTTATTGTAATTGTAATACTATTATTGTGACAATTCAATATTATTATTATAGTCATTATTATTATAATAATAATTATTTTATTATTTATAATAGGTTATTATTATTATTATTATTATTATTATTATTAACATTATTACAATTATTTCCATCATAATTCATTCTCTCTTTCTTTTTATTCTTTTTTTTTTAAAGAGTGAATTATAATACCCAACCCTTTTTTCATTAAGTACAATTCCACTAACTAATTTCGTTTACAGTTGAATAAAATGTACTTATGCTCTTGATCCCTAAGTATGCAAATTGAAAGGATAATAATTAAAGTTAAGATTAAGGTGTATAAATTCAAAATAATTAGGCTCAAATGGGTTATCAACAAAGAATGATTACTTACAGGTTGACTGTTTGACATTGAGATATATAAATTCAACAAAAAATTCTTAATCATTTTCATGCTTCTAATGTGATGTTATCAAAATAAAACTCAAGCAATATCAACTTGACAACAATAATGGAAACACTCAAATTGTTTATGGATTCACACACTCACTTAGTTTGTTTTCTGGTTTATTTCATTGATATATCACTTGTTACAATTTATTATCTTGACTAACTATCTAGCTCTAATAATCAAATCCTATTTAATTAAGAATTCAACCAAAATTTATTTTTCTCTTTCTCATTTGTGTTCAATTCACTGAGTTGTTTTAGAATCAGGATATATATTAAGTGAATCCTAATTTCTCTTTAACGAACTTTGTCAAAAAATATTTTTTAAATGATTCCCAAAAAAAGTTTAATCGTCTCTAAATATTATGTGCAAAATATTAAGTAAATATTAAAGTTAAACAGTTAATTTTAACTAACTAGATAAAATAACAACATTCTAACCAAAATAACTAAAGCAGAATATTACTAATTACTAATATACTACAAAATATTAAAAAAAAATAGTGAAACCGCATTTATAAAGTTCTTAAGGGTAGGAATGTCAAAAAAATTCGTACACGCGGGTATCCGCGGATAAAACCCGCAACGGGTAGAAAACGGATATTAAAAATGGATACCCGCTACCCATGGGTACAGGTATTTTTGATAACCGCATGTTAACGGGGCGGGTACGGATATCATAGTATCCGTACCTGTGGATACCCTTACCCGCTAAACTTACACCCCTTAACATTCTTTTCTTTCCTTTTTTTGAAATTGGGCATATAGATCAAATCTTATATAGACAATGGCGTTTATGGTATGTTTGTTGTCAAACGATGGAATCAAAATAAGAATACTTGACATATGACAATTGAGGTTTATTATTTGCTTATTTTGTTTATTTTTCAGAAACCAATCGGAGAAAGTGAGTTTGTTGATCAAAACACTAATTAAAGAATTTTCATTGTTGAACGTTATTTTATACTTTTACAATTATTTGGACTTGTATCAACTTGAGTTTATTTGAACTTTATTTAAAATTTATGACAATGATGTATTTTATTTTATTTTATTTGAATTTATAATTAAATATTTGTTTTTTAAATAATTTTGCAATTACCTGTGAGTATCCGTAGATATAAAAAAAATAGACGAATATCCACACAATAGATACCCGACGGATATGGATACAAATAGTAATAAATATTTATCCAACGGATAGGATATATTTAAAAAAATATATTAAATAAATAAAATAAATAAAATAAATCACATATTGACACGTGATATTATTAATGTCCTTAATAATTTTTTAAAGACCTTTGAGACATCTTCTCAATAGTTAGAACGCAATTGAAATAATTTAAAAAATGGAGACCAATTTAAAACTTTCTAACCAAAGTGAAGCCAAACAAGTAATTAAATGATAATTTAACTATAATATATAATCTATAAATAAATTATTGAATGAGATATCTTTTTACGTTGTACACTTTCTTTTAGGCGAGTAAGTCTATTGAAATTCTATTACACAAAAATAAATTCAATGTAGTTCCTATATTTATTATTTTATCTCAATTTGGTCTCATTTTTTTAAAACTGGATCAATTTCATCCTTATATCAAATTTAATTTTTATATAATTTTTACAATAATTTTTTATTATAATTGATATTTTTAACAAAATTAAGTTTATTTAAATATTTATTTATTTGAAACAATATAAATATTTGAAACAATATTTAAATAAAGTTAAATGCAAAATTTATAAATTGAATTGTAAAATTTTAAATAAACATATTTATTTTAAATTGTTATAAAATTATTTTAAAATTTTATATATGAACTTATAAAGTTTTTATTTTTAAAGCAAATCTAATAGGCATGTCAAAGTGAGTCAATCCGGCTCACACGGGTGGGCTCACCATGAGCCAAGTTGAAAATGAGTGAACCTAACCCGGCTCACTTTATGGTGAGCCAGAAATTTCGCAACCCGACTCAACCCACCACGGGTTGGTGGGTTAAGTGGGCTGGCCCACCAACCCACATAAAAAAATTATCTATTTATTTATTTTAAGTATTCAAATATTTAAATAAATTTTTAAGCAACCCATGAGATGACAATCAAAGTAAAATCAATTACCAATGTCTTCATCATACTTACCACCAATATATGATGAATTGTTTCCAAAAAAAGGTGTCCATATAGTCCAAGAAAACATGCTAATATTACACATTTTCTATTATGCTATTCAACAAAATATAAATTAAAAAACTTCACATTTTTGTCATGCTAATTTAGAAAAATTTATTTGTAAGACGGTTGCTTGAGTAATTTACTATAAAGATTATAATTAAAGATTAAAGTATCAACGTATATAACTTGATAATCAAATTAATTCAACATTCAAACTATTTAAATATTTATTGAGCAACATTCTAACATATTTAAAAATATGAAATTATGAACCTATATAAGTAGGAGTAGTAAATAATTATTAAAAAAATTATAAAAAATTATAAAAAAATGTTGGTGGATTAAGTGAGCTGAGTTGAGTTCAACCCACTTTTGAAAAATCTGAATTTTTTTCAACCCAACCCGACTCAAACCTGTGATAAGTCGGGTTGGCTCTCGGATTGAAATCCATTTTGATATCTCTAAATTCTAACATTTATCTATAAATTATAGATATATAAATATTTAACCTATATATATATTTTGCATCATTCATCATTACACTTGCAACATTTGCATTTATAGGATCATTCAAAGTGATAATTCTTATTTCCCTCACTGTTTTGCATTTATATCAAATTCTCACATTCCCAAGTCACTTTAACTTTGTATTTATATCTTGGTTGACTCTACACGACATTAGGGAGAAAACTAAGATTTCTTCCTTAATCTCTATGCTACTTGGAGGTTTAACAGTGTAAACTATCTCATTCATGTTATGATATATATTACATCTAATAACTAGATTGATTTTTAATGACATAATTCATAGATTAAAATTTAGAGAAAAAATGAATCCATTTAAGTTCTTATTTTTGGCAATTCTAGTTTCTTTCAAACAAAATGAAGCAAAAAATTCTATACACACACTATTAAGCAATAAGTTATAAGTCTAACTTAATCCTGAAAAATCATTTTGTGAAGTGAAATTTGAACCCCTTAAATACCGTAAATTTACCTTTGTCTCTAGTCAATTTATGATCTTAAACATACCCTTTCACGATATGACATATACACGACTATTTAGTTTTTTTATTTTTTTGGCAGTTAAAGTATGGGTGTAACACAAAATACAATTAATTAAGAAAAGCAACATGTTGTACTAAAAGAGTAAACCCGAGTAACATTTGGAAAAGATGTTTATAGTTTCGCTCCTATTGCCAAACTGTGTTAGAGATCCAAAACAACTTTGCATTGTACTATGTCCAAACCTAAAGAATCACATATCAATGATTTCCATAAATGTTGAGTAGCCGATTTAAGCATTAATTTTGTCATCTTCATATATAAACTTGTTGAAGTGTATAAAGACTCTTACCATTTGATCCTCAATTATAATTGCTATTATATATATTTGAATTGTTTGGATACCAAATAAACATATTAATAACAATATTTATTTGTGATTATATCTTCGAACATGTTTGAAGTGGATACAAGTTTAAAATAACACAAATTACAACAACAGAAAAAAAAAAAGACGGTACAAAATAGAAAAGAGCAAGTAAAACTCAACCCTGTTTAATAACTTCAATCTTGACCTACACACGTTAGTTGAGATGTTGAGTCTGTTCATTGAAGATGAGGTTTACACTACAAGCTCATTGACAACCTCCTTCATAGTAGGGCGAGATCGTGGACTTTCAGTCATGCAAGCAAGTGCTATCTTCGCAACCAATGCCACCTCTTTAACTGAACACTTTGTTGAAGGAGGGAGACGCTGGTCCAACTTATCCATCAATGTTATATCATCAAGTGTTGAGGCAACACCAATGAATGAAGATGATAGCAATAAAGAAGATATATAATCACCAGGGTGCTTTCCAATAAGTATTTCCCATGCCAACACTCCAAAACTATACACGTCACATTTCTCATTTACCTTCATTGTGTACGCAAGTTCTGTAACAAACTAAAGGTGATATCATACATGCAAAAAATGGATTGTAGTGACAAAGACAAGTATAGATAATTATGACCAACAAAGAGAAACTGAAAAACTATGAGATTCTGGACTATTAGAAGGAAAGAAAATTGACCTGGAGCAGCATATCCAAAGGTTCCTACAAATGAGGTCCAATTCGATGAATTGGGATTAAGAAACTTGGCCGTTCCAAAATCTGAGACATGTGCCACATATTCCAAATCCAAAAGGACATTTTTACTTGATATATCACGATGAATAATTGGTGGTGAGCAATCATAGTGCATGTAGAATAAAGCATTTGCTACATCTTTAATAACATTCACTCTCTTATTCCAATCAAATGCAATTGCTTGTTCATCATCCTTCAAAATATTCTGGACATTGCCCTTCTCCAAGAATTCACACACCACAAATAACCAATGGGAATGTGAACAAAACCCATATAACTTTACAATGTTACGATGGCGAATTTTTGAAAGAGCTTGGATCTCACTTGTAAAAGCTTTCATATTAAGTATTTCTCCATTTGGAACTGAATGTAGTTTCTTTACCGCAACAACTTGACCTGTGGGTAACAATGCTTTGTAAACTCGTCCTTGCCCCCCAACTCCAATGAGATGCTTATCATCAAAGTTTTCAGTAGCCTCAACAATATTCTCGAATACCATTTTGCCATCATAACTCCATATTGCAAATGTGTTTAGAGTTTGTAAATTGGTAGCCAGCTCTTCCATTTTCACAGAAGTTTTGCATAAATAATACAAGACTCCAAAAACAAACAATGCCAGCATTATAGTGCCCAAAGTAAGGGGTAGAACCATTGTTATGACTTTTTTTGTCACATGATTATGCGATTTCCCACTCAGTGTTAGGCAAGGCTTTAAGCCGCTAACATTGCCACACAAGCCTTTATTATTTCTTAATGCTTCCATTGTAGCATTGCGAAAGACTGGAATGTCTGGAAGTGGACCCTCAAACTCATTGTACGATATATCAATAGATGTCAAGCTCATCATATCATCAAAGCAAGAAAGATCACCGGAAAGACTATTGTGAGAGAGATTCAATGTTTCTAATTTGTTTAATCCTCCAAGCATATGTGTTAATCTTCCCCTCAACAAATTTCCACTGAGATCAAGAGTTGTAAGAGATATTAATTTTCCAAGCTCCAAGGGAATATTCCCCTCAAATTTATTCTGGCTCAAATTCATGTTCCATAATTTGACTAAATTTCCAAGTTGATTTGGAATTAAGCCAGACAAATTATTAGATCCAATACTGAAAAACTGAAGATTCTTCATCGATGCAATTCTTTTGGGAATATTTCCTGAAAGATCATTGTTGTGGAGTGATAGATGAAACAACAGGACCAAATTACATAAATCTTGTGGAATGTTTCCTGTAAGATGATTTGAGGATAATTGAAGTTCTTGTAATTTTGTTGCCCCACCTAGCTCTGGTGGGATAACACCTGATAAATTATTGTTTGAGATCTTGAGGCTTGTGAGATTACGGAACTTTCCCCAATTTGGTGAAAGATGACCATAAAAATTGTTTTCACTCAATTCGATGTAATCCAAGTTTGGAAGTACATCAAAAGCATTTGTTATGTTTCCAGTTAGTTGATTTTTTTGAAGCCTGAGTCTTATAAGACTAGAGCAATTCTTCAAACTCTCCGGAATATAGCCAGTAAAATTGTTATTGCTAGCAGAAAAATGTGTCAACTTTTCACCACTACAAATGTTGTGAGGTAAATGGCCAAGAAAATAATTATCAGCTAGTTGCAAATTTTCCAAAGTAGCAAGTCTATTCATTTCTATTGGAATCTTGCCGTTGAGATAATTTTGAAATAAAGTTAATCCACGAAGCTTTGACAAATTTCCAATAGTGGAAGGAATGGATCCGGAGAGTTTGTTTTGATGAAGTAAAATGGATTCCAAGTTGACCATGTTACCTATGGAAGTCGGGATTGGCCCAGAGAGGTTATTATCATAAAGTGAAATGGATTTCAAATTGATCAGGTTACCTATGGAGGTCGGAATTGGTCCAGAGAGGTTGTTGTGTAGCAATTGAATTGTTACAAGGGAATGCAAATTTCCAACTTCATCTGGGATAATGCCAGAGAATTGGTTTGCATAAAGGTAAAGATAAACTAGATTGCTCAAGTTTCCAATTGTGGAGGGAATTTTATCAGAGAGAAAATTATTAGACAAATCTAGTTGACCGAGTGTTCTCAAAAATCCAATTTCACGAGGAATAGAGCCAGAGAATTGGTTGCCAAAAAGGCTAAGAAAATTTAGATTGCTTAGGTTTCCAATTTCACGAGGAACAGAGCCAGAGAGTTTGTTTCCAAGAAGGGAAAAATACTTCAGATATCTCAAGTTTCCTATTGTTGAAGGGATTTTGCCAGAGAGAAAATTATTAGACAAATCAAGAATCTCAAGGTTGATTAACTTACAAATTTCACTAGGAATGTGACCAGAAAGGTGGTTGTCGTGTAAGCTAAGAATGGATATATTGGTCAAAGCTCCAATTGAAAGAGGTATGGACCCATTAAGATTACAATTGCTCATGTCTAGATGTACTATTTTCCCCAGCATCCCAATTCCTTGGGGCATGTTTCCAGAAAGGCCACTTTTCTGAAGATACAGAATCTCCAAGTTCCTCATATTCACAATTTCTTCGGGGATGGAACCATTGAATTTATTAATTGCAAGTGACAAATGCTTTAGGTCCATACGCCATATTCTATGAGGAATCCTGCCAGAAAGGTTGTTGCCTCCCACGTCTAGATGAAACAAATTGTTGAACTTTTCTATAGAGATTGGGATTGTCCCTGTGAGATTGCACCAAGGAACATGAAGCATTCTCAGCTCCCTCAATCTACCTATTTCTTGAGGAAGAGACCCACTGAAAATATTGTCACTCATGTTCAATGTATGAAGACCGACCAATTGTGTTATTTCAGAAGGAATAACCCCAGAAAGTTCATTAAAAGACAAATCAAGAATAATTAGATTGGACATGACTCCAATTTGAGGAGGAATACTCCCATTCAAGAAGTTGATGCTTAGATTAAGAGTGTGAATGTTTGTAAACATGGAGAAGTTGAGATTTTGAAGCGTACCTCTTAATCCAATACTTGGAAGATTTATTTTGAACACATGATTGGAGTGATCACATGCAATTCCGAGCCAATTGCAAGAACTGTTGCCACTCCATGAAGAGAGAGAAGCTTGACTCTGGTTGTCGAGGCTGGCTTTCCACCTCAACAAAGCATTTGCTTCTGGAGTAATTCGAGAAGAATCAAAAGCGTGAGAATGGGAAAATGCATAAGAGCACATTAGAAGAAACAACCAAAATGGTTGGAGCTTCATGGACAGAAGCGTTGGAAATATGAATAGCATAGGGATTTGTTCACGCAATATTGAAGTGCAGTGTAACAGAAAGCTTGCATTTTGGTCATGGAATGTGCCACTACTTATACACTAATTTATTTCTAAAAAAACCCAAATAAAAAAGTTTATTTCCTGAAGTAGACCCTATCACTGTAGATATATAAAAATCGTGTTTCAGGTAATCGATTTCCAAACTATAAATTATATAAATTTTGACATTTCTCCTGTTGGAAAACGATTTTTTGGGAGCCGACTTCCATGCAGGTTTTTTCTTGCCTTTTTATATTTTATATATTTAATAAATTAGGTAAATAATATAAATAAAATTATAAATTCACTATGTTTAATTAATAAATTATTTATAATATTTTAATATGAAAATATTAATATAGGAATAAACTTTTCAAAGTGTTAGTTAGGTAATTATTATTTTTTATTTCGATTTATTTTAGAAAAAGAAATTCACTTGTATATACATAGAATCAATGATACATGACCGAAGTCAACAGCATTGTCTGTAAGTTCGCGTGCTCCATAAGTTTGAAATAGAAATTATGTATGATATTTTCCCTCAAGTTATACTTTTCAATTGTGATCTTTCCTCACAAACCAGCACTCTAGTTTTACCCTAGAAATATGCTTTCAAATTTTTAAGAAAGGAAGGCAAAAGTATCTGTTTTCATCATATAAAAGTATCTATTTTCTTATCTGTTAATTTTTAATAAATCAATAATTCTCACAAATCAGCAATCTGGTTTGGCATTTTTCAGCGTATTATTGTTATTATATATAATATTTAAAAATAAATGAAAAATAATAAGAAAAGGTGATAATGATAATTAAAATAAATAGTTGGCTATTTATTTTAAAGAAAATAAATATATTGTAAATTTAAAGAAAATAGTGATAACCATAAGGGTTATGATAATTTTAAATGGACAAAAAAAGTTTGTCAATTTTTTAAATAAAAAAATTAATTATGGTAAACCACGTGCCTATTTTGGCATTTTCTATCATGACTGACGTGGTTGTTTTTTTACCATGTTAACTTACAAAGCAACAACTTTGTCCGTCACTAGTTACTTAAGAGTTATTAAGTTAACAAGAAAATCTAATAATATACTAATATGACAATGATGTCACTTTCCTTTACGACACTTCCATTTTGTCGTATACACTGTTTTTCTTCCTTCAATGTCTCATTAGGAAAAGGATAGGATACGACACTGTTTTTCTTTCTTTCTATGTCTCATTAGGAAAAGGATAAGATACGAAGGTAATTATTCTACGCGGAGAAATCTCATCCTATATATGATGTAGATTTTATATACTTCTTCAAATAAAATGATTTATAAAGTTTGAAACTTAAAATGTAAGATAACACATCACATTTCAGTTCTAGACATTTAATAGATCTCATTATAAATTTTATTTATTTAACCTTTTTATTAATTACGAATTTTCTCAAAGATTAAAAATTTGTTGAGATATATTGTTGTGCTGATAGAATACAACTATAAGATAAACACATGAGACTTGTTGGTAGAGGAAGGAAGAATACACTCTCTCTAAGATGTAATTACTCGCACACATATATGCACAATACGTGTTTGTTTAAATGCTTGTGTATATCTATTATTGATTCAACAACATATACAAAAGATGAGGTAACTCTTATATCATAAGAGGAAAAAAAACAGAATTAACAAAACTGTCATACTTGAAGTAATACAACAAGACTTAAATTGATCAAATCTCTATTGATTTTTTTCTTTGTCTCTAAAAGATGTTAGTTAAGGAGTGTTGTGGATTTAGACTTATAAAAATGTTAGTTGAATTTGTGAAAATATGTAAAGAAAGCTTTATTAATGGACATAACAATTTTTTTCTCTGAAATTGTATCACTTAAAAAAAATATAAAGTAGCTCAAGCAAATAAACTTTTCTTAGTTTTAGAAAATAAAGTTGCTTGAATAAAATAAGCTCCCCCTCAAACGTACGATATCTATTTTATGGTAATGATGATAATAAACATGTAGTGTTCTACATTTGTTATTACCCCATACAAATGGTTTTGAAAAAGTTGAGTCTAACAAATTTAAATATTCTTAAGACTTACATAAAAATGGTTTAATTATAATTTATTACGTAAATATTGTTATATATATATATATATATATATATATATATATATATATATATATATATATATATATATCATATGATGTTAGTCACATTAATCATGTTAACAGCAAATATAATGACGTTAAGAATTTTTTTTAATTTTGAAATTAAAAGATAAATTTTAATTTAGGAAGCTAAAAGGAAAAGAAATCTAAATTAAAGGATTACAAAAATATCTAAGGTAATTACAAAAAAACTCGCAGTCTTACTCAGTGAAAGATTGACTTACCAGGTCCTTCAAGATGACCCGTAATATAAGGTTTAAGACTTCGTGACAAATGTATCATATTTAGCAACTTATATATATATATATATATATATATATATATATATATATATATATATATATATATATATATATATATATAATATTTAATCAATGAAATATTAAAATTTAATAACTATCCTTCAATAAAGAAATTTATTTGAATAATATTTGCATTTCCAAACCTTATATTTTTTTAATTTTAAGAAAAGTGACTACATAAATAAATAAAAATTGTAAATTTTAGTCAGAATTGTACCCTTTTCATTGATTATAATTTGAAAATTCAAAATTTTTCGAATAAAAGGAAAGTTTTGTCTCGGGAACATAATTTATATATTATATATAATTTGAAAGAATGAGTAGCTAACCTTAGTTCCCTCCGCTACAAGGAAGTTGATGTCGTTGTTATAAGTGATAGTGAATTGTCAGCCCTTGTGTCACTCTGGTGACAACTTGGTTCTCCTGCGTATAGTTTCCTACCTCTAAAGCATGAATCTGAAATTATCTTCTTGACCTTGATTAGCTTCATGCGACTCTCATTTCTGATTCCGCTTTCATCCCTCTCCATTGTGGATCTTTCTGCAGTTTGGGCGGTCATCTTTTACTTCCGCTTTCGTTTGGGCCTGGCCCAAATGAAACTTAAGCCTTTTCTAGAACCTTGGTTTGGGCCTTTCGTGATCCTCAATTATAATTGCTATTAGATATATTTGAATTGTTTGGATACCAAATAAGCATATCAAAAACAATATTTAATTGTGATTATATCTTCGAAGATGTTGGAAGTGGATACAAGTTTAAAATAACACAAATTACAACAACGGAAAAAAAAAAGTACAAAATAGAAAAGAGCAAGTAAAACCCAACCCTGTTTAATAACTTCAATCTTTACCTTCACACGTTAGTATAGATGTTGAGTCCATCCATTGAAGATGAGTTTTACACTACAAGCTCCTTGACAACCTCCTTCATAGTAGGGCGAGTTCGTGGACTTTCAAGCATGCAAGCCAGTCCTATATTAGCAACTGATGCCACCTCTTTAAATAAACGCTTTGTTGGATGAGGGAGACGCTGGTCCAACTTAACCATCAATGTCATATCATCAAGTGTTGAGGCAACACCAATGAATGAAGATGATAGCAATAAAGAAGATATAAAATCACCAGGGTGCTTTCCAAGAAGTATTTCCCATGCCAACACTCCAAAACTATACACGTCACATTTCTCATTCACCTCCATTGTGTATGCAAGTTCTGTAACAAACTATAGGTGATATCATATATGCAAAAAATGGATTGTAGTGACAAAGACAAGTATAGATAATTATGACCAACAAAGAGAAACTGAAAAACTATGAGATTCTGGACTATTAGAAGGAAAGAAAATTGACCTGGAGCAGCATATCCAAAGGTTCCAACAAATGAGGTCCAATTCGATGAATTGGGATTAAGAAACTTGGCCGTTCCAAAATCTGAGACATGTGCCACATATTCCAAATCCAAAAGGACATTTTTACTTGATATATCACGATGAATAATTGGTGGTGAGCAATCATAGTGCATGTAGAATAAAGCATTTGCTACATCTTTAATAACATTCACTCTCTTATTCCAATCAAATGCAATTGCTTGTTCGTCATCCTTCAAAATATTTTGGACATTGTCCTTCTCCAAGAATTCATACACCATAAAGGACCATCGTGAATGTGAACAAAACCCATATAACTTTACAATTTTACGATGTCGAATTTCTGTCAGAGCTTGAATCTCCCTTGTGAAAGCTTTGGCATTAAGCATTTCTCAGTTTACAACGGGATACAGTTTCTTCACAGCAACAACCTGACCTGTTGGTAACATTGCTTTGTAAACTCGTCCTTGCCCCCCAACTCCAATGAGATGCTTGTCGTCAAAATTTTCAGTGGCTTCAATAATATTCTCAAATATCATTTTTCCATCAAAACTCCATATTGCAAATGTGTTTGGAGTTTGTAAATTGGTAACATGCTCTTCAATTTTCACTGAAGTTTTACATAGGTAATACAAGACTCCAAAAACAAACAATGTCACTATTAGAATGCCCAAAGTAAGGGGTAAAACCACTGTTATGACTTCGTTTGTCATATGACTCTGTGATTCCCCACCTAATGTTAGGCAAGGCTACAAGCCACTAACATTGCCACACAAGCCTTTATTATTTCTTAATGTTTCAATTGTAGAATTGCGGAAGACTGGAATATTGGGAAGAGGACCCTCAAACTCATTGTAAGATATATCAATAGTAGTCAAGCTCATCATATCACCAAAGATAGTAGAAACATTTCCTGAAAGACTATTGCGAGAGAGATTCAATGTTTCTAATCTTTCCAATGCTCCAAGCATATGTGTTAATCTTCCACTCAACAAATTTTCACTGAGATCAAGAGTTGAAAGGGATGTCAATTTGCTCAGCTCTAGAGGAATATTTCCCTCGAATTTATTTTGGCTCAAATTCATGTCACCTAATCTGAGCAAATTTCCAAGTTGGTTTGGAATTGAGCCAGACAAATTATTAGATCCAAGCCTAATAATTTTAAGATTCTTCATTGATGCAATTTGTGTGGGAATATTTCCTGAAAGATTATTGTTGTTGAGAGATAGATCAAACAACAGGACCAAATTACACAAATCTTGTGGGATATTTCCTGTAAGATGATTTGAGGATAACTGAAGTTCTTGTAAATTGGTTGCCCTGCCTAGCTCTGGTGGGATACCACCTGATAAATTATTGTTAGAGATCTTGAGGCTTGTGAGACTACGAAACTCTCCCCAATTTGGTGAAAGATGACCATAAAAATTGTTTTCACTCAATTCGATGTAATTCAAATTTGGAAGCACATCAAAAGAATTTGTTATGTTTCCAGTTAGTTGATTTTGCTGAAGTCTGACTCTAATAAGACTAGAACAAGCCCTCAAACTCTCTGGAATATGGCCAGTAAAATTGTTATTGCTAGCAGTAAAACGTGTCAACTTTCCACCAATGCAAACATTGTGAGGCAATTGGCCAACAAATTTATTATCAGCTAAGTGAAAATTTTCCAAAGCAGTAAGCCTGTTCATTTCTATGGGAATCTTGCCACTGAAATGATTTTTTAATAAAAATAATTCACGAAGCTTCGACAAATTACCAATAGTGGAAGGAATGGATCCAGAGAGGTTGTTTTCAGCAAAAAAAATGGATTCCAAATTGAGCATGTTACCTATGGAAGTAGGGATTGGTCCAGAGAGTTGATTGGTAGACAAATCAAGAACAACTAGATTGGATAGAACTCCAATTTGAGGAGGAATACTTCCATTCAAGAAGTTATTGCTTACATTTAGAGTGTGAATGTTTGTAAACATGGAGAAGTTGAGATTTTGAAGCATACCTCTTAATCCAATACCTGGAAGATTGATTTTGGAGACATAATTGGAGTGATCACATTCAATTCCGAGCCAATTGCAAGAAGTGTTGCCAATCCATGAAGAGAGAGAAACTTGAGTCTTGTTGTCAAGGCTAGCTTTCCACTTCAACAAAGCCTTTGCTTCTGAAGCAATTGGAGAAGAATGAACAGCATCACAATGAGGAAATGCAGAAAGGCACATTAGAAGAAGCAGCCAAAAGGGTTGGAGCTTCATGAACATAAGCGTTGTAAATATGAGAAGCATAGTGAAGTGTTTATACAATATTGAAGTGCAGGGTAGGATAAAGCTTGCATGTTGTTCATGTAGAGTGCCACTACTTATAGTAGATAACCTAAGTCAATAAATTTAAAGTATGTTCACGTGTTCCACAAATTATGATATTTTCCCTCCAGTTATACTTTTCTTTTCAATTTTTAGGAATGGTAACTAAAAGTAGCGGTTTTTTTAATCTGTTAACTTTAAATAAATCAACAATTCTCACAAACCAACACTCTGGTTTGGCATTTTTATCATAAATAAATGAAAAGTAAAAGAAACAGTGATAATGTGTGTTTTTTAAATAGAACAATAACTATCATCATATATCAAAATTCTATTTCGCATTTTCTATCATACATTATAGAAAATAAAATAATTTGTTTTTTGAAATTTCAATTTCAAAATAATACATCGTATACTATTATTATGTTACACACAAATTTTCTTTCTTCGATGTATCCATCACAATTTATTCATTATGAACAAGGATAACATATGAACATAATTTTTCTACGTGGAGAAATATCGTGCTATGATGTAGACATTTTTTTCAAGTCAAATTATTTGACTTTTAAAATTTAAAATGTAAGAACACATTCATTTATTTTGCACCCGCCAAGCTTCACGCGGTCTCTGTTTTTTAGGAATGGTAACTAAAAGCAGTGGTATTGGATGAAAAGTGAATTGAGATTTTTTATGTTCAATCCGTTTTCTTATGTATTTGTGGTAGGATCTAGTATTGTTTTGTATGTATGTACATAAAATGTTTTTAACCTTTCGTGTTATTTGAAAATGTTAGATTTGTACAGAGTAGACTTGGTATGGAATAGGAAACAATAAAATTCTAATTTTTTATTTTCTTTTATTTATATTGTGTATATGGGTTTGGTTAATTTAATTTGATTTTACTGATAAAAAAAAAAACTAAAAGTAGCGGTTTTATTAATGTGTTAACTTTAAATAAACCAATAGTTCTCACAAACCAACACTTTGGTTTGGTATTTTTATCATAAATAAATGAAAAGTAAAAGAAAAAGTGATAATGTGTGTTTTGTAAGACTTGAACTTTTAATAAAAGTAGTATTTAAATGGATAAAAAAGTTTATAAACTTTTTTAAATAAAACAATAATTATCATATATCAACGTTCTATTTTCGCATTTTCTATCATACATTATATATGTATCTTAAAATAGAATAATTTGTTTTTTGAAATTTAAATTTCAAAATAATACATCGTATATTATTATTATGTCCCACAAATTTTCTTTCTTCGATGTATCCATCACAATTTATTCATTATGAACAAGATAACATATGAACATAATTTTTCTATGTGGAGAAATATGGAGAAATATCGTCCTATGATGTAGACATTTTTTTCAGATCAAATTATTTGACTTTTAAAATTTAAAATTTAAAATCACACTATGATGTTGATATTTATTTATAACTTTTACCACTCAATTTTAATATAAATATCAATATTTAAATTTTGTAAGTCATTTTAAATATCAATACGGTCAGTCAACGACATTAATAATTTTTTTATGAAAAAGACTTAATTGAGGCATATTTTTAAAAGTTTGGACTCAATTGACACGAAACTGACACATGAACGAAATTGAATACCATTCGACTAATTAAACCAATGATATATGAAATTGAGATTTTGATGGAAAGTTTATTTCAAGGGTTAGTAAATTTGGCTCAATTGATTTCAATGGGTACATTTTGTGTTGGTATAATCTATTTTGAGTTTTGTAGCGTAAAAAAAAATACTTATTAAGACTCATTGATTATGTTCACCAATCTAATAGTTAGAGATGACAATGATGCGGGATGGGAACGGGTTTCGCTATCTCATACACATCTCTATCGAAAAAATCATCCTCATCCCCATACTCAAATCCAACTTATATCAAATTTTTGTTTCATCTCCATCTCCACCGAGTAACGGGTATATACTCTGATGAGTTTATATATTTTCATATGTTTTGGTTATAGTCATTGAGAGATTGTGATTTTTATATATACTAGTAGATTGACTCGTGCGTACACACGGGTTGTATTTTTTTTTTGTATATTAAAATAATAATATAGTGAAATAATTAAAATAATAATATACCAATAATAACAAACTAATAATAATAATAATAATAATGTTTATGTTATAAATATTAATGTCAATGCTAATAATAAGGCTTAACAATAATAATATATAATTATATATAAAGATAAACATTAATGACAAAACAAATAAAAAGGATAAGTAATTCAATTATGATCCCGTAGTAAATAAAATTAAGATGTATGTCTAACTATAATAATAATAATAATAATAATAGTACCATAATAATAATATCTCGTAGTGATAATAATAATAATAATAATACAACAACTAAATATATAAAGAGATACACATTTTTTGTGTCCTTTTTTGTTTTTACAATTTTATCCTCTTAATTGTTATTTGTTAAATTTAAATAATTATTCATAATAAAAATTATTTGTCAGTTTTATCATTTTACTAACTTTAGTAACTATTTTTTTATTCTAATAATTACACATGTATAGAGATGAAATAAACAACAAAACAAATAAAAAGTGCAAGTAATTGAGATATGATCCCGTAATAAATAAAAGTAAAATATGTGTCTAACTATAATAATAATCTATAACAATATATATATATATATATATATATATATATATTCTCTTTTGTGTCCACAAATCTATATTCTAGTTTTACCCTTATTATTAAAAATTAATTATTTTATAAATAATTTAATTTTAACTGTTATTCTAAAAACCACTTTTATCTTCTGTTAAATATGTTTTTGGCCTCTTAACTTTTAGTGAAGTTTAGAATTAGTCAATTTTGAAACTTTGGACCAATTTAGTCATTCATCTTTTGAAATATGTGAATTTATTCCTTTTAATCAAATTTTGTTAGGTTTATTTGATGTTTCGTACGTATTTCAAGATTGTATTTGAGTTGTCTATACTGTTACCCCTTTTATCTTTAATAGTTATCTTAAAAATTTCTTTTATACACGTATTTTATTGTTCTAATTTTAACGATTGACAATTATTTTAAAAATTAATTATATATTTTTTATTAATCTTAACTCAAATTTATATAAAAATTAAAAAATGCAAATACATAAATGTGACAATGCCTGTGTTTTCACTAATAAACACAATAATAATACAACTATAACAATATCGCGTAGTGATAAAAATAATAATAATAATAATAATAATAATAATAACAACAACAATAATAATAATAATACAACTATAATAATATCGAATAGTGATAAAAAAATAATAATAACAATAATAATAATAATAATAATAACAACAACAACAACAACAACAACAACAACAATAATAATAATAATAATAATAATAATAATAATAATAATAATAATACAACTATATATAAAGAGATAAACATATTTGGTTTTCTTTTTTGTATTTTCAATTTTATCCTCTTAATCATCATATTTTAAATTTAAATATCTATAACAATATATAAAGAGGATTTCCCTTTTTGTGTCCACATTTCAAAATACCCATTTTACCCTTTAAATATAATAATTTATTAAATTTTTAAAAATTGACCATTACTTTTACAAGATTTTTATAAAATCGGATGTCTCTGCTTCTTCTCTTCATCTTTATTTATTAATGGTTATTCTTTCGTCTTTTTAAAATAATTTAACATGTAACTGTTATTCTACCGTTTGTTTTTCTCTGCAACAACATCATTTCATTACTGTTCGATTCATGAAGTTGTCTTACCTTGCTTATTGGCTTTGCTTTCACACTCACTTTGTTGATGCTATTTATCTTTATTGGACAAAACAAAAAAGGTATTTTCCATTGTTCCTTTTCATTTATGATTATCTCTATTAAATCTTTATTCAATATCCAATTGTCCAATTTATGATTATTCGCTTTTCATGTTTTTTTATTGTTTCATTTTTTTTTCCTATCCTTTTTCAATTCATTATGGTGGAAAAGTAATCAACCAAGATATTCTGGGCAAGTCCAGGAAAATTTCTCTATCGCAGTGGGAACGATGACAACTTACTTAATAACCAAATATTCATATATGTTCTTTATTCATTAAAGAGCGTCCTGCGAATCAACCATAGTATAATCTTCCAACTGCATCTTAAGTAGCAGCTGTATACGGGTCTTAGACATCAATCTTTATTTGGCCTCCCAATTAAAGAAATGGTTAAGGATGTAAATGTACGATACTTTCATTTACTAATTTTTTTCTACATCATGTATGTAGTAAATATATATTTCAGTTTTTTAACAAATGTATATTTATAGACACCTACTAAAATAGTTTGTATATTTATAGACAACTACCATTGACTCCATCACATATAGCTCATTAACCCAAATCTTGATCAAATGTATTAAATATTAGTTCATATGCAATCTTACGAATTAGTAATTTACTGTTTTCTTATTCAACCAATCTATGTAGTATACCCATCATAAATTGTCATTTATTATTCTTAATATTATACATATAGCTACATAAAAAAAAAGTGAACACACTATTTAATAATAAAAATTATTTTTCAGTTTTATTATTTTACTAATTTTAGTACCTATTTTCTTGAATAGAACTAATTGTTCAAAAGTAAAGATAAATGAACAACAAAACAAATAAAAATGGTCAGTAGTTGAAGCATGATTCATACATAGTAAATAAAAGTAAAATATGTATCTAATAATAATAATAGTAACACAAATTATATTAATTATAGTTCTTATTAATAATAATAATAGTAATAGTAATAAAAATAATAATAATAGTAATACAATAATAGAAATAATTATAGTTAATAATAATGATAATAATATTTACAATTAATAGCAATAATGATCATTAATTATAGTTGATAATAATGACAGTAACAATTATAGTTAATAATAATTATTATAATTATAGTTAGAGTTGAAAAAAAGAATAATAATTATAGTTATAATTGTTAATAATAATAATAATAATATAAAATTAAAATAATTATAGTATATGATAATAATAATAAAAATTATATTTATAATAATAATAATAATAATAATAACTATGGATAATAAAAATAATATTAATAATAATAATAATTATTATTATTATTATTATTATGGTAATGAATAAATAATATTTTTGAAATACCAATTTTTTAAATTAGATATGATAGTAATTATTGTTAAAACATATCTGTCTAATATAACCCAACCAAGAGAGGGGGTGAATTTGTTATTGAATCTTTTACTGATTTTAAATGAATTTTGAATGTTTCTTTAATCTTTATACCCCAAATAACTAGTTTTACAGTTCCGTGTTAATGGACTTATAAAAGTAATTGAGAAAGGCATAAAAGATGAGAGAAGCAAAGAACACAACAATTTTTATACTGGTTCGATTCAAAATGAATATACATTCAGTCTTCTCCTAAGTAACCCACTTAGGAGGATTCCACTCAATTAATAGAGTTACAAGAATTACAAGAACATCTATATAATTCAAGATCCTAAAGACTAAGGAGCTTGATCTACAAATCAAGAACTCCCCCTAGATGCAATGCATCCACACAATTGCACCTAGACCTTCACTTTACACAATGAATCAATTTGTAAACAAAAATACAATAAAAAAGAAACAAGGAACGAATACACCTAGTGGATGTGCAGATTTATTACTTGATCCTAGATCCAAGCTTGACCCATCAAGGTTGAATCCCCCATCAATCTTCTTGAATGTCCAATTGAATGATCTCCCAATAAAGCACAAGAACTCTGTAAATCTTGATCTCAGAAAATAAGTCTTTCAGTTCGTTTCTCAATGATTCAGTTATTTCTCTCTCTGTATCAAAACTGATTTCAGAAACTGGTTTTATACAGAGTTCTGCTGTAGTTATTAATAGATTAGGAATTTACCTAATAGATTATTGTGAGTGTATTTTCACTACATCAGTGCGGTGCTCTCAGCTAATCTATTAGATAAGTAGCTAATCTATTTATGAGTTCTGCTTTTGGTCATATTCAAGAGTTTGATAGTTGATACAATTCAATGCAAGCTTGTTTTACATGTAATTCTAGATCTACAACACCTAATGCAAAAGATAGAAAATCAAGACTAAGCCTAAACTAATGATGCACAAGATGCATAGCTTTGGACATCATCAAAATCATCTTCGTTGGAGTTGAGCAAGCTCCCCCTTTCAACAATTATAATAATAATATAATAATTATAGTTTTTATTATAATTCTTATTAATAATAATAATAATAACAATTATTATTAATAATAGTAATAATAATACAAATAATAATAAAAGTAATAATAACAATAATAATAATAATAATATTTTTAGTATTTCTTTTCTCATATCAATATTATATAGTAATAAAATTAATATATTACATATTAATATTTCTAATAACAATAATAACTTTACTACTAATGTTAATAATAATAATAATAATAATAATAATAATATATAATAGTAACATATAATAATAATAATATTATTATTATTATAATATTAATATTGACTATAGTTTTACTATTATCACTACAAATAATATTTATAATAATAATATCAATACTTATAAAAATATTACAAATAATAATATTATTATAATTAATATTATAGTTCAAATCATAAATAAATGAAAAAAATAAAAACAATTTGATTTTTGTAGAATTTGAACCTGGATCTTTTTGTAGCAGAGTTTTAAAATGATGAAAAAACTATTTTTCATGACAAGTGTCAATAAAAGAAAATGGATAATGTAGTAATTTTGGTGGTATCTTCTTTTCTTAATATCTAATATATGTAATAAATGTGACATTGGTCTTAAACATATAAGGCATTTGATACCACTTTTAACCCAAAATCTTAAGACAATAGTGTTATGAATCATTATTCTTTATATAGTGTTTAACTTTGTCTATTCTATTCAATATGGGAATATGGGCTGGAGATGTGAGAGTTTTGAATTATGAAATAAGAGCATTCTAGAGTCCTAAGTTATCAGTCACGATACTAATGAGTTTATATATTTTTTTCATATGATTTGGTCATAATCATTAAGAAATTATAATTTGTCGTCTTACATGGCCTTTGACACCACTCTTAATTTAAAATTTTAAGACAATGGTGTTATGGGTCATTATTATTTATATAATGTTTAATTTTGTCTATTCTATCCAATGTGGGAATGTGAAACTTTGACTCACCCTTGGATTATTCCCAACATACTCATACTCATATTCATACCCACTTTCTTACTGTTTCAATATTAATTAATTAATTTTTATAAAATAATAAAAAATTACGATAAAGGGGAAACCTAATATTATCAAATATTCAATAATAAGAGAAGTGTTGTTTTTTCGATATCAAATATTTAGAAAGAATTTATATTATAAGTGTATACAAGTCAAATTAGAATACAAAATAAAATTTCATGAGAACCAAAATATCTATTAAATTTGCAAACATTAATGAATTCCAGTTGATAAAATTTTAAATTTTCTAAACAAATATAAAAGAAAAATAAATATTCAAATTAAAATATATTTAAATGTCTGTTTACTTTAATTTTTTATATTCTAATGAATCTTTTTTTATACACTAATGAAATTTATTAAAATAACACAAAGAACAAATATTAAACTAATAATAATAAAATTTTAACATAGATATTATATCTTTTGAACCTCAATATATGTTAGATGGTGATAAAAAAAATTCATGACAATTACATTAAAATTTTATATTATAATAAATAAAGTTTATTTATACAATTATAATGAATCTCTTTTTCATACACTAATAAAAGTTCAATACATCACTTGATCAAAAAACGCTAAGAACAAATATTAAACTAATAATAATAAAATTTTAATATAGATATTGTATATTTTGAACTTCAATATATTTTGGATGGTGATAAAAAGAAATTCCTGACAATTACATTAAATTTTTATATTATACTAAATAAAAATTATTTAGACAATTACAATGACAAAATTACAGTATGATAATGAGTTAAAAAATAAAAAATAATTATATAAATATACCAAAATAGTATTTTATATTATAAAAATATTAAAAAAATATCAAATGTGTGTCTTAGAAACAATTTGAGAGACCATTTAATGAAATCGCACTAAGGAAAACAATTATATAATTAAGGGAATGATAAAATGAAAAATATTTTACAGATTTGAGAATATATCAACATAGTCAATGGTTGAGAAATAACTAAATTTTTTTTAGCGAAACAAAATAGTTCTTGAAATGAAACAAATATTAATAATAATAGAGTAAATAAGATAAGTTTTTATATTACCTAGTAAATTAGAGGTGTATGCTATTGAACACTTAAATTGAGAGTGTTAAACGTTCTCGTGTGAAAGAAAATTATACATAAAAAATATTAAAAAATTAGAAATATAAAAATGTGAGACATAAAAAATATTTAATTGACATATATCATTTGAACATAATTGCATAAAAACTATGATAAGATCAAAAATATATTGGAGATGCGAATGAATTTTACGACAAACCAAACAATTAGAAAAGTAAAAAATAGAAAGTGTGTATTAATATATATATATATATATATATATATATATATATATATATATAAGTTTACTTAATTAACTATGGATATTTTAATAATTTAAACAGAAAGGAGAATATGGCGGGGACAGATATTTTGACAGGTATGGGGATGAAAACGGGGCGGATATGTATATCCCCATACCAATACCCATACAGTTAATGTGAGAATTCTCCATCAAAACAGGAACAAATTCCGGTAGTAATACTTACGGAAACAAGTTTATTTGTCATCTCTACTAATAGTAGTATAAATATGTTTTCAACCGGTTGAAATTGTTGAATGAAATGATTTGGCTGGTTGGAGGATGAATTAAATTTGTTTACAAATTGGCTGTTAAATTCTACGATTGGTCTGTTAACGTAATATATCTCTTTGGTTATCTGATTTCTTAAAACGATTGATACTATCTTTAGTTAGAAATAACTAGAAATATATCATATTTAAGTATATTAGACCGACAAATTGATATTATAGGTTAGGAAAATTATACAAAGTTTTGTTTGAGAAACTTTGACAAATAATTATTTTTGGTAAAAAAAAAATCTTAAAATTTTATTAATTTATTTGTAATTTCCATAAAAAAATAAAAAAATACTCTATTTACTAATTTTGTCAACCTTGTGAACAAAATATTTGTTAAAAACTCAACTCATTTTCGTATAGGTTAACAGCTGAACTCATGTACTTAAAATGCTTATTTTGTGTTGTTTTGGTTGTGAATGGGAATTTCTAGAAGAGACGTTAAATTGATCAAATTGGTGCTGTTTTAAGCTAAGAAAATGTTAAATTGTAATCTTATAAGTCATATTTATTAAGGAATAATTCAAAAAGAGGCAAATTGATCAATTAAAGCTCATAAAGGAATCCTAAAATTTCTAGTGCAGCAAAGGCGCTCTTGTATTGTTGTTGAGTGTCATTTAGACAATGGCTACCTACTTTGCTTACACAGGGCAAAACTTTAGTACCACAAGACGGAACAAAGTTAGGGATTTCATTGTCTTGTTGACGTTGGACGCCACCAAGGTTGGAGGCCGCTGAGGAACCGTTAAATGTAGAAATGATAATGAGTCGAATTGGATACGGATAATATTTATTTATAACAAAAAAATTTACTCGTAACTGTCTGCTTACCTGCCAGATATTATTTTAATTAAATATAATTTAATAAAATATTATTTTAATTAAATTTAGCTTAATAGAACATAAATTTTATTTTATTTTTATTTTTTCACATGTAACAGATATCCACAAATACAAATAATATAATACTACACTCATGATAAAGTGCAATTCATATAGACGATTTGTATGTCAGATAACCTAACTCTAACTTGAAACAGCTAAAAATGTTAACAACTTAAGTTGAGATGGAAGTCCTGTATCAAATAAAAATAATATAAAAATTAGGATATAAATAGAAATATTCGTAAAATTTATTGTCTTTTAAAATTTTAGATGGAAAGTGTCATGATCTCTTTTATAAACTTTTTCACAACTCATTAATACCAAATGTTTTAGTCCACTAAAAAAAGTCACAAATAATATTATTGTAGTAAATCATGGCTAGAGTATGTTACGGAGTGAATCAAAATGCAAATACATTTCATCTTTGTACACTTAATATATTTATACATTTCTTTAGTCTTTCACTTTCCCTCCGATTTAATTAAATTTTAAGTTTGTAATAAATGTGAGTATTATTAATTAAATTTTTATTGAAAGTTTTTATTTTATTGAATATTTAACTTTTTTATACTTTTTAATTGAATATCTGTTGGTATATTTTTCTTAGTTAATTGGAGTGACATGAATATTACTTTATATTGTCACTGTTTTCGTAAACAATGCCTTGACTCCGAGTCCTATAAAGTGTAACTCAGTTTTAGAGCGATTTGATTCAATCCCGTATTAACTAAATACGCAATAACTATAATTTTGAGAAGTATTAAAGGGATAACTCAATTGTTATTAAAACTGAGAACTTATCTACGTCTATTGATCAAGTTAAGTACTTTGTATCTTAAATAGAATAAAAATATGGTAATTGATTGCTAAATTTTACCAACAAGCTTCCTTATAAATATTAGGCTTCCAGAACATAATTTTTTTATTGTTCAGTTTGTGATAACGTTATTCCAGTTGATGAAAACAATTCAGTTAAAAAATATTAATTTTTAATAATTATAACAAAAAATTTTAATTAAAATTTGATTATAAATTTTTAAATTTAGAAAATATTAAAACTGAATTAAATAATTATTGGATTTTTCATGTTAAAACATATAAGCAATAAAAATGTAAAATATTCAATAAAATGATTTTTTAAAAGAAAGTCAATTGAAAATAATCAATCCTAAAACATAGTTAAAATTTAACTAAATATTTAAAAAATTGTAAGTGACTACAAAGTTAGTTTCGTTTACTCTTTGTGTTGCAGGGGCTGAATCCTTCGTCCACAAAAGCCATTTCACTTTTTTGTTCTACATGTTAGATGTTAGGTTTTGAGTCTTCTTCATAAATATTATTTTGTTTTCATTAAAAAAATATTTGATCCATAGTAATAATAAAACTAAATATGAATTTACGAGTTATATATCTATTATAATATAAGAAGAATGTAACATTCCGTTTTAATAATTTTTATGCTATAAAACAAAATATTAAATTGTGATAATTTAAAAGCAGATGATAGTAATAAGTCAGTATAAGGTAACAATACAGTCATCCTCAAAATAACTATACATATATTGTCTATACATACAGCCTATACTAAGAAAAGGAGTTACAAAACACCCAAAAACATCTAAGCAGAACTAAAGGTGGCAACTACCGCTGGAAGCGTCCAAACACCACTCAACTTCTGTCTAGGAGGGGTGTATCCTCACCTGCTCCTTTAACTGCTCACGCCATTCAGTAAAGACGATCATTGCAAGAATAGAAGTACACACAGAACAAACATATGCAAGAAGGGTAAGCTAACTTAAATAAGAAGAAATCATGCAATTTAATAGTTAAACATCAATCAGGGTCGATCACACAATTATCAGAATCATCCAAATCACCACAATCATGACACAACATCATCGTTCTAGACTCAATATCCGAATTATGTAAGTGACATTGGAGCTCTCGGTGGCTTGCACTTATGACGGTTTCCAAACTCTGCAGAGTTTTAGGCACAAGGGGTATTCACCCAACCAACCACTCCCAAGGTAAGTCTCCTTCACGTCTATGACAGATCGGGTCCATAGACTAGAACCTCCTGCTACTCCTCCCGACATAATCCATTATACTCTATATGAGTCTTAATGGTTATTAGGAGAGTCAGGATGCCACCAATATGAGTCCTCATGTCCTTACATTTTTTAAAACCACTTTCCTTAGAATTTCCCTTGAAATCCTAACTCCAACACATTCTCGTACATACAAATTTCACTCAATTATCATCACACTGACTATCATGCATAAAATCACATACCAAATAAGCCATAATCACACCAATTCAGTGAACGCAACATCATTTAGTCAAAACAGGGAAGGAACTTAAACTCTGCAGTGAATCTCGCTCAAGCTAGAAGATCTCGCCTAAGCTAGAGAGTTGTTTCGCTTAAGCGAGTCACTCTCGCTTGGGCGAGCCTCCAAACAGAGAGTACCCCAAAATCTGAGCGAATTCTCGCTCAAGCTAAGCTGTCTCGCCTAGACGAGATTGACTCTCGCTCAGGCGAAACCAGCTCGCCTAGGCGAGACCTCGCGCAACATCAGGGGTGAGCTTCTGGTATTTTCGCTCAGGCGAGAGTTGCTCGCCTGGGCGAAATCATCAGAATGTTAAACTATTTTCACATGCAAACCACACAATTCATGCCACACTCACAATTCATCACACACAAGTGTTCAGATTCATCAAACAACACACAAATCATGCAATTCTAACCCTAATCAACGAATCCTTTACGAAATTAGAGTAAGAGGTTAGCTTCCCTTACCTTTTTGCCAAGAATTAGTTTGGTGGAGTCAAGTGAATAACAAGGGAGCAGAACTTTCAGTTTAACCTAAGAGGATCCATCATCAAGACAGGGAGAATGAAGAATAACACGATCAAACCCATAATTCAAAGGTTAGCTAGTGAATTCTAGCTGGAATTGAACCCAATTTAAAGATGAAACCTACCTAGGATAATGGGAGTCGTGGGATGAGGCTGCTGAGGGTCCTGTTGGGTTGGTTCTTCCAAAATCTGAACATAAAATATTGAGACTGTGAGATGGCAGCAAACAGAGAAGAGAGATTGGGAGAAGTTGGGTTGCAGATAAGCTAAGAGAGAGAGAGGGGTGGTGTTGTGTTTCTGTTTTAGGGGAGAAATAAGGAAGAAAGAAGATACTAAAAAATTATTTTATTATTTATATTTATTTTATTGATAAATGTTTTAAATATTAATTTTTTAGTTGTTAATTTATCTTTTTACTCATTTTTTTTCGTGTCGAGGATAATTTACTTTTTTTACTCATTTATTTTATTTTAAAAAATATATTTTACTTTTACTATTATTTCTTAAAATAATATTATTAGAAAAAAAAACATATTCACTCTTGTACACATTTATTTTTTTTAGAAAAGTATATTTTACTATTACTTTTATTTCTTAAAATAATATTATTTTAATAAATAATATATATTTATTCATAACGCAAATTATTTAGACTGTCATATAAAAATCAGTCATATAATAATTTTGTATTACTTCAACAAATAATATAGATTTGTTGATAATATAAATTATTTACGGTATCATATAAAACATTCTGACGCAATAATTATGTCTTAAAACTCCCTATAAAAGTTTAAATAAAATATTTATAATAAAATAAATTAAAAGATTATATTTAATATCACATTTTAAAAATTTTAAAAATATATATAACAGGAAAACTTTGTCAAACATAATATTACTTTTTTTTGTTCACTCTTGAAACAATGTGTCATAGAACAATACCTTCTTCATCAACTATCCCTTGTGTTTTCCGATGTTTTCTTTGTGCCTAAAATCCAAATAACTTTGCAAAGTACAATTCTCAAACCTGAAGAATCCCGTTTCAATCATTTCCAACGATGTTGTTCACAGTTGCATAATCAATTTTGTTATTTTGGAATGTTGGAAGTTTCAAATTGACTAGAAATAAGGTCAATTCACAATATATAAGAGGGTGCAATCCTTACCTTACAAGCTGATTTTGTAGAATTGAATTAAACTTAAAAACTTACTTCTAATATGGTATCAGAACCAAATTAGAGTCTATCATCGTTAATGGACCATCCACTAATTTCTTATCCTACATACAAAATGAATATACCTCGACATAAGAGAGTGTGTAAATTATAGCTAATGTTGCTTTTAGATATGAGTTCATCCTAATGCATGTAGAATAAAACATTTGCTGCACCTTTAACGACATTCACTCTCATGTTCCAATCAAATATGCAATTGGCTTGTTCATCATTCTTCAAAATATTTTGGACATTTGACAATGAAATAAAGATGAGTTGATTAAATAGTTTAAAAATGGGATAACATCGCATCTTAATGAAATTTGAAGAACATATTTTGTATTACATATTTTGTCAAGCGTGTTTTAAACGTTGTTAATTCGATAATAGTCAACGACTTTAAAATATGAACTGTGATGTTGAAGCATACTCTTTTGCTCATGTGCTTTTGTGTAAGAATATGTCCTAAAAATTTTGTTATTCTTTGATTCAACTAACTTTAGGTAATGAATGGATAGATCAATACAACACATTTACATAATTACTTCCGTCTTTTGAAAGAAATACTTCATGAAAAAAAAAATCAAAATTACAAGTAAAATATACTTGGAAAACTTTGTCAAACCCAATATTACATTTTTATTCACTCTTGCAACAATATGTACAATAATTTCTTCGTCAACTTGAGTACGAGCACACTTTTCAATGAAAAAAAATATTCTTGTGTTTTCGAAACCGTAGTTGTAATTGATTGTTGCTTTTAGATGAGTTGTTCACATGGCATAGAAACATATTATTACGAAATTTTGTGACGGATCTAGAATGTGTCTAGCATATAAATTTTTTATAGTAGATTCAGAATCGTTAGAGGCTTTAAAAACTTTTTATTAGAGCTGTCAAATCAAGTAATTTAGTCTAATCCGATTCGATCCATTAACGATTGATCATTTAGTGAGCTAATTTAACCCAACAACCTTGTTAACGAACCAAAAAAGTTTGAACCCGGTCTGACCCATCATGGATTGGTGGGTTAAACGGGTTGGCTCACGGGCTCACTTAATTAAAAAAATACAATGTTTTTTTATTTTTTTTCAGTCAAAACTAAATTATAATTCTAATTAAAATCTAAATAAACTTTAATACAATCTAAATAAAAAGCAAAATCACAAAAATATAAAATTATCTATGTATTGCTAAAAAAAACGACTTAGCCTGACCCAAATGCAAAGTCCAACTTAACATAAAACACTTGTGTGACCTTTTATTTGCGGGTTAGTGAGCCAATCTGGCTCACCACGGGTTCAACCCGGGTGAATCAGGTTCTAGGTGAACCAAGTCAAAAATCAACCTGTATTAAAATTTGTAAAAAAGTTTCAACTCAACTCGATCTGAACCTATGATAAACTAGATTAACTCGCAGATTCCAACCCATTGTAACAGCTCTACTTTTTATGTTAACTGTGTCTACAATGAGTTCGGAATCGGCGTAGAAACCTTTTCTAACCACATTATACTAATGATTGGTCATCAACTGTCAAAAAATAGTGTGGATTAAAATGAAACACTATTAGAGTTGACCAAACTAAGTCTACAACAATACTAAATTAAAAATTATAGAATTGGCTAAACGGACTTTACGCAGTGTTCGCATGAAGGAATTGCACTATTGGATTAGATTTGAGAGCGCGGATTTTGGTCATCCACCTCGTTCACTTTCAATGATTTAAAGGGATATACGAGTGCTTATTTGGGGGATGGATGGATTAATCCATCCTCTTTAAGGGTGTGTTCCTTTGGGGGGTTGGATATGAGGGAGAGTGTGAAGATGAATTTGTGTAGATTTTGGTGGATGAATTTTTGTGTTTTTTGTGAGTGGATTTAGAGGGTAAAGTGAGTGGATTTGGAGATAAGTTTTATGAAAGTTAATAAAATGATTTGATTGATGTGATAGATAAAATAAATTTAAAAATAGATAGAATTAGAAAGTTACCGAAATACCCTTGATGGAAAAAGAGAATGATTTTGTAATTTGATGTTATAAAAATAATTATAACTAATTAATACGAATTAAAAAATATTCAAATTGTATAAAATTTTAAAATAAAAAAATTAATTTTTTATGAATGTAAAAAAATTATACAATTAAATTTTAAAAGAAAGTTAAACAATCAAAATTTTAAACAAAATTTATATAAAGTTTAAAAAAAGTTTAAAAAGAAGTTAAAAAAGAAGTTTAAAAAATTTAAAAAAAGTAAAAAAAAAAAAGAGTTATAACCATGACACCAGTGTCGCTCCTGTGAAAACAAGGCACCGGTTACGTAACCGGTGCCATCCCTCTCTCTCAAAAACACAACATCGGTGTCATCCATCTACACCGGTGCCATCCCAAAGCCGTCCGCAAACACAACCCCTGCAACACCTCCAACACCACTCACGACACCACCGCAACACCTCTCACGACCACCACCACACCCCAAACAACCTCATCTTCTTTCCCCTCCGCACTCAACAATCACACACCATAACTCACCTCTCACGGATGACCTTCACATTCACAAACAAGCTTCTGGTTCACAAACAACCAAACAACCACCAGTGCTTGTAGCATTTTAAATTGAGCTTCGTCAATGGAGGAAGAATCTGCTCAGGAATCTTTCAGGAATCTTGGCAGAGGAAGAATATTGGCAAAGGAAGCACTACTTGGAAACAAACAAACGCAAGGGCAATATAGTAAACCGACTACTAATACTCGTTAATCTCTACTTTTATCGTGGATGAAATAATTTTTTAATCCCTCAAATCAACCCTAGTTTATCCCTTCAAATCAGTGAAATGGAACACATTCAAAAAATAAATCCGCACTCCCAAATTCGGTTCAACAGTGTTAGTTGGATTGTTAGCACGTAGAAAACATAAATGAAAAATAATTTTATAGTTTTAAAGTGAATATAAATTTTTTGGCTGTTCATCATCCCACACATGTTCTAAATATCAAATTAATAATATTAATTAAATACATTAAATGTTTTTGTGGACTAAACTTCTGTTAAAAAGTATTTTTTTTATTGATGTAAGTGTTAGACCGAAAAAAAATGAAAAAAATAAATTAAATATTTAGCATGTATAGCACGATCTCCCTACACCATTTTTTTCACTCTACAACAGTAAATTTCTGAGCAGCACTCAAACTTCCCTTGATCTTCATTGCATGTCCCTACATTCACTCGCCACCACAATTAGGTCAAACGAAGAGTCAGAGAAAGGAAGAAGGAAGGTTACCTTCAGAGCAACGTGAAACTGATGAAAGAGTCCAATTTTTTCCGTAAGTTGTTTGCTAGCGTCAGTGGCGAGATGCTGCTTCATTATGATTTTTTTATTGACGTTAGTTTTTCTTTTAATGGAAAAATTGAACTTTTTTTTTAATGGAAAAATTCAACTTGCAATCTCTCTCGCCCTATTTTCTAAATTTATCATACTAATTTTATTTCTTCCCTTTCATCTAACTACTAAATTATCTTATTACTCAGATTGCAAAGTTTAGTGTTGTCTAAAATGAGAATTGGTGATTGTGTCTTAGTTGCCTACTCGGTAAAAGAGGTATGGTGTAATTTTTGGTTATTTAATTTAGTCTTCGTTTAGTTTTAGTGTTCCATTATATCTTAATTTTTGTTAATTTTAGTTAATTAAGTCGTTTATTAATTATAATTTGATATTCATAATAGTGTTTATTTTAATAATTAATAATTTTTTATTTTATAAATTGATATTTATTGTGATTATTCATTTTTGTTACTAAAACCGGTTATTAATAGAGAATTTTCTTATTGTAGTGAAAATTACTTGAAATTAAATTTAGAATATAATTTGTAAAGAAATGAGAAGGTAAGTAACCCGTAACCAGAGGATAGAAGGAGCATCGGAAGACATCTTTTATTTCTTTTATAAAAATAATAAAATAAAATTCAATATAATAATAAAAAGAAATTATTAAACTATTTTTTGTTTTCTTATTTATTGTCCTTTGAGTTTCTTATTTCTTTTATCACATTACACTCATCTCTTTCATCTGTTTCTGTTTTTTTAATAAGAATAAAGATAAACACAAATTTATTATTTGTAATCTTATTTGTTTCATTATTTTCTCTTCCTATATTAGTCTACAAAAAATAATTCTTTCTTGTCTTTAAAATAGTAAAATATTATTTTAATAATTAATATATATAACTCGTTACCAAAGGATAAAAAGAGCACTAGATGTTATGATGAGAATTAAATTGGACATCTTTTTATTTCTTTTATAAAAATAATAAAACATAGATTCAATATAATATATATATATATATATATATATATATATATATATATATATTGCATTGTACACTTTTTTCAAACTTGAAGAATCCCATATCAATATTTTCCAATGATGTTGTACACCCAATTGCATCATCAATTGTGTCATCTTGGAATATAAACCCATTGAAGTATATAAATAATCCTTTGTTCCTAAGTTATATATGAGTGTTGCTATCATATACAAATAAGTTGTTTGGACATAAAAAATATATATTATTAACGATATTTAACTATCATTATATCTCATAGTATCTTGCAGGTACAAGTTAAAAATAACACAAATTACGACATAAAAAATACAACACAAAATAGAAAATAGCAAATAAAACCCAACCCTCTTTATAAAGTCCAATCTTTAGCTATATATGTAAGTTGCAATGTTGAGTGAAGGATGAGCTTTACACTACAAGTTCATTGACAACCTCCTTCATAGTAGGACGAGACTGTGGACTTTCAGCCAAGCAAGCAATTGTTATCTTTGCAATTGATGTCACCTCTTTGACTAAACGTTTTGTTGGAGGAGGGAGACGCTCGTCCAAATTATCCATCAATGTCAAGTGATCAAGTGTTAAGGCCACACCAGTGGATGAAGATGATATAAAATCACTAGGGTGCTTTCCAAGAAGTATTTCCCATGCCAACACTCCAAAACTATACACATCACATTTCTCATTCACCTCCATTGTGTAAGCAAGTTCTGTAACAAACTAAAATATATGAAAAAAATGGATTGTAGTGACAAAGATAAGTATAGATAATTATGACCAACAAAGAGAAACTGAAAAATTATGAGATTCTTGACTAGTAGAAGGAAAGAAAATTGACCTGGAGCAGCATATCCAAAGGTTCCTACAAATGAGGTCCAATTGGATGAATTGGGATTAAGAAACTTTGCTGTTCCGAAATCTGAGACATGTGCCACATATTCCAAATCCAAGAGAACATTCTTACTTGATATATCACGATGAATAATTGGAGGTGAGCAATCATGGTGCATGTAGAATAAAGCATTTGCTACACCTTTGACGACATTCACTCTCTTACTCCAATCAAATGCAATTGCTTGTTCATCATCCTTCAAAATATTCTGGACATTGCCCTTCTCCAAGAATTCACACACCATAAATGACCATTGTGAATGTGAACAAAAACCATATAACTTTACAATGTTACGATGGCGAATTTCTGTCAGAGCTTGGATCTCACTTGTGAAAGCTTTCATATTGAGTATTTCTCCATTTGGAACTGAATGCATTTTCTTTACAGCAACAACTTGACCTGTGGGTAACATTGCTTTGTAAACTCGTCCTTGCCCTCCAACTCCAATGAGATGCTTATCGTCAAAATTTTCAGTAGCTTCAACAATATTCTCGAATACCATTTTGCCATCATAACTCCATATTGCAAATGTATTTAGAGTTTGTAAATTGGTAGCTCGCTCTTCCATTTTCACTGAAGTTTTGCATAAATAATACAAGACTCCAAAAACAAACAATGCCAGCATTAGAGTGCCCAAAGTAAGGGGTAGAACCATTGTTATAACTTTTTTTGTCACATGATGATGTGATTTCCCACTTAGTGTTAGGCAAGGCTTTAAGCCGCTAACATTGCCACACAAGCCTTTATTATTTCTTAATGCTTCCATTGTAGCATTGCGAAAGACTGGAATGTTTGGAAGTGGACCCTCAAACTCATTGGACGATACATCAATAGAAGTCAAGCTCATCATATCATCAAAGCAAGAAAGATCACCTGAAAGACTATTGTGAGAGAGATTCAATGTTTCTAATTTGTTTAATCCCCCAAGCATATGTGTTAATCTTCCGCTCAAGAAATTTCCACTGAGATCAAGAGTTGTAAGAGATATTAATTTGCCAAGCTCCAAGGGAATATTCCCCTCAAATTTATTCTGGCTAAAATTCATGTTCCATAATTTGACTAAATTTCCAAGTTGGTTTGGAATTAAGCCAGACAAATTATTAGATCCAATACTGAAAAACTGAAGATTCTTCATCGATGCAATTCTTTTGGGAATATTTCCTGAAAGATCATTGTTGTTGAGCGATAGACGAAACAACAAGACCAAATTACATAAATCTTGTGGAATGTTTCCTGTAAGATGATTTGAGGATAATTGAAGTTCTTGTAATTTTGTTGCCCCACCTAGCTCTGGTGGGAAAACACCTGATAAATTATTGTTTGAGATCTTGAGGCTTGTGAGACTACGGAACTTCCCCCAATTTGGTGAAAGATGACCATAAAAATTGTTTTCACTCAATTCGATGTAATCCAAGTTCGGAAGTACATCAAAAGCATCTGTTATATTTCCAGTTAGTTGATTTTCCTGAAGTCTGACTCGTATAAGGCTAGAACAATTCTTCAAACTCTTTGGTATATGGCCAGTGAAATAGTTATTGCTAGCGGAAAATTTTGCCAATTTTCCACCAACACAAATGTTATGAGGTAAATGACCAACAAAATTATTATTAGCTAGTTGCAAACTTTCCAAAGCAATAAGCCTATTCATTTCTATTGGAATCTTACCATTGAGATAATTTTGAAATAAAGATAAATAACGAAGCTTTGACAAATTTGCAATAGTGGAAGGAATGGATCCAGAGAGTTTGTTTCGATCAAGTAAAAGGAATTCCAAATTGACCATGTTACCTATAGAAGTCGGGATTGGTCCTGAGAGGTTGTTGTTTGACAACTCGATTGTTATAGGGGAATGCAAATTTCCTACAAGGTAAAGATTATCTACATTAAGATTAATTAAATTGTTCAAATTTCTAATTTCACAATGAATAGAGCGTGAAAGATTATTACTTTAAAGATATAAATCTCCAGGTTGATGAACTTACCAAGTTCACTAGGAATGTTACCAGAAAGTTGGTTGTTGTGCAAGCCGAGACGTAACATATTGGTCAAAGCTCCAATTGAAATAGGTATAGGTCCACTAAGATTACAACCGCTCAAGTCGAGCTCTATAATTTTCCCCAACATCCCAATTTCTTGGGGTATGGTGCCAGAAAGACCACTCCCAAAAAGATATAGAATCTCCACATTCCTCAAATTTACAATTTCTTTAGGAATGGAACCATGGAAATTATTAACGGCAAGTGACAAGTGCTTTAGGGTTGAATGCCAAATTCCCTGAGGAATACCAAAAAGGTTGTTGCCTCCCACATCTAGATGAAACAAATTGTTCAACTTTTTTATAGAGATTGGGATTGTCCCTGTGAGATTGCACCAAGGAACATGAAGCATTCTCAGCTCCCTCAATCTCCCTATTTCTTGGGGAAGGGACCCACTAAAAGTATTAAAACTCATGTTCAAATCATGAAGGCCAATCAACTGTGTTATTTCAGAAGGAATAATCCCAGATAGTTTATTAGCAGACAAATCAAGAACAACTAGATTGGATAGAACTCCAATTTGAGCAGGAATGCTTCCATTCAAGTTGTTGTTACTTACATTTAGAGTGTGAATATTTGTAAACATCGTGAAGTTGAGATTTTCAAGCGTACCTCTTAATCCAATACCTGGAAGATTTATTTTGGACACATATTTGGAGTGATCACATTCAATTCCGAGCCAATTGCAAGAACTGTTGCCACTCCATGAAGAGAGAGAAGCTTGACTCTGGTTGTCAAGACTCACTTTCCACTTCAGGAGAGCATTTGCTTCTGAAGCAACCCGAGAAGAATTAGAAGCATGAGAATGAGGAAATGCAGAAAAGCACATTAGAAGAAGCAGCCAAAAGGGTTGGAGCTTCATGGACAGAAGCTTTGGAAATATGAAAGGCATAGTAAATTGTTCATACATATTGAACTGCACCGCAGCAGAAAGCTTGCATCTTCATGAATGTGCACTACTAATATACTAATTTATTTTTAAAAAAACCCAAATTAAAAAGATAATTACCTAATTAACACTTTGAAAAGTTTATTTCCTGAAGTAGACCTATAACTCTATAAATTATATAAATTTTGACATTTCTCCCATTGGAAAACGATTTTTGGGAGCCGATTCTAATACAGTTTTTTTAGTTTATATATTTAATAAATTAAGTAAATAATTTAAATAAAATTATAAATTCACTATATTTGATTAATAAAATATTTATAATATTGTAATATGAAAATGTTGATATAGAAATAAACTTTTCAAAGCTTTAGTTAGGTAATTATTCTTTTTATTTGGATTTATTTTAGAAAAAAACATCACTTTTTTTTTTAATTTGGATTTATTTTAGTAAAAAATTCACTTATATAAATAGAGTCAACAGCATAAACTGTATGTTGGCGTGCTCCGTTGTGTTTAAAATAACTCTTGTTTCTACGATCTGAGTGGTAAGACATATTCTAACATATATTTGCCTTATTTTTCAATGAAAGATTGACTTACCAAGTCATTCCAAATGACCCGTAACATAACTTTGAAAATTTCATTATATATATATATATATATATATATATATATATATATATATATATATATATATATATATATATATATATATATATATATATTTGACTGAATGATGTAAGAGAAAGCAGCGGAAACAATACTAGGAACATAATTATAGAACTTTAAGAAAATGCGTTACAATAATGTAAGATTTTATTTTAGTTTTGTTTTGAACATGTAAATATTTGGGTGATCTAGGATAATATGAAATTTTTTAATATGAAAAGTAGGAATGGTAAAAATATTCGCGGGTATTTGCGCATAAAATCTGCGACAAGTAGTTGATATTTGCATGTATTTTACTCGCATATAACAACTATTTCAATACCCCGTTTTGTAAGTTAGGTATGGACATCATACTATTCGTACTTGTGGGTACCAATTACCCGAAAAAATTAAAATTAAAATTTAATTTTTGTTTTATCAAGTTAAATTTAATTAAAATTAAATTTTAATTTATATTTTTTTAAAATTTTATTTTTTTAAAATTATAACTTTTTCGTAAATATTCACGGGTATTCATGGATATCCACAAGTTTGAAAGTACTCCCGGATATTTTTTATACTGATACCCGACAGGTAAACAAACGGGTAGCAGGTGAATTTTTCTGTTGCATGTCAGGTTGTGAGTAGGCACTATCCATATCTGACCCGACCCGTTACCATTCCTATGAATTCAAATAAAAATTGTGATAAAAAGATTTATCTATTGTGGTATGTGTTTACTTCTTTTATATTATGAAAAGTAGATTTAATAAATTATAAGATTATAAGATGGTTAAAATAATTTTACATTCAAATTATAAGTTTGAAATATCGTATTACATTTTATTATAGTAAAAATAATAGTGTATTTAAGTGTTGTTTTTTTTTTTTTTGCATTAGAATTGTTTTAAAATAAACAAAATAATGATAGATTAACTATTATTATTTACATAATACATTAAATGATGGATTACAATAATTCGCATGATATTATACTATACGACGACACGATCTATAACTGAATGTGAATGTGCTACAGGCACAAAATATGAATATCATATATATCATCCACTCTTGTTTAGGCATGAAAACGTGTCGGGTTGATAAAAATAATACATTTTAAAAAGTCTTACATCGTTTAGGATAACTTAAAGGTGAGTGTTAGTGAGTATATAATGGACTCTTGTAGTTAAATTCTTATCTTGGAGAGTGTAGGTGTACTTGGGGTCAAAGGTAGAGAGTGGTTTTTTGTGTTGTGCAAATTTACACATAGTGATTATTCTCTTGTCGTGGCTTTTCTTTGTATTTGGAGTTTCCACGTTATATTCTTGTGTTTCTTGTTTTGATCTTTATTTCTCTGTTAATAGAATAATTCTTCCACATTATATTCTTGTGTTTCTTGTTTTGATTTTATTTCTATGTTAATAGGGTAATTCTTGGGGGTAAAGACAATAATATTCTTAATCGATGACGTGTTTTTTCCAACACAACGGAACGGGGACGGGTTTTGCTATCCTAAAAAAAAATCCATCCTCATACCTTAACCCACAGAGTATCAAACTTTTGTTTCATCCTCATTTCCATCAGGCAATGAGTATATTCTTGTACCCATACACGTACATGTTTTCTTATTATTTGAATATTAATTAATTACTTTTTATAAAATAATAAAAAATTATGGTATAAGAAACATAATATTATCAAATATTCAATATTAAGAGGAGGATTGTCTATTCGATATCAAATATTTAGAAAGAAATTCTAACTGTACATCTCAACTTAGAATAGGAAATAAAATTTCATGTGAACCAAAATATTTATTAAATTTGCAAACATTAATGTAACCTAGTTGATAAAAATATATTTTAAATGTTTGTTTACTTCAAACTTTTAAATTTTGATAAATCTCATTTTTATTCACTAATAAAAGTTATAATACATCATTCGATTAAAATCATGCAAAGAACAAATATTAAATTAATAATAATAAAATTTTAACATAGATATTGTATTTTTTTGAACTTTAATATATGTTGGATGGTGATAAAAAAATTCATAGAAAATTAAATGAAATTTTTATATTATAGTAAATAAAATTTATTTGTACAATTATAATGACAAAATTACAGTATGACTGATAATGAGTTAGAAAATAAAAAATAATTATATAAAATATATCAAAATAGTATTCTACATGATAAAAATAAACAAAAAATAAAAAAAAATTATCAAATGTCTATTTAGAAACAATTTGAGAGACTATTGAATGAAATCACATAGAGGAAAATAAATGTATAATTAAGGGTATGATAAGATGAAAAGTACCTTAGAGATCCAAGACGAATTTTCAAATATCAACATAGTCAATGGTTGAGAAATAATGAAAATTGTTTTAACGAAACAAAATTAAATGAAACAAAAATTAATAATAATATAGTAAAGAAGATAATTTTTTTATATTACCTAGTAAATGAAAGGTTTATGCTATTAAAAACTTAAATTGAGAGTGTTAAACATTCTGATGTGAAAGGAAAATATACAATAAATAAAAATATTAAAAAAATATAAATATTCAAATGTGAGACATAAAAAATATTTAATTGATATACATCATTTGAACATAATTGTGTAAATGTTATGATAAAATGAAAAATATATTAGAGATGTGAATGAATTTCATAACAAATCAAACAATTAGAAGAAATAAAAAATAGAAAGTGAGTAGTAATATATATATATATATATATATATATATATATATATATATATATATATATATATATATACATATGAAGTTACTTAATTAACTGTGAATATTTTAATAATTTAAAGGGGACGGAAATGTGGTGGAGACGAATACTACGACAGAGTAAGAGCACAAATTAGTGCCAACACCCAACCAAATAACAAAGCAACAAAACTTTCAAATAGAGAAGAACAAGAGGGAAAACCTCTACAAATCACTGCTGCAGTGCGAAATTAATATCTCCCAACTCAGACCTCGTATCAAAGATCCGACCGGTCAGAATGAAGAGCAATGAGTTCCGAACCTGCTGTAAAAATTTCAGCCCGATCCAACGGTGAACGAATCCGCAGCGCCGAATTTACTGCGACAGCTCTATGAAAAACGTGAAAAGAATTTTCCCTCTACCTCTCCCTCTATGTGTTAGTGCTTTCAGTGTATTCTGACTCTATTGTTCTGCCTCTCTCTTTATTTTATAGCCTCCTCTCCACTAGGTTTAAGTGAGACATGGGCTTCTCAAATTTTGGGCCTTTTCTCCACATAGGAAGGGAGCCCAATACCCAACAAATCTCCCCCTCACAACTATGTGGAGATAACCGCCAAACCAGCGATCTCACAACAAACTTCAACATTTCCTCTTGGCAATGCTTTAGTCATCATATCAGCACCATTATCATCTATATGAACCTTTTCCAACTCCAACAACTTAGCATCCAAAGCATCACGTATCCAATGATACCTCACATCAATATGTTTGGATCTAGAATGAAAAGTTGGATTCTTACCAAGATGGATAGCACTTTGGCTATCAACGAACAATGAATAGTTATCTTGCCTAAAACCAAGCTCCTGCAAGAATTTCTTCAACCATAACAACTCCTTGCATGCTTCAGTAATAGCAATGAACTTTGTCTCTTCAAAACACTCAGGTTCTCCACCATCAGTCAAGGTTATGTACTCATCACAAGAATACCTTGTAGAAGGTTGTTTCTGTCTATTAGACCTCCTGAGTTGGACTTGAGGTGATTCAGATATATCACCAAGATCATCATCATCATCATCATGTTCCTCTTGAGCATCATCAATTGGAACCTCTACTCCACTTCCAACCTGTTGATCATCAACATCACCATGTTGCTCATTGTCTTGAGCTTCCGTTTCAACATTCTCCAAATTGTGAGCGGGCAACCTCATCGAATTACCATCAGTGAGATTATTGTCTTTCTCGGGTGTGGTCTTCTCCACCTTATCAATGTCTTCAATGGTCTGGTCTTCCATGAATTGTACATCACGGCTTTTAACAAGCTTCTTCTCAACAGGATCATAAAACCTGTAGCCAAATTCATCCTCACCATAGCCAATAAAGATACATTGCCTTGTCTTTTTATCTAACTTGGATCTTTCATCCTTAGGAGCATGAACAAATGCCCTGCAACCAAAGACACGCAAATGATCATATCTAACATTCTTACCAAACCAAATTTTGTCTGACACCTCAGTATTCAAAGCAACCGCGGGACTGAGATTAATAACATGCACAGCTGCAAGCAATGCCTCTCCCCAAAAGTGCTTAGGCAACTTTGCTTCTGAAAGCATACATGTAACCCTTTCAACCAAGGTCCTGTTCATCCTCTCCGCTAAACCATTCAACTGAGGAGTTTTAGGAGGAGTCTTCTCGTGTCTAATACCATGGTGCCTGCAATAAACATCAAAAGGTCCACGGTACTCACCACCATTATCACTACGGATGCATTTCAGCTTCTTGCCTGATTGCCTCTCAACCATAGCATGAAATTCCTTGAACTTTTCAAGTACTTGACCTTTCCGCTGAAGAGCATAGACCCATAGCTTCTTGGAACAATCATCAATAAAAGTAACAAAGTAAAGTGCACCACTAAATGACTTTACCTTTAATGGGCCACAAACGTCAGAATGCACCAATTCAAGCAATTCTGACTTCCTTGAGGGTGGATGCTTCTTAAAAGATACTCTGGTTTGTTTACCAGCCATGCAATGAGAACATTTCTCCAATTCTGCATTTCTCAATCCCATAAGCACATCTTTTTTAGCTAAGCAGTTAAGCCCTTTCTCACTTATATGACCAAGCCTCCGGTGCCACAAAGATGCCTCCATATACATAGCATTCACACTGTCTTTAGCAACCAAAGCTTTAGTCCAATACAATTTAGATTGTTTCTCCCCTCTGGCCATAACCAAGTTACCTTTAGTGAGCTTCCATTTACTAGAACCAAAGTGATTGTCATAACCACAATCATCAAGCAACTACACAGAGATTAAATTAAAACGGACATCCGGAGCATGTTTGACTCCTTTAAGCAACAACTGCACTCCCATGTTGGTTTGCAGGCAAACATCACCAACACCAATCACTTTAGACTCACCATCATTACCCATCTTCAACACTCCAAAATCACCAGAAGTGTAAGATGTGAAGAACTCCTTCCTAGGTGTAACATGCAGTGTAGCACCACTATCAATAATCCACATGCTCTCATCAGATACAAGATTAACGGACTCAAAGTCACGAAGAAGAACAAGATCACCATCTGTAGCAGTAGTGACATGATCATCATCATCATGATCATTCTCTCTCTGTTTGCCCTTCTTGTCTTTGTTCTCCTTTTTCCACTTAAAACAGTATTTCTGAATGTGCCCAATTTTATGACAAAAATGGCACTCTAAATTCTTGTATCTTGACTTGGACTTGCTCCTACTCTTCTCTCTACCACCTTTATGTTCCTTTTTCTGACTTCTCCCCCTAGCTTCTGTAACAAGCATCTCAGACTGAGATGAAGAACCATGTGCCTTCCTTCTCATCTCTTCATTAAGAGCACCGCTTTTTGCCATCTGAAAAGAAACAACACCATTCGAGGCAGAGTTTGTAATTGAAACCCGAAATACCTCCCAAGACTCTGGTAGAGTATTAAGCAACCATAATCCCATAACTTCGTCATCAAACTTTATGCCCATTCCTGACAATTGATCTAGGAGCCCTTGAAACTCATTTAAGTGATCAGAAATAGAAGAATTTTCCCTGTACCTCAAATTCATCAAGCAATTTAACAAATACAATTTATTATTGCCCTACTTAGAAGCATACAAAGACTCAATCTTCTCCCACAAAGCTCTGGCATGTGTCTCATTAGCAATATGATTATAAACATTATCTTCAACATATTGCCGAATAAAACCACATACCTGTTGGTGCTCAAAGTCCCATTCTTCTTCAGACATAGAATCTGGCTTCTGTGTAGTAAAGACCGGAAGATGCAATTTCTTGACAAATAATAAATCTTTCATCTTGCCCTTCCACAAATGATAATTTGTACCATTCAAAGCAACCATCTTTGCATTTGCATCCATCATTCAAGCAAGTAAATATAGCCCAACCAAGAGCTCTGATGCCACTCTGATGGGGAAAACAACAACAAACAATATACCAGAGAATGCAGCAGATATAATTTCCCCTAACTTGCAAGAATCTATGAGGAGCAATAATCAAAGAGCAGCAATAATAAATCACCAAAAGCACAAATAAAGGCACCAAGATTTTTAACGTGGAAAACCCCTCAAATCAAGGGTAAAAACCACGAGTCGTCCAGACCAAAGAAATAGCTCCACTATGATCAACAAGAGTACAAAAGAGTCTCAATCAAGAGCACAAATTAGTGCCAACACCCAACCAAATAACAAAGCAACAAAACTTTCAAATAGAGAAGAACAAGAGGGGAAAACCTCTACAAATCACTGCTGCAGTGCAAAATTAATATCTCCCAACTCAGACCTCATATCAAAGATCCGACCGGTCAGAATGAAGAGCAATGAGTTCCGAACCTGCTGTAAAAATTTCAGCCCGATCCAACGGTGAACGAATCCGCAGCGCCGAATTTACTGCGACAGCTCTATGAAAAACGTGAACAGAATTTTCCCTCTACCTCTCCCTCTATGTGTTAGGGCTTTCAGTGTATTCTGACTCTATTGTTCTGCCTCTCTCTTTATTTTATAGCCTCCTCTCCACTAGGTTTAAGTGAGACATGGGCTTCTCAAATTTTGGGCATTTTCTCCACATAGGAAGGGAGCCCAATACCCAACAGATGGGGACGAGACAAATATGTACATCTGCATACCTAATTAAAAAAGTCGAGGATTCTTCATACCCATACATACGCGAAGATTCCTTGTCAAAATGGGAATGGATTCAAACAATACTCACATGAACAGGTTTATTTGTCATTTACAATCTTGCTCCAATAACATGCATGACATCATCCAATTGTAATAATAAGTAATTTTTGACAACCATGAGAAGTAAAACACCTTGAGAAATTTGCTCAAGTAGGACATTTTACAACATAAGCAAAATATAACATAGAAATAGTGATTATAACAATTTTTTTTTTTGTTTTATTTATATAGGAGGAATTTAAAGAATAATTTTTTTTTTGTTTTAAGAAATATTAACATTAATATAAGAAGGTTACCGGTCAAAGTCCAAAGACAATCTCACCATGAGCATTCAAATTGAGTTATCAGCTTGCATAAATAGTTATATAGTTGGGGTTAATGTTTACCGTCTTATTTAATTAATGGAGTTTATACGTAGCATGTTTGGTTCTTAAAGAAGTTACATACTTGTTTCTTAAGTTGAATGAATGGTATGATGGGGAAAATTTGATATGAAATTGAAAAGATTTGAATTTGATGAGGTACACTAGAATAAAAAAGGTATTTTACATGAGATTGTTAGGATTATATCACATAAGAGCTCAACGTGAATACAAGAGACATACATTACAAAAAAAAAAAATTATTAAATATCTTTATTGTTATTTAATAATTTTCTTATAGTAATAACCTTACGTCAGAAATTTTATTTGAGGTAAAAACATGTATTTTTTAATCAAATTATTGATAACAAATATGAATGACTATCATACAAAAACTAATAATAAAGCAATATTTATGTCAAACTATGTTTTATTTTCGAGTCATGAATTAATTTATTGGCATCCTTAATAACAAACTAGGCAATTCAGATACAAAACCATTATCAGAAAGATTTAGAACTTGAAGTGAAGAAGGAAGCAAAGTGAGTGATTGAAGTCAATGAAAATTGGAAATCCAAAGGAGATTAAGGACAACAATATCATAGTTTTGTGATAATGGAGGTTGAACATGATCGGACATAATGAAGAAAGAAAAATTAATTTGATAATGGAAATTGTCTCAATCTCATTATGTTTTTAAAGTATTGTCTGTTTTGGAACGAAACTATGTCATAATTTTATCTTTAAAACGTATTTCACAAGGTAGAAGAAAAAATAAATATCTAAATTGTAGTTGATTTCAATTTCTACATGATATGAAATTTATTAGGTGTACCTAATTAAAGTTTCTTTACATGTGTTTTGAAAATTAGTTCCGGTGAAGCAATGGTTATACGGCTACTTTATGACTTTCGCAAACTAATTCCAAGTCATGGAGTGTGTTAAGCAATTCACATGTCTTTGGGAGACTAATTTTAAAGCAATTCACAGTGAACTATGAGTGACAGTTAAAGAATATTGAGTTTTTAGTCTAGGAGAACATTGAAAAATGAGTATAAGATTGAGAAAAAGCGACCCCATAAATAAATATAATAATTTCATATGTTTTAAAATTCAAAAACAACTACATTATTGATCTATTTCTTTCGTTCACCCTATGATTTTAGGTTACAAGGTCAACTACAAGTCTCAGAATTTATTGGTTGAAGGGTCACCTTTCTCCATTTGAAGTCTACCATTGATATGGTGGTGTGTCCATTATTGTAATTTTATAATTATTTATTAAGTAGGTTTTTATATAATTTCACTATAATGGAAAAGAGGTAGTGATATAGTTGTAACTGTGATATAAAGTTTTTTCTTTTAAGTAGGTTCTAATATGAATCGGTAAAAAGAAAAATCCAGGATAAAAGAAAAAGTGGTGTAATTTTTATACGAAATCTATTTAAAAGATATTGAAATATATGCTTATTTAAATATCATAAACATAAAAATTAAAATTTAAAAAACTGTAATCATTATTTTGTTAATTTAAATTTCTTGAAATATATATTTATAAATATTTATTTATGTCATTTTTTACTTGTCTAAATAATTTTAGCCTAAACACTTAGTAAATATTAATTTATTTTAAATTATTTATTTATATTTTTTCAAATTATTTAATGTCAAACAAATCTTGTTTTTCTCTTCCTTTCATTATTTTTAAAATACAAAACCAAAAAAGATAAACAATTTTATAGAAAATAGGTAAAAATAACCATTAATTTTAAAAAATAATAAATAATTATATTATAAAGGGTAAAATTGGTATTATGAAATATGGACACAAAAGAGGGAATCCTCTTTATTATTGTTATAAATTATTATTATTATTTTGTTTCATTTGAAAAACTCTTTTGTTTCACTAAAATAATTTTCGTTATTTTTCAACCATTAATTATGCTGAAATTTGAAAAGTTTTCTTAAATCTCTAAGATATTTTTCCTCTTATCATACCCTTAGTTATACATTTATTTTCCTTTGTTGGATTTCATTTAATAGTCTCACAAATTGTTTCTATCTAACACACACATTTGATATTTTTTTAATATTTTTATTTATTTTATCATGGAGAATACTACTTTGATATATTTTATATAATTATCTTTTATTTTCTAACTTATTATCATACGTAATTTTGTCACTATAATTGTATAAATATGTTTTTACTATAATATTAAATTTTAATGCAATTGTGTATTTTTTTTATCACCATCCAACATATATTATAGTTCAAAAGATATAAGAACTATGTTAAAATTTTATTATTCTTTGTGTGATTTTGATCAAGTGAAGTATTATAAATTTTATTAGTGTATAAAAAATAGATTCATTAGAAATTAAAAAATTGAAGTAAACAAACATTTAAAATATATGTTAATTTGAATAATAGTTTTCCTTTTGTATTTTGTTAAAAATATCTTTAAATTTTATCAATTAGGTTTCGTTAGTGTTTGCAAATTTAATAAATATTTCGATTTGACGACTGATTTGGGATATGACAAAGTGCAATTCATATCGACAATTTGTATGTCAGATATAAGGATGACAACAGAGCGGGAACGAGTTTCACTATCTTATACCCATCTATCTCCATCCCCACCAGGCAACGTACTCATCCACGTACCCGTTTTCTTACTGTTTCAATATTAATAAATAAATTTTTATAAAATAATAAAAAATTATGGCAAAGGAAACAAAATATTATCAAATATTAAATATTAAGAGGAGGGTTGTTTCTTCGGTATCAAATATTTAGAATGAAATTATATTATAATTGTATACATTTCAAATTAGAATACCAAATAAAATTTCATGAGAACCAAAACATCTATTAAATTTGCAAACATGATGAATTCTAGTTGATAAAATTTAAATTCTTTTAAAAAACTATAAAAGGAAAACAAATATTCAAATTAAAATATATGTTAAATGTCTGTTTACTTCAATTTTTAAAATTTTAATGAATCTCTGTTTTATTTTTATACACTAATAAAAGTTATAATACATCACTTGATCAAAATAATGCAAAGAACAAATATTAAACTAATAATAATAAAATTGTAACATAGATATTGTATCTTTTGAACTTCAATATATGTTGGATGCTGATAAAAAGAAATTCATGACAATTACATTAAAATTTTATATTATAGTAAAAAAAATTTATTTATACAATTATAGTGACAAAAAGAGTTAAAAAATAAAAAATAATTATATAACATATATCAAAATAGTATTTTACATTATAAAAATAAAAAACAAATAAAAATATTAAAATTTTATCAAATTTGTGTCTTAGAAACAATTTGAGAGATCATCAAATGAAATCGCACAAAGAAAAATAAATATATAATTAAGGGTATGATAAAATGAAAAATACTTTAGAGATCTAAGAAAATTTTTCAAGTATCAACATAGTCAATGATTGAGAAATAATGAAAATTATTTTAACGAAACAAAATAGTTCTTCAAATGAAAAAAAAAATTAATAATAATAATATACCAAAGGAGATAATTTTTTTGTATTACATAGTAAATTAAAGGTTTATGCTATTGAATACTTAGAGTGTTAAAAGTTCTCATGTGAAAGGAAAATATACAACAAAAAATATTAAAAAAATAGAAATATTCAAATGTGAGACATAAAAAATATTTAATTAACATAAATTATTTGAACATAGTTGCATAAAGATTATGATAAGATGAAAAATATATTGGAGATGCAAATGAATTTTATGACAAACCAAATCATCCGAAGAAATAAAAACAAAAGTTGTGTATTAATATATATATATATATATATATATAAAAATATATATATATATATATATATATATATATAAAAGTTTACTTAATTGACTATGAATATTTTAATAATTTAAACGAAGACAAGTATATGGCAATGTCATGTATTTTGGCAGGTATGGGGACAGAAACGAGAGAGATATGTACATTTTCATACCCAATTGAAAACATCGAGATTTTTCATATCTATACCCATACCCACACCCAATCAATACAAAGATTTTCTAGTAAAATAGGTAAGAATTCGGACAATACCCACTTGAGATTTATTTGCCATCCCATAACCTAATTCTAAGTTGAAACAGCTAAAAATGTTAGCAACTTAAGTTGAGTTGGAAGTCCTATAAAAATAATAAGAAAACTAGTATATAAATAGAAACGTTCATAAATTTATTATCTTTAAAATTTTAGATTGAAAGTCTCATGATTTCTTCTATAAACCTCTTCACAATTCATTAATGCAAAATGTTTTAGTCCACTAAAAAATTCAAAAATAATATTATTGTAGTAAAATAATGGCTAGAGTATGTTATGGAGGGAATCAAAATGCAAATACATTTAATCTTTGTACACTTAATATATTTATACATTTCTTTAGTCTTTCACTTTCCCTCGATTTAATTAAATTTTAAGTTTGTAATAAATGTGAGTATTTTTAATTAAATGTTTATTTAAACTTTTTATTTTATTGAATATTTAACTTTTTTATACTTTTTAATTGAATATCTGTTGATATATTTTTCTTAGTTAATTGGAATGACATGAATATTACTTTATATTGTCACTGTTTTCGTAAACAATGCCTTATTCCGAGTCCTATAAAGTGTAAGTCAGTTTTAGAGCGATTTGATTCAATCCCGTATTAACTAAATACGCAATAACTATAATTTTGAGAAATATTAAAGGGATAACTCAATTGTTATTAAAACAGAGAACTTATCAACGTCCATCGATCAAGTTAAGTACTTTGTATCTTAAATAGAATAAAAATATGGTAATTGCTAAACTTACCAACAAGCTTCTTATAAATATGAATGAATTGTCTAGAATGAAGATACTTGAACTTTCTGGCTAAAAGTCACCGTAACTTGGAATCAAAACAAATATATTTTTTGACTTAGTTCCTGTCGTTAGTTGAGGGTAACATATTCAATTGATTTAAGAGTCTTAACCAGAATATCATGAACTCGCAAAATAAACAAAAATGAAATTCTGAAAACATGATTTTTTTTAAATGAACCATGTGGAACCATGGAAAGAATGACGTTTGGTAATAATAATTAGGCTTCCAGAACATTATTTTTTTTATTGTTCAGTTTGTCATAACGTCATTCCAGTTGATGAAAACAGTTCAATTAAAAAATATAAATTTTTAATAATTATAACAAAAAGTTTTAGTTAAAATTTGATTATAAATTTTTAAATTTATAAAATATTAAAACTGAATTAAATCTGTATTGGATTTTTCAAAATATGATTTAATTATGATATTTACTTTGGTAGGAATATGTCAATTTGGTACCAACAGGTTAAAAGTGTCAATTGTATTCTCACTTTTGAACAAATATCTGTTAGTAATTTTGAGTCCTGCATATATATGATATATAATTAAATGTGTTAGGGCCATTATTTATAAAGCCAAATAATAAAGTGATCGATCTGACTAAATTAAAGATTTGGCTAAAGGCATATGTCATGAAAATAAATATTGTGTAGAGACCAATTAGTAATTTCTAATTTTATGAGGGGCTAAATTAGAAATACTAAAACTTAAGTAATTTAGATTATAAATGGTCGTGGTCCCCTTCTGAGAGCACACACAGAGTCATAACATACTCTTCCTGTTCCTTTCTCCCTATCCCCATCAAGAGAGAAAACCAAAGGGAAATAAATGTGCTCTACAGGAGGAAGATCACTGTATCGTTAATACTCTACTCTAATATTATCATTATGGCCAATTCACATGATTATCAGTATGGGATATTGCTTATGACTGATTGTTAGAATCAATATTAGGATCATATTCTGTGTTTATGCTTACATGTGGTATCAGAGCCTCCCATACTTGATCAGAACCCTAAATCCCTAATTCTGAAACCCTTAATCCCAATTTTGTTTTTTGGGAGAAAAACCCCAAATTGAGAATCCTAGGATTTCTTAAAATCCTAATTGAAGTAAATTATTTTAATTAATTTTGAATTTTGGGTTCAAGACATTTGAACATAAGGATTTATATTTTGGAATATAAATAATTTTATTTATTTTATATATTTTTGGTTGTTTAATATATAAAATAAATATATTTGGTTTTGGAATAAATATATAATCAAATTTTGGTTTTGTTTAATATTTTAAATGAATTAATTGAATCAAGAAGTCACCAAAGTGACCTCTCTTGAGTAGATAGTTCGTGAAAAAATGTTAAATGTTGGTGTTTATGTACGTCCATGTGAGTATTGATCGACCCAAAGGAAGATTAATATTTGGCCGGATTGCATACACACTTGTGATGATAAACATGTGATAATTATAAGGATTTACTTTGTTGATGATCAATTAATCCAAAGATTAGTTTGTTGTTGGACGTGCTTTATTATCAATGTTTGATCATTGCAACCAGATACCTCTAGCAGTTGATATTACTGTCCAAAGACTTGATATTAATGGTGCATTGAGTGTTTTGGGATGGGTTAAACCATTATTTAAATATTTTTATAATGATTTATTTTATTATGTGAGCATAATAAGTTATTCCTCTTGTTTTATATATATATATATATATATATATATATATATATATAGCTTTAGTTGCTTCTGTATCTGCTAATATGAATTCTGTTCTGATCCTCAACGGAACAAATTTTAAGGACTGGAAAAGGAACATGGAAATTGTTCTCAATTGCATAAGTCTAAACCATAGTCTTGATATGGTCTGTTCTGAGGTCAATTTAATGTCAGTACCTAGTAACACTTGGTGGTTAGACTCAGGTGCTACTACTAACATAAGTGTTTCTATGAAGGGTTGCCTACACTACCGGAAGCCAATTGATTCTGAAAGATGGATATATGTTGGAGATGGCAAATCGGTGGAGGTGGAGGCTATTGGGCATTTTAGATTATTATTATGTACTAGTTTTTATTTGGATTTGAAAGACACTTTTGTTGTGCCGTCATTTAGACAGAATTTAATTTTAGTTTCTTATTTGGACAAATTCGGTTATTCTTGTTCATTTGGAAACAATGAATTTAGTTTGTCTTTTAATTCAAATATTGTTGGAACTGGTTTACTTTTGGCTTATGATAATCTATATTTGCTTGATACTGTGACCACCTATAATGAAACCCTAAATACAGAATCTCATAGTACTAAACGTAAAATTGACAATACTCAATCTGGAGCATTATGGCACAAGCGCTTAGGTCACATCTCTAAAAATAGAGTTGAACGACTTGTGTCAAATGGAATCTTAGAGTCCATTGACTTCACAAACTTTGATGTTTGTGTTGAATGCATTAAGGGCAAACAGACCAAAGCGAAGAGATTAGGTGCATATAGAGCTTCAGACGTCTTAGAGTTGATTCATACGGATATTTATGGGCCATTTCATACACCTTCTTGGAATGATCAACAATACTTTATATCATTCATAGACGATTACTCAAGATATGCATACTTATTTCTTATACATGAAAAGTTACAATCTTTGGATGTGTTCAAATCTTTTAAAGTTGAAGTTGAAAATCAACTCAACAAAAGAATTAAGTCTGTTAGATCTGACCGTGGTGGTGAGTACTATGGCAGATATGATGAATCAGGTGAACAACGTCCAGGACCTTTTGCCAGGTACCTAGAGGAGTTTGCTAGGTACCTAGAGGAGTGTGGAATTGTCCCACAGTACACCATGCCGGGATCACCCAGTATGAATGGTGTAGCTGAGAGACGAAACCAAACTCTTAAGGATATGGTAAGGAGTATGATTTGTCATTCCACCTTACCAGAGTCACTCTGGGGAGAGGCACTAAAGACGGCAACTTATATTCTAAACAGAGTACCAACTAAAGCAGCTACTAAAACACCTTATGAGCTTTGGATTGGGCAAAAGCCTAGTCTAAAGCATTTCCATGTGTGGGGTTGTCCAGCTGAGGCAAGGCCTTATAAGCCAAATGAAAAGAAATTGGACTCCCGAACAGTAAGTAGTTACTTTATTGGTTATTCTAAGAGATCCAGGGGATATAAATTTTATGATCTCATATTAAAGACAATTTTTGAGACAAGGACTACTATTCATCGAGGATATTGAGTTTGGGGGGAAAATCAGATTAGGAAATTTGTTTTGGAGGAAGAATCGATAATAATTCCAGAACCGATTCAAACAATTACTTTTGATGAAATAAGTTCGGAACCTCCACAAAACATTACTGATGAACCCCATACTCAAGATGATTTGGTTGTTCATGAAGAACAAACGCAAGATCCTCAACAAACTATGCTTCATGAGCCAGCACCTTTGCGGAGATCCATGAGAGAAAGGAGAAGTGCCATTTCAGATGATTATGTTGTATTTCTCCAAGAAAATGAAGATCCTAACAATGATGTGATGGAAGATGATCCAATCACCGTCCGTCAAGCCATACAGGATCCTAATTCAGAAAAATGGATTGAAGCAATGAGAGAAGAGTATAAATCCATGCAAGACAATAAGGTTTGGGAACTTGTCCCATTACCAGAAGGTGTGAAACTCATTGGTTGTAAATGGTTATTTAAGACCAAACGGGATTCTAACGGTAATGTGGAGAGGTATAAGGCTCGTCTTGTAGCTAAAGGATTTACTCAAAAAGAAGGATTGACTTTAAAGAGACTTTTTCTCTAGTTTCATCAAAAGACTCTTTTAGGACAACTATGGTTCTTGTTGCACATTATGATTTGGAGCTTCATCAAATGGATGTCAAAACGGCGTTTCTCAACGGTGAGATTGACGAGACGATCTATATGGTGTAACCAGAAAATTTTGTGTCGGGAAACCCAAAGAATATGGTTTGCAAATTGACTAAATCCATTTATGGACTAAAACAAGCATCCCGTCAATGGTACCATAAATTTCATCAAGTAATTCTCTCATTTGGCTTCGAGATGAATCTTGTTGATGACTGTGTGTATCACAAGTTTAAGGGGAGCAAGTTTATTTTCCTGATCTTGTATGTTGATGACATTCTGCTTGCCACTAATGATATAGGCATATTGCTTGAAACTAAGAAATTTCTGTCAAAGAATTTTGAAATGAAAGATATTGGTGACGCCTCCTTTGTATTAGGAATTTAGATACATCGAGATCGATCTCGGGGTATTCTAGGATTATCACAAAGGAGCTATATCGATAAAGTTCTTAAAAGGTTTAGCATGCATGAATGTAAATCCGGGATACTCCAGTTGCTAAGGGAGACAAGTTCAGTCTCAATTAGTGCCCAAAGGGAAATTTGGAAATTGAGGAAATGCAGAAGATTCCTTATGCGTCAGCTGTAGGGAGTTTGATGTATGCCCAAGTATGTACGCGTCCAGACATAGCATACATAGTTGGGGTTCTATGCAGAAATGGACCATTGGAAAGCAGCAAAGAGGGTCATGAGATATTCAAAGAGAACAAGAGGTTATATGCTCACATACAAGAGGTCAGACCAGTTGGAGATCACTGGGTTTTCTGACTCAGATTTTGCAGGATGTCAAGATAACTTAAAATCTACTTCAGGTTACATTTTTATGTTGGCAGGTGGTGCGGTTTCTTGGCGCAGTGTCAAGCAAACCCTTACAGCTTCATCCACCATGGCAGCAGAATTTGTAGCATGCTATGAGGCATCTAATCACGGGATATGACTGAGAAATTTTGTCACAGAGCTGAAAATTGTGGGAAGCATTGAAAGACCACTTAAGTTATACTGTGACAATAATCAGCTGTATTGTATTCCAACAACAATAGGAGCTCGACTAAGTCGAAACACATCGACATTAAGTTCCTAGTTGTTAAAGAAATAGTACAGAGTGGAAAGATTTCCATAGAACATTTAGGGACAAACTCCATGATTGCAAATCCTCTAACTAAAGGACTTCCACCCAAGGTCTTTCATGAGCATGTTGCTCACATAGGTGTTTTACAGTTTGAGGAATCTGAGGTTTAGTGGGAGATAGTCATTTTTATATGTTTTATGTTATATGTTTAATTTCTTGTATGCATACATTAAACTTTCAAACATATTTGGTTATTTATATATGTGGTTTTAATTTTACACTTTGTACATTAAGTTTTTATATTGATCTCATTAAGTTAAAGTTTGGACCAGTTGAAAATAGATGTGTATATACAGATCACATAATTTCTTGTATGCATACATTAAACTTTCAAACATATTTGGTTATTTATATATGTGGTTTTAATTTTACACTTTGTACATTAAGTTTTTATATTGATCTCATTAAATTAAAGTTTGGACCAGTTGAAAATAGATGTGTATATACAGATCACCTTCACATAATTTTTCATGCTACACATTTCATGATGAATCCATGTCATTTGATTGTGTCAGGATCAGTGATCATTGTTGGTTTTAGTTGCGATTGATGCAATGAAAAACTGGTTTGGTTCTACATACTGATATAATCAATGGACGGGACTTTTGGAGTATGCTCGAGTAATATAATGACAAATTTGAGCTCATAAAGTCTAACACATTTATAAGGTTGTAAGGACATATATAGTTGTGACCAGTGGGAGATTGTTAGTAATTTTGGGTCATGCATATATATGACACATAATTAAATGTGTTAGGGCCATTATTTATAAAGCCAAATAATAAAGTGATCTGACTAAATTAAAGATTTGGCTAAAGACACATGTCATGAAAATAAATATTGTGTAGAGACCAGTTAGTAATTTCTAATTTGATGAGGGGCCAAATTAGAAATACTAAAACTTAAGTAATTCAGATTATAAATGGTCGTGGTCCCCTTCTGAGAGCACATACAGAGTCATAACATACTCTTCCTGTTCCTTTCTTCCTATCCTCATCAAGAGAGAAAACCAAAGGGAAATAAAGGTGCTCTAGAGGAGGCAGATCACTGTATCGTTAGTACTCTACTCTAATATTATCATTATGGCCAATTCAGTACGCTTCCGTTCACTTTTTACAACATGATTATCAGTATGGGATATTGCTTATGATTGATTGTTAGAATCAATATTAGAATCATATTCTGCGTTTATGTTTACAATATCTCAATTAATTAACGCCATTAACGGTATGTCACGTGTCGCTCTTTGATTTTTTTTTAATTTATTTTTGCAAAAAAAAAATTGTTGCTACGTGTCAAGTTCCTGTTGTGACACGTGGCAATGTCAGTGTCACGTGTGACAAATGTCATTGTACTGATATCAATTTAGTACCTATATATATATCTCATTGTTTTAATTTAGTCTCCACTTTTATGTTTTTGGTTCAATTTTGTCCCAATTTTTTTTTAATAATTAAAGTATATTTTTTAATTCATTTTTTAATAAGATTAAAACTAATTAAGTATAAATATTTTTACAAAATTAAGTACTATATTTATATTAAAATTTAGTGGTCAAAGAATACATCGACAAAAGATGGGTTAATAATATACAATAATGTAATATGCTAAAAAGTCATTTTTAATAAAAAAATATTAGTATAAAATTTATACAAATAATAGATTTGGTCTTGAATTTGGGAGAGACAATATTGTTCTATTTTGAAAAACAGAAAAAAAGTGGGTGACAATATTGTTCCATTAGTATAATATATTTTACCATTAAATTTTAATGTAAAGATCAGTACTTAATTTTGTAAAAGTATTTATATTTAATTACATTTAATCTTATAAAAAAGTGAATTAAAATATATACTTCAATTATAAAAAGAAATTGGGACAAAATTGAACCAAAGACACAAAACTAGAGACTAAATTGAAACAATGAGGTCTATATAGGTACTAAATTAATATCAGTACAATGACATTTGCCACACGTAACATTATCTTGTCACATGATACTAACATTGTCATGTGTCATAACAAGGACTTAACATGTGACAATAATTTTTTTTTACAAAAAAAAGAAACAAAAAGTGACACGTGGCGTATTGTTAACTACGTTACCTAAAACATAGTTAAAATTGAACTAAATATTTAAAATATTGTAAGTGACTCACAAAGTTAGCTTCGTTCCTTCGTCCACAAAAGCCATTTCACTTTTTTGTTTTACATGTTAGATGTTAGGTTTTGAGTCTTCTTTATAAATACTATTAACTCTCATTAAAGGTTTGATCCACAGTAACAATTAAATTAAATATGAATTTACGATTTATATCTATTATAATATAAGAAAAAAAATACTAAAAAAATTATTTTATTATCTATATTTATTTTACTGACAAATATTTTAAGTATTAACTTTTTAATTGTTAATTTATCTTTTTAGTTTTTATTTTTGCGTGTTGAAATCTTTTATCCATTTATTTTGTTTTTAAAAAATATATTTTACTTTTACTTTTATTTCTCAAAATAATATTATTAGTAAAAAAATAACATATTCACTCTTTTACAAATTTGTTTTTTTAGAAAAATATATTTTACTATTACTTTTATTTATTAAAAAATATACTTTACTTTTATTTTTATTTCTCAAAATAATATTATTAGTAAAAAAATAACATATTCACTCTTTTACAATTTTTTTTAGAAAAATATATTTTACTATTACTTTTATTTATTAAAAAATATACTTTACTTTTATTTTTATTTCTTAAAACAATATTATTAGTAAAAAATAACATATTCACTCTTTTACACATTTTTTCTTTTAAAAAATATATTTCACTATTACTTTTATTTTTTAAAATAATGATTTTAATAAATAATATATATTTATTGATAATAAAAATCATTTACACTGTGATATAAAACCAATCATATAATAATTTTGCATTACTTCAAAAAATAATATAAATTATTGATAATATAAATTGTTTACCGTATCATATAGAACACTCTCATGCGCTAATTCTGTCTTAAAACTCTCTATATAAAATTTTAAATAATAATATTTATAATAAAATAAATTAAAAGATTATAGTTAATAGCTTATTTTAAAATTTAAAAATATATATAACAGGAAAACTTTGTCAAACACAATGTTTTTTTTATTCACTCTTGAAACAATGTGTCATAGAACAATAATGTCTACATCAACTATCCCTTGTGTTTTCCAATGCTTTCTTTGTGACAAAATTCCAAACAACTTTGCAAAGGGCAATCAGAAAAATATATTTTGAAAACTTCTTCAAATACAATATAAGTCTTGCATAAGAATGTGTCATATGTTAAGAAGTGAACTTTAGGTCTAACTCATCCCCACAAACTCAGTTTATAAGGTGAGGTTTGCACTCACTTATATACAAAAACTTGACTTATTTCTAATTGATGTGAGACTTTCAACATTATAGGACAAGAAATTTTTTATCAACATAAATACGAACACACTTTTCAATGTTCCAACTATCACTCGTGTCTTCCAAAACCTTCTTAGTAACTAATACCTAAACAACTTTGCAGATTGTTGAAAGGGAGAGCTTACTATCCTATTCATATGAAGTTTTTGATGATGTCCAAAGTCAAGTAACATGATTCAGCATTGCCACTAGTAATAGGTTTAATCATTCATATGAATAGTAGTGCATGCTTAGAATCATCGTAAATTAAGCTTAGAATTGCTTAGATTAACCAATCTAAATGTGATGTGTTAACATAACTGATTAAAGAAATATGACACAAGAAAAACCTTCACAAAACTACACAAAGGATTAATTACCTTATCTAATCGATTATGATATTTGTTAGAGTCACTAGACTCACAATTGATTTGAGTATTTGTTAAACATTGAAAATTGTTTCAAGAATTACTTAACGGATTAAAATCTTGAAAATTCAATTCATCCTCTCTTGGTTTGTATATATTAGACGTATCTATATTGCACAATTTTTTCAAACTTGAAGAATCCTATATCAATCATTTTCAACGATATTGTACACCCGATTGCATCACCAATTGTGTCATCTTGGAATATAAACCCATTGAAGTTTGTAAATAATCCTTTGATCCTAAGTTATATCTGAGTGTTGCTATCATATACAAATAAGTTGTTTGGACATAAAAAATATATATTATTAACGATATTTAACTATCATTATATCTCATAGTATCTTGCAGGTACAAGTTAAAAATAACACAAATTACGACATAAAAAATACAACACAAAATAGAAAATAGCAAATAAAACCCAACCCTCTTTATAAAGTCCAATCTTTAGCTATATATGTAAGTTGCAATGTTGAGTCCATCCATGAAGGATGAGGTTTACACTACAAGTTCATTGACAACCTCCTTCATAGTAGGACGAGACCGTGAACTTTCAGTTAAGCAAGCAACTGTTATCTTTGTAATTGATGTCATCTCTTTAACTAAACTTTTTGTTGGAGGAGGGAGACGCTGATCCAAATTATCCATCAATGTCAAGTGATCAACTGTTAAGGCCACACCAGTGGATGAAGATGATATAAAATCACCAGGGTGCTTTCCAAGAAGTATTTCCCATGCCAACACTCCAAAACTATACACGTCACATTTCTCATTCACCTCCATTGTGTATGCAAGTTCTGTAACAAACTATAGGTGATATCATATATGCAAAAAATGGATTGTAGTGACAAAGATAAAATATAGATAATATTGTGTCCAATAAAGAAAAACTGAAAAATAGTGAGATCCTAAAGTGGTATTAGGAAAGAAAATTGACCTGGAGCAGCATATCCGAAGGTTCCTACAAATGAGGTCCAATTGGATGAATTGGGATTAAGAAACTTGGCCGTTCCGAAATCTGAGACATGTGCCACATATTCCAAATCCAAGAGAACATTCTTACTTGATATATCACGATGAATAATTGGAGGTGAGCAATCATGGTGCATGTAGAATAAAGCATTTGCTACACCTTTGACGACATTCACTCTCTTACTCCAATCAAATGCAATTGCTTGTTCATTATCCTTCAAAATATTTTGGACATTGCCCTTCTCCAAGAATTCACACACCATAAATGACCATTGTGAATGTGAACAAAAACCATATAACTTTACAATGTTACGATGGCGAATTTCTGTGAGAGCTTGGATCTCACTTGTGAAAGCTTTCTCATTGAGCATTTCTCCATTTGGAACTGAATGCAGTTTCTTTACAGCAACAACTTGACCTGTGGGTAATATTGCTTTGTAAACTCGACCTTGCCCTCCAACTCCAATGAGATGCTTATCGTCAAAATTTTCAGTAGCTTCAACAATATTCTCGAATACCATTTTGCCATCATAACTCCATATTGCAAATGTGTTTAGAGTTTGTAAATTGGTATCCTTGTCTTCTATTTTCGCTGAAGTTTTGTAGAAATAATACAAGACTCCAAAAACAAACAATGCCAGCATTATAGTGCCCAAAGTAAGGGGTAGAACCATTGTTATGACTTTTTCTGTCACATGATTATGTGATTTCCCACTTAGTGTTAGGCAAGGCTGTAAGCCGCTAACATTGCCACACAAGCCTTTATTATTTCTTAATGCTTCCATTGTAGCATTGCGAAAGACTGGAATGTTTGGAAGTGGACCCTCAAACTCATTGGACGATACATCAATAGATGTCAAGCTCATCATATCATCAAAGCAAGAAAGATCACCTGAAAGACTATTGTGAGAGAGATTCAATGTTTCTAATTTGTTTAATCCCCCAAGCATATGTGTTAATCTTCCGCTCAAGAAATTTCCACTGAGATCAAGAGTTGTAAGAGATATTAATTTGCCAAACTCTAAGGGAATATTCCCCTCAAATTTATTCTGGCTCAAATTCATGTTCCATAATTTGATTAAATTTCCAAGTTGGTTTGGAATTAAGCCAGACAAATTATTAGATCCAATACTGAAAAACTGAAGATTCTTCATCGATGCAATTCTTTTGGGAATATTTCCTGAAAGATCATTGTTGTTGAGTGATAGATGAAACAATAGGACCAAATTACATAAATCTTGTGGAATGTTTCCTGTAAGATGATTTGAGGATAATTGAAGTTCTTGTAATTTGGTTGCCCCACCTAGCTCTGGTGGGATAACACCTGACAAATTATTGTTAGAGATCTTGAGGCTTGTGAGACTAGGGAACTTCCCCCAATTTGGTGAAAGATGACCATAAAAATTGTTTTCACTCAATTCGATGTAATCCAAGTTCGGAAGTACATCAAAAGCATCTGTTATATTTCCAGTTAGTTGATTTTCCTGAAGTCTAACACGTATAAGGCTAGAACAATTCTTCAAACTCTTTGGTATATGGCCAGTGAAATAGTTATTGCTAGCAGAAAAATTTGTCAACTTTCCACCAACACAAATGTTATGAGGTAAATGACCAACAAAATTATTATAAGCTAGTTGCAAATTTTCCAAAGCAATAAGCCTGTTCATTTCTATTGGAATCTTGCCATTGAGATAATTTTGAAATAAAGATAATTCACGAAGCTTCGACAAATTTCCAATAGTGGAAGGAATGGGTCCAGAAAGTTTGTTTTGATAAAGTAAAATGGATTCCAAATTGATCAGGTTACCTATGGAAGTAGGGATTGTACCAGAGAGGTTATTATCATAAAGTGAAATAGATTCCAAATTGATCAGGTTACCTATGGAAGTCGGGATTGGCCCAGAGAGGTTATTATCATGAAGTAAAACGGATTCCAAATTGATCAGGTTACCTATGGAAGTAGGGATTGTACCAGAGAGGTTATTGCTCAACAACTGGATTGTTACAAGGGAATGCAAATTTCCTACTTCATCCGGGATAAATCCAGAGAATTGGTTTGCTTAAAGGTAAAGAAAAGTTAGATTGCTCAAGTTTCCAATTGTGGTGGGGATTTTACCGGAGAGAAAATTCTCAGACAAATCAAGTTCATAGAGTTTTCTCAAAAATCCGATTTCACGTGGAATAGAGCCTGAGAATTGATTTCCATAAAGGTTAAGATTATTTAGGTTGCTCAAATTTCCAATTTCACGAGGAATAGAGTCAGAAAGATTATTATTTTGAAGATATAGAATCTTGAGGTTGATCAACTTACCAATTTCACTAGGAATATGACCAGAAAGTTGATTGTCATGTAAGCTAAGAAGTGATAGATTGGTCAAAGCTCCAATTGAAACAGGTATGGACCCAGTAAGATTACAACTGCTCATCTCAAGATGTATTAATTTTCCCAACATCTCAATTTGTTGGGGAATGGTGCCAGAAAGGCCACTTTTCCAAAGATATAGGATCTCCAGGTTCCTCATATTCACAATTTCGTTGGGGATGGAACCATGGAATTTATTAATGGCAAGTGACAAAAACTTTAGGTCCATGTGCCAAATTCTCTGAGGAATGCTACCAGAAAGGTTGTTGCCTCCTACATTTAGATGAAACAAATTGTTCAACTTTTCTATAGAGATTGGGATTGTGCCTGTGAGATTGCACCAAGGAATATCAAGCACTCTCAACTCCAGCAATCTACCTATTTCTTGAGGAAGGGACCCACTGAAAGTATTGTGACTGATGTTCAATTTATGAAGGTTAATCAACTGTGTTATTTCAGAAGGAATAATCCCAGAGAGTTTATTAGCAGACAGATCAAGAACAATTAGATTGGACAAAACTCCAATTTGAGGAGGAATACTTCCATTCAAGTTGTTGTTACTCACATTTAGAGTGTGAATGTTTGTTAACAGTGAGAAGTTGAGATTTTGAAGCGTACCTCTTAATCCGATACTTGGAAGATTTATTTTGAACACATGATTGGAGTGATCACATGCAATTCCAAGCCAATTGCAAGAACTGTTGCCACTCCATGAAGAGAGAGAAGCTTGACTCTGTCAAGGCTGATTTTCCACTTCAGCAAAGCATTTGCTTCTGAAGCAATTGGAGAAGAATGAACAGCATCACAATGAGGAAATGAAGAAAGACACATTAGAAGAAGCAACCAGAAGTGTTGGAGCTTCATGGACAGAAGCTTTGGAAATATGAAAGGCATAGTGAATTGTTCAAACAATATTGAAATGCAGTGTAGGAGAAAGCTTGCATGTTCTTCATGGAATGTGCCACTACTTATACACAGAGAGTCAATGATACATGAACCAAGTCAACAGCATTAACTGCATGGTGGCGTGTTCCATAAGTTTAAAATACAAATTATGATACTTTCCCTCTAGTTATACTTTTCAATTTTTAGCTTTCTATTTTCGCATTTTCTATCATGCTATTTTATGTATGTATCTTAAACTAGAATAATTTGTGTTTTGAAATTTCAAATTCAAAATAATACGTCGTATACTAATACTAATGAGTGTCACTCTCTGATGGCACTTCCATTTTCACAATTTTTCTTTCTTCCATGTGCGCATCACAATACATATTGATTAAGAAGATGATAAGATACGAACATAATTTTTCTACGTGGACAAATCTCATCCTATGATGCAGATTTTATATACTTTTTCAAATAAAATGATTTAAGTTTTAAAACTTAAAATGTAAGATAAGATCTCACATTCAGCAGAACCCACCTACACAAGAGCACCCTCACTCGGTCATACTTAATTTCTTTATTTTTTTCATATCACATAACACAATTGTTATAAATAATTAAGAATAAAATAAATATATTATTTATTTGTTTAAAAACAAAATCAAAGAAAAATTAGATGTTGAATCCTAATTGAATTCAAGCATAACTAAATGATTGACGACACAGTTTTATAAATAACTAAAAAGTGTGAGCTGGTTCATTCGGGATAGTTTAATTCGATTTTAACCGAGATCCGATAAACTGATTCAATGACGTAAACACCAGTCCAAATGGTTTTTACAACAGTGTGATAGTAACAATTTTTGTTTATTATATAGGAAGAATTTAAAGAATAAAACTTGTTTTAAGAAATATTAATAGTAATATAAGATGGTTGTACGAGTCAAAGTCCATGGACATTCTCACCAGAAACATTCAAAAGTGAGTTTTTAGTTTGTATAAATAGTTATACATAATGGTGGTTATGAATTACCCTCTTATATATTAATGGAGTTTATAAAACTCATTTAATAAAAACACCACATACATAAATATCTAGAGAGTACAAGATTTGGGATATGAAGTACTCCGTACCCCAACATATCCATAAAACATAAAAGAGGCCACACACGGCCTAAAACAAAGTATACTAATGAACTAATTGTATTAGGTCTTGTACAGACAAGAAAATCAAAACTAATAAATCCTTCAGCAATGGGCCCCATAGTGGGCCCAATACCCGTCCAGTCCATCAAGCTGTAACATTCCTATATCATTACCACTGCCAGAAGTTCTCACATCTGCTCACATCAATAGAATCGATGATCATCGCAATAGGAGAAGAATCACACACAAGACAACCAAACAAGCAAACAGGGTAAGCTAGTGTAAAGAAATCTTATATAACAACAGTCAACATGCAGTCTCAGAATCAAACATGAATAGCAGACATTCACACATGGATTACCAAAATCATTTAAGACCCCCAAGACTTGACTATCCGGATACGCATAATGAGGCACCACCACGGGCAGTGGAATTATGTCCTAGCAATAAGGCATCACCACGAGGCCTTCGCGGAATTACACCCTTACAAGAGGCACCACCATGTGGCCTTCGTGGAATTACGTCCTGGCCTTGAGGCACCACCATGATACTCGCGTGGAATTACGTCCTTATATTGAGGCACCACCATGAACTCTCACCACGGGATCCATGGAATTAAGTCGGGTTAAATATGTTTTTGGTCCTTCAAGTTTCAGCGAAATTTGGAATTAGTCCCTCATCAAAACTTTTGACCAATTTAGTCCTTCATCTTTCAAAATGCGTGAATTTAGTCCTTTTAACCAAATTTTGTTAAGTTTATCTGACGTTTCAAGCGCATTTCATGATAGTATATAAATTATTTACACTGTTTGACACATTTTTTCTTCAATGTTAACTTAAATACTATCATGAAATGTGCTTGAAACGTCAGATAAACTTAACAAAATTTGGTTAAAAGGACTAAATTCACGCATTTTGAAAGATGAAGGACTAAATTGGTATAAAGTTTTGATGAGGGACTAATTCCAAAATTCACTGAAACTTGAGGGACCAAAAATATATTTAACCCAATTAAGTCCAATAGGTGAGGCACCACCAGGGACTCCCATTAGGAAGGTCCATGGGATTACGTCCAACAAATGAGGCACCACCATGAGCTCTCACTACAAGAGTCATGGGATTACGCCCTACTCACACTTTGTACATGTCCCACCAACCAATCAGGAAGTTCCCATAATACTAATATCATGTATAAACAACCAATCATACAACTCATGCTTTCCAATTCATACACAATAAAGTAACATACCATCTCCATCTCAACCTCATATATTAATCATGGCATCATCCCGCAAACCCTTATAGTAAAGCATTTAGATCAGACAAGCAAGCCACACATCAGTGAACCATTCAACAATAGCACCAAAACCTGCCATCAGTCTCGCTCAAGCTAACAAGTCTCACTTAGGCAAGAAAGACCCTCTCGCTCAGGCGAGACCCTTCTCGCCTAGGCGAGGGCTCAAACAGGAGAACAGTGGATTATGCGATGTCTCGCTCAGGCGAGCCCCTTCTCGCCTAAGTGAGATTGCACTTCGCTCAAAATGAAACCAGGTCGCCTGAGCGACCGTACGCGCAGAAAAGCTTGGGCGAGCCTCTGTTAGTCTCGCCTAGGCGAGGCATGCTCGCTTGGACGAGAAAACCAGTGCCCACCATTGTTCATTCACACAACAGTCACGCAAATACTAAACCCAAAGGCTACAACGACATTTTCATCAATTCACAGTAGCATTCAGTCCACAGAATCATACAATAATATTAGAGCAAGCTAAAAACAACTAGACACACGGACCCTAGCTCCCCTTACCTGGAAATAGCTAGAGGAAGGGTTCAATTCCAACAGCGAGGACGCAACAGTTCCCGGGACAGACGAACAAGCTGGAACAGAAAAGCGGAGCGAGTTTTTTAGAATGCTTCACCACGAAACCCTAGCTAGGAAACACGAGCATACGAACGGAAAATGAATGAGGAAGTCGTAGAATACTTACACGAATCAAGAAGACGAAGCTGGCTCACTGGATCAAGATTGGGGTTAAACCCTAGCAGAGCTCTTGGAGAGAATAGGGAACATGACGACTGTGTTTTCTGTAGAGTGAAGGGAATGGGTGAGACTAGGGCAGATTAGGTCTGAATCCTCTTTTTGGGCCAGGCCTTAGGCCCAATCAATTGGGGCAGCCCTTAAAATAAAAGGCAGAAAATAAACGGGCCTTACAAAGTATGTTAAGAGATTATCCTTTAATCCTCAATTATATTTGATTGTTGTTATTAGATATATTTAATTTGTTCAGATATTAAAAATATTTAATTATGATTACATTTTCAAATATCCCAAAGATGGACGCAAGTTTAAAATACCACAAATTACCAAGGTATAAATTGGATTTCAATGATATCAAATCGGATTAATATCATGAATCACAAAATCTGAGCTATCAAATCAACTCATGAAATAGTATAACATAGGAAGATCTTTTATCCATACTAAATAAAACAAAAAAACATTTATTCTTGATGAAAGTCCAAAATCCCTTTCCTTCCTTTTTCGGCGAAACAAATGAAAAAGCAGGGGGAGCCCTAAATAAAATTTTGTTTATCAATTTGATTCCCTACAAATACACAAAAAAGGAATTTATTTTTTATTTTTTTGGATTTATATCCAATGGGATTGACGGGGCTCGAACCCGTAGCTTCCGCCTTGACAAGGCGGTGCTCTGACCAATTGAACTACAATCCCAGGGAAAGGGGTGTACTGTATAAATATTATACCAAAATTTACTATTCCTCTCAAAATTACAAATCAAATAAGTCGTATTTTACTAAGACCAATAAATAGAGACGAGGTTATAATTAAAACTGATAGTAAGAAACCGAAATAACTAGTGATAGTGGGCATATAGAAACTAAATGAAATATGTTCGTTCTTTTTATACATATGTTTATAAAGCACTTCCCTAAATTTCCATTTTTGAGAGAAAAAAGAAAATAAAAAATCCTACTTGAAAGGTACAATTCAAAATTGGCAATTCCTCAATAAATTAAATTATTAGAGACGGAAAAAAAAAGAAATAGAAGAAAAAAATACAACACAAAATTGAAAAGAGCAAATAAAACCAAACCCTTTTTTAGTAACTCCAATCTCTAGCTATATATGTAAATTGCAATGTTAACTATACTGAATAGCAAAAATTTACTTGAATTTTTAACATTTTATAAATGCTATTAAATAATATAATTTATTAACACTTCTAAAAGAAATAAATTTGTAAATAATTGTCATATCTTAGATGAAGTTCATCTTTTGGATGGCAAAGTCATAAGTGTGGTGCAAAAATCTAAAATAAGCATGTCTACATCTTCCGTTGAAGAAAATGGTGCCAACAACACCCCAGAATCCTACTGCAAATCCAATTCCCAAGCCCATGTACAACATACACAAAAAAGATTAAATGAAAGTTTTGTAGTTGTTCAAGTTGTCCTAACCAATTTGGAAGGGACTTAATACTTCTAAGATTTGGCATTGTTTCATGTAGTCCACCTATCTGATTTCGACAATAAGATCAATTGCAATATAGTATATGTGACCACAAAAATTGAATAACCAACTATAGGCAATTCAGATACAAGATCATTTTCCGCAAGATTTAGAACTTGTTGTGAAGTAAAATTAGTATATCGAAGAAACGAATATATCACTATAAAAAAAATAGATTAAATATGTTTTCTTAATTTAGAGCTCCAAAACCTTTTCTGCATCCAAAACCTAATTTAGAGCTCTAAACATCTCTTATTTTAATTGGTATTAAAGTGTTTTCTTATCTTTCGTATTTAGAGTTGTGTATTCAAGTTCTCTTTCCGCGGTTATTAATTCAATATGAATGTAAGAATGACATTTAATTAGCACACAAAAGAGAAAATAAAAAGGTTCGCACAGAAAAAAGAAGGTAGGGGATGGAGAAAGAAAGAGAAGACATGATTCTTTCTAGTGTTTGGCTATTTGCACTTTATGCTTTTGGGAACGGTCTCTAATAACTCCAATCTCTAACTATATATATGTAAGTTGCAATGTTGAGTCCATCCATGGAAGATGAGCTCTCCATTACAAATTCATTTCAATCAAGCAAGCAAGTGCTGTCTTAGCAATTGATGTCACCTTAACACAAAGTTTTGTTGGAGTAGGAAGACGTTGGTCCAACTTATCCGTCAATGTCATATGATCAAGTGGATGAAGATGATATAAAATCACCGGGGTGCTTTCCAAGAAGTATTTCCCATGCCAACGCTCTAAAACTATACACGTCACATTTCTCATTCACCTTCATTGTGTATGCAAGTTCTGCAACAAACTAAAAGTGATATTATATGCAAAAAAAGATTGTATTGACAAAGATAAAATATAGATAATTGTGACCAACAAAGAGAAACAGAAAAATTATGAGATCCTAATTAACACTTTGAAAAGTTTATTTACTGAAGTAGACCTATAACTGTATAAATTATATAAATTTTTGACATTTCTCCCATTGGATAACGATTTTTAGCCGATTCGAATACAGTTTTTTTAGTTTATATATTTAATAAATTAATTAAATAATTTAAGTAAAATTATAAATTTACTATTTAATTAATAAAATATTTATATAGAAATAAACTTTTCAAAGCTTTAGTTAGGTAATTATTCTTTTTATTTGGATTTATTTTAGAAAAAAAATCACTTTCTTTTTTAAAATTTGGGTTTATTTTAATAAAAAAATCATTGATATAAATAGAGTCAACATGCATAAACTGTATGTTGGCGTGTTCCGTTGGGTTTAAAATAACTCGTTTCCACAATTTAAGTGGTAAGACATATTCTAACATATATTTGCCTTATTTTTCAATGAAAAATTGACTTACCAAGTCAGTCCAAATGACCGGTAACATAACTTTGAAAATTTCATTATATATATATATATATATATATATATATATATATATATATATATATATATATATATATATATATATATATATATATATATATTATTGAATGATGTAAGAGAAAGCAGGGAAAATAATACTACGAACATAATTATAGAATTTTAAGAAAATGTTGTTTTAAGAATTTTAAGAAATATTAATAAAGATTTTTTTAGATTTGTTTTGAACATGTAAATATTTCGGTAACGTAGGATAAGATGAAATTTTTTAATATAAATTAGTGGGGATGACAAAAATATCTATATCCATGGATATTTGTAAATAAAATTTGTGACAAATAATTGATATCCGTAAGTATATGTTACCCGTAATTAGCAAGTATTTTAATATCCATTTTGTAAGTCAAATGTGGATATCATAAAGCGATTCGATTGATGGGATTTACTATAATATTTATGAGATCGATGAGATTCCAATATTTGTTCTTAGAACGTATGGATTTGACCTCATAAGCGGGACCACCACCCCATAGCATGTTGTTACCAAAAGCAAAACTCTGTATTTCTTCTAGAGAATCTCCTAATTGTTCCAGAGCAACTAGAAAAATATTCTTTAACTAGAAAGAATTCAGTTCAGATGTAGGATACCTATCCAGGAGTTTTCGCAACTCAATCATGTATGATGGAATCATCAAAAAGAAATATTAATAAATTTTTGTTTACTTATATTTGCAAACATTAATGAAACCTAGTTGATAAAAATATATTTTAAATGTCTGTTTACTTCAATATTTTAAATTTTAATAAATCTTTCTTTTTGTACACTAATAAAAGTTATAATACATAACTTGATTAAAATCATACAAAGAACAAATAACAAATATTAAATTAATAATAATAAAAGTTTAACGTCGATCTTTTATTTTTTGAACTTCAATATATGTTGGATGGTGATAAAAAAATTCATGACAAATTAGATAAATAAATTTTATTTAAAATTTATATTATAGTAAATAAAATTTATTTATATAATTATAATGACAAAATTATACATGATAAAAATAAACAAAAACTAAAAATATTAAAAAATTATCAACGTTTGTCTTATAAACAATTTGAGAGATTATTGAATGAAATCGCAGAAAGAAAAATAAATATATATAATTAAGGGTATGATAAGATGAAAAATACCTTAAAGATCTAGGAAAAATTTTCAAATATCAATATAGTCAATGGTTGAGAAATAACAAAAATTGTTTTAACGAAACAAAATCAAATGAAACAAAAATTAATAATAATATAATAAAGAAGATAATTTTTTTATATTACCTAGTAAATGAAAGGTTTATGCTATTAAACACTTAATTTGATAGTATTAAACATTCTCATGTGAAATGAAAATATACAATAAATAAAAATATTAAAAAATATATAAATATTCAAATGTGAGACATTAAAAATATTTAATTGACATACATCATTTGAACATAATTACATAAAGTTATGACAAGATGAAAAGTATATTGAAAATGTGAATGAATTTCATAACAAATCAAACAATTAGAAGAAATAAAGAATAGAAAGTCAACAATAATTAGGGATGTAAAAAAAGTTTGTACCTGTGGGTATATGTGGATAAAATTGACAACAGGTAGAAAATGAATATTGTAAATAGATACATGTGGGTAATGAGTACGAGTATTTTACGAGTATTTTTTATACCAGCATGTTAACTATGCAGGTACGGGTATCATAATATCTGTACTCGTGGATATCCTTACCGCTATATTATAATTTAAATTAAAAAAATTAAAAAAAACATGTTTAAAATATTAACTTATTGATTTTGAATGAGTTATGTTTTTATTAATTAGTTTTTAAAAAAATTATTTCTTTTATAATTTGTCATTCAACACTAATTAAATAGGTTATTTGAATTCTGTTTGAAATTTATAAATGTTATGTATTGTATTTTATTTAAATTTAAGATTAAAATATGTTGTTAAATAATTTTTTTTTAAATACCTGTGGATACCCATTGATACCCATAAATATTAAAAAAATATCCAATCACATGTATAACAAATACCTATATATATATATAAATATAATACAAGACAATATTTATCATACAGGTAAAATACGAAAAAATTGTTACATTTATCCTACACATCCTCTTGACATGTCTTATCACAATAACATTAGCATGCACTCACACGAGGCAGCGTTCCTCTCCCACGCAGCCGCATGACAATTAAAAGCCAAGCCACTTCGAGAAAAAACCACAGTCCAGTCCTCCTCACCCACCCGTCCAAGATTGGAAGGTTTAATTACACTAAAGCCAAAATGTTTACATTTTGTTCGCTTATAAGAATGAATTTGAGAAAGAGAGAAATGAATTTGAGAACGAGAGAAATGAATTTGATAAACTTTGAGGTAAAATTTGTGTACTATGTTTAAAATAATTTAGAGATGAAAAAAAAAATTAAGTAAACTTTCCGAAAGATTAGAGGGATATAATAAATAAAAAATTATTTAAATAGATTAAAATAAAAAATTATTATTTTACTTTACAGTTAAAATTAATATATTATTATTATTTGTTATTATTATTATTATTATAATTAATTATAATAGTAATAATAATCTATAATTATATATAAAGATAATTTTTTTCTTTTCATATTCACTAACACAAAAAAGTCTTTTAAAGTCCTATATTTTCGGTTTTTGACGTTTGTCCAAACACTGACGTGGTACTGGGTGACGTCAAAATAACGTCGAAAAACATAGCAGACGTCACTTAACGTCAGGACAATAGGAGTCCAATGTTATCCAACGTCGGGGCCAAAAGCAGCAAACGTCAATTTTCGCACTAAATGGAAAAAAAAAAAAAACAGAGTAGTTTGACGTCTGGTGGGCTCTGACTGCTATGTCAAACTGCTATGTTTTTTTTTTTTTTAATTTGGCTGTTTTTACAACATTTCCACACTTGAAAAATCATAAAATTTTCTAGAACAATTTCATAATAATTTCAGCACAATTTTGGAGTTACAGTTATATCTAATAATACTTAAGTTTCATCATATATTCTAATTTTAACTTTACTCTTTATACAATAATTATTTGTTAAATTTTAAAAAATTAACTATTATTTTAACATGTTTTTGTAAGACTGTTTATCTTCTCTCTTTTTCTATTCATCTTATTTTTTTTTTATTTATTTCACTTTGTTTATAATAAATATAAATTTATTTTGTATATTAACTTAATAATATTACAATATCATCAACCATCATCTACTAATATAATATAATGCATATTTAAAAGATAGTACACAAAGGCACTGTTGTGCCAATATTTACACATGTAATAATAATAATAATAATATAACAAAGCCTCCTTTGATTCACAGCCTTCTCAACAAAGCTTTCACGTTTGAAAAAAAAAAAGGGTCATTTCAGTAAAATAACACTACGTGAATAATAGGGTGTTAAAGTAAATCAACTCGACTTATAAGGATTGGCTCATCACATGTTAAGCTAAGAAAGGGTCAGCTCAATCTGGCTTACATTTTGGTGAGCCAAAAATTTTGCAACCTAGCCTAACCCACCACGGGTTGGTGGGTTAATGGGTTGACTCACTTACAAATTTTTTTTTTTCTGCAATTTATTTTATATATTTATTACATTACAATGAGAGTGAATTGACTTAATTAACTTTTAATAGTAAATAGTAAAATCAAATTGTTCACTTAATTCTTAAAATATTATTATAATAGTTAAAGATTATATTACCAATGTATATAACATTACAAACCAATTGATTAAACATTCAAACTATTCAAATATTATGGAGTAACACTCTAGCATTTAAAAATATGAAATTGTGAACCTATATAATTAGAAGTACTAAATAATTATAGCAAAAAAAAATTAAAAATTGTAAAAATATGTTGGTGGGTTTAATAGGTCAACTTACCTTCAACCCGACTTGAATCCGTTTAACCCGTGAATTAAGTATCAAACTCAATTGAATCTACTTTTGAAAAAATTGAATTTTTCTATATTCAACCTAATTCAAACTCATGATAAGTCAGATTAACTCAGGAGTTGAAACCTATTTTCACATAGAATAATTCATCTCAAATCTCATCTCTTATACGACTATAGAAATGGACTGATCCCACACATCTTCTTCCTCAAATACTCTCAAATACACTGATGTGAACATATGCATAATTATCAAATCTGTCTGCACATATATTAATTCAGCTGAAGTGATCAAGGCAAGAATGGAATTAGGGTTCCCACTCCTCCCCAAATGTCTCCCCATCTATCTTTATTTCATTTCCTCTTAAATTTATCATTGTTATTTCATTTTCTTTAACAAACAAATAATTGTAGAAACTACTTCTTCATTTTAGGGAAATATAATTACATAATATCTATTGACTTTTTTGGTATTATCTTACTATATTTTTTATATAAATTCAATAATAATATGGTCTGATATAAATTTTGTTCACGAGACAAAATTTGTAGATTGTTGAAAATTTTAAACTAATTCTTTTTCAAATTATAATAAATGAAAAAAAGTACAATTATGAATACAATATACAAATTTTATTTATTTAGGTAGTTACTTTTCCTAAAATTAAAAGTATTAAGTGTAAATATGAAAATATCATTTAAATAATTTATTTAAAGCATATTTGAATGAAAGTGTTAAATTTTAACATTTTAATTGGTAATATATTTGAAATGTACATATCAGGATTTATATTTATATATAAATATAAGTATAAATATGAGTTAATAAATATGATGCATTTGTCATGAAGTTTTCAATCTATATCAGAGGTCATACAAAAAGACTTGGTAAGTCAATCTTTCATTGAGAAATAATGCAAGCTTACCTTAGAATATGTGTCACCACACCTACACGAATTAATGAATTGTGGAAACAGGACTCCAGAAATCAAATATAAACATAGATTCGAATTTCAAGGTTAAATAAATTTTTAATCCTTAAATTTATACATTTTTTCTTTTTTTTTTCTTTTCGTGTTATTTTGTTTGTTAACATAATTAATATAGCGAACAATATCCTCTCACCGAAAAACACTTTATATCCATATATTATATTGGTTTTAATCTATTAGGTATAAAAAATAACGCGATGAGAATTTTGTAAGTCATGCGTTATTTTCTATATCAGTTGGACGTAGAATATATAAAAAATGAACACGATGATATTTTTGTAGTATAGAAGAAGATAATTTTTATTCAAAATCTAATTATAGAAAGTATTTTTTTATTTTTCCTTGGAGTAATAATATAGATTTGACCTAACAGACCGGTCTGTAAGTGTGCAGACCGATCCGCAAGTCCGCCAAAAAGTGAAACGAAGTGAGATATTGATTTCTCTAACTCGCAAAGGCCCATTCTGCATGACCCGCAGCTTGTATGGGCTGCCCGTGACTCGTACGGGTTGGTCCCAAAAATAAAAATAAATATTTTTAATTATTTAATAGTATTTTTTTATTTTTGAAAAAAATTAAATATTTTGAAAATCACGTAATTTTTGCACATTTAAATAAATGTATCGTCTTAAGACGCGCATGATAGGATGTCAACACATAACTGATTCTCAGACCCAAAATCTTATTTTTACAAACTTATCTTTTCGATTTTTCTGTAATTTTACAAAATAAATTATGATACTAACTTCAATTCTATTTGTAAGTTTTATTTCTGGTTTGTCATTCGTCTCTATTTCGATTTGAAAAAGATGTAATTTTAATATTTGAGTTTGATTATATATTATATATATATATATATATATATATATATATATATATATATATATATATATATATATATATATATTGTGAATTTGGCCAGGTCAAACTATGCAAGTACGAGTGCCTATAAACTTGTAATGTAAATACTTGGTATGTTTGCAATTGTTGATTTTTTGGTTGCATAGGTAATTTGTGTTTGAATGGTTAATTTAGTTTCTTAGTTGTGAAATTTGGGATGAGGCTGGGGAGCGACACATTTGGTTTCTAAGAAGTCATTTTAATTAATTTTATAAAATTAAATATATATTGTACTGTATGTTCTATCGGTCACTCGGCCAAAACCAATCCTCAGGCCCATCAAACAAGGTTGGAAAAACTCGTGTATAAAACATCATCGGTCAAACGGCCGGGTAAATAAATTGTGGACCATCGGTCAATCGATTCTACGAACAAACCACATAACCTCGTTAAGAGACAAGCGGTCGAACGGCCCGGTGAATAAATTGTAGGACCATCGGTCAAACGGTTATACAAATAAGTCACGGTACTGCCAGAAGCAATCGGTTGATCGGTCTCACAAGTCAACCATGTCCAGGCCCATCGGTCAATCGGTAACACATAAACGAGTGACATTCTGATCCCCAACGGGACATCGATCGATCGGCATCGCACGAACAACACATTAACCTAATAAAGGACAATCAGTTGATCAACCATCGGGTCGGTCGGTCGATCAGTATCTAGATTCGCGTAGTCCTTTACATGCGTCTGTCGGTTGATCAGCCATACGCGAATCGTTCACTTGTTAAAAACAAAGTATAACTAACCCAGTCAAGCGGTCATCGGTCGCACGGTCAAACAACCAGTCAATCGGTTTAATTAACGTTAAACGAGTCAGTAATCTTGATTAAAGGATCATTGGGCCGTGATTAAGGAACCCTAATCACAGGCCCACACCGAAAACTATAAATAGGGCCCAAAGGTAGGTTGGTGAGCATCTTAAATTCGCATTTATTACAGCAGTTACACTGATACACCGATCAGTCCTTTACTGACTTAAGCATCGGAGCCCTTTAGACAGGTACCCCGATCGTCATCCCCAACCGATGGAGCTAAGGAGTTGATCTTCTTGGAGAAGTTATCCTTGCAGTGGGAAGTGGAGTAAGCTTGAAGAGGTTCTTTAGTAGGCTCTTGGTCCCTACACCCGAAATATATATATATATATATATATATATATATATATAATATGTTAAATTATAAAAGTATTAAACTAGAAAATTATAAAATTATATACCAGAGAGATCATGAAAGTTTGATCGAAAAAGAATGCAAGTTTATCTTAGAATATGGTCAGCACCAACACTAATTAATGAAACAGCACAAATGAATTCTAAACATAAATAATAATTTTATGGTTAAATATTCTTTCAATCCTTAAACTTGATGTTTTTTTTTTTTCTTGTCCTAAATTAAAAATTAATTTTTAATTTAAAATTTAAAGAATTATCCTTTTATTCCTAATCATTAATGTAATTACATTTGTTGTTAACATCGTTAACGTGGTGGTGGCTAACAATGTCCGGATCACGCAGTAAAATAATAAATAATGTGGAAATACATTTTGAAGATTTTTTTCGGCTAAAAAAATTTCATTCTCTAAAATTTGCATTAAACTTTATTTTGGTCCCTTAAATTTAAAAGTGGATCAGTAAAAATATAAAATTGACATTATAATTTCTTTAAATTTAAAATATCTGTAGTCTCCAAATTTAAAAATATTTTTATAATCCCTAAATTTGAAAGTGGTTTTTTATGTATTCTAATTTTAAAATAATTTATTTTAGCTTTCAAATTTGTGTTATTAAATAATGTTGTGACAACAATTTCTAAACCACTTGAATATTATTTCAACAATCCCTATGTTTCTCATATTTCCAACTCTTTTGTCCATGAAGCTCCAATCCTTTTGGTTGCTTCTTCTAATGTACTTTTCTGCATTTTCCCAGCCTCATGCTTTCAATTCTTCTCCAATTGATGCTTTGCTGAAGTGGAAAATCAGTCTTCACATTAGTTTAATCCCTTAAAACGAAGTAAATTTTAATCTTTTTTTAAGTTTTTAAAACTATTCATTTTGATTATTTTTAAACACATAATTAAGGAAAAACGTTAATAAAATATGATATGGTTATTATATGTACATCTATATTGTTGAATTGATTTGCTTCCATATTGACAAAATTTAAAGAAAAAGGAAAATAACTATTAAAATCTCATTATTACTGTTGTTGGGAGGGAGAATCGAGTTAAAAGGAGTTTTGTTCACTAAATTAACAAACTAAATACGCATATACGTATAGCAATTACATTATATTCTATGAACATTTTTCATGAAATGACTACAATAAAGTGGTTTAGAAACATAAAAGGCTAGGCTGAAATTAAAAGAAAATAAAAATAAAAGACCAAGTTAAAGAATGAAAAAGTAGAATTTAATCATAGTAAATCTATTACTATATTGAATATTAAATTAGAGATTAAAAGGAAAAATAAATATTATTATTTTAATAATTATATTATTTTTAAAAATAGATTTTAATAATTATACACAATATTCCAAAATGTTCCTGCGCGAACGCGAGCTTCTGTGTGTCTGAACGGCGCAACATTCCGAACGGTGGCGGCAGCGGCAGCGGCAGCGCACGGATGCTAAGCCTTAAAGCTTCCAAATTCCGGTAGCTGATTCTTAAATTACCAAAACCAAATGGCTCTTATTTCATCGTAATCGAAAATCAAACGATACAGTTTAATGGATCCCCCACCTCAATTTTCCTCCACCGTAAACCCTAACCCTAACACTCACCCAAGTCCCAACGTTTTCTTGGACCCAACCTCCGATTCAATCCCAAATCTCCTCCAGAACCCGAACTCCACCACCTTGAGTCACTACCTCTCTTTTTCCGTCCCCAAGAAGCGACGTCGCGGCCGCTCCCAGCGCAATCCGGCGTCGTTTCGCCTTCCACTCGCCCTGCCTACCGACTCTCCATCTTCCTCTTCCTCCCGAACCCCTGCCTCTGACGAGATTATCGTAATCAACAAAGAAGCCAAAACCGAAGCCCTAATCGCCCTCACCGCCGGTTTTCCGGCGGACTCTCTGACGGAGGAGGAGTTAGACGCCGCAGTGCTCCCGGTCATCGGCGGCATCGAGCAGGTAAATTACACTCTCATTCGGAATCACATAATTGCAAAATGGCGCGAAAACGTGTCCAATTGGGTGAGTAAGAAAACCTTCCTGGATTACATTCCGCAACATTACCACGTGCTTTTGGATTCCGCATATAATTACCTTGTCTCGCATGGTTACATCAATTTCGGAGTGGCCTCTCCCATCAAGGAGAAGATTCCAGTGGAGGCGAGCAAGCCGTCGGTGATTATCGTCGGCGCCGGGCTTGCCGGGTTGGCTGCGGCTCGGCAGCTTATGAGATTTGGGTTCAAGGTGACGGTGTTGGAAGGGCGGAAGCGCGCCGGTGGTCGTGTTTATACGAAGAAGATGGAGGGAGGGAATAGGCTGTGTGCTGCTGCAGATTTGGGTGGTAGTGTGCTGACGGGTACGTTGGGAAATCCCCTTGGGATTGTGGGGAGGCAGTTGGGTGAGTTGCTTCATAAGGTGAGGGATAAGTGTCCCCTTTATTGCGTGGATGGGAGGCCGGTTGATCCGGATACGGATGTGAAGGTGGAGTCTGCGTTTAATCGTATGCTCGACAAGGCGAGTAGGTTGAGGCAGTTGATGGGGGAGGTCTCGGTGGATGTGTCCCTTGGGGCAGCATTGGAGACGTTCCAGCAAGTCTTTAAGGACTCGGTGAGTGATGAGGAGTTGAGTTTGTTCAATTGGCATCTCGCTAATTTGGAGTATGCAAATGCGGGGTTGTTGTCAAATCTTTCCCTTGCATTTTGGGACCAGGATGATCCTTATGATATGGGGGGAGATCATTGTTTTTTGCCTGGAGGAAATGGGAAGCTGGTTCAGGCTTTGGCAGAGAATGTACCAATTTTGTATGAGAAAACTGTGCATACGATTAGGTATAGTGGCGATGGAGTGCAGGTGATTGCAGGGAATCAGGTGTTTGAGGGTGATATGGCTTTGTGCACTGTTCCATTAGGTGTATTGAAGAACGGGTCTATCAAGTTTATACCAGAGTTGCCTCAGAGGAAGCTTGATGGGATAAAAAGGTTGGGGTTTGGTCTGCTGAATAAGGTTGCCATGCTTTTTCCTCATGTGTTTTGGGAGATGGATCTTGACACATTTGGACATCTTTCTGATGATCCAAGTCGTCGTGGGGAGTTTTTCTTGTTTTACAGTTATGCAACAGTTGCTGGTGGTCCCCTGTTGATTGCTTTAGTGGCAGGGGAAGCTGCACATAAGTTTGAGAGCATGCCCCCCACAGATGCAGTCACACGGGTTCTTCAAATTCTCAAGGGTACACTTTATATGAAAGTTACTACCTACATTATACTTTGGCTAATACAATTTACAAGATAAGAATATCCATACAAAATAAGCAAAGAAAAATAAATTAGAGGACAATAAATTGCATATCCATTATCATGTAGTTTGTATGATTTCCTCAGTTTCCTAACACGTCTTGTGATATGAGTTTTATTTATAATATATGTAAATGAAGTTGTATCCTTTTCTCATTATAATTCAGTTGAAATTCTTAATTTTCATTGGACAAGTTTAATTTTTTAGTCAAATCATATTATCCTCAATTACTTATATTTGATTACTTTATTTTAGTAAATATGTATGAAGAAAAATGCTTTATATGTCTGTAGGTATATATGAACCAAAAGGAATCAATGTTCCTGAACCAATCCAAACTGTCTGTACTAGATGGGGTAGTGATCCCTTCTGCTTTGGTTCTTACTCCAATGTTGCAGTTGGAGCTTCTGGTGACGACTACGATATTTTAGCAGAAAGTGTGGGAGATGGTAGGCTTTTCTTTGCTGGGGAAGCAACCACTAGACGCTATCCTGCTACTATGCACGGGGCTTTCCTAAGTGGTCTAAGAGAAGCTGCAAATATGGCCCACCATTATAATATTCGAACACTGAAGGTGAAAGTTGACAAGGCCCCTTCAAATGCTCATTCTTGTGCTTCCCTTCTTGCAGATTTATTTAGAGAACCTGATATAGAATTTGGGAGCTTTTCTATCATTTTTGCTCATAAGAATACAGACCCCAAGTCACCAGCAATCTTGAGGGTAACATTTGGTGAGGCTAGAAAGAAATGTAATGAAGTTGCAAAACAAGACCAACAGCACTCTAACAAATTACTTTTTCAGCAGCTTCAGTCACATTTTAATCAACAACAACAGCTTCATGTTTACACATTACTTACAAGACAACAGGTTCTTGACCTAAGAGAGGTAAGAGGTGGTGATGAAATGAGATTGAATTACCTCTGTGAAAAGCTAGGAGTGAAACTAGTCGGAAGAAAAGGTTTGGGGGTGAATGCTGATTCTGTCATTGATTTCATTAAAAGTGAGAGGGGCAATCGTAAGCCTGTTTCAACCTCTTTGGCTCTTAAACCAGGTGAGTGATATACCTTATGAAATGCTGTTTTCTTCGTTTCTGTATAAATATCTTTTGAAAACAGGAAGTAAAGTGAAAGCAATACAATTTACGTAGTTATTTGTTAAATCATAAAGAGAAAAATTGAAAATATTTTCACGAACCAAACAAGCTGTTACCTTTTCTTTGCTTCTCATTTTTTCTATTCTTTGTCCTCTGTGCATGATGAGTTTCTGGATCAATTTAAATAATATTTTCTTGATTTATAAACAGGGGTGTCATCAAAGCTGAAGGCAGGCATTACAAAGCGCAAGTTAATCAGGTTTGAACTCAATTTCTCTATTATATATAATCTCAAATATCATTATTCTATTTCGTGTGAAACTTTAACTTTACTATATTTGTCAACTCAGACGGGCAAAAGTGGTGAGGAAAAGCAATGGATCCATAGATGTGGGGAGTGCCGCCAAATTATCAGAAGAGGTTAAGATGACAGATCTAGTGCTTCCTGATGTAACTGTTTCAGGTAAGTATTGTATGCTGAATTTTTTTATACAGAGTATCCTGTCCTCAAAATTCATATTCTTTAATTTGTTTTAAGTTTTTGCCTCTTTTATACCTAAGTTCCAATAGCTGCCTTCGCGGGGAAATACTATTTATATTTTTTCAAAAGATAAAGTAATATGTTCCTGATGTTTAGAACTTGAACTTTCAGTTTGGCATCTCCCTTCGGACCCATCTCGAACTTCAGCAACCACCATCTCTAGTTAAACCTATTTGTTTTCATCTCTCGTTGATTCTGCATTTTTTTTTCCATCTGCTTTTTTTTTCCCTTCACACTCTCTTCTATATTTGTTTTATTCTCTATTTTAAATTTAGATGTTGTCACGACAATTTTTCTTTTTTTCCTCTTTTATTATTCAGTTTTTTCAACATCTTTTTTCCTCTCTTTTTTTTGCTTGATCGGCCTTCATTTATTCTCGCTTCTAAGATATTTTTTGTTGTGTGGCTTATGCTTATGCTTATGTTATGAGACTTTGACGAATTTTATTTCATAAACAATTTTCTAGAAGTTAATTGAAATATATTGATAGTGGAGTAACATTTTTACACCAAAAATGCATAAAATTCAAACTTTATTTCTGATTTTGTTATGTTGATCCTTGTTATTTGTTTTAATAATTCATTGTGTTTAACTGGCTTTTTGGTACTTTATATGTATGTTATAATTCATCTTTATGCTATTTGTACGCAATATCGTCTGCCAATTTATATGGTATGGTAGAGTTTTGGTTTTTCGCCACGGACAGGCATATGCAACTGATAACTGTGCCATGCATTAGTATTTGTAGTTGCGGAGTTTGCCAGTATGAATTACTAATTGCCTAAATATTCCTAGGGACCAATCAAAGTGACTTGAGCAATCCATAAATATGGATGATCGTCTTTCACCCAGGAGGTGAGACAGATTCTGATAGTTTTTTAATAATTCTCTTATCATATGCTCAGTATACTTTTATCTTGTTCAGTTCAATGAGAGTTTCAAATATATTATTTACTTTTATAATAGATTCACTTTTTCCGTATTAAATTGCAGAAAGACTAAGATGCCCCTTCTACTTGTTCTCCCACAATGCTCTTAATGGATTGTCAGGTGTCTTTCCTAGATTCTTGGTGTCTGGTTTACCGTTTCTTAAAGAATTATAATTTGAAAGAAAATGTGAGAGCGAGCCTTGCACATAGGTGCAGATAAGTAAGGTTGCTTCCCTGTAACTTGAAGTTACATGTTCGAGTGCTGGAAAAGACTTCTCCATTTACGGGGGCAAGGGTTCCTACATCTATTCTTCCCATACTTCACTAGGTGGGAGCCTCATTCACGGTTCTAATTTTGTATAGATAGAATTGAAAGTAGTAATAAATATATTAATGTAACTGAATAGATCATTTATTGCAACTAAATCCAAGATCCTGATTACAAATGACGAAACCGTCAGCTAAGGAGGCATCATTCTTGTGGTAGCTGTCTTTGGTATCAGCTGTGTACCAAAGTTTCTTACATCAACCTTGTGATAGCTGTCTTTGGTGATGGAATCGATTTGAGGTGTTTTGGCTGGATCATCCGCACATCATTTGTTGAATAAATTTGAGATGACCTTGTAAAACCTTAAGTGCTGATGGCTCATGATGTAGCAACCTGGCATGTATTATATCTCTTTCAAGACCTTGCCTTGGTCTTGGCCTGATATGACCTGAAATAGTTGGATTTGCTTGCCAACCAGGGATGAATTTTTGAATGCAGGCGCAGCATTGTGATTGGCCTCTTCAGGTTCGGTGCCACCTTTTAAGGCAGCCATGCCACTTTAACCATTTTATAGAAGATTTTGTTTTGTATCATTTGTGTATGATTTATGAGGACATGAAACCGCGAGCTGTAACATTTATACGATCTGAAAACTGTGTTGTTCCCTTAAATTTAGTAGGTTCCCCCACCGCAATTTTTAAGGATAGTGTGCACAATTGGTCCCACTTGGTTTCTTCATGTAGTCTCTGAATGTTTGGTGAGAAAAGAGTGGAAGAGGGGATAAAATAACCAAGGTTGTTAGGAGTGGAAGGAGGGGACGTTCTTTTTCTTTTTTATCTTATTGTTTAACGTAAATTTTAAATACAAATACTAATTATAATTATATAACAAATTGAGTTATTTTAAATAATATTACACTTTATTTCCTATAATAATGATTTGTAGTTATTATGTAAGAGGCACATGTTTCATTTTGATTTAGAAAGTAAACTCAGTTACATTTTTAAGGACAATGATATTTTAATTCATTTTTTTTATCCATTTTTAATCTATCATTTCAATCACTATTAGATCATCACATCAGTAAAAAGAATTAAAATAAATTATTTAGTGGTGATTGAAGTAATAGGTTAAAAATGGATCAAAAAAAGTGAGTTAAAATATCATTTTTCCATTTTTAATTTGCTTGTGTGTCCAATTAATTTTTGTTAATATATGATTTTAATTTTGTATCTATAACAATATACAAAGAGGATTTTCTTTTTGTGTTCACATTTCAAAATACTAATTTTACCCTTCAAATATAATAATTTATTAAATTTTTAAAATTGACCGTTATTTTTCCAAGTTTTTTATAAAATCAGCTATCTTTGCTTCTTTTTTATTTATTAATATTATTCTTTCATCTGTTTTTATATATTTTACTTTATTTTTAATAAATATAATTTTAGTTTATATATTAACTTAATAACATTATAATATTATCACTTACTAATATAATATCAGCATATTAATACATACACCTAAGCATGCATGTGTTTCTGCTAATTTTAAAGAATGAGAGTTGCGGATTTATAACTATAACTTTTATTTTGGATTTAAATGTTTAGTTACTGTACAATTAATGCGTTTTAAATTTTAGTTACAAAAAAATTAGTTTTCATTTATCAAAAAGGTTGAAATTTTTGTATATTACTATTTTGTAAAGTCAATTTCATACTTACAAATTTTGATGATTTTGTGACATGTTAGAATGAAATATTTAAAGAAAGATTTTTATCTATTTTAAATTAAATAGGGATAAAAAATAGTGATTTCAAATTTCACAGATATTAAAATAGAAAAACTGCAGGAATCTAAAATAAAAGTTCCTAACCTTGTAGGAGCCAAATTTAAGTTCGAGAGGCATTCGGTGACAATCTGAAACTGAAAAATGTGAAATTAATGCTTTCACTTATTGATTATGCAACCCGTCTAATTTTTTCAGGCCTAATGTTGGATTTATCAATCGCACTTTGGGACGAAATAACCCATTGTGTGAAGTACATCTGACAGCATTACGAACTTTTCTAATCGTGTTATACTAGCTACTCAAACAATTTTGATTAGATACTGCACAACACATTATACACAGGCTAAAGCATTATTTTAAAAATCCTATAGAATTTTCCGAAGTATCTGAATATTATTATCATTTCTTTCTCAGAGCCTTTTCTCATCACCTGGTAGAGAATTCTCCCCATTGTTGCTTGTTCCTTCAAGCCACTCCTCCAGCTTAGCTTCTTTACATGCTTTGAAGTCATCATATTTGTCTGATACTGACAATAACTTTTCCTCAACATCACCTGCTTCAGATCGAAATTCATCTTCAACCAGGCTTGATGGGGGCTTCTTGTCCGCTTCTGGAGATGCATTAGTGTCTGCAGATGCATCTGGTAATGACACGCTACGCTGCAGCTGTGGCTTCTCGGCGCTGGAATTTACCCATTCCATAGAATCAAGTTGTGGCCACTTAAAACTGTATGAGTTTGAAAAGTTAAAAACACTTGAAAAATAGTTATCACTTATTTCACTTCCCTCCTGGGCATAAACTGCAGAGTTAGCTCTCTGAGCCTGAAAATTTGATGTCGGCCGATGGGTTAACCATCGTTTTGGTTTCTTTGAAGTTATCGTTATAAGGGATTTTTTAATGTCTCCAATCATCTCGTCAGCTATGGGGAATCCACAGTCTTTCATTGATCTCACCATTGTAACTGAGTCCTCCAAATCTTCTGTGTGCAGAGTTGTTTCACGACTCTTGTCACTAACGTTCTTCTTCAGTTTCATGATATTGGGCACTGCATTTTGTGTGTGCTGTTGAATAAAGAAAAGACCAGCGGACGGTTCATTAGCCACGTATCTAATCATCTCTGCCATGCAGTTGCTTATCTCCACAAAGCCATCAACAGTGGAGAATCCATGCATCTTCCCGAAGACAAAATGATGTTCATCACTGACATTGTCCAGGAAAGAAACAAATCAGAACAATTTTATCAGGGTAAATAATGAATGTTAATAAATTATTGTGTTTTGTGCCAACCATAATTGTGAATTATTACGCAGGACATTACGACAGAAACAAAAAAAAAAATGTCTTTCCTTTGTAGTTCTTTTTATTTGATAAATATCATCCCGCAATACAAACACAATTGGCTTTCTCTGGAAGTAAAGTTGCAGGATGCTGAACAAGATGCTGGAAAACAGATGAGCAACTGTCACAATCTGTTTAATCTTAGGTATCCTGTTGAATAAGCTCAAAATCTACTCTAGTCTTTTCTTCATCCTGCTCTGAAAATTGATGTGACTATCTGCACTTCTATATTTTATTCATAACTCTGATGTCAAAACCATATTCAAGGTTACCTTTGATGCCACTTATGAGTACTTTAGATATGCCTTTGTCCATGCAGTAATTTAAAAATCAGCAGGGTGACTAAGAAGTTTTACAGAAAAGAGGACAAATAAATAAAATGCACGGGAAGCACTTCATTTGTTTTAATCATAACAACATAAGAAAAAAGAAATATTGCTGATGAGAAGTATCTGAATTGTATAAAAGATAGTAACTGCTATCTTTAGAACTATCATTATTATTAACTGTTTCAAAATCTGCAAATTTTTCAAAGATTTCATCCTTCCATACTTGTTAGTAGCTGATGTAATGTAACTCCTTAATACCCAGAAAGATATAAAAAACCACGATTAAAAACCTCCACAATTTCACATTCACTAAAGTTTCCGAGCAAATGATTGAGAAACGGTATATGTACCTTACTGAAGCAATTTAATCCAGAGCAAGATGTAAACCCACTGATATGAATGTAATTTCAGTGTTTGCACAGTAGTTTTGAAGATGATTCTCCTCCACACTGGAGCTGAGGTGCATCAGCGAAACTCTCCCCATTTTGTATCATTGTATCAAAACTACTGAAACATCACCTATTAGTCTTAGAGAGGAGAAAGATAATCTCCAAAAAGCGCTACTTTCCTCAACAAGTGAGACATCACATCTTTGTTATCGATTTCAAATATGCTTCTGGAATAACTGATTTCAGTCGCATAAGAAAAGAATTAACACAATCCCCAGCTGAAAACACCAGAGGTGATGCAGTGGCAATAAGAACAAAATTTTCACCGTTCCCTACATCTATCTTATACAGCTCGTGAAAAACTTCCTTAATATGACTCACCAAGTTGTCATAGAAGTACCTGCTGGGAGGAATGACATTGATAGCAAGAATTCCAAACTCACAAAGAACCAATTTAGCAGCAAGAAGAACATCCTTTCTAACAAATTCTAATGGCGGAGAACTTACACCGTTCTTTATATCACTTGAATCTAAATCAACCATAACAACATCAAATTTACCATTGACCTCATCTTCCACCAAGTGACCATTAAAACCATTAAGCTCACAATCACCCTGTAACTTTCCCTGACAAACAAGCTTCTTCAAAGATTCAATGGCATCCCCAACAACTACATGAATAAACTTACTTTCTTCGAATCCAAAATACTCCCGTGCCACCCTGAAGACCTCCCTATCATTATCTACAGCCATGACCTCAAATCCCAATTGAGTTCTTAAAAAAGTTGCCAAAGCCCCACCTCCAACCCCAAGGCACAAAGCCTTTGGTTTAAACCCATTCTGAATCCGCTGCTCTACATATTCACTATTCAACACAAGACCAGCCACCATAGGCCCCAGGTAAGGGTGCACCAAAACCTTAAGATCAGGCACAAAGCCCACATTACCACCAATGCAAACACCATCCAAACAATCGCCACCTTTGACTGGAACAATACAAATTTCAGTCTGAATCAAATTAGGCATCCTCTTGAACCTCAACCTCCTCCTAAACTCCCTCCCATGACGCAAAACTCCACCCCCATTTTCAATTTCAACATCCTCAACCAACATTTCACCAACATGTATCCCGACACACTGATGAACCACCACACTACAAACCAAGTTATCCACATAACTCAAAATGGGTATCTCAGGAATCCCCATTTTGAACAAGGATTTGGGAGAAAGGGCCAAAAGAAGAGGCTTTGACCAAACCTCAAAACCCTGTTGGTGCAATGAACACTCCAAGGGACGGTGATAAACATGAGGGGTAAAAGGTAAAGTACCCTCCTTGAAGTTGTTTCCAATGAGAATCAGACGTGATATTTCAGGGGAACTTAAAAGGAGTTGGAGATGACCCAATTCAGTGGAGAAGATCCAATCGATTTCTCGACCTTCAGGGACCAACATGGCACCAACTCGAGGCACATCATTAGGTTGGAGTGGTGAGTCGAGCACAGCAACTCGAAGGGCTGTATTGGAACATGATGGATGGGGTATTGTGAAGGAAATGAAGCGGGAAGGGATTAAGGTTTCAAAGGTTGATGCGTCGAGGGCCATCAAAGGTCTTCTGGCCCAACTTCGCTGTAATGATTTGTTTGTGATTTTTGTTATTGTTAATCTTTTGACTCAACTTGCAATTTTTTATTTCTTCAAGTCTGCAAAACAATCACACCTATAAATAAAGGTTAGAAGTATTGTTTGGTGGCCACAAGAAGAGAATTAATTATGACACTGTCAAGAGCATCAAGCAAACACAATTAAAGTAAATAATGCAAGGATTGAGATATTAATAAAAAGATAAAACTTATAAAAACTACCATAGATGTCGTTGATTATTGATATTTTAATCAAAATTGGAATTTCATTTTGGTAATATGCCTGATAAAGAATTTTCAATGTCATGGCATACTTTTGAGGCAAAATAGTCAAATTTTGATTTGAAAACAACACCAAAAGCTTTGTCCTTAAAAAATTTGGGTGAGATAAGAAGGAAGCATGTTCTGAGAATTGTTGGACCCCACAGGGAAAGTAATCACAAAGGAGCTATGTTATTCTTTTATCCAATTTTGTTCAGTTCACGTCCCGAAGTCCCTTTAGAAAGTAATAAAAATAGATGACAGAAACACGTTTCATTTTGCAGAGATCCTATTGAGGTAAACAATGGAACATATTTTCCTTCAGTTAATAGGGGGTATGGTTACACAATACACAACAAAGACGTATTTTCGTCAAAATAATTGTCAGTCTTTTCTTTTAGAAGTCTGAGAATGAACATATAAAATAATGTGATGTGAGAATAACAATTCCCTTACAAAGGGAAAATTAAGGTTTAGGGGCTGAAATGTCGTGGCCCAATTTATGAGCAAGTATGGTAAAGAGGAGTTTCACATGGATGCAAAAAAATTTCAAATGTCAATTGAGAGAACATCACAAACAACTAGGGGCAGTCATGCGATGGGGTTGACCTAATGACTTCAACAGTTAAATCTAAACTGAAAAGGAAAACTTTGAATTGGATTGAACCAAATTTAGTTTAGATTTTAAAAGAGTAATTCAATGATTGACTCCAAGATCAGGTACTGGCATATGAAGCCCAAAATATTCAATCCAAACTTATGCATGTCAGCTTATGTCAAACAACCATAACTAAATTCAGAGAAAATTCCAGAGTTTTCTATTTATTTTATATTAATATGCTCAATCATCTAAATTCCTATGATTTGATTGGTTTGGTTTGGCTTTTTCACAAAAACTAATGAAGGTTGAGAAACTGATTGGATCTTCTTCATCTCCTCTTCAGTTCCCCTGAAATATCATGTCTGATTCTCATAGGAAACAACCTCAAGGAAGGTACTTTAACTCTTCCTCACATGTTAGTGACCATTCCCCTGAATGTCTATTGCATCAGTATGACAGCACCTCCAACCGTAAACTCATTCACCCCAAACACTCAAACTTTAATGCCATGTTAGGAACAGGTGGATGGAAACAAAAATGATGAGTAAAAAAGGTGAGAAAAATAATGGAAATTAAAGATGTTTGGTTGAAGAAAAACAACGAGATGAGGAGAGAGAGAGACAAAGAGAAGAGTAGAAAAGAAATGAAAAATAAAGTGGGAAAGCACTAGTTGGAGCCCCTGGCTTTTTATTTCTGTCTCCTTATTTCTTTTCTACCAAACAAACTAAACTAAATTTGTCCTCTATGTTGCAAGGTTTATCAATTGTCATGTGGCATAGTTTAAATGGATCAAGTCATAATTAAATCATAACACTTAGATTGCTATGCTCTTAATTAACTATTGACTACAATTTTTGGCCTAGCAGAATAAGCACTCAATTTAATAATTGGTATCAAAGTCAAGGTCACAAGTATGATGTCCGGGAGAAACCTCAAATTCCCATGCCAAAGTTTCATTGACAATATAGGTTATCCGATCTCCCTCATTTACAGTTCACCCTACACACAGTCAACAATCATTGCACACCCACCCCTCTTCTCTTCCTCTTAAATTGCATAATGTCTTGTGTATAAAAAATGAAATGGAGGGGGTGGGGGGAGGAATGCATTTGACATGTGAGCAAGTTATTTTTTATAGATTGATGAAATCATGCAATCAACATGTTGGTATTTTTGAATGTATTAGGGTAGTCAAGGTTTAGGATGACCATCACTGAAGTTGAGAAGGATGGCTGAGATGTGATTGAGAGAAGGGGACATGGACATATGAGGACAGAACAAAGAAAAGAGGGAAAAAAAAATCTGAACCATAAATTTAAAACCTAATATACTTGGGAGGGTTTCTCAACTTAGAATTTGTCTAGAAAGAAATATAACTGTGTTTGTATGGTAAGACAGTATTTATCAATACATAAATCACGAAAAATTTTATCCCATAGCAAAATTAAATTAATTTGTAAATCTTTTCTGCCAAGACCAATCCATTGCAAACCAGGCATATCTCCACAAAAATATACCCTCAATATTCTATTAAGCCTACCTTGGGAGTACAAGGACACAAAGAATAAAAACCCTTGAATATCCAAACAATTATAGCATACCTTGCAAATGTCTGGTATAATAGTTTTGAGGCCTTTTCACTAGTAACAGATCGTTGGCGTTGATCTTACTTGCTCCTACAGAAAAATGAAACATTGAAAGGGCATTAGACTCCCAACATCAATTTGATAAATAGAAATAAAAATCGTAAAGTCAAAATACATTTACCCTTAGTAATATGGACCTTCCACACCTAAACCCCTAACGTTTAGTTGACACTAAACACTGAAAATTAACATTTTCAGTTAAAACAAATAGTCATTTCCATTGAGGCACTTCCTTTATTTCCACACCTTTGTATAACACAAGATTCAATGGCTATGTATTCAGCAAGAGCTATTGGTTTTCTAAACTTACACCAGCTTGTCCTTGCAGGAAACTATGATATAGGAGCTAATTTCATGGGAGCAAGGACTCGTTTTTTTATATTGGATGATAATAGAGAAATAGTGTGCAGGAGTGATGAAATAGGTTTAGCGTGAAGGTTATGGGCCAGAAGAAGATCTATATGGTAAACTAATAATGAAATGATAGACAATCTGCACGTCGTTTCATTCCAAACACTCTTTTCATTTGTCCTTTCAATGACCCTTCTTTGTTTTAGACTGCGAGTTTTGATGGTTAGGTTTAGGTACTTTTTTTGGTGACTCATTTGGTATGATGCAATGGAAGGAAAGTGACACATAGCAGTAATCACCAATATTCATTCATCCCCTTCACTATAACAAAACCAACTACAATCTCACGTAACTAATATGTAAACCCAGAATAAGTATCGACACACTTATTCTGAACCTGACAGCAGCCATGCTAACCTCAAAACAATCACATAACCAGCATTGTCAGCAAGCATCTCAAGCAAAGCTAAGTAACAAAAGCCTTCCCTCACCGAACTATACCATGTGTTCACAAACAATAGTACCACAGTATAACAATCCAATCAATTACCTAATCACCATAAAGCCATCATCAATTCAAACTATTGAAATTATTGTGAAACGGATTCTCTATCATCTCACTGTCTCGCACATAAATACCCAATGAAATCATATCATGTTTGTTACATTCTTCCAATTTATCATTTGGAAGAAAGTCTATTTCCTTAAAAGAAACCAGGAAAAACATATCATTCAATAAAGAGAAACACAGCCTATCCAAGACTCAAGGGCTAAAAAGCTTCCTTGAAGAAACATATATAATCACTAAAGCATCCAAAACTGTAATAAACATGACCCTAGAATACCGCTCTCAAACCTAAAATTCAAAACTAGATACAAAACTAAATGAGTAATTGTTAGGTGGTCTTGGATGACCATTAGCTCATGGTCCTGACCATCAGTCCATGTCCTGACCTGTTAGCGCTTTGTTAGACAACAACTCAAATGATCTTGTGAAAAAACTTTATTCACCTCTTGTTGTTATTATTTATTCATACAATACATAATATATTTATAGACCCACATTTCCTTACTATTGTACTCCCAACGGCTATAAACGGCTATAAACGGCTAACTCATTAACTACCTAGACTCCAACGGCTAGTGCATTAACCACTCACAACGGCTAGTTTCTTACAACGGCTAGTTACCTATAGTGGTTAATACATTTAAGTTTATTAAAAAAACCAACAAAACTCCCCCTTAAACTTAAATGCTTCGTTTATTCTCCATCTTTGTTCTTTATTCTTCATCACGGCTTCCAACGTGCAATAACTCTTCTCACATTGTGCTTGTCCCTTTCATGAATAGTTAAGTTCTTCGCTTTCTTCATGACTGACTTCCCTTCCACTTTATCTATGGTCGACTTGTACTTCACTTTCCCTGTGGCTAACTTGTTATCTGCTCTCTTAGTTTTTGCATCCTTACTGGCAAACTTGTTCTTCTCTTTGACCGACTTGTTACTCATTGAGTTCTTTGTCTTTGTGACCGATTTGTCGTTAACTGAGTTCTTATCAATAGGTTGACTTCCTTTTGAAAGGTTAGACCACACCCACGTATGGTTGTGCTCAATCTCCTCATCCATTTCAAGTCGCCACTTCTCATCTTGCACTTCGAGTGCAGCTCTCAGATCCTTCTCAACTTGTAAATGTTCTTGCAAACTTGAAACATCTTCTTCAAATTCCAAGTGCCACTTTTGCAAAGCCTGTTTCCTTCTCTCTACGCTTTCTTGTAGAATTAAATTGTCTCTAACCTCCTTTTCAATACTCTGTTGCAAGTCTCCTTTTGCAATCTCTAACCTTTGGATTAGAAGCTTTTCTTCTTCAAATTCTGAGATATTCAAGCTTTTCACATGTTCCACCGAGCTATCTGAGTAATCCACTTGCTCCACCAACTTATCCGAGCTATGTAGGCGTTCCACCAAGTTAACTGAGTTGGCCTCATGCTCCACCATGTTGTCTGGGGTATCTACACGCTCCACCACCCTGTCCGGGCTATCTACATGTCTCACCAGCCTATGCAACCTACTCGGTTGTCTTGCTGACCTATCCATACTACTCGACTGTCTTGTCGAGTTATCAACTATACTCAGCCTTCTTGCTGAATTCTCCATGCTACTCGGTCTTCTTGCCGAGTTCACCACTTGCTTATGCTCAGCTCCCGAGCTACGCGCCATCATCAACAATGTCGCTTCTTCTTCAACATCTTTTGTGAGGTTGATCGTCTCTTCCTTTCTACTTTCAGATCTACAATCTTTGGCAAAATGTCCAGATTTACCACAATTGAAACACTTGCCTGAGTAACAGTCCTTTGCATAATGGCCATACTTGCCACACTTGAAGCACTCAACATTTGAGTTGCTTGATTGACCTTCTCTCCATGGACCTCGTTCTAATTTTGTTGACCGGATTGTTCTTTCTCTTCTTGTCCTCGGCTTCTACCACTAGGACCGCTTCTTATACCTCCTCGATATCGTCCTCTACCTTGAGTGTTCTGAGCTTTCTCATCTTTAATTGACATCTTTGTTTGGAGTAATTGATTAAGTGGCTCAACCTTCTTCTTCTTCTTCCGTTGCTCATGCGCCTCAAGGGACCCGGCAAGCTCTTCAACCGTGAGCATTGACAAGTCCTTGGACTCTTCAATCACGCACACCACGTTCTCAAAGTCATCCGTTAGAGACCTCAAGATCTTCTCCACAACTCGACTAGCAGGCAACGTCTCTCCATTTCTACTAAGTTGATTCGCCACAGTTTCAACCCGAGTAATGTACTCGGCTACTCCTTCTGTCTCTTTCATCTTCATGCTCTCCAATTCGCCTCTAAGTGTTTGAAGTCGCACCTGCTTCACTCGGTCATCTCCCTTATACGCCTTCTCTAATATGTCCCACGTTTCTTTTGAAGATTTTGCACTTGCAATCTGCTCAAAGCCAGACTCGTCCACAGCTTGGTACAGGATGTACAAAGCTGCCTTGTCCTTCACACGTGCGTCTTTCAGCACTTTCAACTGGGCATTTGACCAACCTGTAGTGTTGGCTGGTTCATCGAAACCATCTTCAACCACCTCCCAATTTTCTTGGGATCCAATAAGGGCCTTCATTTTGAGACTCCAATTGTCATAATTGACAGCCTTTGTCAACTTGGGTAGGGAGACACTATTTGTAAGACTGGCCATCTCACTCTCTTTTTTCTCAAACACTTAGGTCTCTAGCTCTCTTTTCTCAAACACTCAAACTCTCTAGCTCTCTCTTTTTTCCACTCAAACACTCAAGCTAACTGGCTCTTGATACCACTTTGTTAGCACTTTGTTAGACAACAACTCAAATGATCTTGTGAAAAAACTTTATCCACCTCTTGTTGTTATTATTTATTCATACAATACATAATATATTTATAGACCCACATTTCCTTACTATTGTACTTCCAACGGCTATAAACGGCTAACTCATTAACTACCTAGACTCCAACGGCTAGTCCATTAATCACTTACAACGGTTAGTTACCTATAGTGGTTAATACATTTAAGTTTATTAAAAAACCCAACATGACCAATGTTTGTATAACACAAATTCAAATTTCACAATTTACAAGAACAAATTATTAGCAGTTGATTAAGAATCATATTAAGATCAAACGACCCATGCTGGTTCAGGTCCACCTAATAATATCTCCAAGAGAACCGATCAAGAAACAAACACAGAAAGCCAAGTTGGACGCCTAGATGTTTTCCTTATCACAAAACCAAAAATTGAGTTAAAGAGAACGTTACGTTTTGGCAGCATTTTAGGATTCATAAATCATGTGAACCCTTTGGCATTGGTCTTCGCAACAAAAATCAGATTGATTTCAGTCCTATCCAGTCGAAGAAAACGAAACAACACCCGTATGAAGTTTAATATCAGTATTGGATTACATGATAATAAAATCGACCCACGAAAGAAAAAAGGGATTTTGGTCATTCGAAATTGAGAAATGTGCACATGATTGATTATGAAGAAGAATGAACCTGAACCTACACACCCACCATATCAACTCAGGATCTTTTGAAGAAGCAAAAGAGAATATTTATCACTCACCTTTGCGTCGGAGAGTTAACACCGTCGCCCATAGCAACCTCTCTCCGCAATTTTTTCCACGATCCAAATCCGGTCATAAACCAGGCCTTTTTCACCGCGTTTAACGTATTGCTTTTGATTAACTGATATTTAAACCGTGCTATTATAGAACCCGAAGAAGTGCGCCCGACCTATCAGACACCGGAAAAGGAAAACAATAGTTGAGCAACCGATCCGACCCGTATTAAATGAGTAAAACCAATTTAGTTCGAACGGGTTATATATAGGTTCAATTGATAATTTTAATCTGATTATATATGCTTTGTTTCTATTTCCGTACACATTCCAATACCTATCCTATATTTATTTTTGTTTTTGTTTAAATTATTAAAATATGCATAGTTTTAGATAATATAGGAAATATTCTTTATATGAAAAACGAAGTTCTATAATATATTATAATATAACTCCTACTTACATTGTTTGTTAGAAAAAAATATGTTTTATATGACTTCACAAAATTTAGAAATAAAATTATTTATAATTTAATTCAGAAATAAAACTTATTTTTTTATAAATAATTTAATATATTTAACTATATATTATATTTCTTATACACTAAATATTGTCATTTTTTCTTTTAGTACAATTATAAAAAATTGACTGCTATTAGCGTATAATTATGATTGAATTTTACGTTGGTTACCTTTTAGTTAAATGTTTGGCTAAATATTTTCACTCGAAAAAGATAAATGACATGCAATAATATCTTCATGTTATTTCATTTTGATCCCTTAAGTTAAGTTGAAGAAGTTTTTAATAAATATTCTATTGAAGTAAATTACGTGACACTCTAATAGTTTCTTCAACTTTAAATTTATTTTTTACTTAAGAAATGTTTTTTTTTAGATTCTTGTTTTTCTTTAGTACAACAAACACCAATGAAGGATAGTGAGTCTATACATCACATTTTTAAATAAATGGTTGGAGTTTCTTCCATTGAAACAAAATTGAGCGTGGGTTAGTTAGTAATGACGTGGGATAAAAGGGACCATATAAACCACATTTTTTTAAGGTATAAAACAAATAATGTTAGTTGATTTAATTGGTATGCTCTTAGACGTACTTGTACAACTAACTAGGCGACTTTTTTTTTTGTATTATTTTAAGTAAAACAATTTTTTAAATATAAAATATTATATTCTATTGATTTTGTAAGAGACCCCTTTCTTATAAATAAAAAATTATGGCATTTAAGAGTTTTTAGGATAAAATCTAAGTCTTGATATAAGCATCATGTCTATGACATTTATGCTTTTCTATATCTGACAATTTGAACATATATAAAACATGTATCGAATAAAGTCTAACTTAGCATAAAAGACACTTCGGTGAAAAAGATTAGATAAAGACTTTGAAGAGTACATAAAAGTGTTAAATACATAATTATATGAATTTAAGGAAGACTTGGAAGATTTTTTTTTTTGCATAGTTTCGGTAAAGATGTCAAAATAGATTTTTATTTGTGAGTTAGTCCGGCTCATCATAGATTTGAGTTGGGTGGGTTGAGAAAAAAATAATTTTTTGAAAGTGGATTGAATTGAACCCGACTCACTTAATCCATGAATTAAATAGGTTCAAGTCGGGGGTTAAAGGTGCGTTAACCTAGTTAACCCACTAATAATTTTTTACATTTTAAAATTTGTTGTTATAATTATTTACTAGTTCCAATTATATAAGTTTACAATTTCATATTTTTAAATGTTGCTAAATAAGATTTGAAGAGTTTGAATTTTTAATTAATTTGTTTGTCAAGTTATATATGTTGATAAGTGAGCAACCCACTAACACTTAGTAGATCGGGTCAGGTTGCAAAATTTATGACTCACTGTTAGTGAAAAACCAACACGGCAAGTCGGTCATACATAGCAAGTAATAAGTATTTTATCGTTCTCTCCCAAGGGGCTTGTGCAACGCATGACAACTCTCGCAATTCACGACTCAATTAGACACAAAGTTCACACAAACACAATGAAAACTCTTTTTGTATTTTATGAAACAGTTGGTGTGCAACAAGAAATTAACATAATGTATTTACAATTTGTCAAGATTAGACTTCAACCATTTAATTCTCATGCATTCTAAATTATCCCAATTCCATATTCATATTAAAATCAATTCACAAGAATACTCAAATCCTATTCCTAGAGCCTTTGAGCCTATGATCACTCATCAAGTTTCAATTCCTTGAATCATCAACAAGTGAAATCATGCATTAGTTTCAAGATCTAAGATTACTAATGAACCAAGTTCTATTCCTAAATACAAACATCCATTAGGTATTTAATTCAAATATAGATTCTAAAGATGTTTCCCAACACCTCAAGAATCACAAATCAAGCATGGGAACAATCCACATCAAGCATTAGGCATGGAAATCAAATATTAACATGAATTGGAAAAGCATATAAATTAACAACACAATTTTACACAAGAATTCAATGTTATACATCTAATCTCAACAAATAGAAATTGCTCTCCATGGTGGAGAACCTAGGGTTTTACAAAATTGAAGAATAGGGAAGAAATTAGAATCGTAAAGTAGAAACAATCCTTCTCCCAAGGTTTTTGAATACTGCTTCATGGTTCAATTGTGCCTCCCATTCGTATCTCTGCCTTCAATTTCGTAGCCCATCGTCCTCTCCAACTCAAAAGGGGTAAAACCTCAATGGATGAAGAAGGAGAACCAAGAAGGAGAACCAAGAAGGAGAAGGGAGAGTTTCCCAACACCCCTAATAGCCTCCAAGAGCCTCTCCTAAGCACCCAAGGTGTTTCTCTTCGTGCAAAATGAGGAATCTCCTAATACTCTCGTAGAAACATTATTAAATAACCATATTCGCGTATTGGGGTCGATATTCTCGCCCAGCGGCTTCATTCTCGCCCAGCGAGGCCTAAAATCGACGTTCTCGGACATGTAACTCGCTGGGCGAGCCATATTTTCGCTTAGCGATTCGAATACTGCAGTTCTGGTATGTCATTTTCGCCCAGCAAGCCACCAGCTCGCCCAGCGAGTGACCCTGGCGCCCAATGGTCTTTTTTTTGGCCTTCCAAGGTTGGTCCAAGGTAGTATATACATATAGATGAGTCCTTTCTCGATGTTTGCAGTGTTGGACTTGATCTCGGTGCCCCTCAACATGAATATTTGTGTAAAAGTCAATTTTTCATGTCCAATCATGCTTCTTTGAGTTTCAACTTGTTTTCTTACACCAGAATTGTTTTCTATTGTTTTATTTCACACACACATAATAGAGATTAGAAGTAAAAAAACATAAAACAACTAAAATAAAACAATGCAAAAATAACATAAACTAGAGGATTAAACAAGATAAAAATTATGTAAGAGTTGATTTTATTCACAAAACTTAACATCAATAAAAGTAGAAAACAACGTTATCACTCACAAAAAATGAGTCGGATTGAATTAACTTTTTTTTAGTTCAATCTGTATAAACTCATGTGAACCGAGTTAACTTATTTTTACACCTCTAATCTTTGGATAAAATGTGATTTTAAATTTTGTGATAGAAAAGATTTAAAAAATGTACACAAGTTAACTCACAAGATAAGAATAAAAACTATTAAAAATTGGAAAGAATCTGCACCATTTAACGAGAATCTAAAACCTGAAGTGCACTGTATAATTTTCCGTCCATCAATTTGAATAACAGAATAATTATATAAGAGAAAATGCTTTTCTGTAGGGTACAAATCAACTTTATTCATCTGTGATTTTACAAAAAATTTTCTTAAGTAAATATTTAATTATGTATAAAAATATTTAAAATTTATTGTATTAGGAAGATTATAATTATAAAATAAATACTCAATATAATAAGTAGTAACATATTTCATTTTTACTATAATAAAAAATATTCGTTTTAATAAACATGTATAATAATTATTAAAAATTAAAACTAAATATATATTCAATTATCTTAGTTATTAATTAACATTAAAACTGTGATATAAATTAACTATTTTTCATAGTAATATATATATATATATATATATATATATATTTCTATCACAAACTTTTTACTTTTTATTTTTTAAATGAACGTGATCTATCATTAAAGTTTGTCATATGTGAAAACGTATTAACCAATTCTCCAACAACTTGATTAATATTTGTTGTCTTTTGAATTTATCATATGGACTTATTAACTCACGTGGTTGCTTTAAATAACACAACAAGAATGTTTTAGATATTAGCGATGACGCGTAACTACAACTTTCAACAAAAGTAAAATGAAATTTTCTATTCAAATGAAAATAATAATTAAAATGTATAAGTAATTTCTGTATGTAAGAAAGGTTAAATAATAATTCACTTTTTTTTAATCCATTTGCAAGATCTCAACTCGATGCCGAGCTATTCGACCTACTTACCTACTCCATTCACCTAAAAAATAGTCAATTTATGAGTACTTACATGCAAACGGAATCATAAAATAAAATGATAATGCTGATAATAAATAAAATAAAATAAAATGAAGGTGAACAATATACATTTGTCTGATATGGCCAATAATGGCACCACATTTAGTGCTCTTGTTAACGTATCCACTAAAGTTTCGAATATTAAAAAAAAAGTGGTGATGATATTTATATAGTTATTAAAAATATGACAATTTAATTAATATTATTTTATTTATAACTTGAAATGTTAATATACATTATTATATTTTAAAATGGATTGTAAAATGAGTGTGGTTTTTTTGAAGGAACTTCTTCAAAAATATATACTTTTAAACAGAAGTAAAAAAATAAATAAAGACTTATCCAACTATATGAATAAGTTATTTTGGAGAAAATATTTCTTAATAATCCAAAATTACATTTTAAACTTATTTATAAACTAGATTTAACTTATCAAAAATAGTTATTTAATTCCCTTGAATTTGTAAATGAAAATGGTGTAAAATACAATGAACTTGCCCCTTGGTTGGAGTTCATATTCGCTCACACAGCTAACAACCTTTGATTTGGCCTTCTGCCTTTCACGTTAGTTATGATAATATTTGTTTTCTAAGTTTGATACCAGCATATACACCATTGTATCTAAACATAAATAAACTATTTAAATTCAACTTGTTAACTATAATAAATTGTGCTTTCTTTACTTAAATTCTACTTGTTAAACATAGTCAATTGGGTTTGTTGAATTCGGCATGTTAAAATATACTTAATTGTGGGAGATTCTGCGTTCAATGGCAGAATATGTATGACTCTCTAAACATAAATTAATTAAACTCCACTTGTTTAACACTTTAAATTGTGCTTGTTTTCTTAAGTATTTAGATTCTACTTGTTAAATGGTCAATTATGTATCTGAATCAAATAATTGTTAGTTGTTATGATCGTGGAGGTTACCAACTTTATTTTTCTTTACTATTTTCATATTGGTTTGAGTTGGTGAAGGTTTGAAGGGTTGACTTTTAATTTTTTGTTTTTAAATCTGTTCTGGGTAATGTGTTTCACCTGGTTTTACGTTTACATTGTATTAAAATAATGCAATTTGCAATTCTCAAACATTCTACGAGAGCATACGATTTCTAAGAATGACTAAGATATTTATTTTTAAGAAATCAAAGTAATGATTTGTCGAAAATGCAAATCTTTTGTGATAACTAAAATCTATGTTTACAAATGTGCATGATGATAAAACTATTTTTTAAGAAACAAAAACTCTATTTTAATTACAAAATTATGCAAAAGTTAAACCAGACAAGATAACTCTCGTATCATCCGAGGTTAACGGTAACATTAATTTTTTTTTTATTATTAACAAATAGTCATCATGATGTTAATATCATGTTATGGAAGTGGAAGAGTTAAATTCACAACTTCTCTTAAACTTCTCTTATCCTTCTAACTTTACATATTAGTAGTAGGAGAGTTGAACATATAATCTCTCACACCTTCATTTCTAATTTTATCATATCATCTAATTAAAAATATTTTTAAAAATACGTGTTTCTAGAAATATGTACTTAGTTGAAAATTTTTAAAATGTTTAGAATTCAATACACCATCCAATGTTTTCAAATTTATCATATTCTCAAAACTTAATTAAACTTGACAATAATAATTTTTTTTAATAAACCTTTCATTTTAATTCTGAAAACATCATTAAAAATGTTGTAAGCACGCCCAAAAGTTGATTAAAAACTAAGAACAATGCCGTCTCTATGAAAGTAAAAAATCATCACAACACATGAACTTGATTTGACATTTTCCGCATCCACGTCCATATGCTTTTGATGATAACGTTGCTTCCAACAACTCCATCAAAACATACTTCTCCCCAACCTCATATATTTTCGAAATTTACAAGCAACAAACGACCCTTTCGACCTTTGATTATGATATTTTATTCGATCATATCTCCACGTGATCTGAATAGTTTATTCCAGTTAGGTAAAAACTCAGTATCCTTTGCATGCCTGTCACAAACACAGCTTCTATAAAACGTTCCCACACCCCAACATGTTCTCCATTCTTCTCTGAATTCATCACCAACATTCACAGAGGGAATAAGGTTTCGTTCTAGTTTCTGGAACAATGGGTTCAGAATCCTTAACCGTTTGCGTTACAGGGGCTTCTGGTTTCATCGGATCATGGCTTGTCATGAGACTCATCCAGCGTGGCTATACCGTTCGAGCCACTGTTCTTGACCCAGGTTCGTTTTCTTCCATCAACTTGGTTTCGTCTCACTCTCTGAATTCATCTTTTTCATCTTCCAACATCAATATCACAGGCCAAAATAGGTCTTTTTGTTTACCCTTTTGAATTTCTGGTTTCATTCTACTCTCAAGTATCCAAAAGGTAGTTCAAATATGTCAACTTGATTATATATATGTGACAAATTGTAATGATGTTTATGTCAACTAAAGTTCTTAGTGGTGTAAGAAGTTGACAGAAAAGTTAATTTGATCTATGGAGACACCTCAGATGATTAAAAAAATAATCTTTTAAAAGTTGTTGGGACCATACTGAAATAAGAAATTATGCAGAGAACAAATTGAAGCTAAAGACAAGGTGGGTAGACACTTAGAAAAATTTATAAGAGAAGAAAATTTAAAAAATGAAATAATTTCTTTCTGGAAATTGAACTTAGTTTTTGAATAAATATTTATAAAATGTCTCCAGTTAGTTGTTTTGACTTAAAAAAATATTTTAGCGGCTTAAAGATATTTTTATATCCTTAAAAAAATATTATTTTTCATTTGACATACAGTAATAATTTTTTTCCTTAACTTTTTCTTTCTGTATTTTTGTTTACTTTGTATCAAGTTATTGTCATTGCATTAAGTGAATTGACATGATGACATATATGTTATGATAAAATATATGGAAATGAAAAGATAAGTTTTAAATTATTACAGAGATCACTTAAAACTTTTCAGGAACCAAATAAAGACTAAATTTTAAAAAAACAAATTAATACAACTAAACATAAAATTCATAAATTTTCAAATGCTAAAGATATATTATAGTCTATTTTTTTTAAAAGCTTTATTTGCAAGTTATTTGCAACTTTTAAACAGAAATAATTTTTCATAAATTATTTATAAAGTAAAAACTCTTGCAAACTAATATTTTAAAATTTTTATGTTAAATTTGTAGTAAATATTAGAGGTCAAACATGTGAGAGAAATGTTTTTTACATAATGAATACATGTCTTATGTCTACTTATTAAAGGTAAGGCAGAAAAAAAAAATTGTGACCATTATTAAGCATAAAATACCATTCAAAACTTCTTCACCGAAGAACTTAAAAATGTTTATAGTGATAACTCTATTGTACATGTGTACCCTGCAGATAACATGAAGGAGGTGAAGCACTTGCTGGACATACCAGGTGCAAAGAGCAAGCTTTCACTATGGAAGGCTAACCTTGCAGAAGAGGGAAGCTTTGATGAAGCCATTAAAGGTTGCATTGGAGTTTTCCACTTGGCCACCCCCATTGACTTCGAGTCCAAAGATCCTGAGGTACACTCATCAGTTTATCATTTTCGAATTTAGATTCTCTGTCGAGTTTTCTTTCTTTCTTACTGTATCTTCAAAATACACTGACATAGACCGTCTTCAAAATACACTTATATACACTGACTTTTATGTATAGTGTAACTCACCATTTCTACATCTTAATTAGAAATTTAGAATAACTTTTTATGATTTGCAAATGAAGATAACAATGAGTTTTGGAGTGCAGAATGAAGTGATAAAGCCTGCAATAAGGGGAGTGATAGACATAATGAAAGCATGCTTGAAGGCAAAAAGTGTGAGAAGGCTAGTATTCACATCCTCAGCCATAACCACACACATTACTAATCACCAAAAGTCTTTGTATGATGAGACTTGTTGGAGTGATGTTGAGTTATGCAGAAGAGTAAAGATGACCGGTTGGGTTAGTACTTTTTCACACCTTCACTTTTTCTCTTTCATTATGCAATTTTCATATTCTAAATCACCAAGTTTCAATTACTTTTTTCATATCTTCTTACTTTTCAGAGGCTTAGTTAATACATAATAACCAAAGGCACAATGATACGATATTATAATTCATATTTTTTTATTCTCATCTTTATTCTTTAACGTAATTTAATATATTATTATTATTATTTTCAGAAAGTCATTATTAATATATTATTATTATTTTTTTCAGAAAAATTAATAATTCACACCCAGTCATATCAGAAAATAAAAGATGAGAGGGAAAAAAATAGAGTGAAAGTATATTTTTTCTAAACAAAGATACAAATCAATATATACATAAAATATAAATTTTTATGTGGTATGAAAAAATAAATTTTTTTTTAACTTGGTTTGAATGTAGATGTATTTCGTATCGAAAACTCTGGCAGAGCAAGAAGCATGGAAATTTGCAAAAGAGAAAGGATTGGACTTCATCACTATCCTTCCAAGTCTTGTTGTTGGCCCCTTTCTGCTCCCATCAATGCCATCTAGCCTAATCACTGCACTTTCCCCTATCACAAGTAAATTTACAAAATTCTCAAACACATGCTTATTTATTTATTTATTTATTGAAGAATTAATTATATATTTTATTTTTATCAGCTTTTTCCTTACTTATAAGATATAATAAATCTAAATTTATGAACTAATCGAATAGTTTTTTATATGCAGGAAAAGAGGAGCATTATTCGATCATAAGACAAGCTCAATTCGTGCACGTAGAAGATATTTGTCTTGCTCACATATTTCTATTCGAAGAGCCAAAAGCTGAAGGAAGATACATATGCAATGCATGTGACGTTACTATTCATGACATTGCAAAATTAATTAACAAAAAATACCCAGAGTACAAGGTTCCCACTAAGTAAGTCTCTCACCAAATTTAAAAATATCATATTTCTGTTATTATAAGGTTTTCATATAGATGATATGTTCCATTTATTTCTATGTTCAAAATATTCAATACTCACTTATTTGGCTAATTGCACTCATCGGATTTTTAGGTTTGAGAAGATTCCAGATGAACTGGAGCCGGTGAGATTATCTTCCAAGAAAATCAGAAACTTGGGATTCCAATTCAAATACAGCTTCGAAGATATGTATACTCATGCAATTGATGCATGCAAAGAAAAAGGGTTTCTTCCTAAAACTGCTGAAAAATTCCAGTGAATTGGCATGGTCAATAATAATAATAATAATAATAATTAAAAAAAATAGGTTTTCATATTTATTGGATTTAGAAAATATAAGTGGTTTTGACAACTTTTTTTACTATCTGAGTTGATATTTTTAAGTGATTTCCCATTTTCTCAGGTTGTAATAAAAGTTATCGAAATTTAGTTGTTATGGTATCATTTTCCTTTTTCAATGGATTCTTCGGTTGTAAATTAGTAGTCAGACTTGTAAAATTAAATTCTCTTTATATAAGTTATGAAAGTAATCTTCTCAAATTTTGTTCATTTCTCACATAAGATTTTTTTTTTTCTTACTTATATGCAGTTATCTGAGGCTATTATTAAATTATAAGTGATCATTTAATGTCGTGATATAACCTAAAACATTTAGGGTCTGTTCGCTTGAACAGATGATAAGAATACAATATAGATTTCAAAAGAACATTACATGATTTTAAAGAAAAAGCTACAATGGATTTGTAAATTATTTGTGAAATCTCATTCACTCTATTTTGCAAAGATCTGAAATGATTTATAAGCATTTTACTTATATACCCTTCTTATATTATATATATAATAAATTAATAATATATATATATATATATATATATATAATACTTAATAATATACTTAATAATAATTAGTAATCTATTAATTATTAAAAATATATATTATGATTAATAATATATTTACTGATGTGTATATATATATAATAATTTTTTTATTACTATTTATAATATTTATAAATAATAAAAATAGGTATAATAATTATTAAAAGTAATAAAAATTTTGTTAAAATTAATATTTTTATTCAATAATTGTTTATTTTTATTTTTGTCATTGATGTTTTAATATATGTATTAAATTATAATATATATATATATATATATAATATTATTAATATATATATATATATATATATATATTAATAATAATTAAAATATTGTTAAAAATGAATCATATATATAATTATTATTATTATTTATTATTAATATTTATATATATAAATATTGTTAAATATTACTTAATTCATCTAATAATTATATAATTTCATTTTTATTAGTAAGGGCAATTTAGTAATCTTCAAATTTTATCTATTAAAATATTTTTTAATCTATCACATCAGTCAAATCATTCACCAACTTTCACAAAATTTACTCACTTTACCCTCTAAATCCACTCAAAAAAACACACATATTATTCTACTCATATCCATTCAAATACATCCTTACACTCTTCCCCAATTCCATCTTTTCATGTGAACACACCCTTATAAAATAGTAACTGTTCACAGAATATGTACATCCCAAAACTACTAGTCTAGTATTGTGGTTTCTACATCTAAAAAGACATTAAAAATTTGTAACAAGCTATTTTTAAGTTTTAAACTATTTATTTTATTAAAGGAAAGTAACTTAGAATTTCATAATTTTGATTTTTCTAGCTATATTTTATATTAAGAAAGGTTTAACCTAGATTATATTTAGTATTTTATTCGGATTGGTATAAGATAATAGGTTTAAATACTTTTTTGGTCCTCATTTTCATAATGTTTGTTGCGAATGGTCATCATTTTGACAGAATGTTTAAAATGGTCCTCATTTTTACCGAATGTTTAGAATGGTCCTCATTTTCGCAATTCATGTTTTATTTGGTCCTTTTCTTTAACGTCGTTTAAATCATTAAGAGAGCATTATTCCTTACCAAAATCCTAGCTCACTTATTTAACCCCAAATATCTAATTACCACACCTGTATAACACACCTTAATACAAACTGTGTCACCTGTACAATGCTCCGTTAATGATTTTAACGACGTTACAGAAAAGGACCAAATAAAACACGAATTGCGAAAATGAAGATCATTTTAAACATTCGGTAAAAATGAGGATCATTTTAAACATTCTGTCAAAATGAGGACCATCCGCAACAAACACTACAAAAACGAGGACAAAAAAGTATTTTAACCAAGATAATAATAACACAATTGATACGTGATAAACTGGGCATTGGTCTAAGTTCATAACGATTTAAACTTTTGGATATATTGGAACAAGTTTCTCGACCGAGAATAAGAGGATAGGCTTAAGAATGATAATAAAACAAGTTAGTGTGAGTTTGACTATTATATTTTGATTCAAAGTAAAAATTCATTTATATTATAACGTGTATGAAACTTGTATCTTGTCCCTAATCTCATAAAGTATACATGTAATCATTATATATATATATATTACTATTTTAAATATTAATTAAATAATATTTCTAAAACATAAAAATCATAATAAATAAAACATGATATAAATATTCAATGTAAAAAAATATATTTCTTTTCTTTTCTTCAATGTCATTCGTTAATAAAGAAAAGTTAAATATGTTTTTGGTTCTTAATTTTAACTAAAAATTAAAACTAATTTCTTTTTAAATTTTGGACCAATTTAATTCTCGTATCTAGAAATGAGTGGATTTAGTCATTTTAACCAAATTCTGTTAAGAATATTTGACATTTCAAACGTGTTTCTTAACTAATACTCAAGCGGGAATGTGTGAAAAGGTGTGAATAACTCAAATGTTATAATGAAACATGTCAGAAACATTAAATAAACTTAAATTTTTTTTATTAAAATGACTAAATTCATACATTTTTAAAGTTGAAGGATTAAATTGGACCAACATTTTGAAGATAGTTTAATTCTAATTTTCATTAAAATTTAAGAACTACAAACATATTTAACCTATAAAAAAAATTATAATTGTATAAAATATCAAATAAGTATCAAGTATCAAATGACAATTGAATAAAAGTTAAATATTTATAGAAAAGAATAAAATTGATCAAATATGTGTTTCAAATAAATTACGAAACAAAACCAAAGAAAAATTAATATAAACTTTTTAGATTACCTAATAAATTAAAAAGTGTTTTATTAATTTATAAGATAAAGACATGAATCAATATTGAAATGAGTATGAAGAATAAGAGGGAACAATTTTAACCGGTTTTAGTCCATTCATGTTGAATTATAAATTTCTTTGTACATTTCTTTTAAATTTTAAACTGGAATTTTGAGTGATTTATATATATATATATATATATATATATATATATATATATTTATATATATATATATATATATATATATATATAATGATAATTTTTGTATTTTTTATAAAATTAGTTTCTCAAGAATATGTTGACTACAATAATTTCTTTAAGTTTAAGTTAGAGCTGAAGTCTCATGCCTCTTGCAATCAACAATATGTACATGAATAAACTTTCATTGTTATTTTCATATATAACTCTTTTTAGATGTCTCCCATGTTTCTATTATTTTAATGATAGAAATATATAATTGTTATCTTTTTTCGATGATCAAATTCTTATTTGTAGGTACATTTTTTTGTGAATAGACTTTTGATACGGAAATGGACAGTTATAGTATAACCAATAACTCTCCTTATTTCATCTAGTTTTGTTTGTTTCTTGTAATTTCTATTTCGTTACGTGTTGCTTCTTCATTTACTTACATTTATTTGATGATGTGTAGTGAATTCTTAGAAATAATGAATATTTTGTGTGTACTTATTATGAATTTCCCCTTGCAATGAATTTCTGTTGCTTTTGCATGATAGCAACATACACTGATATTTGTAGGTTCCAAAAGAAAAAAAGAAGAAAAAACTAGATAGAATAAATTATCTTTGCCATTCAACTTGATTTAGTTTTCTTGTTTGCTTTTGATTTTTGTTGCTGCTTGTAGTTGTAGTAAATTTGGTTCAATTTTTTGTTTTAGCTTAGAATTTGGTTCATGGGATTTATATGATTTTAGTTTTTTGAATGTTAAGAATTTATATAGTATATTATCTTTAATATTTAATATTCTTAAATTATAATATTATTATATATTATTTAATTTTTTTTATATATTTATGTATTAGATAGAATAGTTATTTTATTTTTAAAATATAAATTTAGAATTAAAATTGAATTTATAAAAAAATTAAGTTTTAGGCTTAAATATACATTCGATCCATATTTTTATTGATTTTATTCAATTTATTCTTATTTTCATTTTATATTCAAATTAGTTCCTCATTTTTATTAAATTAACAAAAATAGAAAATAAATATATATTTAAGACTAAATTTTATTATAAATTTTGATTTGCATGATGATCCAATATTTGAAAGCAATTTCTTCTTGCACTCCATATGTTTCCTTCCTACACCTCGATAGGAAAATTAACAAGTCAGTTTTGCCCTCATGTTCTTCTCTACCCTTCTCCCATTGCATGTGCATACTTTCCTCCACATCCACCCTATATTCTTTCACGTCAACCTACATTTCCATCTAATTTTCCTTGACCTCCATCTCCATCTTCTTCTTTTTCTACCTCCACCTTCACTCAATCTTCTTCTTCCCCCTCCACTTCCACTTTTATTTCATCTTCTTCTATTTCCACCTCTAAACAAATGGAAAAAAGATAGAAACATTAAAAAAATAAAAAAGAATGATGTAAGGAAGAAAATGAGAAGAAGTGAAATGTAAGCTCCAAATTTCACAAATTGTGTGCATTACAGATTATGCAAATTGCATTTTAGATTATACAATTCATAATGCAAAATTATATTATAGATTATATAATCTAGAATATAATCTTGCATTATGGAATGTACAATTTAATTACAATTTTCATTTTAGATTGACTTTCAAATTTACATTTTGAATTATACAATCTAAAATGCAGAATTACATTACAAATATAAAATCTAAAATGTAAATTAACATTACAAATTATACGATCTAAAATATAATTTGCATTATGAATTATACAATTGGAGCATAAATTTGCATTATACATTGTGCAATCTCGAATATTTGTATATTGCACAAGTTGAAAATATAATTAAACCATATGTATAATTGGAATTTTGGAAACTATGGGGGTACAAGAAGAAATCATTTTGGAAACTATGAGGGTACAAGAAGAAATCATGGGATGTAGAAAGAAATTCCTATATTTGGATCTAGATTTACCACATCCAAATATTTGAATTTGAGTTTAAAAAAAGTTTAAATTTAAAAAAAAAAATCTAAACTAGTTCCGGAAAAAACCAAAAAATAGATTTAGATCCTGATCTACGTATATTAGATCTAGATTGGATCGTGCCCATCCACCACCAAACTTTTCCGAAAACCCACAAAGCTGCCCTAAAGTCCTTCTCGTGATAACGGCCACTGATAAAGTTTGTGAGCAGTTTAAGAGACACCACACAGGATAAAATTCACAACACAGTCCACTGAAGAGTCAATTTTGGCAACTCCTAATTTTATTTTATTGCAAATTTTCAAGGTCTATGTGGAGTGTTCTTCAAACATTTTTCATATATAAAAGTAAAATATCATCACAACCCATGAATTTGATTTGACATTTCCGCATCGACGTTCATGTTTTTGACGATAACATTACTTCCAACAACTCCATCAAAATATACTTCTTCCAACCTCATTTTTGAAATTTTCTTAGCAACCAGCGACCCATTGTGATATTTTATTGAATCATACCTCCACGAGATTTGAATAGTTTATTCTAGTTAGGTGAAACTCAGTATCACCTAACTATAAAACGTTCGAACACCACACCCCCCAACATGTCTTCCATTGCTTTCCCAATTCGTCAGCAACATTCGAAGAGGGAAGGTTTCATTCTACAGTTTTTGAGAAGCCGGAACAATGGATTCAGAATCCTCAACCGTTTGCGTTACAGGGGCTTCTGGTTTCATCGGATCATGGCTTGTCATGAGACTCATCCAGCGTGGCTATACGGTTCGAGCCACCGTTGTTGACCCAGGTTCGTTTCATCTCACTCTCTAAATTCATCTTTTTCACCTTCCAACATCAATATCATACCCTAAAATAGGTCTTTTTGTTTACCCTTTTGAATTTCTGGTTTCATTCTACTCTCAAGTTTATAAAGTTTTATCTGGGTATCCAAAAGTTAGTTCAAACCATGTCAACTGGATTATATGTGACAAATTGCAAGAGATGTTTATTTGAACTAAATTTTTTTAGTGGTGTTAGAAGTTGACAGAAAAGTTAATTAAAAAATATTTTTGGACTACTAACTTTGACAATTTTTTTTTTATAATATTAAACGGTATATTTTAAGTGATTTTCTATTTTTTTATTTTTTAATTTTTAATATTTTAATACTACTTAAAAAAAATTTATGTTGTAAGAAAAATTATCAAATAGTTAAAATATTATTATCCAAGTTAATTTAATCTGTACAGATACACTTTCGATTAATAATATTAAAGAAAAGTTCTGAAAGTTGTTGGGCAGACCACAATGAAGTAAAGAATTACGCAGAGAACAAAGTCTTATTGAAGCTATGAGTCTTATTATTGAGGATAAAGACAAGCTGGGCAAACTCTTAGAAAATTTTATAAGAGAAGAAAATTAATAAATGAAATAATTTTTTCTGGAGTTTTTTTGAATAAACTTATTTATAAAGACTTTCTCCAATTAGTTGCTTTCTACATACAATTTTAAGAGAAAAAGACAAAAATATTTTTTCATTTTTAACTAAAATAAGTTTTCATGTTATATTTTAAATTTCTTTATTAAATTTGTTGTGAAGATTAGAGGGAAAACATGTGAGAGGAATCTTTTGTTTTTGTTTTTTTCCATAATAGATACATGTCTATTATGGAATCACTTCGATCATCGTTAAATCATCAAATCACATTATTAAATAAAATTAAAATAGATAATTTAATAGTAATTAAAATAATGAATTAAAAGTAGATAAGAAAAAGTAGAATAAAGGGTAAAGACTCTATATTTTTGATTTTTTATTAAATTTGTTGAGAAGATTAGATGGAAAACATGTGAGAGGAATCTTTTGTTTTTGGTTTTTTCTATAATGGATACATGTGTCTACTTATCATTAAAGGTAAGAAAGAAAAAAAAATGAGTACGAAATGGAATTGTGACCATTACTAAGTATAAAATACTATTCAAAACTTCTTTCAGTAAAGAAATAAAAAATGTTCATAGCTCTATTATTATGCATGTGCACCCTGCAGATAACATGAAGAAGGTGAAGCCCTTGCTGGACATACCAGGTGCAGAGAGCAAGCTTTCACTGTGGAAGGCTAACCTTGCAGAAGAGGGAAGCTTTGATGAAGCCATTAAAGGTTGCATTGGAGTTTTCCATGTGGCCACACCCATTGATTTTGAGTCCAAAGATCCTGAGGTTCACTCATCATTATGTCAATTTCAAATTTATAAGATGATTCTCTGCTGAGAATGAATCATAATTATAATGTGGTTTGGAATTGCAGAATGAAGTGATAAAGCCTGCAATAAGGGGAGTGATAGATATCATGAAAGCTTGCTTGAAGGCAAAAAGTGTGAGAAGACTAATTTACACATCCTCAGCCATAACCACACATATTACTAATCACCATAAGTCTTTGTATGATGAGACCTGTTGGACTGATGTTGAGTTATGCAGAAGAGAAAAGATGCCTGGTTGGGTTAGTACTTTTTCTCCCTCACACCTTCATTGTCTTTCATTACCCAATTTCATAATTATGTTTATGCTAAAACATTCATTCAATTGGCATTAACCCACTACTTATGTCATTATCACTATCGCAAAAAGAGCATTTAACTTAGCCCAATAATATAGTATGTTTTTTTAAGAAAAACGAAATCTTTAAAAATATGATGGTATTTTTTAAATTATTAGCAAAATATAGGCATCGATTATGGAATAACTAAAACTTATACTTTAACTGTTTGAGTATAGGTTTCAGTTCTTTGAGTAAATCGAAACCTACTCAAATAGTCGAAGTATAGGCTTCGATTATTCCAAAACCGATGTCTACACCTTATCAATAATTTTAAAAATGTTACTGCTTTTGAAAAATGATTACTTTGAGTCTCAAAGTATAGGTTTTAGTTATTTGTAGAACCGAAGCCTACATTGTAACTGTCTGAGAATAGGTTTCAGTTCACTCAAAGAACCGAAGCCTATTCCTTAAAATATAGGCTTTGGTTATCTATTAGAACTAGTGTTTGTCCATTTAGTTTTGTTAGCAAATCAAGCTTTTTGTTGAATAATTTGATTCACTTTTCCTGTGTATTTCATGTAAACAAGACATTACTTTATATGAATTACATTAGGCTTTTTATTTCATCTTCAAGCTATAATGTCTGCCAATTATTACAAAATATGACACTATAATGACCATTAACAACTAAAACATAACACATTAAACTCTTGACTTTTGCTTTACTAAAACATGAAAAAAAAAATAATTGCTCAACCGTGACATTTAAGTTTACCTAACAAAACTCTCCTATAAATGCTTCTTCCATCCTCATCCCAATCAACTTCTTGCAATTATTGAATAACATAATTGGCAATGACTTTGTAAACATGTCTGCAACTTGTTCTCTGCTTCCTATGTGCACTACTTCCACATTGTCTTCCTTTACCCGTTCTCAGAAGAAATGAAAATGCACATGAATGTGTTTGCTCCTCTCATATAGTTGACCGAGTTCTTTACTAACTCAATGACTAATTTTTTATCTACTTGAACTACGGTCCCATTTTCTTGTTTATGCTCCAATTTGCTTAGAAGATTTCTAAGCAATACTGAATGACAGACACTCAATGGTGCTGCTACATACTCGGCTTTTACACGTTGACAATGTCACTATGTGTTGCTTCTTTAAGGACCCCTCGGCTTCTTCCTCTACTTCAAGTGTTTTGAGTGTAAGGTGCCTTCTCTTCCTTGATTGTTGCTTTTGTTTGGAGCTCATGTTTAAGCGACTCCACCTTCTTCTTCTTTTGCTACACGTGCGCCTCAAATGACTTGATAAGCTCTTCAACTGTGAGCGTTGTTAGGTTCTTGGACTCCTCAATCGCACATACCACATTTTGTTGGTCAACTCCTCAATCTTTCATTCTCATGCTCTTTAACTCTTCTTTGAGTGTTTGAAGCCTCATCTGCTTCACTCAATCATCCCCTTATATGCCTTCTTCAGAATGTCCCAAGCTTCTTTTAAAGATTTTGCGCCTGCAATCTTTTCAAAGCTGGACTCGTTAATAGCTTAGTACAAGATGTACAAAGTTGTCACGTCCTTCGTACGCACTTTTTGTAATGCATGATCTGAGCATTCAATGAAGTCGTGGCGTTTTCTAGTTCTGCATGACCATTTTCCATCACTTCCCAATTTTTCTTAGAGTCAAAGAGAGCTTTCATCTTGAGGCAAGAGCACACTACTTATAAGATCGACCATCTCTCATTCTCTTTTTTCTCACTCAAGCACTCAAACTAACTAACTCTTTATATCACTTTGTTATCAAATCAAACTTTTTGGTGAATAATTTGATTCACTTTTCTTGTATATTTCATGTAAACAAGGCATTACAAGGATTTATATTTGACTTTTCATCTCCAAATCATAATGTCTTCCAATTATTAGAAAACATGTCACTATAATAGCCATTAACAACCAAAAACACACTAAACTTGCTCTCCTAAAATATTAAAAAATAATTGCTCATAAAATTTGCACAGTTTTCTAGTTTTAAATATTTATGAATTATTTTGGAATTCGATTGACTTACCAACCAGAATTTTTTCTTGAAATATAAACTTCGGTTGGGAACAAAAGCCTAAACTCTTTTTTTTATTATGTCTGTATATACTCCGATTTTTCAACCAGAATATACCATCGAAAAAAAAATCGAAAGCAAATATCTCTACACTATAGTATATAACATCCATGTGAATAATCATTATTTCTCAATGGAATCTTTACCTATGTTGTTAGGAATTCGATTTATTTTGGTAATCTAGTGTTAAAGAAATAATCTAAAGTAAGAGACATCTTTATAGAGATATGTAATTAATAATTTATAGACATGTAATTAATAAAGAATTTTCTATTTGCTATAAAAAATCATGTTTTTTTTTTTTTTAACTTGGTTTGAATGTAGATGTATTTCGTATCGAAAACTCTGGCAGAGCAAGAAGCATGGAAATTTGCGAAAGAGAATGGATTGGACTTCATCACTATCCTTCCAACTCTTGTTGTCGGCGCCTTTCTGCCTCCATCAATGCCATCTAGCATAATCACAGCACTTTCCCCTATCATAAGTAAATTTACAAAATTTTCAAACTTCTTCTTTTTTATTTCTTTATTCAAATTTATTGAAGAATTAATTATATATATGAAGGAAAAGAGGAGCATTATTCGATTATAAGACAGGGTAAACTGGTGCACATAGAAGATATTTGTCTTGCTCACATATTTCTATTCGAAGAGCCAAAAGCTGAAGGAAGATACATCTGCAATGCATGTGACGTTACTATTCCTGAGATTGCACAATTAATTAACAAAAAATATCCAGAGTATAAGGTTCCCACTGAGTAAGTCTCTCACCAAATTTAAATATCATATTTATAATATAAGGTTTTCATATAGATGATATGTTCCATTTATGGATTTTTAGGTTTGAGAAGATTCCAGAGGCATTGGAACCTGTAAGATTATCTTCGAAGAAACTGAGAGACCTGGGATTCGAATTCAAATACAGCTTGGAGGATATGTATACTGAAGCAATTGATGCATGCAGAGAAAAAGGGCTTCTTCCTAAAACTGCTGAAACACCATCACATGCTACTTAATTAATAAATAAAAATAAATAAATAAATAAATAGGTTTTTATATTTTTCGGATTCTTCAATTGATTCTTCTGTTGTGAATTGGAAGTGAGAATTGTATGATATTAATATTCTCAAATCTTGTTAATTCCTCGCATAAGATTTTGTTTTTCTTACCTATATGCAATTATCCGAGGCTATTATAAAATTATAATTCATCATTTAACGTCGTGATATTTATATATATAGCATCAAATTTATAAAATAGTAACTGTTCACAGAATATGTGCATGCCAAAACTACTATAGTATAGTATTTTTTGGTTTCTTACACATCCCAAACCTTTTTCTTTACCTTCTTCCTTCCTTAGACAACTCCTTTTCATATTCTCTTCTATTTCTAAACACTTTTAGACATTTCAATAATGTACTTAGATATTATAATTTGACATTTGAATTTCCATCTTCAAACAGTCATAATTGAGTTTCAACCTTTTTTAGCAAAGGGAACTCAGGTTAAATTTCATTTATATTACTCTCAAATTGATTTAACTTCATTTACTTTCTTGTATATGTACTCCTAGAATTTTGTATATGTACTCCTAGAATTTTTTATGTTTTATGGAAATTTTTTTACAGATTTGTTATAAAATTTTACAAGAAAATATTTTCTTTTTTGTTTTTTTTTAAATTATAATTTATAAATATTTTTTTCGTGGATAATTATTTTTTATAAAATTATAAAATTTTGTAATCATCTTTTACAAAATTTTTTATAAAATATATCTTACAAAAAAATTGACAACAATTTCTTGTAAAATTATTTTTCATAAAATAATTTGTAAGTATTACTAGGAAAAAACAATCAAAACAAAATTGATAGTAAATATGTATTTTTATAGTTATATTATAACAATGGACAAAAACGAGTTTCACTATCTCATATCTATCCTCAGAGAAAAAATTCATTCATTTATCCGAATCTAACAGGTATCAAATTTTTGTGTCATCTTCATCTTCACCGGGTAACGGATTTTTACTCGTACCTATACCCATTTTCTTACTGTTTCAATGCCAATTAATTAATTTTTATAAAATAATAAAAACAAATATTAAAAGTATATTTAAAAAATGTAAAATGAAAACAAATATTCCAATTAAAAAATATTTTAAATGTATGTTAACTACAATTTTTGAAATTCTAATAAAATCTTTATATATATATATATATATACTAATAAAAGTTATAATATATTACTTGATCAAAATCACACAAACAAAAAATATTACAAAATATTTTAAATGTCCACTAAATACAATTTTTTAAATTCTAATGAAATCTCTTTTTTTATAAACTAATAAAAGTTATAATATATCATTTGATCAAAATCACATAAAGAACAAAGATTAAACTAATAATAATATAATTTTAAAATTTTAACATAAATATTTCATCTTTTGAACTTTAACATATGTTGGATGGTGATAAAAAATATTCATGGTAATTACATTAAATTATTATATTATAGTAACTAAAATTTATTTATGCAATTATAGTGATAAAATTACATGAATGATAATGAGTTAGAAAAAAAATATGAAATATATCAAAATAGTATTCTACATGATAAAAATAAATAAAAAATTAAAATATTAAAAATTATCAAATATATATCTAAAAAATATTTTGAGAGACCATTGAATGAAATCATAAACAAACGTATAATTTAGGATATGATTAGATGAAAAATACCTTAGAGATTTGAGAAAACTTTCCAAATATTGACCTAGTTGATGGTTGAGAGATAACAAAAATTGTTTTAGCGAAATAAAAATTGTTTTAACGAAACAAAAGAGTTCTTCAAATGAAACAAAAAGTAATAATAATAGAATAAAGAAGATAATTTTTTATATTATCTAGTAAATGAAATGTTTATACTATTGAACACTTAAATTGAGAGTGTTAAACATTCTCATTTGAAAATAAAATATGAAATATATACAAATATTAAAAAAGAGTAGAAAAAGAATTAGAAAAAATATCTTGGAAATACAAATAAATTTCTTGACAAACCAAACAACTAAAAAAAATTGAAAACATGTATTATATATATATATATATATATATATATATATATATATATAAGATTACTTAATATATTATGAGTATTTTAATAATTTAAAAGGTTCAAGAAATAATGTATATAAATAACATAATTTTATAATAAATTTGTTGGGAATAGTCCAAATATAAGTTAAAGTTACACATTAGATGGAATATATAAAGTTAAACACTATATTAAATGAAAGATTCATAATTTTATTAATTTAAAATTTTGAGTTAAAAATAATGTCAAATTATCTTATATATATAAAAATAATATCATATATATATATATATATATATATATATATATATATAATTACAATCTCTTAATAACTACAATTCCATATGAAAACAATATATAATTTCGTTAAAGTTCGAGGGGATGGTTAAAAAAATTATTTTATAAGGTAAAACACAAATGTAAAACAAAATATTGAAAACATTGTGAATTAAAAGAAAAGGATAAAGAAAAGAAAACTTATAGAAGAAACTATCAAATAAAAGAAAGAAAGTAACTACTCTGTATTTTATGTATAATTAAACTATAAATATTATAATGTTTGATTAATCAAACTTTCTTTCTTACAATATTACTTTAATACGATGTACAATAGATAATATATATTAATTAAATGATCTTATACTCATATATTGATCCATTCGTGACGAAATCAGTTGGCAATTAATTTTTTTAAAACCTATTGGTAAATTTCTTGACAAGTAGTTTGTTTTCTTAAAATTTATTAGTAAATATATTTGTAACTAAATCTTTTAAAATTCGTGGATAAATCTAACGAGTTTGTTATTATCTTATAGTAAATCCATCATAATCTATAGTTTTTATTATTGATAAAATTTTCCATCGTAGATTTGTCGGTAAAAAAACATTTCCTATAAAATATCTAACAATTTTTTTATAAAATAAATGAAGATGTGGCAGAAGAAAAGAATAAAAGAAGAAATAAGAAGAAGGAATCTAAGGCGGCAGGCATGGCAACAGAGACGTTGACAGAAAAGGAGGAAGAATAAGAAAAATAATGAAAAAAAAAAGGGATGAAGAAGAAAATCCGATCATGATATTTATTGATAAATTTTATCAACAACCAAAATTTATCAATGATTACCGATAAATAATAAATGAATATTTATCAATAGATTTGTAGATTTGTCTTCATCGATAGTTGGTCATGAATTTTTTTATTCATCAACAAAATTTACATACAGATATTTAGTTATCAATATTTTGTTAGTAAATTTATTGACAAAATTGTATGATTATCAATTTTATTTTGGTTTCAACTATTTTAGCAAAGGCGAGGGAGGTTAAATTTCATTTATATTACTCTAAAATGGATTTAATTTTATTTACGACTTGTGGTCAGTTTTATATATTGTTATCCTAAGGGGAAAACATGAATGTAAAACAAAAGAATAAAAACAAAGTAAATCAAAAGAAAAGGGAGAAAGAAAACTTATAGAAGAAAGTATCAAATAAAGTAAAAGAAAAAAAGTAACCACATCTACTTTTTACAATTAAACTACAAATGTCATAATGTTTGACTAATCAAACTTTCTTTCTTACAACATCACTTTAATAAATACAATTATATAAAATAAAAAACAATACACATTTAAAATTTCATTCGTAAAAACTATAACATGACATAATAAAAAAAGACGAATACAAATATACAAAACTAGTTTTAATTATGAGGTTACATCAACAACAACAACAACAAATTGAACAAGTTTTTTATCCATAAAGTTCTAATAATACAAAATACCATAGACAAATTGGGAAGAAAATAGTATATATGTAAATACCTTAAAGTGCAGTGGTTTGAAAGTGTGAAGCTATTTTGGTGGGTGAAGGGTACACCAGGTTTGGATAAAAGTGAGGATAAGACCCAGAAGTGCAGCAAATAAGGCAATGATGGTCCAAGGGTTGCTGAAGTAGGTGTTATAGGCAAGGGCAATCCAAGTTGGCAAAGATTTATGCCGATAATGCTTCTCAATTTGAAACATGACATGAGCATACTTCTTCATGTTAGGCACCAAGTTACTGTTTATGGTAGTGAAGAGGTTCATAACATCTTTGTCACTCCCTAGAGAGTTAATCAGAACTCCTGCTGATCTCAGCGCTTTCACATCATCAGGGGTGTCTATGAAGGAGTTCAAGAACGATATGTGATTACAAAATTCGAAATTCGCGAAATCTGGACACGTCTCGTACGCTATTAAGTTCAGTGTAAAACTAGCTGTGTTCTCATCCACAATCATCTCCGGGAGCGTCAATTCCGAACGGAACCTTCCAAGGGAGAAAGTTACGTCTTTTACGTTACGTGTCTTGCTCGCTTTCACTTCAACCCCTGCCGCTTTCAACTCCGTTATGTTTCTGTACGCCACAATCAAATTGTTAGGTTTAATAAAGAGATTCAATATTAATAAGATTTGAGTCCAAGTAAGATAGTTACATTATTTTCAACTTAAAACTTAAATAATAAATTTATGATTTTTTATCATCATATAACACTAATTTATTTTATTTTTAATCGATCTGAGACTTAAACTCATTCTCAAAACAAACAGATTAGTTTTAAAATAACTCGATACCTATATGTTATCCAGAATTCTTCAGTTGAATTGTAGTACTGTGTCTTTTGTGGAGGGATGTCTTCAGTTTTAACATATGTTGTATATTTTGGAGGGCTGTCATACAAGATCATGGAGCGGTGAAGATCGAGAAGATGAGTGGGTGCTTCGAATTCGATCCTCTCTTTATTTGCAGTGGCCCATTCATAAAGCATAAGAAATTGTTTCATGGTTTGGATCAACTCCATGTTGGTTCCTCTCCATAAAAGTTTGAGCAATGGGTACGGAAGCTGGTTCTCCAACAACAGAACATCCTGCAACACCGGACTCAGTTGCTCATCCTTCACATTCATTTTCTCTGGTCGCTCAGGTTGCGCGTATTCCAGGATTCGTAGCAGGGTACAACCATCCACCAACAGCGTCCAGCTTATCATTTCCTCCAAGCTGTTGAACCCTTGCTCGGAATAGTTCCAAAAAAGATGGTTTCCGGTGAAAAGATCCGGCGCAAACAGCTCTTTCAGAGCTTCAACATTTTGTGCAATCTCTCGGAGCAGAAACTCCGGGGTTTTGTCGGTGGAGCTGAGGTACATTGATGCCCACATTTGCTTGTACTCTTCTCCTAGCTGCAGTTTGGGAGCACCGTAATGGATGGGACCCAGAGACATGAGCTTTGGCGTGAAGTGCTTCTCGTAATGCATTCTTCCATCTCCCACAAGATGAGGTGCTACGCGTTGTATCTTAGCCTTCGAACCTATTTCTGATCTTTCGTAGGCGTTTCTGAGCCGCGCCAACCTCTCTTCAGTGCTTACTTTTTCTGACATCTTAGCCATTCAGGGATTGATCAATTTGATGTAATTATAATATAAGAAACTTTTGATTTGCTCACGCAATGAACTCATTGGTGTGTGTCTTTGTTGTGTGTGCTTGCGTCGGAATAAACTTTATTTCCTCTCATTGCACGCAACGAATAAAGATTTTCACTTTCATTGCTGTTCATCTCACGAGTCTCATTTTACCATTTTCTTCTTTCATAGTATTCTATCTCTTTATTGCTTCTCATTCTTAATGCACTTCTAACCCAATTATATTGATGAACACTTATGTGTAATACAGTTGGAGATAATCATTTAAAGATAACCATTTGAAAAGGCATTTGACATATTTGGTGAGAGAAAGAGTACTATCAATGTTGTTCTTAAAATACAAGATTCTATGTGTTGTTTTCTGAAGTTTGCAATGGTACAACATAGTCGATTATTAAATGAGATATATTGATTTTATTCAATCTTTAATATTCTTTCTATATAATTAATTTGGAAGTTTAAGGATTGAAACAAAATGTGAAACTAAAATTGAAGTGACAGGGTTCAATCTTTAATATTCTTTCTATATACGGGGTTTGCTGGAAACGGACTCCCTGCAGACACCTTAGCGTCTATTTTCTTCTCTTGGGTGAGTTTAAGTGGGACGTTATTCACATTTTTTTTCTTGCATAGACTTAAACAAGTAGTCAAAATTATAATCGAGTGGAATCATCACCTTACCTTTCGGTAAGACTCTACACGTATAATATATATATATATATATATATATATATATAACATTGATTTTATATAAATAAGATATTTGATATTATTTTTATTCCAAAATTTTAAAATAATGATGTTATGAATCTTTATTTTTATATAATATTTAATTTTGTATATTTTATTTTATGTAAAACTCTGACTCATGAGTATTTCCAACACTATTTTGGTGGGTGAAGGGTAGACCAGGTTTGGATAAAAGTGAGGAGAAGTCCGAGAAGTGCAGCAAGAAAGGCAAGGATGGCCCAAGGAGTGCTGAAATAGGTGTTATAGGCAAGTGCTATCCAAGTGGGCAAAGATTTATGCCGAAAATGCTTCTCAATCTGAACCATGACACCACCATATTTGTCCATGTTATTAGGGACCAAGTTACTGCTTATGGTAGTGAAGAGGTTCATAACATCTTGGTCACTCCCTAGAGTGTTAAGCAGAACTCGTGCTGATCTCAGGGCCTTCACATCGTCAGGGGTGTCTACCAGGGACTTCAAGAACGATATATAATCACGGATCGCATAGTCATTCTCAAAATCAGGACACATCTCATACGCTATTAAGTTCAGCGTAAAACCAGCTGTTGTCTCATCCACAATAATCTCAGGGAGCGTCAATTTGGAACGGAACCTTCCAAGGGAGAAAGATACGTCTTTTACGTCATATGTCTTTCTTGCTTTCACTTGAACCCCTGCTGCTTTCAACTCCGTTATGTTTCTGTATACCACCAACGAATCATGTCATATTAATATAATGTAAATTCTTGAACAAGGAATCTCCAAAACTTTAACCAATTTAGTTTTTTAATTTTAGAATTATGTGATTTTAGTCCTTTTAACCAATTTTTTTAAAATTTATTTAATGTTTCAGAGATGTTTCATGATAATATTTAAGTTAATTACAAAATTTGGTACTTTTGTTCGATGTTATTAAAAAATACATTTAAAATGTTAAATAAACTTAGCAAATTTTAGATAAAAGGACTAAATCTATGTCGTTCTAAAATGATTGGATCAAAATTTTGAAGAAGAAGAACTAATTCCAATTTTCACTATAAATATTTGAGAGACAAAAATATATTTAATCCAAAATAAAATATCTTCGTACCTATGTGTTATGAGGCACAAGTCTTCATTTGTAGTGTCATATTCTGTGTTTCGTAGACGGATGCCATGCTTATGATACAAGATGAGAGAGCGGTGAAGATGGAGAAGATGAGTAGGTGCTTCTAAACTCCCGTATCTACTTTGAACAAACCATGCAGCCCTCCCAACAAATTGTATCATGGTTTGGATCAACCTCACCTCGTTGGTTTCTCCCCATAGCAGTTTCAGCAATGGGTACGGAAGCTGGTTCTCCAACAACATAACATCCTGAAACACCAGCATCAGTCGCTCAAACTTAACATTCATTTCCTCTGGTCGCGAAAGGTTGAAATGTTCCAGTATTTGTAGCAGGGCACAGGCATCCACCAGCAGCGTCCAGCATATCATTTCCTCCATGCTGCTGAACCCTTGCTCGGAATACTTCAAAAACAGACGGTTTCCGGTGAAAAGATCCGGCGCAAATAACTCTTTCAGAGCTTCAACATTTTCTGCAATCTTTCCGAACAGAAACTGCGGCGTTTGGTCGGTGGATCTGAAGAACATTGCTGCCCACATTTTCTTGTACTCTTCTCCTAGCTGCAGTTTGGGAGCACCGTAATGGATGGGACCCAAAGACATGAGCTTTGGCGTGAAGTGCTTCTCGTAATGCATCCTTCCATCTCCCACAAGATGAGGTGCTACGCGTTGTATCTTAGCCTTCGAACCTATTTCTGATATTACGGAGGTGTTTTGGAGCTGTTCAAATCTCTCTTCAATGCTTACTTTTTTTGAATTCTCAGCCATTGAGGGATTGATCAGTTTGATGTAATAGTATAACAAACCTTTAATTTGCTTAAAAAATAAATTCATTGATCAGTGTTTCTGCTGTGTTTTCTAGCATCGGAATCAACTTTATGGCTTAATAAGGAAAGTATTTCGGACACAACGAATAAAGATATTTACTTTAATTGCTGTTAATTCTTCTTTTATAATTTTCTTTATAATACTTTGAGAAAGTTTGATAAAGTTTTTATTTTAATACACATCAAAATTTTCTTTTTTCTTTCTTATGTTACATCAAACAATTTTTTATCCATTAAGATAGCGTATTCATTATCAAAATTTGTTAAAAATGATTTTCCTTCGTCATATTATCTTTCCTTCACACCAGGTTTGAGCAATGGGTACGGAAGCTGGTTCTCCAACAACAGAACATCCTGCAACACCAGACTCAGTTGCTCATCCTTCACACTCATTTCCTCTGGTCGCTCAAGTTGCGCATGTTCCGGGATTCGTAGCACCGCACAACCATCCAAGAACATCGTCCAACTTATCATTTCGTCAAAGTTTTTCATCCATTTAAGTCAACAATATCTTTTTACATTTATTTTTTAATAATTATTTACTATTTTTAATTATATAAGTTCACAATTTCTTATTTTTAAATGTTAGAATATTGTTCAATAATATTTGAATAGTTTAAATATTTAAATAATTTTATTGTCAAGCTATATATATATGTTGATACTTTAATTGTTAACTATAATCTTTATAATAAATTACTCAAACAACCGTCTTGTAAACAAATTTTTCTTATTAGCATGACAAAAATGTATAGCTTTTTTATTTATATTTTGTTGAATAACATGACAGAAAATGTGTAATACCTATCATGTTTTTTTAGATTATATGGACACTTTCTTGGGAACAATTCATCATATATTTGTGGTGAGCATGATGATTGATTCTTGATTTTACTATGATTATATCATCTCATTGATTGTTTAAAAAATTATTTAAATATTTGAATACTTAAAAATAAATATATAAATAATTTTTTCCACTTAACCCACCAACTCATGGTGGACTGAACCAGTTTGGTTCACTCATTTTCAACCCGGCTCGTGGTGAGCCAACCTGTGTGAACTGGGTTAACTCACTTTGCATGTGTGTAGGGACCAAATAGTGGCAAAGTTTCAACCAGTGACCATTTTTAAATTAAGTTCAAACTTCAGGAACCAAAAACATAATTTTTCCAGTTTTTGTGAAAAGCGTCGGCCTAATTTTTTTTATAAAAAAAATTAAATAACATATGACACGCCGTTTGTTATTTCTAACACCAAAATAGAGACTGCCGATAAAAAAAAACACCAAAATAAAGACTAAAAACAATGATTTTGAAAGTATAAAAACCAAACAATAATCAAATTTCGATCATGGACCATTTTCAATTTTAGATCAAACTTAAAAGGACTAAAAACATGTTTTTTCCCAAAAATCTATTTCAGTATTTTATTTTAGGTACAATTAATATAAATATTTAGAATGTTTACATTATCACTTCAATCATGTACAATGAATAGTATATTTAATGATCTTACTTTTACATAATAAATTAAACTATATACAATAAAAAACAATAAATATATAAAATTTAATTTATAAAAATTTTTAATATGACATGATAAAATACGAATACATTTATTTACGTGGTTACATCATCCCAACAACAAATTCAACGACTTTTTTATTCATAAAGTTCTAATAAAACAAAATAGCAATACATTAATAAATCCGAAACAATCGCAGAGACAAACATTAAAAAAAAAAAAAGGCGAAATTATATGGGTAAAATTGTGGTTATGTAACATGAAAACAGTACTAGTAGTGTTGTTATTTCTTTGGGTGAACGGAGTACCAGGTTTGAATAAAAGTGAGGATAAGGCCTAGAGTTGCTGCAAGAAAGGCAATAGGGTTCCTGAAATAGGTGAGATAGGTAAGGGCTATCCAAGTGGGCAAGAACTTATGCCGATAATGCTTCTCGATTTGAAGCATGATACCACCATAGTTTCCCATGTTAGACACCAAGTCCCTGCTTAAGGTAGTGAAGAGATGGAGCACATCTTGGTCACTCCCTAATGCGTTCATCAGAACTCGTGCTGATCTCAGGGCCTTCACATCATTAGGGGTTTCTATGAGGGACTTCATGAAAGAGATATAATCACGGATCCCAGAGTCGTTATCAAAATCAGGACACATCTCATACGCTATCAAGTTCAGTGTAAAACTAGCTGTTGCGTCATCCACAACCATCTCTGGAAGTCTCAATATCGAAAAGAACCTGCCATGGGAGAAAGATACGTCTCTTGGACTACGTGTCTTGCTTAATTTCACTTCAACCCCGACCGCTTTCAACTCCATTATGTTTCTGTAGAGGGGCAACCACAAACAAATCCTATGATACAAATAAACATGTTATATATATGCTACTTGTAAACAGTTCTGAAATAACTTCATACCTATATGTCATCGAAAAGTCTTGAGTTGAAGTTTTAACATATGTGGTATGTTTTGGAGGGCTGTCATACAAGATGATAGAGCGCTTAAGATGGAGAAGATGAGTAGGTGCTTCCAACTCCATCCTCCTTTTATATCCATTTGCAGCGGCCCATTCATCGCACCTAATAAGAAACTTGTTCATGGTTTGGATCAACTCCACCTCGTTGGTTCCTCCCCCTAGCAGTTGCAGCAACGGGTACGGAAGCTGGTTCTCCAACAACAAAACATCCTGCACCACCAGAATCAGTTGCTCAACCTTAACATTCATTTCCTCTGGTCGCGAAAGGTTGGCGTGTTCCAGGATATGTAGCAGGGCACAGGCATCCACCAGCAGCGTCCAGCATATCATTTCCTCCATGCTGCTGAACAATTGGCCGGAATAGTTCCAAAACAGATGGTTGCCGGTGAATAGATCCGGCGCAAACAGCTCTTTCAGAGCTTCAAAATTTTCTGCAATCTTTCTGAACAGAAACTGCGGGCTTTGGTTGTTGGAGCTGATGAACTTTGATGCCCATATTTGCTTGTACTGTTCTCCTGCCTGCAGCTTGGGAGCACCGTAATGGATGGGACCCAAAGACACCAGCTTTGGAGTGAAATGCTTCTCATAATGCTCTTTTCCATCTCCCACAAGTTGATGAGCTACGCGTTGTATCTTAGGCTTCGAATCTACTTCTGGTCTTTCGGAGGCGATTTGGAGCTGCAAAAACCTCTCTTCAATGCTTAAGTTGGGGTTCTGAGCGATCGAGGAATTCATCAGTTTGATGTAATAATAATATCACAAACCTTTGATTTGCTTAAGCAATGAATTCATTTATGAATGTCTTTGGTGTGTTTAGTTGCATACGAATAAACATAATTTCCTCTAATGCCAAATGTGTATTGCACGCAAGGGATAAAGATCCTCGCTTTAATTGCAGTTCATCTGCCAACTCTCCATACATTTTCTTCCTTCTTTATTGCTTCTTATTTTAAATGTACTTCTAACCTAATTATATTTACATATTAAATGGTATGAAAAACTATAAAAACTTCAGAGAGAAATTTGTATTATTGAGGGTTGATGCAGGAAGTACGACATCTTATATGTCAAATAAGGAAGAAACACTGACCCACATATTCAACTACAGAATAACATAGAAAATGTGGAATATGTGTAATAAGTGAGTTGGAACGAGAACGAGACAACATTGCCTAAATGTAAAATTATCATATTTTGAATAGTTAAGTCCAATTGAGTGCATAAAATACATATATCGATCAAGGGGAGGCTTTTTGTCTGTGATTAATATATATGTATAATGCGGACAAAAGCTGGAAAAAAATAAGAAACCTTGTAAACCACACCAAATTAGTCTAAACAACAAGTGGTGGCTCTCACAATATCTATAGAAGCCACAAGCTAAAAGCCATGTTTGTACGTAGCTTTTAGTAGCAAATAAAGTGGGATAGTAGGTGGAAAAGCTTAAACTAAATGAATCTTTATTTGAACAATAAAACATGAGTAAGACTATAGAGAGAACATATTTTTCTATTAATTATCTTTAAATGTGTTAAACAATCTTTATATTTTCAGTTTTTTTTCTTTTTAAATTGGAACATCCTAAGTACTTCTTTTGTTCAATCAATTCTTTCTTGTTAATAAAAATAACATTTTACGGCACAATTTTATTTGTATTCTCTTATTATTTAAATTTTCAAAATAAATACATGATTTAAAGTTTAAAGAAATATAATTGTAAAGAAGAACTCTTATAAGTACGGTTACTAGGTAATGAATTAAGAACAGGAATTTGCTAATTCCTAAATTCACTTGAACTAATTAAAGTAGAAGGGGAGAAACTCTATATTATTGAATATAAATACTTTTTATCTATTATATATTTTCTGAATACAAAACCTCTTTATATAAGTTCCTAAACAGTAAAGAAATAATGGTTTATAATCATTAAAAACATATGACCATTAAAAACAAAAGGACGTAGAAAAACTTTTTATTATAGTTTTGTATATTTAAGTTTGTTATTTTCTAACACAGGAGGAACGGGTTGTTCGTTGCTTCGATCTTCGATCTTCCCATGCATAGGATCTGCTCTACATGTTATGCGCCGATCGGTGTCATGCAAATTACTTTGGACACCGACCGGCACTTGATTGGCTGACTGCCCTTACGGTATAGATAATATATTTAAATGATCTTACTTTTATATAATAAAAAAAATACAAATTAATAAAAAATTTATAATATGACACAATAAAATACGAATACATATGTATGCAACACCAATTATAAGTGTGATGTTACATCATCATGAACAACAAATCCAACGAGTTTTATTTCATAAAGTTCTAATAAAACAAAATAACAATACATTGATAAATCCGAAACAATCCTGGAGACAAACATAAAAAGAAAAAAGGTGACTGGAAAGTAGTATATTTGTTGTTGTAACTTGAAGCAGCAGTAGTTGTTTGAAAGGGAGGAGGTAGTGTGTAGCTATTTTTAGCAGTAAATGGTTTGGATTAAAGTGAGGACGAGGCCCAGAAGTGCAGCAAGAAAGGCAATGATGGACCATGGGTTGCTGAAATAGGTGTTATAGCCAAGAGCTATCCAAGTGGGCAAAGATTTATGAGAGTAATGCTTCTCAATTTGAAACATGACATGAGCATACTTCTCCATGTTAGGCACCAAGTTACTACTTATGGTAGTGAAGAGGTTGAGCACATCTTGGTCACTCCCTAGATTGTTAACAAGAATTCGTGCTGATCTCAGTGCCTTCACATCATCAGGGGTCTCTATGAGGGACTTCAAGAAGGATATATGATCACAAAACCCGTAATTCGCAAAATCAGGACACATCTCATATGCTATCACGTTCAGTGTAGAAGTAGCTGTTGTCTCATCCATAATCATCACTGGAAGTCTCAATTTCGAACGGAACCTTCCACGGGAGAAAGATATGTCACTTAGCCTATTCGTCCTGCTTGATTTTAGCTCCACCCCTGCCGCTTTCAGTTCCGTTATGTTTCTGTAAAGGGACACTCAGATTTCTTAGTAATAACCTTTTTAATAATTATACTACGATAATGTCTGAGTAGCGTAGTTTGACGTGGTTTTACCTTGACCGAGATGGATCTCGGTAGGGACCATTCAAATTGAAATAAGGTTCAACCTTGATCAAGAAGGGTGTCCACAGAAAAGGGACCATTCAAAATGAGTGTTGTGAAATAAATAAACTCCGTACCTGTATGTCATCACAAAGCCCTCAGTTGCACTATAATATTCTGTCTTTACTGGACGGACGAGTCCAGTTTCAAAATATTTGGTATCTTTTGGAGGGCTGTCATACAAGACGAGAGAGAGTTGAAGATGGAGAAGATGAGTAGGTTCTTCGAATTCCATCCTCTCTTTATACCCATTTGCAGCGGCCCATTCATCGCACCTGAGAAATTTTTTCATGGTTTCCATCAACTCTCCGTCGTTGCTTCCTCTCCATAGCAGTTTGAGCAATGGGTACGGAAGCTGGTTCTCCAACAACAGAACATCCTGCACCACCAGCATCAGTTGCTCAACCCTAACATTCATTTTCTTTTCCCACTGTTGGGCGTATTCCAGGATTCGTAGCAGGGCACAGCCATCCACCAACAGCGTCCAGCTTATCATTTCCTCCATGCTGCTGAACCCTTGCTCGGAATACTTCAAAAACAGATGGTTTCCGGTGAAAAGATCCGGCGCAAACAGCTCTTTCAGAGCTTCAACGTTTTCTGCGATCTTTCCGAACAGAAACTGCGAGGTTTGGTCGGTGGATCTGAAGAACATTGCTGCCCACATTTGCTTGTACTGCTCTCCTAGCTGCAGTTCGGGAGCACCGTAGTGGATGGGACCCAAAGACATGAGCTTCGGCGTGAAGTGTTTCTCATAATGCATTGTTCCATCTCCCACAAGATGACGTGGTACGCGTTGTATCTTAGCCTTCAAACCTGCTTCTGATCTATCAGAAGTGTTTTGGAGTCGCGCCAACCTCTCTTCAATTCTTACTTTTTTTGAGTTCTCAGCCATTGAGGGATTGATCAGTGTGATGTAATAATATTACAAAGCTTTGATTTGCTAAGCAATGAATTCATATATAAGTGTCTTTACTGTGTTTAGTTGCATAGGAATAAGCTTAATTTCCAGTAATACCAAAAGTATATTGCACGCAAGGGATAAAGATTCTCACTTTAATTGCTGTTATCTGCCAACTCTCCTTACATTTTCTTCGTTCTTTATTGCTTCTTATTCTTAATGCACTTCTAACCTAATTATATTAACATATGACATGTGTTTTTTTGGTAAAACAATTTGTTTGAGTTTCATGTTGTGTAATTATTATTTTTTTTAATAGATCAAGATAGTTTATTAACTCCGACCAGATATAAGATTGGACTAAGCCAGAAATATTACAGCTTGAGAGAAAAAAGGAAGAAAAAAAAAACAGCTTACATCTTTGGATGAATACTGCACCTATTTTCAGCTGCTTGTCCTATTAAATAGTTTCCAACTTTCAGATTTTCATACCTCAAAAGTGCAACCCAAGTATATCATAGTTCAAGGCAATAACTGAATGAGAAATAAGAAATATAATTCACATGTACGCCGATGAATCTATGTATTAGACAAAAATAAACAGCAAGAAATTTGGAAATCCTTTAGAATACTAGTTTTATTCCACGATAAAAACTCACAATACAATGTCATTTAGAAATTATGCAGAGTTTGGGAGATGTACAACATTCCACAAACTACCTATTGGTCTCTCACACTTCACTGCATTATTTTCTCATTTGTGTTATGTTCCGTTTTGCAAGACTAATTAATTAAGTAATAAAAGATATCACATTTCAGCAACCAAATTTTCCTTTTGAGCTCGAGATTCAGCAAGGCTTCCATTAGTCCACTTCTTCAGCATCTCTAATGCAGCCTTGGGCTGGTCCATTGGAACCATGTGACCCGCATCATGGACCTGTTTTAGTTACAGAAAATTTTGAACTGAATAAACATTTTCACTGACCACGCGCAAAGTCGAAAAGGAATTTGATAAATAAATGGAGTGTGTATTTCTGGGGAGTATTAACTTGTTAAGTTTGGTGTTAGCACTGCACAAGCACGAATTTAAATTTGAACATAGCAGAAAAGAGTTCGATTAGCCCGCCGCACACAATGGCTATTCATTCATTAGTGTAAACCAATCGCTCTTAATTTCAACATGTCCGAATTATTAACATTGAAAGCACAGCACTAGTTATCTTTTCAACCTTTATCACCTTTGATTTGTGTATAAAGTTAAAATTGGGGTAAATTGCACAGCTAGTATAGTATATCATAAAAGTTTTGGGGTATCTCACACACAATGCAATGTTCAAGAAGGTAATTTATAATTTCCTGCTAATGTAGAATATGGTCTATTCAAGATGGTATTGATTGATAGTTTTCATAGTGCAAGTGTTAATAAGTTTATGTGGGTGAAGAGAGAAAAGAAGACCTTAAGGAAACTCAGAGGTCCATAGCTCTTCAATAATCCAGCTTCTGACCCATCAACAACGAAAGGAACTTCAAGTGAGCTTGTAAATTCTTTCTTACCAGACCATTCCAGGGCGTGAACCCATCTTGAATTACCTACTCATTGCCAAAAAAAGGTCCATCAATTCATTCATTGCAAGGTTATAATAAATAAGAATATTTAATTTCTCAACAGATCTTAAAATTTATTGCAAGGTGTCCATCATTCATTGCAAAGTCCATCAGTTCTTCGTCAAGCAAAGAGTAAATACGTACCAAGCCAGTTGCAGATTAGATCATATTCCCCGGCATAAATAAGTAAATTGATTCCATCCTCAAGAAGGGCAGGAATACCAACTTCAAGATTCCTCATCCAGTCCACCAACATGGCCATATAAACTTCAGTGCTACAAGAAACAAAATTAATTTTCCCAACCCCTAGTGAGTCCCGAACAGATTTTTGGTTCAGGAACTTCTCCACGTTTGAAAAATCATAGCAAAGGCTCCCCTCGCACTTTTTTCTGATATCATAGTACTGCAGCATAAGTATATTTAGTTGCTGGTAACAGTGATGAATATACCGATGCATTGCTTCAAGATCCAACGGACCATAAGTATAAGCATATGTTTCTTTCTGATATGTTAGTAGCATAAATGGCTTTTTTTTAACATATTTCATGAAATTCCTCAACTAAGAAACAATTAAGGTGTTTATACAAAAGATCTTTTGCTTGGAAAATGGTTAATTATCTGCTTGCTTACTTGTAGAGAGGGGAATAAATCAATTTAACTAAACGTGAAAAAGTCAGCTGTCAACCACGCCAGAAAAGTTTGTTTACTCACATTTGTGTCTCCGGCATGTAACATAATGTTACTGAATATGAGATTGCAAGCTACGTATGCAGCCACGCAGGAAGTTTTTCCATTAGTGCCTGAAAGGATAAAAACAAATATTATGGAGTTAACAGGCAAACCAGAAGGCTCCAAACAAGGGAAAGCACTGGTTTTCAGTGAAAATCAGGCAGTGATCTTGACTTTTACTTCCTGTGAGAATGATCACTTGATCAGGACAATAAGTACCTTACATGATCGCTAGAAATCAACAAACTTGTAATCTTACTATACACTTCCATTCCTAGAGTTGTCCGTGGATTTCATAAGATTTCCAAATAATTCAGAAATAGCAAATTGTTAGTAAAATTTACGATAATTATACATTAAAAAAATAATAGTTTGTGTACAAGGAATACACACATGTGTATATGTATATGGGGTTTGATGCATAATATAGAAAATAGTCGGAAAAAAATGGGACTTTCTAACTGACAGAACGCCCAATTTATATATTGAAGAACTATATTAGATATTTTTGATAAAAAAAAATACTGTTTCTACTTTCTACCAATAATTATCGTAACTGCCCCAAACTCTCAGCTCCTATCATTACCCCGCTGAAAAATCAGCCGTAATAAGGTTCTTCTATTCCATTCAATAGAAATGTTGTCAACTCCTCACTCCCAGGTCTTGTAGTCTTGATCGAGGAAATATACTTCCCCACCAAAATCACTACAATTTACACACTATTAAAGGTTTAGTTTGTCTACTAAACGTTATCATTGGATATAAATCTAGGTCAAGCAGATGTCAAGAGCGACAGGCCAACTCATGAGCGAACGTTAATTGGAACGTTTACAAAACAAAGTGATATTTTGTCCATTATTTCAAATATTATGGTTTAAAATACTGGAAATGATTTGTAGGAGCTTAAAAAATCAATCCAACAAATTCAAGCACTCGGTAGCTGGACTCTTCAACCCATCATAGCTCTCATTACACACATTCCAACGTGACAAGAAATGTAACATCTGTAAAAAGGTAAAAAGCCAAAATGTAAATTATTACCACATAGTTTTATAGCCAATTCACAGGCTGGAACCAGTACTTTGTTAAGGCGGTTTCGTGTAGCCTTCTTAATGATTCCCATTTCCAATGCATAATCTGGGTAAGCTTTATACTGAATTGCAGGGTTAGTAAGTCCATTACCAATGGCAAATCCCTGTTCAAACAATAATACTAAGATAAGAAATTATTCTTTCCTTCAATGAAATTCTGTCACTGAAAGTTAAATTGGTTTATCACGTGATGTTACAAACCTTCAGGTTTATATGAATTCCTTCTTTAGCTTTGTTGCCCCGATGGATCCGTGATGCAAAAGCAGGAATGTAGTGTCCAGCATATGATTCACCTGTAATAAAGAAGTCATTTTTTGCATATTGAGGATGCTCCGCGAAGAAGGCCTGAGGGAAAAAGAAATTAACTGTTAAGACGGTCTTTTAATCTAAAATTAGTTTTACTATGCTATACATATATATCACTCTTACTTCCATGCCATGCTCTACATATACACACACGTGTGTTTCAGAAGGTGGCTGGGATTGAGATCAACAACAGAAATAAATGAAGCTTACATGGTTAATCTTTGTTGTGAATTCATCAAGAAAGACAAGGATTGGCCCAAAATTCTTGCAGCTAGAGTTCTTTTAAAAAAGGTTTAATTACTCGGATGGTATCCATTTTGGTAGGAGTGTGTCAATTTGGTACCCACGCGAAAAAAATTGTCAATTGCGTCTCCACTTTTGAAAAGGTAACTCAATTAGGTCCCTTTCAAGAAAAAATAATTAAAGCCTTTAACGGCAAGCCACGTGTCACTCTCTGGTTTTTTTTTATTTTTTTATTTTTTTTTTGCAAAATTTTTTTATTGTCACGTGTCAAGTCTCTATTGTGACATGTGGCAGTGTCAGTGCCACGTGGTAGGATAATGCCACGTGTGGCAATTTTCATTATATTGATTTCAATTTATTATCCATATATACCTCATTGTTTCAATTTAGTCTCCATTTTTGTGTCTATGGTTCAATTTTGTCCCAATTTGTTTTAATAATTGAAGTACATTTTCTAATTCACTTTTACATAAGATTAAAAGTAATTAATTACAAATATTTTTACAACATTAAGTGTTGATATTTACATTAAAATTTAGTGGTAAAAAAAATGTTATACTAATAGAACAATATAGTCATCCACTTTTTTTTTTCAAAATAAAGCAATATTGTCTATCTCCAATTCAAGACCAAATCTATTATTTTTATACATGTTATACTAATATTTTTTTTATTAAAAATGACATTTTAGCATATTACGTTATTGTATATTATTATCTCATATCTTGTCAATGTATTCTTTGACCACTAAATTTTAATATAAATATAATTACTTAATTTTGTAAAAATATTTATACTTAATTAGTTTTAATCTTATAAAAAAACGAATCAAAAAATATACTTCATTTATTAAAAAAAATTGGGACAAAATTGAACCACAAACACAAAAGTGGGGATTAAATTGAAACAATGAGATATATATGGTTACTAAATTGAAATCAGTACAATGACATTTGTCACACATAGCATTATCCTATCACGTGGCACTGACATTGCCACGTGGCACTGACATTGCCACGTGTCACAACAGGGACTTAGCACGTGGCAACAAAATTTTTTTGCAAAAAAACAATTAAAAAAATTAAAAAAACCAGAGAGTGACACATTGCGTGACCTTAACGGCGTTAATTATTTTTTTCTGAAAGGGACTTAATTGAGACACTTTTGCAAAAGTGGGGACAATTGACACTTTTTTTTTTCGGAAGTGCCAAATTGATACACTCCTACCAAAGTGGGTAACATCCGAATAATTAAACCTTTAAAAAATGATTCTATGGTAACTTTTTGTTATTTATTCTATATGGGAAAGTATAAAGAAAATTTATTCTCAAATAAGGAAAACAAAGTTAGGCAACTTGATAATGACGGATTGATTAATTTTTGGTCTGACCCATGGTTCACAGATTCTCTTGGGACCATGATGAGTATTGACAGAAGTGTACATAGTATTGACAGAAGTATACATAGCAACTAATATTCCTATTCAGCAGCAAACACATGTACCTGAATAAAGTCATACAGGTCATTGCTGACACCATCTTCATTATGACGAATGTCGCGCAAATCAGTACTGTAGCTAAAGCCAGTTCCAGTTGGTTGGTCAACATACAAAAGGTTTGATGCCTACAAGATTACCAACAAACATCATGTCAGAAAAAACTGTTTCTAATATTGTTCTTAGAGGAGCCATTGCTCATAAATCGAATACAAAGGCATAATAACTGAAACTCTTAATTTATGATGGTATAACCCATTCATACAATTCACGATCAATGATCATGTACACTAAATATAAAATATACAATCAGATCAGACCTTAAATATGGAATGCAATTAAATCTCCTAATTATGTAATTAAAATTGTACAGGGAAATATTGCCTGCAGCATAAATCATTGGATTCTGACACTTTACTTCCCATAAATAATTTTCACATGAAACGTACCTTGCAGAAGCAGTTTAAGGTTATGACAACTAGGTATCTTGTTTACTTTTATCCTCAAGACATTAGCATTGAAGACAACTCTCCACGTGAAAACATATTGAAACACCATATTTTCTTGTACATATAAATTTAATAAAAAAACATAAGCAAATTAAATTGGTTTGGTTCAGTATGACAGTTGAATCCTGTCTTATGCCTGTTTTTCAAGAAGATGTGAAGCCTCTTAAGAGATCATATTGTACAAAAATAAAACCTTAACAATTGGTCAGTAGTCACTTCAAACAAAGAGCCCCAATTATGACCACTAACATGACACCAAATAACAACATACCAATGAGTGATTTCAATAACAAACTTGATGTTTTTTGATCAAGTGATATCATTGTTTCTTAATGACAATTCTATTATAATAATGATTCACTATTTTAATAAAACATAGTAGATCAGTTCAAAATGTTTTAAAACATTATATCACGGTTGTTATTTTGGCTCTAAATCATGATTGCCTAGCGAAGAACACAAAAGTTCGTTTACAAGAAAACATCTAGAAGTGTTAATTTTAGTTAGACCGTCTATTGTCTCCCACCTGTATTAGATGATGTTTTGCCTTAACAGCTTTATGCTATCCCTAAGTTCTACATACATAGACATGTTATACTCTTCGGATTACACGGTGTTGATAGCTACTCTATGTATGTATAGAACCTTTTGTTATGATACACTTGCTTCCTTTCACTCTTGTTCTTGTGTTTTCTTGTATTGTTGAGCAAACCTAACAATTGGTGACATCTGTGAGGAACTAGATGAAGAAAGTTAAGAATAGCAAGGTTTGAAGACATGGCCACCAAGTGTGACATTGTTTTGTGAGAACGACTTCAAATTATGGAGGAAAAAGATGGAAGCTATCTTGATAAAGCAAGGATGCGTTGATGCAATAAAGGGGATGTACATCAAGTCCACACACAAAAATTTGATTGTAAAAGTCATTCTATGAACTCTTAATTTACCTTTAGTGGGTCTCCAGTTCACGCCACTTTCAAGACCTTGTCATTTTTACTCTAATGGAAGACTCTTATAAGACTCACAAATTAATTAATGTATTCTTTGGTTGTGCAGCATACTCCAACAGGAAGGTTTTAAACTTGTAACACATGCAATGGAGATGGCCTAAGGTGTGGGCAGCTGTCCCTCAAGAAGCAATATGAATTCATTCAAAATTAGGTTTAGATTGTTTCCAACACACACACACACACATAAAATTTATAAAATGAATGTCAAATACCTTGTCCCAACCATACTCGTTCCAAACAAGAGACAAGTCATCAGCAACTTTGAAAGGGCCATTTTCATAAAACAAAGCCAATTCACTGCTACACCCAGGTCCCCCTGTCAACCAAATAACGACAGGATCCTCCTTCCTGTTGCGTGATTCAAAGAAGAAGTAGAACATCCTGCAGAACGAACCAAATGTAAGAAACAACTGACTTAAATATACTAGTCATTGAAATCTACAATTTACAACACTACTACAGCTCATGAAACAACTGAATAATATCACACAATAAAATTTTAAATGTACAAGGTTACGAAATCTACAATTTACCAAACTCGTGCAATTATAATTGTCCCAAAGTTCAAGACTTTATATATAACTTTTGCAATTTAATATACAATTTGACCATAAAAGTAGCAAAATGTGTTGCTTTGACCCTAGTAAGTGCACGTTTATAGATAATGATCTTCAAAAGTGTCAGCATGGTCCAAAGTTTACCCAGACAAGTTTTCAACTTGCTAAGAATTTCATAAGTCAACAAAGTGACTTGCGTAGACAAAAACTCTCACGGAACAAACCAACACAAGTTAGCACTAGAGAGGACTAAATTGCACATTAATTTACAATTTATAGTGAAGACAATGCTATTTAATATTAAGAAAACGATTCTTTTAAATAAATAATACACATCTTTTAAAATCTTAATACTATCTTTGTCTATATCATTTAAATTTTATCTAAACTATTCACACACATCTCTTTGGTAATTTTTCTTTCCTACTAATGAAATATAAGTTAATATACAATCTAATCACTTAAATTAACGAGTAAAGCACGTAACAGGTCCCTACAAATTGAAGGCGCTAGTCGACTGGTCTTTGAATTTTCTCTCTTTGCCTTTTAGTCCCTAAATAATATTTCCTTTAGGGAAATTAGTCCTTTTGTCGGCGAGTCTAATAAACAAAGTCCAAATTAGCAGTCAAGTGTCATGCTGACACTTTTCTACTCGTAGTTAGCATTCAAGTCCCTAAATCAAATGATAATTAATAAGCAATTTATTCCATGATACTATATGTCATTGATAAAATTCAGTTTGTTATACACATGATCACGCATGTCCTTCTACAATAAAGTGAGAAACCACCTCCAATTGTCCTTGTTCTCTAAATCCACAATTGGAGTAAAATGATCGGCAGTTATGTGGGAAAACATGGATGAGGTCTACATTGAGTGCTAAAGGACTTGTTTGGTTTGTATAAAAAGTATCATAAGGTTTAGGACATGTACTTTGTCATGACAAGGAGGGGCATGGAGGATGGTCTACACTTCATTGTGGATGATGCTAACATTATTTTGTTGTTGAATTGTCTTGCGATTAATGTTTACTTTGATCATAGAGGCGATCAAGAAGAAAACAATGAGGAACAAGATGTTGAAGAAGAGAACAAAATGATGAGGAAAAAGAAGTTGTTAAAGTAAATGGCAAGGAACAAGCAGCTTATTAAAGAAGAAAGTAGCAAGGAACAAGAAGTTGATGAGAAAGAACCTGGTAGAGAACAAGATAATGAGGAATAAGAGATTGAGTAGTTTTATGATGAAGGTATGGACATTGATGGGGAAGAAGGTGGTGGTGACGACTCATTCTTATGAATCAACTGAGGACAGTCTATTCATGTCACCACCTCCTATGTGAGACACCAAGATATTTAGAGCTATGAGAGAAGGGAGAGAATAAGGATAACTGTGTGGAGCAATATGAAGATGTAGTTGATTATGCTCATGCAGTGTTAAGAAGCAATCTAGATCAACTTGTGAGATAGACTACACATCCACACTAGGATTTATGCCTTGGTTTGAAAGTTTCAATGTTTGTCCAAATTCTTGCAAAGAAGGGTTCAAGAGAGGTTGTGGACTCTTTATTGGTCTAGATGAATGTTTCCTCAAGGGTTACTTTGGTGGCAAATCGTTGTTTGTTTTGGGACATGATGCTAGGAACCACAATTTTGTGATTCTTTATGCTATTGTGGATGTAGAGAACAAGGACAATTGAAATTAGTTTTTGACTTTGTTGAAAGAAGACTGGGGAGACTATATGCATAACAAACATGGAATTTTATCTATGACATGCAAAAGATACATGCAATATGGTTGACTAAATTTATCTTTTATCATTTTATTTATGGACTTTGATGTCAACTAGGAGTAAGAAAAGTGTCAGCATAACATTAATAACAAGTTCGTTTTGCTAACCATGGTATCGTATTGGTATGTCGAACGAGTGCCCAAGGTAGTTTCCTATTCCAACATGGTTTATTTCAAACATCACCATGATTCAAACCTTAGACCACTTGATTTAGAGACATAAGATGCTAACACGTGTACTAACCAATGTTGGTATTAGATTGATAATCTTTTTACACTGGAGAGGATCCATCATTATAGACGTGGATTCAATGCAACAGAAATTGTCGCTATTAGGGATCAAATTATATATTATCTCTATAAATACTTTCTTTTTTGTTTGTTTTCCTGAAATTTTATATAGTTTTTGAAAACAAAGTGTTAAAAAATGTCTTAAATTAAGTTAAGGAAAGAATTAATGCATCCAAGAAATATTTTGAAACACTTGAAAATTAAATTATAAAATAACTTCTCTGTCCTCTTAACCAGTACTCAACCTGCACTCGTGTTTAAAAAATAAAAATGAGTTTTTTAAGGCTAATATTTAGTGTGAATAAATAAAGGTATTTCCATTAAGCAAATAAATAAAGTCATTTCAAGTTTAAATCTGAATTAAACTATCCCATAAACTCTAAACAAGCAAGAAAAGTCAAATTAATTTAATGGCGGGACCCTTCATTGTTAGTGCAACAAATTATAAAGAGAATACGGCCGTCCCCATTGCGTTAAGAAGCTAAGTTGCATGCACAAACTAACATTTTCGCTATCTTCTAAGAAAAAAATTAAGAGAATACTTATTTGAAGTTATCTTAAATACGGAGAGTAAAAAAATATGTAAATATGTTTTAATTTTTCCACTCTCACCTAATCACGAAGTGAAAATTAATTCAAAAAACTTAAATAAATATTATCATCTAATCACGCATTGTCATATATATGATAAATTTGTCAGTTTATTTCAATAAATTTTTTAAATATCATGCCTAAATTAATTAACTGATAATGCAAAAATATTGAGTGATGATTTTGTTGTAGTTTGTGTATTCCAAAAGACAGATGTTTCCCATTGTCTAGTTCACTCTATATATCATGACACTCTTTTTACTTTAAAATGGGGAGCATAAGTTATGGGAGCTAGCACTAAGGAAGTTTAGGCATCAAATTGGATCTCCTTTGAACTTTCTTTTGTTTTCCTCCTAGTTTTAGTTGTATGACCCTCATAGTTAGTATGCATTAGTTGAGAGTGTAAAATTCATTGACGCCATCAATTATTTCTCAGATTTTATGAAACTAAACAAACTGTTCCTGTTTTCATCATACTATTATTATCATACTATTATTACATCATATAGCGCAATATAATATTTTTCAAACAACTAAGCAAATTAGTGTAATACATAAAAAATATCACATAATATTTTTAAACAATCAAGGAAGGAAGGTTAGTTTATGAGTAAGAAGGCTAGAAAATTTATGTAATAGGAAAGTTGTGATTAATGCAATTTACTCTTCAAGTTACATTAAAATTAAACTCTATTTTTATTTACTAAAATTGATGAGTGCATAATTAAAAAAATAGTTGCTAAAATCCCTTAGCAGTCAATTTCATCAGTTGAATCAAAATTAGAACCATGCTACTTTCATTTACAAGCATTTCCGAGTAACGGCAAATATGGCAGAAGTGTATAACTTAAAACGAGTAAAAGACAAAACGAAATTAGGGTTTAATTAAGAGTAAGACAAACTCAGAAACTAAGTTAAACATAAAATGGAGTTCACGAGAGGCGCACCTAGCAGCATGTGAATGTTCAATGGGGTAATAACCAGCATGGTGACCCAAATCCTCAACCGAAGGCTCGGAATCCGAAGCTACCAGGTTCGGGAACCTGAGGCGCTTCTCGACGATCTTGCGCGGTTGGAGCGAGGAATTAGCAACGGGAACGACGTTGACGGCATCGTCGGGGAACAGATTGAGGTCACTGATGAGCCTCTTCGCGAGCAGCGCTGCCTCATCGGATGCAGATGCATGAGTTGATGGAGAAAAGAAGAGAAGAAGAAGAACAAGAGTGCAGAGAGAGATTATAGAAGAATGTCCCATTTTTCTGAAGCTGCTCAACTGAAAGAACTGTGTTATGTTATTTGAATCATCGCTTGATCGTTTGACTTTTGAAAATATTCTAAAAGAAAAGAAATTTTAAAAATTTTAAAAAAATAATTTTTTTAAACAAAAATTAAAAAAAAAAAAAAAAAAGAAGCTGACACGTAACCCTGTGTTAATTTTATATTAATGGAAATGACCTTGTTACGGACCTAATTAAGACGAAGTATTTTAACCAAAAAAATATATATGACCAAGTTTCTCCTAAATTATTTTAGAGAAAAATAAAATAACAAAATAAACTTATCTATTGATTAAAATTAATTAATTTGTACATTCGACACAAATGTTTCAAATAATCTATAAAAACTATATTTATCTATTTAAAAATATATTAAAGAAACTTCTCCAAACACCGCGATTTGAAGAAAAAAATGTCCACGTAAAATAAACGAGTTTTCATGGTGATCATCCAGATCTTAAATTTGTGACGGAAAAGGACATATTGCGATTTTATTTTATTTTATTGTTATTTTTTAATTTATTGTAGAATTATTTTATCGATTATGAGTATGTCTATTTTGGACATTATACAAAAGTTGTTTTAAAATACAATTTTCCATTATTTCTTTAAATGAGGACCGAGTTTAAGATTTTTGGTTGATGTCATGCTTTTAAATTAACTTTTGTAAAGAAAATGACTTGTATTTTGTTAATTTTGAATGAAGATTTCAACAAATAGAAAAGAAAAAACAAAAATTAAGGGAGTCAATGTAGTATATTATATTTGAATACATGAGACAATGATAGACGACATAGGGTATTATACATTGATCCCATGTTTATTGACATAAGTATAAAGGCTAAGCCACACTAGTTTAGTTTACACACGATAAAGAAAATAGTTTGGAACAGATTATATGTCTAGATGGACATTCTTTAGTGCAGATTATTTGCTCCATGCAGCTGATATGTTCTGCTCGGAACAACTTGGAGAACACCTGGTTGCTCTGCACAATATCAAGTGTTAAAAAAATTAAACATGCATCCACTACTATACTATTCATAGGAGGAAACATTTTCCACAATGAGAAGAATCAGCACAAATAGTAATAAATCAGCACAAATAGTAATAAATCATTTGCAAGACAAAATAATATCAGTGATTCAATGAGTCCTTAAGTTACTTCAAGTCTTTTAACTTCTAGGATTAAAGTTTTTGTCCCTCAAATTTTACTGAAATTTAAAATTAGTCTCTTTTCAAAAATTTTGACCAATTTAATCTTTCATTTATCAAAATACGTGAATTTAATTCTTTTAATCAAATTTTGTTAAGTTTATGTGACATTTCAAAAATATTTCATGATAGTATTTGAATTATTTATACCGTTTGACACATTTTTGCTTCAATGTTAACTCAAATATTATTATAAATTACATTTAAAATGTCAAATAAATTTAATAAAATTTGATAAAAATGACTAAATCCACACATTTCTAAAAATGAAGAACTAAATTAGTATAAAATTTTGAAAAGACACCAATTCCAAAATTTAATAAAACTTGAGGGATGAAAAACATATTTAATTCTAACTTCTAAAATCATTCAGTGAACAATTTTTTACTGAAATGGAATGTTTATTCATACACACTTATAAAATCTTATGTATAACTACTTTCATTGTTCCTCATCCATCTAACACTTTTCAAATTCAGTTTTAATCCTAAAAAAAATGCCTTAGTTAGTTCCATCCATTGAATATGAAAATACTCCATTCTTTTTTATCCTCAAATGTATACTTTCTGGTGGTCTATAACTGCCATTAAGTACCAATTATAACAACTTTCAGAACAAAAGTAGGGTATTTTTATATTAGAAGAATGCGAATAGGACAAAAGGAATGAAAGACTAAACCAGAATTTGAAAAATTTTAGAGCGACAAAACACATATTTTACCCTATGATAGAGTAATAAAATAACATCTGAATTTCCTCCTCCATCTGTCTGTAGATGGGGAGAACCATGATTTCCAATAAAGCCAGAATTTGAAAAGGTCGAAATTCTCAGTATGTTTTAGGGCGCCTCTTAACCTTCTGTGAAACTTTAAGAGCATGGGAAAGAGCATTTTGTGGAAATAGACATGCATGGCACACACAAGAGCGTCATGAAAACTTTGGTTCAAAAAGTTCTATCAGTTGAATGTTTGAAACCCTTTTCACGAGATATCAGAGCATGAAAGAACATCACAATAGTGTTTCCCCAAAAGATCCAAAGACAATGCCAACCGGTTTAAGAGGGGTAACATGTTACATGTACTATAGGAATGCAAAGGTACCAGAAACAGCTCTCCCATCGATTACTAGTTTACTTGACTCAGGTTGTCTAGGAAAAATAATTAAAAAGATTTTGGTTTGAATCCGTTCCCAATATTTCATAATAAAAGCTGTGCATCGAGAGAATTCAGCTAAAAAAACAGATTCTGCATAAAAACTAAGCAAAAGCTAAGTGATACTTGTCTGACCAATTCCACAGAATTAAGTCATACTAACAAAACTAATCCAAGTTCCACCAACTACCTCAAACCAAAAGGATTATTATTGTTTGAATAATCTATCTTTAAACATTAAATAGAATCTGATAACAACAATCACATTGGAAACTATATAAATTAAAACGAAAGAACAAAGATCTCAGACATTCATCCAAAATATTTAAATGCAAAAACATAAAAGAGTCACTATATATCAGGGATTTTCAAGATAATAGTCATTAACCAGAAGGGTAAAAAATAAAGTAGAAAAAATGAAACACAAAACACCATGCATGTTAAAAGAGGGGGAAAAAACAGATTGAAAACAACCAAACTTACTTGAAATCTGTTCAACCTGCTCTGGAGTAAGCTTAGCAGAAAACCCACTAGCTGCAGATTTGTAACTATACAACAAAGCTTCCTTGGCAGCCTCCTCGCTGCAATCGTTAACCAATCACACCATTACGTTAAGAAAACACACACACTGAATCAATCAGGTCCCTTAAGTATTTACCTTTTCTCCTAAGTAATGTGGTTAAATTAAAGTATGAGTGAGGACAGCCGTCGCTTTACAACACTGGTTATATAGAATTGAATTAAAACTCAAAACTAATTTTCGAATATGGCATTGAAGCCTATCATATCAATTGTTGCTGGCTTTACGAGCCACCTGGACTACCCACAAACATTCAGTCTTACAACCTTCACATTCAACGGTCTTATAACCTTCACATTCAAACTATTGAATCCTTAGCATGAAAGGTTTATTGAAGATTCCATTTGACTAATAACATAAGCAAATTAAATTACATAAGCAAAAGAAAACACTCACCTTACAAACAAACTGATTTCATATGGTTGAGTTAGATCCTACACTCTAAACCCAAATTCTAAGCGCAGTCTATAAAGTAACAAAATCATACAAGTAGGCTAAGTATCAGAAATCATGTCACTTTGTTATGAATAATAATTTTATATAACACACTTTAGGTATCAAATTTTCTTCAAATTAGTCCCAATTCAGGACAAAATCGATATAATTCAATACTCTAGAGACCAACTATACAATCCCAACAGTGTGAAAACTACTCAAAAGAGAAAAAAATCGATGGTTTATTCTAGAATTAAGGCATTACACAGTTCAATTTGTGATTTCTTCACAGAAGCATATATCGAATAGCACGATTTTGTATGAAAAGAGCGAACCTGCCAAGAACAGCGGAGAGGGTTCGGATGTGGTAAGCCTCAGGCTCCTCATCCTGTGGCCTCTCGGTGTAGATGATGTGAACCGCCGGTGCAGGGGAAGAACCGGTGGCGTGCTGGTCCAGCGGTGTGGCGGCGGAATCCGACATTGTTAAGCAAACTGAAGCGAACAAAAGGAGGATTGCGAGTTCTGAGATTCTGAGGTTAAAGGGCGTGTCCATTGTGGTTTTGGAATCGCGTTTTATAAGGGAGAATAGAACGATGGAAGCAAAGCACACGACAACAGTTTTTCAAAGTTGCTTATCGCTTAAGTATGAAGCGACAACGCGTTGTGTTGGTGTCACCGCCTGATTCTGCCACGTGGAAAACGTGATTTGTCAACGTTCTTTCCTGCACAGATTCTGTGTGAAACAACGGGATTAATAAATTAAATAAGACACTATTTACGGAAAAATTATAAATACAAATTGTATTAAAACATATTTTGTACAAAAAAAAATGTTATATAAAAGTTTATTCTCTTAATTTAAAAAAAAAAAAACATATATCTTTTGTATTTGAATACAAATGTTCAAACCAATGAGTTTTCATCAAATCTATGCAAAGATTCAATTAACGAGAACATCCATAGTATCAAATGTTCTTCAAAAGAAAATTACCACAAACTACCACATTGAAATTAAAATATAAATTTTCAATTCAGCATTTCCCATAAAAATAAAATTTGGAAGTAGTGAAATTGAAGTTCCTAAAAAATTTTCCGAATTTGACATGAAAGCCCGATATTACTAATCAAAATATTATATTTTTTGAATGTTAATTATTTTAAAATAATTAAAGTCGGAAAAAGAATTATATTTGCATAAATATTAAAGAAAACGTTCGTTTAAGTGAACACATACTTTATAACATTAGATTCATTTCAAAATATAGTATGTCAATTTCATTTTAACATTATCTCAATAAATTGTGAATTAAATAAACATAATGAAATATGAATAAAAATTTAGGCTTAAATACATCATTGTTCTAATTTTTGTTAACTTTGTTCACTTCCATCATCATTTTATTGAAATTTTAAAAAAGGTTCTAATTTTGTAAATTGTAGTTAATTTGATATTTTTTTAGCCGTCGTTTAATATGTTACTTCGTGATTTTCTAATTTTATTTTTTAATTTAAAAGAAAATGTGTTCACGTGTCAACTCATCATTGTAACACGTGGTAGTGTAAGTGTCACGTATCAAGCTAATATTATTGTCATGTGTCATGTCCGTGTTTCGTGTCTTATATTCAATTCAGTCCCAATTTTCATTAAATTTATTCAATTTAGTCCAAATTTTTGTTATTTTTGTTCAATTTAGTTTTACTTTTGTCTCTCTCCAAATTGACCAAATTTATTTTTTATATAAATGTTATACATTATTTTTATTAAAATTCACATTTTATTAAATATTTTTTTCATTTATTTTATACCAAACTTTGACACGTGGCACTAACATTACCATGTGTCACAATGTTGACTTGACACGTGGACAACTTTTCTAAAATTAAAAAAATTAAAAAATTTAATTAAACCACGAAAGGACATGTGGTAGTCATTGTTCATCTTTCGTTAACAATTTAAACGGCATCTAGAAAAAGGACCAAATTTATTTTTTATATAAATGTTATACATTATTTTTATTAAAATTTACATTTATATTAAATATTTCTTTCATTTAGTCTCATACCAAACCTTGACATGTGACACTGACATTGTCACGTGTCACAATGTTTATTTGACATGTGGACAATTTTTTTTAAGTTAAAAAAATTAAGAAAATTCACAAAGTGACATATAGCCATCATTGTTCACATTTTGTTAACAATTTAAATGGGGTATAGAAAAAGACCAAATTTACCAAATTAATTTTTTATATAAATGTTATACATTATTTTTATTAAAATTCACATTTATATTTAATATTTCTTTATTTATTTTTATACCAAACCTTGAAAAGTGGGACACTACCACGTTTCACAATGTTGACTTAACGTGAACAATTTTTTTAAAATTAAAATAAAAACACAAAGTGACACATGACAGTCATTATTTACCTTTTGTTAACAATTTAAACGACGTCTAGAAAAATGACCAAATCGACCATAATTTACAAAAATTATTATCTTTTTGAACATTTTTAAAAAATGAGGACAAAAGTGAACAAAATTTACAAAAATTGAAACTAATAATATATTTAAACAAAAAAATTAAAAGGAACAAATCTCATATACATTATATTAAAACAAAAATGCAATGTGTTATTTTTCTTAAATGCTTAAATACAATAAAGTTTAAAATTATAGTATAAAGAAGGTTTTTTTTAATAAATGTTCTATAAATTATGAGTACATGTGCACTCTTGCTCAATTATTTTTCTAGCACGATTTGTGTTTTTGTCACTTTTTGAAATAGAAACTATGAAACATTACTTTCAAGTATCATATAAGTTGTATAGAGAAGAGAAGAGCATGTAATGTTACATGAAACACATTCAATGTTTCTCGATATCAAAGTTTGATAGAAAATATCAAAGAGAAGAAAAAGATATTCATCTTAGTTCAAAGCTAATCAAGAGGCAAACAAAGAATTACAAGAGTTACTTTTTCATGGACATATATAAAGACACTATTTGAAAAAGAAGATAAGAAGTATAGTCATTGCTTATAAGTACCAAAACTTTGTTGAAATTCTTCCTTGTTTTTAAAAAGCGTTATAAAAACATTATTTGTGTTTTTTTAACAAATTAGTAGATCGACTCTAAACCTTGTATACATAAAAAATTACATGTCTAGTGAGAGCAAATTAGGATAATTTGATCACCAAAAAGCATTGTACTTGTCTTGAACTAAAAATACTTAGTTTAAGCTAAAAGTGATTTGTGAAAATAATATTTAAACGAAATAAATTATGAATGGTTAAAATCCGATTAAAATTTATAATAAATTTAGATATTTTTAATTGAATACTTATTATTATTGATATGAAAATTTAAAATTTATATATTTTTTAATCGAGTACTTATCAAGTTTTATCGGTGTATATTAAGTATTCAAAACATTTATATTTTGAATTTAGCACATGTTATTTGATTTTTCAATATCAATCAGGTGAAGTGATTGTTATCTCACTTTGTTATATTTATTACTTTTCTCTACTTAAAGAATTGTGAAGTTATGTATTTTATATAAAAATAATTTTGAGTGGTAGTGAACGTGATAGTCTTGGTTGCTGTAGGTTGGCCATCAAAGAGTATGACCACATCGGTTCCACTAATAGGGTAATAGAATGATTTCTCTTGTTATAGGTGCTAACATAGAAAGTATAATGATCTTATTATCTACCATGTATTAAAAATATAATAAAGTCATTCATATTTTATATTAATTGCAAAATTACTTTTTATATTATCCATATAACCAAACTCGTATTTCATGAGAGACAATTAAAAAAAATAATAAGGTAAAATAACACAATAAAAATTGAATTGAAAAATATACAAGTTCTGGATACTCAATGTATTAATAAAATGGTTAAGTATGTTTTTTTAATTTTGGAATTAGTTTATTTCGAAACTTTAGACCAATTTAGTCATTCATCTTTCAAAATACATGAATTTAGTCATTTTAATCAAATTTTGTTAAGTTTATTTAACATTTCAAGTACGTTTTATAATAGTATTTGACTTAACATTACAACAAAAATGTGTCAAACAGTATAAACAACTCAAATACAATACTGAAATGCGTACGAAATATCAAATAAACCTAATAAAATTTGATTAGAATGATTAAATCTATGTATTTCGAAATATGAATGATTGAATTTGTCCAAAATTTCGAGATGAACTAATTCTAAAATTCACTAAAAGTTAAGACACCTCCAAAAACATATTTAACGCTTAATAAAACTTAATAGAAATACAATTAAAAATGCTCAAAATTTTAAAGCTCGATTAAACCTCTAACATAACATTATTATTATTTTATTCATCCTAATATCCATCTCATATTTAAGAAGAATGCGTCATGAACGAGGTGTCATTTAAATCAATCTATCTTGAAAGTTGTACTTCAAAATTGTACGAAAGTCTCCTATGCCTAAATAAATTTGTATTGCTTTTGCGTGCCTATAACAACTTATACATGCATTGTTATATCAACAATTGGTAATTTCATCGTTGAGTGATCTTTTTCCACTTTAAGAAAAAAAATATTGGGAAGGGATTATTAGATTAAGAAAATAACAATAAAATATCTTTTTTTATATAGAAATACATACCATGTTCAATCAAATATTCTAAATTATATAAATACGTTCACTACTATTTAATTAAGATATGTAAAAAATATTAAAAATATAAACGTGGTATTTAATAAAGTGCTTTCTTACAATTTATTGAAAAATATGTATTATTAAAAATTCAGAATTTTTGGCAGACTATTTTTTTTTTTCTAAATTCCGACTTCGATAACTTCCACGTAATTTGTCTATTAAACAATCTCATCTAAACCTTTGAATTTTGAGACTTTTCTGGCTATGTTTCCTTTTATAGTATCTTTTTATATCACACGTTATCTCTTAATATCTTTACTAGAGGTGTATAAAAATCTCGTGCAGTACATAATAATCTTCTTTTTAAATATCATTATAATGAATTTCTTATTAAATTAATAAACCAATTAGCATGATAACAAACAAACTACTATTGAACTTATTGTTTAATCCTAGGAATATAACTAACATGTTCGTGCATAAAAGTATGAAAATATACTTTAAAATCAAGGTTAAAATACTCTAAGTTCACTTTTTTTCTAAAATCTCAAATAGATTTTAAGATATTTTTTAGTTTCAATTAGGTCCATATTTTTAAAAAATGCATAACAATTAGGTTCATTCTGTTAGTATGATGTTAACCGTGTTAAGGATGTATCACGTGTCAGCTCCTCATTTTTTTATTTTTTTTTAGAAGTTTTGATTTTTTTTTTGAATTTTTGATTTTTTTTTTAAAAATTATTTATGTCACTTGTCACGTCAATATTGTGTCCATGTTAAGTCATTATGGTGACACGTGTCAAGTCATTGTCTTAATATTTGGTCCATATATTTGTTATTTTGATTACATTTTAGTACCATTTTTTAAAAAAAATTCAATTTCATCTCTCCAAATTGAAACCAAATTTAACTTTTATATAAATATCATAATGATATTTTTATTATAAGTAATAATTTTGTGACATATTTTTAACAATATTAAGTTTATTTAAATTTAAATTTTACATTAAGTATATTTATTTTAACTTGTTACAAAATTGTTTTAAAATTTTATATTTAAATTTATCAAATGGTTATTTTTAAACCAACTCTAACATTTGTATATAAATTATTTAAGACAATTTTATAACAAGTTAAAATAAATATATTTAAAATTTTAAAACAAAATATAAGTAAAGTTTAATGTAAAATATAAATTTAAATCAACTTAATATTATTAAAATGTTTATAAAAACATCATTATAAAATTTATATAAAAGTTAAAGTTGGTCTCAATTTGGAGGGGATGAAATTGAAAAAGTTTTAAAAAATTATGAATGGATCAAAATAACAAATATATAGACCAAATTGAGATTCAGACAATAACTTGACATGTGTCACCTTACTGACTTGACACGTGACACAATATTAATATGACATGTGACATAAATAATTTAAAAAAGAAATTTAAAAATCTAAAATAAAAAAAAAAATATTAAAAAAATGAGGAGCTGACACGTGATACATTTTTGACACCGTTAACACCATACTAAAGAATAAAGTTATGCATTTTCAAATATATGGACCTAATTGAGACTAAAAAATCTTAAAATTTATTTGAGATTTTGAAACAAAAACATATACCAATGGAGTATTTTAACCTAAAATCAATTAGTAGTAAAAAAATGTGTTAATTTTAATTTTGACACTACACAAAATATTTATTTACGTTTGCTAATACTCTTAAAAAAAAAGAATATAAGTAACATTCAATCTACAACCACTTTAATCATACTCAAGTGCATTTTTATGAATTGAATTTTAATGAACTCGGTTAAATTTAGGGACAGGTTCATAAATTTCAAATCGATAAATCCAACCCAATTTAAATTAATAGTAAAATATTAATTATTTAACAAATATATCACAAAAAATGTTTTATTATATGAATATTATTTAATGTATTTATATAAGTAATGTCATTACCATACTGAAAACATAAAAATATGCATCTCAATGTATATTTTTATTAAGAAGTTTTTTTAATATTATTTAGATTGAATTAAATTCGAAGCTTTAATTTTTCAATTTTGTATTATTTCATAGATGCTATTAGTTGCATGAATCTTGGATTTATAATATTATGATTGTAAGATAAATTCTCTCAAATTTCTTATTAACTAATTTTGTCATAAAAAAAATATAGATGAGAGTAAATTTTTTATAAAGGATTTGTAATATTTTATAATAAAATAAATTATTTAGATAACAAATTTTGAAGAAAATTAAAATTTTAAAAATCTATAGAAATTTATTAAAATTAGAGAACTCTAAATTCTATCTAAAATGTAAAAATTAAAAAATTTTCATAGTTCTCGTATATCAAATGTGTTTCTTTTTTCCTATATTCTCACTTTAACTTGATCTCAATTGGGATAGTGTGGAGTCAACTTTTATTATAGGTTAAAATACTTTCTTGGTCCTCATTTTTGTACCAAAATCTCAATTTGATTCTCGTATTTTTATTAGTCTTAATTAGGTCCTCAATTTTGTAAATTAGTATTAATTAGGTCATTTCCGTTAGTGTAAAACTAACATAGTTAAGTAAGTGTCATGTGTCAACTCTTCATTTTTTTGAATTTTTTTTTGAATTTTTAAATTTTTTTAAAATTTTTTATTTTTTTTAAAATATTTATGTCATGTATCACGTTTGTAGTGTGCCACGTGTCACATTTATATAAAAATTAGACTTGGTCTAAATTTGGAACATATAAAATTAAAAAAATTTTAAAAGAAAATTGGGATTGAAATCAAATCAAATTAACAAATATGAGGATCAAATTGAGATTCATACAATAATTTGACACATGTCACCATATTAGATTGACACGTGACACACTACAAACGTGACACGTGGCATATATTTTAAAAAAAAATTAAAAATTTAAAAAAATAAAAAATAAAAATTCAAAAAAATGAGAAGCTGACACGTGACACCTACTTAACGATGTTAGTTTTACACTAACAGAAATGATCTAATTGATACTAATTTACAAAATTGAGGACCTAATTGAGACTAATAAAAATACGAGGACCAAATTAAAATTTTTGTACAAAAACGAGGACTAATGAAGTATTTTAACCTTTATTATAATGTTGTCAACTCAAATGAGATTGAAACATCATAACCTTGATAATATATTATACATACATCAAACAAAGTGTATAAAGCAGCTTCTAATAAAGAAGTTAAATTTAGACAATAAAAAGATAAAAAGGACAATACATATAACAACATCTCTTAGAAAGTGATTAAAGCAAAATAGACAACATTGTCTACCAATAGATTATTGATTTACTTTCATACTATCATGAGTTTTATATATAAAAAAAGTTAAAATATAAATAATTTAAATTCAATATATCAATTTCTAAAAATTATAAGGTAATGAATATATTCCTACAACATTTCAAATTATCTTACACATATTCAAGTCCGTAAATTCTTATGCAAGTTGTATTCTTAAAAAGCCTTTAAGAATCCTCAAAACTATTCGTATTAAATATATATTTTTTAATTTCAATCCAATGTTCGATTTTCATCTGAATAGATTTTTTTTTTCTAATTCTAAATTCTTTAAGTAAGAATTAAATATGAATAATTTTTTTATAGAAAATTAAAATTAATTATCATAATTTTAGGGACCATAAACTTTTTCAAGACAATAAAAATGCATACATTTCGATATCCTTTTATCCATTCCAAGAGTAGTTAAAGCATAAATTATATATTGATTTTCTACAATATTTTTACTACAGCTTAGGTTTTTCTTATAATTTTGCACTGATCCGTTGTTAACAACAGAAGAAATGTCACCATGAAGCTACATGTCATGATTTTTACAAGCTATATACACTGTACCCGGTGTGTCAGTGTCACCATCACGATATCCACAAGTTGTGCATGTTATGCAGTTGGATCATATCAGTACCCTTCAGGGACATCTTGTAGAGTTCTTTGATCTTTCCACCATCTCCAAATCTGCTAGAAGTCGAAGATGGTTGACAAGTAGTTTTGTTTGCACTCGATGAAAGTAACGTGGCCAACATTTTCTTCAAAAGCATCTGTAACTGACTCCAATATTTTGCATGTAATTCGGGATATCTATTACTGAAAGTGTCCTCAGTAGTATCTGAAACATGGCGCCCTTCAAGCATATGGGCCAAAGCTGATTCCAGCACCTGAAACAAAATTCTGGAAGAATTAGCGGATGACAGAAATATATACACACCTCATTAATGAAATTTTGATTGGTATATCAAAAACTAAATTTCAATAAAATCTAGAGTGAGGTCTTCATTATTAATGTATAATTTTAATGAATATCACAAGATATTTACGGCGACTAATTGATTCAAAAAAATGCAAGTCAGAAATTTCATCATGTTATGTATTCTTTGATCCACCTTATTCCCAGGGTGGTCGAGTTTGTCAACTAGAGTACTTCAGCACATTATGCAGTTGACATCACAATAAAACATATCTAAGATATCAATTTGACCCAACACGTCGGAGACATTTTTTACCAAGTTTCTGAGGAAGTAATTCTAAGTTGCAAATACGGAACCTAATTTCGTGAATTTTATAATACTTTTGTAGCTGGGAAGTGCCTAAGTTACTTCTATAAGTTGACAAATAAATCAATGTATTCTGCCCAAGTATGTAAATTCTCAAGGAGTCTTTATTAGTAACACACACATGATATTAGATAGAATAGAGCAACAGAAAAGGTTAATGATGGAATTAAATCATCTCAATGAATATTTCAGTAAAATATAGAAATAAAGAATTTAATTAATGTGTAAAAGAAGTACGGGACAATACCACATTGGAGTGTAAATAGCTTGAAAGGCTTAATGAAAGAGCTGATCTCTCCATAACAATAGTCAAATACATATTAGGATGAGTTGTAGGGCCATAGAAGTCCAGCGCTTTTTGCCAGTTCCTCTCTGCCAGAGATGCATACTGTTTTACTCGCTGTAGAGCACTATTTTCTCCTTTTTGCAAAATGCTTTTCTTATTTCCAGAATTCATAAATTTCAAACAACAGTCTCTCTGATAGCAAGCCAACTGGAAGTAAGCATATGCAGCCTCCTGTTTGCGCAGTTCACCAAGTGACTCATACACAGATAACGCTTCCCTAATGGCCTCATTAGCTGAAATCTCATGCTTTCTCAAATCTTTTCTGGCTTTTCTGTCTTGGGGCTTCGTGTGACTTACACATGTATCTTCCAGTGATCCATCTTCATAAACTGCTGTAGTATTTTCTCTTGCCAAAAGCATTCCAAGCCGCAGATAAGTATGAGCAAACTGTGTATGTGCCTCATTCCTCAAGCTGCTTGTCACAGAATCATCATGATCATTCATGGCATTCAGTTCTAACCTTGCTGCCCCATAATATCTAAGGGATTCTAAATATTTCAGTTTTGCAGTTTCCAATGCATGATTGTATGCACTGTGGAAAATATTATGTAGCTTAAGATTCTCTATTTTAGATACCATCTCCTCAGCCAATGCACGTCTGCCATGGCCTAAATTACAGTTTATTAATATTATGTTGGTATGATCGGAAACTTCTCTGAATGCATCTATAGCATCTGTAAATGCTAGTTCAGCCTTAATTGACTCTTTATTCTCAAGTCTGATTCGGCCCAATTCATTGCAAACCCACCCTTTCTTTTTAACCACGGATTGTAACTCAGACAAACTATTTGGAAGTTTAAGTAATGCTTGTCTAGCTTCTTCATAGCACTTTAGAGCAGCTATAAGATTTGACTCTACACTTCCCACTAGAGGTTCAACTAGGTACTCAAATATCCCACCATTTTTTAGTTTCTGTGTTTCAGTTGAATTATTTTCTGGTTGAGAAACAACACTAGAACATGAGGCATCCATCTCTGAGGATCCCTCAAGAGTTCTAGGGTTTATAGCAGCCAAAGATTCGATTTCCATTCTACTCTCAGGAGTATCTGTCTGATTCAGATCTCCACCATAATGACTATGCTCAATGTATTTGTTGTCAAAATCTTTTCCATTGTCCCTGCCATTAATCAACTCGTCTCCTGGGTCTTTTGGAGGCGAGTAATTGGCATTTTTAGCAGATAATCGTTTACTATGCTTTCTACCATGAGTCATGAGGCCCACAGCTGCACTACTACTGCTTGCACTGTTTCCACTGCTAGCTCTGTCACTCTGGCAGCTGCAGTTTACCAAGGAACATGAACTGCAGTTCTGATTCATTTGAACCAACTTCTTTTTCAGCCTTTTAACTTCCTTCACAACCTCAGATGACATTCTCAATTCTCTGGTTGCAGGTCTTTTCAGATCTTGTATTGAAATTTCTTTACCTTTTATCCTATGGAATTCAATATAAATATCTCCCACTAGTTCCCATGCCTTTGCCCAGAAAAGGTAAACAGAAGACTTTCTTTCAATATAGCCACTAACAGTCTCATCTTTTACATCATCCCGCCATGTGTTTTCATTCAGATCAATGAGTTTTCTCTCTAAGGATGAGCCACTAGCCATTGAAGAAATAAATTTTGTGTCTTCAAGATGTGGAGGCATTGATCCATATACAGAACATGATAGCTGAATGACCTTTAATGCTTGATGCAGTTGGCCATCCTCCTTATAAGCTTCTGCAAGTGCCAAATACGATTCTCCAAGCAAAAGAACAAGCTTCCACAACTTATGATCCAACTTGGATGTGGGAAGCCATTCTCGAATGTCACAAACTTCAATACAGTCAGCATCTCCACAAGCACAAACAGAAAGATTAAAAGATGATGACGGTCTATCATGATTTTCAGTGAATTGATCCATCACCTCTGGTTCTGAGCTCTGAAGCTGTCGCATCCATCTCAGAGACTTAATGGCCTGCGAAACATGATGTACAGCAGCTAACTTAGATGAGATTGGATCGGCAACTGTCTGAACCACAGGTGTTGAAACTGGACACACTTCACAAACTGAAGAGCTAACATCAGGATACGTGAGTGGTACATCCTCTTCGTGATTGCTCAATTCTATGTTACTGACCACTATCAGTTCCCCAGATGAGGATTTGTGTCCTTCAGAAACCATCTTTACAGAACATTCTGATTCTAAGTGCTCAATCAGATTTCCATGTTCACCTGATTTGTCAGCAGCATGCAGATAAAATACCTCATGGGCACCTTCTCGTTCAGAATTACTGTTTTCAACATCCCAAGATGACTCTTTGGCTTCAGTAACAGTCAGTTCACACTCTAGGGCCAAAGATTCAGACGTTAAATTCAACTCATCATCATAATTTAAAATCAGCCTTGCAAATTGTTCATGGGCTATTGCTCGCACTGCCTGTTCAGTACAGCATGTATAAGAAATACAATTAACTTAACAAAGGATAAGTGGAAATACTACTAGGCAAAAGGGGTGTGAAATACATCAATTTTGTTGTTCCAAAAACATACCAGATGGTCTGAATCATCAAGAAATTCCAAACACTTTCTAAAGAACCTTACACACCTAGCCCTATTTGTAGCAGCCTACAGCAAAACAGAGAGTAATTAGTAAAAAATTAGTAGAAACTACCAAAAGCAGCATTAACCCAGAAATATGTTCCATTTTTTCACACCATTGATAGTGAAAGCCTGTGCGCGATTCGATAAAGGAGAGTTCCCAATGAATATACTGCATCACTTCGACCCCTACTGATTGATGATGGCAAGGACCTTGAAGAGTCATCACTATCATCTGATGAACGGTTTTTGGGGATAACGGAAAGATCAAAAAGTTGTATATCATCTTCACCAGCACCTTTATAAAGCTGTAAAACTGTAAGTCAGATTTCCTACAACTAATAAGGATAATAAATTTGTTAAAAAAATTAACACAGTAAAGCTAAAAACAACAAAGATATAAATGTAATGAAAAAAAAAATAATAGTACCCAATAAGCTCCAGGATCCTGTTTGCAATTATCCTGAAGGAATCTCAAAACAGACAAACCATTTTGCTGTACAACATGAGGATGAAATGCAGGTGTCCCATCCTCTGATATCCCTTTCAAAAGAAAAATATCATCGGTTTTCAAAAGCTCATACCCCTGAACAACACCATTGCGATGATAACATATAGCCAACTCAGGTACACTTGCCATGACATTGTCTAACCATGCTTCAAGCCAAGTCAAAGGTGTGACCTACAAAAATTGGGAAAACTTAAATATCAACAATCTGCTAATACAGAGTTTGACGCATCACCTTTTTTAGAAGAACGTTGCTCACCTGTCGTGTGACATCCCATAAATGCAAGCTCACAGCAACATACTTTTCATTACTGAATAAAAGTAGATCACTTCCCAAGAGCATGCGGAAGTTATGAAACTGCCAGAATAAAATCCTAAGAAAGCTATCATTACCAACTTTTCTTTGTTTTTCAGATTCTTGCATTGATGATCTGGGTTTTTCACCAACTTGTGACACCTTTTTCACTGGACTCCGGTTCTTATTTCTCCTGTTCTTCTTGCTACCCCAATAGAAGTTTTCCGATTCAACCTGTGAGTACTCAGAATGGCAATTGTATCCTTCAGCTTGAACAACATCATCATTTTGTACCACAATATGGGGCGGTTTCCCTCCGGGAAGTACAGAAGAATTTGATTGATCTTCTGATGGAACATGATGTGTTGGTGGACAATCACATGCCTCCATTCTGACTGAATGCATAGCAAAATTCAAGAATAAAGATTGATCCGCACATTTTGCTTGATTGTTATGCCTCCTTATAAGTTTTTCTCCCTCTTCAACGTCTGGCCTGCACTTCATAAATACTTCGTCACTATTTAATCAAATGCTTGAATATTGTTTGGAATATTGTAGTTATGTTATATGTTGTGTAAATTAGGGATTTTATGAACTGCATAATTATATAACCGTTGTACTTAAATAAAAGCCTCCTCCCTGTAGTCAACAAAGATTCATTCACATGACCTCCAGTTTTTCTCCATGACAAATAGTAGGTTGCCAAAAACATAGAAAAATAAATAAATAAGTCAATTAGCAAGCTTCAGAATAAAAAATGATGATTAACCTAGCACAAACTAATAACCAAACATTCTTAACTAAGATTTTTTTTGCCCAGATATAGTTGAATCCGTGTAAAACATCTGAATGAGTTCTAAGAAAAAAATCATATTTTAAGTATCATAGATCATAAACTAGAATGCACAATTTATACACAGTGGATACAACAAAACCAGAATATGCGACTATTTAGCTGTCTGTACATTTCCTTGCTTGTTGAATCTTATAATATCGTAATCACCAATGGTTAATGATTTCTTCTAATGAAAATAAAGATTCCAATTTCTAAAGAGACAAATATATCATCAATCAAAAGACAAATGTCAACAGCAATTGTAAGGGGCCACAATCAAGTGGGAGTTAGTCATGGCAACAAAATGAAGTCCAGAGTGGTCAAATACACACCCTGTGAACTAGAATGCAAAATTTATACATGGTGGATACAATAAATGCAGAATATCAACTATTTAGTTGTCTATAATACATTTCCTTCCTTGTCTAAGCATATAATATTGTAATCATCAACTACTAGTATTTTCTCTTGGTCAAAATATAGATTTCACTTCTTATTGCTTCAAAAGCCAATGTATAGGGAAGCTCAATTTTCTAAAGTGAAAATCTCATCATGAATTACAAGACAACTGCAACAGTAACTATAAGGGGCCACAATTAAGTGGAAGTTAGTCATGGCAAAACAATGAAATCAAGAGTTGGTCAAATATACACCCTGTGAACTAGAATGCACAATTTATACATGATAGACGCAATAAAACCTAATTCCTTCCTTGTTTAAGCACATAGCATTGTAATCTTCAACTGCAAATATTTTGTTTGCATCAAAATAAAGAATTTGGTTTCGTATTACATCAAAAGAGAATAGACAGGGAAGCTCAATTTTCTAAAGTGAAAAAAAATTATCATGAATCAAAAGACAGTCAGCAAAATGAAGTCATGAGTAGGTCAAATACATACCCGGTGTTTAAAACAAGAGTATGACCAATGCGACGAACGGCAATTGATAGTCGAGCCTTGGAATATGGCATTTTAAATATCTGCTTTAAAATGTCTACTGGGGCAATGACATCAATCTCATCTCCATAATCAACCAAGCCAGACACTGCAAGGGCCTCACATTTCCTATTGAAATTTGATGCAACAGCAGTGCCTTCCGAAGGAAAATCTGTCAACAACAAATTGAGATTTAGAAAAATTGAAATATCTAGCGTATGAATCTACCATAAGGAAATGGAAACCAACCATACACTGGTATTTCACAATAGCATGCATTTGTATTTCATTACAGCACTCTTTTTTCAGTGACTAATAATGAGAACAGTATCAACCCAAGAAGGAATTATAGATTTAACTCTCTCAATGTGCTGGAAAGAAATAATACATGAACAGTGTGTTTGGTTTGTGAGAAATGCAAAGGGGAAGAGCTCCATTGAATAGATTTGCTTCATTTGTGTTGACATGGTCTCAAAAGAGGATTAAACCTGTTTGATTCCTGATTAAATTTGATTTCGTATTTATTCCTGTATAGCTAATTAACTAGTAATCATTCAATTCCATTTTAAGGTAATTCATTATTGTCATATTTTCTTTCCTTTATTAGGATTTTGTTACCCTGTTTTAGGATATCACCTTAAGTAGTTCCCCTTTATAAAAAGGAAAAATCCCTGCAAGTTATTTCCATTCAAAAACAATACTCCATATTTTCAACTTGGTACCAAAGCACAACCTCTGTGCCTCTGATATGCAGAGCCCTGGGTGACAGCTCCTCAGCCACCACCGATGATCAAAATTTGCATCCTCCAAAATAGGAGCAGAAGGTTGTTTTCCAGTGATTCTAATTCATTTTAAATCACCTCTTTTTGACTTAATGGGTTAAACTATCTCCAGTGGCCCCAATTTGTTTGGATATATATCCATGGTAGAAGTTTAGATAACTCACTGGCAGGCAACTCAAGCTCAACACTACAGATCAACAATATGATGTGGGTTGCTGAAAACTCCATGCTTATGACGTGGTTGGTGTCCACAAAGACATCAGTAGCAACTACATGCGTTATTCAGCAGCCAGAAAATTGTGCGATAGTGTCACAGAAGTATACTCAGATGTTGTGAATAAATCTCAGATATATGAACTCAACTTACAGGCCAGAGAAATACAGCAATGTCACAAGATACTTCCACTCTTTGAAGTGGGTGTGGTAGAAGCTAGATCTCTTAAGAAATTCTCAAGTGGAAGTCAACCGAGAATGCCAAACACCACCAACAAACAGGGGAAGAAGGATGAATACTTCAGTTTCTTCCAATCTCAATGAAAAGCTAGATGAAGTTTATCGTAGAATCACAGGGAGAGCAACATTGCCTTCATTAGGTGAAACCTTTGAAGAGATCAGAAGAGAGGAAACTCACAGAACGGTGATGATGACAAAGACAAAAATAGATCAATAAACCACAAAACTCCTCAAATCTCTAGCATGATCATGGCAATAAATCACGTCACACCCGAGAAACATACTAGAAAATTCACGGGAGACCAACACAACTAAAGGGCAGTAATTTAGGTTCTAGATGAAGACCTAAATTTGGCCTTACAACTCATGAGGCAGAAAATACCTCTTTACGTGAGGAACAAGTTGATGAATCGACAAGGTTGCTTAAATATAGCTCGCTATTGTATTGGTTCTCTAGTACAAACAAAGTAATTTTGGTACCTCCGATTCTTTTACTTGCACCTCAAACATGTGTGTACCATGCATCATGGGTTCAAGTGCTTGATCAACCTTTCTTATTTAAAACATATTTCCTTCTTGTGGAAATAAAATATTAGAATGAAAGAAATACTACGCTATCCAAAAACATTTACTTAAATGTGCAACATGCACTGAAATTCTCAGGAAATCTCTCTATTAGTAAAATTTGCAAGGAATCCAATTGTAATGAGAAGTTCTCTATTACTCATTACATTTTTCAGGACTGGACATCAGGGAAGATGATTGGCAATGCTAAAATGACAAATGGTCTTTATTACTTTGAAGATGTTTTCGAGAATAAAGTAGCCCAAGGTCTTACAGTTATTAATTCTTCCCCTGTGTGGGACTAAATAATGCTGCAGCATAATAGACTGGGGCACATCATAAACATTTGTTTCCACATTTATTGAAAAATGCTGATTTTATTTGTTTCAATGGGAAAGTTGTCTTCTAGCTAAAAGTCATAGAACTCCTTACTCTTCTCAACCTCGTCACGCATTTAAACCTTTTCATTTAATCCAAATCAATGGTCAAGGTCCATAAAGAATTAAAACCCAATTTGGAAATAAAACAGTTTGTAACCTTTATTGATGATCGCACTGGGATATGTTGGATTATTAGAATATTAGAATAAAAGAAAATAAGACATTTTCTTCTGTCTCTTTGTGTCTTGCTGTTACATTGTTTCTCTCTAATTTGTTTTTCCCGCTGTCTGTCCCCTTTGGTGAGTCTGTTTTGGGTGTTTTGGTCTTTTTGCTTTCAAGGGTAGCTTCTATACAGGCTCCCTTTGTATTCTGCTTTATATCACATCAGTTTCTCTGAGATGGATCTACCTTATGCATTAAAATCTAGTATCCCTAATATATTTAAATGTTTTTCACAAATTGACAAAAAAAAAAAATCTCTATTTTCAGAAGTGACAACACTGAATAATTTAATAAGAATCTCAATTAATTCCTTCAAATAAAGGTTTAGTACAAGCATATTTAGGCCTTTGGGTCACACTTCAGGCTTAGTACCAGAAAAATGCATGATGCAAGTTTCAGCAAGTTACTGTCAGAATTGTGTAACTTATTTGGATGGTTTAACTTGTTAGAATAGGTTAACTAATACATAGTATTACCTATCTGACCCATATGTGTAGGATTAATCATTAACTTTTTGTGTATCTTTGATATAAGGAACTCCATAAATGAATGAATGATCTAAGAGATGGATTACTCTTTTAAGCATACTTTCCATGCTTTTATCTCAAGTTGGTATCAAAGTAGGTGGATCCTGCTTTGTTTGTCACTGTCCAGTGAGTCCACTGCCAGCCACCATTGTCATTTCTCTCCGACAAGCACCTAGTTGAGTTCATCTCGTTGAGGGACACAAAACCCAAGCGTAACTGGTCACCATTGTTCCCCATCGGCCACCACAGTTTTTTCTACTGAGCACCACTCCGAGGAGCAGGTAACCCCACTAGTCATGGAAACAGATTCCTCGTCATGCATAGCCACATACATCTTCACATGGCCAACCTGTGCAGTCCACCCACCACTTCCAATCACTGGAACAATGGTGTGTCCCTCTTGTCCCTCCCCCAACATCCTTTTCCTCCTTTCCCACTAATTAGACTTCAGGACGCCATTTGAACACCTTGTAAGTTCGTCTTTTACACCTATGGTCTCTGTTTCTAATCTGCAATGGCATCTGATCTGTCCACTGATTTTCTGGTCACCCACACTTCAAAGAAGCTTTAAAGGAAATTTTTTTTGTCTCAGTATAGGTTGAAATGTGGTTTGTTGGCAAGTTTTCATGACCTCTCAAAAGAAGATGGTAATAAAATGCCATCAGACAAATTTGAACAGTGGGAAAAGATGGATTTTCATCCTTGTAACTTGTTGTGGCAATCTGTCTAACCCAACATACACTGAGAACTCTTAGAGTATTCAAATTGTGTCACTCTTTTTGGAAGAAGGCTAAGAGTATATTTGCAAATGATATTTAACACCTCTATGACATCTCTTAAACAAACACAATTCTAACATTTACTACCTCAGTTTGGCCATCCATCTGATAGTGTAAGCTTGAGGTGCCTGGTAGTCTAGCTGATTTGTCCAAATAGGACTAATGAAGGCATTGTTTCGAGCAAACAATAGTCTATGTTGGCCTGGCATCCATGCTAGGCTGCAATCACCATAGAATCTGTGTCAACTATTAACCATCTGACAGACAGTCAGCACTGTTAGTAATAGACCAGCATCCCAACTTTCCATTATCATCTTTTTATTCCTAACATAGACCCTAATAATTGGAGACCCAATAACAATAACCACCCTTGGGCCCGAAAAATAAGTTTCACAATATCCTCAAAGTTTAAAATAGGAAAAAAGGTCCTAAACATCTGATGCTAATTCCCATAAATTCTCACAATCAGAGAGATTTCTGACACTTATCAGCACCTTGGCCCCTCAAGAAGACCAATCTCTAAAATTCAAAACCTGTGAGGTTGAACCTCTATAACTGAGTAATCGCTGAGAATATGTTTCCAAAGAAAGTGCCTTCTTCAACACAGAAATCTGAAACACTGGATGCAATTGACTCACCAATAAGCACAACCATGAGCAGCTGGGCCAATACTTTTGAAAATCTGGAATGAGACATAATTTTGGGCTTAACTCCCCACTGGTTGCTTGTGACTGTAGTTTGAATCTGTGAGGTTGAAACTTTAGAAAAACCTACTCTCCCTCTAACTGGACCTCAATCCTTGGCTTACTAGATTGGACTTTCATCCTTGAGTCCCAAACCTCTACTGTCACCCTTGCTAACATAGACCCTTTTAACTGTACGTCAGCTAAAAAAGTCCCATTACTATAAGGCCAATAAATACAACAGATAGCATACTGATCTCAGAACCATGATATGACAGCCTTCACAAGGCCGTCAACTAACGTTCACTTCAAGACAACAACCAAAACTTCTCCACAAGGTGTGATAACAAGACTAAAGACTTTCACTTTATTCAAATATTACTAAAGGAGACTCTTTGTGGCGTACATTGATAGCATCCATTTTCAAATGATTACAACTAAATATATGCATCTAAATTCAATGAAAGTCCACAGAACTAAGAATGGAAAAAATAAAAATCAGATAACAAACTCTAAAAGAGAGAGATCAAATTACAATGAGAACTTCCATCAACACACCCTAAGTAGTATACTAGAATACAATGGAACTACAGATCAAGGAGACTCGTCAAATAAAGAATAAGACCCACCAAATTATGTTTTCCTATCATGTCAATTGCAATTTATGATAGCTTTGAATAACATGAAAACAAAAATACACAACCACCAAGTGCCAAAAGGTAGAATAGAACATATTCAACCATTGAACATGAATTTCCACTTATAAAATATAATTAGTTTGCTCCAGGGGTAAGGAGTAAGCACCTCCGCCGGTTGTCTTGGAGTGCACAGCGCCAACAGGAAGAACCTTGTCTGGAAAATTGGCCAGAAGCGGGGGAGTATTCAGATCAGTCTCAGTCGGCAGCATCCGGTAACGGTAACGCGGAGCATTCACCCTGAAACAATCACAAGCAACAGTTAATTCTCAAAACAAAACACATAATTCAAAAGAAAGCAAAAACAATTATTGAGTGAAAGACAGAGAGTATATGTGTGTGAATACGTTTGGGGAATGGGGAGAAGAGCCGAATGGAAAGCATGGTGGAAGGACTTGTCGGTTGGAACGGGGATTGAGCCGCAGAGAAACCCGACGGGTTTGGGAGTGGCGATTTCCAACGTTCCCACGCACACTAGTTCCCTGGAATTCTCCGAATTCGAAGAAGATGACGACAACTTCGCCATGTTGATTGCTCCCTAAAACTGCTGAGCTATGCGCGAAAGTGAGTTGAGACAAACAATTGAAAGCAAAAACCCTCGATAATGAATGCAGCAGGGATTGTGTTTGACGATTGGTTTCTGAGGTTTATGAGGTCGCGTGCACGCGCTCCTGAAGCAGTTATGGTTGATCTTAGATGATATGTTTCTGGATTTTTCCTTCCAATAGTTCTGTTCTTTGCCTCACTCCCTGCAATCACTTGGCACAAACATTTTCACAAAGCATCTACAAAAATATTCATAATGGTTATACTTATTCAGGCAAAAATACATTAAAGTTGGCCTAAAATTTAATCTGAGATGAGTGTCTATATATATAAAATTTAATTATGAAAATAGTTATTTTATCAAATTTAAATTTAAAATAATGATATTTTATTAGACTTAATGTTGAATTTTTAATATTTGAATCACTTGGCACAACCTTTTCATAATTCATTTACAGAAATATTTATAACGGTTGTACTTGTTCAGGCGAGATTACATTACAAGTTACGCTTAAAATTTGACGAGAGTGTATGATAAATTTAATTATGAAAATAATTATTTTATATTATTAAAATATATATATATATATATATATATTGCTTTCTTATGACAATAAAAAAATAATAAAATTAAATATAAACATTTTTTTATAATTTTATTATATATAAATTTTATTTATTTTGAAGGTAATTTTGTTATAAAAATGGTTAAGTTTGAAAAACGGCTAAACAGAAAAAAATAGTAAATTTTAAAAATATTTTTATAGACTAAAATAAATAAAATAATTATTTTAATCTAAAAATTATTTAGAAAGTAAAATGGAAAAATAAATGTGAATACAAAAAGAAAACTTACATAATTTAAATTTAAAACAATGATATTAGAAAAATGTGCTTATAATATTTTTAGTTACAACTTATTTTTTAAAGACTTAATGTTATATTTTTAATATTTTGTCTGAATGTTTGTAATGTTATGTTGGAGTGATCTGGTAATAAAATTTTATTTTGTTACATTTTGGTTTTTAAATTAATAAAAAATGTATGATCACATAGAAATCATAATGAAAGGTAAATAATATACATATTTGACTTATATATATATATATATATATATATATATATATATATATATATATATATAAAAGAGATCAAACACTTCTAAGCGTCCAAAGTTTAATTATCGATACAAAGAGACCAAATATATTATAATTAAAAAAATAATATTTATAGTTATATATTAATTTTTATATATATATATATATATATATATATATATATATATATATATATATTTTGAAGGGTTAAGAATATAATATTTTATTTTATGTACGAATATATAATAATCAAGGTTTTTTTTAGTTTTTATTTGCATTTTTGTGTTTTAAAAAAAAATATATGTATGTGTAATTTTAGTAGTTAATATAATTCAATGATATTTTGAACTTAAGAAAATTTATGTTTTTACTTTTTATAAGGATACAAAAGTAAGAAAAAAACAGTCATTGGCTTTAAAAAATATGAAAAAAAAATGTTTGCATGTATATACACCTTTATGATCATGGTAACTTTTTTCCTGTAAAAATAATTCAAAATAAAATTTTAAAATATAAAAGAGTTAAGTAAAATTTAAAATTAAATTATAATTTATAACAAATACACTCCACTTAGAGAAATCATTTATGTTGTGTTTGTACGAGGCAATTTGATGGAGCAATTTATTTATTTTAAAATTTTAAAATTTTTTGAAGTAAAATCACTTGTTTGGATGAGGAAATTAAATTAAAATTGAAATTAAGAAATTTTAAGAAGGTATTTCAAATAATTAAAATATTATAATTTGAAATTCATTCAAAAAAGAAAGAAATTTAAAAATTCACTCATTTTCACTCTAATATCACTCTACTCACAAAGGTTGAGCTGAGTCGGCTTGTGATAAGATTGAGTCGAGTCAACCTAGGTTGAGAATTGAGCTGAGTCAGCCCGAAAAGAAGGTCAAGTCAAGTCGGCACAAGCCGATGGTCGAGTCGATTTGACCTAGGCCAAATGTACAGTCGAGTCGGTCTAGGATGAAGGTCGAGCTGAGTGGTCTAGGCTGAAGGTTGACTCAAGTCGGTCAAAGCCGAAGTCATGCTGAGTCAATCTAGGCTGAAGTCGAGACAAGTCAGCCAATGTCAAAGGTCGAGCTGAGTCAGGAAGGTCAAACCGAGTCAAGTTAGGCCGAAGGTCGAGCAGAGTTAGCACGTTTCGAAGGTCGAGTTGAGTCGTCCCAAGTTGATGAACGAGTTGAGTCAGTTCGACCAAACCAAAGTCAAGTTGAGTCTGCTAGAGCCAAAGTTGAGCGTAGTCGGCCCGAGCCAAAGGTCGAAACGAGTTGGTCTGAGTCGAAAGTCGAAATGAGTCCCAGGAGGTCGAGTCAAGTTGACCCGACCCGAAAGTGAAGCCAAATCAACACGGACCAAAGATCGAGTCAAGTTGACCCATACCAAAGATCAAGTGAGTTTGTCTTAACATAAAAATTTAAATTAGTTTATCTAAAAAAAATTGAAATATAAGAATTCTAATTACTGGATCCAAACAAACTATTTAATAAATAAAAAAAAAATTAATTATAAGTAATTCAAATATTACGTATATCAATTTCTTAAAATTTTTGAAATCCTTCCTCGAAACACATGGTAGGATTTTAAAATATGACAATAGACTTATACGTCACCATAGTACATATACTGTAACTAAAATACTTATTTTATTAAATAACAATCGACTTATATAAAACTTAAATATAAAAATATTATCCTTACCATGTTGTTAAGTTATAACTTATGCTTAAATGAAGATTGTGTTAATTAATTATTTTTAATTTATTAAAATATTTTGAATGTTACGTTTAAATTTTTTTGAATGTTTTTTATTGTCTTATGATTTTGTACTAAGTAAAATTAACTTAGCAACCAAGTTAGTTGGTGTACTAGTTAGGCACCATGTGCTCACACATTGTAGAATAATTTGTGTAGCTTGTGTTTGATCCCACCACGTGAAAAACTTGTTGAAATAATGAAAGTAGAAAAGAAAAAATTATAGATGACGAGTAGGAGTATACCCAATAAGTGTAAAAATGAATATTAAAAGTATTACTTTCACAACTCTAACATCAATATGAATGCCTTTTCAAAAATATACCTATGAAGACGATTCTACCCAGATTTTATTCATTGTGATCCGGAATTTTATTCTATTGTGTGATGCGCCTTCAATGTAATTTAAATATGAAAATGAGTTTTATTCAATGTAAAATAGTAGTAGTGATATCATTAAATTAGTTAGGTCATATCATTAAATTAGTTAGATCTAACATGTGTACTAGACTTTTTATTTGAATGTAGTACTTGACAATGCAAAACTTATAGTTTACCTGATAATCTTTTTATTTTATTTTTTTTATCTCGCATCTTTAATCTTTAAATTGAATATATCTCTATCTAATTGTTATAAATTTGAATTTTCTATTTTACTCTTGCAATTTTAAATATTATTTTTTATTTTTTTCTTACACAAATCGAGATGATTTCAAAATATTGACTTTTTATTTACTTATTCTTATCTAAATGTTCTCTTATTTGCATGTTACAATTTGATATGTTTTGTTTTTGTTTATGGTCTGACATTTATTTGCAAATGCATTCAACACTCAAATCAACAAAATCAAAAGAACAAGTAAGATACTAAATGTGTAATAAATAAAATGATGTTTTATCTATGTGGGTCTAGGTTGATTGTACCACTCGTTCTAGCATCTTATTAAAGTTAGTTTTGGAAATTAGGTACATAATTAATTACATTTTAATCCAAATTATTGTACTTTTTTTTCATAAGCATAATTTTGGACGTTGAATAACACATTGACTCCTAAAGGTATTGGTGTATTCAAAGGCTTTTAGAGAATACTTTCACGTCTTTAGTCTAGCCTTTTAGTGTCATATGTACATTGGCTCATTAAGTTCAAGAGTGATTAAAATGACAATAAGTTGGGAATGATAAAGGGTCAACATGTTTTGAAAGACAAGTGTCATATATTTGATCGAGATCACCTAGATGTCATTTGTACACTAGTCCCCTAGTTTCAAGAGTGATTAGAATGACAAAGTTAATAAAGATGAAGGACCAAAATGTTTTGAAAGAAAAATGCCATATCATCGGTCGAGATGACCACAATGTCATTGTACATTGATATCTGAAGCTTAAGGAGTGATTGGAATGATGAAGAGTCGTATAGCTGAAAAGATGTGATTACCTAAAAGATCAATGTAATGATTGCTAAAAATTGTTCATATCTCTCTAGCTTGAGGAGTCATTCTTAGCAATTACAATGATTGCCTAAAAGCTAAAAATGATTTAGTTTGTGACCTTTAGATCAAAGAGATATAGTAAATGTAGATCATTGTGACAATTTATATGATTACCCCATTTTTCCTATAAATACGTAGTGGGTAGTTATTACAGAGACCACCTATTATTTTGAAGAGGACCAATAATTGGCTAGGTGTAAATAATTTACTTTTATATCACATTGATAATGATGTCCTATTTCAGATCTTACATCCCATTATATAACATGAAGTGTTAATTGTTAGCATTAGACAATCAGTGGCGGAACTTGGACAAAAATGTAGGGGAGCCAAATAGATTTGTTATATATAATTTTTTTTTAGTTAGAAAAAAAACTCTTCATCTTTTCTCTTCATTTCCTCTGCTTAAAATAAGCACATAATAGTAGAATTCAAAAAAAATATTACTATCATTCACTATTATATCATGCTATTATTTCATGATACCAAATTATGAACACCATTTTAGATAAGCCTTTCGTACCTTATCAATTTGATTTTGTGGTATTGTCAAATTTGAGGCCGTTTTTCTCTCGTTGTAATGAATTTTTAAATTCAGTATATTATAACTCTAAGAATTTTAGATATTTGTTTTTTATTTTCTTGAATTTTGGTTCTCATGAAATTTCTCAAGTTTAGTTAACGTAAATGCACATTTTTTTTATCTTTATCACAAGCCTACCTCTTTAAAAAAAATCAATTTTTTTACTTTTTATCATAATCTTTCTAATATAAATTTATCATCTCTCGCCTATGTGAAAAAAATAAAATTTATATTCACAAATCACAATCATCACAATGCAAAACATAACAAAACTCATACCACTTTAATTAAATAAACAACACCGTATGAGTTCAAAACTTAAAAAAAAAATTACCATAGACAGCAAAAAAATACAAAATCCCTAAATTTCACAATTAAGGATTATAATAATATGGGGAAAATTATAATTAGGGTTCATACCAATTTCATAAAAGAATCCCTAAAATCATAATTATGGTTTTATTAATTTGGGATAAACATTCTAAAAAGAATCATAAATTTAGCATACATAAATCATAGTAAAATACTAACTTTGATCTGAGAGATCATGCAATAATGTATACTTCAATATAAATTTATGTGTTTTCCAACCTCTATTTCCCACTCTATCTCTTTGTATTTATTCCTCTTCACACACTTTCATTATAATTTACATGGTGGAAAGATCTTATAACGAGAAAAAACAAATTTAATCTCTTTTATAAATCAATGTCTCCATTAAATTTTTTTATTTTATCTTTTATTATAATTTCATAATATAAACTTAAAATAAATAATATATAAATATAATTTAAAATATATATAAATATATATAAAAAAAATTAAAAAAAAAATTGGGGGAGCCACGGCTCCCCCTGGTCACCACATAGGTCCGCCACTGTAGACAATGGAAACCCTATTAGACAAGTCTGAGATCGAATAAGTTTTGATGATAACAAAACGTATAACGAAACAAACAGAGATAAGTCCATATATATGTTCCAGATAAGCTTAAAATGATTAGAATTATATATTAGATAAAGCTATGGATATAAGAAGGGTCGGTCAATGAATATAATTCATTAGACATACATACATGACCATTAGACGACCCAAAAATGTGTGCAATGATTGCTTGTGAATATGAATATATGTGTGTGTGTTTAAGCCAAGCATTACTCAACAGGGAACATGTTAATGTTTGAAAGAAATAAACAACATATTAAAAAGCAAGGCTTAGACAAGCTTAGTTGAAAACACTTGTTTAACGAGTTGAAGGTTGGATCAGACGACCAAGCCATTAGACAACTCAGGTTCTACACAAGTGTCAAACAACTTGAATTAGTTAAACGTGTAAGAGTGTAAAACGACTCAAGACTATGAGTGACATTACAAGAACCAAGTGACTCAAACGGTAAAAGAGAAAAATCAATGTATAAAATGTCTATGTTAAGCGACTATATGAGTCAATTTAGAAATTATTAATAAAGATGATTTGTTTTATTGATGTAATTAACATAATCTTAGTGTCAATTTTGATAAAAGAATCATTGATTCGCTTCAATAAATTTAACAAAAATAACCAAATTGCATCAATTTTTTAAAAATCGGGACCAAATTAAAACTTATAACAACTCGAGGACCAATTTGAAACTTTTAAACAAAAACAAGGACAAAAAAGTAATTAAACCTATATTTTACTACAATATTATTATTATTATTATTATTATTCCTAAAATATATTTTAAACTAATAAAATAAAAAAATTCAACATAATGTCATGAATTTTCTACTTTTATGTTAAAAAATTCACATTTTTTTAAATTGATTATAATTTTTTTTAAATTGATTTTATGTTTTATTGTCTGGTGTTAAAGTGAAATTAGTCTCAAATGTTATTATGATCATATACAACAAATATTTAATACGTGGAGAGTTAGGTTAATAATTTTTGATTTTTAAATATCAATAAATACGAAGTAAGTATATAGTTTATAATGAAATAATCAATGAATATTTTATTTAATAATAACAAAAAATTATAAATAACATGATTAATTTTTTTAATAAAAATAAAAATAGTTATAATATCTTTAAGATATCATTCACAATACACACTAATATAGATAATATTTATTATTATTACTCACACAAAACATAATGTTGAATACAATAACTAATAGAATTAGTTATATTTATAAAGGTAAAAATTATAAAAGGAATATGCAGCTAAAAGTAACAGTTGCAAAATCTAATAATATTTATAAAGACAGAAAGGTAAAAAGAACAAACAAATATCAACAATTGGACATTACCTTATTTTACATATATACTATATATAGTTACAAATTAATAGAACTTTATTTGAAATCATGTAACATCTGTGCCTTAAAACTGTCATGTGTGACACGGAATCACTTTTGTAAAGATGGCCAGTGATAATATCACAAATGTAATACTTTTTATTTTTAGAATTAATTTTTTTTATTGAAAAAGGGTATTTACTCAACATAAAAGAATGGGAGAATGAATAAGGAGAAAAAACAGTTTGTTCAGGGAAAGAGGAATCACCTTTCGACTTCGGTCTGAAAGTTTTTTCCATGTTTGGACATTTGAATAGCGAATTCCAGTTCTGATAAAAGGAGGAATGTATAGTGATGCTGCTGCTGAGGCCGAATCTGAATCTGAGCGCAACAGAATGAGTTGTGGCGCTGATGAAGAAGAACAAGGCTCCTTCAAGAGCTTGGCCAAGCAAACGGAGCAGAGTTATCAGTTGCAGCTAGCGCTCGCTCTTCGTCTCTCTTCTCATGCTTCTGCTTCATCCGATCACTCTTCGTCTCCGGCTCAGACATTATCACACCGTTTTTGGGTATATTGTTATCTTATGAAAATAGCTGTTTCTGTTTGTACAAGTAGGATCATGTTTAGGTTTATTAATGTTAAAATTGATTTAAGCTCCTATTATTTGGATTTAGGATTTTTATGTTATGTAGTGGATGGATTTTTGTGTTTTGTTTTTGTAGACCTTGGAATACTAAGGTGGAAACCCAACTCCACGGGATTTTCTAGTATATGATTAGAAAGATATCATTATTTATAAAAGAATGGACTAACATCAACTCGTTTTATTATTATTATGATTATTATTATTATTTAAGTAAATTAGTAGGTATCTGAATTCAGAATACAGAGTACACAGAGGGGAGGGATAAGGAGAGAGAACAAAGAAAGAGGACGGGACTGAGGGAAAGAAGAGATAATAGAAGACATAATACGGAAAGAAGTTGACTATTTTTTTTTTTTTTTTGTTTAGTCAAAAGCTGTTGTAATTTATATGCAGCTTTCAACCCAAATAACTATAAATCTGCAATCTCAGTTATAGGAAATAATTGATTTCCAAAATATCCTCAATCTCATGACACATTACATATCACATAATTACAGAAAAGTTTATTTTATTTTATTTTCTTCTAAATATGCTTATGGAGGATTTTACCCAAACAGACCTAAGTTATATTGATTTGACAACTTTGTCTTTATTCAGTTCATTTCTTACTTGTGAGATTATACCATTTATTGATTCAACTCAGCTTAGTTTAGTGTAGCCTGTTTACCAGTTATAAGTAATCTGGATTTTGATACTGTGAAGTAACTTTAGAATCATCCAGGCACCTTTAAATTGAATGCTTAATACATGAAGCTATACTTGTCATGTGCACATGTTTTGTGTTTAAGCATTAAACTTTTCTTCAACAGTAAAGATATTGAGTGTCCATATGCTTTCATATTTGTCAGGTGGATGGTTGTTTGCTATACTCTGACCAAATTCTAGATGGCTTTTACTTAATCCATGGGATGGATGCATATACATGGACTCTAAGTACTGATTTGCAGAATGTTGGTATTATTCCATCGTTTGAATCACTCATGTCAGTTGAACCTGGTGATGACTCGTCAATTGTTGTGGTTGCCATTGATAAATCTAGAGATCCTGGTTTGAGAGAACTGCAAAACAGGGTAGCAAGTCTTTCAAATAACTGGATTACCACTAAAGATGCAACTGATCAGCTTGCAAGTCTTATTTGCAATAGGATGGGGTCAGTAAACTGTCTTCATTTTTTGAAGAAATGAAAAATAATTGTTTCGGAAAGTCACAATTACATCTTCCTAATGAGTTTTATTGTGTTTTGAAGGGGAGGGTCTTTAACCGAGGAAAATTTAGGTATACGCTGGAAGGAATGCACCCAACTTCTTAAAAGCTGCCTGCACTCTGTCATTCTTCCAATTGGAAGCTTACCCATTGGCCTTTGTGTCCATCGAGCGTTGCTGTTTAAAGTATAAATCATTCTTTAATGCTTTGTTTATAATGATTTTCTGGTTACATTATTTTTACATCAATATCACTCAGATTAACATACCTGTATTTCTTTATTTATTATTTTCATTGTTCCATCGTAAAGCAGATAACTGGGAGTTTCTAACAGAGAATATCCTTTATTTTACATATTAGTGAAGTTTGATTGTTGAATGTTCTATAACAATTTCAATTGTAGGTGTTGGCTGACTTAATCAATCTACCATGCCGTATTGCAAAGGGCTGCAAGTATTGCAGAAAGGATGTGGGAGCTTCATGCATAGTGCAATTTGGTTCTGACAGGTTTGTTGCATTAGTTAAGTAATTAAATTTACACATGGTAAATTTGATAATGAATATATATTTTTTAATTATTTGCATCATTGAGAGGTAGGTAAGGAATGGTAGAAAAAGTAAAGATGGGTGTTTGAGATTTTTTTTGTCAAACTTAGCCGCTTTTGAATTAAGTAGTATTCAATAAGGAAATGTATATTAAACTTTATATTTTTTCCATTTTCTATTTACAAATTACGTTTTATTTGGTTGATAAGTTAAATAGGTAGGAAAGAAAAACAATAAGAGAGGAAGGATTTGAACTTTGTTTGGTTGAGAAGTTAAATAAGGAGGACGAGAATAGTGTGAAAAAAATGTCATTGGATGGATAGAAAGAAGTGCAGAAAAATTTTCTGTTATTTAGATAAATAGATTGTATTATTTTTTTTTACCATAATTTAAAATATTAAAATTTTCCCTTTTTTTTTAAAACTTTTTAATCTTTTTATAAAAAATGTTTATCATTAATCATTATTTTTTTAATGTTATAGAAATATTTTTTAAAACAAAAAATAGAAGTACTCAATCAAAAGACAATTTTCCTTTACTTGAAGGGAATGATGACTTTTTCTTGTCTATGACGTGGAGTGCTTACTGTTGCCTTTCCTAAATTATGTGCGCGTGTTTGCGGGATAATTGAAGGTTGAAATCTTTCACTAGCTGTGATTAAAGAATGAAAATTATGCAGTGATGAATTTACAAAGGTACTATTTGAAGAAAATTTTATTGGTAAAGTTTGAACTTTAAACTACATTCTTCCCAAATATTGGCTGGCCAACAAAACAGGGAAAAAGATTCTTTTTCTTACCGTTATTGACAACCTAGGTTCTGCTTATTTTTACAAATGAATAATAAATAAAGCATAATACTTATTCAGAATAAAATAGAAAAGACAAATAGTAATTTTCATATTTATAAAATTAATATATTGAAAATAGTTTTAAGTACATTCTTACTCTATTCTTTATAAAAGAATTATAAACATAAATTGCAAACTACTCTATAAAGATCCCGACATTTATATACTCCATATGAGCTTATACGTATTTTCCTTTGATATATTTCTTAAAAAATAAAATGGCCCAAGATATATATCTACATTTTTATGTAATTTATGACACCTTGGAATTTGAAAATAAATTTAAGAAACATCAGTTAGAACTTCGATTGTTTCTTTCTTTTGTTCTCTTAGTTTTTCTCTTTAATGTTTTGTTTTATCTTCTGGTCTTTGTTTAAAAGGATTCTTTATAGCTGATGGTATCTAATTCTTTCTCTTCATTTCAATGTATTTATTCTCTTAAAAAAAATCGTTGGTGTGTGTTTGAATCTTGTAAATATGTTAGAATCCTATAGATATAGTAACAAATGATATTAGGATCAATCGATGATATTAGGATAAATTAGATTGATTCTGTATTTGTGTTATTAGCCTAAAATATGGCAATTGAATATTCTGTAATCTTGTTCTCTCCCCTATAAATTGATTAGCTTCGCTGTGGTTTAAACACAAGAAATTCATCATATGCCTTGGTTTCTCAACATGGTATTTAGAGCCTAATGAGGAATGAAACTTAATTTGTTCTTTCCTTGTGGGCACACTGTTCATAGGTGTAGATTTGGCTTATCCATGGGAACCCCGAAACTAAATGCGCTTGTTTTCACCAACTCTGCCACTGAATGTTATCTACTGACAAGTAGGATTGCAGTAACTATGATTCTCGAGTCTCAAACATCATACTCTGGCTCAAGGGTCAAGGTTATCTTGACCATCTCACTAATAAAGAAGAAATTGTGGTTGAAATTGATTAATCTAAATGTAGTAAAATTGATGCTCAACTTTATGGGATCGTCAAGTCTACTATTCATCTTTCAGTCAATTAGATTTTCTACTCCCACCCAGGACATGTCTGAATCGGTTTGGACATAGGCCAAGTCGATTTACATTATTGATGTACAAAATCTCTATAGTATGTTAGCAAGCACCTCATGGATGTGAAAGCATTGACACTTAATGGAGCAATGTTGACCTGTTTGGGTAGTATAAGCGGTTTTCTTCTAGATTTTATTGAACTTTTGCCTGCGCCACAACCCCTGCTGAGGAATTGGAGAATCATCAGACCATTTTTGTGTTACTAGCTTTTATGGATTATTTGCAGAGTATTTTCGACATCAAATTTTAGGATCTCCCTTTGCCCACACTATGTCTATTCCTTGGTCCTCTTTCCTTCGCATTCTTGCTAAAGCAATCATTGACTGGGCAACTAGTCTGGCCTTTGTGCCATCTATCCTTATTGATTTTCAGCCTTAATCTCAAACAGAGGTGATCGCAGTCATTCTCGTAAAAACAATGGTGATCATTAATCGCGATTCAAGAGTGACCATTGCCACAAACTTGGTCACACCATTGATCGTTTTAATACCTGCATGGTCCCCCCTAAAACAGTTAATCTGGTAAACTTTGCTCTTACTGATTCTTCTGCATAGTTTACTCCTGCAGAAGCTGCTTCTACTCTCAATATACCGCCAACAATTTTTTCAATGATTTCCTTCAATGGTATGGGGACCATTACTCTTTGGGTCCTTAGTTCCTTTCTGTGGCTATTGATCATATAACTATTAATAAATCTTTTGTTTCTTCTCTTTCTACTTTTAGCCATTTATCTTCTATCACCAATGCAAATGGTTCTCACACAGTCCTGAGGTGTTAGCATTGTCCATCCTCCTCCCTCTCTTTCTATTCGTAAGTTGTTTATGCCCCTGTGGTTCTCTTTAATTTATTTTCCATCAACAAACTTACAAGGTCCATTGATTATGTCATTTCTTCTACCACAAATTATGATTCTTTGTACGACTACAGGATGGGCAGACGATTGGTTTCAAATATAAGAGTCTCCATCCCCCTCTCAACCCATCTCCCCCACCCTTGCAAGTTTATCATTATTGCACTCGTCTTATACTGTTGGCACCTAACCAACAACATCACAAAGCCTCCTCCGATATACACACAGGAATGGCAATTTGGTACAGATAGTGCCTACCCTCTACTTGTTCTGTCTAAAATAATGTGTCCATTACCCGCTTTACCAATCCACGAAAAAATGTCTGCGGATATTTTTCACTTTTTTTGTTTTAAATAAAATTATTTAAAACTAGTTCTTTAAAATATAAACTTAGATAAAAGAATTAATTTTAAAGTACAATTCAAATAAAATTGCACAAGAAAATATTAATGCAAATAACTTGATCTTTCTAAAATACAAATTTAAATAAGTTGCATCACAAAGTATAAGTTTAAAAAAATAATCTTTTTGAAAACAACTTCAATTTCATATGTCTAAATAAAAAAATATATAAATATATAAAATTAAATTCTAAACAATTCTTCAATGATTAATATCTCTCTTTCTAAGAACTTTATTTTGATCACTTGATCTTTAAAAGTGGGTGTCCATTACTAAAAGGAATTATCTCACAATGATTAGTGTGTATACATTGGTTGGATACCAAAATTGCCTTTGTTCCTTACTCCTATATTTGCTTTAGTTTGAAGGGGGAGTATTAAAATCTTGTAGATATGTTAAAAATCTTAAAGATATGATAAATGATGATATTAGGATCAAGATTGATGTTATATTTATGTTATTAGCCTAAAATAGCACAAGTGAATATTTTGTTATTGTGTTCTCTCTCCTATAAATTGAATAGCTCCACTCTGGACTTTTAAAGAAATTAGAGAAACACTAACAAAAATTTAAACTAGTAATATTTTCTATTCCACCAAAAATCTATTATTATGTAATGCATTTTCAAATGGGGGACTGAACTTATCTGCAAGCTATGTGAAGGAAGGTTGTGCTTATGAATTTTGGTTAGGGGTGGAAACTAATTTTTCTGGTACATCAGTTCAATGGTATTTTACTATGGTTTGTTTTTTGGTCGTAATTAAATATCAGGGTAACCGGAGGGAATCTTTTTTACCAATGTGTTTCATTGTTTTACTTTTTCTTATTATATATAAAATGTGTATGGCATGGTTTTATTAGCTGAAACAAAAGCAAGCTCAATTAACATAGAAATATGCGTATGCACCTCTGTAGGGAGTATATGATTGATTTAATTGGAAGGCCTGGGGCAACATGTCAACCTGATTCTTTTCTGAATTCTGCTTCTTCAATGTTGGTTGCTTCACCATTATGTCATCCAAAGTTCAAGCCAGTTGAAACAGCTGAATATACAAAGACACTTGCTCAATTGTATTTCTTGGACAGTCAAGCACTTCATCTTGTATTTGATACTACATCAGGTTATTATCTTTGCGCTCGATGCTTTTTAAAATATATATATATATATATTTATGATGGAACTAGTCTTGTGAAAAATAAAAGTTATTTGTCTTTATACTGAAAATTACTAACTCTTCCTTCTCTTGATTACCTTTGCTTTTACAGTTACATTGCTCTATTTTTAACCTTAACTGAATTTTACCTTTGATTTTACGTGAAACATTGAAAGATACCCTACACACAGAGCAAATTATTTAGACAATTTGCATCCTTTTTTTTTTTTTTTTTTTTTCCTTTTTGTGCATTTTCCTCTAGAAGCACATGATTGTTGAAGTTGTGGGGTGCCAACCTAGTTGGGTTTGTATACAACGTTAAAATATATTGACTAAATTGAATAATTATTTTCCAAAAACATGTTTTACTAGTAATCTGCCATAATAGTTTTACATTAATTAATTTTTATATTATAGTCAATATGGGACTGTTACTATATATAGTGTATGATAGTTTGTGGTTTGTGGTTAAGGAGGAAATAATATAATCATGATTTCAGGATATAAAGGTTGTATGAGGAGTATTAAGAGATTAACATGGTTTCTGTCCATACAGCTCTAAAATTACTAATTTCCATCATAACAGGACCTGCTGTTAATCACAGTGACAAAATGGATATGCAGCGAACTGAAGCTTTGGGTGCAAATTATGCCGGTGGAAACAACCATCTGATTGCTTTGAGTAAGAATCAAGTGTTTTTCTTGTCCCATATGAAAAGTAGAGAAATAGTGGAACCATGCCTTTCTCAAAAAGAGCATACAATACATGACAAGGACTGACTGATATATATACTAGCAAGTAGGATTTTAATAATTAAGCTCAAAATGCTCTGTATGCTCTATTTTTTATTTGTAGTGGCATTGGATTCTCCACATTTTATATTCTTATGCAGTTCCTGGTGCAGAGGAGTATGAGTATTTCAATGAAGTAGACCAGACAGTCTTGGATTATCCAAGTCATGAAGTTGATCTTGACGAGGAGGATCTGGATATTCCTTGGAGTGAACTTATTTTGAAGGAGAACATTGGGACAGGTTTTATATTTTAATCCTCACACATGATGCATACACTAAAAATATACTGATTCTGTGAAAGCTATCATTTACTTAGGAGAAAATGTATCCTGAAACAATGAAATAAGGACAATGATAATTGTTTTTCAGGGTCATTTGGAACTGTCCTTCGTGCAGACTGGCGTGGTTCCGTAAGCATTTCTTTCTTTGATTCTTTACATATTCCTTTGTCCACATTTTAATGATGATAGTATTCCTGCTAATTCTATTCCATTTATTATGGTTTGTGGAAATTAAGCATGGGAATGCAACTTGATTGGATTTGTCCATAAAAAGAAAGAAAACCTTCTTACCAATATGACCATCATTAATATCATGCTCATTCACTTTGTTTTCACGGTGTCATTTTTTTTATATAGCCATGGTATACAATCTATAGAAATTGAATTCTAGACAAAATTCAACTTAGATGAGTGGAGCTTTTCTCCTTAAACCATACAAGAGTCAGTTCCATGAAACAGAACAAACAGGAAGCAAAAAAGTTTAAGGAAGTAGTTGACATTCTTCCTTAGGCATAAGCTTTCTTCAATACGAAAAAATGATCAGATACCCTATCATATTTTATCCCCTCCCATGATTTCATTCATCATTTCATTTATGGTTCTCCAATTACCAACCCCCAATCTTCTTTTTGTCAGCTGTTCATTCTATTAAGAATTTCCCTCTCTTTTCCAGGTTCCTGATTCCTCCACTTCTTTACTTTTTTCGTCAATTTTCCTTTTTTATGTCTTTGCTCCTCTATACTCATACACCAAGAGGTCTTACTGCTACTGGTATGCCCACTTTTCTGGTTCTTTTCTCTCCTATATATTGGGTCAGTAGCCCACCCACCCCACCCCAATCAGTTTGACCTTTCCCCCTGGGGAAAATATGGTAACCACCTGTGGATATCTTGAAAGTTCTCCTGAGTACTGTCATGATAAGTTTTGTTCGAATTATGAAATAGGCTAGGATGTTAGGCTTGAATCAGCAAACAACAAATCATAAAAGAGATTAACAAACCCATGAACCTTTTTAAACTTGACTCATATATTCAGCTTTTTAACTTTTAAGAGTTTATCTAATGTAAAAATAATATTAAAAATCGATTAATGACATATATGCGTAATATAATACTCTTAATGCAACTAAAACTCAATATTTCCACACCATAATAAAGAAAAGTAGAAAAATCACAATAATAAACTATGATAGCACATTAATGCTAAATAAGATTAAACTACTTGGGTGATTAAATCATTTATAAATTCTTAAAAATTGTAAGTTCTTAATATTAAAACAATTCAAAAAGGAATTAATTTCTTCAAGTAGTTTGAATGTAATAAATTATTCATTGTTGGGTAAAAATTGGACAAAACATACATTTGATTTCAAACTTGTTAGCTTGCTTCTTGATTCCATAGTTTGTGCGAGTTTAGCACAAGTTTAAAAAGATTACCTGGGTGTATTCAGAAAAGAGCTTGATAGTGAGTTAACTTGTTTTCTCTCAAGGCTGTTGCGTCTTTCAGAGCAGGCCACTTCCAGACATTGCCTCCACTTTTTTCGTGTCAGCAAGTATGCCTAGACCAGATATGATATGACACAAATATTCCAAACTAGGATCGTCAACATATTCTCTTTAATCACCGAGAGCACTTGTGTTAAATGTTGGACATGTAGTTCAATAGTGCCACTATCAACTAAAATATCATCGAAAAAACTAACACATGCTTCCTTAAGAGAGGTCGAAGAATCTCATTGATTAAAGACTGAAAAGTGGCCGAGGCATTAGTCAACCCAAACAGCATTACTAAAAACTCGTAATGACCTTCATGAGTCCTAGATTCTCTTTTCTCAATGTCCTCTTCCTTCCTTAGGATTTGATGATACCCTGATTTTAGATCCAATTTAGAAAAAAATGGTAGCTCGTGCCAATTCATTCCAATAATTCATCTATGATAGGCATGGGAAATTTGTTAGGAACAATTATCTCATTGAGGGCCTTGTAATCTACACAAAACTGCCAACCACCATCCTTTTTTAATTTGAATCATAGGTCTGGAATAGGGGGTAATACTAGGTCTACTCATTCCCGCTTTCAACAACATATCAAGGACCAACTTTTCAATTTCATTCTTTTGATGATGTGAGTATTTATACGACCACAGATTTAGAATGGAAGCTCCTTCTTTTAAATGAATAACATGATTTTGTGTCCGGCTAGGAGGTAATCTGGTTAATTCTTGAAATACCTTGGTATGTAAATTCAACACATGAGCTACCTCCTTAGGTACTGGTTGGATATGGAGTTCTTCTTGCACCAGGTCTACCAAATACCTTATATCTTCTTTCTGTAATTGGCTGAGCAATCTTTTCAATGATGTTGATGTGGTAGATGACACAGGATCTCCTATAACCATCCACTATGACCTCTTCCAATGGTCAATTTTAGTTTCCCAAACTCCACCTTAACCTTTGCTAAGTTGGCCAGCCATTCTAATGCCAAGACCACATCAGCTCCTTCTGGATCTAAACTGAACAATTCCTGTTGAATGTTCAAGCCTTGTAACTCCAAAACAAATCTTGTGCATTTTACATGACAATGCACCTTGTTACTGTCTCCTACCTCCACCACATAAGGACGGGTTTCTTCAGCCTTTAACCCACATCTATTGACCACTTCTTGAGAGATGGAATTGTGAGATGCCCCCCAATCTAACAAGACTACAACCTCTAAATCTCCAATCTTGCCCCAAACCTTCCAAAACTTCTTAGTGGTAAGTCCTACCATAGTAAACATGGATAGTTGCTAAGCTTTATCTTTTTTGACATACTCCTTTCTGTCGCCTTTGCAAGTCACTAATTCGTCATAACTTGATAAATCTTCCTCTATTGTTAACATGTGTAATTGCTTATTTCTACACAAATGGTTAGGTCCAAATTTCTCATCACACCTAAAAGACAATCCTTTCCTAATTTTATCTTGCATTTCCTCATCCAATAATTTTCGAAATGTGGCTCCTCTGTAACGGTTGATTCCTTGAGTTTTAATGAGAGATTTCATGGCTTCCACCGGCTCCCCTTTTCCCCTACCAAAACTAGCTACCTGATTGCCTCTTTCCCATGAATAACTTCTCACCGGCCAACCTGATCTATACCCTATGTTCCCCTTATTCTCTTCCAACACTCCTCCTCTGGACATAATACAAACTTTACTCAACCATCTGAGCCTTCATCATCAATTCTGCGTGATTCGACGGATCATGTAACTTTACCTCCACCTTAATTTCTTCCTTAATCCATTCAAGACTATTTCAGTCAAGTCATTTTGTTCGATTCCTTTTAGAAGCCCTGCATATTGCTCAAATTGTTCTATGTAATGTTCTACTTTATTTGTCTGTGTTAAAGCAATCAACATTTCAAAAAGGATTCTTTAGCATATTAGGCTGGAACCATCTCACCACCGCCATCTTGAAAGATTCTCAAGTTGGATTTGGATTACGGAACGCCCACCCAATATCTTGACAAAAAATTTTGGAGGGGCCAAAATAGTATACTTAAAATTTACATATTAACATAACAAGAGTACATAATTTAGTATTGATATTGAAATCTTCTTGGATGTTTCTCTTTAAAAAGTTATAGTTTTGAATTTGTATTGAATATGGACCCCATTATAAATGATAGCTTAGATATTCTCATACTTAAGAACGTTTTCCTATATTATGTTTCAAAGAATTAATATGAAACTTCTCATTTGTAACTCTTTCAATCTTAAAAAACGACTGACTTTTCTAATTGAACAATTGAAGTTGAATCGGTCATTTTCACAAGTAGCTTCCCTTTTATCATTATGAAAGAAATGAATGTAATAGGTTATGATAAGTAAGTCACAGTTAAGAATCGGTTATGAAAACACACATAATACATTACATTTCCTTTTATATTCATACAAAATAATATACAAAAGGTTCTTGAGATTAAAAACAAATACTAACTTTTAAATTAATATTTTCCGAGACAAGAGAGAATTAAATTTTTTTCTTCAATAATGAAAGAGAAAATATAAAAATCAAGATTAGTTTGTGTTTAACTTCATGTTTTTTCTTGATAAATAAAAGAAAAGATGTGAAAATAGAAAAAAAAGTACAATTGATGAAAAACTGAAAAAACAATAAAAGAAAAAATAAATAATATTTTATGTTTTTTTATTCTTTAATATATTTAATTTTATATTTTGTTATTTATTAATATTATATATTGTTTCATAAAAAAAATAATTTAAATTTCATTAATTTTTAATAATATATTACATATAATTTAGGAAAATTTTAAAAAGTTGGGGGACATGGCCCCCTCCGGTCACAACTATAATCCGCCACTGTCCCACCATTGAAACCAATTTAACGTCTTCCCTTCTAAAGCAATCATAATTGCCTGCATTCTTTCATCTTCCGATACTTCTTTCAAACAAAATATCTTTCCAACCTATTCGTCCAACCATAAGCGTCATCTCTTACAAAGATTGCAAGTTTTGGCTTCTGCCATTGAGAGTGGGACTGTGATGACCACACTTCTTCTTCATCCTTTGAACCCATCTTTGTTTTCTTTGAACTATCTTCCATCATTGATTTCGACCCACTCGACATTCTTTCTACCACCACTATGAGCCCACTGATAAAGTTTTATAATATTTGACACCTCTCCTGTTGTTCGTTTACAGCCTTCTCTCCATCAAGAACCATCTCTTGACACATGCGCACCAAACCGTCTAATCTTGATTCCATCCTAGTATTGATCATACCACCGAACCCACGCCACAAATATCAAGAACGAGGCTCTGAAGGCCAGTTGATAGAACTATTATTCAAAACTAGATGAAACACACTAATCTTGGCAATCTTTATTATTATACTGAATCCAGTTCTTGCCACTGTCATAGGAATAGGATGGATTCTAAAAGAGTTACAATTGTTATCCAGCGAGGTTATTCAAGAGAACCCCACTCTCCTCACTCCAATTACAAAGTTTTTCCCCTTCCCCCCAAAACTTTCCCTGAACTATTTAAATAGTTCAGATACAATATACAATACCAAACTTATCACTGACAGTCAATAATGTTAAACCTTCATAAATCAATTTGATGCAAGAGTTTGAAGATGATGTGTTGAGGAGTCGGTGACACATGGTGGTGGTTGGCAATGAGTCAGGTACTGTAGTGGTTGGGCAGTTTCAATAGCAAGGTCATGTTAGAGCTACAAGGATGCAGCGGCTGTTGGAGAGAAAAATATGTTTGGAGGACATGGCGACTGATGAAGAGCAAGAATACTCGGAGAGTGTGGTAGCCCTTGCTAAAAAGCAAATATTTTTGGAGGACATGGTGACTGACGAACAACACAAATGCTTAAAAAGTGCAGCAGTTGCCTATCAGAGAGAAAAATGCTCTGAGGGCACAAGTATTGGAGAACAAGAAAAACACTCAAGAGTGTGTTGGTTAACGAAGAGAAAAAAAATACTCTAAGGGCATACTAACTATCAGAGAGCTAAAGGAACACTTGGAAAGTGTGGCAGTTGCTGGAGAGCAAAAGATGCTCAAAGGGCACAATGTAGTGAACAAAATGTGGCACCTGGTATTGTTTACCCGACAGAGAAAATCAGAGTGATGAAGTCAGGGTCAGTGTCTAGGGAAAAAAGGTATATCCTTACCGTGGATTAGTGACAAAGGAGGATGGTATTGCTCTGATGTCAATTGAAAGAGTTACTGGTGGTTGTGTGTTTTGTACACACGAGCATTCTTATTTATAATAAAGAAGACATACAATAATAAGGAAAAAATTCAATACCTAATAATGGGAAATATTTAGTTATGCATTCCCTATTTAATGTAATCAAAATCATATCTCTAACAAGATTCAACAACAATCACAATAGATATGGGAAAAGTAAAGTATAGTAAATTAGTATAATGTCCTTGCCATTCCTCACTTCATGAGCTAGTTTGAGTTAAGCTTAGTCCAATTTAAAGAACATTACCCATTTCTTTTTCTGCTTCTTTTCTCTTTTTCTATGTCTGGGTCAATCACAATCCAATCACTAAATGTTAACTATCTAATCTCTTAGGATGTTGCAGTGAAAATTCTTAAAGTGCAAGGTTTTGATCCTGGGCGATTTGAAGAATTTCTAAAGGAGGTATCGTTATTACTGGTTTTAATATGTATTTAATTTTCATGTTCATTTTTATATTTCGAATGAGGTTGAGGAAAAATTTTGCATTAGTTTTGTACATATAATTTTTTTTGTCCATGTGGATTGCTATTCATTCCCAGTTTATTTCATAGGTCTCACTCATGAAGCGCCTACGGCATCCAAATATTGTACTCTTGATGGGTGCAGTTATTCAACCCCCTAAGTTATCAATTGTAACAGAGTATTTATCTAGGTACAAAAGTTTCCTTTAACAATAAAAACTGTGCTCCTCGCTTATTTTTATAATTGGAGAAGATTTGGGGTGAGTGTGATATTCTTATGCTAATTATTTCTTTGAATTGCAGAGGCAGTTTGTACGAACTTCTGCACATGCCCAATGTTGGATCATCACTTAGTGAGAGGTGTCGCTTAAAAATGGCTTATGATGTGGTATAAATTTGATGATTAAAACTGTTAATAGTTTTACTATTTATGTGTTTTTAGGCAGACCTAAATGTTCATATGTTTGTCTAGGCAAGCGGAATGAATTATCTTCATCAAATGAGACCCCCCATTGTTCATAGAGATTTGAAGTCTCCAAATCTTTTGGTTGATGATTCATACACTGTTAAGGTAACTGTTTACTTTGTTGGAGTATCTGAAAAATATGTCATCATGTTATTGTTGTACGAATAAAATATGTTAATCTTATATGATATCATGGTAATATTTTGATATTTCGCACCATGCTTATTTAGGTAGGATTGGGAGGTTATCATCTGTAACAATATATAAAGAGATACTCCCACCTTGTGCACACAATTCATATTCATATTTATGTTTAATTATATTTTAAATTTTCACTATTTTGAACCTCAAACTATATGTTACATATCTATCTATCTATAACAATATATAATGTGATACCCTTATTTTGTGCACACATTTAATGTTCCTATTTTGCCCTTAATTAGATTTTAAAATTTCAATATTTTGAACCTCAAAATCATTATTGCTACATACATATACCAATATATAATGGGATACCCCATTGTGTGTACATATTTCATGTTCCTATCTTGTCCTTAATTATATTATATTTTAGTTTTTAATATTTTGAACCGCAAAACTATTAGTATGTTGCCTTTACATCTGTAACAATGTATAATGCAATACCCCAATTTTGTGTTCACATTTCATCTTCCTATTTTGCCCTTAATTATATTTTAAATTTTTAATATTTTGAACCTCAACCTGTCATATTATGTATTCAGCAATCAAAAAGAAAAATAGTGCAGATAAACTACTTCACAACACAGTTGATATTGCTTCTGCAGTGTTGTTTCTGATTCAAATTATTGATTACAAGTAAAATATAGAAAATAATAATACATATTTTTTTTATTTAAATAAATATATAAAATTAAAATTAATTTATGTATTAAATTTAACTCATTAAAAAAAGATAGTGTAATAGTGTGCCTGTGTTTCAGTTAGTTAGTATAAATAATATTAGTGCCTTGTCTTTCCTTTTGGATCATCACATCAAGCCAATATCAATTTAGATTGTTCAGTATCTATAGATTCCACCTTTTCTTTCTCCCCTCCATTACTGTATACTTCTTGACATGCTTCCTTATTTAATTAGGATTGGGAGTTTAGGATTAATATAAACAGGGTTAGTTCTGTCTTTTGCTTCTTGTCACATCTTATCATCACATTAAACCAATATCAATTGCACATCATTCAGTCTATGTTCACCTTTCTTTCTCCTCTATCTAAAGGTCCTATATTTTCAACATAGTATAAAGCAACAACATCCTTTATGACTTAGTGAGAAACAGCAGAAACACTCTTGTTACGTATAAAATAAAATTAGAAAGGGTTCTCCCTGATTTTGTAACTCTCCTTTTCTTTTTCTGCCCATAAATTATTAGCCGAATTTTAGGATGTATCTAGCCATGACAATTGATGGCTGCTAGGGTTATGTTAACTGTTCCCCATTTGGAAGAACCTAATTATTAATGCTTAACAGTGCCTGGATTGCTATTGCCTGCTGTACTAACAACCCCACCCTTACCAAAAACGAATATTTTTGCTTAAGCTAGCAATTTCCCATGCAGCCATTCACTAACGGCTCACATGTACATTTATGGATTTATATGAGCGTGCAGATAATTGAGCGTTGATGTTTAAATTATGTAATTCAGGTATGTGACTTCGGTCTTTCACGCACAAAGGCAAACACATTTCTTTCTTCTAAAACCGCAGCTGGGACGGTAAGTTCTTTTTATCAACTGAATCATTCCTGTGTCAAGTTTTGTTAAATTTCTCTTAACTACAATTATTTGATGATTTGACATTATAATAATTTATTCCTTTTCTTTTTTTCTTTCTGGACATGACAGCCTGAATGGATGGCACCCGAAGTCATCAGAGGCGAACTGTCAAACGAAAAGTGTGATGTATTCAGCTTTGGTGTAATTTTGTGGGAACTAGTGACCCTGCAACAACCATGGAGACATTTAAATCCTTCTCAGGTTATTTGCTTCTCCCCTGTGATTTTGATTTATTTAATTTCTAGAATACTGGATACTGTAGATAGAATAAAAGAATACTCTGAGCAGCTTGATCTATCCTCAAACACATACATAGCGTGTCCAATACAGGACACTAACCATGTTCTGGTCTTAATGTTGGAGTTGGTGTTTCATAGGTACCGATTCTACTTTTTGGACAGGTCCAAAATTCTTTGCCTTTGATTTAGATCATCTATTGCACAAAAGTAGTCATTTCCCTAATCACTTGAGATAACTTTTAGTAAAATTCTCTCCTATAGGTTGATATATATTAGGATATCTCACATGGGCTAGAATAAGGTATGTAATAGATTTTTTACCCAAAATAGCATGGGTCTTTTTTTATTTTCCAATAGCATACTATGCCTATTACTTACATCGATAGCACACTTTCTTTTTATTGGTTGCAATCTCATTGGAAAACTAGCCGAAATTCGGTTCTCGAGAAACTAAATTCCACGTTGGGTTTTCTATTCTTTTTGTTTTTCGACTTTTAAAATATTGGGACAGGGGAGAGGAAAAATTTAGGAAACAAAAGAAGAAAATGATTAAATTCTGAAATTATTTAATTTGATAATTTATAAATAAATAGATTTTTTAAAATTGAAATTACATAGATATGTAAATAAGATAAATCTTATGAAAGAAAAGGAAAGAATTGTAACAGAGCAATGAAAAGTCTGATATAATTTAGTTTAAATGTATTTATTTTAGAAAATAATTGTATGTAATTTATAAATGTAGAGAAATAAAATTTGAATAAATATTTTTTTAGAAACAGACATGTCTTAGGAAAAAATAAATAAGAGAAATGTGTAACTAAGAAAAATTTGTGAAGAAGAGGGAAGAAGGAATTGTAAAAAAAATCAATAGTAACTGTTTGATATTATTGAAATTATTGAGTTGTGTGTAATTAATAATAAAAGATTTTTGAATTGGGAAATTTGTTTCTTAAAAATTGATGGAAAGGTAAGAAAAAATTATTGAAAAATATTTTTGAATTAACATTTTTTTATTTCATTAATAATTTATTCTTATAATACTGATGTTTATGAATGTAATAAATATAATATTTGTATATTAAGTAATTGACTGGGAGTATTTTATTACCATAGGATTTAGTTTATATATATATATATATATGTGTGTGTGTGTGTGTATCTATTTATATATATATATATATATATATATATATATATATATATATATATATATATATATATATATATATTAATAATTTAATGTAATAAAATTTGGAAAGAAGTAAATTAGAAGTACATAATGGTAGAATGGATAAGAAAACATTTGGATATTTATGTAAAGAGGAATTGAAATTTAACATCAAATAATTGTAAGGGAAATGCACGTGATTGGATGAACATTAATATAAATGAGATTAGACTCATAAACACTTAGAGAATTTTAGATCTTCTAATGTTGTGATGGTTGATATAGGTAATGTCTTTGAAGTCATGAATGAGTTCCTAAGGAGTTGGTCTATGTAAATCCTTCGTTTGGATAAATAGTTTAATGTTGTCCCAAAGTGTTCATATTGCATGCTTGGATGTTGAAGTTGAGTCTTTTTCCAACAATTGTTCGTTGGTGCAACATTCTTATCACGTTTGATTTCTACTATGCACAATGTGGTAATTAACCACTCTAATTGGACAATGGTAGTTGATTTTAGTGACTTGTTTATAGTCTCCGCATAGTATTATTTTGGGTTATGTTCTTTAACAATTGATGAAAATACTAGTTGTGTTGGAATGGCATTGATTTTGGGTTGTCACATGTTTAGGTAAGACCATAGCTTTTTGGCCTTTCTATTATGTTGGCTCTTTGTATAGGTCCTCCGAAGTAAACTATTGCTATGCTTGTGTGGAAGTGATGTGGTTGGAGTTTGTGGAAGAGGTTGCAGTAGGTGAGTTTTAAAGCGTTAGAATTTGTTTTTGTAGATCTTGCAAACTTAGCATACAATTCAATGATCGTATTGAAAGGAAATTGAGACTCACAAGTTATCACTTGATAGGCATGGACATATGTTGATATTTCAACATCATACGTAATTAGACTATCATTGTTGAGTTTATGTTGTTAAAAGTACAAGTTTTTTAAATGTTGTATTCTTTGGAAGGTCCAAATATGTGCACATAGTCTCGCAATGATGCCGAAGTGTTCCATTTGAAGATGAAAAAGAATGTTGATTCTTTGGAGAGAAGGATGTTTAATTAGGTTTGTTTGGGGACGAATTGTTTTGTTTAGGGTTTACATGTTGTATATGGTGGATTTTCTAGCGTTAAGACCCCATCTAAGTTCACATGTGATAAGCACGCATTCCCTATGAGGTTGACAAGTGCACGTACAAAGCAAATGCTAATGTGCATGTCAGTGTAACATCTCATCTCATCCAAAGTCATCTCATCTTTGTTGAGCAGGCCTTCCCATTAAAGTTGATAAGTCTTGTTTGCATGGTAGAGTACGTGTTTATTTGATGACATGTGTCCTGGGTCGCTCATCCACCCAATGCATGTGAGAGTAACATTTCACCCTAGGTCACCTTTGTTTAGCATGCCTTTCCATTAAAGTTGGCAAGTCTTGTTTCCATGACAAAGTGCGTGTTGATTTGATGACACATGTTTTGAGTCATCCCATCTACCTAATGCATTTCAGGGTAACATGTCATCCACCTTTTATGCTTCTAGTAGAATAGAATGCACTTGGTTGATTGAAAAGGTGTCTTTTGGATGTGATAGAAGTGAAAATGGTTCACTTTGAAGAAATGAATCCGAACAATTTGTTTGGTGCCTCACTTGATCATTTAGTCATATGAAAATGATAATGACTTAGTGTAACACCATTTCAAAACCTACAGAATGCATACATCCCACCTTTATAATCAACTAAGACACCAAACAAATTGTAAGTATTAATTTCTTTAAAGTGAACTACTTTCACTTCGAGATTCCACACCCTTTCAATCAACTAAGTGCACTATTTTATACATGAAGCATACAAGGTGGGATGAGATGTTATCCTATGGTGCATTGGGTGGATGGGGTGCCTTAAGACATGTGTCATCAAATTAGCATGCACTTTGTCATGAAGACAAGACTTGTCAACTTTAATGGGAATGTGTGTTAAATGGAGGTGACCTTGGATGAGATATTACCCTTACATGAATTGGGTAGATAAGGACACGTGTCATTAAAGAAACATGCACTCTGTCAGATGGACAAGACTTGTCAACTTTAGTGGGAGTGTGCTCAATAGAGGTGATCTTGGATGAGATGTTACATTGACATGCACATTAACATTTACCCTGCACTTGTCGACTTCATTGGGAATGCGTACTTAACACATGTTACCTTGGTGGGGTCTTAACGCTATGAAACATATCATATACCACACCAGAACAATTCGTCCCCTGTCAAACGCCATTCTCTCCAAAGAATCAACATTCTTCTTCTCCATTTTCACATGGAACATTTCAACATCATTGAGACTAAGAATTATTTCAATTCTTATCTCACCGCTCTATTTGCAAATGGCCAAATTACCCAATGTGTAGACTGTGTGCACTACTAATGTGCATCTCCTAAATTTTTTAGGATATCATATAATTGCACCTTCAACCTCCTAAAAGACAAAGTCTGCACATATTTGGACCTTCCAAACAATAGAATATTCATGACTTTGTACTTTCGACAACCTAAACTTAGTGAGGACGGTCTAATTAATTACGAATGATGTTGTTGAAATGTCAACAAATGTCTATGTATCAAATGATAACCCCTTTAGTACAACCATTGAGTTGTATGCTAAGTTTACAAGATCTACATAACAAATTCTAACTCTTTTAAACTAACCTATTGCAACCTCTTCAACAGACTCCAACCCCGAGCCACCATAGTAGAAAACCCAAACAGCTACTGTCTTACCTATACACGTGACAATTCATCACAAATGGTTTTTTCATCAGTTGTTACATAACATAGCTCAAGTAATATAATGTGGAGACTGCAAATAAGTACCGAAATCAATTACCACCATCCAATTAGAGTTGTTAATCACTAAATTGTGCAAGATTTAGCAAAAATCAAATTTGACAAGTATGTTACACAAATGATCAATTGTTGGAAATAGACTCAACTTCAACATCCAAGCGTGCAACAAGAACACTCATGGGGCAACATTGAATTATTTATCCATATGAAAGATTTATGTGGACCGACCCCCGAGGAACTTGTTCATGACTTCAGTACCGATATAAACCGCCATGGCATTGGAAGATCTAAAATTCTCTAAGTGTTTATCCATTTATATTATTGTTCATCCAATTACATGTATTTCCTTTACAACTATTTATGTCAAATTTCAATTCCTCTTTAAATAAATATTCAACTTTTTTATTCATTCTACTATTATTTACTTCTTTCCAAATTTTATTACATTAAATTATTAATGTATGTAAATTAAATTGTACAATAATAAAATATTCCAAGCCAATTTTCAATTTACTTTTATACAAATGTCAAATTTGTTTACACTCATAAACATCGCTACTATAAATAAAAAAAAATGTTGTTTCAAAAATATTTTTCTTACCATTCCATCCTTTTTAAAAAAACAAATTTCCTAATTCATTGATATTTTTTTTATCATATTGATTACACACAACTCAATAATGTCAACCCTTTCCATTGATTTCTTCTTTCAATTCTTTCTTTCCTCTTCATAATTTTTTCTTATTTAAGCAATTATTTTTTAATATAAATATATTTTTAACAACTGAATAAAATTAGTTATATGACAATTTTAATTGCTTTGTTACAATTCTTTCTCTTTTTCATACAATATATCATATTTATGTAACGTAGATCTAAGAAAAAAAATCTATCTATTTATAATTCTTTTATCTAATTAATTAATTTCTGAATATGATCATTTCCCTTTTTTTCCTAAATTTTTCACCCACTAATATATCAAAAAAAAAAACAAAATTATCCAGCTTGGAATTCGGTTTCTCATGAACCAAATTCCAGCTGGTTTTTAGGTGAGATTGCAACCAAAGGTCAAAATTCGGCTCTTCAAGAGCGAATTTTGTTTTGGAAAAAAAATATAAAAAGTTCGCTATCTGTGTAAATAATAGGCATAGTATGCTATTGGGGAAATAAAAAAGAAACCAACTGTGTTGTTTTGGTGAAAAAATCAGACAAATTAATCTGAGAAACGGAGTATAATCCTCCCTAGTTAACTGTTGAGATTGAGTTTAGCTCAGTCTATTTGTATATGATATTAATGTGTAGTCTTAATGGGTAACCTGTAGATGTTTACTGCTGCAAATTTCTTACTCAAGAATCCGTCCTTGGGCACAATGAGGAAGGGTGTTATGATGTCTCACATTAACTAGAACTCTGGCCAAACTGTAATAGTATGATGTCCATCTTTAATATAGTATTAAGACCCTATTCAGTCCTAATATTGGATCAATTGCATACGTCTAGTTCTACAAATTTCATGTCTATTTGGATGCTATAAGGCTTGGTTTGTTGTTATAGCTTCCCCCTACCAGAATTAAAATTGAGAGTAACATTTAAATAATTAAATAATGGTAAAATGGTTTAATAGCAACAGAGATAAGTTAAGATAGAGAGAACAGTAAGAAATTTCGGGAAGAGGATAAGTGAATTCTCACTGGAACAGTAGATTCTTTTCTCTCTTATTGGGATATATTGGCTGGCTGATCAACCACGTTTTTTTCCTTAAGCAAATTTGACTTTCTTATTGGCCTTGTGTCTGGAGATTCCCTGGCACAGATGTTGGTAACTTCAAGTGCTTTGTTCCAATGATTTTCTCTTTTTTTCTTTGTTGTTTTTTTGTTTTTGTATTTTTCCAAGGGGGATTCCCTATCTTACCTTCTGTTTGTGACTTTTTTCTCTTAATCTTATCAAAGTCTTCTTCTAGAAAATAATTGTTATTCCTAAGCACAATATCATTCAGTTAAAATTAGAGACTGAGGCAGTTAGGTGTTATAATTGAGTATTTTCCTGGGTCATTTTTCTAGTAGCCTCTCTCTGCATGATGTTTTGTAATATGCATCAAGTGGCTTTTAGTTTGATATGGGAGTGCCATCTTTTTAATCGAAATGAGAGTGCTAAGGCATCACTATGTTGTTTGCCATTAGTGTAGGTTGTTGCGGCTGTTGGTTTTATGGACAAAAGGCTAGATATTCCAAGACATGTGAATCCTGAAGTTGCAGCCTTGATTGAGCTCTCCTGGGCCACGTAAGTAGATTAAATAAATAGTTTTGATTTCTTCTTTTTGTTTACATGAAAACTTTGGTTCATGGATGGCTGTTTCTCCTATGATCAAGGTAAGTGGTACTTCTGAAGTAATTACAGACTACCCATCAACTATGGCCATACTAGTTGTAGATTTTACTGAAATAATGTGTCTAGTCTATATACTATTGATTTATTTACAATAAAGGAATAAATAATGTAATAAAGGGTACATGGAAAGTAAATCGATAAAGAACCCAATTTTTAGTTTTACATGTTAATATATTTACAATCCAATCATATATTTAAGAACCACCTGATGCTAGAGCTTATGTGTGTCATATGCATCAAACTATTATTACATATGTCATATACATGAAAGCTTATATATTTTAAAAAATAAAATAATTGTAAAGTCTATATATAATCCTCTTCCTTGGGGGTGCAAGGTCAGGATGGATAGTAGTATTGTAAACAGGAATGCTCTGTGAAAGGAAGATTAGTTCCTTCTTAAACAATTATTGAACAATAATAATAGTTATATTCAGTGGAAAAGGGTCCTACCTACGCTTTCTGAGAATTATTCCGTTTTTCGGTCAAGGCGTGTAACAAGTACCACATAGGTTTTACTGAAATAATGTCTCTAATTCGGACACTATTTATCTTTATTTTTAATCAAGGAATAAATAATGAAATCAAGGACACAACGAAAGTGAATAAAAAAGGGATCCCTACGTTCTAGCTTTCCAGATTTCTATATTTACAGTAATCTATGCATATCTTTAACAGTATGATTTGAACTCAAATCAGTAATTAACTTGATTCGTATTTACTACTTTTACCAACTAATGTTGGTCAATTAGTTTTAATTCTTTGTTCAACAGATTCTGACACTTTTCCTTTTACCTTTCTTAGTTTTGAATCTGAAATTATTGTATGATATTGTGACATCCACGTTCAAACTCCTTCACAATCATTCTATTTAATATCTGTTGGTGCTGTAGGGAACCCTGGAGACGGCCTTCTTTCTCCTATATTTTGAAATGTTTGCAGCAAATAATTGCTGATGCTAGAGGTTGAACAAGTTCATACCTCATATCGATAGTCTTCAGCCTATATATACAGAGGAGAAACAGCAATATTGAACAAGAAAATAAATGGCATTGCGATTCATTCAGGTCAGGTGCTTTCTAATTTGAATAATATATTTGCTGCAATTTTATTTTTATGTTCAGTATAATACATGTTCAATCTCAAATTTAAAATAATTTATGAACATAGTTTGCACTAACTAAATAAACAAATGGATTGAGTGCTTTTTGATTTTTCCGGACTCAATTTTTAAATGCTTCTCTGCGGTTTTGGCTTATTTATTTAGGAGAAATTAGAGTAACATCAAAACAAGCTTAGAGGGAATCTAATGACATGTAGGGAACATACCTAGGAATATTTTCTTACAAACCAAACAGATGTGAGTCATTCTTAGGATTCATGATTCTCGGGTATGAAATAATTTCCTTATCCTTTAACTTATTGGGCTCAGGGGTCTCATCAGAACTACTAATACAAACATATTTGCCGTGATTAGGCATTCAAGAAATTCTCACAGTTGCGGCAATGACAGCTGAAATATCTATAGATTTTCTGTTTGAAATATTGTGAATAGGGAAGTGAGTTCTGTGTATTATGGTAATCACTGCAGTAGTTTGTATTTACTACTCTAATTATAAATAAGACTCTGCTGTGTAATTGTGACATGAATTTCACAAGTTTCTTGCTTTTTATCGTGCTCGAAAGAGCCTAAATAATAGGTTACCCAATCTTTAATACTCAAACTACACTTACACTGCTTTAGTTATGCTAAAATATATACCTCAAATGTGCTTGTGGCATATCAGATTGATGATTTGTGTGTATGTTTGGTTTGACAGGACCTTGCTGAAGAACAAAATACACCATTTTAAAATAACCTGCATTTTTTGTTGTATATGCTGTTTATATAAGCATACTCAGATTGTCATCTATATTACTGTTTGCTTCGGGTGCACCTATAATAATAGTATGACACTGGGATTCTAATTTATATTTACAAATAATGCTTTTTTATCTTATTAAAAGGGGATTCTAATTTATATATACCAGTAATTATTTTTATCTTTTAAAAACATAATGATGTGTAATTTGCTCATCATTTTTATTAGACCGAAAAGCATATTTGTACGTAGGAGTCCACTCTCTGCAACTCGCACTCTCCCCAAACCATTTATGTACATATCATCATCACCGAGGAACAAAAGATTTTATATATTAGTTTCAAAAATTTGAACAAAAATTTTGAAATTTGATGTTCTACCACTCAATTAAATCAATAATTTCAAGGGAAAAAATTCAATAATAATTTGTTCTAAGAAACCTTGGTTGCTTCCACTCACTTGTGTTGACTTCGTTACCCCACGCGTAAGATGTGTACATATACTTAAAACAAAGTAATCCCTAGTTTTTTTAACCCATTGAGCCTATGATATAAGTTGGTTCAGAAGCCATAATTCACATTCAATACTTTAAGCTTGTATAAATAAGTGTATAAAAAATGCTTTTAATATTGTAAAATGAATAAATTTTAATTTTGATTCATGTAATTTTCTTTTTCATTTCTATGTTTTTATTGTTGATATGACATAATTTTAATTAATTATTTATATAATGAATTCAAGGTCAAACAATCATCGTATTTAATTTCAACCCTTATTTGTAATATGATGGCAATGTAATATTTCTAATATACTTTAAAAATTTTAAAATATTTATCATGTTAAAATAAATGTTAGATATTAAAAAAAATATTTTAAATTTAAAAAAATTGAATTTTAAAAATTTTTCTATAGAACCTAAAATCAAATTTGACTCAACGACGAATCTTGACAAATATTTTGGAGTGTTAAAATTGTATTTAAAAGCGTATAAAATTTGAGAAAACCAAATATGGTAGAATTAAAAAAAATATATATATATATATATATATATTTATATTAATTTTTATGTATGTAAAAGAAATTTAGCTAGACATGAAGCTCCACCACTTATTTGACTCATTTCATAAGAACTAATAATAATCAAATTGTAGAAAGATAAAATATATATTAGTTTAACTCTGGCAAAAATTATTTTTTTAATAAAAACATTAACAATGAAATTTTTATTTAGTGAAAGTTACACAAAACTGAATAATCAGATTTTGTGATCCAACTTATTATAAGATTATAACAAACACCACTAATTTTGTAGTATAAACTACTAATTATGTGGATGGAAAATTAACATAGGAACAATTTCAAAACGACGCATACCTCAGTCGCACAATCCCATGCACACCACAGAACGAAGTAGATTATAGCATATCTGATTTCAATTCTCATTTACTCCACCATTTTCTTCCTTCTTCGCCTTTCCATTTTTTCCCAAAATCCCAATATTTGATGTAACTGCAACACAGTGATGAAGAATGCTTTGATAGGGTTGAAACCCTCACTCTCAATTCCTCTTTCTCACTCTTTTCAGTTCTCTTCTTCCCTTTCTCTCACACCCCTCCCTTTTTCTCTCTCCACGAAACCACACACACTTCTCGCATTCGCTAACAGCAACAAAGATTTGAGGGAACAGGAAAACTCACAGCAGCCACAGCCACAGCCACCCAATGGTTCCAAGGAACAGCAAAAGCCGCAGCAAGAGAATAGCAATGATGGGAGTAATCAAAGATTGCCCCTTTTGGGTTTCAATTGGAGGAACCTGTTGGACCCTGACCCCGACAACGTCCTTGCACTTGGCCTAACGGGAATTCTCACATGGGCAAGTGTGCAAGTTCTCTGGCAGCTCTTGTTCATCTCTTTCGCCATTCTTGTTGCTGCCCTCAAGTACTCTTTCATCGCTGCTCTTCTTGTGTTCATTCTCATTGCCCTTCTTTGATAATTTTAGTTTCTTTTCTGCTTTCTGTGATCCTATTTGATATTATGGAAGGTATGACTTTTGAAAAGTAGTTGGGTCTGTGATTGAATGATAATGTAAAAAGCAATTAGTGAAAGTAAACAAGCTTATCTTCTTGTTTTCATCATCACTGCCCTTCATTGAATTGCTTTTAGTTCTTCTTCATCGCGATGTGACGAACCAAAGTTTGAATCTTGGTTCATGCCCATATTTCGTGTCTGGAAAATGGGATTGTGTGTGTATTTTGGTTTTATTTACCGGTTGTGGTGTTTGATAGGATGGTGTTTTTGTATAGTATGATGGAAAATTTGTCTATGGTAAGTATCCAAGCATTTGAGGAACACAGTTACCATGAAAGTGAAGCACTTCTCTCTTCTTTCACCCCTACCATGGTTGAATATGCTACTTCGATTCTTCTCCTCCTCCATGACACCTATCATCAACCACCTCAATCATTTCTAACTGTTCCACCTGTTGATTCTCAAACATCATCTCGTGCTCCAAATGTCCTTTTACCAATTTCACTTGCATCAAAACTTCCCATTTTCATACGAAAAGATATTTGGTCGGTCCTCTTTCAACCTTAAACCTTTATATGCTTGTTATCTTCATTATAATCATTTATGCCTTCTTGTTTCCCCTTCACGTTTTATTTGGATTCTCTATCTATTCCTAAGCCTACACTTGGCAACAAATCGTGCAAGACATGGTGGCTTCTTTACAAGCCAATGACACACATGAACTTGTTCCCTTGTCTCATGGTAAAACTATTGTTGGTTGCCGCATGGTTTATACAGTGTTAAGATTGATCGGTTTTTAGAGCTTGCTTGGTGGTTAAGGGCTATGTTAAAATATTTGGCCTCATTATGGGGACACCTTTTCCCTTGTGGCCAAAATTACTTATGTTCATTTGTTTCTTGATATGACTATTGTTTGTGATTTTCTTCTTTACTACTAGAGATAAAAAAATGTCTTCTTGCATAGTTAGTTGCAAAAGAAGGTTTTACTAGTTCTGGTGACACATGCCTTGTCTACATCTTTTTGTTTCTCTTTCTATGAGCTGAAGTAGTTTCCCTGTGCTTTGTTTGGCTGTTTTAGCTCAGCCTGCTTTGATATTAATCATTTTATCTTCTCCCTCCATTCTCCATCTGGCCTATGCATTCATCTTGTTGATTATGTTAATGACATTGTCATTGCTGGAGATGACTCTGACGGTATCCACCACTAGCTCAAATCCCACTTTCACAATTAATTTTGATCTAAAGACTTAGGGCCTCTAAAATATTTCTTAAGCATTAAGGTCACTCAATCCTCCTCTGCCATTGCTATTTCTAAGTAGTCTTTGAATATCTGTAATCCTATATTCTTAAGTGAGAATTCATTTGTCCTTTTCCTGAAATCTCTTACTCTTCTCTCTCTAAGCCTTTTCCCTGTTTCTATTAAACCATTTTACCATATTTAATTTTTAAAATGTGATTCTCAATTTCAATTCTGCTAGGGGAAAGCTATTATAATAAACCAATCCATTTTAACATCAAAATGGACATGAAATTTGTAGGACTAGACGTATGCATGCATGTGATCCAACATTAGGATTGGATAGGGTCTTGAGGCTATACTAAAAATGGTCATCACAGTCTTACAAGTTGGCCAGATTTCTAATTAAACGTGAGACTTCTGACACGCATCCTCCTTGTGCCCAAGGATGGTAGGCACTTGAATGAGAAATTTGCAGGAGTAACCATCTAAGGGTGATCCAATATTAATCTTATATTAGAAAGAGACTGAGCTAAACTTAATTTCAAAAGTTAGCTTGTGAGGATGATTGCCCTTGTCTCAGATTATTTTGTACCATATCCAAGCCCATGTGAGATATTCTAATATATACCAACTAATAGGAGAGATTTTTAATAAAAATTATTTCAAGTAATTAGGAAAGTGACTACTTTTGTAGAATAGAGCTAAATCAAAGGCAATGAATTTTGGACCTGTCCAAATTGGACATGCTATGTGTGTGTTTGAGGATAGATCCAGTATTCTGAAAATTAGCCAAATCAAAAGCACTGTAGTAAACCTGTGAAGGATTTAAGTGTCTTCATGGTTGTTGGAGAGTCAATAGTTCCCACAAGATTACACCAAAATAAATAGATCTCATTGTACGTGTTTGGTTCTGTCGAGTAGAATTGATTTTTTAACGTAGAATCGATCGTGTTTGATTTTGTCACGTAGAATTGATTTTTTAACGTAAAATCGATCGATTTTTTTAACGTGTGTTTAGTTTTTAAAATCAATTAAAGAATACAATCACGTCATAAGATGTAACTAATTTACAGAATTAATTCAGCTTAAATAAGTTTTCCTACACATAAACAATCACATTTTTAGTTTGACAGTTCACCTGTCATGTCCTGAAAAGAAAAAGGGAAAGTATAATGTTATATCATCAAAGAGTTATTGTACTTGAGAAAAATTTAACAAAATCTGACACATGAATGCTTCAGTTAATAAAAAAGAAATGCCTTTGGTTTTAGATGAAAGAAATTCGTTTGCCTTTGTACCTGAAGTAAATATTTTAAACAAGATGATCTCATCAACGCCCAATTATCTGCATGTTCATATATACATACATAAATAAAGAAGTATGTTAATAAATATGATGAAAGGGGAGAAAAAAAAGGTGGAAATATAGATGCTCAAAAATTTGAAATTGATATTGGTTTGATGTGATAATCCAAAAGAAAAGACAAGAAATATTAAAAGATTTTGAGACTGCAAAAGATTTGTTAATTAACAGAATTGTGTTTTGAGTGTTTGTGAAAGTCTGATTGCTTTATCCAATAACTAAGATCTATTGTCAAGAGTTTTGAAAAAGTTTTTAGAATATCTATTAAAACATTTTCAACCCCTCTTCTTGCGTTTGCCTTGTTTTACAGTAATATACTAAATTAAAAATTGTACTTTATTACGCTATTTTGTGAAATCTTGGAAAGTTAATGTTCTTCATGGCAATTGATTACATAACAATTCAATTGATTGCACCTATTGTTATATTTTTTTTAGAAATCCCTTGGAACAAAGCAATTCTTTACAAAACTTATAACGATTTTTCTATACAAAGTCCACATCTTTGTTTTTTTTTTTAAACTAAAATATGAAAGTGGTAAAAAAGCATTGGAGAGAAAGTCAGGAAATATTAACTCAATTGTAACAACCTTTGAATTTATGGAATTTTGAATCAAAAATGAATCTTTGATTACCAACCTTTAAGAAAGGAAGGATTTGTAAGTCATTGTTTCTCATTAAGTTGTATCTTTCATTTTCTTTATTAGATTAGTAACCCAAAATTTGCGAAACATCATGGTTTCCCAATCTTTAAGGGTAGAGTAGAAAAAGTTTACTTTACTTTTATTTTGGATAAGGTTCAAGGAAGGATAGTGGATAAGAAAACAAGAACTTGAATAAAGCAAATTATGAAAGCCTGAGTATGTAACATTCCATGAGCAACCATACGATCTACGATTAAGGAAGGAATAAAAGAAGAAAATTAGATTTTATAACGATAGTAAGCTTGTTTTATAACATTGTGATGCTTTCTATAAGCTATTTGTTTAGTTTCTGTACATATATAGATATTATTGTTGAAAAAAAGTTTATGTTGCATTAGAAATTTTTTTGGATATACATTTTTTTTCATTTTATTAGAAACATTAAATAACTCGTAAGCATATTCATAATATAATAATTAATTCCATCTCTTTATGTATATTTACCAAAGTTAGACTATCATTTTTAATATTTCACACAATTTTGAATGAAAAAAAAAAGTAAGTGAACTTAACATATTTCTCTTGCTTTATTTTTAAATAAGTGAAAGTAAATAAAGAATCCAAATTCTCTACTGTTTTTTTTTTATATATTATCATCAGTTGAATATTAAAATTATATTATGTTAATATTTTAAATATTTTTTTAATATAATTTAAAAAGTTAAATTAATATAATAAGTATATTATAAAAATACAATAAAAAAATAGTAAAAAAAAATTCAACAGAAAATCTAAATTCGTAAATAAGAGTTCACCATTCCATTTCCATAGTCACTCTTCTCTTCTCCATGAAGAAGATAGCAAAAGAAATCAACCAGCTTAAAAAAAGTAAAAAACTAAAATTATAAATTTAACATAAATTAATCTATCTGCCGCCACTTAGAAGTTCATTTTTCAACTAGATTCACGTTCACCAAAAATTATGAACGATTCTTTTTAAGTAGTAAACGTAACATTAAGACAGCGCCACTCTCCTCGTGACCGCGAGTGAAGCACGCTTCTATCTCTCTTCCTTCTCACTTTTCTTCTTTCATTCCTTTCCATGACTCGCCTCAGGCGACTCGGCACCGCCGTCGGAGCCGCTGTTGCCACCGCATACGGTGGCTCCATCCTCCTCTCGCCTCCTGTATCCGTTAGCGACGGGGGATCGCACCTAGCCGCTGTTCGGGAGAAGATCCACGATCCATTTGCTGCTGTGCCGTCGAGAGAGGTCCAGCGGTCGGCGCTGATCGGCGCGGGTGCCACAAGTCCTCTGGACGTTCTCGTTATCGGCGGCGGAGCCACCGGCTCCGGCGTGGCTCTCGATGCCGTCACTAGAGGACTCCGCGTCGGCCTCGTTGAGAGAGAGGATTTCTCTTCCGGAACTTCCTCTCGCTCCACCAAGCTCATTCATGGAGGTACAAGTGTGCGTGCTCGGTTACCTGTTCTTTTTATCTTATTAATAAATGATTAGAGATACTTTATCTATTGAATATCCGATAATCGTAAGATAGTGCTCTGTTTACGCTTTTCAATAAAATAATCCGGGTAAAAGTCGAGAAAGTGTACAGTACTTTTGCATTAGTATCCGAAAATGTAATTTGTTAGTAACTTTAGTTCAAAATTCATTATGTCTGTTCAACTACCAAAATAATAGAAAGTGATTAAATTTAATGACATTTATTCTGAAAGGAGTGATGTGATCAGGTTTTATATTTTCAGGAACTGTTTATCCGAACAGCTTTCAATTTTTTCTTTAGTTTCCTTAGCAAGACTCCTAGATCTTCCTAATAGAAAAGAGCAAATAGTCTTTGAGCTACAAGTGTTGTTATACTTTAACCATTGAAGAATTCTTATACTTTAATTAAATCACAAACTGCTGCTAAAAAGATCTAACTTAAAATAATGATGATTTCTTAAATATTTTTCTAATACCGAAAGTAGAATTGAACAAAGGGGGCTTTAGAGAAGACTGTTTCATTAAATGATGACGATGGATTTTTTTTTCTGCTAAAGTATGTCTATTATTGAAAAGAACACATTGAGTATATTATTTAATTGATTGTAAGGATCAGCAGAAGTTCTGTTATATTTTGGTCAAAAGGGAATCAGTGGAAGAATGGAAAATTCAAGAATCTGAAAGGGAGATTCAAGAACAAGGATATGAGAAGGAAGGTGTGGTCCGAAGTGGCTAATGACTTTGGGGGATATGTTTCGTTGCGTGAACAGGTTGGAATGATACTTCCAGGTAAGTAAAGTTGTGGGAGAGGAAAGGGTACAGGTTCCAAGTGGTGTTGGTGGCTCTAAAAGGCAGATATTTTAGTTGGTTCCAATGGTGGGAGGTTGGTTTGTTCTATCTATCTCTGAAATGGTTCAAAGCTGCTGTAATCTGAAGGTTTCGACCATTTATTATAAGGGATGAAATGAAACAAAATATCCAAATATCAATTGTAGAAGAACTTTAGGAGAAATTTGAGTTGTGTCATATGACAGTCCATTGAGGTGTACTGGTGTGAATATCTCAGGTATTTTTTTGAATTGGGTTGGCAGAAGAAGTTAGGGCAGTACTTAATAAAATCTTTACAGGAGAGGATAAACCATGCAGAAATTGATAAGAAAAAGTGGATATTAAACAAAGAAAGGGGATATTTGGACAGTTGGAATATTTAGTTGGTTAGATGATTAGTTAGAGAGGGGAAGAAGACAGGGTTTAAATGACTGGAAGGGTATAAGGGTGAATTTTAGATTTGGAGTACATGTTGGAAGGGAAAGCCTTGGTTTCTCAAATAATTGAGTGGAAGGGTAAAAGAGGAGGGATAAAAAAAATGACTGATGTATCAAATTTTTTTATTTGTATTTGTATCTCTGTTCTTATTTGTATCTTGGCACTTTCATCATTCTCATTATTTACTTAGATATTTATTAAACCTTGGAAATATACCATGCTTATAAATGTAAAAAACCTTGTGATAATCTGGTAGGCCAATCAATTTGTTTTTGTAATTAATATTGATGTGTTTATAAAGGGTATGCCATAAAATTACTGTTTTTAAATTGTTTTTCATACTCTTTCAAAGGACATGAAGCAACATTAAAGGTAAAAATCTACAACCTTCTAATACTTTTGGGATTTGAAATTTGCAGGAAGAAATCATAAGGAAGCCTGTTTTCATTTGAGCCTTGTGAAATTTGCTTTGGTCTAGGTTGTCAAATAAGATTAATAAAACCAATCTGCATCTTAACACTGTAGATTGTTGATTTTGACTGGCAGAAATTTTCAGTCCTACTGGGAAATACTAGTCATTTTATGTGTCCTTATGTTATAAGTCGAAAGTACTTGTTGCTCTAACATTTCCATGTTTGTGTAAACTCTTAGGTGTTCGTTACCTAGAGAAAGCTGTCTTTAAACTTGACTATGGCCAGCTAAAGCTAGTATTCCATGCACTTGAGGAGCGTAAACAGGTTATTGACAATGCACCACACCTATGCCAAGCTTTGCCTTGCATGACACCATGTTTTGACTGGTTTGAAGTACTGTACTACTGGATTGGCTTGAAAATGTACGATTTGGTCGCAGGAGCACGACTCTTACACTTATCAAGATACTATTCGGCTAAGGAGTCTGTTGAACTCTTTCCCACTCTGGCAAAGGAGGGAAATGGTAGAAGTCTGAGGGGCACAGTTGTTTATTATGATGGACAGATGAATGATGCACGTCTTAATGTTGGACTGGCTTGCACTGCAGCATTAGCTGGTGCTGCAGTGCTGAATCATGCAGAAGTTGTATCTTTGCTGAAGGATGATGCTGGTGAACGGATAATTGGTGCACGAATTAGGGATAATTTAACTGGTAATACTTTCTTTTATTAATTTATGTTACTGTAGACATTCATGGTTTACATTTTTTCTAGTTTGGACTATGGGGTAAGTTGGCAGAGTGTATCATAGGATATTATATCTGATTAAACAAGGGATCTGAGATATTGTGAGGAACACACACACACACACACAATATGAAGAACCATTTGGTGGAAGTCAATCATTTATTCTTCAACTGTTAATTTGTGTCTTTTAGGGGTTGCCTTTAATTTGCAAAAAGAAAAAACGATGAACGAGATACCACAGTAGCACTTTTCCCATGTTTGACTTTTAAATTGATCATTGGACAATAAAAAATGAAATGAAGCACAACATAAGATCTAAATTTTTTATTGCGTACCAAAACTTGAGACAAATTTTTTGTTGAGTACAATTTTATGAAAAAGTCAACGTTATTTTTCCCTCAAAGCTGTAAACCGGCACTTTCACTCCCACACCAAAACACTGTAGGTTATTTGATTCTACGAACAGAATAAGTATTAAAGCATTTTAAAACTTCCAACCAGCTCAGTATATATCACATGAATGTTATACTACATACATAGTTCCATTGACATATCATATTTTCATTGTTCAAAAACTCATTATGTGTGTATAAGGGATTTTTTGTTGTGTACCTATGTGCACACCATGAAGAATTAAAAATAGAACGAGTTCTATTGGAAAAAATATTTTATTATATAAAAAAACACGTAAGTAATCCGGTACTTAATTTAAGTAATTTAGCACATTTAAGTATTCACAAACTATGTGTTCATGGGCAGACAGCTGATAACCTGTGTAAAAAAGTTAGAATTATGTAATTAATTAGAATGTAACAATAATTGAATGAGAAACTAGAATGATTAATAAGAGTACCAAAAGGATGGCTTTATGCTTTGTAATAGTGTAAAATAAATGTCATACAATACAAATGGTATTTAAGTACATAGGGCATCTCTAATGGAGCAACTCATGAAAGTTGCTGAACTGTATTGTTTAGATTTTTTATGCAGGGTCATGTCTTGACATATTTTTTTCTTTTTTAATTTTATGTCACTTAAGCAATTGTACTTTCCAATGGTGCAACCGTCTTGATAGGTCACTAAATATGTTCTATTATTCATCCTTCTTCTGCGAAAGGGCCCCAATTGGTAACCTTTGCTTATTTGTTAGAGTTGGTTAAAAAATTTGCATTTGAGATGTTCTTATGCACATGAAACAACAAAGTACAAAATTGGTTATGTTGCATCAATCACCTGATAATAGACATAACAGCAACTTGAGTACCTCTACTGTGCTGTTTTGCTCGTACTCTCCCTTCATGTCCATTATAACGCACCTCAAGCTTAAAGAATAATGTCTTTGAAAAGTTCAATAGTTAATTACTTCTATTCCTTATTTTGCATGCTGTAGGCAAAGAGTTTGATACATATGCAAAAGTAATTGTGAATGCTGCTGGGCCTTTTTGTGATTCTGTAAGGAAAATGGCTGACAAAAGCGCACGTGACTTGATTAGTCCAAGCAGTGGTGTACATATAATACTCCCTGATTATTATTCCCCCGAGGGAATGGGCTTGATTGTTCCGAAAACTAAGGATGGACGTGTTGTTTTCATGCTACCATGGTTGGGAAGGACAGTTGCTGGAACTACAGATTCTAATACTAGCATTACCTTTCTTCCTGAACCACATGAAGACGAAATACAATTTATATTGGATGCCATCTCTGATTACCTTAATGTTAAAGTATGTCATTCCTGCCAATACAGGCAATTTTTAAGCTCATTAACTTTCCTTTTCTTTCTAATGTTCTTTGCAGAAATAAAAGGATTCCATGCTAATTGCATGTTTGGAAATGTTTTGGATAATCCTAGGCAGAAGAAAAAAATAGTAAATTGCATCTTATATCTGTTAGCTCCATTGCTATAGAATTAAACCTTTCCATCTTATATCTTGTTTTAAATTAACTGGGTCTGTCAATCTCTGTTTAAATCGAAGGACAATGATCCAATTGAGTTATCACACAATCTAGATGTCCTTTTCCTTCATCTCTTTCTCTTCAAACTTCAAGTAATGCTTTTAAAATTTAGGTCCGCCGCACTGATGTTCTTTCTGCCTGGAGTGGCATTCGTCCATTAGCCATGGACCCATCAGCTAAAAATACCGAGAGTATCTCTAGGGATCATGTTGTCTTTGAGGATCACCCTGGTTTGGTCACCATTACTGGTGGCAAGTGGACTACCTATAGAAGGTAATTCTTTAATGGTTCAAAACATGATGTAATTTGTTCAGATACTGGTTCCGCAGTTAGGTATTGTATTAATCATGTTAACTGTTCAGTTAGTCCATTTAACAAGTGTTTAATTTCTTTCCAACTTCTGCACCAGTTGTTGTTGCCTTTCCTTCTTGATGTTCCCTTCCGACGTGCAATATTTCTTTTGTACATGATATTATTCTGATTCCAATGTGTTTCAGCATGGCAGAAGATGCTGTCAATGCAGCTATAAAGTCTGGGAAGTTGACCGCCACCAATGGATGTGTCACCAACAATCTCAGGATTGTTGGTGGTGAAGGGTGGGATCCTGCATCTTTTACCATTCTTTCTCAACAGTATGTACGCATGAAAGTAACATACAAGGGTAAAGTTGTTCCTGGTGTGATGGACACTGCTGCAGCAAAGCACTTGTCTCATGCATATGGAACATTGGCTGAACGTGTTGCTGCCATTGCTCAGGTTAGCTTGTATATATTTCATATTGTATATAGTAGTAGTATTAGCACATGAACTTTTGAAAATGTCTTTGATTGATTTTATTGAAAATTTTGTTTTTGATACAGCCTAGTGGCATCATTTGATCCATGTGACTGGCTCACCTAATGGCATATGACTTCATTGTTTGTTGTAAGCCATGAGCTTGAATGGATATCAAATATTGGTGAATCTTGTTGAAGATCTAAAAATTATTCATTGGCTCGCTAACTATTTAGATTAAGATTTTAGGATAGTTGGTTCTTAACAATATCAAAGTCTCTATAATTAAGTGGTCAAGAGTAGGATCTTTGGTGTTTCCATTTTTTATAATTCAATTCAACTTTGGAATACGGAAAAGTAGATTTGATCATTGTCCATGCTTTGAGCTCAAAGGAATCTTGCATGCAAGGTTGTTTAACTTTAGGTTTATTATGTGAGCTTAAGAGTTCACAGGGAAGAGATTAGAGAAATGAGGAAACCCATATGTTGCCGCCACAAATTCCATCCCTAAATACCATATTTGGATTATGCATCAACTTATCAACTTAACTTAAACTGTTAGATAATCCTCATCAGGTGACATTACTGTTACCATCTCTATTACAGAACCGTACATGAGAACCAAGAGTTTACATGCTTGACTGGTAAATTCATAACAGTTTACCTATTTGTCCATGCTTTGATCACAATGACAGATTTCCATTAGTTAGTTAGTCGGGGGTTGGGTTTGGGATGATTACAGAAATAAGTCATATGTTGCCAATAATAAGAAAAGGGGTTCAGAGGAGAGTTGTATTTTGTGATTTGAAAGGAAATTTGAATTGTGGGGGAGAATTCAAACTTCTTAACTCGCAGGAATCATTGTACAGTTTTTTGTTAATAATTAGTTATTTTTTTTATAATTCTGATCCAGTTTTTATAGTACGGAACGGTCTTGCAGGAAGAGTTGTTAAATGGGAGAGTTTACATACATTTGTTGATGGTCAATAGATTTAACTTGTAAATTATACTTTATGCAAAAATACTACTAAGAAAGTCTTATGAGGGTATCCAAACAAAATATAGTACTCTAAAATTATAAATATCCGTCATTACAACTTGATAATAAAGCAAACAATTGTAAGAAAGTATGATATGCGGAAGAACTCTAGATATGCTGGAAGACTGAAATTATGTCAAACTGTTGAACTTATTTTGACCTTACTGGTTCTGAAAGGTAATATAATCCATTACATGATAATTCGTTTCAAACCCTCACCTTATGCTTCTATTCTAGTTTGACAGATCAAAATCCAATAGAATGTGCTACCCATTGATGTAAAGTGTGCTTATGCAGTTTGTACAAGTTTTGGTCAGTTTCATGGTTTCGTAAATACCAAGGTTTAAATATATATTTCTTATGCAGAACGAAAATTTGGGGAAGCGACTTGCCCATGGTTACCCTTTTTTGGAGGCTGAGGTGGCCTACTGTGCTCGTCATGAGTATTGTGAATCTGCAATTGACTTCATTTCGAGGAGGTCTCGACTAGCTTTCCTTGACACTGATGCTGCAGGGCGGGCATTACCTCGTGTCATTCAAATATTGGGAGCTGAGCACAAATGGGACAAGACAAGGCAAAAACAAGAGTTGCAGAAGGCTAAAGAATTCTTGGAGACTTTTAAATCCTCCAAAAATGCTCAATTCCATGATGGGAAGCATAATTAGTAAGTACTGCTTCATCTACTCTTGACTTACATAGAATCTTGGCTTCATTCACATTTTAATTCCCATAATATACACCTCTTACGGTTCTGGTCCCTAGGAAAATTTATGGTGGGTTTTGATTCTTGTTAATTTTTTTTCCAGCTGTTACTGTTTTAGTCCCTATAAATTTATAAATTTGATATAGGTCCCTCTTATCTTGAAAGGTTTTTGTTTTAATCCTTCTTATTTAGAAAACTTAATATCTGTTTACTAATCTGTCACCCTGGTTATCAATGAAAACGAGTTGGACTAAAATCGAAAAATAAAAAAATATGGAATTTTTTCTATCTAAAGTTGAATGAGGTGTATATTATTGGGAATAAAAAGTTAATTAAGCTTAGAAATTTAGTGTATTAATTTTAGAAGTTCAGTTCAAAGCGATGAATAATTTATAACCATATACACATTTTTAGGCTTTGAACTTGGAATGAGAAGGGAGGAAGTTCCAAAAACATGGTATTATTGCCTAGAGATTGGGTCAGTAAAAGATTGCAGCTACTGTAAGTAGCTTGATACATCTCAGAAGTCAATTATTTCGTGATTTTGTCAAAGCTGTCTGGCAGAATGCATTCAAATTTGATGAGTTGTCTGAGCTTGAACTAGCGTTTTTCTCTTGCAAGAAATGCCAGTAACACATTCTCTGACACTCTTTTCTTTTAATGATTTATCTTCTATTGGTTGAAATTTTTAAAAATAATAAAAGTTGTGCCATTGTCTCATTTAATAATTTCATATTATTTTGAATAAATTTCAACCAGAGGAATGTATAAATTGTGTTAAGAGTATGTTGCTAACATATATCTCTTCTGAAATGGTTGTGTTATGTCATGTGTTTTTAGGAGTTGTGACTGTTGGTGTGGAGGAACATAATCAAAGTGTCTGGTCAAAAGGTAAACAAATAGAATGTTGCAAACCACTTCCTGTTAAGAGAATCTTTGTTTCAAACAACTCATTCGGAAAAATATTGTCCTGGTCATTATTATGTATTTGTTTAAACTTTTCTTTGTTGTAAATATTTGAGAGATATTCTGAAAGTAAGATGAAATATAAATATGTTTAACTTCAAATTATATTAGGACCATTGCTGCAGAATTGTATTAAAAAAGATACAAATCTTAGTTAATAGAATAAACCTGACATTCTAAGACTTGTTCATATTGCATACACTGATCTTAAATGTTTTTCATATTCTAAGGTTTAACTTCCTTTTTTTCTATTTGTACACCAATCTTATTTGTTTGGAAAAACACTGACATGTTTATGAATTACATAAATTTTCTTAATTGATTGAAAAACATACACAAAGGAGTAGACATTTTAAAAATACGAGAATTGTGTTTCGTCTGAAGAGGATGTTAATGTAATTTACTCTAGTTAATATATCTGAAAAATATATTTATGCTATATTCTAAGCTATAAATATCACCAAATTATAAATATATCTATTAACATTTTTACAACACTCATCATATCACCTTCAACCAAAACATATACTCAACAACCAAATTGTAACAATTTAAAATCTCAATCCATATGGTCATACCATTGCTCCAGCATCAAACTAAAAAACATCACCAAAACATAATACTATCAGTGCCTCTGTTTACAGTGTCTTCTCTCTTTACGCAAAACCTCCTTCTGGTACAGCTGCCTATACAATCCTGCATGGCTTCACTTCACTCTTCCCGCTGCACATTTTTGTTAAGGACGTCACTTTGATAGCATTTTCCATAGTCCCTTCGCTCATTTGTTGTTTCCCTTGTCATTTGGTTATTCACCACCCTGGAGTTGGCAGCTGCTGTTTGTTGGTGGTTCTGCAGTTTGATCTACCTTTCCTCGTCCCCCTTTATCTTTTCTATTTAATTAAAAGAAGGTTCCAAAAGGTCAAATAGTTAAGGATAAAACAAATTCCCCAGGTGAAAGAGTGGTGTAGCTACGTAGCATTCCCCATCATTTTCTTTTTCTTTTTTCTTTTTCAAAATTCTCTTAACTAGGTCAGAATTTTCTTTTGTACAGATTCTCTTTAGAACACCAAAATCCTTCAATTTTTAACTGATGATAGAAACACATTGTCTTTTAAAATAAACTAAACACATGTGATAGATGATTAATTTAATTCTCAAAAAGAAAGTTAAATTTTAATGAATAGCCATTTAAAAAATAAAATGATAGATAATTTTAATTTAGAAACAAATAAATTTAAGTTAATAGTTATTAAAAAATAATTATAAAATGATTATATCAGTTAAATAGGGTTATTTCAAAAAAAAAATTGTGTATATTTGAAGAGTATCTTTATCTAATAATATATATACACAAATTTACTAATCTTCCATCAATTAAAAAATTTGAAATAATTCACTTTTTCCTAACACAAATAATCCCAAGTTTTTTTAAAGTTGTTTAAATTATTAAAAACTAAAAATTAAAAGTTAAAAAAAATTACAATGGAAATTTTTACTTGCCACAATGTTTTACCATTTTATTCTAAAAATCATTTTTTCTAAGATTAAAATAGCAAATTATAATTAAAAAAATAAATTTATAAAAAAAATACTTTTATAGATTTTATAAAAAAAATAATAATATTTTATTTGAAATAATTCACTTTTCCCTAACAAATAATTCAAGATTTTTAAAAGTTTACATTATTAAAAACAAAAAATCAAAAATTAAAAAAAAATACAATAGACTTTTACTTCTCACAAATTTTTACCATTTTATTCTAAAAATAACATTTTTTAAGATTAAAATAACAATTTGTAATTAAAAAATCTATTAATAAATTTATGAAAATTATTTTTTTTATTTTTTTTTATAAAAAGTTATAATTTAATAATATTTTATTTTAATAAAAAAATTATTTTGTTACCGTACAAAAATGTACATGTGCACATGTTTCCACTTATATGAATTACTAAAACAATATTTTAATCACAGTCGGACAAGATGATTTGAAAGATTCTTAAACACCAAAACAAATCTCATACAAATTAGAAGTGAGTTTTAGAACTTTAATTATAATTGTTGTTTCACTTCAAAAGGTAACTCTAATTTTAATTATAACTGCAATCTCAATAGAAGACATTACACAAAGAACTGTGAAGTTTTATAAGCATAGCTACCACAGGTAATCTGAAGTTTGCATAGAGAAGTGGAAAAAGTGCAAAAGAAACATTTTAAAATTAAATCTTCTCCTGTTTGGGATTAATAGTTAAGAAAGGGAAACAAAATACCAATGTCAAACTTCAAAATTTTTCTCTAACAACTTGAAAATTACATTGAAGGTCTATCAAACAATCTTGAATAATAAAAAAAGTCATGTTAGTTTCAGTCTCATCAAGTACCAAGCTTAGCTCTGTCGACAATATTGTTGTCCATTATTCCACTGTATAAAAGATAAATTTTCTGAATGGGATTTTTCATGTCCTGCAAGATGTCCGAATTCCAAACTTAGGACACCTATCACCTCTTCCACTCAAAGCTGCCATCTAAATTCCAACAAAGTAGAAGAAATCGAAATTTGATCTTACAAAAATTCCAGACTTAGGACACTTATCACCTCTTTCACTCAAAGCTTCGGTCCTAAATTTCAACAAAGTAGAAGAAACTGAAATTTGATCTTATAAGCCGCAGAGACAGAATGAACATAAGAAAATGATGTTCAAACACCTTCTACATTCAATCTTCAACCATCTTTAATGAATGATGCAGATCCAGCAGGGTCTGAGGGACTTCCTGACCACATTGTTCAAGAACTGTAATGAGGGGTGAAGCAAGTTCTCTATCTCTTTTAGTTAAGAAACTGTACAATACACCCTTGGCACTTTGGCGAGCCATGTTAGTCAAAATATGCACATAAGTGTCAATGGAGGGTACAAAACTAGGTAGGATTACTATATCATATGTCCCTATATCTGTGGTAGAGATATGCTCCAGAGCAATGGCAGAAACCACTTCTTTGTTGTCTGAATCCACACTGTATTAAAAAATAAAAAAATCAAGTCAATAAGCTCCTATTGAGAGTTAAATAAAAATAATAGCCTGAAAAGTCTTTCTCCAACAACAATCTTCACCTTCCTCCTATCAAACAAAAAAATCAGTTATGCCAAAAATAACTGAGCATTTTCTGATAAAAGGGACCAAAAATCATTTACATAAGGGAACTCTTTCAAACAAGAGGGAAATCCTCTGGAGAACACAGTAATACTGCATTTTAGACCGAAAAAAATGTCAAAATATAAAGGTACCTAGACATTGTAATAAGAGATCTTTAACCATGTTAATGGCCATGAATTTTACACCAAAGTTCTCTTCCTCTCTCCAAAACCTCACATACCCTGCCTATATAAGCATTTAGATATCTCCTTGCTAGGACCCTTTTATATTATTCACATGCTGCCAGTTATCCTGTTCCGTTATGCTCAGGACACACCAGTCACTTTGGGCTCACTAGTGAAACTTTTCTCCATTCTCCTACGTTAACCCTTGTTTCAGACTATAGTGCTAAACAACATTCCTTCATATACATCCATGGTAAGAATCTTACTAAGAACCAAATATTCTTATTGAACACAGACCATTGTTAACTACTAGAACAAATCTGTCTTTCTAGAAATAGAAGCAGTAGCATTAATGGTGCTCAAAATATGGAAAAAAGAATTTGGTGATTTACCTATCATCCAAACTTGCTGAATTAGAATCCAGACAAATGGAACAACCCTTAGATTTGAGAATCTTGAGCAATTTATGGCACTTGACATCTTTCCTTAAAATATATAGCATGTTAGAATTCTGATTACTGCTGTTCTGAAATTGTTTCAGGGTCTTCATGCTCTGCAAGAATTAAAGATAATTGCATCATGAGTGCTTTAAAAATTACTCATCTTAACAAATGCATGACTGACTACATGCAAACAAAATTTCAAAGCCTAATGTCTGTAAGAATTAAATAAAACCAGACATAGGAATCTGTACAAATAAAACTAACAAATGGAAGATATGAAAATCCGATTGTGTGAAACAAGATGCAAGTTACTGAAAAATATATTATTATTTGACAATTTTGAACATAGAACGACAATGAACAGATACCAATTGGAGTTTCTTAACAAAATAACAAGGAATTTTTCTAATGAAGTTAAATCCATTTAAACCTAGTTCTTAGTTTCATCATATAGATAATAAGTACAACCAAAGCCTAGTAGCCAACAAATAGAACCTAACCATTTAAAAACCAAAGCCAAGACATGTTGAACTCATCCTGTAATTTCTAGAAATTACAATATAACCAATCCCTATCCAATGGGTGAGGTTGTGTATATGAATCAAATACCATTGGGTTCTATTCAATACCCAATTATCTCTAAATCCATTTAGAACAAGGACTTTTAGCGATTGCTCTACAAGTTCTGGGCTTCCACCATTCATCAACTGGACTAATCTACTTTCTCACTGGGACTCATGGACGTCTTCTCACATGACTGAACTACATTAGACAAGTTTCTATCAAATCCTAAATAGGTGCTGCTCTGAATTTATCTGATGCACAAAATTTTAATCATATTTTATCTTTGTAACCATTCTATATTAAAGATATGATTTGATCTTTATAAAGACGAAAATATGTATAGCTGATAAGTGGAGATTATAACCATGATTAGACATTATCAGGTTCCTTAACTAGTATTCTTCATTATTATAAATAGAAAATTACTTGGGTGGTCAGAAAAGACAATCACCGCAACATATTCTACATGGTATATGTTAGAATAGACTTAGAATCACTTAAGATTAAAACAAAGAAAATATATGTTTAGAGAGCTTAAAGGACCCTTCTCATGTTCTGCTATTTATATTGATCAAGAGACCGTCCTAGACTGCTAGTTACAAAACTAGGAACAATAATTAGAGATAACCCAACACACAATTCCCTACTTTAGGCCTACACAAACATAAGTATACCTAATAATAATTCCAACACTCTCACTCAAGCTGGAACATACAAATTGTATGTACCAAGCTTGGAACAAATAAATTCAATCTGAGGTCTCCTTAAAGACTTTGTCAACACATCTGCGAGTTGGTATTTGATCCTACAAACTCAGTACATATTTATTTCACCAACAACTTTTCACGAACAAAATGACAATCAATTTCTAAATGTTTAGTTATCTCGTGAAACACAGATGTAATGTGGAGAACAGCTTGATTATCGCAATACATCTTCATAGTCTAGATGTCACAGAAGTTAACCTCTTGAAGGAACTGCTTTACCCATATAAGTTCACAAGTAAGTGATGTCATTGCCCTATATTCAACTTCAGCTATAGATCGGGTCACTACATTATGTTTCTTACTTTTCCATGAAATAATGTTTCCTCCAAGGAAAACACAATATGAAGTAGTAAATTGTCTATCAATAGGCGAACTTGCAGCACAATATCTAGAGACCTAAATGCTTCCTTTATCTTCATATAACAACCCTTGCTTGAAAGCCTTTTTTGAGGTACCTTAGAATGTTAATGATAGCATTCCAATGGCCAACACACAGACCTTGCCTGAACCAACTAACAACTCAAACTACAAAACAAAAATCAGGCCTTGTACTAGTCAGATAAATTAGTTTTCCAACCAGCCTCCTATATCTCTCTGGATCGAAGAATAATTCACCTTTTGTCATTAACTTTTGATTTGTGTCCATAGGACTGTCTACTAATCTACTATCAATCATACTTGTTTCTTATAATATATCAAGGGCATACTTTCTTTGAGAGATTACAACTCCCTCTTTTGACTGAGCTACTTCAGTGCCCAAGTATTTGATGCCTTGGTTTGAAAATGTCTACACAAGTACTCCTTCAGATGAGATATTCCAGTAGAGTAGCATCATTCCCTGTAATTATTATATCATCGACATATACTAACAAATAAACACATTTCCCAAGAGATGTATGATAGTAAAAGACTAAATGATTTGTTTCACTATGTCTTAGCCCAAATTTTTGAACCAATGAATTTTCCAAACCAAGCACGTGGTGATTGCTTGAGGCCATATAAAGAGCAATGCAATTTGCATACCATACCAAACTTCCCTTGAACAACAAACCCAGGAGGTTGCTCCATGTAAACTTCTTTCTCAAGATCACCATGGAGGAAGGCATTTTTTATATCCAATTGATGAAGTGGCAAATGACTAATTGTTGTCATTGCAAAGAAGAGGCCAACAATAATTATTTTGGCCATAGGAGAGAAAGTGTCACAATAATCAAGAGCATAAACCTGAGTGTACCCTTTTGCAACTAATCAGGCTTTAAGCCAATCAACTTAACCATCTAGGTCAACTTTAACAGCCAACATATACCAATCGACAACCAACAACCTTTCTCCTGATGGAAGGGGCCCGAGCTCCCAAGTATTACTGTGGTCAAGAGCCTACATTTTTGCAATCATGGCTTGTCACCATCCAATATGATCAAGTGCTTCATTCACACTTTTAGGAATAGCAACACAATACACTAAGGATAAAAGGGAGAAATAGGAAGGCAACAATTTGTGATAACTAAGAAAATGATAAATGGGATATGGGTTTCGAGTGGAATGAGTACCTTTTCTGAGAGAAATGGACCATCTTGATCCGCTTTCACCAGAAGTTGTGGTATAAAGTGACGAGGGAGAAGAATTTGAAGTAGGGGATTCACCATATTCTTGGAAAACTGAACTATGCATCGAGGTCCTATTGGAGAGTATTGATATGTGGAGATGATGGTTTAGGAGGATTCTGATCAAGACTTGGATTAATAGAAACATTGGAAATATTGGACTCAACCACTAGAATAGGCAGGACTCAGCCAAGAAGACACATTTGATACTATGAGCAGAAAACTTGTCTAACCTTGGAGACAGGTCATGAACAAAACATACACAACCAAAAACTCGAAGAGAAATGTGAAATGGAGGATTATTTGGAAAAAAATGGAGAAATGAACCTTATGATTGAGAGAGGAGGACGGCATCCTATTAAAAAGAAAACATGCAGTTAAGATGCAATACCCCAGCAATGGACGAGAAGATGAGCATCAAGCAAAAGAGTACGAGCAGTTTCAACCAAGTGTCTATTTTTTCTTTTTGCTATACCATTTTCATGTGGTGTATGAGGACAAGTGGATTGGTGTAATATACAATGTGAACCCAAAAATGCAAAAAATGTGGATGAGAAGTACTCTTTGGCATTTTCACTTCTTAAGGTTTTGATTACTTGACCAAATTGATTCTTGATTTCATTCAAAAGAGATGTGAAGATGGGTAACATCTCGAATATTCATCAATGAACGTAACAAAATATCTAAAACTAGACGATGAGACACAACTAGGTCCCTAGATATCATAATAGATTATAGAAAACTATAATTACACTATGATGGAGACATTTTAGGAAAGGTAGATATGACATGTTTTCCTAGTTCACATGGCTCACATTCTAAGGTCTGGAGACCACTAAGTTCAAGACACTTTTTTTTAATTTTTCCAAATGAGGATGACCAAGTCATTCACGAAACATTTTAGGACTAGGAGTTGCAACACAGAACACATGTGGATGAGATCCAAAATGGTATAAAATCCTTCAGCTTCATATCCTTCTCCAGTCTGTCTCCCCGAACCAAGTTCCTATATAACAAAAGATTTGTTATTGAAGGTTATTGAACAATTTAACGATTTGCTTAATTGGCTTAAAGAAATTAAATGAAAGTACAATAAGGGACAAAACTTAAATTCAGGGAGGAAGACAGGGAGAATTGATTGACTCCCTTTGAGGAAGTTTTAAAGCCATTTGCTAGGGTTATGAAATGATGTTTTTTCTTGAAAGGAAAAGGTTGAGAACAAAGAGGCATTACCAGATATGTGATCACAAGCACCTGAGTCAATTATTCATGAATTTTGACCTTCCATGGATTGAGAGACGCAAGTTGTTGATGCACTTGGTGTTTCAGATGATTGTGCAAAGATGTTAGACTTGAGTAGTAGATACTCTTGATATTCATCCTCAATTAACTTGGATTCGACAATTTCAGCCTTAGAAACATTGGTTGTTTTCGAAGGAAAACCATGTAAGGAGTAATTGTTTTCTTGGGTGTGACCCATCCTTTTACAATACGTGCATTGAGGACGCCCGCGACCTCCATGTCCGCTGCCTCTAGTTCCACGTCCTCCTCTTCCTCCTCTTCCTCACGTGGCAACAATGACAGATGGTTCCACTAGATCATGAGCTTTCTGAGTCTGAGGAACTGGGACACAAAGAAGGTGAGCGGTCAAGGTATCCACGGAAGAGACCTCATGACTTGTCAAAAGTTGATCTCTGATATGATAGAAGTCTAGATGTAGAGCACAAAGGATCATCACCATATAATATTCGTCAAGTTTGTTCATGACATCGTCCAAAGACTTGACCTCAATGAACATCTTCAGTTTTTCCGCAATTGATTGGGCTTCAGCTATGAAGGACACCATATCATGGTTTGTCATTTTAAGAGACTTTAAGAGATGCTAGCCTGTTTGCAAAATCATAGAGGCGTTGGATATCGTTGGCATAGATGGTTTGAGCTTACTTCCAAAAGGAGTGACATGTTTTGAAAGCTCTAGAGGAAATCAGAAGCCTTGGTTCCACAAATTGCCACTACAGGGCACACAACTAGAAATATGCTTGTTTCCATTGCTCAGCTTTTTCAGCAGACACAAGGCTTCCATCTTTCTCAAGGTGATCATGGTGTCCTTGGCCAAGAAACCACATTTTGCCGACAATTGTCCGCCACCGGCCATCGTCCCAATTTCGACAACTGACCACTGGATCTAGATCGTCTCTCCAAACGACGCACAACACCGCTAGTGTCAGAGGCCTATCTCGCCGAACGTTGTTGTCTCCATTTTGACAGTCAAAGTTCCGTTCCAACGTGGTTTGAAGTCACCCCTTGTGAAAAACCCCCTAGGGCTTTCGTTTTTTTTTTTGCCGTTTTCACACATTCTCGCCAGTTTCTTGTTTTCGTCAAATAATGGCCACTAGAAATCCTATTTCATTCTTTGGAAGCCCTTGCATTACCTCCAAGAAACTAAATGGCCAAAATTATCTCTCTTGGTCCGCTGTAGTCGAAATGTGATTTCTTGGTTAAGGCCATCACGACTACCTTCAGAAAGATGGAAGGCATGTACCTACTGAAAAAGTTGAACAATGAAAACAGACATATTTCCAACTATGTGTTCTGTTGTGGCAATCAATGGAACCAAGACTTTTGTTGTCCCTCAAAGCCTTCAAAACATGTCACTCCTTTTGGAAGAGAGCTCAAAACATCTATGCCAATGATATCCAACTCCTCTATGATTCGGTAAACAAGCTTGCATCTTTAAAAATGACCAATCATGATATGGTCACCTTCATGAATGAAGCTCAATCAGCTGTGGAAGAACTGAGGATGTTCTTAGAAGTCGACTCTTTAGATGAAATGAAGAAGAAACTTGACAAGTATTATGGTGATTATCCTTCACGTCGTACATCCAGACTTTAGTCATATCAAACATCATCTTCTAACCTCTCGTGAGGTCACTTCCATGGATGCCTTGATCACACACTTGATTCATGTCCCAGTACCTCAAACTCAGGAAGTTCTTGCTTAGTGGAACCATTTGTCATGGTCGTCAATCAAGGAGTAGCACTAGAGGAGGAGGACGTGGAGGTCAAGGGCGTCCTCAATGCACCTACTGTAAAAGAATGGGTCACACTCAGGAGAACTCTTATTCCTTACATGGTTTTCTTCCAAAATTGCCAATGTCTTAAAGGCTGAAAATGTTGACTCCAAGTTCATTTAGAATGAATACCAAGTGTATCTACGGTTGAAGTCTAATAGCTTGGCACAAACTTCTCAAAGTCCAAGCACATCACCTGCTTGCGTTTCTCAATCGTGAAGGGTCAAAATTCATGGGTAATTGATTCAGGTGCTTCTGATCACATATCTTAAGTGTGAATGTGGTCGTCTCGACCACCTTCAACATAGTTATCATTTTGACCACCTTCATAGTGGTTATCATCTCGACCACCTTCATAGTGGTTATCATCTCGACAATCTTCATCGTGGTTATCTTTCTCGACAACCTTCATTTTGGTTATCGTTCTTGACAACCTTTTAGCCTGGTTATCATCTCAATTAGCTTCAACCTGGTTATGGTCTCACCATCAAGATGACCACATTCACATTCAACGTACGTGCTGAGACCAAAAATACCAAAAGTGAAAATAGAAGTGTTAGAATTATTACCTATTGTATAATTAACCCTATGTATTGGTGTTGAGTGTGGGAAACCCATTACTGCCATATCTACTGCTGCATCTAATCATGCCTAGTATCTTAGAGTAGTCTTTTCATATGTACTTGCTTCATTATAAATAGAAGAGAAGGAGAGTGGTACTGTTGTCCACTACTCATATATTTCAAAGTCTCAGTCTCAAGTTGGTATCAGAGCGGGTTGATCCCGCTCTGGTTTCTGTCTCATCTGGTCGGCGGTTAATCGCCGTTAGTCACCGCCGCTGTCCGCGGCTGTCCAAGTTGTTTAACCTCGTTTCTGAACTACCCAACACTGTCAAACAACATTTCAACACTGTCTGCCACTGTCTGCAGTCCTCCACCGCTGACCGCCGCCGTCCGCCGTCCACCGATACAGTTCCGTCCGAAAACCACCGCCTCTCCGCGCGACAGCCAACCCCGCCGGTGTCGCAGGCAGTGCCGTCGCCACGCGCCTCCACGCGCGTCATCTCTGTTCGCTCCAGTCAGGCGCGTGACGCTCACACGCCACCTTCCAGTCGCCGGTTCGTCGCCGCGCCACCTCCGTCGCCATCGTCGGAGCTTCCTCTACCCGTTTTGACCCTCAAACCTCTGTTCCGGTGAAGTCTAGTAGCACCCCTTGTGGAAATCGTCACTTTCGAATTCGAGAATCATCACTGTTTCACTGTTTTCCGAGATCCTCTCTGTTTTTGTTTATTCTCTTGATCATATCATGGCCACTGGAGGTACTGGGAGTGCTATTTCATTCTCCGGAAGTCCCTGCATTACATCCGAGAAACTAAATGGCCAAAATTACTTATCTTGGTCCGCTGCCGTCGAGATGTGGTTTCTCGGTCAAGGACATCACGACCACCTTGAGAAAGATGGCAGCCACATTCCTTCTGAAAAGGCTGAACAGTGGAAACAAGCAGATTTCCAACTATGTGCTCTATTGTGGCAGTCGGTGGAACCACGACTTTTGATGTCCCTACGGGCCTTCAAAACTTGCCACTCATTTTGGAAGCGAACTCAGAATATCTATGCAAATGATATTCAGCATCTCTATGATTCGGCGAACAAGTTGGCATCTATGAAAATGACTAACCATGATATGATTTCATTCATGAATGACGCTCAAGCTGCTGTGGAAGAACTTCGAATGTTCTTGGAAGTCGATTATCTAGATGAAATGAAGAAAAAGCTTGACAAGTACTATATGGTAATGATCCTCCGCGCTATACACCCAAACTTTAATCATATCCGAGATCAGCTTTTGACCTCTCATGAGGTTCCTTCCATGGAAACTTTGATCTCCCGCATGATACGTGTTCCAGCTCTTCAAACTCCAGAAACTCTTGCTATAATGGAACCATCTGTCATGGTCGCCACCCGAGGAAGAGGAGGTCGTGAAACTAGAGGAGGTGGACGTGGAGGTCGTGGGCGTCCTCAGTGTACGTATTGTAAAAGGATGGGTCATACCCAAGAAAACTGCTACACTTTACATGGATTTCCTGCCAAAACAGCCAATGTCTCCCAGGCAGAGACTACTGACTCCAAGTTCACTGAGGACGAGTATCAAGAGTACCTATGCCTCAAATCCAACAGCTTAGCACAATCATCTCAAGCTCCAAGCTCCATGGAAGGTCACAATTCGTGGGAAATTGACTCTGGTGCTTCTGACCACATTTCTGGTAATACCTCCTTGTTTCAACCATTTCATTCCAAGAAAAATCTTATTTTATAACCCTTGCGAATGGTTCTAAAACATCCTCAAAGGGAGTCGGTCAAGCCAACTTATCTTCGTCCTTAAATCTAAAATATGTCCTTTTTGTCCCTAATTGTCCTTTCAATTTAATTTCCTTAAGTCAGTTAACCAAAACATTGAATTGCTCTGTAACCTTCGATAACAAATTTTTTGTTATACAGGAGCGTGGCTCGAGGAGACAGATTGGAGAAGGATATGAAGCGGGCGGATTATACCATTTTGGATCTCGTCCACGGGTGTCATGTGTTGCAGCTCCCAATCCTAAAATGTTACATGATCGGCTTGGTCACCCTCACCTGTCCAAGTTAAAGAAAATGTTTCCTGAACTTAGTAGTCTCCAGACTTTAGAATATGAGTCATGTCAACTAGGAAAACATGTTAGATCTACCTTTCCTAAAAGGTCTCAATCAAAGTGTACTTCTAGTTTTTCTGTCATCCATTCCAATATCTAGGAACCTACTTGTGTCTCATCTTTTGGCTTTAGGTATTTTGTTACTTTCATTGATGAATATTCGAGATGTACTTGGGTTTATCTTATGAAAGATCGTTCTGAATTATTATCCCTCTTCACATCCTTTTTGAATGAAATCAAGAATCAATTTGGTCAAGTAATTAAAATCTTAAGAAGTGACAATGCCAAAGAGTACTTTTCGTCTACTCTTTCTAATGTTTTGAGTTCCCATGGTATCCTGCACCAGTCTACTTGTCCTCATACGCCACAACAAAATGGTATAGCAAAAAGAAAAAATAGACACTTAGTTGAAACTGCTCGTACCCTTTTGCTTACTGCCAACGTTCCTGTCCATCACTGGTTAGATGCCATCTTAACTGCAGGTTTTCTTATTAATCGGATGCCATCTTCCTCTCTTAATCATAAGGTCCCTTTCTCCATTCTGTTTCCAGAAAATCCTCTCTTTCACACTTCTCCTAGAGTATTTGGTTGTGTATGTTTTGTTCATGACATGTCTCCCGGGTTAGACAAGCTTTCTGCTCGCTCTCTCAAATGTGTTTTCTTGGGCTACTCACGTCTTCAAAAAGGGTATCGATGTTACTCTCCTAGAACCAAGAAATATTACATGTATGCCAATGTTACATTTTTTGAACAGACCCCTTACTTCTCTCCATCTGTTCAAGATGTCCATGTCATACAGCAAGTCCTTCCTATTCCCGTGGTTGAGTACAATATTTCCAATGTCCCTGTCACTCCAAGTCTCGACCAAAGTCCTCCTGAGCCATCATCTCCACCTATTGATTCTCTCCAAACAGGACGCCGACGACTAGTCCAGTTGTTCAAGAACATGGTGAATCCCCTACTTCAGATTCTTCTCCCTTGTCTCTTGATCCCACGACTCCTGGTGAAGGTGATTCAAGTTGGCCCATTGCTCTCAGAAAAGGTACTCGTTCCTCTCAAAATTCACATCCTATTTATAATTTTCTTAGCTATCACCGATTATCTCCTTCCTATTGTTCACTTTTATCCTCAGTGTCTTCTGTTGTTATTCCCAAAAATGTGACTGAAGCACTTGATCATCCTGGATGGCGACAAGCCATGATTGCAGAGATGCAGGCTCTTGAAAGCAATCATACTTGGGAGCTCGTGCCCCTCCCTTCGGGCAAGAAGGTTGTTGGTTGTCGATGGGTGTATGCAATTAAAGTTGGCCTCGATGGTCAGGTTGATCGACTCAAAGCCCGATTGGTTGCAAAAGGGTACACTCAGGTTTATGGCCTTGACTATTGTGACACCTTCTCTCTCGTGGCCAAGATGACTACTATTCGCCTCTTCTTTGCAATGGCAGCAATTCGTCACTAGCCGCTTCATCAATTGGATATCAAAAATGCCTTCCTTCATGGTGATCTTGAGGAGGAAGTTTACATGGAGCAACCTCCTGGGTTTGTTGCTCAGGGGGAGTCTGGTATGGTATGCAAATTGCATCGATCTTTATATGGCCTCAAACAATCACCACTCAGTCTTTTACAAACATACCTCTCCTGGGAAATGTGTCTACCTAATAGTATATGTTGATGATATTGTTATTACAGGAAATGATACTACTGGAATATCTCAACTGAAGGAGCACTTGGGTAAACATTTTCAAACCAAGGATCTCGGAAGCCTTAAATACTTCTTGGGCATTGAAGTAGCTCAGTCAAAAGATGGAGTTGTAATCTCTCAAAGGAAATATGCTCTTGATATATTACAAGAAACAGGTATGATTGACTGCAGACCAGTAGAGAGTCCTATGGACCCAAATCAGAAGTTAACAACAAAAGAAGGCGAATTATTCTCCGATCCAGAGAGATATAGGAGGCTCGTTGGAAAGTTAATTTATCTCACTATTACGAGGCCTGATCTATCTTTCGCAGTTGGAATTGTTAGCCAGTTTATGCAGACTCCATGTATTGGACATTGGAATGCCATCATCCGTATTTTAAGGTACCTCAAGAAGGCTCCAGGACAAGGTTTGCTATATGAAGATAAAGGAAATGTTCAAATCTCGGGGTACTGTGATGCTGATTTGGCAGGTTCTCCTATTGACAGACGCTCTACTACGGGATATTGTGTCTTCCTTGGAGGAAATGTTATCTCTTGGAAAAGTAAGAAGCAAAATGTAGTGGCTCGATCCACCGCTGAAGCTGAATATCGGGCAATGGCGTCTCTCACGTGTGAACTTATATGGGTAAAGCAATTTCTTCGAGAGCTTAACTTCTGTGAAATTCAGACCATGAAGATGTACTGTGACAACCAGGCTGCTCTCCACATTGCATCAAATCCAGTGTTTCATGAGAGAACTAAACACATAGAAATTGACTGCCACTTTGTTCGAGAAAAATTGATGACCAAGGAAATTTGTACTGAGTTCGTTGGGTCAAATGACCAACTTGCAGATGTGTTGACCAAGTCATTAAGGGGACCTCGGATTGAGTTCATTTGTTCCAAGCTTGGTTCATACAATTTGTATGCTCCAGCTTGAGGGGGAGTGTTAGAATTATTATCTATTGTATCATTAACCCTATGTATAGGGTGTTGAGTGTGGGAAACCCACTACTGCCATATCTATTGCTGCATCTAATCATGCCTAGTATCTTAGAGTAGTCTTTTCATATGTACTTGCTTCATTATAAATAGAAGAGAAGGAGAGTGGTATTGTTGTCCACTACTCATATATTTCAAAGTCTCAGTCTCAAGTAGAAGTGTTAGAGCTTCCACATCAACTAGAGATAAGAAAAGTTTATAGTATATAAGAAGATGCAAACGTCACCTTAGAAGTAGGTTTTGTGGGGTTAAGTTAGGTTTAAAGTTCACTTCTTAACATCGTACCAAAATCATGGATTTGAGCCTATCCTATAAAGATTTGAAGTTGTTCTTAGTCATCTAACGCAATGCACATGGCAGATTGTTCCCAACGTAAACCAAAAGTCAATCACATGGCTATTGTTAAAGATATGATTTGATCCACCGTCAATCGGGAAATATGTATCGCCACTAACAGGGCATATACACATTGGTCATTATTGAGTTTTGCTTAATAAGGAATTTGCTTATGTTGTTAAAATACACAATTAAAACAACACTATATTGAGGAACCAAAAAGACTAGGTAATAAGTTTAGTTGATATTAACACCAAATATTCCACTTTTATGGAATTCATTAAACATTGCCAAAAGATAAGTTGTAATAATATCCTAACCACCCTATAAAATACAAAAGGTCATAGTTTTTTGGTATACATACTCCAAGTAGCCCTCTCTATTTCCTCTTCTTTAAAGGGTCTCTCATGGAACAAAGCCATTTAGTGAATAGCCCAATAAACCAAAATATCAAAGAAAGCACTACATGACTAAATTAGTTGATTTACATATTTGAAAATCATAATGGCTCAATTAAGTCGTTTTCCCTATCCTAAAAGATTGCAATTTACACATCAAATTGGAGAAAAGTTCCAACCCAGGTGTGTTTTAAATTTTAATTAATATATTCACATTTGATTCATTTATTTGGTGCGACTTGGCAATCTAAAATTTTACTTAGATCTTCATTTTCAGTCAGTTGAAAATATCATGATTCATGACAAATCAACTAGAGTTTTGAAACAAGCTTCCATAAAACTAATCAAGAGCCTGTTTGGTTAAGAATTTGCACTGCAATAGGTGGATTGACATGCCAATGCATGTAGGCAAGAATGAGAGGTATTTCCAAGGAATTTACATGCCTTCAAATTCTCAGTTATACATTTTCAGGAAAATAAATCTGAATTTCTTAACCAAACAGACTAGAAAAGAATGGGCACGGTCATAAGTAAACACTAGTACATGATAAGTTTATACATCTAGAAAGGATACTATAGTGAGGCTTGTAGATTATCAAAACAGAGTAATAATTACATAACAAATAGTTTCATGGAGTCCATGAGGTCAACATTGATGCATAGATAAACTATTCATGTAATGCAACTGTAGCCTCATAGAAAAATAAAATATATCCTGTTTTAAGCCAAATATAATTTGATCCTGTCATCCGATAGAGGAGATGCAAAAATATGTAAGTTGTTATATTATATATCATTGTACTGTTAAATTTCCCTTTGTAAAAAGTCCCTGGTACTAAGTACTAATCCACAGCATACCAATAAACTTACCTTAATAACTATATCTTCTTCTGATGTACACACTGTAGCAGACTGGATAATGCTTGAACTTAGGCTGGTAATTGAATTATTGAGAGAGAGTCGGCAGATTGATCCAGTCAGAAGATACGGAACCACTGGAACAGATATGCCGCTGAGGCAATCATTGAAAATCACCATATGGGGATTGCCAGAAATACACTTCTTAATGGATTTTAATGCATCAGCGTGGCCAGCATTACACATTGCATTAAGCCCATCGATAACCTATTAATATGAAAACAGTAATTAATGAACCATGATAAATAAAATAAATTATATTAAGAGATGATAGGAACTAAGGTACCCCTTTTTACGGATTACTTTATTTGTAGAAACATGTATGCCAGCACATACAGTAATACATTAATTTTCATACCAAAAGATGCTTACAATTTCCTACTCAATTCCCAAATATATGAATTCTGCTAAAGTAATAATGAGTAAGCACAACTGTGGACATAACTTCAGTAAAATTAACCATGTCTCAACATCATTCTTTCTTTTGATTAAAACAATATATCCTATAGACTAGATGAAAGCAACACAGATTAAAATTTAAAATACATTTTGAAGCCATGAGATAAAGTATGAGACACACTCATGAATTTCATAGCAGGAGTAGATGTCTCAGTGTAATCATGACCAAACTGCCAATGAAACCCCTCGGCCAGACTTTACACTTATGAAGCAATCAAAGTTTTCTTTGTTGCAAAATACCCATTTGACATATGGGATGGTGGCCAAGTAGGACATGGAAGTGAGTCCATGAGTTTTGAGCTAGAAGTTTGACTATTCAGTTGGCACGACAACTAACCAAGTGGGACCAATCAGAGCCTATATGGTGGATTGAATGTTGTATTTGGTGTGTTTGCATGGGTGTGTTTTGAGGACTAGACAAAACAAGTGAGGGAGGTGTTGTTGGTATGGATGGTTCAAAGGACTTGAAAGGAATAATATGAAAGAAAGAAGATTTTTATTCAATTGATTAAATTGAAATAGTACATCAACCTTTTTATGTAGAGAACTCTAACCCTATAGTAATAATAATTACAGAGATACTCTAGAATATTCTAACAGCTTCAAAGAGATTCTAGCGGCTTCTAGTAGTACACTTAATATCCTACTAACAACACTCCCCCTTATGCTGGTGAGTAGATATCTATCATTCTCAACTTGCATGTCATAATGTTTAACAGAAGTGGACTTAGACAAATGGAACACTAGAAAGAAAACTTACCAGCATGGAAATACCAGAAATATCAATCGCCTTCACAGAAACAAGCTCCAAAAGCCTCTCCGGAGTAGAAACAAGAAACTCAGGCTCGCAAGTTTTCATACTGTTGAAAACAATACAAATAACAATGAGATGGATACCATAACAGGCTAAGAAAACATTTAAAACTTATATATATGCAAATGCCCTTTGTTTGTTCAAACAATTATCTTTTCCTGTATCTCCTTACAACTGCCTATTTATTCCACAAACAGAGACATGTTTCTCCATGTAATGTCGCTTGCAAATCAAAGGATCTTTCAAAAGTAAATTAATTAATTTGAACTGCAGTAATTCAAAGTAGTTAAGTTATTGAGCCAATCACATGTTAGAGAGGCAGGTAGTAGACTTAAAATTATTCTGAAAACACTGTAGAAATTTTACAAAATATCAAATGACTTACTTACCAATAAACTTGAATAAATGAGGAGCATGCCTTAAAAACAAAAAATGACCAATACAGAAGATTCCCTATTTACGAAGTATAGCATGCCTTTTCATCACACCCACATAATATTTTATGCAATGAAAATATTGAAGTTTCAACAATTACCCTTGAATTTGATGATCTAAGGAAGCACCTGGATGAATACTCACTGTATGTATTCCAACAGATTTCAAAGGCTTGCAAACTGTCCGAACCTATGCATCATTTTGTTAATCTTAGAATACAAGCTATAAAGGACAGATCAATAGTTTGTAAAGGTCCACAGTAACAGGAAATGAATAAAATAGCAACAACAACAACAAAGGCCTTTAGCCCACCAGGATCAAGCAATGAAGCAAATTAGTGAAACTCTCTTCACTTTTATTAAATAGACAACAAAAAGGTCATGTTGTAAACTGTGATGACCAAGTGCATCAACCATTTTCATTATAGAAAATTTAGTTGTTTATAGGAAAGTGAAATCCAATATCACTCAATATATAACCGTAAATTTAAAAGAATAAAAACGTAAATCTCTGAAAACAAGGTCAAGTGCCAAATTTAAACAACACAGAATATAATATCGAATTTAAAGACAAAAATGACATCTAGGGTCCCATGACTCAATTTGTTTTCAGAATAAATCGGGGAGGAGTGAAGACAAGCTAGTCATGTGTATGTGTAAGTAATGATTTTTATCTAAGGAGAGCAAAACCAAAAAGATAAGCAAGAAAATTTTAAGCATGAGAATGGAATTTAACTAACCTGGACAGCTTTTTCTTGAGAAGGTACAAGGAATAAAAGAAAAGGTCCAGAAAAGGACAAGTCTTCTTTCTCATTTCTGCTAAATGTATCAGCTGCACTAGAAACCATCCACGCAATTTGCTCAGTCGTAGCAGAGGTCCCACTAGTCTCCATCAGATCTTTTCCAGTAGAATAACACTTTAAAAACTCTAATCCCCATGGATTCAGAAAGAACGAATTACCCTCTCCATCAGTGTAGGCATCACCACGTCGCAATGCATTTTCAATTGAACTTAGACACCAGAAGACAAACTTAGAAGGGAACTCTGAAATGTCACAATCATGCCTTTCGGTGCTGGGATGATGAGCTGTCTCAGTCGCCTTAAATTTTTTCTTTTCTGAGTTAATGATATGTTTCTGACCCAGATCATTGTTGGCTTTGACAAACTCCTTTTTCCTTTGGAAATCAAGCAATTCTTGATCAATATTCCTCCCAGGAACTGCACCTTTCTTTCCATCTGCACTCTTCTCGTTAACCATCTCATCTATTGGTTTTGATTTTGAATGTGTTTTCTTTTTAGGACCCTTTGTTTTGAATTCCTCTTTCCCACCTCGATCATTGAATGGATCCTCCGGTGTAGGTAGACTAAAACACATCCCCTTTAATATCATCAAAAAATCAGGTTTAATCTCATTTTACTTAAGTCAAGAAGAAATCACAATAAATACAGTTATAATTGCCAATGTTACTTACTCAATCTAATATGCTAAGTTGTCCATTAAAATCAGGGAGAATAAGAAATTTTCAACCATTGCACCAACAGTAACTGAAAAAAAATTGTACTTCATCTTCCAAAAATGGTGGGTGATGATAAGGGGCTGTAAGGGTACAATCTACAGTAGAGCATCATTGTTTTCTTATTCATATATAAGTTAATCTGTAGAAGTTTTCTAGTTTAACTTCTACAAAGTCAGATTTTTAACTTAAACGGTCCCTCAGACATAACATGAATTATGGTCAATGTCATGTATGTCATGCATGTAGATTCTGATTTTGGTATTCTCAGGTGAAATTTGAATTCATCCGCATTTCAAACTTTCCAAACCATAACACTCCAAATGCGCCCGTGCTCGCGCTAACATACCTTACGTTAAACATAAAGTGTTAAACTAAGACCGAACCAATAAAATCATCATAAACCATAGTTGACATGTTTCCATAAAACACATAACCACAACCAAGGAAAGCATTGCAATCATATAAAACCAGACAGTTCAAAAGAGATTAACCAAAAATGAGGAAAATGTGAACACGGCAGCGGAAATAAAGAGAGGGAATAAAGATATTTTTCTAATGAGAACGATACAGAGTAAATGAATAGATCAAACAAAAAACACGACACTAAACCCCCAAAACCAAAACTTAAATAAATAAACATTTTAGAGAAGAGAAAGAAGTGGTAGGTTTTGTACCTGGCACATGCGGCGTTTGCCGGCCTTACGGCGCTTCTTGGCGGCGATAACGGCGGCGACCTTGGCAGAGACTGAGGAAGAACTGTTATTGTTCTTCTTTCGAAGCTTTTTGTTCTTCTTGCGAAGCACAGCATCTTCACCCTTCACCATTGCTACTACCAGTGGAGAAGTAGGGTACGTGTGGTGCGGCTATGGCGGCGTTTATCTATGGATTCCTCGATTAATAGCGTTTCACATGCGCCTTTGATTTTGCGGCATGTTCAAATTGAACCAACACTGTTTGTGAAAACAAGAATGGGTTCAACTACTAAATTGATCTGTATATCAATGTAATCTCATTAGGGTTTAAAGGCAAAACCCTACATCTTAAAATCATTTCACAGGAACAGAACAAATGATTATTTGACTTTTAAATACATTTTATAAAAAGTAGTAAATATATTATAAATGAAAATTTCTGATTCGATAATAGTATAAAACAAGTTTACACTTGTTTATAAAAAAAAAATTCTCATCTAATTAAATTTTTAAATTAGATCTTTATAATTTGTTAAGCAAAAAATACTTTTATAATTTTATTTGTCCTCGTTTACATATTTTCAAAAATTTAATATTAATGAATATGTTACGGTGTTATTTATTGAAAAAAAAATGTGTTTTGTTCAACTTTGGTTTTAATCATTAAATGTTTAAATATATAAAATTTGTATTATATTTGTTTTTTTTAATGTGATCGTGCTACCATTACAGGTAGTGAGGTAGTGGAGAGGATGAAAATCACATCAAAATATAAAAATTAGAATCAAGTTTATTGAAACCTGCAAAGAGACATAATCGGCTCGTGTGTATATCCATATTTTTTTTATTATACTCTTATAATTTTTTCATAAATAGATAAATGTATATAAATATATATATATATATATATGATTTGTTTATTTTATGAAAATAAACAATTAAATATATTATTTACTTTGTATTATATTGAAGCTATGTTATAGAAAGGTAGTGATTATAACAATTAAACATTTGAAACACTAATAAATTAGTTATGTATATACTTAGAAAAAAAAATCTTGAACGTGTATCTTTGAACAGATAACAAAATTTAAGTGGTTGTTTGAATGTTCTTAATAACCATAATCCAAACATTCATTGTCCAAAAAGAAAATTTCTTATGCAAAATATTGTGACGCTAAAGTTGATAAGAAGAATTTTGGATCTCTATGAATATATAGGTGAGGTGAGTAATGAGTAAGTGATTGTACTCTATTGTATAACACGTGTATTTATAACTTTTCGGATCATATGAAATTTGTTACAAAATAAAAGATAATAAAAAATAATTACATTTATGATAAATCTTATTAAACCAGATTAATCATGTATTGTATTGTGTTAATATATGGTATTAAAAAGGTATTTATGATATAATTAGACTACTTATATTTGATCATATATTATACAATAAATAAATATTTCTACTAATATTATTTAACTATTTTAAGCCAATAATATTGAATGAATCTGCGTGAACAGCAGCGAAACTTTACAGTGACACGCGGTTCCAAAAATTTTGGAATTTTTTTATATATATTTATATATTTTTTAAATTATAATTATATATTATTTATATTATGAAAAATAATAATAAATAAAATAAAAATTTTTATGAAAACATTAATTTATAAAAAGATTAAGGTTTTGTTTTTGTTATAAGATTTTTCTACCATGTAAGTTATTATGAAAGTGTGTGAGGAGAAAAAAAATATCAAGAGATAGATTAGAAAATCGAGATTGGAGAACACATAGATTGAAATTCAAATATACATTTTTGCATGATCTCTCACATATAATTATTTATGTATGTTAGATTTATGATTCTTCTTAGGATGTTTATCCCAAAATAGTATAAACCTAATTATGATTTTAGGGATTCTTTTATGAAATTGGAATGAACCTAATTATAATTTTTTCTAAATTAGTATAACCCTTAATTATGAAATTTAGGGATTTTGTATTTTTCTGCCTATGGTAAATTTTTTTAAGTTTTAAATTTATAATGTATTGCTTATTTAATTAAAGTGGTATGGGTTTTGTTATGTTTTACAATGTGATAATTGTGATTTGTGAATATAGATTTTATCTTTTTCTAAACACGTGAGAGGTGATAAATTTATATTAGAAAGATTATGATAAAGAGTAAAAACATTGATTCTTTTTTTAAGGAGGAAGGTTTGTGATAATGATGAAAAAAAATGCATATACGTTGACTAAACTTGAGAAATTTCATGAGAACTAAGAATTTAAGATTATGAAAAACAAATCTCTAAAGTTCCTAAAGTTACATATAATGAATTTAAAAAATTTATTAGAACGCGATCCGGGAAAAACGTCCTCAAATTTCACAATACCCACCATATCAAATTGATGATGTACGAAGGGCTTATCTAAGATGGTATTCATGGTTTTGTATCATGATATAATAGCGAATGGTAGTCATATTTTTTTGAATTCTACTATTATGTGTGTTTGTTTTAAGAAGAAATGAAGAGAGAAAATGAAGAACTTTTTTTTTAACTAAAAAAAATTATATATAAAAAATCTAATTTGGCACCCCTAAAATTTTTGTCAAAGTTTCGTCACTGTGTGTGAATATGACGCTTTATATAGATTTCGTATACTCTTCTTTGTAGATACCTAAAACATATAGATGAGCTTAAGAAAGTACAATCTAAATAGAGTTAAGAAAATGTGTCGAAGATTTTCACAATTCGTCCTATTAGAATTTTGTAAGGGATTGTAAAGGCCTTTTAAAAAGTACACAAAGAAACATCGAATAGGAGCAATGCATAAGTAATAAAAATAGACGGTGAACACTTTATTTTTTATAACAATTCACCATTCTCCCATTCAAATTAAAAATGATGTTACTAAAATGAACGTTTACAAGTATTTTTCTAACTATTTTAGTATTATTTATACTCATACGTAAGTCTAATCAACGTGAGTATTCTCTATCAAAGTCATATATAATTTTGAAGAATACTTGTCAATGTGAGTTTAATTGTCATCCGTAATTAATAGAAAAACTCTCAACAAAAAGGATATAGATTATAAGTACGCCTTGTTGGAGAGAAAGGTAAAGTTACATAGTTGGTGGATTTTTTATTTTTTTTTGCAAATATGACATATTCTCTTTATCATCTTGTTAATCGTTCTATAAATCTTGCACTAAGAGAATTTTCATACTATCATTGAATGGAAAGACCTTTTAATTCTCATGAAATCACTTGCTTACTATACACTTCATTCATTGGTTATTTTCTACATGGAGAGCTTTTATATATGACATATTGAAAAAAGATAATTGGAGTTTGAACGTAGAGATTTTGTATGTCAATGTGTTTAAAACAAGTTGGTAGTATTTTAACCCATACATTTTTCTATTGTATTCAATTTGCATGCAAATAACAATTTGTTTCTAAACATACCTTTATAGTACTAATAACACCAACATATAATCTCATGATGAATTAGTCTATTCTTTTAAAATTAATTGATGTGTGATATGAGTAGAATAACAAATTAAATTTAAGTTACATGTATCTTTAATGTCTACTTATTGATCATTGACTTTGAAAGTTAGCGTCTAGTCAATGTATTCGCGAGCATCTACAGATAACATCTATAATGAATAGTTAGTAATCACGAATATTGATTACCGATTACCTATGCGTAGGGATATTTTAATATTTTATAAATGGGTTGGATGCAATATCACACTATTCGTATCCCTGATATATGTTACTCGCAAAAAATTAAAATTAAGATTTCATTTATATTTTATTAAGTAAAATTAATTTATATTTTATTAGATTTAATTTATTTAAACTTAAATTTTAATTTATATTTAATTTATACTCATTTATATTATTTTGTAATTTTATTTAAATTTTTTTTAAATGTTTTACAAAATATATTTTTTTAGATATATGTGAAAATATATTTTTTTAGATATATGTGAGTATCTACGGATATTCGCGAGTTTTTTAAAACTCATGGATATTTTTTACACAAATATCCATCAAGTAACAAGTGATAAATTTTTTTGATTACAGATCAAATTGCGTGTAAGTCGTACTCAACCCGACCCATTGTCATCAAAATCATGTAATTTTGTCTTAATAACTTATTTTCTCCTAGGACAAACACATTATTAAATCTAAAAAAATTAATATTATCTATTATAATAAAAAAATGCAAATAATATTTATCTTATTGATTAATAGAAAATGATTTTTTATGATAATTCATCCATCTACTTATCTTCAAATAATTTATAAATCTTCACTTGGTTTTATCTATTTCCATAATTATCGGATTATTTGTACATTCGTATACTTTCTTAAACCAGACTTGGTTTGATTTATTTCCACCAATGTCTCTGACAATAATAAAGTATAAATTTGAAAAAAAATTATATAAACCTTTTAAAAATATGATGAATAACGTTATATAACCGTTTACTTATAAATTTTAAATATAATGTTAAATTAATTTATAAGAATAACTTTTATAAATTAGTTCATGGATTTATTTTTAAAAAATTCTTACGGTGTAGAAATTTTCAATATAAATGAACTGGTTGAAAGTTATATTTAGAATTTAATTTAAGTGAATAAATAGTCAATTGGTAGTAATTGTATAGTACAATATTCTAGTGACACATTAACACAGATCCAACGTATTTTTACACATGGTATCTCTTTTCTAATCTAAATACATTATACATACACAATTTTATACAAATTGTTTTAGTAAGATCATTATAATTAATTATAAAAAATCTATTTTGGAGTATAATTTATGTCATTATCAAATTTTAGTACAATTTTCAGGGGAAAATATAAATATTATTACGTTTTTCAGTATAATTTTTTAATCAATCTTTGCTTAATATTGATTTGTAAAAACTATAAAAAAATAATTTACTAATTTTACCAAATGATAAAATAAGTTTGTCTTTACTAATTTATAGGTTTAATAAGTTTCTTACTAATCTTTACTTATGTATAGGTTTAATATACACACGTCGATTTCCTGTCACCTATGACCTTCGTATGACATGATATTTTGTAAATAAATTATGTTATATGTACCTTTATGTTAGACTAAAATAGTATAATTTTTAAATATATTTGAAAGTGGATAAATTTATGAAAATCTCCATTTAAATATATTTCTAAATCATTTCAAATGTATTTAAAAAATTATGTAATTATATTTTAAGAGATTAATTACGTGGTTATCAATCTGCATTTTTATTAATTAATGAAGTTACCTTTTATTTGGTAAAAGAAATAATTTAATTTCAAAAATAATGTGTTATAAAAGTGTATTTTTTTTAAACAATGATATCAATTACAACGTTAAAAATAATAAAATTTAATTATCTACATCTGAATTTAAATATTTGAAACTCTTTCTACATATACGAACAATTATAATTTTTGAATGATATCATTATAATAAATTTCCAAAATAGTTTATTTAGGGCATTAAATTTTAGTTAGTTATAAAATTTATTTGTGATTTTTTTAATACAATACCAATGACAAAAAAGTATAATCATTTTATAAAAATTAAAAACACGTTTTTTTTTACTTTTTGTTTTTTAAACTATTCTTTTAAGTACAATTTTGAAATTTATTGCAAGTATAATTGTTATAAAATAACTTGTTTTTTTTATATTATATGAAAAGTCCAATATTAATCATTTAGTACTTACTAAACTACTTTTAAATTGTTGGAGTGACACTTTTTTTTTCTTTTATAAAAGAAAAAAAAAAGTGAAACACGATCTAATTTTGCAGAATATTACTCATCCTAATATTTAGTACGCTAATTGTAAAGTTCTTATAAGATTTGATACATTATGATAGTATGATAGTATCTAACACGGCATTAGCTATTTGTATTATAATTTTTGACAAAAAAAATCAATAGTAATAAAATATATTTCAATGATCTTTTCTTAAAATAAATAGACAAAGAACAAAAGAAAATGATGAAGTAAATGATAAGGAGTATTATTTATATTAAACATGATATTAAATCCTTACAATAACAAATGTGGACACCTACTTATATTGAAAATACTTGTTGTTACACTTGTTATTGTGAATAGACATGAAAGATAACAATATTGCTAGCATAATTACTAATACATAATTCAAAATTTAAACCATGATTTAAGATTTGATCGATAAATCTAACCTTCAAACTTAAAATGGTTGGTTCCCAATATTATACTGATTTCTCATAAGGCTACCAAGACTTGGACGAGCCATGGTGGCTCCATTGGTTGGATTAAATGAATGAACTTGGTTATGTTCAAAACCAAACCCTAATCCTCTTTGATATACACTTTGTGGAGTTTCAACACTTATGCCTCCAAGGTTTGTCATCCCAAATCGTTGCCCTGAAGTGGAGGTGTTGTGTAACCCTTGATTTCCATAGCTAGGTACAAGTGGCCATGGCATGGTTGACATTTGAGTCATAGGGTGCATGTTAGGCTCATAATAAAAGGGTATTGGACCACGAAAAGGGTGTTGATGAGCCATGGTTGAATAAGGGTACATATGAACACCAAGTCCAAAAGTTCCCATATCAATCTCTCTATCTATTCTTGAGAGAACTCTTTCGCGTCTATGAGCATTTTGATGCCCTCCTAGGGCTTGGGAGCTTGGAAACTTTTTGTTGCAAAACTTGCACGAGAATTGTCGTTGCTTAGGCACAATCAATTGATGATTAGGGTTTTCTACTGGTTTTGGTGATGAATTTGGTGAATCCATTGAGTTTTTCAATGATTTGTAAATGGACATGGATGAAGGCTCACCAACCATTTTGTTGTTGCCAAGACTCATAGATAGTAATAACTCTGAATCTACAATTTCAGAAGAAGATGCTTCATCGATCTTACGCTTGAGTTTTCTACTCTCATCACCTCTAACAAAGAATTCGTCTGACATTATTTTGATAAAGTACTTTCTTAAGAATATGTATATTTATCTTGGTTGGTGTTATGTGATTTGAAAGAAGAGGTATTTATTAAGAGATAATTAAACATTGCATTTTGTATAAAAAGAAATTTGTGTGTTGGTAAATGCATCACATAACATTGGAAATTAATAAATATTTAATTATAAAAGAAAAAAAATAATTTAAATGGTATTTGAAAGTCAAACTTTAGATTTAATACATTTTTCAAACTAAAAATAATACAATATAATTAAATTTTTCCAATATTTCAAATTAATAGGAATATTTAATATATCAATTAATTATTACTACAAACACAAGTGATAAGAAGTCAAGTTTGAATTGTTGAGAATTCTTTTTACATGTTTAATTTAATAATGATCCATGTCTTGAATCCATTTCATTTGTAGCCATTCCTTCATGCAAACATTAAATTATACTTTGACTAGAAAAATAATACAAGTATGACATGTTTTATTTCAAAGTACTTTGAAAACTCATTGACAAAAAGAAAAAATGAATAATTGAAAACTAATAAGCTCATTAATGTAAAAGAATGTATAACAAACAGTCTAAAAAAGAATTATCAACAATTCATGACTTTTTAACCTTGATCTTTGTAGTAATTATTAATTGATATATTAAATATTCCTATTAATTTGGAGTCTGGGAGAAAATTAATTATATCATTTTTAGTTTGAAAAATGCATTAAATCTTTTGATCATTTTAAGTTGACTAAGGATCGACCTTGTTGTTCAGTAGATGTGATTCATAGTGGATAAAAAAAATTGTACCCACAAATATTTGTAGTTAAAATTAAGTTCAACTTCTGAATAATTTAAATATATATAAATATCTTTTTACTCATTGTTAAATCAAGACAATTGTCCTATACGTAGTTGTTATTACACAATTTAATGAATTTTATTAAATTTAGTTTCAAAAATTTGTATTTTGGTTAGTGTGATTGTGTTGAATATTTCACTAACGTATTTGTTTGTATTTAAACCATTTAAAAAAATGAATAATTTAAAACTAAGGTCAAAGTGTATTTGAAAAATATTTTATTGAATACATGTATACATTCGAATATTGAAAAATTAAAAAATGTGTTCAATGGATACATGCATAGAGGTAGGAAAAAACATAAAATAAATATTTATGGAAAACTATACTATGAATGAGAAAATGGGTCAGTCTAGTCCTTTTTGACACGCAAAGTGTGGGTCAGGTTGGTCTGCCTCGTAGTTTAATATCAGGTTCATTTTTCTGGCCCGCCCTGCTTACGGGTTGGTTTGCAGGTCCGCAGGCTAGTCCGCATTTGTGATGAGCGAAATATTTTTTTTTTATGGTGAGCAAAATAAAAACTTTTTTATTTTTTCATAATAATTGATATTCATTTTCTATTGAAATAATTTCAATTAATTTACCTAATCAAATACAAGAAAAATAACAACGAAGATTATAACTAAAGTACAAAAGCAACATATCACCTTACAAGACATTACCTAAAAATGCATAAAAAGATATTCCATATTCAAGAACTAAAATCATTATCTTATATACAATGATTATGCATAAACATAAACATAAACATAATAATAATAATAATAATAATAATAATAATAATAATAATAATAATAATATTAATATTAATAAAAGGAACTTAAAGAAATAATGTGAGAACTAAAAAAAAGAGAACATATAATTTTATAAACGGACCAGCGGGCCAGCCCACCCCGTCCCGTGTTTTTTTGTACGGGTCTGCAGGCCACCTCGCCTGACCCGTCCCGAATTGTCATCCCTAGACTCTACTATGAGTGAATTTGTATAGTTTGTTATCAATACATATATAACTTATTAATTAGTCAAAATTTGTAAAGGTAAAAGTGAATTTGGATTCTCTTATTTATATATATATATATATATATATATATATATATATATATATATATATATATATATATATCTATAACAATATATAAAGGCGATTTTCCTTTTTGTGTCCACATTTTAAAATATCAATTTTACCCTTTAAATATAATAATTTATTAAATTTTTAAAAATTGACTGTTATTTTTACAAGTTTTTGATAAAATCAGCTATCTCTGTTTCTTTTCTTCTTCTTTATTTATCAATGGTTATTCTTTCATCTGTTCAGATATATTTCACTTACTTATACGAGTTTTTGATAAAATCAGCTATCTTTGTTTCTTTTCTTCTTCTTTATTTATCAATGGTTATTCTTTCATCTGTTCAGATATATTTCATTTACTTATATATTAACTTAATAACATTACAATATTATCACCTACTTATATAATATCACGCATATTTAAAAAATACATACACACAGGCGCGATAGCGTCTGTATTTATGCTAGTATATATATATATATATTTATTTGTTATTCTTATACGGTATCTTTAGAATAAATACATTAAGTTAGTGTATTTTAGAAGTATAACATACGGACATCACAAAAAAATCTAGTATGAATTTGATATAACAAGAAACATGAATTATAATTTTTTTTATAAATATCAAATTCTAATGCATTTTTAATTGTTTTGCCTTTTAAAATAAATTACTTTAAAACAAGGAAAAAAATAACAAAATCATATAAGTTATTTTTAAGGTTAAAGATGTTTTTATCCTTTAACTTTCAGTGGAAAATAAAATTAGTCTCTCTTCGAAATTTTACTTAAATTTAGTCTTCCAACTTTTGAAAATATATGGATTTAGTCTTTTTAACCACATTTTATTAAGTTTATTTGACGTTTCAAACACGTTTCAGGATAACATTTGAGTTTTTTATATCGTTTGACACATTTTTATTTCAATGTTAGATGAAAAACGTGTTAAAACGTTGAATAAACATAACAAAATATGGTTAAAAGAACTAAATCCATATATTTTCAAAAGTTTAAAAACTAAAATGCACCAAAGTTTCAAAAATGAACTAATTTTAATTTCAATAAATATTAAAAGACTAAAAACATATTTAATCCTTATTTTTATATGATATCTCTACCACTAATACTATAAGTTCTTAGAAGTTATCAAATTTAAGTATATCTTAGTGTTTTGCAAATATTTTTTCTTAATACTCCAAAATTATTCGGTTTAATGTAGCATAAACATTTTATAATATAAGATTAAATATGTTTACAATTCTTAAATTTGAAGGTGAAACTGAAATTTATCTTTATTTCAAATATCAATATATTTTGGTTCTCAAACTTTAAAAATAAATAGATATAATTTTTTTAATCTAACAATGTTAAATTTTTTTGTATTAAACGACGTTTCAGGCTAAATTTTTTTACGTGTTAACCATTTGACACGTCAAAAAAAAATAAAAATTAAAACAGTTAGGTTAAAATAAAAATTAAAAATTAAAAAAAAAAAAATATATATATATATATATATATATATATATATATATATATATTAATCTTTAAAATTTGAGAACTAAATTATTAAAATTTAAAAAATTAACGAATTTTAAATCCAATTTTAGAAACTAAAACCTCAATTAACTCTTATAATATATATTATATACATATAAATAGATAAATAGATAAGTAAATATTATTAATATTAATATATATAGTTATTTAACAAGTATATATACATGCCAACTTAAAATATTACAAGCATATATACATAATTATGTTGTAAAATATCTATGTTAGCGTTTCTTAATCTACTTTCCAAGATCTATCTATCCCACACATCAAAACATAATTGTAATAAGATTATAAAACATAAACAGTCAAGAAGAATTAGCTATTGAATTAAACGTATAGTAAATAACATTACAAACAACCACAAGTTAAGCCTATCAAAGGTTATCCATCATACCGATATATATATATATATATATATATATATATATATATATATATATATATATATATATATATATATATATATATATATATCATAATTGACGATTTCCAAAAGGCTAACGTTAAATTCAATTTAAAAGACTAACACGTGTCATAATATATGGTTTGCGTAACCATTTAACCACTCTGGTACAAACTTCATTTATCAATTTTCTATGATAAGATGGTTTTTTTTTTATCACATTTTCTCAAGGATTAAGGATATTTCACCTCAACTTAATATTATAAATTTTTAGGACTCTTGTCACCTTATATCTTCACTTATATGACTCAATATATTAGGTAAAATCTAGAATATCAATGAACCTCCTAATTTAACAATACATAAATTAAACATCAATAACTCAATGGCAGTTCCCTACTTATTACTTGTATAACATATGTATTTATCACATTAATATCATCTAGTCATATTTACCAATGTCACAACGTCTTTCAATTCAATCCACAACATAAAGAAAGAGTAACATAATCAATGTTCAACAAATCCAGTTATAATACCTAAATAATTGTTGGATTCTCTCGTGCGTGCGTGCGTGCGTGCGTGCGTGCGTGCGTGCGTGCGTGCGTGCGTGCGTGCGTGCGTGCGTGCGTGCGTGCGTGTGTGTGTGTGTGGGGATGACAATGCGGCTCGGCCTGTATAAGGTCCGCACATTGTGGGTTGGCCTGTCCCGCCTCACATTTGGTCCATGGGCTGACCTACTTTTTTAAAATTTTTATGATAAAATTTTCAATGTTTACAAATTGGAAAACTTTAAAAACTCACAAAATTAAGTAAAGACTTTGGGGAGTTGAATGATAAACTGATAATTTAACATTTTCATCATATTCATATTCATACTATAACATACACAATATATTCTTTAAATTTTAGCACATTAAAAAATACATAATACTTGTATTTTCCAGTTATACAAGAATTTGAAACGTTAATGAAAGAGTCCATAAAAAAAGTAATTAATATACACAAGTGTAAGTTTTTTTTTATGCGACCGCGGACCAGCCCGCGCAGGTTGCAGGCTTATGCGGGTCGGGCCACTGCGAGCCTGCGGGCTCACTATCCTGGCCCGTCCAGCGTTTTTTTCGCAGGCCTGGCCACGGGCTCACTATCCTGGCTCACTTTAGTAAAACATTTGAACGTTGAAAGTTCATATATGTAAGTTTTTACGATCAAATGTTTAGAGTTCTCAAAGGAGAAAGTGTTGAAGTAAAGCATTGATTAAAACATACAACTAAAGAAGAATTCTAAGCATATATACTACATTAATACTCCATGAAGATTTTGAATCAAGCAATGGAAGACCAATGGAAGACCAATGAAGAATAAAACATCAACAAGCACTCTAGTCAAATTTAGAAGAGTTGTTATATATTTAGATTACTCTGGAGAAATAATGTGTAAAAAAGAGAGATAGAAAAGTGATACACTTATAATGAGAAGAAAAGAAAAAGAAATAAATGAATATTGAGCTTATATTGTCAAATATGGAAAACCTTGGGATTATGAGCTCAGTTATTTTAATATCATTCACAACTATGGAGTATACCCTATGAATTTAGATTGTACTCTCTTTTATTGAGAGCGTTATTTTTATTATCATTCAAATTGAGAGTTCTTAATCACAAGGAAAGATTAAGAATGTTCACCTAAAGAGGTTAAACATATAATACATGGAGATGTTGATACTCATTTGACCAGGAGTGGTTGATACTCATGTTTCCTATAAAGGTTAATGATACTTGTATTTAGAAAGACTATACTCGTGATACCTAGAAAAATTAAATTCATGTTGCAATTATTTGAATTGATTAGTGGAACCTCTCAAATAATGTTATTAAGAGAGAACTGGACATAATCTATGTAGTTGGGTGAACCAATCTAAAATTTGTTTCAAAATTGATTTATTTTCCGTCGAGTATTTCATATTAAATTGTGCAAAAAAGTTTAAACATTTACATATTATCCTTTATAAAGCTAATTGCACCTTCAACAATATATATAGTTGCCAATAGGTTGTATAGTCAGGTGGATATAACTTGTGAGCTACATGACCCTATGGAAAAAAGTATAGCCAAGAGTAAAGTTAAGAATAAAGCGTAAGGATGTTGATTAAATTTACTTTGACTAATTGTATACAACAATCTAGGATAACTATGCAATTACTCTATATTCCCTTAGGTCTACCTCACCTTTATTCAAACTCTATATCCAATATGTATCTTTGTAACTACTAATCATGTAGTTCTCAAAATTCACATAACTTTACTTTATTATTCATGTACCTTAATTACCCTCGTTGCAATTTACTTTAGATCTGAATATCATATTTCATCTTGAAATCATGCTCTTACATTCATCTTTCCATACACCTTTTGAAACTTAATTTCATTAACAAAAACTTCATATTAATAAAATTTGACAACGTAATGACTACATTTCGAATGTCTCAAAATAATAATAATAAAAATACTACACAACAAATACAATTCATGCAAATACATATATGATCTCAAAATATCAATGTTCAAGAAATTGTACATCTCCAAATTCAATTTAATCTTCAACAAAAGGTTATTCAATTACATTATAATCTTACAATTCGAAAGACTTATTCATGTGCTTTAAGTCACACATATATACATGTAAGTAATGAGGACATTATTTAATTTAAAACATTAAATAAGATGCTATCCATAAGACAATGTAATTATAGAAAATTAAAATGAAAACAACAAACAACAAAAAAAATTCTACGTAAGCATTTCAAAAGTAAAACATTAAACATGTTTTATTTATAATAAAAAAAAACTCTAAAATGAGGTGATTTTTTATCCCAACCCCAAAGTTTCCATGTTAAAGGAATCTATTTTGGACTTAGAAATTTCAAATTGTGAACTTACAAACATAAAACTAGGCATATTGTATATTTGGAGAAAAATATGCCAAAATGAAAAGTTGAAGATTGAGATTCACTCCCTTACCTCAATGAAGTAAACAACACTATAGTGTTAAAATGGAAGGTTCAACGTGATGTAAACAACACTCTTCTGAACTCATTGTATTACTTATTTCCTATCCTTTTAATAGGTTTGTGAACATGTTTTATAAATCTATTAATGATCTGGAGACCATTATGAAATTTTTTTCGAAAGTGTTTAATTAAATATAGTAAATTTTAAGTCTAATTCAATCTTATAAAACTCGTTTATAAAATAAGGATTGTATCTATTTATATATTATGAATTGACCTTATCTATAATCGATGTGAAACTTTCAACAAAAATACTTAAATTTTTTTTAGAACTAATTTGCTCTTATAACAATCCGTGACAAGCTATACAGTACATTCTTAAAAGTGCAGTAAGTGGTATCGGATAAAAAAGATTTTTACTCTTAAGGAACTTATCTCAAAAAAAAAAAGTTTTTTTTTTTCAAGTCCTGTTACATATTTTGATAACACGTTTGGAATTATACATAAACATTTAGATTCCTCTCTTTCTCATTTTTGAGAAACCTGTCTTTCTCATTTTGAGAAAACAGTGCACAAAATGACACTATCTTTATATCACCCATTCATCCATACACATTTTTATCCATATACACACACGAAGTATAAAATGATATCTTGCTGAAAAAAAAATTAAAATACTTAATAAAAATAAAAGGATTTGAGGAAAAAAAATGAAAAATCAAGAAAATAACATTGGAAAAATGAAGAGAAATAAAAGAAAAATCTGTAAAAAAATTAAATTTTTATCTTTACATTAAAATACAATGGGATAAAACTATTGGTGAAAAAGATAAAATATATTAAAATAAAAGAAAATATATTGTGATAAAATTATTGAAAAAGATATTTTGAATGCAATAAATTTTAATGTGGATCAATTTTTGTGGTACACAATTTCACGTAACCCAAAATAAATACACTTAAATACGTTGAAAAAAAAAAATAATACAAGGTCCCACACTCGTACGGACACGATCTGTTTGCGTTACTTTCGTGGACGGTCTCTTCCTTTTCTCTTCTTTTCTTCCTCATTCATATCATTTTTTGATGCTTTTTGTGTCACTCACTCTCACGCACACTATCAGAATCTCTTCGCTCTTCTTCACCCAAGTTGACCGCTTCAGTTTTCGCCAAAATGCAGTCCAGTCCGTTGATCCTTGAGGAACCCATCAGAATGGCTTCCATCCTCGAGCCATCCAAGCCTGTCAGCATCTCCTCTCTCTCTCTCTCTCTCTGTTTTCAATTTTGTTAATTTTGTGGTATTTTCAATTTTCAAGCTATGTGATGAAAGAAAGAATATGAGATAATAATCGTTTTTCTTGTGTGCTTGTTGTTTCGGAGTTGCATTTCTTGATGCTTCGTTTGGTTGGTAGTTGTTAATTTAGCAGTCGGAAATGAGTTTGTTGGTGTTTCATTGGTGAATCTTTGAAATATTTAAACACAGGAAGGGAATTTGTAATTAGAAAGTGAAGTCAAAAGATGAAAATGCCAAATGAAAGCGTGGGTAAGCGGCCTTTAGTTTTTTTTCGGAAACTAAAAATGTTTTTCTTAGGGACTGTTTGTTTCAGATCTCGCTTTTTTTTTTTTTTATTTTATTTTGAAAACTGTTTTTGTGAAACAAAGTTCAGTAGTCAACTTCTAATTAATCACTGGCTTTTACTGAGAATGAAGATGTTTAAAGTATTTTCTGAGTTTTTCTCTTGTTTGCATCTTCCTTTTAGAATTCGAATTTTAAGTTAGCAGATCGGAGAAGACTTCTTTTCATGGTCGGAGTAGAGTTCGAATTCGGTGTCTGAGATTTTTATCAAAGGTCTCGATTGGGAAATTCGCTTTTTTAACTACTTTTCATTTGGCAACCTTATATGGTGCTGCGCCAGCTCGAGTTGAGGGGAAGGTGTGTATTGTGCTTTTAAAATTTTCAAAATTGGAAAAAAAACTTTTAATTTATGTAATGTGCTTCTATCACTAAAGTCTTGATAAAGGTTGTATTTTCTTTTTTCACATTTTAATTTTCTTTTGAAATAAAAGTTAGAAAAAGGGGTCAAACTAAAAGTACAATCAGAACAATGGGGCAGCTGCTACGGAAGTACCACAAATTTGGTCACAAGATTGTGATCTATTTTAGCTTTCATGTTGCACTCTAGGTTTGAGGTTTGGAGCTGGTGGGTTATGTTGTTGTTCTTTTGTGTATTATTTTGGTGTTGAAGTGTGAAACTACAAGCATCGTTAGCCTATCCTAGAGAATTTGTGCGCCTTGTCAATTTAGATTTTGATTAAATGGTTGTTGAAATGCCTCTGCAGAGTTTCTTTCCAGGCATGACAAAGATCGTTGGCACACTTGGCCAAAAGTCACGATCAGTTGATGTGATTTCTCAATGTCTTGAGGCAGGAATGTCTGGTATTTTTCCAATGCAACCTTTGATTTCTTGTGATCTTTATTTAACAATTGAATGCAAATAGATAAGGGACTGCCTGGTTATTTTGTCTTTCTAGTAATTGTAGTAAGAAAACTTGAAATTGGATAGCTTTGTCTTATAAAATCAACTATTTTGGAATTAGAAGGCCTTTCTCTTTCTCAAAATCTTTAACTATTGCACGAGTAAGAATCTAGTAGCATTAGTGTTGCTTCTTTATGGTTTGCAGCTTCCCTTATGTGTCTACTGTGATAGTTGACAAGCTTGAGTTTTCAATTGGTCATGACTCGTCTTATTCTTCTTTTCTTACAATGTACTAGTGGCAAGGTTTGATTTTTCATGGGGTGATCCAGAATACCACCAAGAGACGTTGGAAAATCTAAGGGCTGCTATTAAAAGAACTAGAAAACTCTGTGCGGTAAATGTGTTATGTTTTTTGTTTGTTCATTTAAATGTTATGTAATCACTCAAGCTCTAATGGGCTATCTTCTTGACTATCTCTTCTGAAGTGGTCCCTCATCTTGGAGGTCTACTAACAGATTTAAGCATAAAAGAGAACACTACTATCACCGGCTCATTGTCATTTGGTGTCTAGTTAAAAATAAGCTAAGAGTGTTTAGGAGAAATTACGTGTCTTGTGTATACATGATCTATCTTATTTATAGTACTGGTGCATTTTATACAAAAGAAAACCAAAGGCTAAATATAGATAGTTTGATATAATTGCGATAGGAACTTGGATAATATGGGGTGCCTAAGTCCCACATCGTTTAATATGAGATATCTAGATTTTGAGTGTAAGTTCCCCAAGTGTTTGGATGTTTATCAATTCGTATCAGAGCTAGTTGACCAACATGGAAGTTGAGTTAAGTGTTATTTGTTAGATTAAGCTCTTACCATTAAGTCAAAAACTAAAACTAATGGTCAAGGTGCGATTATTTCTACTTAAGATGGTAGTAGTCTAAGCGCCATATTCGGTTGTGACTTGGTCCACCTGACTCGTGCCATGGGACAATTGATGCCTCCCGCCACTCACCCCCTCTACTCTTAATTATCTCTTCCTTTCCTGTGAAGGAACAAGGCATGCCTCCTAAAGAAGGTCTTTTATGGTCTTAAGCAATCTCTAAGAGTATGCTTTGGAAGATTTATAGAAACAATGGTTTCATTAGGATACAAGCAAATCCAAGGAGACCATTCTTTATTCATAAAGCACTCCCTTACATGTAAACTCCCTGTACTATTGGTCTATGTAGATGATATAATTATAGTAGGAGATGATGAACCAAAGAAATCGACTTTAAAGGAAAAATTGACAGCTTCATTTGGAATGACAGACCTGAGAGAACTCACATATCTCTTTGGAATAGAGGTTGCTTATTCTAAAAGTAGGATTTTCATCTCTCAAAGAAATATGTACTTGATCTTTTCAAATAAATAGGTAAACTGGGATGTGTATAACATCTGGAGTTCCTATTGAACATAATCATAAATTTGTAAGTGAAGAGTTATTCTGTAGAAAAGATCCAATGTTAGAGATTGGTAGGAAAAGTTATTTATTTATCACACAAGAGAACAAACCTTGCTTATGCAGTTTGCATGATTAGTTAGTCTGTGGATGATCAAAGAGAAAAACACACATGTGAGCAATTGACCAAATTCTTCAATAGTTGAAGTCAAGTCCAAGAAAGAAGTTACTATTAAAGAAGACACTTTGATCACGTGGATACATATTGACGTAGACTATTCATGTTCTGTTATTGACATAAAGTCAACCTCTAGGTGTTATGTGTTTCTTGGAGAAACTATGGTAGCCTGGAGAAACAAAAAACATGATAAAATGTCTCGATCTAGTGTAAAAGTTGAATTTTGAGACCTTGCTCAAGGAATGTGTGAATGACTCTAGATTAAAATCATAGTCATCATTACCTAACAATCAAGGTTGATATCCCTATGCAACTGTATTGCGATAACAAGTCAACCATGAGTATTCCCATAAACTATTACAACATGATAAGATCAAACATATTAAAATTGACTGACACTTTAGATAATCTTGGAAAAGGTATTGTGGCTACAATCCATGTCCCTACAGGACTTCAAATAACAGACATTCCCACCAAGAGACTTCCTTTGGGCACATTTCAGGATCTTGTAGGCAAGTTGGGGATGAACGATATTCATTTTCTAACTTGAGGGGAAATACTGTAAATAGCGGATTGTAAATAGCACATAGATACTGAACGAAACAATAAAAGTTTTGCTATAATACCCTTTCCATTGTGTAATATTTGTTTTACATGTAAAAAAGAGCAAGGTAGTTTTTTGACATTTTAAATTATTTTAATGCTTATTATTCAGTCCTTTATACACTCTAATAATTCACATCGTTCTTTTCAATTATCTTTTTATATTTAATATAATGTTTAAGAATTTACGCATTACTAAAAAAGTGTAGACCCGTTCCTTTTGGTATTTAAAGAAAGCTCAAATTTATGAATACTTTAATACAATCTCCTCATTAACAATCTGAAGGAAAATTTGTCAACCTTTATGAGTGGCTATGAAGAAGTTTTTGGTAGAAAGTTGAATTTGAGGAGCAAAAGGAAGAACTGGAACAAGTTATGACAACTTGGTTGCTAACCCATGCTGGATGAAAATGGCTGTTCATGGTATTTTCTTAGATATCATCAGGGTACTTAAACTTGGTGGAGCAGTTAAGAGGCTTGGTGAGGGATAGAACACAAACAGTGTGTTTGGGAAAACATTGGGGTTAATGTAACCCACGTTTTTTCCAGCACACCAATATACTTGCTTCTCAATTTTCAGCTTTGGAAAGTGTGAACTTTTGTTTGGTGCCTCAAATTGAAAACTAAACATGCAGAAAGGGGTTGTAGGAAAGACAATTACATTTGAAAGAAAACCAGTTTTAAGTAGTGCTATGCATTAGTCAAAAATTTGTAGTAACAATTTTAACTTTTTCTCCTGTCCTTCACCTTTTCTTTTTGTGCTACCCTTACTCTATTTTTTTTATTCAAAAACGTGGCACAACTATTTTTTTTTTCTATTGTACTTTTTATTTTAATATTTAGTTTTTACTTGTAAAACATATTACGTTACACTCTACAGGCAAAGCATCAAATTCCCTCAAGAATGTTTTAATTACAGTTACACCACTTCCATTTTGTATTTTTCTCCTCTGACCTATTCCTCAATATTATCATCCTCGTGTAGCCTTGAATAGTAATATAAAATAGATTAATTCTATTTGGGTGCATGTTATTTGTATAAGCTACCATGCGTTAATACTTTTAACTGTTATTAACTTGTATGGCTCAAAATTTCGACTTTTGTCTAATACAGTCTGAAGCCTTGCAAACATTCATTCTGTTCATTTATAGGTATCTATTGTAAAAAAGTCTGGACAAGGAAACTAAGATTACCGTAACCATTACTCCTTGCACATGACATAGATAAGATGACTTATGGTATATCATAAAAGTAACTGATATTAATTCCTTAATATTTATGCTTCAATATGCTTTCAAAATGTGAAAATACTATCTGAAGGTTAATTTATGTTAAAATAAAGATGCATTTTTGTCTAACTCCAGGTTATGCTAGATACTGTGGGTCCAGAACTACAGGTTGTCAACAAAACTGAGCACCCAATTTCCCTTCAGGCTGACACATTGGTTGTCTTAACTCCTGATCAGAACAAAGAAGCTGGTTCAAATCTTTTGCCTTTAAATTTTAATGGGCTTTCAAAGGTCAGTAATGTTATATCTTTAAGTTTTAACAAATGTTTCTGAGGAGAGAAGGGGCATTATATTTATGTTGAATCTTTTTGAGGTTTGCATACATGTGTATTGTAATAGTAGTCAAGTGCATGTTGTCGTCATCTTATCCAGCTGTTTACTTGTGGTATCTTGGTCTTTAATCCATATTATTAAATAGCTACTTGGTTACTTGGACAAGCAAGAAGCAGATTTGAAGGCGTTTGTTCCAATGGATGCTCAATGAACTTGGAATTTCTTTAAAAATACTATGAAAGTCTTGTACGATAGTGAACTGCTATTATCATTGCTACAAATCTAGTTCATTGTTAGAACCTAAATTTTAGAGATGGATCACCACTTTAAAAAGGGAAAAGTTGATGATGGGTAGTTCCTTGTAATCACTTACGGTGTTGCTAGATTTCAATCCATCTTTCTTCTAATCCAGACAAACAGATTTATTCACTTCATACCTTGGTCTCATTTTCATGCAAATTCTATTTTGTATTTTTTCACTTCATAATAATAAAAAATCTATTGCTGGTATGAGAGGTCCCTCTAAGCAATGAATTTTTCCATTTGGATAAGTTTATTTGGAAATCCATTTGCTCTGATGTCAAATTCTTTGTATAAGCAGAATTACTATGAATTACTTTTTAATTCGAAGGCCTATAACACCTTTACCTTGTGAAATGTGAAGACTGAGTTCTGAAACTAATTCTCACTAGTTTACACCTTGCTCAGAAGTTTCTCTTTATGGATAATCTTTTTGGTATTTTGGTGAAGATTGGGCTTGCCTAAGAATCTCAAGCAGCCCCCTATGTGTTAATTTTAGAGGATTTGATTCTGGCAAAGATATTAAAATTAAAAGGCTTTAGTACTGTTCTCATATGTAGTTATCTGGTGTATTTGGTAGAAAGATATTTTGGTTGATGCATGTGTTCACTTGGGATCAAATTGTTCACCTAACATCTTTGCGACATTTAGAGACATTGGCATGTTATATATATATATATATATATATATATATATATATATATATATATATATATACATATATATACATACATATATATATATATATATATGTATATATATGTATATGTATGTATATATATACATATATATACATATATATATATATGTATATATATGTATATGTATATATACATACATATACATATATATATATATATGTATATATATGTATATATATACATACATATACATATATATACATATATATATATATATATATATATATATATTAAGCAATTTCTGTTTTACCTACTTCTATCTTGGTTAGGTAGAGCTTTTTTTCTGACTCCTAGGTTAGTGTTCAATTTTTCCTATTTATTCTGCTACTTTCTAATTGTTACTTATAAAAAAATATTTTACAATTTTACTCCAAAATTTGCACCAATATGCCTTTAAGCACGTGGTCACCAAAAGCCATAATTTCTTGATGCATGTAGGTACTTGATGGCCATGGAAAATATTCAGATATGCTTTAGATTAAATTTTTTTTGAAAGATTGCAATTAAGGTGGGGAATATGGATATCAAGAGACAGCATGATATTGGTTTTTTGGCAAAAGGAATAGGAAAACTGAATAGGGGACAAGAGCCTGCATTTTAATGGCTGATTTTCCTTTATAATGCGATATTTTATAAAATTTGCAAGGACTTTTGTAAATATGCTCAGAAGTATGCATATTGATTTAAAAAGACCATATGAAGGGAAGGAAATTATGTGAAACTAGTACTCTTCTGAGATATGCAAGAAAGAATTAATTGTAAAACTGGAGGGAATTTCTGAACTCATGGCAGCACTTTCTGTTGTCTTTCCTAGACAGTCTGTTTAATATTTGCCTAAAGATCCCAATAACAGAGAGTCTGCAAGTAGAGTTGAAATTTAGTGATAGGCTATAAGTCCGTAATTAATGATTTTATTTTGTTACTTTAGGTGTCTATAAGAGACATGCTGAGTAATATAATGTTAATCATAATTTTGTATTATTAATTGAGGAATTATAACAATTTCAGTGGCTCCAATCTTGACCATTTTACTTTAAAATTATTATATAATAACAGTTTGTGGTTTTATAAATTTAGCTTCTTATTTCTCATGCTTTTAGGGATGTACAATTTTGCAGGCTGTGAAGAAGGGTGATACTATTTTTATTGGCCAATACCTGTTTACTGGAAGTGAAACAACGTCAGTGTGGCTTGAGGTAATGCAATCTTGGATAGATTAGTTCTATCTTCAATGCTTCTGCAAATAGTTTTTGCTGACTATTTTAGTAATTTTGTTTTTATAGGGTTTAGATAGGGAAAGGAAACTTTAAATAACATGATAATGGGTTGATATGTTCTTATAATTATATCAGGAATACTGCATATGATTGAAACTTGTTGTAATTCTAACCTAGGTTAGGATTCTAACTTGTATAGTGATGCAATAGCATTCTTATCTTGATTTTGAAAAGGATATTATTATTATTATTATTATTGAATATAGAGAAAATAGGGATTGAGATTAATCTCCCTTATGTAGAAAATACACATAGAGACTGTATTTATAATAAAGAACATATGGGCTAAGCCCAAAATACATATGAAGAATAATAACAATAGAAACAGAAAATAAGATATTAAAAGATATCTTAACACTCCCCCTCAAGTTGGTTACTTGTTACAAATATAACTAATTCTCGGTCCCCGTAAAAATTTAGTGAAATATCTGCTAACTGATCACTTGAGTTAACAAACTCAGTCTTGATGTCTCCAGACATAATCTTTTCTCGAATGAAATGACAATCAATCTCATGTGTTTAGTCCTCTCATGAAAGATAGCATTAGAACTGATATGAAGAGCAACTTGATTATCACATATAAGTATCATTTGTTTAACATCTCCAAAATGTAACTCTTTGAGCAACTGCTTAAGCCAAACAAGCTCACAAGTGGCTGAAGCCATGGCTCTATATTCTGCTTCTGCACTAGACCTTGCTACAACACTTTGTTTCTTGCTTTTCCAAGAGATCAAGTTACCTCCAATTGAGACACAATATCCGAATGTAGACCTTCTATCAGAAGGAGATCCTGCCCAATCAGCATCTGAGTAACAAACAACTCTTGTATTGTTATTACAACCACATAACAACCCTTTACCAGGAGATCCTTTAATATACTTCAGTATACTAATGACTGCATTCCAATGATCTTCGCACGGAGAATTAAGAAATTGCCTTACCACACTGACTGCAAAGGAAATGTCAGGACGAGTAACTGTAAGATAATTCAATTTCCCAACTAATCTTCTATACTGTTCGGGATCTGACCTACTCTTCCCCTGATTTGGTAGAAGTTTAGTATTGGGATCCATAGGTGTGTCAACAGATTTTGAGTTTATCAATCCAGTTTCTTCCAAAATATCCCGTGCATACTTTCATTGAGAAATAGCAATACCATCTTTGTCGAACTGTGGACCAGAGACCGAGGTAGGAAAAAAAATTTCCTTAAGCTCTAGATACCAAATTGAATATAGAGAAAATAGGGATTCAGATTAATCTCCCTTGTGTAGAAAATACACATAGGGGCTGTATTTATAATAAAGAACATATGGGCTAAGCCCAAAATACATACGAAGAATAATAACAATAGAAACAGAAAATAAGATATTAAAGATATCTTAATAATTATAATAAGAAAACCTGTTTCTTGATGTGATGTATTACTACACATATACAAATAATTAGGTCATGCACTAGTTCCAGCAGTACAAACCCATTAATATACTAGGATTAATAATATGATGAGGACCAACTTTGATTGGTTTTGCTTCTAAAATATATGAAGGGGAGGTTCTTATAGTATTGTGAGTGTTTTGTATTTAAAATTTTATTTGTTGAAAAGGGGGAGGACTACTTGGTAACTATTATTTGTTTTGTATTTATATTTATTTAGAATCCTTAAATTGGCTGCTTTTGGGTGAGGAGGGTTTTGACACTCAGTCTGTAGCCATGCTCCAATCCTCTGAGCTACAGGCCACCCTGTCATTTCAACTGGGTATCAGAGGACCTTAAAATGGGAGAAAGTTCTGTTTTGCCTTGGATAATAGTAGCAACATGCTTGCTTCTTATTTGCACTCAACTTTTCTGACAAAGTGTTTTAGATATGGAATGCAGAAAGTAATTTACTGCTTATACCAGTCATAATTAACTCATCATCATCACTCAGTTAGTTTTTATTTTGTAATGCAGGTCAGCGAAGTGAATGGTGATGATGTCACGTGTGTCATCAAAAATTCTGCTACTCTTGCTGGGTCACTGTATACTTTACACGTCTCACAAATTCGTATTGATCTTCCCACTCTAACCAATAAGGATAAGGAGGTAACTATAAGAAATTTGTGTGCATAAAGTAATGAGATGCACATTATATGGTCAAATTTCTTTTCTACTTTTGTGCTTTAGATTGTGATTTTCAATTTTTAATCTATATTCATGAGTATATTTTATGGATGAAATTGTAATTATTTCTTTGTTGAAATTATAGCTTATTTTAGCAGTGCTTTATACTCATTTTTTTTTTCCGAAAAAAGACTTATTCCTGTTATTTTTGTGAGGAATGTTTTACTTATTTTAGAATCCAAAACAATCTGGATTGGTTTTCTTTAGGTTTCGGTCAAATTGATTTTGAAAGAATTGGTTTGTGAAGTTGATTCTTAAAATATTGTGTTGGGGAATTATATTCTAAGAGTGAGTTTTAAAGCGTTGATTTTGTCTGGATGAAGTAGAATCACCTTAGATGTGTAAATATGGGTATGTTTTTAAAAATTTTGTGGGTCCTGCACCTAAATAAATTATTTTCACTGGAACTAAAAGAAAAAAAACTTCAGGTGTTTCAAAATAAATTCTATATTGTCTGCACCAACCACAAGACTATCATGATATAAGTTACAATGTTTTGTTAGTTTCTTACGGTACTGCTAATCTTGTCATTTCACTCGCTAACTCAGGTAATAAGCACCTGGGGTGTTCAAAACAATATAGACTTCCTCTCATTATCATTCACCAGGCACGCTGAAGATGTTCGCCATGTAAGGGTTATTGCTGATAGGTTTCATCCTATTAATTATGTATTATTTCTTTTTCCTCATATATCGTTTGCTACAAAGACTTCACTCTTTCATGAAAACGCGTTCAAAACTTGAATTAATGGAAAATGTTGCAACTAAATCAGTCCCTCAAAAATGCTGTCTAGCATATGATGAATTCTAGTGATGCTTACGATGTTCTCGTATCAATTTCTATTCCTAGCCTTCTCTAGACTCAGAAAGCTGAATGGAATGTTCATTTTGTTTTCAAACATTTGAATTGAAGATTGAATTACACAAAATGTACTCTTCCCCTTTCGCAGCATACTCAAGGCTAAAAGAAATTGTCAGAATGTCATTTGACTGATCAATGTTATATATAACAATATAACATAGACTAGTTTCTGGGTGTACCTAGCTTTAGTTTAAGGAACATAGACTGTAACCTTCTTTAAGACATAATTTTACTCATCTTTATATATTTATGTACACTAGTAGATGTAACTAAATATTTGGGCCTTGTCCCATCTCTTTGTATCTTTTTTGCATTTGAGACATATATATATATATACATGGTCCACTGTTGTAATAGATACACACAGATTATTATTTTTCTCTTCACCATACATCTCAACATATTCAAATACATGGGCTGTGAAAAACTCACTGATTATTTGTGACATTCAATTATAACCAACCATTTTTTAACAAATTTGTTGCCATAGCAACTGTTTAGATTTTAGTTATGAACTTATAATTTATTTTTCCAAAAATACTCAACTGCTTTGGCTATTTTTTCAAAAGAATTGGGGCCTTTATAGTCAATGCAAAGCACAAGGGGAGGGTAATTTACTTATTTATCTGATTTACTTTTAACTTCTAAATTTGTTTTGTTGTACTTGTACAGTGTTGTTGATTTAGTAAGTCATTCTCTTTATTTTAGTTTTCCTCAAAACACTGTAATGAAATTTGACTATTTGTTATTTGGCAGGCACGTGAGTTTCTCTCTAAATTAGGTGACCTCAAACAAACACAAATTTTTGCAAAGATTGAGAATATAGAGGTGAGAAACTTCAAATCTTTTAGAACCTTATTACAAATGAAAGCAGTAGTTCAAGATTGTTGATGTGTGTGCTTTATATTGATTTTGAACTGCATCTTTTGTCTGTAAATTGTAATAGGGATTGACTCATTTTGACGAGATATTGCGAGAAGCTGACGGTATCATCCTCTCACGTGGAAATTTGGGGATAGATCTTCCACCTGAGAAGGTTTTCTTCTAATTCTGGACAGAAGAATTCAATGTTTATGATTCACTTATAAGTAGATTATAGTATTATGATATTGTTTCCATTTGTTTGGTTTTTTTTTTAACATGTGTCTGCATATGGCTATTTATAGCAGTTTTTTCTTACTACATAGTATTGAACTTGTTGACAACTCCCTAATGGACCACACATCTCATTTATACTCGTAAAATCTTGTGACCTGCATAATATAATAATTTTCTCAAATTTGTCATGTATCTATATGGATTTGGCAGGTGTTTTTATTCCAAAAGGCGGCTATTTACAAATGTAACATGGCTGGAAAACCGGCTGTTGTCACACGTGTTGTGGACACAATGACTGACAACCTAAGACCTACTCGCGCTGAAGCAACTGATGTTGCCAATGCAGTCTTAGATGGTAAGTTTTATTTTCTTGAGATAGTTCATTTAGTCAAGTTTTGATTTTTGATGGATTTAAAGCATCGGCTGCACTGCATGCTCCTACCCTTTTTAAATAAAAAAAGAAGGAAAGAATGCTATTGCATCAATATACAGTTTGCAATCCCACTACAACCTGAATAGATAATATGCAGCATTTTATTAATATTCCTTCAATTTGTGGCGCTAATCCATGGTTCTATCATCTCTAATGTTTTCTCTTTTACTCATTTTATGGATTAATGAATTATCTAGTCACTAGCATTAGATGCACTTCTTGTTTCTGTTTATTTGTTAATACTTCTTCCACTTCTATGGTGTTTATTAATGGTTGTATCTTACTTTGTTTTTTCCATTTTAACGGTGTAGGCAGTGATGCAATTGTTCTAGGGGCAGAGACTTTGCGGGGATTATACCCTGTGGACACTATTTCCACTGTTGGAAAAATTTGTGCCGAGGTGGGAACTAGAATGTATTCTTTTAACCATACACTTAGTTAGGCCTCAAACACAGAGAGTGTGATACCTTTTTAAGGTGTTGGCAAGCATTCTCTTAACCAAATGCTCTTTGCAGGCAGAGAAAGTTTATAATCAAGATATTTATTTCAAGAAGGCTGTCAAATTTGTGGGTGAGCCAATGACTCATTTGGAATCAATAACTTCCTCTGCGGTACTCTTGTCTTTTTTCGCTAAAATTTATTTAGGGTAGTTTTAATTTTTTCCCTCACTGCCATTACCTTACTCACTTGCTTCAATTTTTTTTTTCATAAGTAAAATGCATATTTGGAAATAATTTCCTTGTGTCAACATGCAGGTTCGGGCAGCCATTAAGGTTAAGGCTTCTGTTATTATTTGTTTTACTTCATCCGGAAGGGCTGCAAGGTTTCATTTCAATTCTTCATAACTTGCCTCTTATTATTTTAAGAACTTTCTCATGCTTTGGTTATGGATTCAAATGTTTGTGCATCTCTTGTTTATTAGTAATTAATTATGCTGCACAAATCATTTGAGTTATCTCTTATTGTGTAAATTTGTAGGCTGATTGCCAAGTACCGTCCAACCATGCCCGTGATATCTGTTGTCATTCCTCAACTAAAAACAAATCAACTTAGATGGACTTTCACCGGAGCTTTTGAGGTATTTAATTGATAAATGAACATAATTTGTTTCATGAAATATTCAGCATGATTAGGTTCCTTGAGTCGGCTCAGTCTTTTTGGCATTGGTATATACTTTTTAAACCTGGTGCTTTGTATATATTCTTCTGTAATGGAGCTTGATAAAACGCCTGATTCGAGTGGACTACTGACTAAAATTATTCATACATTTTTTTTCCCAGTTGTATCAGCTTTTGTACGTTGATAACTTTAGTTTTATGTACAGTGGAATAATGATTTTATAAGTGATCAATTCTCGTGTGTTGTATGTTGTCTTTGACTTTTGTGCATTCTTTAATTTCTCTTTGAAGCACTATGGTGTGCCTTTATTTTGGTGTATCGACTAATCACACAAGCAGTGCCTTGAAAGTCCGTAGCAGATGCAAGCTTTGCTTGTTTGTATTATTTCCATAGAAGAGGAAGCCATTTTGCCAATGTAAAAAACTTGATTTGATAGGGAAAATGGAGAAAAAAAATATTATTTTTCTGTGATTTTTTAATCTTGATTTAAACTGACTGATTGTTTTCATTCTTTTTCTTGACTTGTATTGTAACATTCTGCTTTGAAACTAATGTGTTCTTGCTCTTTCTTTTTATGATTCTATGGCAGGCAAGACAATCACTTATAGTGAGAGGTCTTTTCCCTATGCTGGCAGATCCACGACACCCAGTAAGAATTATTTGACGTCAATTGATCTAGTAATGTAAAATGGGGAATGGGAACCAATGTAGATCTCAAAACCTCGGAATGTCTAATATTTAAAATCTTAAAACTTAATGTGCCTTATATAATGCAAATCAATTAAAGAAATTCTATTATCAAACCTAACTTAATCCCAATTCAGAATAGCAAGTAAAATACTAGTCCAACTGCAAGTATTCCAAGGCCTCAACATCTAATCACTAATTTTCAAATTACTACCGATTGTACCTTAAATCTTAGTTTATTTCTTATATTGAAGCTTGGTACGATACCGTCGTTTTCTATTTCCCTCATCAGAAGCAATATTCTAGGACTATTGGAATCTCGTTGACATTCTAGTTTGGATTTGAATATTCCTTTATTCTATCTATTTTGGGGTTAGCCATTACAAAACTGTGAAAGTTTAGTTTTTATATGGTATTGCTGAAGTATATTTGTGGTGATTAACTTGTTAACATGAAAGCATGTCTTTTGGGTACAGGCCGAGTCTAAAAGTGGAACAAATGAATCAATTTTGAAGGTTGCTTTAGACCATGGCAAGGCTTTTGGTATCATAAAGCCACATGATCGAGTTGTTGTTTGCCAGAAAGTTGGCGACTCCTCAGTTGTGAAGATTATTGAGCTTGACGATTAACACATGGATCATTTCCAAGGCTGCATTATAAGGTTTCTTTGTTTTAGCATTTTCTGTTGAATGTTGTAATAATAAAAACACTTGAAAGGTCCATTAATAATGTGTATCTCATTGGAAGAAATGCACTTGGCGAATGGATATCATCCATTCGAAGCATGCCAACTGATTGTAACATGACACCACATAGTTAATCTCCAGTCTATGTATAAATTGTTCCACTTAAGTATCTATCTACTTCCTTTTGCTTCCCATGTATTAGATAATGGGCAATATTTATTATCGACTTGTCACAATATAATGTCATAGGTCCTCTAATCTTCCAACACCAAGACTTTATTTTGGTCAGAGTTCCCAAATCAGAAAGGCTGTTGCTTTGAACTATACTACTGCACTTGATCGTGCAACATTTCAATTTATGTTTCTTCAAGTCTCTAAATTCTCTCCGTGAGAAGTGCAATCATGGGGATAATAGATCTTTTATCATATGATCTAGCCTAAGATGAGTTCTGTTGGGATTATACACAGGTAAACTTATTTCATTTTTTTTTTCTGAAGCATTTATTGCAAAGGAGAACTAAAGAAGATGGAAGGGGAATTACAAAGGTTACTGTAGCATGATTTTCGAGTGCATAAAGGAGTTACACATGGTTTGAATCACCGTGAAAATAATTATCAGTAGCAATAAACTATTTAAACCCTCGAGCAATGAGATGGATGGGCATGAGCAATAATTTTTATATTTATTTTCATATAAATTTAAAGGTGGTATTCAAAACATTGGGATAGGAGAAGAAAAGTCCAAGATATAACGATTGACTATGTGAATCATTTGAAGACTTTTTTTTATTTGCTTCAACACGAAGATTCTTTCTCCATCTATAAGGTTTTGTATTGTCCTAATTAAAAGGTAAATAAAAATACATCGGATGAATAAAAATAGTTTTTCTTGATTTCGCTGTTCTATTTCCTAGTACGATGTCAAATTTTTTTCTTACTTCCTCAGGTTGTGTTAACGTATCAGGGTGTTGCAATTGAAGATTTATGCCGTGCTTTTCGTTCTTTCTTAAAATGATGTGTTATATAGTTTTATATGATCCACACAATGGTTGGAAAGCCATAACTATATATTGAGTTATGCAACTTAAAAAATGATGAAATGAATAGTAAAACTAGTACACTTTCAGCACCTTTGTTTCTGTTTTGTGTTTTAAATCAATGCTATATATAATTGGAACCAAAATCTGTAGTTTCTATCCATACCATAAAAACTCAAGTCACTATGTTTTGTAAGCACAAATAATATAGCTTAAGAGTAAGTCTCCTTTCAAAATACCAGAAAAACAGTTTCTTGAATTAATGTTACATACACACAAGCTTATATATATATAGACACACACACACACATATTACAGTAGTGTTTCTTCGGCAACAATCAGCTTCAGCAGCATGGTTTTTGGAATTACTCACAAACTCTCTGCATAAGGAGCATTTCAATGTATAAATCTAACTAATGAAATGAGAGTAGCAAAATTTGATTTACATTATATTGGTTGCCCAAATGAAAAATAGAGTTTGTCTTCGAATATATATATATATATATATATATATATATATATATATATATATATATGTATATATATATGTATATATGTATTGTAATACCTGATATTGAGTTCAAAATCTAGAGGATTTGGACTTGTGCTGCCACTGGAGGCATATATAACACAGGTGCCGTCTGTTTAAAAAAGAATAATTGATTGATGAATGGGTGAATATATGTGGAAAAGGAATTTTGAAGCCTGAGTTATATGTGGAAAATTTTGAGAACCTGAAGTTGAAGAGGGAAGAGCTTCTTCCATGTTTGAATTTCATTGTGATTCTCAAGCTTTCTGATTCCTCCATAGTAGCCACCTATTCGATCACCTTGTTCTTCATTCTTCTTTCTACACAACTTTATTCGTCTCATGTTTGATACTTCAGGGTATTGTCTGAACTCCACTATCAATGTATCTATCAAACAACAACATTAAAAACTTTTAAAATTATCACATAGGTTTTTCCTAAAGATAACATAACATAACTTTCTTACCATTGTAATGACAGTGACAACAATTTTGATTACATAAGTCTAAGTGACCAATAACAGCGTACCACCAATCTGCAACATTTCAAGAGTTATATTCAATAAAATTAAATATAAAATTTCTGAATTTCATATTTTAGAAAAAGTAAAAAGAAATAATGTTTGAATTTAGAATGATACCATAAGGAGATTGTGTATTTGGTCTCCATTGAATCTCAATATGATCCTCTGGTTTCAATGTGTCTAAACAATGAGAGAGATGTAGAAGATATGGAGGAGTATGAACTGAGGGAGCTCTCACCATATCCCACTCAATGTTCTTCCCTAAACATCTCCAACCTCCATTTTGATACCTACCATAACATAAATCTTTCACAAAACAAAATTCTTTTGCCAAACAACATAGATTCATTAAAAGTTATTTGAGTTATAATTAGTTCATTTATAAAAGTGATCCATATGAGTTAAAATTAATTTTTTTTAAGTTAAAATAGAAAATTTAAAGAACTATGTAAAAGCATTTCTACAAATTAGTTTATCCATAATTTGAACTTATGTAGAAGTAGTTAATTTTAACTTTCTTTCTCCGTCTTAAAAAAATGCAAGCTCTCATAGAGTGACTTGAATATTAGTCCCACATCTCACACTTTGCCTGATAAGTGTCACGCACACAAAAAAATTATATGTATAACCCTATATATTTAGTTATTCACCTACATATTTCAAAGACATTCCATACATTTTAAAAAGGACTAAATATGTTTTTTTATCTCTCAATTATAACATAAAATTGTAATTCGTGAATTATTGAAACTTTGATTTTATTTAATCTTCTAACATTAGATCTAATCTTTCTTATTTAATGATGTTAAATTTTCTCTAACGTGTCAAATGGTATTTTATTATGGATTCAACAAATAACAATTCTTTATAAAATAAAGATAATCTCTAACTTATTACTTTGATACCTTGTTAGAAATTGAATTTTAAGTTTAATTCAATTTTATAATTCAACAAACAACAAATTTTGTTAAGATAAATTCTAAACAACAACTTTGAAACCATATTAATAAATAGAATTTAAGTAAACTCATCTTATAAAACCTATAAAATGAAATTTGTATTTAGTTATATATTATAAATCGACCTGATCTCTAGTCGAAATAAGATTTTCAACGGACCACTTTTTGTTTTTCTAATCATTAGACTCCATAAATTAAAACTTATTTTTTAAAATGTAAAAAACTAAAATAATATTTTCTTTTTCATTTTAAAAGATCTACAGGTCATCATTGTCTCAGGAAGTAAAAAGGAAAATTTTCAGTTCATGCATTCAAAGAGGTCTCCATTTTGCAAATACCTTGCTTGAAAAGTATTAGATTGTGAGTCATACTTAACCAAGGCATTGTGAATCATCAATCCCTGGAAATACATAACATTAATTAATATATATAAATATTAAAAAAAAAATTAAACCTGTAGTTATAGCTTTTTACCTTGTAGACCTCAGCAGGAAACCAAAAGGTACCAGTCTCAAGAGAGAAATACAAAGACATCATGAAATTGTTTGAGTTTTTACCATTGAGAACCTTGAAATGTTCTAAGTATGAAGAAAGATATAGGTTGGGCCAAACACCAGAAAAAGAACCCATTGAGCCAGTTTGATTGGTGTGTTGATTGTTCAACAAAACTCCATCTTTTGCAATTGCTATGTGCCACTCCCACTCCTTGTAAACAGCATCACCAATCACTCTTCCCCATTTCTCTTTTATGTGATTTTCCCAAAACTCATCACTTTCACATTTACCCTTCAACAAAACACACACCTTTGACATTCTGCAAAGGTCTATTGGAGAAAGGCACTTGAGAATGAAATCCAAGGTGGATTCAGGCAAATCCAAGAGGGAGATAGGAAGAGGATCTACTTTACTATTCTTCTCCATCTTTAACATTGTAATTAGGCTAATAATATTTTCTGATATTAATAGAAGGTGAAATAATTCACCCTTCATTGAATGTGGCAAAAGAGGACCCACTTTGATTATTATATCAAGCAAAAATTTGGGTTTATAGCCAAAGATATGATTAAGCTGTTTATTACTCATTTGTGAGAGAGACACAATCTAAAAATACACACGATAAGTTCAAGGTCTAACATTAAGGCATGTCTTTTATTTATGTTATGTGAAAAAGGCTTCATTATTGAGAGTTGCAAAATCTAAATTTACACATAAAAAAATCATCTTCATTATTGATGTGGAAATAAATAATTGAGTATTAGAATCTTCTCAGATTATACTTATATTATTTTCTTAACTATTAGTAGTTTCCCTTGTCATAAATAAAAATATATATATTCAAAATTTCAAGGATATATATATGTAATATTAATAGGATTGATAGTGTAACTTTTTAAAACAAAAATAGAATATTTAGATAAAAAAAAATAAACAAAAAAGTTTTAGTGTGAAAGTAATTTGGTCTAAATAATTCTATGGCGTGCCGGTTTGGTTAAACTTTGAAATGACTGACATTTTTATTTATTGAGGAAAATAAATGTTTAATAGAATGGTATCGTGAAAATGAAAGGTTTATACGTTAATAAAGATTGCTACAAGACAATTAAGAATAAAAGAAATGCTATGTTATGTATATATCAAACAATTGAAAGTTTCGAGGAATTTTTGTTCACATTATGAAAAGATGTCCCGAATAACTTGCAGAATGATGCCTTGTAAATCAATTTCAACATTGAAGAGGTTTAGCTAAGTTGATTCAACGTGTGTATGAGTTAGACCAAAATTCAAGTTTTATAAAAAAATAAAAACTAGGATAATTTTTTTAGAAATATAATTCTTGAATATAACTTTTTATGTTCTACTAAATTGTAATTTTGTATTAATTTAATTCTTAGTTATGAGACCAAACACATTTAATCAAGGAGTTTAACATAAATTGAATCTTCCGAAAATAACTTCATCTAATTTTTGTTTAACACTGATATTTTTATAAGTGAAAACAACAAATTAAGTTAGACTTTTTAGTATCCAATGTAAAACATATTATTAACGTTAAATACTACAAAATCTGAAATAAATGATATGTTTTACATCGCACACTAAGACACCCAATGTAAATTTCTTATGGATTCTCTTCCTCGTTTTTCATTGTGTAAAAATAGTAAAATTGTTTACAAGTTAGAGTTTGTTCTCTCATAACAAGATAGTGGTGGTTTGGGGATTCATGTCTATCTATGTCATTGTTAACCGTGACTGTTTATTTGGAAACTCAATTATGATTTTGTATGAATGTTCCATTTGTTTGTCATGTCATTGTAAGAATAAGTTGTATTGGTAAAATTAGTTCACTTTTGACTTTTCTAACACTTAAAATCAAAATTGAACCTCGTTTCTCACATTAATACTCATATGCATGATTAGTGAAATGCAAGATTAATTTCATAACAAGTACTAAATAAAGTTTAAAAACTTTTTGCAAAAGGTCAAGAAAACAAATAGTTCTTACTAGAAAGTCTAAAAGGCAATTGTCAAGTAGAATAAAAATATTTTAACAAAATCAATTTTCAAAGAAGTAAAATAAAAGACAATAGTCTACTAATATAATAACCCATTTATACAAATTTATTCAAACTAAATTATGTTTAGTGTTGTAAGGTGCATCAATTTTTTCACGACCGTCGTCAGGTAGGTTGAGTCACAATCAAATTGTGATGCCTAAATTGTTATGCTCTTAAGTAAAAAAATTTATATCATGACAAAACGGATCAATCTAGCTTGTTTTAGTCGACCCGTCATTGAACGACTAAAAATGAGTTAGGTTCGACTAGCTCACAACTTCAAAACGGGTTGAATTGCAAAACTCGTCCTGCAACAAGGCAAGCATGGGGCTTACATGCCAATTTTGATTTTTTTTCTGCACTGCTACACAATAGATAGCTTGCATCTATGCAGATAAGGGAGGGGAAGAATATGTAGATATCACAGAGAATGCTAAATACACTCACAAGACAAAATCACATAACCCTAATCAGGGGTGGTAAATCATTCAGTAGAACCGTAATTAGTAGAACTCAAATCAATTAGAACAATCACACAACAAAACTAGGGTGTGGGAAATCAAAAAAATTAAGGGATAAATAAGCGATCGTGCTCATGATGCTGGCCGTTGTCGCCGTTGGGGAACCACCATTGTGCACTTCCTCTCTCGATCTTGCTCTTCCTAGCGTCGCGTGGTGCATTAGTTGTGTTGAGGAAGAGAAGATGAGTGAGACTAGACTGGGGTGGCTTTCTTGACAGTTTGATTTGTTGAGAATATTACTTAATATCTTTTTTATTTAAATTAGTTTTTAGGAAATATTTCAATTTTATAAATTAGTTATTATTTTAGATTAGGAGTGAGATATTTTAAATATTTTCTACTTGATATTTGTTACATTTTTTTCTCTATATATAGAGTATATCAATAAAATACAAAAAATGTTCCTCCGTATAACATATCACATATATCTCTCATATATCTCATATCTCTCATATTTTCAAAAGCCCTACAAATCCCAACATGATTGAACCTTTCTCCAACTCTCTCGCAAGACAGAAATGAAAATGAGAATGCCTCTTTCACGAAAACAAACAACAACATATAGTAAATTCTCTACAAATGGGTTGCTGTTGAAAGGGGGAGCTACTCCAACTCATATGAAGATGGTTTTGATGATGTCCAAGGCTACACTTCATGTGCATTACCAGTTTAGAATTATTCATGTTTTAGTTAGGTTGTGCATTAGACTGTTTGTATGAAATTATCATATGTAAATCAAGCCTGCATTAAGTTGTAATTAACCATCACACTCTTGCTTGTGCAATCATGAATTGATTAGCTGTTTAACTAATGGATTAGCTGTGAGTACTGCACTAAGGCAGTGAAAATACACTCACGATAATCGATTAGGTAAATTCCTAATCCATTAATGACAGCAGAGAACTCTGTATAAAAGTTGTTTTCTGAAATTTGTTTCGGTTTGGAAAAAATTACAAGTCACTGAAAAAAATTCTGAGAAACATCCCTCTGAGATTCACAGAGTTCTTAAGCATTCTTGAAGATCATTCAAGTGAAGATTCAAGGAGATTGATGGTTGATTCTACCTTGATGGGTCTAGCTTGAATCTAGGAGCAAATTGACAAATCTGCACAATAATAGGTGTATTTGTTTCTTGATTCTTTTTTATTGTATTTCTGATTACAGTTGCTTCATTGGTGAAGTGTAGGCCTAGGTGCAATTGCGTGGATGCATTGCTCCTAGGGGGAGTTCTTGATTGGTAGATCAAGTTCTTTGGTTTTTTGATTTTAGAATTATATAGATGTTCTTGTAATTCTTGGATCCTAATTGTATTAGTGGAATCCTCCTAAGTGGGTTTACTTAGGAGAAAACTGGACGTATATTCATCTTGAATCGAACCAGTATAAACTGTTGTGTCTTGATTTATCTCTTCTCTTACAATCTTTTTTAATTGCGTTAAACAGTCCATTAACACAGAACTGCGAAATTGATTAATTGGGTTATAAGACTTAAAGATTCTTTCAAGATTCCACTTAACCAAGTGAAAGACTCATTAATCAATTCTGATCCCTTTCTAGGTTGAGCTATTAGACAGATATGATTTTAACAGTTGCGAGTTGGCCTGTGCAAACCCGCCCTTTGAACTCGTCAGGTGGCCATCTTTCTTAGGTCGGTCTGCAACGGGTTCGCAAGTTAAATCATATGATTGGATCCACCATTTTCAAAATCAGAGTGACGAGTCGGCCTGACATGGATCAGGTCCGCGTTGAGATCCTTTAAGTGTTAAATGTTGAATCCAAAATTTAGTTCTCTTTTAAGATATATTTTATAATATAATAAATATTAAGTTAGTTTTGGATAACTTTTATAATGTTATATTAAAAAACCAAGTATTTTTTTTTAGATATTAGGTTTCTTCTACCTTGTAGGAATATTCTTCCATATTCACTCCTAACTCAAATAAATATAATAATAAATTAAATTTTTGTTAAGTTTCAATAATAAAATAATGAATTAAGTTTAAGTTATTTTAAAAGTAATGTACTCATTTGTAACTTTTTGAATATATTTCATTCTATATATTTCTCTTCAACACATGTATAAAGACATTTTAAACGAGAAACTCTTGTAATTAGAGAATGAGAACTTTCCATGACAACTCTTATCATTATTAGAAAATAAAATTGCAACTAAAGATTAAAATCTAATTATAAATACCTTTTATGAAATAATTACACTCATTAATATTACTACAATCCATTATACTAAGGACTCAAAGTCAATAACACTTGTAAGAATAAATTTGTGACGGAACTTCAGACTTCAAAGCAGACACAGTACCTCAATGGTTGACCCTAACAATGTTATCTGAATCTATACTCCAAAGTAGACAATACCTCAGATACAATGATTGATCATATTCTTCTTGTTACGTGAAGTCATAATGTGTGTATAACCAAATGTGAATGCCATGAAATTAAACACATCTACTGCATAATTGTGTAAATGACATGTTATAGTTTTATAAGATGCACACAAAGGTTGGAAAGCTTTAAGTATATATTGTGAGTTATGCAACTTGAGAATGATGAAATGAATACTAAAACATGTACACTTTCCCCTACCTTTGTTGCTATTTTGTGTTTTAAATCCATGCTATAAAGAGAGTACGGATTGATATGAAAGGCTTTTACAACAATGACTAAATTTTAAAAAGAAATTACGAAACTTGACAGATTTTGAAAATATTACAAAGAATAGGCAAGACGTGTAGATGGGTCATGATTTTACACATAGAAGTCACGTACCCCCTAGTTTCATAAGTCAACACGTCAACACCCAAATGAATTGAAAGTTGTGTGGGGTATGCGACTTCAACAAGAATGTCATAAGGGGGTATGACTTCCAATTTGAAATTGAAAGTCGTTATAGTTGATTTTTTTTTTCCGTAATGGATACAAAAAGAGAATTGAGGCCTAGAAAAATTTTTAATGGAAGATCTTTGTGATAATCTTGGGATAGCTTTCGTGAAGTGAGGATAAGGAACATTATTAATTCAATGACATAGAAGCAACTATTTTTGAATCCATTGTTGCAATGTTGGTCTCTAACAGTAGATGGGAAAAAACCAACTCTAACATAAGTTGTGTCCCCCCAATTTCAAATTGAAAGTTGTTTACCCCAAAGATGACATATTTGTGAAAGCCAAACGACTTCTAATAGGATAAATCTCGTGTGCACATTGATGTATTGACTTATGAAACTTGTTAGAGGATACACGACTTTTATGTGCAAAATCTTTTATGTGCAAAATCGTGACCTCTCTACACGACTTGCTTCCTATTTGTAATATTTTAAAAATATGCCTAGTTTTGAAATTTCTTTTCAAAATTTATCCATTGTTGTAAAAAAATCGCCAAATCACTATGCTCTCTTATCATTGTAAATTTAGGTTGATTTCACTTTTAATTCTAATAACTAACATGAATCTATATAAATGGTAACAGGAGCTTGATTATGAAATAGGGTAGATGTGCCTCCCAAAATTTACAAAAAAAAAAAATTACTATATAATTATATAAGTAAAAGATTTTTTTTATTTTATTAAGTACCTTCAAATTTGTATATATTTATAAAAGAAAATTTTGATATCCCAAAATATTTAATGAAAATTCATCAGTAAATAATAGTTTTTTCTTTTATCGAAGGGTGATGTTTGAGTATTGGTTAACAAATATATTTTTTAAGCACAAATTATATAGCTGAAAAGTATGTCTCCTTTCAAAATACAAGAGAAAGAGTTTCTTCTTAAATTCATGTTCCAACCTATTTTAGATTATATATATATATATTACAGCAGCAATGTTTCTTCAGCAACAATCAGCTTCAGCAGCATTTTAGTCACAAACTTTCTGCATAAGGAGCATTGCAATGTATAAATATAACTAATGAAATGAGATTCTGTACAAAATCATAAATCAAACAAAAAAGACCACACTGTATGATTTACTTTTTATTCGTTATATATATATTGTCATACCTGAGATTTACTTTTAGAGCCTTTGGACATGTCCTATTATTGGAGGCCCCGTTGGAGACAAATGTAACACATGTATCATCTGTTAAAAACCGAAAATCAGTTTAAACAGTTAAATAACGGAAATTTGTGAGAGTAAAATGATGTACCTGAAGTTGAAGTAAGAGGTTGTTCCATTTTTTAATCTCATCTTCGTTCTCAAGCTTTCTGATTCCTCCACAGTAGCCACCTATTCCATCATTTTGGTCTTCCTTCTTCCTTCTGCACAGTTTTATTCGTCTCAAGTTTGATACTTTAGGAAATTGCCTGAACTCCACTATCAATGTATCTATGTCACACAATATAAGTAACAATCTTGTTATCTCTTTCATCAAAAAATTAAGTTTAAAATATTTTCAACATTCAATAAAAACATGGAATCAACAATTTTCTTACCACTGTAAACACACTCACAACAATTTTCATTACACGACTCCAAGTGCCCAATCACACCGTAAAACCAATCTGCAAACATTTCACAAAGCCATTCAATTTCAAATATTTGGAATTACTTTTTCTATTCTTAAATATAATAAAGAAATAGTTGTTTAATAAAATTAAATATCATTATAAAAAAAAAATTGACACAATTAAAATTAGTCCATGTCTCAGACTTTGTTACAGTTTGGTTCTTAAACTTTAGCAATGAATAAAGGAGAATGCTAACCAGTGCTCTTAGGAAACTGGTTAAGGAATAATAAATGTGCTTTGATATCATCATTTTTACATTGAAAGCTGAAATAATTAAATACAGTAATTAAAATAGTATAAATGCACATAATAAATTTTATAAAGACAAAAATACCCTTTTAAATATGTAGACAATAACTTACTGTTACAAAACAAGTTTTTGGAATTTTTAAGGTCTCTACTAAAAAGAAAAAAAATCAATTATGTCTTAAATTGACACTTTAATTATTCTTTTTTTGTAACAATTTTTAGATGTTTAACGGTATTTTTTGTTGATTTTTCTGTTAATTTATACTTTCTTATATTTTTTTTAAGTTTTAGATGTTTACCACTATTTTTTTGTTGGTTTTTTGTTAATTTAAATTTTAACAACATTAAAATATTTATTTTATTATTTAATTAGTTTTTAAATTTTATTTGTGAACATTAAATAAAATATTAAATACACATGTACAATATTTATGCACATTTTTGTCTTTTAAAGAAAATAAAGTTGCATTAATGGTTATTAGGTCAGGTTTTATTTAATATTACACTTATCTATGTATTTTTGTAGGATCTAATGTATATTAATTATCCTTAACCAGTGTCCTTGTGTTTCAGATATATGATTGAGCTGTTTACACAATTGTAGTGATGTTTAAGCTTTAATGACCATTTAACACAAAACAAAATTTAATACAATTGAGTTAAAAGGGTCATATTTATTTATTTAAAGTTTGAGAACCAAAATATATCAAAGTTTGGAAGAGAGATAAAATTATAATTTCACATCTGAGTTTAGAAAATAAAACATATTGGCTTAAATTTAGAATGATATACCATAAGGAGATTGTGCATTTGGTCTCCATTGAATCTCAATATGATCCTCTGGTTTCAAGTTTTGTAAAGAGTGAGAGACATGCAGAAGATATGGAGAAATCTGAAGTGAGGGAGCTCTCACCATATCCCACTCGATGTTCTTCCCTATAAGTTTCCAACTTCCATTTTGATCCCTAACATAACATAAATCATATCCACTTAATCCTTCACAAAACAAACCTCTTTTATGGATCTATGAGTAAAAACAATTTATATTTGATATTGCACATGCATCAAGCTTTTGAATTTTATAGTAAATAATGTTCTTTCTCTATTGAATTGAAACAAGAAGAATATATGTTCTCTATTGATTATATAATGCTACTAAAGTATTTCATACATGCTTATTTTCTAACGGATCCGTTTTTCTTTTCTAATTAATGTTATTTGCTCCATAAATTTTTTTTTAATTTGAGAAACTAAAATAATATGCTTTTTTTTTTCAGTTTAAAAGATTCAAAATTCATTTTTGTCTCAAAATTTAGGACCTAAAAGGGTAATTTTCAGTTCATGCATGCATACTTCAAAGATGTCTCCATTTTGCACACACCTTGCTTGAAAAGTATTAGATCGTGAGTCATAGTTGACCAGGGCATTGTTAATCATCAGTCCCTGGAAAAACACAATATTCATTATATATATAATAAAAGTATTAGAAAATTTAGACCTGAAATATAAAATCTAGTTAGTTTTTACTTTGTAAACATGAGCACGAAACCAAAACCTACCATTTCTAGATATAAATACAAAGACATCATGAAGTTGCTAATCTTAAGAAAGTTATATAAAACACGGTTTTAAACTGAATTTTTTTGTTAAAATATGTATAAATTTAGTTTATGAACAAAAATTCAACTTTTCAAAATAACCTGAAAACCTAAATCCTAAACCATAAATCGTAAATCCTAAAACTTATTTAATTTTGTTATAAAATTTAGACTTAAAATATACAATGAAGTTAGTTTTTTACCTTGTAAACCTGAGCTGGAAACCAAAACCTACCACTCTCAAGAGAGATATACAAAGACATCATGAAGTTATTTGATTGTTCACCATTGAGAAACTTGAAATCTTCTAAGTATGAACAAAGACACATGTTAGGCCAAACACCAATGAAGGAACCCATTGAGCCAGTTTGATTGGTGTGTTGATTCTTCAACAAAACTCCATTTTTTGCAATTGCTATGTGCCATTTCCACTCCTTGTAAACAGCATCAGAAATCACTCTACCCCATTTTTCTTTTATGTGATTTTCCCAAAAGCTATCACTTTGGCATTTTCTCTTCAAGAAAACACAAACCTTTGACATTGTGAAAAGATCTTTTGGAGAAAGACACTTGAGAATGAAATCCAAGGTGGATTGAGGCAAATCCAAGAGGGACATAGGAAGAGGATCTATTTTACTATTATTCTCCATCTTTAACATTGTAATTAGGCTAATAATATTTTCTGATATTAATAGAAGGTGAAACAATTCACCCTTGATTGAATGTGGCAAAGAGGACCTATTTGATTATTATATCAACCAAAAAAATTGGGTTTTTTTTTTTTTTAATAGATAAAGATATGATTATAAATACAAGCACATAGTCTCTTCAAAATTCAAAGGAGTATAAGTATGTATATAATATTAAAAGGAGTCGTGATGTAATTTTTTAAAACAAGAATAGAATGTTTAGATAGAATTTTGAAAAACTTAATTGAGAAAAATCATGATTGTGAAAAGTAATTTAATCTAAATAATTGTATGGCGTGCCGGTTTGGTAAAACTTTTTGAAATGAGTGGCATTTTTATTTATTGAGGAAAATAAATGTTTAAATATATAGAATGGTATATCGGGGAACTGAAAGGTTTATATATTAAAAAAGATTGCTACAAGACAATTAAGAATAAAAAAAAAATGCTATGTTATGTATATATCAAACAACGAAAAGTTTCTCAGATTTTTTTTTTTTACATCAAAGAAAGATATCCCAAATAAGTTAGAAAATGATGCCTTGTAAATCAATGTCAATATTCAAGAGGTTTGGCTAAGTTGATTCAACATGTGTATGTGTATGTGCATGAGTTAGACCAAAATTAAAATTTTATAAAAATAAAGTAGGCCAATTTTTTTAGAAATATAATTCCTGAATATAACTTTTTGTGTTATAATAAATTATAATTTTCTATTAATTTAGTTTTTCAAGTTATGAGGCCAAACACATTTATTTAGTCAAGGATTTAATACAATTCGAATCTTTTGGCAACAATGAGGGAACCATATAGGAGAAAATTTTGGGTAGAGTTTCATTATTTATTATTATAAGTTTTTTAATCCATATTTTATTAGTTTTAATTTTTTTTAAGTAAGAAATGTTGAGATATCTGAATGTGAATTTAAATTCTATATTAAATAAAATGAAAAAAAATTAAATAATATATAAGAAAAAGAAATACATAAACGTAATGTTTTAAATTTTTGATTTGAAAATACTAACGATCTCTTATTATATTTCAATTAAACTCATGTTTTATGAATATTAAATTTATCTTATGATTTTTTATCGAAAGAATAATCAAAGGTATCAGAACCAAAGAAAACAAGTAAAGCAACAATGATTAAAAGGGGTTAAATATGTTTTTATCCTTCAACTTTTAGTAAAAACTGGAATTAGTTCTTCTTGAAAATATCGAACCAATTTAGTTTTTTAACTTATAAATGCGTGAATTTAGTCATTTTAATCCAATTTTATCAAGTTTATTTTACGTTTTAAACATATTTCATTATAATATTTTTGTTTGTTTACATCAATATTAGTTGAGAAACACATTTAAAACTCAAATAAACTTGAAAAAGAAAAGTTAGTTTAAAGAACTAAATTGGTTCAAGATTTTAAGAATGACTAATTCCAATTTTTAGTAAAATTTTAAGGACAAAAACATATTGATCCTTAAAAATAAAAATTATTATAGCGTTCTTCACAAATTGTTTTCCTCTAAACCCCGAAACTTCAATATATCATAGTTTATTTGTTTTTTCGTTTATATAGCCGAGGAAATGCAAAGGAGTGAAGAAAGTGATTCTGAAATATTAAACTCACTACTGTTTCTGTGTTTCATCAAAATGAATTAGATAAAGAAAAAAAGAAGGACATTGCTTCCTCCACCCATGTATTCTTCCAGCACTCCATAGACATGTTGAAATGATAATTTTATCTTTAATAAAAAGATATTTTTTTTATAAATTGTATAATTTAAAATATCTATTTTAAAATATCTAAGAGACTTTTAGGTAATGCGATTTCGAAAACATAAAAAAAAAAAAAAAACCAGTGTTGAGAAACTCCATTTTTCACCATAACTTTCCAACCACACACTAAGTTTAACACATTGTGCTTAATTAACACTCTTTGTCAACCATTGCACCATCCACTATTAGCCATCACCAAGGGACAATAATGGAGTCTCGTTGCAAATATAAAAAATAAAGGAGGCGAAAGATTGGGGTGTAGAGAGAGATTATGAGGGTGTAAGAAGTAGAAACCAGAAAAAATGATTGAGTAGTTTTGTAACAATCCTACTACAAATGAGACAAAGTTGGTTAGCGAAAGTGAGGGCTAGCTAACTATGAACAAATAGAAATTAAAAAAAGCATTGAATGTTTGCCCTAAAGTTATTACTAAGGGGTGTGGGTAGTCATTTTCAAGATTTAATTCAAAGCTTATAGTCTCCCATGTAACACCTAAGAGAAGACATGGTTATAATATCATAAACAATGATATTATGAATAATAAAATTTACAATGAAAAGAGATTTACATAGTATAAAGTTTTATATATCCAAACTAATAAGATAAAGAAAAATTATTTTTTAACAAAGTTTTGTCGACAAACTTTTGACAATAACCCGTGATGAGATAAAAGAAAGATTTGATGTGACTTAGAGAAAGAAAAAAAATGTTTGGTGTATATTGAAAAGTAAATTTTGTAAAAAAAAAGAATTGTTAAAATATCACAGTTTCTAGAAAATATACAAAGATCCTTATAAAGAGATGTCTAAAAAACTTAAGAAGTTGCATGAAAACTCAAGTTCAACTTCATTCTTCAAATGTATAATTTACTTTGAAACATGTTTATTTGGAATACATAATACATAATACTAAGTGAAATTATCAGTGATGATAACACTCTCATGTTTTGACAAATCCACTACATAAATGCTTCAAGAAAACTTCACCGGTTAAAGGGTTTCCACAACTACAGTTTCAACGGGCAATGAATGGAAGCAAACTCCTGTAGTTGCAGGTAGCAAACTGAGTACACAGGAAAGTACTTTTTGGGCTTGGAGTTATTGAATGAAAAATTATATTTATATCCACAATAAAGATTAATAAATAAATAAAATGGTGTGTAAATAATTTCAAGCGATAAATAGAGACAAGTTTTAAAGAGCCATTCTAACCTATGGAATTTTCACATTAACTAATGGTAAAACTAGTTTAAAGTGTATAAATGGATATAAATTTTCTTTTACAAATTAATTTTATAATATTAAATTAAATTTAAAATTCACTTATTAACATTAACAAAAGATAATCTATTATATGTGAGACAGACTAAACCACATTTTTTATGCTGGATGAGAGAACTCGTTTTTTGCATGACAAATGAGGTGAGTCGATCCATATTGTCATTTATCATTTATGTCGAATGTGATGGTGTTGTCACGACAGTGTAAGCTACTCGTCAAAACTTACCATCAAATCTTATACATGATAGATTTTTATAGAGTTTATCAGAAATAGATGACACAATTATGACATGAGTGAAACTTGAAAAAATTCATAAAATAATGAATTTATGAATTTTTTTTTCAGATAACAATTTTAATAAACTTAAAAATCCTTGGAGAACATTTCGACAAAAAGGTTTAAAGTGTTACTGTGACATCCCATTTTAATAGATTACATTACTAAATAAAACATCACACAGTTATAATAACGAGAAGCACTCAGATGAACATGAAGCGTACGAAAGGTAACTATTACAGTCATCCTGAAGTACTTAAAAGGAAACTTAGGCATACCACATAGCCCTAAGCAAAAGGAAATTTTTAAAAGTTTAACAGTCTTGCAAAAGGGTTGCCCTCAAGGCAACTAATACAAAAGGCCTCATGGCCATGAAACTACTCCTAAGACATCCAGACAGGGAATCTAGGCCGCACCACTCCGTTTCTCAGATCCATCTCAAACCTCCCTCTCATCTGCTCCCACCAGAAGGTGATCATCGCAAAAGAGGAAACATAACAGAAACAACACAAAAAGCAAGGGTAAGCTAGTGTAACATGAAACTTATCATAGAGTAAAAGAATAAGTGCATAAACATACACAAGCATACAACACAGAGACACATAAATCATATGATGGCAAACAAGCAAGACACCTATGACTCTATTATCCGGATACATATATTAAGATCGGATTCACTGGACGCTTGCACTTGTGGTGGCCTCTACTACTCTGCAGAGCCATTGTCAATGGGTTTCACCCTACCACACACAAGGTTAGCCTTTAAGCATCTAAGGCCATTATCCTGCCAAAGACTAGGGCCTCCCGCTACTCTCACCACTTGGGTCAGTTTGCTCTACTTGAGACTCACTGACCCTTTAGAGTTTCGGGATGCAATCCTTACTTGAATCCTTACCTTAATATATACATTACACGCCACCATAAAGTCTCCCCACGAGACTCATGGAATTATGCCTATTTCACACCAATCTCATGTTTCATATCACATAACCACCACTTGTTACCTCAACATTAATTTCTCATGCTCATTATCAACCATCCAAACACAACTTCATACATTACTCATGCTATCATACAGATTTTAGTGCATATAACTCATACAACTCATGAAATCACACCATAATCTTGCATGTTCGAGAGAAATAGCCACACTCAAGTAAACATGAATTCAAAAACATAAAACTACCCTATTCTCGCCTGGGCTAGAAGACCTCGCCTAAGCTAGGCCATCTCGCCTAGGCGAGGCCTGGAATAGGGCACTCTGCGAGCATCTCGCTTGGGCGAGACCAGCTCGCCTGGGCGAGACCGTCCTTCGCCCAAAAATAAAACACCTCGCCTGGACGAGGCTGCGAACAGAGCACACCAGCTTCTCCTTCGAGAACTCGCTTGGGCGAGGTACTCTCACCTGAGCGAGACAACTCAAAGACAAGGGCCTTTCTCCTGGGCGAGCTGCTCGAGTAGAACCTGGGTGGGTCTCAGACACTCTCGCCTAGGCGAGACGAGCTCGCCTGGGCGAGATTGACAGTTCTTGCAACTTCCACATACATGCAACAGAGTAACAGTTCAATCCAACAACCAAAAACACATGCACCCAGTTTCAATCGATTACACATACTTCTCAAGCATATAAACATGCAACAAACCAAAATGGCACCCAAAAACAACTTTAAACGGTTAAAACTAGCTTCCCTTACCTTGGTTAGATGCTAAAACGAAATAAACCCGCAACTAAGAAGTATTTCAGCTCCAAGGGCTAGAGCAGTGAGCTGAAACATGGAAATCAGCACAAAACGAGGTAAATAAACGGAACCCTAACTGACCAACATGCTCAAACAGCGGGAAAAAAGGGAAGAAAGTAGACCCAAGGCTCAAGAGTTCGACTTACCAGGAGGTACAGGGTCGATTTTTGTTAACTCAGGATGGAAGAAGATTGTGCCCTAGCAGAGCACCTTGTAGGGGATCAGAGGGGAAGAGGAAGCTGCTGTTTCTGAAAAGGGAGACAAGATGCAAATGAGGCAACTGAGTGGGGTATAGGGTCCTACTGAAGGGCTGGCCCTGGACCTCCGAAAAGGCCAAGCCCAAAACTCTATGACACTGAAAAAGGGCTTACAGTTATAAATGCAATTTATATCGTAGATGTTTCAGAATAGATAATTCAAATAAATTTATTATGGCAATTTAGTATTTCGAAGTTTCGGAAACTTATGTGCCAAAATTGTTTCCATTAGTTCTCGAAACGTCCATTCCAGTTTTTTTTTTTTTTTTTTTTTTTATCGCAAGTGCATTCCCAAATTACTTTGTATACTTGTTTGCACCTCCCATAAAATAAACAAAAATAAATGTTACTTGTTTGCACCATGGAAATGGAATATAAATAAAAATAAATGTACAATAGATAAATTGTGGAGTGCATGAAGCAAAGACAAGATAATATTATACATAGGACTTCCAACTAATTAATATCATCAACTATATATATTCATCACTGATTAATTCGTGTAATTTGCTAATAAGTAAACAGACAATAAACTTGGACAACATACATTTTGGATATTAAAACGAAAGGAACTAATAATAATATCATTGTAATTTGATGAGCCATGTTTGTTTGAAGCATAAAATAGTAAAATTTATTTCCAAATCTTTACAGATTTGTCATGACTGGCAGAAGCAATCATCCCTGTGACGGGTGATTGTGCTAATGCAGATATCACACACTCATGAGCTGGAATTGTCATTATTTTATTCTCAACCATGTTCCATAGCTCCAATGACTGCAAATCATCAGTAAATAAAATGAGAACATATAAATTATTAATTTCCATAACACACTATATAGAGTGTTTGTGACATCTCTCTATAAAAAGGAAAAGCTTGTATTGAGAAGGGGAGTGTGAAACTAATCAAGAGTTTTATGTGAACATGTTTTTTCTCTAATCTCTCTCTTTGATTACCTTCCTTCTATGATCCATATTATTAGCCAATGCACAGCCAAAGATACAAGGAAGGATTACTCTAAGAGTAACTATAAGAGAGTTACTTTCTATCTTCACCTTCTGTTTATTTTCTTAATCTAACAGTTTTAATAAGTAATCACTTTTAACAGTTTTATTTATGAGAAAAAGTGAAGGGTGAAGTAACTTTTTTATTATTACTTTACATATATAAAACAAATAAATAATAAAAGAAGTGAAAAGGAATAGCAAACAACAAAGCTTCATAGGCATATACATACCTGGTATGCTCCAATAACCAAGAGAGTTGAGTAGATTGGGTGAAAAACACAAGAACGAAAGGCTTCCCCATTGCAATTAAGTTCATGAATGCACTCCCCAGATGCAATTGACCACACTTTCACACATTCTTCACTCACAGATGCCAAGTAATCTCCATTTGGATCCCAACACACGAAATGTACCTCGGCAGAGTGTCCCTGGAAATGCATTAAATTATCATTATCACACAAAAAATAGGTCAGAAGAATTTTATTACTTTCTCAGATATTTGCAGTTTTGTGTCCATGTTAAAACCTGAAATGTATGCATCTGCATACAAGTCTCAACATCAAAGAGAGACACAAAACTCCCACTTGCTGCAGCCAGAAGGTGACCAACCCTTGGCTGAAACCTCACCTGGGTAGATCCTCCCTGATTCATTAATTTAATATCGTTTAGAGTTGAGAAAAACCCTAATTCATAATAATATCTAGAAAACTAAAAGTAAATTTTGTAAGTGACCTTAAAACCTTGGATGGAAGAATATTGGTTAATATTCCAGAAACGAATCTCATTGATATCATCACAGGAACAGAAAAGATCATTTTTCGTTGGGTGAAAATCAAGGGACGCCACATGTGAAGTATGACCAATATGTACCTGTAAGGAAAACAATGGCTGCAGAAGTAATAGTCAATGGTAAGTCCAGTAGCAACTGAACCAATAACAGAAAGCAGATCTGATTTTCATAGCAAGAAAAGAAAAGGAAAGGTCTGCATTCAGAAGAGAATAACTTACATCAGCAGCATCCCACAAACGAACAGTTGAATCAGACGAAGATGTTGCCAGCTGAGTTGAATTCGGTCTGAAGCGAACATCAGTAACAGTAAGACTGTGTTCCTCTGCTGTACTCTCTGTTTGCAGTGTCTCCATGTTCCACACAACAACCTAGTAACAAGAAATAGGATGATAAGTATAATTTACATGGACTTTAAATTTACAATTACCAAAAATAGCTAAACAAAATAAAATTAGAGGACTATGATCAAAATTTGATACATTTGAAAGTGCAAGTAAACACATTAGACCTGCCAGAAATCTTTACACCATAATCTATAAAACAAATTTACAATTTGTAAGGGTGGCATGGATTGGATTTTTCAAAATCCAGTCTAGATCCAATAAAATAGATTGGATCCATAATCCATTTCCATGTTAACTAGAACAACCAAATTTGATTTTTTTTTCCAGTCCAATTCAAATTGGATTAAATCTAGATTCAATTCAATTTGTCAAATAAATTAAATTCAATAAACCAATATAATATAACTAACTATTAGGCCAATTAGACATACATCGAGCCGATCTAGCTCGACTTAAACTCATACTGACTTATGTCCACCTAGTCCGATTCATTTAGTTTGACCTTTGTCCGAGTCAACTTGACCTTTCGTCTTGGCCCACTTGATAAGTTTTGACTAGGTTGACTAGACTTTCGTTCTTGACCAACTTAACTCAAACTTTGGCTTGGGTTACTTAACACGACCTTCGACTGGGTCGATTAGGGCCAACTTCACTCAATATTCTACTCTAGCTGATAAAGAAAATATTCCATTTTACATTCCACGAGCAGAAATATAATTGATGATGCTAGTGTCTTGTAAAAGGAGAATGAAATATGTTCTACCTTTTTGTCATTTCCGGCACTAGCCAATAATTTTCCATCTGAAGAGAAATGACAGCAAACAACTTTGCTGTTGCTGTTGCGCATAGAACCAACTTCACCGAAGGTAAAGCCTGAGAGGGAAAGCAATATAGCCAGCACCCTGATCAACGCCAATGGTAAAAGCTTATACAGATGCATCAGAACATGAGATTACCTTGCGAAGCATCTGTATGATGCTCAGAAGGGTTCGTTCCATCACCATCATCCTGTGAGAGAAATGATTCCACATTATCGTCTAAGGAGTCAACATCTCCAAAGTGTTCCATGTCATCATGTGAGTGAAATGATTCCACACTATCCTCTAAGGAGCCAACATCATCAAAGTCTTCCATGTCATCCTGAAACTAGAAGGATATGAATAATTAAGATTCAAGAACTATCATCAGTAACTTAAAAAGGTTCAGGTAAGTATATTAATTTCTATAATACTTTAGGAATCATGTTAAGAATAACTTATGATCGATCAATGGGTGAACATAATTAAATTATTTTTTCCTTGATCCTGTTAAAAGCAAAGGAATTTGGAACCTTGAGTTATGCAAAATTGTGACAAGTAACTCCAAGAGTGTACCTGAATTTGAAGTGGGAAGAGCCTCTTCCATGTTTCAATCTCATCCTCATTCTCAAGCTTTCTAATTCCCCCATAGTAGCCTTCTATTTGATCACTTTGTTCTTCATTCTTCTTCCTACACAACTTTATTCGTCTAGAGTCTGATTCTTCAGGGTATTGCCTGAACTCCACTATCAACGTATCTATCACAAAACAAGATCAAATGCAATTTAGATATGAATAAAATTTCGTATGGTTGTCCTAGTACACTTTTACTCTGGAAAATGTAAGAAGTCAGTAAATTTTAAGATGGAATTTGTTTATTTTATCATTATTTTACTCTCATTTTTTATTTCTCTACTCATTTACTTACTAATCAATTCTTATAAACTAAACTGGCTCATTAAGTTCTAAGTATCTTATCAAATTGAGTTTATATGAAAATAAATTATCTTATTAAATGTTTAAAATATTTTATTATTTTGATCAACTCATTCCTTTCATTTTCAATCACTTGTCAACTTATTTCTTCCCTCTCCAATAACAAAGCTAACTTTCGAGTTGAAAAAAATTAATGAAGAAAAACACGAGTTGATAGATAAGAAGACAGAAAGACAAAAATAACAGTTAGGTCATCTCCATAATGACAAAATGCTTAGATAAAAAAAAATATTTTGAACACTAAATAAATGAATTTTTTTTAATAAAAAAGTAGTTTAAAGTAATCAAATTTATTTATACTTAAATTTTGTTAAGTCTAAATTAAATGAATTTTGATTTAATTTGTAGATATGAAAAAGTGAAAATCATTGATAGTTATTTTGAAATAAATAACCGATATTTAATTTAAAAATATTAAAAGCATTTAAAATTATCACATGCATAGGTTTTTCTTGACAAAACACGGAATCAGAAATTTTCTTACCGCTGTAATGACACCGACAACAATTTTGATTACATGAGTCCAAGTGACCAATAACAGCATACCACCAATCTGCAATACATTCCACAACTTGTTTGACATCAAGCTATAAAGAAAACAAGGTAAATCCATTCGGAATTACTTTCTCTATTCTTAAATATAAGAAAAAAAATAGTTGTTTAATAAAATTAAATTTAACTAATTTTAGAATAATACCATAAGGAGATTGTGTATCTGGTCTCCATTGAATCTCAACATGATCCTCTGGTTTCAAGTTGTGTGAACAATGAGAGACATGGACAACATATGGAGGAGTATCAACTGCGGGAGCTCTCACCATATCCCACTCAATGTTCCTCCCGAGAAATCCCCAATCTCTATTTTGATACCTAACATAACATAAATCACATCCACTTAAATATTTCACAAAAAACAAAACTCTTGCTAAAGAAACTAAATTCAAGAGATATAGCCATCCGAATCTAGGTTATTATTTCACTCTCTTTGCCTAAGAAGCAAACATTATTGCACTTAAATCTAAGCTAAACCATTCATTTGGGTTTTTCCATAAACACCTTTAAAAAGAAAAGTAAAATAATTCATCTAAGTTATATTTATTTATAACTTAAAATAAAAAATTTATAGAAACTATGTAAAAGTGTTTCTACAAATTAGTTTATCCATAATTTGAATTATATAAAAAAAAATTAATTTTAACTTATTTTTTTCTATATGTATGGTGAGTGTAATTTTTTTTATAAGGGGCGTACATAACAAGGAACTTTTCCTGTAGCTACATTATATTAATAAAGAAACAAGATATAATAAAATGATTAAATTTCACTGGATGTATGTGTAAACACAATTTATACTTGATAGTTCACATACATTAAATTGACCTGATCAAGTTTTTAATTTCTGAAATTTATATAGTAAAATGTATTTCTCTATTGAAACCAAATTTATTTTAACTATTTTTTTGGTTGTTAAGAGGTGAAAATTGATGATATATAATGTTACAGTATTTGATACATTATATTCAGTTCATGCATGTATATTTCAAAGAGGTCTCCATTTTGCATATACCTTGCTTGAAAAGTATTAGATTGTGAGTCATACTTAACCAACGCATTGTAAATCACCAGTTCCTGAAAATACATAATATTGATCAATATATATATATATATATAAAAGAATATTAAAAAAATTTAGACCTGAAATATAAAATGTAGTTAGTTTTTACCTTGTAGACCTGAGCAGGAAACCAAAAGCTACCAGTCTCTAGAGAGAAATACAAAGACATCATAAAGTTGTTTGAGTTTTTACCATTGAGGAGCTTGAAATGTTCTAAGTATGAACCAAGACATAGGTTAGGCCAAACACCAGAAAAAGAACCCATTGAGCCAGTTTGATTGGTGTGTTGATTGTTCAACAAAACTCCATCTTTTGCAATTGCTATGTGCCACTCCCACTCCTTGTAAACAGCATCACCAATCACTCTTCCCCATTTCTCTTTTATGTGATTTTCCCAAAACTCATCACTTTCACATTTACCCTTCAACAAAACACACACCTTTGACATTCTGCAAAGGTCCATTGGAGAAAGGCACTTGAGAATGAAATCCAAGGTGGATTCAGGCAAATCCAAGAGGGAGATAGGAGGAAGATTTAGTTTAATACTCTTCTCCATGTCTAAGATTATAATCAGGCCGATAAATAGAAGGTGGCACACACTTCACCCCTGTTTGAAGGTAGAGAAGAAGACCTACTTTGATTATTACATGAAGCGAAAAAAATGGGTTTATAGCCAAAGCAGTTCAGCTAGAATCGTTAGAATATACATTACGATTGGAAAATCTCGATTCGTTACAAAATTCTTCCTCTGTGATTCATATCATAACATGAATCGGAACTGAACCGTTTGATTAACGATTCAGTTTCCGATTCGATTGGTGAGGAAGGAAATCAGGAATAAACACAGAGGAAAAGAAGGAACAGCAGAGAGAAGATGAACCAATTCAGAAGATAAACAGTGAAAAGAGAATAGAAGAAGACGAACTGTGAGAAGGGAGAAGATGAACACATAGAAAGAGTGAAGAGAGAAAGATCAACAGTGAGGAAGTAGTGGAGAATAGGTTCTGATATCTTTAAAGTGTAAAATGCTTTTTCATCTTTTCTTTTTTTTTAATTTCTTCCACTGAACTTTAATCATACCAACTTTTATTTGTTTCTAAAAAAAAAAAATAATATTAAAGAATGCGATGTTAAATCTGTCGGAAATAGTCTAAGAATTAAAAATCTCATATTAAATATAATAAATAAAAATAAATATTATATAAAAATAAATATTCATAATATCGTCCTCTTAAGATTTTAATATAAAATTAATATCAAATAATTTAGATATATAAAATCAATATCATATATAAATATATATATATATATATATATATATATATATATATATATATATAATCTTTCGATTCGTATAAAAAAATATAATCCAACACATCAATAATAACATTAATTGTCACATCGAAGAGGTGTTAACTAATTTATTCAACAAGAGTATGAATTAGACAAGGTCAAATTTTGAAAAGTAAACTAGTCTATTTTTTTTAGAAATATAGTTCTTGAATAACTTAATGTTTTAATAAATTGAATATTTTAGTAATTTAGTTTAGAAGTTATGATAGCAATCAGATTTAGTGAAGGATTTGAATATAAGTGGTTATGTGTGAATGTATGCATTCAGTAAAGGGATTTAATAGAAGTGGTTGGAGTGTCCAAATTAAGCATTTGGTCAAGGAATTTAATTGTGTTAGTTGGTATGCGGAATATAAGCTTCAATTATTCTGATAATACCGGTGTGAAAGTCAGTAAACTATGAGTTCTATCATTTGGGATTAAACTAAAAATATGATATCCAAACATATTTATTATTTTTTGACTAGTGTTCTTAGAATACTGTTTAACATTTTTATAAACTAAAAAATAGTTAAATTTAAATTACTTTTTTTTGTGAAGATGAAATTTTGTAATTAAGTTTAATTCACCGTTAATTTATAAGTTCGGTTAGTTCATTTGTTTAATTCATAAGATGTTCGTTCTCTTAACTTATTTTATATATTTATTATAATACAATCAAAGCAATATAATTAAGTTGTTAATAATATTTAAAAATTAAACTATCAATTTATATAATCGAATAAATAAATATATATAGATTCGAACTATTTATACATCATTAAATAATATTATAATTTTTTAAAATATTAAATTGTCAAATTATACAATTAAATTAAAGAATTACAATAAAAAAGTTAAGAGAATGGTGAAAAAAGAGTAAAAAGGTTGTGGTTGGGGGACTATTTAAAACAACCGAACTTTTTCTAACAGAATCTGAATCAAACAAGTGGAAATTAGTTAAAATCCTTTTTACACCTCTAAATAGGAATAGTAGAATCATGCTATTTCATTTCCTAATAATATAATGGGGTTTCTGTAATTCACAAATTGCTTCCAGCAGTCCCCAAACTTCAATGTATTGTCATTTTTTGGCTACTTTTTTTTCTGTATTCAACTATTCAACGTCAAGTAAAAAATAAAGTAAGTAAAACACTTATTTCATACCTCTAAATAAGGTTTAAAAGAAAAGTTTACTAATATTTTTTAAATTAATTATGAAATTATGTTTAAAAAAAATCCTAACTTTTTTACTAATATATTTTTATTAAATTAATTATAAAAATTATGTTTAAGAAAAAAATTATCTTAAAAAATATTTTATTATTAATATAGTTTATCTTAATTAATTATAAGTTTATGTTTGAGAATAAAATTTAATTAAATTATTATTAATATCTTTTAATGTTGTTGGTGTTAAAAACGGTAATTAATGAGCTAAAATATTTATTTAGTAAATTATAATTTTATTTAGAAAATAATAATTATCTTTATTCTCTTATAATTTATCTAGATTTTTTTAATTTGTTTTTTTGTTATGTAACTTCTCTTGTCTCTCCGTATTTTTTTATTTTCTAAGAGTCCTTTAAAAGTTATGGCATATTATATATCTTGAATCTCATACTGTCAGTGTGTACCAATTTTTTCAACCTCATTTTTGGTTAATATATTTTTTTTTCTATTTGTTTTGTTGTTTTTATTTTGTTTTAAATTTGTATTAAAATTAGAAATGTGTTTATTTTACACGGTTTTGTTTTTCGGTACTTTTTTATTTATGAATTTCAAGACAAGAAATTGGAATTTTTCTACAAAACTATTAATTAGATGATGAGTTAATCTTTTGGTAGATAATAGATTAATTGAAGTATAATTCAAAGGTGGATTTTTTGTAAAAATAAAAAGAATTCAAGTTAAGGGAAAAGAACTTACTATCGAGTTGAGAATAACCTAAATTTTGTGAAAAATGTATTAGACACAAAAAGAAACAATTTGATGAAAACATTGAGAATGAAATTATAAAATCTCTTCGAGAATTATTTAGAATTAATTCTCACAATTACCACGATTTCAACAATTTAAAACATACGAAGATATTTATGTTTTTTTATGTAGTGTTAACAAACTAAAGTCATTAGATTGTTCATTTTTGAAAGAAAAATGCTTAAATTTTGAAAAATCTTTAAAACACGATAATTTATTGGATATTGATGAATTTGATTTATTTTCAGAATTAAATATCTTAAAATAAATTATAGATTTGGAAAATGATAAACAAATTGACATTCTTAATTATATAAAAAGAATAAATTATTTTCCTAATGTATATTTAGTTCATAGAATAATATTAACAATTCTAATATAGATTGTTTCAAGCAGAGTTTCTCAAAACTAAACATAATAAAAACTTAGTTAAGATCAACAATGTTTTAAGAAAGATTTAATGAATTATCGTTATTATCTATTAAAAAATATTAAATGAAATTAATTATGATAATTTAATAAATAATTTTGTATAAAAAAGTTCGAAAAAGTAAATTTTAAATGAAAATTTTCATTTTTTAATTTTCTTTAGGTCTCTTCGAGTCGCACCGCCTACAAACCCATAATTTCTTCATGCAACTCATACTCTTGAAAATTCCAATTTTAATCTCTTGTTTAGGATTTTTATTTTGAACTAGTATTCTGACCCGTGCGTACGCACGAGACGTATTTGTTTTATTTTGTATATTAAATAATAAAATAGTGAAAGTATTATGTAATGAAATATTATGAAAATTAAGTTATATTATTGTAAATGTTGTTATTCAACTAATGAAATAGTAGATCTAAGTGATGCAATAATAATTTCAGTTTTAAATATAATAAATAGAATTGATATCACAATATAATATTGTTAATTGAGCGAACATTTTTTTACTTTTTTTTATTTTAAATTTTTTTAGAATAATAATATAATTGCTATTATATTTATTTAACCATTAAAAATACTAATATTAATATTAATATAAATTATAAATTATAAAAATTTAAAAGATTAAAACTCTATTTCACAAAAGTATTTAGTATAACAACATTTTCTATAATTGAAAAAAGCATACTTATAATAATAACACCATTATAAATAGTAATAATAATAATAATAAAAAAATAATAATAATGATACCACTAATAATAATAATATTTATGCTATAAATATTAATATTAATATTAATGCTAACACTAAGGCTAATGTCAACTATAATAATTTATAATTATATACAAAGATATACATTAACAACAAAATAAATAAAAATGACAAGTAATTGAAATTTCGTAGTAAATTAATTTAAGATGTATGTCTAATATAATAATAATAATAATAATAATAATAATAATAGTAATAATAGTAATAATAACAATAATATCATTATAATAATATCTCGTAGTGATAAAAATAATAATAATAATACAATAACTACATATATATATATATATATATATATATATATATAAAGATATATACATTTGTTGTGTCCTCTTTTGTTTATATAATTTTATCCTCTTAATTATTATTTGTTAAATTAAAATAATTATTCATAATAAAAATTATTTGTATATTTTATCATTTTAATAATTTTAGTAACTATTTTTATAATTCAAATAATTACACAAATATAAAAATAAACAACAAAACAAATAAAAAGTGCAAGTAATTGAAATATGATCCTGTAGTAAATAAATGTAAAATTGATTAACCACAAAATAAATATGGTGCCAATTGTTAAAAACAGATCTGTCTAATTATCTTAACCACAAAGGGATCTAAATTGATTAACAAGCTTTTATATGGTTTAAGATGAATCTTGAATAAAAGCTCAATTAATCAATTTCGCAGTTCTGGGTTAATGGACTGTTTAAATCAATCAAGAAAGATTATGAGAGAGAAGAAAGAAGCAAGACACACAATTTATACTGGTTCGATTCAAAAAGAATCTACATCCAGTCTTCTCCTAAGTAACACACTTAGGAGGATTCCATTAAACAGAAAGGTTCCAAGAATTACAAGCACACCTATGTAATTCTAACCCCCAAAACCCAAGAACTTGATTCAACAATCAAGAACTCCCCCTAGGAGCAATGCATCCACACAATTGCACCTAGGTCCACACTTCAAACACTGAAGCAACTGTAATAAGAAAACACAGAAAACAAAACAAGAAACGAATACACCTAAGCTGTGCAGATTTGACTTGATGCTCCTTGAATCAAGCAAGATCCATCATGGTAGAATCAACCATCAATTCTTCTTGGATCTGTACTTGAGTTATCTTGCAGAATCTTCTGAAACTTGTGTCTCTCAGATGGCTCTATCTCAGATGAAGACTGCGTGATCTTTCTAATTTTTCCAGACCCAAAACAGATTCCAAAACAACTTTTATACAAAGGTTTTTGTTGTCACTAATTCGATTAGCAATTTACCTAATCGATTATCGTGAGTATACTTTCACTTACTTTGTACCATACTCACAGCTAATCCATTAGTTAAAAAACTAATCATATGCAGAATTACACAGCAGGCTTGAAATACATTTGATAAAGAGAAGTTAATTGCCTAATGCATATCCTAACTGAACCAAGCTATGTTTTATCCTAGATCAGTAGACATCATCAAAAATGTTCTTCATTTATGGATGAAAGCCTCCCCCTTCCAACAATTAAGAGTTAAATAAAATAGACAATCAATCAAGTAAAATATCTTTAATTCGTTTGTTTTTGTTAAAGATTGACATAATTCAATAATGGTTGACAAATCCTTCAAATTTGAATGGGTATGAATATCAACATTGAAATATTGGAGTGAAATCTTAAACTAATTATATATTTATCAATATACCTTTTTTTTTTAAGTTTAAGAGAAAAAAATAATTTATCATAATCTAATAAAAATTGAGATGTAATTACTAACAAAAATATATAATAGTAATAATATTACATATTACAAATAAGAGTAATAACTTTACTACTAATAATGTTAATAATACTAATAGTTATAATATATAATAGTAACATATAATAATAATAACTATTATTATTATTATAATATTAATATTTGTTATAATTTTACTACTATCACTATAAATAATATTTATAATAATATATTATTAATAATTAGAAATATTAATACTTATAAAAATAATAAAAATAATAATATATTTATAATTAATATTATAGTTAAAATTATATAGTAAAAAAATTTGAACTCATCAATAATTTATTCAAAATAAAAATCTCCGGTTATTGGTTTTTGAATGTAAATAACCATATTGCATTCAAGAAATTCATCTTTCATCTTATTCCAATTTTTATTTTGATAATATTTGTTGTAAAAAATGAAACATTAAGAGTTAAATAAAATAAATCAGACAATTAATCAAGTAAAATATCTTTAATTTGTTTGTTTTTGTCAAAGATTGACATAATTCAATAATGGTCGACAAATCCTTCAAATTTAAATGGCTATGGATATCAACAATGAAATATTGGAGTAAAATTTTAAACTAATCATATATTTATCAATATACCTTTTTTTTAAGTTTAAGACAAAAAAAATAATTTATCATAATCTAATATAAATTGAGATGTAATTACTAACAAAAATATATAATAATAATAATAATATATATTACAAATAAGAATAATAACTTTACTACTAATAATGTTAATAATACTAATAGTAATAATATATAATAGTAACATATAATAATAATACTAATATTTGTTATAATTTTACTACTATCACTATAAATAATATTATAATAAGTTACTACTATCACTATAAATAATATTATAATAATATATTATTAATAATTAGAAATACTAATACTTAAAAAATAATACAAATAATAATATTATTTATAATTAGTATTATAGTTGAAATCATAAATAAATGAAAAAAATTAAAATAAATTGACTTTTGTAGGATTTGAACCCGTGTCCTTTTGTATTAGAGTTTTAAAATGACGAAAGCTAATTTCTATGACACGTGTCAATAAAAGAAAATGGATATTGTAGTAATTTTAGTGGTATCTTCTTTTCTTAATATATAATAGATTTCGAAACGCGAAATCTAGATACGTTCCAAAATATACAACCTTAAAAACAAATTTTTGTATATTTTAAAATATAAATTTGTATTTTAGGTTATATTTTGGAATATAGAAATATAAAATTTATATTTCACATTGCATTTTGAAGTACAAATATGAAACTCATCTATCATGCTCAATCTTCACACTCAGTCGTTTCTCATTCATTATTCATTCATATATTATAGAAAATAATACTTTAACTTGATTTTTTTAACCCGTTTTTTACCAGCTAAAGTGTCGGTGATACGTGGAATTTTTTAAATTGTTTTTGAATTAAAAAAAAATAGTCGTGATGTGGCAGTTCTGAAATGTTTATGATAGAGTGGGTTAGTGGGTAAAGTATTGTGGGGCCCGTGAGGAAATCAAACGCGCAAACGAATTCCAAGAATTTGATTTTTTCACTTTTCAGAAATCAAATCCAAGCAAGCGGTGTCGAACACATGTTCCAGAAGCGATGGTGGTTTGCAGAATGCGGTTGACGAGAACACTACTTCAGCGAATGAAATCAAAAGAAAGTAGTTGCGGTGCCGAACAAATCTTCCAGAAGGGGTAGTGGTTTGACGAACCAACTCATAATCTTCTACAGAAAATCCGAACTTAGTAGCGGAAGAAGAACGACAACCACTTGAGGAGCGGAAGAAAAGAAGAGAAAGAGGCTGCAATATTTTTTCAGGTGAGGTTTTTTTGTGTTGTTCGTGCGTGTGCGGAGCGAAAGAAAAGAAGAGCACAACCTCGGTGGTTCGTTTTTCAGGTGAGGTAACCACTTGAGGAGCGGAAGAAAAGAAGAGAAGGGGCCTGCGGTATTTTTTTAGGTGGGGTTTTGTTATGTTGTTCGTGCACGTGCGGAGGAAAGAAAAGAAGAGCACAACCTTGACGGTTCGTTTTTCAGGTGAGGTTTTCTTTTCGCGGTCGTACATTGGTGTTGTTGTGTTTTGTGTTACTGCATTGGACAGAAAGATTGAGTTTTTTTTTTGTCGCTATTATTAGTAGAAAAAAGGTTGGGTTGCTTGAGCTCATTTTTTGTATACGCGCACGGCTAACGGAGATGAAATGTTAATTTATTTTTTGGGCAGGTGATTCGGTGAAAGGGAAAGTGAAAATTGTTTGTGAAATTTATGTTATGTTTTTTAGTTGAGGTGAATTGATTTGTTGTTGTCTGTTTATTGCTTTTGTGTAGGTTGTTGAGTCAAAATGGCTCGAAAGGAGAAAAAACTGGACACCTTGGAAGAAGAAATGGTTAGTGCTCTGAATTATTATATGGTGTTCGATGTTGTGCATGATAATATGGATGTTGTGCATGATAATATGGATGTTGAACATGATTTAATTTCTTAAAAGGGAATGGAAGGTTCAGTTGATTAATTTTGTGGACACAAAGCACATCGTGGAGATGAACAACCTGTTGACGGATGGATATCGGGGGATGTATAGGACTCACACTTTTTTGTGGGGAAATAATCACTATTAAAGGTATAACAAACATGATTCTAAGTGTAATAGGATATGTTATGTTTATTTAATCTATCTTAAGCATTTCAGGATTTTATTTGAATTCTTTAGTCAAATATTATTATAAAATGAGTTTAAAATGTCAAATAAACTTAACAAAATTTAATTAAAAAGACTAAATTCACATATTTCGAAAGATAAAAGACTAAATTGGTTCAAAGTTTCGAAATAAACTAATTTTAAAATTCACTTAAAGTTAAGCCTAAGTTTTAACGGGTTGGAGGAAGGGAAGCTAAAGGAAGAAATATCCACCTAGAAATTAACACCAGTCCAATTAAATGGATTTATAATGGGGGAATTTTTTCTTACATTCCTGTAAACAAGGTAAAAAGTTAAATTTGTCCTCTTCTTCTCTCTTCCCTCCCCCATAGGACCTCCATGCTTTTCTTCACCTTCATCTAATCTTCTTCTTCCACCTCCACCCTATCTTTTATTACCACCTCCAACTCCACCCATTTTCTCCCACCTTCATCTCCATTGGTGAGGCAATTCCTTCTTATACATATATTTCTTCCTGCATCCCATCAATTTTAAAAATGACCATTTAATTCTTATAAAAGTGACTTTCGGATTATGAATTTGAAAGTAGTTTTTCATAATAAAATTTTCGAAATAAAATTTTCGGATAGATATTTTTCAGAATAAAATTTTCGAAACAAGATTTTTAGAATAACATCTTTGGAACGTGTGAAATATATTTCGGAACTCATTTTTCAAAAAATATAATTTGCATATAATAATTTTTGAAATAAATTTTCCAAAACACTCCTACATGAAATGGAAATGGGTTCCGAAAATTTCAGAAATATATGAGGTGAAGGAAACAATGATCTTGAATTTTTCTATCAACCTTAGGATAGTTTAGCCTATTCTCTGGTGGAATGGTATAGTCTCAATCACACATTCCTCATTTCTTACGAACTTAACAACAAAGTTAAATGCCAATGAATTTAGTTCTTGCACCTTGATAACCCAAAAAAAAGGTTATTATTCTTGGTAGATTTTGAGGGATTTGTTGATTTAAGATAAAATATTTTTATTCACTAAAATAATAATAAATGTAAATAATATTTAAAGTGCTTAAATCTTTGAGATAAATATTAAATATAAATGTTGGAAATAATCTTAAATATAGTCTTGGGATAAATCTTAAAGATGATCATAGAGATCATTTTGGATAATTTTGGAAATAATCTTGTAGGTAATCTTGATAATCTTAGAGAAAAGCTTAGGAATAATCTTAGAGATAATCTTCCTCCATGTCATTGGGTGACTCCACATGAAAGATTAATCTCTCCCTTGATTGATTTTCTTACAACTTCATATCGAATTATGATGAGGTTATGTACAATTAAATAGATGTTCTTTTAATTTATTTATCGGAAACTATTTTCATCTATTTTTCTTGAATCTGATTATTATTGTTTTTAAGATTGTCTCATAAATTCAGCCTTAAATTTTAATTAAGATTTTTGTGTGTTTGGTTAGTTATGATAATTTTATTTTTTTTTGTAAGTGAAAAACTAAATCTTAAGATGTTTATACTTGAAATATAAATAAAGTAATACAACACTTGTATATGCACGAAGCAAAAGAAGTGTTAATAGGTTCTCGTATTAATCGAAACAAGCGAGAAATTAAATGAATTAATTTATGTTTATTTAATTAATTTAAACATATATATCGGTTTGCATAAAAAGTTAGAAGAACAGATTATTACTTTAGTCATGGTTGGATAGAGTTAGCAAGTATAACAAAAAGTTTAATCATATACTCTTGGAATAAATGAAAGTTTTAATTAAATGAAAGTTTTAATGAGATAATTGAAACTTATTTAATTAATATGAGGTCTTTATCTATAAATTAAAAGAATAATAATAATTTAATAACCATTGAAAAAATTCAACTCACTATGAATAATTAAACAAAAAAATATGATATTAATTTATTGTGTTGAATTTGGTGGAAGGCAACTTGGATTATCTTAACCTTTCTATTTTCGTTCATTTTATATGTGATGCAATGCAGTAGAGTGGTGACATTTATTTGATAATTTCATCGACAATTTATCAAATTTGTGATATTTCCCACACCTTACGAAGGTGCAAGATGAAAGAGTCTCATTTTTCTTTTTCATTTATAGCAAAGGTGTGAAGAAAGTAATTCTGAAAATATTGTCCTTAATATTTTTATCCCGAATGGAGATTTTTGAAAGTAATAACAGAAAATAGTGAACTTCAATCGAGAATATTTTATTAACACTTTGTAATTATTCGGAAATGCATTCACTGTCATTCATTCTAAAATACACAATCTTGATTTAATTTTTTAATTACTTAAATTATTCATTTTGAAACAATTTAGAATTTAAATTTTCATTTGAGAATAATTTTTTGGGATTAGTTTAGACTGCACTCCAAAATGTTCTTTCTGGATTGACTCACAACTGAAAGGTTATTTTTAGGATTAAATATGTTTTTATTTTTCAAATTTAAATGAAATTTGAATTAGTTCCTCTAAAATATGTTTATCGTTCAATTAAACTCATTATTGAGTCTGTGTTTCTTCAAATGGTTTCAGCGGACAATGCATAAGTGACGCCAACGTAATTCATTAACGCTCAGAGACAATTAATAAACTTAAAAATCCTTCCCTAAGGAACATTTTGACAAAAATGGTTTAAACCGTGCCAAATGCAATTTATATTGTGGACGGTACAGAATAGATAATTCGAATACAAAAAATATTTTGGTAATTTAATATTGCGGAGTTTCTGAAACTAATATGCCAAAATTGCTTTTGTTATTTTTTGAAATGTCCATGCCAAAACTGCATTCTGAAACTACTCTGTATAAACAAAAATAAATGTTACTTCTTTGCATCTATTATTTAAACAAAAGTAAAATTACAATAGATAAATTGTGGGGTGCATGAAGCAAGGACAAGATAATATTATACACAGGACTTCTCCAACAAATTAATATCATCAGTTATATATTCATCACTGATTAATTGATGTAATTTGCTAATCAGTAAACTTGGATAACATACATTTTTTATATTAAAACGAAAGGGGCTAATAATAATTATAATAATGACAAAACCTTCATTGCACGATAACTGGCTATTAACCAAGACTTTTAATTGAAATATTTTTAAGAATAAAAAAAATAAAAAGATTAGGAAACTACCCATGAACAGAGAAAATGTGCTACTGAGCCCCTTATCACAATAGATACAACATCAGAGAAGTTGGGAGTGGTGGGAATAAGTGGAGGCTTCTGGTATCATTGTAATTTGTTGAGCCATGTTTGTTTGAAGCATAAAATAGTAAACTTTATTTCCAAATCTTTACAGATTTGTCATGACTGGCAGAAGCAACCATTCCTGTGACGGGTGATTGTGCTAATGCAGATATCACACACTCATGAGCTGGAATTGTCATACATCTATTCTCAACCATGTTCCATAGCTCCAATGACTGCAAAGTATCCATGAATAAAATGAGAACCTATAATTTATTAATTTCCATAGTAATCACTTTTAACAGTTTGATTATGAGAAAAATGAATAGTGGGGGAAGTAACTTTTGTATAATTACTTTACATATATAAAACAAATAAACAATAAAAGAAGTGAAAAGGAAAGGCAAACAACAAAGATTCATAGGCACATGCAAACCTGGTATCCTCCAATAACCAAGAGAGTTGAGTAGCTTGGGTGAAAGACACAAGAATGATACATGTTTCCACTGGAATTAAGTTCATGAATGCACTCCCCAGATGCAAGTGACCACACTTTGACAGATTCTTGACTCACAGATGCCAAGTAATCTCCATTTGTATCCCAACAGACACAATGTACGTCTGCAGAGTGTCCCTAGAAATGCATTAAATTATAGTTATTACAATATATTTATCACAAAACAATAGGGCAGAGGAATTTTATTATTTTCTTAGATTTCCGAAGTTTTGTGTCCATGTTAACACCTGAAACATGTTCATCTGCCTATCAGTCTCAACATCAAAGACAGACACCAGACTCCCACTTGCTGCAGCCAGAAGTTGACCAACCCTTGGCTGAAACCTCACCTGGGTAGATCCTCCCTGCTTGATTAATTTAATATCGTTTAGAATTGAGAAAAAGCATAATTCATAATATCTAGATAACTAAAAGTAATTGTAGCTGACCTTAAAAACTCGGGTGCAAGAATATTGGCTAATATTCCAGAAACGAATCTCATTGTTATCATCACAGGAACAGAAAAGATCATTTTTCTTTGGGTGAAAATCAAGGGACACCACGTGTGAAGTATGACCACTATATGCCTGTAGAGAAAAGGTTGGCTGCAAAAGTAACAGTCAATGGTAAGTCCACTTACAACGAAACCAATACTAAAAAAGATACTTCTTTTCGCAGTGCAAGAGCTATATAAGATTTAGCACCCAATTTTCATGTACAGCTTAAAAGATCCAAAACAATATATTTAATTCAGAGCAACACATCTTCACAACAAGTTTTATCCACAGGGTAAAAAACAAAACTTATAAAGAAGGACACCTGAACATACAACAATAACAATAATCAAGCCGATTCTAACGTGGTTAATTCTTTTTTTTTTAACTACGGTTCAAACTACAATCTTTTGAAAAGCTAGCAACCATAGAAACAAACCATCAACGTAACTGCCAGAGAACAGTTCTCACTTCCAAAATATAACTTTCACAAAATACCATGGGTTCTCAATTACAACACATTTTTAAAGTCCAGCAATCATTGGTCAAGAAAGATAGGTTTACTGAAAGCTGGGCGTCTTGACTTGCATACATGTATGTCTTAGTTATTTATAGTATAATTAGAATCAATCAAATTAACTAAACCAATTTCAGTGTTCACCATACAATCAGCTACCTATTTATCAATGTGCAAGATATGTTATTATTTTAACTACTGATATGTACCATCAGGGCCCATAATATTGGAGACAAGAACTAATGAATTATATTTTGCTAGAATCTGTTGTGGAGGCTTGGAGCCAGGCCAACATAGAGAAAAGGTAAAATCAAGGCTTTCATGCAATCTCTTTTAGTTGTTGACTCTGAAACCTGAAGATAAACAACACTTTCCAAGACATAAAATTATATAAGGTGTCTGTGTCTATTGACATAGAGGAAGAGATTTAAGAACTACGTTGAAAATCTAAAGTACAGCATAGACTGAATGAACAAAATTACACAGTAAATAGAATATAAATCCATGATTATCAAAAGGAAAAGAATCTACTTATTCCAAAAGAGTACTGATAAACACCACTGAAGGACATTTTTTGAAAATTAAATCTGATAATCTCAGTTGTTAGATTAAGTGATTGAAGTGATAAAGTGTACAAAATTTTAAGAAATGTAAAAACTTGTTGATATTTTATCAACTAACTTCATTTTAATGGATATTTTACTCTTTGAAGTATATAAGTAAATGTAAGTTGCAAGGTTAGAAGTCTATGAATGCCTAATTGATCTAAAATTTGGTACGTGATCATGAAGATATAATCATTCAAGAAAGTTATCATGAAAAGTAAACATTCAAGACTTACACTTTTTCATGGAGTAAATGAAATCTTTCATTTTTCCAAAGTTCTCTATTACTATATTTTTATGTGCCTAGACATCATATGTTTTCTGACAATAATCAAACTACAGTCTAGTCTCCGTTCACAGGGCATTTCGTTTAACAAAAAGCCGAAAGCAGATATAATTTTCATACCAAAGAAAGAACATGAAAGGTCTGCAATAAGAAGAGAATAACTTACATCCGCAGCATCCCACAACCGAACAGTTGTATCAAATGAAGATGTTGCCAGCTGAGTTGAATTCGGTCTGAAGCGAACATCAGTAATAATAAGACTGTGTTCCTCTGGTGTACTTTCTGTTTGCAGTGTCTCCATGTTCCACAGAACAACCTAATAGCAAGAAATAGAACGATAAGTATAATTTACAAGGTATTACTAGGACATTAAATTAACAAGGACCAAAAATAGCAAAAAAAGTAATTGGAGAACTAATATCAAAATAAAAATAAAAATTTGATACATTTGCAAGTACAAACAAACATACCAGATCTGCTAGAAATATTTCCATCATAATCTATAAAACAAATTTACAATTTGCAAGGACAAACAACCATTTTATTGACCTACTCAAAGGCCAGACTCTTTATCTGAATAAAGTATTAATGCAACCGCAGGGATGATAAGTTCACCAAATCAATTGGGTATATTATATCTCTTCATTCTTTTCATTCTCAAAATCTTTCTCATTTTGTTGGACTAAACCTGGAGATCCCACAGAATACGAAGACCACAAAATGCCTGCATAAAGCTATCTTTTTTTATTGAATATAGTATCTCATAAAGGGGTATGAATTTTAATTATCTAGAAATTGTACAAATGAAAAAATTCAAAATGTTTTTCTGGGTATTTTTGAGACAGACTAATTTTTGCAACTCAAAAAGTGAATTAATTGATGGTCTATGTTAAGTATCAAACAACCACCAATCAGACTTAATATAATAACATGGCGCTATGACTAAATGGTTGAAATTTGGCCCCACCTTATTTTCTAAGTAATTGTTTAATTAAAGCAGCACAAATTTATTGCATTAGGGGGTGCAACAGACATAAATCACTCAAGAACATTTCCTGATTAGCTTATGCTTTCAGAACATACTCTTGACATTAAAAGTATATGCAGCAAACACAGGGAAAGGACAAATAGATACCTAAGCTTTTAATCTTTAGCTTTTCAACTTAATTGGAGGGTGCTATTGGGTAAACTAATTAATGCTTGTTCTTGTCCGAAGTGTTACATGCTGATGAGAAGAGTAAAAGTTGCGTTTTCTCCCTATGGGAAGGGAAGGTACACCAAGCCTGTTAAAATCACAAGGCACATATGCCCATTTTATAAGATTTCGCATGAAATGTCTGCCTGTACCTTGGCATTCATACATTTCATGCGATTCATGAATATTGAAATGCAACAAATAATTTAAAATAGGTAATTAATCTTGTTAAGTTTTAAACTACAGAAAGAAAATATATATATATATATATATATATATTCAATTTTACGTTTCACAAGCAGAAATATAATTGGTGATGCTAGTGTCTTTTAACTATTTTGAAGCTCTGCCATTGCTTTAAACCTGTTAAGTTAAAAAAATACATATATTCTACCTTTTTGTCATGTCCAGCACTAGCCAATAATTTTCCATCTGAAGAGAAATGACAACAAACAACTTTGCTGTTGCTCTTGCGTATAGAACTAACTTCACTGAAGGAAAAGCCTGAAATGGGAAGCAATATAGACAGCAACCTGGTCAACGTGAATGGTAAAAATTTATACATGCATAAGAACATGAGATTACCTTTTGAAGCATCTGTAGCATGCTCAGAAGGGTTCCGTTTCAACGTGCCAAACAAGTCCCTTCCATCACCATCATCCTGTGAGAGAAATGATTCCACATTATCCTCTAAGGAGCCAACATCTCCAAAATGTTCCATGTCATCCTGCAACTAGAAGGATATAAATTATTAAGATTCAAGAACTATGATCTGTTAAGAAACAATATTATTTTCAGAGAACTATGAAAAGAAAATCTAAACTTCCTTAATTCAGCAATTGTACAAAATAGTTAAAAAGAAGCACTTTTCACTAGACTATTCCGGTTACAAGAATCTTAAATCTAAAAAAACTGCCCACTTTTCCCTTCTAGCTTCCTAATGGGCTCCTTTCATCTAACTCTTATTTGTAAAAACTACCTAACAATATCACCATTAAGATAGTTAAAATTGAGATTATGATCAGGATCGTGAACAACTTACAAAATCATAAATCATAATACAGATAGTAGATTTTACTCTATTCAAAAGTATCTTTTATATATATTTACCAAGTTGACATACATGACAAGTTGCCACATACTCCACTATTACTCTTTCCTACCAATCCAATAAAGGGATTGCACAGCGCTTCAATAAGTGAGCTATACTCCTGAAAGTCCTCCATTAAGCATAGAATGATACTCATTGTAACTCGGGAATCCACTATGATGATGCTGCCAACACTAATCTTCCTTTGTAATATAGCCACTCATGTTCCAAAGATAATGGGGGTACTGGTTTGGACCCTTGGTTAAATCCTCCTAGATTTTTTACGAAACCAGGTACAGATTAACCTCGCCGTCAATAGATTCAATATCCTACATAAAAGGTTCAGATATGGCTTGCAACTCCTTAACTCCTTCTTTCCTTGATAAGCCATCTGCTACTTGATGTGTTGCTCCCACCTTATATATTATTAGAGTATTAGAATAAAATACTATATTTTGTACAACTGTATGTTTTATACTGTAATATGTTTAGATCTGTTGACAGCTGTAAAGGTGTGGTTACAGAACCACTTACCTATATATACTCTAAATGTACATGATACATGTTAGTTTTTCGTTCTCAATAAAGTCATTGTGTTCAATTCTCTTCTTCTCTCTTCTGTTCTGGTTATCTAAGATGGTATCCAGAGTTTTTTTGCGGCAATCCATTTTTTTCTCTGCCTTTTGCTTGGTTCGATGCATTCGCGTCTCTCATTCTAAGCTTCCGCTGGTTCTGATTTGTTGATAGTGTCTCTCTCCTACGATTTGATAGTCGATTGTTCGTGTTTCTCATTGCGATCTGGTCCAATCGGTGAATCGTTCTCTCTCCTCCAATTTCACTATCAATTGTTCACGTTTCTCGGTGCGATCTGGTCCAATCAGTGAATCGTTCTCTCTCCTCCGATTTAGTCGTCGATTGTCCGCGTTTCTCGTTGCGATCTGATCCAATAGGTGGATCGTTCTCTCGTTCACTGTTTATTGATCGGTGCTAGGTATTCTTCTCGCGCTCGTCTTTCTGCGCGGTTTCAATCGATGGTTGACGGTGTTTCGACTCTCTGTTTTGCTTATGTGGTCTCTTCTCATGGCTTTTCACCTTCGTTTCCAACGTCGATCGCGAAAAAACTTGATGATTCTAATTACTTCCACTGGCGTCAGTATGTTGAACCAATCATAAAATCACACAACTTACAGAGGTTTGTGGTTAATCCTATTGTTCCTGCACGTTTTCTTACGAAATTTGATCGTTTAGATGGCCTGGTTAATCCTGACTACGAAGCTTGGGAGGTCCAGGATCAAACTCTTTTGGTCTGGTTGCAGTCTACTCTTTCTAAGTTTATGTTGTCCCACGTGCTTGGTTGCACTCACTCGTATGAAGTCTATGAGAAGATTCATGAGTATTTCAACCTCCAAACCAATAAGTTACGTACATCTATGAGAGGTGTTAAACTTCATTCTAAGTCTATGGATGAATACTTGTTGAAGATTAAAAACTACGTGGATGAGCTTGCTGGTGTAGGTGCTCTTGTTCGTCATGAAGAGCATGTTGATGCTATTTTGGAAGGTCTCCCTTCTTATTATGCATCAATAGTTTCTGTCATTGAAAGCAAGAAATGTGTCCCTCCTATAGTAGAAATTAAAGCCTTGCTATGCGGTCATGAGACTCGGTTAAACAAATATGTTCAGGACACACAATCCTTAGTCACTCCCTCTCTTCATTACACTCAAGGCTCCTACTCCCGTGATACTCATCAACGCAGTGGTTTTTGTAGTTCTTCTCGTGAAGGAAATAATTTTGCACGAGGTTGTGGTCACAAGTTTGCCAACTTTCAGTGCCAAATCTGTCTCAAATTTGGTCATACGGCAAATGTGTGTCACTTTCGGTCTGATTCCTCATATCAACCTCCTGAATCTCTGATGTTCATTGATCCTGCCACACAGCAGTCCATTCCCTACTCTACAAGTTCTTATAAAGCCTCTCATACTTGGACAAATCCAAACACGACATCCACTCCTTCTATTGGCCCTAGTGCCATGGTTGTCCAGTCTGATTCTCAAGGTAAAGCTACTACTTCATGGATCCCTGATTCTGGTGCTAGTCTCCATGTTACCGGTGAATCTCTAAACATTAAATAAATGCAACATTTTGATGGACCAGACCAAATTTTCATAAGCAATGGTGCAGGTTTGAGTATTTCTGGTGCTAGATCTTCTATGTTTGAATCTCCTTTTGATTCTCGTGTTCTTTTTCAACTCAATCATTTGTTGCATGTTCCCTCTGTAACCAAAACTTTGTTGAGTGTCAGTCAATCTGCCAAAGATAACTGTTTTCTTTGAGTTCCATTCTGATAAATGTCTTGTAAAATCCAGGGATCGAATAAGGTTCTTCTTCATGGTGGTGTTGGACCATATCGATGAACTCTACTCTATCCATAATATTCATCTTTTCTCTCAATCAAACCATGGCAGTCACCATCTCTGCTCTCTGCTGCGTCCCCTTCTTTTTCTACTACTTTAAATCATGTAAATAAAGTTGTTTATGACAGTACTAGTGTTCATTTGTGGCACACAAGATTAGTTTATCTTAACAACCATATTATGCATCTTGTATTCAAACATTGTAATCTCTCATTCCCTAATAAAGTTGATTCTATTTTTTGTCAATCTTGTTGTGCAGGTAAATCTCATAGGTTGCCTTCTCATGACTCTAAATATGTATATTCTCCTTTGGAATTAATTTTTACTGATTTATGGGGACCAGCTCACATTACATCTCATACTGGCTATAAATATTATGTAACTTTTGTTGATGCTTTCTCTAGATATACCTGGATTTTTCCTATCAAGACTAAAATTGAAACTCTGTCAGTTTTCCAGACTTTTAAACAAGTGGTTGAATTGCATCTCAATTGTAAAATTAAACAAGTTCAATCTGACTAGGGTGGTGAGTTTCGTCCTTTCACCAATTATTTAGCTCATCATGGTATTGTTCATAGACTCATATGTCCTCATGCTCATCATCAACAAACATAGACACATTGTTGAGTTAGGTCTTACCTTATTACATCAAGCATCTCTTCCTTTGCATTTTTGGGATTATGCATTTACTACTGCAGTCTATCTTATCAATAGATTACCCACTGTATCTCTTCAGTTTGTTGTTCCTTTTTCTGTCTTATTTCATAAAAATCCAGATTATCATTTTTTTTTTAAACTTTTGGTTGCTCATGTTTTCCTCTGTTACGACCTTATAAAAGTCACAAACTTGACTTCAGATCTGAAGAGTGTCTGTTTCTTGGTTATTCACATCTTCACAAGGGATACAAGTGTTTGGCTTCTAGTGGGCGCATCTTTATCTCTAAAGATGTTTTATTTAATGAATAGAGATTTCCTTATTCTGAGTTGTTTCCTCAGTCTCCTAATTCTGTTAAAGATATAAATCAGTATTTTATACTACAGCCTAACTTGTCACCACCTGAATCTTCTATTTCTCCTGTTGTGGCTTCTCCGATTCAGGTTTCTGCTAACAGAACCTCCCCATTCAGCTCAAGTATCTCGTTGGAGGTTGAATCTGTTTCTTCTCCTGAGACACATCCTGGTTCAGATTATGTTCCTGCACTCTGTAAAAACATTCATCCTATGCAAACCCGATCTGAAACAGCTGCCCAATAACATCAAATTCATCAATTCATCCTTCTCTGTTGCTTTTTCATTCTGAGCCCAAGACAGTTAAACAAGCTCTTAGTAATGCTAATTGGACAACAGCAATGCAGTGTGAGTATGAAGCTTTACTCAAACAGAAAACCTGGGATCTGGTTTCTCTCCATCCTGGCAGAAAAATGATTGGCTGGAAATGGGTGTTTAGGGTAAAGGAAAATGTTGATGGCTCCATCAATAAAAATAAAGTTCGTCTTGTTGCTAAAGGGTTTCATCAAATTCATGGGTTTGATTTTCATGAAACCTTTTCTCCAGTCATTAAATCGGTTACTATACGTGTTATTCTCACAGATGTTGTTTCTCATAGGTGGAAATTGTTCCATCTTGATGTTAATAATGTCTTTCTCAATGGGATCTTAGATGAAACAGTTTACATGCAACAACCACCAACATTTGAGGCGTCTGATCAATCCTTAGTTTGCAAACTGAATAAGGCTCTTTATGGCCTAAAGCAGGCTCCAAGACAATGCTTTACACGGTTGCAACATACTCTCCAGCAATTGGGTTTTGTCTCTAGCTCTTGTGACACATCTCTGTTCATTGATCAGCATAAATCTGATGTTATCTATCTTCTGGTGTATGTTAATGACATTCTTGTCATTGGCAGCTCTCTAAGTCTGATTCAAATTATCACTGCTAAACTTCATGCAAACTTTTCTCTGAAACAACTTGGTCAGTTGGACTACTTTCTTGGTCTTTAGGTCAAACATTTAATGGATGGCTCTATTCATGATTCAAACCAAATATATTCGTGATTTACTTCAAAAAATAAACATGGCAGAAGCTCATCCCATCTCTTCTCCTATGGCATCCAATTGTAAATTGTCTAAACAAGGTGCAGATTTATTCTCCGACCCAACTCTGTATAGGTCTGTTGTTGGAGCTCTCCAATATGCTACTATCACTAGACTAGAAATTGCCTTTGTTGTCAATAAAGTGTGTCAATTCATGGCTAACCCTTTAGATTCTCATTGGGTTGTAGTAACGCGTATCCTGAGGTATCTTAAAGGCACTCTGTTTCATGGTCTTCATTTTCAACCTGCTATGCTATCTCATCCAGCTCCTTTAACAGCATTGTGTGATGCTGATTAGGCATCTGATGTGGATGACAGAAGGTCTACATTTGAACAGCTGTATTTCTGGGTCCAAATTTGATTTCATGGTGGTCTCGCAAGCAACAAGTTATTGCTCGATCTAGTACTGAAGTTGAGTTCAGAAGCTTGGCTCAAACATCTGCTGAACTCACATGGATAACTTGATTACTTACTGAACTCAAAGTTTCTTTTCAGACACCTCAACTATTATGTGACAATCAGAGTGCAATGGCTATAGCACACAATCCTGTTTTTCACAATCGTACTAAACACAAGATTGATGTTTTCTTTGTCCGAGGGAAGATTTTGGCTCAAAAATTGACTGTTTCACATGTTCCAGCTCTTGATCAGTGGGCTGATGTGTTCACCAAGGCCCTATCTTCTACCCGCTTTACTGTTCTACGCACCAAACTTAATGTGAAGCATTTTTCTGCTGAAAAATCTTCAACTTAAGTTTGAGGGGGGCTATTAGAGTATTAGAATAAAATACTATATTTTGTACAGCTGCATGTTTTATACTGTAATATGTTTAGATCTGTTGACAGCTGTAAAGGTGTGGTTCCAGAACCACTTACCTATAAATACTCTAAGTATACATGATACAAGTTAGTTTTTCGTTCTCAATAAAGTCAGTTTGTTCAGTTCTCTTCTTCTCTCTTTTGTTCTGGTTATCTAAGATATATGACTTCAAATTCATACCCTAATAGTTGGGGAAACCAATTACATTGATTATAAGTTGTGATGCATTGTTTTAACAAGTGCCTTTTTTTTTATTTGTATACACTGTGAATTTATGTCCTAACAAGGAGGCCAATGCTGAATGGCCAAGACCAGAGCCATAAGTTCTTTTTCATATGTAGACTTTGTGAGAGAGGTGTTTGCTAGTGCTTTGCTGAAAAGAGCTATGGGTCTTTTGTCTTGGAATAAGACGACCACCAATCCTTTCCCAGAAGTGTTGCATTCTATGGAAAAAGACTTAGAATAATAGAGCACCCTCAAAATTGTAGTAATAGCTATCAGCAACTGTGTAAAGGCACCTAGACTGTCTTGAGGCCACTCAAAAATCTTTTTTTTTTTTTGAAATTGTCAAAGGCATGGCTATCTTGCAATAATTCCATATAAAACATCAATGATACTTGTTAGACCAAAAAAAAACTCTCAGGGCCCTACTGCTCGTGGGAATAGGCCATTACAGTATAGTTTCAGTCTTTTGAGGATCCATGGAAACTCCTTGTTATGAAATAACATGACCAAATACCCCAGTATAATTTTGTCGTATATCAAAATATCATAAAAAAAGCACTATAACATATCGACTTAGAAATTGCTCTAAAACTGATTTCATTGCACAACGAAAAGTAGTTGGTGATTGATTAAATAAAAGGCATAACCAAACATTCATAATGCCCTTGATGTGTTCTAAAAGTTGTTTTGTGTGTATCTGGCTCATACATCCTAATTTGGTGATATCCTCCTCTTGAGTAGAAAAATATTCAGTTCCATATAATTCTCCAATCATTGAGTAGGGATCTTATTTGAAAAAGTTGCTTTACTTAGGGTTCTGTAATCAGTACAGACTCTACAACTTCCCTCCTTTCTCATGACTAAGAGCATAAGGCTTGAGTATGAGGGTACAAGATTTGTCCTTGCTTAAACAGGAATTCAGTACTCAACTGCTATAATGGGAGGCAAACCAAAGTTCTACAAATACCACCGCATACTCATTTAAGATTTGTTGAAGTGGCCTATCCTCAGTTGCAGAAACCATAATTGCAGGTGCTTTTCCTTGTTGCTTCTCTAAATTTTTAGTGGCTTGTGTTCAACTATCCAAAGCATGCTTCCATTTTTATCAACATCAACCTTTTTGATCTTGATGAGAAAAAGTCATGGTAGGGGTCCTCCAATTGACCTTAACCCCCCTAAAAGTACCTAGGTCATGCCCAAAATGACATCTACTCCCCCTAATTCAAACAGAAAAAACTCCCGTGAAAAAAATGTAATCACCCATTCTCACATTCAGGTCCCTTGCATTGGCTGAGTTTGCTTTTCCTACCCATCTCCTAATCTCACCTTATTATAAGAATTTGTTGGATCAATCTTTAACCCCAGGTTGTATACTAAACCTACTGATATGATCTTGTGACTGGTGTCACTGTTTTTCACCCTAATATTCCCTTGTGATATCATTGTTTGCAGTTGAGTCATATCCCTAACTGCACAAGTTGAAAACTCCAACCATTAAGAGTCTAACTCAATTATCAGCCTCTTTTCTTTCAACAAAATCTTCTTCAACTGCCACTAATTGCACTATCTCCCCTGCCTCATTAATTAGTTCATTTTCAGCCAAAAGAACAAACCCCAAAACTCTTTTCTGGATGGACACCAATGACTGGATCAAAAGCTCCACCACACGATAACAAAGATTCCCTTCTCTTGATGTGTTCAGGAAATGAAAGATTCCTGGTTTCCCTAATCCTTGTCCCTGTCTAATCCGAACCAGGGTTGGCCACTGATGATCCGGATAATGATTTTTCACCCCGATGTTTGACAAGACCCATTGGACAAGTGTACACTGAGTGTGGTTCCTTGAGGATAAATTCGAGACACAATTTCTCTTCCACCTTAATATCAGAATCCTAAATTATGTTCACAATACAAAGGTCCACTGATGTGTTGTGTATCCTTCATAGCCTCCTCCATGTCTCGTACAATTTCCATGGCTCAAAGCAGGTCTTCTCGATCATGTGGATGAACCTGATTTTGTATTTGTATATTCTGATATAGCCCTGCAAAAAAATACCCAACCAATTGATCTTTTGATGTTTGATTTGATTGAGATACCAGGATTTCAAATTCTTGGATGAAATCTTTTACACTCCCAATCTATCTAATTGCAGCCAATCTCTTAAAGAATATGCTTTGCCCACAACCCCTCCAAATCTCCATAACAGTGTTGTTGCAAGATCTTCCCAAGAAGGGTTCTTGGGATTTTGTCACCAGAATCTGAACCAATGGTCAGTGTTTCCTTCCATGCCAATTAAGGTTATTCAAATTTTCCAGCCTTTTGATGTTCCTTACTTCAAAAAATTTTCCGGGCTATCCATCATAGTAGATCACTCCTGTCAAACATGGGCAACTCCACCCATTTTATCCAAGGGCAGATTTGTTCTTCCTCGTCCCTTTTAATTTCAAGAAGCAATTTCTTTCGTTTCTTAATTTCAAGAAGCAATTTCTTTGTTTCAGAGTTTGATCATGCGTAGCAGCATACTCATGTGGCGAGCTATACAAGCTCATGGTCATCAAGAATGTATTATGGTTCTCAAGATCCTTCGTAAAAGGGGCTCAATAAAATCACGCAAGGCAGCATGAAATCACCCAACATAAAACACAAGACCCTCAATCGCCGTGGGGCAAGGAGTGTTCAGAGATATTGGCAAACACCGTAGTGATATTGTGTGCCATTGGTATAAAGGACACAAGCCTCACTCCAAACTGATGGACATGTCTCGTGTACCGAAAATAGGTTTGAGTGAGACATAAATAAGTGGATTTAATAGCACTATAGAATTAAGCATCAATCTTTATCCATCGTTCTCGACTTTTCTAGGAACACATTCGGCAGCAGTGGCACAACCCACTTAATCATAACCCAATTTTGGAAGCCTAAGTAGAATAGTTAAACCCATCCATATTCTCAATACTAACAATATGGTTAGAAAATATGGAAGAATCTGTTCTAGACATTGATGTGGTGTTGAAAGAATTTTTCTTTTTTTCTGGAAAACAGGAGAAGAAACAATATGGTTAACTGGATTTTGGAAGCCTAAGAAAAAACAACAAAGGAAACCTTGCCAAAGAAAAAGGTGGTTAGGAAAACTTGCCAGAGTCAGCACTGAAACATAGTGTTGAGAATAGAGAAAATAGGCTTTGAGATTAATTTCCCTTGTGTATAAACCACACATAGGATAATCTATTTATAATAGAGAGAGGTACAATTAAAAAGAGTAATTGAAAATAAATAGAGTAAATAGAAGATATTGTTTGATATTGTGATTAACGATATCTAACAATATCTTAAAAATATCAAATAATATCAAATAATATCTAAACAATATCTAACACATAGAAAGGAAATATGTGAGAGTTTCATGAAAAAAAATCCTTCAAATACATTAGGTCTATCAAGTCAACATAATTTTGAAAAAGGCTCTAGACACCATGTTAAACTTTATGGAAGAGAAAAACACTAAGTAGAAACTGAATGTTTATGAGACAGCACAAGTACCTTTATTTATATTGAGAAAGAAGAATCAATACAATAAACAGAGAATTCTCTGATAACAAATATATGATATGGGAATAAATAAAAAAGTTCCTAATAATACATAAAATCTAGATATTCCTGATTATATAGGACTAGCTCCTTATTTCTATAATTATAACAGTCTCATAAGGATACTTAATCATTAAAGTTAAAATAATACTACAGTTTTTTTACAACAAATGTTTAATTTGGAAGCAACAAGTGAAGTAGATTCATGCTCCTCAAGTAATACAGATTATAAAATTATCAATTTGATTTACCAGTTGATTTGTGGAAGATGCAAGACCACCCGCTCCATCAGTACCATACATCATCAAGCCTTTGGATACACCGGCAACATTCTGCAAGTTACCCGCCATAGCAACTCCATCACCAGGAGTATGAGTCGATGGCGTTGATGGCTGAGAATTAGAAGGGCCAAGTGTATTTCCTGTCCCAGTACTGTTTGCAGGTCCTGAAGATGTAGGTCCCTTCCTTTTCCGGTTATTCTAAAAAATGGTTGGCAATTGATTATTGCATGCAAGGGAAAAAGCATTTAAATATAAACTGCTAGCTCGTATAACTTTGGTCAAACAAAAAGGTAAAGGTATCTAAAACTGATATAATTTTAAGCATAAAAGTAAAACCTGCATCAATTGTTGTGGATGCAAAGGATCCTGTTGTTGCTGGGAGGTGGATTGTTGGATCTGTGGCATGTTGATCTGCATCAAAAATGACAAAATAATCATATTAACGCAGAGAAGATGAAATTTCTATTATAAAGCCAAAATTGATTCTTTATCAAACTTCTATTAACAAAATTTCCTATTTAGGCAGAGTAACAAGCTAAAATATTTATGGGTACCTTAAATAGAAAATTCTTTAAACTTTCTCATGGCTAGAGTATATCAAGAAGACAGAAACTCTCTGACTTGTTCCACAATTTGTCACTCCAGTAGTAAGTGCAACTAATTGTTTCAATCAAGTCTGTGCCATGCCACATTACATGACTACAAGGAATATTTATTTAATTTTCAGAAAAAATGAATACTTGACAACTTCACAAAACTAGGTCTAGTTATTCATATTAGGAAATAGTCAGTAACAAAGTATACGCCCTAGAATTAGGATCATTTTATTGTATTTTTTTTATTTTGATAAGGAGTCCTATAAACATTGGGATAATATGAATCTAGTTTCTTTTTCTTCTAAGGTACTTCCAGTAGATACTTAACTCGTTTATCTATCTTCTAAATTGTGAATAACATTCCACATTTTCCAATTTCATACATTGTCACAGCACAACAGTTCAGTTCAGATATAGGACTGCATCTTCTTTTATATAGGCTACCTGAATGCACTCTCAATCATACTACAAGTCTTACAATTTGAGTTTAGATCCTAACTCACTTGTAATGTGAAAACTGCCCAAGCTTTATAAGCTCTATGTAAGCCACATCTCTAGTCAATGTGAATATATCAACCGTCTTGAGGTTGCAATCAAGGAATTCAGATAGAGGCCACAACTAAAACGGCATTCCAACACTTCAAAAAATCATCTCTTGTCAATGTGGACTCTACCTTAATTGACTAATCTACATTGATCTCTTGTAATGGTGAAAACAATAAGTCCATTAAACTAAGAATATCACACCTCAAGTCTGACCACTGTCGCAGAGTCACCCATATTGTTTTTGACAGGTTTGCTATGCATTAAATATGTGCCCCTTGAACTATGAATGTAACACAGAAGACTCCGTCCGGCTCCCTCTTAGCCCAATTACCTGACTTTTACTAAGCCACTGCTAGCTATCCTTCCGGACTTCCTCAAGTGGAATGGGGATCACCAAACCTCTAGTTTCATTGCTTTTATTGTACACAATGGTAATTCCCATCATAGTCCTCTCTCCCTACTTCAAGTTATTTAATTTTTGTTACTATGATTAAAAGGTCAAAAACTGTCTCAACAACTTTGTACTGGTCATCTCTTTCACCTCTCTATTGATAACGTTTGTTAGGCTCTTTGGTCTCCCTTTCACTTATTATCTATTAGTCATCAGACTCCTATTTCTTCATTGTGCCATTTCATTCACTAAAGACACTATTTTGTTGATTGACTGGAGTTCAGAATGGATGGTTGGCATCAGATAATAGTGGTATGGGCTATATCACCTTCAATCCTCTGTTGACTCTACTCTTCTTATTCACTTCTTATTCACGCCCAACAGGGTCACCTTAGTTTTCAAAAGTTATAGAAAATATTGTTGGGCTTTGCCACATTATCTAGTTTATCTTGTGTGTCATGTTAATTAGGAAAACATAGGGATGGCAACGGAACGGCACGGAAACGAGTTTCATTATCTCATACTCATTACCAAGGTAAAAAGATTCATCCTTATCCCCAACGTGTATAAAATTTTTGTTTCATTCCCATCCCCATCGAGTAACAGGTACCCCGTACCTGTGCCCATACCCACTTTCATATTGTTTCAATGCCAAATAATTGTTTTCATAAAAAAAAATAATTACATCAAACAAAGCATAATATTATCAAATATTAAATACCAAAAAAATATATTTTCATATCTTCGATGTTAAATATTTAGAAAAAAATTATAATAGTATAAATTTCAAATCAGAATACCAAGTACCAAAGAATAATAAAATATTTCACAGTTAACATGAATAAAATTTCACAACCAAAACATCTATAAATTTTGCAAACATTAATAAAACAAAGTCGATAAAGTTAAGAAAATATTTAAAAAATTATAAAAATAAAATAAATATTCAAGTTTAAAAATATTTTAAATATCTCTTTATTAATCTAATCTCTTTTACTATAAAAAGATAAATATTATATTGAACAAAATCACACATAAGAAAAATATTAAGTTAATAATAATTAAAATTTAAACATAAATATTTCATTTTTTGAACTTGAATCAATCTATGTTAGATATTGTAAACAAGACTTATGACAATTACTTTAAATTATTATATTATAGTAAATGAAAAATCTTTAATCAATTACTGTGGTAAAATTACACGTATAAGAAAGAATTATGAAATAAAAATAACTATAAAAAAATCATCAAAAAAATATTTTACATAATAAAACTAAACAACAAATAAAAATATTAAAAAAAAGTAAAAAAAGATAAACCAATTTGATACACCATTGAATAAAATGTACAAAGGAAAAAAGTATAATTAAGGATATGATAAGATGGAAAATACCTTAAAAGATATGAGAATTTTTTTCAAATATCATAATAGTTGGATTGTTGAGAGACAATGTAAGTTGCTTTAGCAAAACAAGTTTTTCAAATAAAACAAAAATTAAGGATCATAGAGAATAAAAGAAGATAAGTTTTCATATTACCTAATAAATGAATGACTTTCGCAATTGAACACTTGAGAGTCAAACTTTTTTTCGAGAAAAAAGATAAACAATAAATACAAATATTAAGGAGTAAAAATAATCAAATTTGAGTCCTAAAATATATCTTATTCACAGAAATTGATAATATACTAACTGAACATAACCACACAAAAAGAAAAAAAGTGTAATCAAGGTTGTGATAAGAGAGAAAGTACCTTGGAGATATGTGTGGATTTTGTAAATATATAACAAGTCAAACAATTAGAAGAGAGAAGAAACACACACACACACACACACACACACACACACACACACATATATATATATATATATATATATATATATATATATATATATATATATATATGTATGAGGCTACTTAATAAAGTATGGATACTTTAGTAATTTAAACAAGATCAAGATGAGGACGAGATATGTATTGGCACAAGTATGAGAACGGGTCGGGGAGGGTATATACCCATCCTAGACTCATACCCAATTGAAAAAATTGGGTATTACCCATACCCGTATCTGGTAAATACGGGGATTCCCCGTCAAAATGAGAACGGGAACAATACTTTAGTAATTTAAACAAGAAAAAGATGAGGACGATATATATATATATATATATATATATATATATATATATATATATGTATATATATATATATATATATGTATGAGGCTACTTAATAAAGTATGGATACTTTAGTAATTTAAACAAGATCAAGATGAGGACGAGATATGTATTGGCACAGGTATGAGAACGGGTCGGGGAGGGTATATACCCATCCTAGACTCATACCCAATTGAAAAAATTGGGTATTACCCATACTCGTATCTGGTAAATACGGGGATTCCCCGTCAAAATGAGAACGGGAACAATACTTTAGTAATTTAAACAAGAAAAAGATGAGGACGAGATATGTATTGGCACAGGTATGAGAACGGGTCGGGGAGGGTATATACCCATCCTAGACCCATACCCAATTGAAAAAATTGGGTATTACCCATACCCGTATCTGGTAAATACAGGGATTTCCTGTCAAAATGGGAATGGGAACAAGTTCGAACAATACCCACAAAGACGAGTTAATTTGCCATTTCTAGGAAAATATGGTTATAGATCTTTTTAAAAGTTGTCTTAGTAGTTAAACTGCACCTCCTTTAATTTTAGTTCATTATATGGTGTTTGAAGCCAAGTTGGTACAGTCTCTACCTTTACTAATGACTACTCGTAGTTTCTTTTAATGAAAAATTAAGTTGGGATGTTATGCATTTTTCTATCCTTTTACCATTAAATAAATTAATTTTTGTTCCCATTTGCCTCTAAACAGTTATAATTCTTGTTAATACCTTCCTCAATTATTTCAAAACTTTATGGTTTCACATGACATTCTCCACCAAACATGTACTTTAATGATAGTGCTTTGCTAGGAATCCAAAAACTGAAAAGAAGCAAACAACAATCTTATCAACTAAAATGGGAGATAATCCAAAGGCTTCCCCCTTTTACAACAGAGCCACTGATTTATTCCCACAAGAATTACTGACTGAATTCCTCTACTTACAAATAGGATGAGCCTGTCCCATAACATCCTATAATTAATCTCTTTTCCTAAAAATAAGGAAAGATCATAAGAAAAATGAATAGACAAAGATAAAAGGATAGCTAACTTATTCCTTATTTTCTTGATAAAGATAAATAAAAAGATAGGTAATTTATTTCTACTTTTTCTAGGAGAAATAAAAGAATAATTAACTTATTCCTAATTTCTAGGAAGTCTCCTAACATGTTCAGGCATCTTATAACATAAAGACTGACAAGTATCATTCTTTGGGGAGAGCAGAAAAGACATTCTCATTAAAAGGTACCATAATCTAATCAGTTGCACAAATAGCTATGTACACAAAGACATCCTACAGATCATCCATAAACACAGCAATGCTCTAGACAACACTATCATATAGAAAACTCTTCGATTTAAATGATCAAATTGTTCTAGATTTACCACATTCAGGAAACATGATGTCAAGAATGTAAAATAAATGTTACCTTAGAGGAAGTAGATTGCATTGGAGAGCCTATAGATCCATCATTTGCAATTGATTGACCGTCTTTAGCATTCAAACTTCCCCTAGTTAGTCCCCTTAATCTTTGAGGATCCATATCTCCATAAACTGGTGAATTGCCAATATTTCCTTGTGCCTGTACCTGTGCAAGGAGCTGCTGCTGTTGTTGAGGTAAAAGCTGAAACTGATTTGCACTCTGAAGGAGTGGTTTCTGAACTGGTGCTCCAAAACCAGGACGAATTTGATCAATGCCCTAGATCATATTACAATTTATTTAAATTGGATCAGAAATAGTGCTAGATATGTAAACAAAAAGTAAACTGAAGTCTCGTAGCAGAACTTACAGTTAAAGGCCATCCTTTCAGTGTGAGACTACCTACACCAGCATTTAATCCTGAAATGGGAGAAGAAGAGAACATTGAAACCAAGTAATATGATTAGCGAATGAAAAATGCATAGTAATTATGTGAACCTCATAAAACATTTTAAAGAAAATGATCTTCAAAACCTTTATGACAACTGAACTAGCGCAGAAACCCCAAATAGTGGAAAGCATAATAAACTAAAGTATCATAAAAGGTTTTGAACAGCATAAAAGTTTGGGTAAGTTCGTAAAGCTTCCATAGACTCAATCATAAACTTGCAAGATTACCAGTTAACCTCGTAAAAAATAATATTAAAAAACTTATTAATAACAAATAGGCATAACACAATACTCTTAACACAACAATGTCAACTTTTCAACTTCCACAGTAGAGAACAGTAGCAAATCACAATAATAAGGTGTGATACTACATCAGTACCAAATAATTCAAACTACATAAATGACCAACTCATACATAAATTGATAAAAACATAAGTTACTAAAATGTGAAAAGATTTTGAAAAGGCATTAATTTCTTCAAATGATTTGAACCTTAGTAAAATGTTACCCTTACTTGAGTACAAAAGCCACGCATGAGCAACTAAAAGACAGTTATTGTTGGGTCATTTAGGGTCAAAAGTTACATTTCATTTCAAACTTGATAACTTTCTTCTTGACTAAAGTGTTTATGTGATTTTACATAAGTTCAACTAGTTCACCTGAGTTTATCCAAACAGAGGTTCATAATGAGTTATCTCATTTTCTCTACCTAGACTCACGAACTTGCAAGAGTCTTCAAGTTAATTAGAGGCTTTAGTAATAATGGTAACCAAGCCTTGTTGCCTGTTTTACATTTATATAGATGGTGGAAATACAAATATGTTTTAATTTCATTCCATCTTTAAATTGCTTTTCTCTTGTACTGATTTTACACCTGTGTTTGCAATGCCAGGCTTTGACTGCATTCCTCCCTGCCCGTAAATTGATGAAGGGTCCATAGGCAAGGATCTCTGCATGGCACCCATGTTGACTTCACCTTTGATATCCTGCTGAGGAAGAAAATGGAAAATCAGCATTGTAATTTTATAGAGAGAAGAAGTAAAAGAATTAAGATGAAGACTGAGCAGTAGAAGCACATACAGGTGTTTGCTGTGTTCGAGCCTGGATTTGCTGCAAAGCTGCCGTCACACTTCCTGAATTTCCTTGAACCATCTGACTGTTAGGGGAAAAGGCACAAAATTAGTAAACCTGTACAAGACAATTGCATTTCAAGTTAAATAAAATTTACCAATAATATTACCCAGGATGATTTGTTGATTTCAAAAGGGCCATTCTGGCATCTAAAAGTGGTTGGGATGTCTCTGTATCCATGGGGTTAGAGTGCTTCATCCGCTCCTCATACATTTTTGCAGCCAAAGCGCTTGCAGTAGATTGCCCAAGCACTCCTTCTGTAGTGATAGAATTTACAGGGCCTCCAAGGGGAGGATGATTAGAATCCCTTCTTTGAAGTTGAGCTTGACGAATTAATTGCAGCTGCTGCATTTGCAGTTGCTGTTGTTCTTTCACTTTATTCTGTTGTGCCTGCGAGTCATCAATAAAGGAAAGGCAATTACTCTTAAATGTAGTGAATTATCAATTAACCACCAAGTTGGTGAACCTAATGAATGATTTTATCTTCAGAACTAAAGGAAGAAAAGGAGGTACCTCCAAATATGCTGCAGCAGTCTCTGAATGTTTCTCATTTGTCCGTGCAATAAAAATATCCCAAAAAACAGACCACCACTCAAAAAGAAAACCTCCAGGAGCATCAATTGCTGCAATTGCAAAGTGTTAGCTATAATCAATTGCTGTACAAGTACCACAAAAACATCCACCCAGAAGATGTACACAAGCCCTGTACGGAACTGTAGGAATCAGGGTATCCAAAAACTCACATGTAGAGGTCGGGGCAACTGAGTATTTAATAAAAACAACTAACAAAGAATAAAAGTAATTAAAAGCATTAAATCACCACATCAATTAGCTCTTACCGACGGGATCAGGAGAAACCTTCCCTTCTGTCATGAATGCTTTAGCAGTGTTATGCAACTTCTTCTTCACCAAATAATCATAAATATAAACATCAAGCCTAGCAGCATAATCGGAAAGAAACACCATATAAGTAGTAAGAACACAAAGTAGACAACAATAGTCAATAAATGCAATCAGCTACGCGGATCAGTAACTCCAGTGCCTCTATCAAACATAAACTATTCTACTCACATCTTATCTGCTTCCCAATTACTCTGCGCCATGATTCCCCGTTCAGAAGCAAAATTAACTGCTAAATTTGACAAGATATCAAACAAAACAATTTCAACAAAGTCTCAAGGCAAGAAAAAACAAAATTAACTGAATTACACAAAACTCAAAGAATAACAAAATGCACGTAAATCGCGAGAAACCGACCTCAAAACGCAACAAATAGATGGATCAAACTCGTACATTACCAATCCGAGACTGCATGCACCAATGATCACCACCGACAAAGAATTGCGCTCAGTTTTGAAAACCGCAAACCGTGAACAGTCGCATCCGATTGAAGGAAACGGAGCCACTCATAGAAATCACGTGAATTACACAATTGCTGTCACCGAATCGTGGAGAGAAAGATCGAAAGCGAAGAGAACAGAAGAGAAAGGGAATTAGGGTTCGCAACGCAGTGACAGTCAGGCCTAGTCGAGTTTCAACTATGAACTGGTTCCAACAAGCTTTTCAACTGTGAGTTATGGTGAAAGATGAAAGAGTTTGAATGAACGATGTTCCGAAGCTGAGGCTCGTTAACAAAACGAAGCTGAGGAGAGGTTCGGGTGTAACAAGCTTCCGTACTGGAGTATTGATTAATATACAGCTTAGAAATTGTAGATCGACAAACTTTTAGATTCTGCATCTCAACCGTTGATAGTGTTGATGGACAAGTGTACGGCTGATGTTATGTGATTCCCATCACTGTCAAGTATCCACTGTCGCCATGTATTATGCATGATCTCATGAGAGAGTGTGTATTAATAGGTTTTTTCTGCACCCATCCTTTATTACTATATGCACCTCCATAATTCTTAGATAATATTTTATTCTTCATAGTTTATTTCAACTTTGTCTTCTCTTTCTCTCCAATTTTTTGGCTTTGAGTGTGTTTATATTTCATTGCTATACTATTTTAAAGTTTCTTTACCCTTTAATAGGTACAAAAGGTATCAATGAGTAATATTAATAAAAAAAATTTAAATTTCATTGCAATAAGCCTAAGGATTCCAAAGTTTGTTAGTATCTAATGGGTACAAAAGCTATGAAAGAGTAATATTACTAAAGTTTTTTTTGTTTTCATTGTTTAATTTGCAGCTTCCGAATTCGAATTACTCAATTCAAAAATGAACTTTTCGTAAATACAATAAAAATTGTATATGTAAAGAAAAATAAACACTTTGAATTGGATGATCTATAGTGTGTGAATTTTTATTTTTGGATAAAACATTTTTATAGTTTATAATTTATAGTTTATAATTTATAGCTTATAATTTATAATTTATAATTTATAATTTATAATTTATAATTTATAGTTTATAGTTTATAATTTATAATTTATAATTTATAATTTATAATTTATAATTAATAGTTTATAATTTATAATTTATAAATTTATAATTTATAATTTATAATTTATAATTTATAGTTTATAGTTTATAATTTATAGTTTATAATTTATAATTTATAATTTATAATTTATAATTTATAATTTATAATTTATAATTTATAATTTATAATTTATAATTTATAATTTATAATTTATAATTTATAATTTATAATTTATAATTTATAATTTATAATTTATAATTTATAATTTATAATTTATAATTTATAATTTATAATTTATAATTTATAATTTATAATTTATAATTTATAATTTATAATTTATAATTTATAATTTATAATTTATAATTTATAATTTATAATTTATAATTTATAATTTATAATTTATAATTTATAATTTATAATTTATAATTTATAATTTATAATTTATAATTTATAATTTATAATTTATAATTTATAATTTATAATTTATAATTTATAATTTATAATTTATAATTTATAATTTATAATTTATAATTTATAATTTATAATTTATAATTTATAATTTATAATTTATAATTTATAGTTTATAGTTTATAATTTATAATTTATAATTTATAATTTATAATTTATAATTTATAATTTATAATTTATAATTTATAATTTATAATTTATAATTTATAATTTATAATTTATAATTTATAATTTATAATATATAATTATTAATTTATAATTTATAATTTATAATTTATAATTTATAATTTATAATTATTAATTTATAATTTATAATTTATAATTATTAATTATTAATTTATAATTTATAATTATTAATTTATAATTTATAATTTATAATTTATAATTTATAATTTATAATTTATAATTTATAATTTATAATTTATAATTTATAATTTATAATTTATAATGTATAACTTATAATTTATAATTTATAATTTATAATATATATACACACAAAAGGGTCATGAGATAAAAAGATAGTGCTAAATATTAAACGTATTTCACTATCAAGTGAGACTAGAAAAAATTACTTTTTTTCCTTTTTAAGAATAAAAGGAAAAGATATAAAAAATGAGGGTAAAGATAATAAGTTTTTGTTTAACCTTTTTTTTTCTTCTAGGTAATATAACAAAATGAAATCAGGTAAGGGAGAGATAAATACAACATGTGAAAAAATAAAAAGACAATTAGAATAAAAAATAAAAATTATCTGAATAATTTATTTTCTTTATTATATTTGATTTTATATTTTACAATTTATTAACATTAAATGATATACTATATAATAGTAATAAAAAATACCTAATTTTGCTTTTATTAAGTTTTCAATAAAAAATAATATAATGATATATCAATATGACGATATAACTATATGACAATATAACTATATAACGATATAATGATATGACGATATATTGATATAACGATATGATCATATAACAATATGACGATAAGATAGTATAACGATATGATAATATATCAATATGACAATATGACAATATGACGATATAACAATATGACTATGACACTATAACAATATATCGATATGATAATATAACAATATGACGATATAATGATATGGATAATATAACAATATGACGATATAATAATATAACGATATAATAATATGATGATATAACGATATAACAATAAATTAAAAATTTATAAAATCATAAATTATAAAAGGTATAATTACTTATTTAGTCCTATAATTTTTTTTTGTTTAATTCATTTTTGTTCCATTATTATCTTTTGGTTCAATTTAGTCATCCAATTATTTTAAAAAATTCAATCAGGTCATTTCCGTTAGGTTGACGTTAACACTATATCCGAACATGTCACGTGTCAAGTCATGAAATTTTCAATTTTTATTTTATTTTATTTTTAATATATAATTGTCATATGTCATGTTACGGTCGTGTCACGTGACCGTGGTAGTGATTATTTTTAATTTAGTCTTCCATTTAAATTTTTTATTCAATTAGTCTCTCTATTCGTTAAAACGATCCAACTTGGTCCTCTTTTTCTTGGAAACAAAATAGTAATTAAGTTTAACTACAACTTATTTATATATGTTAAAATATTTTTTAGAATTTATACATCATATCACTCTACCTAAATACTCAAATTATTTTAGTTTTTACAAATATAAAAAATTTTAAGTGTAATATAACATGTGATAGCAACAAAAGAGTTAAAATAAACCAAACAAAATCGGAAGAGTAAATCAATAATTATATTTTCTTTTCTTCACTTGTCTATGTGATTTTCCTTGTTGTTTATCTTCCATCTCTTTCTTAACACCCATATCTCAGGTAACTTCTTTCTTACTTTTCTATAGCACAAAATTTCTAAAGTATTATATATATATATATGATTGTTCTTTTTCATTCTTGGACGGAGGAGTTATATGTTATTTTTAGTTCATTCTCAAGTCAGACATTTATATCATCATTTTTTTAATGTTCAATTTTTATTTATTTATTTTTAAATAAGCTTATAATCACACACTTATAAAGTATTTGTAGTGTTTTCTAAATTGGTCATAGTCGGATATATATATATATATATATATATATATATATATATATATATGAAAAGTATTGCATTGTGAATTTTTAATGCTACATGTAGCGAATCATTAGATTCAATGCAAATCAAATGAATGAAATTGTGCTTTCTGATTTTTTATGCGATCAATCACAAATTTGTCTATTGAGTAAGAATTTGATTTGATCTTTTTGAATTGAAAGAACTTCACATTACTGATAAAGTTTATATGAGAAGTCGGTTTAATGCACCTAAGTAATTTTAGAAATATTTATTGTGATTTCAAATAACCTAGATCAAGGTTCTAGAATAACTTTGAGGGCAAGTATTTCCTTGGAAGACATATAAAAACCTTAAACTTACAAATAGGAGAGAGACTCAGAAAAATAATTAATATATGAATGCTATAGTTAGAAATTTCTCAGTAATTTCGAATAACATATTTTTGTTACAAAATTAAGGTGAATTGAAAAAAAAAAAAGACTCTTTTTAGTTTTTAAGCCAATTCAAGTTTATGATGAATTTTATTTATAACTAAATTTGAAAAAACAGATGTCAAACATGATGTAATGTTAAGTGAAAACTAAAGGTTTATTTAGTAAAAAATGTAAGTTTATTTGCATGTTTCAACTGAAATCCCGATACATCTAGAAAAGTTTAAATAAATCATACATGTATCATATTTAGATTGTTAATTGAATAATATACAAAATAATTATTTACAATGACAAGTTTAAATGGAAAATAAAAAAGACAATTACCACTATTTTAAGTTGATTTTTATTTTTTAAGATAAGAAAACTAAAATTGTAATTTAATATTCTTTTAACTATATGTTTTACCTATTTAAAACCGGTTTCACTCATTTTATACATCACTAATTTTCCACCACAATTAACTGAACAGAGGATAAGTTCCTCATCAAAACTCTAGTTTTGACAAACTGACTTCATTCTAGAATATAAACTAGTTACCCAATACATTAAAAAGAGAGAGAGAGAGAGAGAGAGAGAGAGAGAGAGAGAGAGAGAGAGAGAGAGAGAGAGAGAGAGAGAGAGAGAGAGAGAGAGAGAGAGAGAGAAAAATAAGAATTATGTCATATGTTTGTAAAAATCAAACTAGAAAGTACTTATTAAAACAATTGAACATTCAATTAAATAAAATCTTTTAGTACAATTTAATTAAAATAGTTAAATTTATGAAATACTTATTTTTATGTTGCTTTTTATGAGTGATAACCGGTCTTCAAGATATATATATTGATAAGAATTCAAAAGCGGGTTTATTTTGGGAATCTGATAATTTTAGTTATCTTTTAGTGGTACTTTTTATTTATTTTTAATAGGTAAAGATTAGTTGTTAGTTTTTTTATTATTAAGTGAAGTTGAATTTTTGACCTCTTACATTAATTTTTTTAAAAAAATTCAAATCAATTTTATTTATCCAAATTATTATTAAGAGAATTTTTCAAATTGTTAGTAGAAAAAAGATTTAATATGTTTTTGGTTTCTCAAATTTCGGTAAAATTTGAAATTAGTCTATTTTTAAAATTTTTGACTAATTTAGTCCTTCATCACTATAAGTGCATTGATTTAGTCCTTTCATCCTCATTTTATGATAATATTTTTGTTAACATTGAAGTGAAAATATGTCAAACAGTATAAACAATTCAAATACTATCATGAAATGTGCTTGAAATATGATATAAACTTAACAAAATTTAGTTAAAAGAACTAAATACACACATATCTAAATATTTAAAGATGAATGACTAAATTGATAAAAAATTTTGAAAAAATAACTAATTCTAAATTTTACTAAAACTCGAGAGACAAAAATATATTTAAAGCATTGAAAAAATTAATCTTACCTGACAAATTGTAACGTGATTCCAAAATATCTAAATGAATCAATTTATACTTTCTTAAGGATTTATTTTTCTTCTATAATTTGTTTTGGATCGGAATGTGGAATTTTAGCTTTCAAATTAGTTTTCAATTATTGGGTATATATATGTCAAACTTAAATGGGTCAGTGTTTAATGGTTTTCATTTTCAGGAAGAAAAGTATTTATCGTGCTGCTTCTATCAGACTCATTTCTATGGACATTTATTGAGCAGTGGAATTTCGTGTGTGAACAAACTTATTTGTGATGTAAAAGATATTTCTCACAAGATATAGAAATAGGCGAGATCCATATAAATTTTAGTAAGTTTTAATGTGTTTTGTTTTTCTTAAAGAATATAGTTTGAATTTACCCTATTACTTTTTATAGATTTTTTTTAAGGGCTCACATTCACGAAGTCTACTTTAATATAACATGGTCTTTAAACAAGTTATAAATTTACTTTTAATAATCTTATAAATTTAATCCTTTATATTGGTCAACATATTGTATAAATAAATAAAAAATATCATTTTAATATATTATAATATATTAAATATCTATATTTATGTATAAAGAGAACTTTTCTTTCTGGTCTATATTGTTTTCTAATTTTACTCTTTAAATGAAAGTTTTTAAATTAAAATGATTTGACTATGTTTTTAAAATTTAATTATTTTTTAATTAAAAAATTACTTTCAAAATAAAAATTATTTATAATAAAATTAGAAAATATTCATATTTAATTTTAAAATAATAATAATAATATTACTTTTATTATTATAGAAAAATAAATAAATGCATACGCTTCACACATGTGTTTTCAGGTAATAGTAATAATATAAATAAAATTTTGTTATTTATATTTGTTTGAAAAGTAGGACTTGTATACAAAGTCACTTAATATTATCTCCTTTTGAGATAAAACAATATTTTTCTCTTTGTCATATGTCTTGGAAATGATCATATTAGAATATCTAATTTATTATTATCTTTGACAAACTTATATATGATTTTTCTTATAGTTTCATTACTTGATAGCAAATAATCTATTCTTAAATAATGATAGTAAGATGACATCTTTTTCTATATGCTTAATTTTTTTTAATAAGACAATAGTACTTAAACTTTGATCTTACATAAATGAAACTTATTTAAAGATTTCTTTTAACTCAACATTCATTTAACATATATTTGTTTTTTTTTTTTAGAAAAATTATATACACAATTTACATTTAAAGGGTCGATCTATTTTGATAAAATTTTTATTTTTTATTTTATAGTTTTTTCAATCTTTGGAAAGAATAAATGAATTTGATAAAAGCTCATTCAATAATATAATTTATCACGTTATTCAAATTATTTGGTGAATGTTCAAAACATAGTGTCAACCATCAAGAAAATATATTGCAAATTTTTATAGAAAAATGAGATGTTTTGAATTCAAAACAACATTGAATATCAATCTTTCGACTATTCTACTCTGAGAGTCTTTGTAGTAATGTTTATCTTATTATAGACTTTGAAAGGGAGGAACATCTTTCTAAGGTAGTTCATCTTGTTGAAACTCAATCTCATAAACATTGATATTGTATTTGAATGAGACAATTTAAGAGAGTAATTTATTTATTTATTTAGAAAATTTGAAATTTTTTGAATTTAAATGATTTGTTTGGATGAGAAAATTAATACGAAATTGAAATTGAGAAATTTTAAGAAGGTGTTAAACAAATATAACAATAGAATTTAAAATTCACTAAAAAAATAAGAAAAAAACTCAAATTTTATAAGTTGGGGGATTCCTCATTGGTTAAAATGAAAAAACTCGACAAGTCAAAAAGATCAACTCATATCAACTTTCACTTTGGGTTGAATCATCTCGACATCTAGTAGAAGTCAACTCAGCTCGACTATAAACTCAGACTAAATTGATTTGATCTTTAATCAAAACTAACGATCGAGTTGAATGAACTAAAGCCAAATCTTGTAAATATAATTATATTATCACAATGTTTACACAAAGAACTCCACTATTAAATATTTTTGTTAAACATACTTTGGATATTCTCATTTTTCCTCCATGTTGGTGAGATTAAAAAGTCTAATACAATTTAGAAGCGCTAGTTGACCTTTATATATAGTGAGAGCTTTTTATGATAATAAATATAATTAAGTATTGAAATGTTGATTTCATTGTTGGTACTACCATGTTATCTAAGTAACAAGAACACACCTTTACCAAATGTCTAATGGCTATAGAGTCTAGTGTGCAAGCTTTGTTAAAACGTAGATATTTAAACAAAAATCTACATGATTGTTAACTAACAAATAATATTAAGTTTTGGCACATTTAATAAGTTTGTTTAGGGTAAATCAACTTAAGTTACTTCCATAAAAAACAAACTTAGTGACTTGATAGAGAAACATAAAAAGCATTATGATGTGAGATGACACATAAAGAAGCATCAAAGATATATTATCATTAAACATAAATAAAATATAGAATACTATTTCTAAGGACATAAAACATTTTTAAGTTTTTATATTATTATTAAAAATTCTAAAAATAAAAAAGATATTTTATAACCATTCATGTTATACTGTCCAATTAATATATAAAATTTATTTATAGTTATTTTCAATAAAAATAAAATGTCAAATAGTAAGTTATGGAGTGAAAAAGCAAAATGAATTCTATTTACATTAAATAATAAATATATTAATTAAATTATCTACATATAAAACTTAACTATCGTACTTTAAAATATTATTATCGATTATTATTAGGGATGTCAAAAAAATTCTTACCCACGAGTGCGGATAAAACCCACAACGAGTAGGAATATATATTGAAAGTAGATATCTACGAACAGTGGGTATGAGTATTTTTTATATCTGCATGTTAAGGGGGCGGATACATGTATCATAGTATCCGTACATACCTGTGGGTACCCGTACTCACTATACTCTAATTTAAATTTAAAAAAATTATTAAAATATTAACACATTGATCTTGAATGGATTATTTTTTATCAATTGATTTTAAAAAATCTTCATGTATTTGTAAACTGTCATTCAACACTATTTAAATGAGTTAGTTTCACTTTGTTTAAAATTTATAAAGATTATTCATTGTATTTTTATTTGAATTTATAGTTAACTTTTTTTTATTAAATATTAATTTTTTCTTTTATAAATATCCGCAGGTACCCGTGAATATCTGTAAATATTTAAAAAATATGTGGGTACCCACATAACAGATACTTGCACAGGTACGTGTACGTACGAGACGGATATTTATCCAGCATGTAGGATATGAGAGAGCTACTATCCGTACCCGTACCCTACCCGCCTCATTGACATCCCTTTATTATGTTGAATACAATAATTAATACTTTTCACTTCAAAATAAAAATAATTAATGATATGATAAAAAATGAACTATACGATAATGTAAGAAACTTAAAACTAATAAATATTTTTGAAGGATTAAGAGAATAAAATATATTTGTAGAAATAAAAATATATAAAGATTTAACATAAGTTATTTTTTATAATTAATTGGATTTTGACCTTTCATGTCTATTTTTTCAATATGTTTATTCTAAAAATAAATAATTACCCGTGCATAAATAAATAATGTTTCAAAATGTAATTATTTGAAACATTTATTTTTTATATTGATGTAACCTACAGGTTGGAATTCCAAATAAGTTCAAATAATAATAATAATAATCTTACACTTTGAATTGGGGTTGTTGTTACTCAAAGATTTGAAATGTTATACGTGGCTATTAGAACACCAAAAGCATGGATTCCTAGTTTTAAGGGTGTTCATACTTTCAACCATGCATTTAAATCGACTTCTCATTCTTTTATTGAGGTTGGAACTGATTTTATTTTAAGAATAACAAATATTCAAAATCATAAAAAGTCAAACATTATACGAAGAAGGTAAAAAAAATATGAAAAAGTGAAAAAGTTCGGTAGAGTTAAACTTAATTTAGTTAAACCAGAAAGAGGAAACATGTAATAAAAATTGAACCTTGAAGTCTTCTTTATCTTTTCTAAGAAGAAGTGGACTTTAAACTTTGTCGGATTAAGTTAAACTTAAAATTCACTTATTAACATGTTACCTATTATTGAGTCATAATCGGATCACCCATTAATGTTTTGTCCTATATTCGAGATGTATATATCTATTAAGAAATAAACTTTAAGTCTAACTCAACCTGACAAAATTAACTTGTAAGTGAGGCTTGCACTCACTCATATATTCTAAGTTGGTCTTATCTCTAGTCGATGTGAGACTTTCAACAATACCTTGGCGTGAGAGAATGTGTTGAAAATCTTTCATCGACTAAATATAAAACTAATTTAAAATTTAAAGTGTATATGTGGGTGCAAATCTCACCTTTTATGAAATTGAGACAGACTTAAAGTCTATTTTTTTTATGAAAAAAATATATAATTTTTTTTCAAAGGTAACAAATAAGTATAACTTAAAAGGCTAAACACTTATTTTTGTTATGATCATATTCTCTTTATAACTTATACCATTATACCATTATAAGTAGAGATATAGCATTATAAGTACATAATGATCTCATGTAAGTTGAGACGTGTTTATCATATACTTCCAAAATGTATTGCTAGATTTGAGTGAAACGCGATAAGTCTGTTTCTTCAACATCCATTGATGTTTTCAAAGAGCGTTTGTGGTGGATGGACTTCATATTCATATTCATATTCGTGTTGAAAAATCAATCTATGCCTATTGCCAATTGATGCTTGATTTGAGAGGTGGTTTAGAAGCTGTGATTCAGATTGGTTAAACCTACCCAAAAGTTACCACAATACCCTCAAACTTAGTATTGATTTTTCTCTTTATTTTTTTTTTCACTTTGTCAGTAATAAGGATAGAGAAAAATTTAATATGAAGGTTTAATTTATCGGAATGTCCCATTTTTGTTTCAAAATTTTTAAATTTTAAGTTGTTTTAATTGTTTTTTTAATTGTATATTAAATTGATCTTTTCTGTTATGTATTGAATTAAATATGAAGACTCAATTGAAATTTTAGAATCAAAATTAAGATATTTCGAGAAATTAAAATGACAATTTTAAAACTTAAATTTTATAATTAGAAAAAAAAAATTAGTTAGATATATATTATCAATACTATGGTAAAAATGGTAAAAAGTGATCCATATTAGTTTTACATTGATTGTTATTTATTACTAAGTTCCTAATACTTAGAGTTGGATATTCAATTGAGTTTCTTATTTTAAATCTATATTTGCATAATACGTATTAAAAGTAGTCTGTCTCTGTGGTCGGCATATTAAATATGGGTTTCAATTTTAATAGATTATAACCTCTTCCAAAACCCATGCTGGTTATATAACTATTTGTTTGCATATGTAAAAATATAATTAAAAACAATTAAGCATCGTACACTATTATCATTTTTATTAAATTATGTAAACAATATTTTTAATTATAAATTTTAAGGCTGAAATAGATTATTGACAAAAGATAGATTTTATATGGTTAGTTTTTCATAATCCCACTACTTATCTATTTTATGTAGTTTTAGATATATAAAGACTTAATCAGTAGACCAGTAGAAAAATATAGGACAATTTATTATATATGCATTATTATACCTTTTAAGATTGAAATCATTTCTTATTTTACTTTATTGTCACATAACTATTAGTAAGTTATGTAATTAGGATTTTGAAATAAAAATAATCTTCTTAGATCACAAAAGTACAAATTAAGGACTGATATCATCAAAACCAATGGGAATTTTTTTTTTATTACACAATTTAAAATTTAAACCAAGTGGAACATTATTTAACAATATTGGTAGATAAAAATTAGAGGAGAGTAGGGAAAATGGTTGTGTGTAGCTCTAAGTACTACGATGAGCAAATAAGTTATTTTGTCAATTGGATATTTAAATTGGAGGGGTTTTTTTTTTATTCTTTAAAAAAAAAAGTCTCTCAATTGCAGGATGTGAAGGTGATGATTACAATAAAACGTGAAAGTTGAATGTGAATATTTATATATATAAAAGATGAATATAATTGCAAATAAAATTTTAAAAATACGAAAAATTTAATTTAATTTCACAAAATTAACTAAGTTAAATTTATTATATATATATATATATATATATATATATATATATATATATATATATATATATATATATATATATATATATATATATATATACTTTATATTTAGTTGGATATCTAATCAATCTTTCTCATACTAAAGACGTTGAATGTAAAAATGGAGAGGCTTGCACGTCAAAATCTCAACCGCAATAAATTGAGTGACATTATATAATGTCATAAATTATTTTAATACGATATTAAATTAATAAAATTTATCTTTAGTTATATGTTGTGGAATTTAATGTTGTATATAATGGAGATAAAATCTTAAATGAAACATTAGAAAAAAAAATAAAACCTAATTTGTAGAAATACATCAAACTTATTTTTACATAAAACTAGTTTTAAATAGGTATATGCAAACACATATTTCTTCCATCAACGTGCCATTTCAAGTTTTTTGCATCTTCTTTAATGGAAAATAGTCGTTTGAATCTAGGTATTATAGGAAGGTACCACATCATCTTAGCACGTGGACCATCTTTGTCTTCATCGCCACTATTTCCATCAATTTTCTTTTTAAATCACGATAAACCACATGTTGGACACACCTTTAGTGAAGCAAACTCTTCTTTGTATAAAACACAATCATTTGGGCATGCATGTATCTTTTGATATTCCAAATCCATTGGACATAAAACTTTCTTCACCTCGTAATTACAGATAGGTAACGTGTTATTTTCTGGAAGCATCTCCTTTAACAACTCCAACAATTATGTGAAACTTGTATCCGTCCATCCATGCTTTGCTTTTAAACTGAATAATTTCAAAGTTGCTGACAGTTGCGTAAAGTGAGTGCATCCTGGGTACAATTCTTCCTCTGAATCGGACTTAAGTGAATCATATAAATGAACTTTTCTAAAATTCTCCTTCCCAACATCACGTACCATATCTTCTAAATGATCATTCATCCAGTCATCTACATAATCTGTTCCTCGTGACGTCGTAGGCTTGTCTAATACTTCTCCATGCCAAGTCCAAAGTGTATAACTTCTCATTATACCAAAGATGAATAGATGATCACGCATTGTTCCCAAGTCATGACATATTTGATTAAGACAACAAACACAAGGACAAAAATATGTCCCGTTACTTGAGATTGCGTGTTCTTGAACATATTGCAAAAACTCAGAAACCCCCTTTTCATACTCTTCACTTATGCGACGCTCATTCATCCAGCTTCGATCCATACTATGTTCGTAAAAAACGCAATCAATCTCAAACTTTTAACTCTCACAAGGTGAGGCCCTACCTATTCGAAAAAATTATTTTTCATAATTTTTCTAACACATATACAAATAAGTCAAACATCATAAATTTCACAAAATTTCGACAACATTTCGCATTGGTCTCTGAAGTACACGAAATGAAAGTGATTAATCATGATCACAATCAAGTATGCATCCAGAGAACAACACAAATTAGCCTCAATCGAAATTTTGTGAAATTTATGCATAAACCTCAATGTATGCGTTATAACAAATTATGAAAAATAATTCTTCCAAACTGTCCAATCGGACAATTCAAGATTTATTACAAACGATTAAAAATTTAATCATTTGTACTAAATCTTAAACGGGAACTAAGGTTTGCTCAGTATTTAATTAAAATTATAATAAATCTTCATATATATAAAACAACAATGCAACCATAGTATTAAAAAATCAAATAAAATTGAAAATATTTTAAATAAAAGAAATCTAACAATAAACATAAATTTCTTTCAAAATTATGTAAATATTAATAGAAAAATTCAAAATAAAAATGTAGACCCAAAAAACTAACTAAAAAAATATTCAAAATGTTAAACTACAACGGTAAAAAAAGAAAATCAATTTCATACATACAATATGAACACACTAAAAAAATGCAAAAAGAAGGATAAGTAAAGCTAACCTCTTGTTGCAAAACCAAAATCGAAGTTGGAGGAGAGTGGTCTTAGGGGCCGAACGTGCTACTGGATGGCCAAATATGGGAAAGAAAAACACTACCAAATGGGAACGAAAACGATAAATATTGTGCTCAAAACTCAAAACCAATCCACAAAGCAAAATCCAACAACTTTCAGTGGTGGAAAATGAAAAACCGTACCTGCAATGGCGTCGTCGCGGGCACGGAGGGGAGAATGTGCGAGGCCAATATTCCGTTTCACACACCACGGAGACGAAGAATAACATTGCAAAATGGGGACGAAAATGAAAAATATTCGGTTCAAAACTCCTAAATCAATCCACAAATCAAAACCCAACAATTTTCAGTGGTGGAAAACGAAGAAACTAACCTGCAATGGTGGCTCTCGCTGTCGCCGGCACGGAGGAGAAGAACGCGCAACGTAACAGAGGGGAGGAGAGGGGTTCGCGCTGATTTTAGGAAAAAATTAACGTTTGTGTTGTGCCAGGCCGACGTAATTTAACGTCGGGGAGCTCTAGGGCCGACGTAATTTGACGTCGGGGAGCTCTGGGGCCGACGTCCTTTTGAAGATGACGTCGGGGCGCTGGTGGACCGACGTTACTTGACGTCGGGGCGCTAATGGACAAATGTTAAATTTGTCCAGTTATTTACAAAACTGCCACCGGTCATTTTTTACGTGGGTGTTCTTTTGAGCAGACGTTAAACAGGTGACGTTTAAGGCCTTTTTTGTGTTAGTGTATGCAAACACATATTTGTGTTTTTTTAATGTTTAAAAATATATATTATATTAAAAATAATTTAAAATAAAGAAAGGATATAATAAATATTTTTAAATTTATAATTAAGTTTTGAAAAATATGATTAGAAAAGTAAATTAACTTTATAAAAACATATGCCAAAAATATTTTATATTTAATTCGTGAATTTTTTTTCTAAATGGCCAGTTATTGTTAAAACTGCCTAACATCAAAAGTACCTCATTGTGTCCAATTATTATTCTATAAAAGTGTCAATTATTATGTTCATTAAAGTAGGTCTAAGAAGTCAACAACTACAAGTCTCTTACAAAATGGTATTTCTTTGTGTGGATGACATTGTTTGTATATATTTGTATAGACTATTATTCTTTTGTGCATATGTGGATCGATTTACAAAAGCTAATTTGAGGATCCCTACCATATTCTATTTTCATATATATATATATATATATATATATATATATATATATATATATATATAACAATTTGAGAGTGTTATAGTTAATTTTACCAAATTAATTCTATAGTTGAGTTATTTTTACCAAACATGTTAACTTTGTCATTAAATGGGTTGTTGTGCACCTGTGTGATTGTGAATGTTCTTGAAGGATTTGGAGTGGATATTCTCATATTTGTCTCTCATTATTCGAAGGTGAGTGGTGATGCACTGATGTGGGTGGAGTGAACCAGTGGTGGCAGTGTTATGTAATGACATGTACTAGTGTGAGGGAAGTGAACCACTCTTGGTGATGGACTATGTGTGAGTGCACATGAGGGGTTGTGCACTGGTTACATAACCGGTACAATTATGTGTGTGTAACACTAGTTATGTAATCTGTGTTGGTGCAGTGTGAAAAGTGACACCAATTACGAAATAGGTGTTGTATTGTGTAATGTGTGTATAATAATATTTATATATATATATATATATATATATATATATATATATATATATATATATATATAATCGGTGAATTATTAAAATAAAAATTCAGATGACTATGAGTCATTTCTTAGCATGAGAATCATTACAATAAAATAATAACAAAAATCAGTGTAAATTATCAAAATAAACATTCAGATGACTATGAGTCATGATTAAATTAATTTATTATAACTTTGATAGACAATAACAAAGACACCAAAAATTATTGTCCAAATATAAATTCGATAAATGATAAACACGGATAAAGTTGAACAATTTTTGACGGTTAAGACACTGAAATTGCACAGGTAAAAAGCATGAAGTGTGCTTTTATTTATTTATCTTTGCCTTTTAAACAAATCTATGATATGGGACTGATACTGATAACATTGTAACACCACAAAATTTTCAGCTTGACCCTACTATTTGAGTGAGGAAGAAAGAAGATACACGTTGGTAGATGGCACAGTTTTGGAGTATAACGTGAACATTTTTTTCGGTGACGGTGGACTTTTTAGCCTCAGAATTTTTCTTCAACAAACCATTTGGAAAATTACAGCTTCAAACTCTGTATAAATTCATCACCATTTTCCAAATTCTTTGCTCCACTCACTTTCAGTATTCAGTTTTCAGCTCATTCAGAAAGTGGTGCTGAAAACTAAGAGTGAAGAAGAAGAAGAAGATGGAATCTTCCAAACAGAGTGGTGGAGAAAATGGTGGAAGTTCTGTGAACAATAACACCAAAGGCTTCACTCTGCAAGTCCTTACAGGGCGTTGGTTCATGGCTTTTTCCTCATTCATGATCATGTCTGTATCAGGAGCAAGCTACATGTTCAGTCTATACTCAAGGGAAATCAAATCAGTTTTAGGGTATGATCAATCCACCCTCAATCTGTTAAGTTTCTTCAAGGATTTAGGGTCCAACATAGGCATCATTTCAGGCCTAATCAATGAGGTAACACCCCCTTGGGTGGTGTTAACAATTGGTGGGGTTCTCAACTTTTTTGGCTATTTCACAATTTGGCTTGCAGTGACCAGAAAAATCCCCAGGCCCCAGGTGTGGAAAATGTGTTTGTACATCTTCATTGGAGCAAATTCTCACTGTTCCACTAACACTGGAGTCATTGTGACCAGTGTGAAGAACTTCCCAGGCACAAGGGGCATTGTCATTGGCCTTCTGAGTGGCTACCTTGGTTTGAGTGCAGCAATCATCACTCAGATATACTATGCCTTCTATGGAAATGACTCCAAATCTCTGATTTTGCTCATGGCATGGCTACCAACTGCTGTAACTTTTCTTTTCTTGCCAGTTATCAGACACCACAAGGGAGTTCAGCAGCCAAATGATTCCAAGGTTTTCTATAATTTCCTCTACACCACTTTAGTTCTTGCAGGTTTCCTCATGGTACTGATCATACTGCAAAAAACTTTCAACTTTACCAAGACTGAGTACTATGTCACTACTATACTCATGCTTGTGTTGCTCATTTTTCCACTTGTTGTTGTCATGTTTGAAGAACAAAAGATATGGAAGAGGAAACAAGTGTTAGGAATCCAAGTGTGAGTCTAAGTCCCACATTGACCAGAATTGAGAAAGTAGAGCACCATATAAGGATCAAGGCCCATAAACCCATTGCCTTAAGGTTTTGGGTTGAGAGTGGTGTCAATGTCTTATGTGGTTGGGCTCAGATCTCATTGGTGTTGTTCTCCCCAGTGAAACCCCCTCTGTAAAACCTGACAAGTGGTATCAGAGCCGATGGTTAAAATCGGTTCAGACGAGTGCAGTAAGGTCCCTGTATCGAAAGTCTTCCTGGCAAAGGATTCCAGGTAAGCGTGTCCCGTTAAGATGAACGGCGGTACGAGAAGGGGTACTCGTGTGGTTGGGAATGCTTCCGCTGGAGGGGGAGTGTACTAATGTGGTTGAAGGGACTCACCCTTGAGGGGGAGATTGTTAGGAATCCAAGTGTGAGTCTAAGTCCCACATTGACCAGAATTGAGAAAGTAGAGCACCATATAAGGATCAAGGCCCATAAACCCATTGCCTTAAGGTTTTGGGTTGAGAGTGGTGTCAATGTCTTATGTGGTTGGGCTCAGATCTCATTGGTGTTGTTCTCCCCAGTGAAACCCCACACCACTCTCAACCCAAAACCTTAAGGCAATGGGTTTATGGGCCTTGATCCTTATATGGTGCTCTACTTTCTCAATTCTGGTCAATGTGGGACTTAGACTCACACTTGGATTCCTAACAACAAGAACACAGAGACAGTGAAAAAAACCCTCCTAAGCCTTTGAATATAGCAACAGAGATGCCAAATCTAGAGAGTTCTGCAGAGGATGCACCAAAGCAAGTTTCCTGCTGGAAAAACATGTTCAGTCCACCAAGTAGAGGTGAAGACTATACAATACTTCAAGCCATTTTTAGCCTTGACATGGTGATTCTTTTCCTAGCAACAATTTGTGGACTTGGTGGTACACTCACTGTGGTAAACAACTTGAGCCAAATTGGTACATCCTTAGGATATTCATCACATAGTGTTACAACATTTGTGTCCCTTATGGCTATTTGGATCTATATGGGGAAAATTGTGCAGGGTGTGATCTCAGAAATGATCATAGCCAAATTTAAAGTTCCTAGGCCTATTTTGTTCACATCAATTCTTGTGATGCCTTGTGTTGGCCACCTTCTGATTGCTTTCAATGTGCCAAATGGTCTCTATGCAGCCTCAATTATCATTGGATTCTGCTTTGGGGCAAACTGGCCATTGCTATTTTCCATCATATCAGAACTTTTTGGTCTGAAATTTTACTCAACTCTGTATAATGTTGGGTCAGTGGCAAGTCCAATTGGATCATACCTGTTCAGTGTGAGGGTTGCAGGGTATTTGTATGACAAGGAGGCCAGAAGGCAAATGGAAGCATTAGGAATGAAGAGAAAACCTGGGGAGGAGTTGAATTGCAATGGAAGTGAGTGTTACAAAATGGCTTTCATTATAATCACTGCAGTGAGCCTGTTTGGGGCACTTGTGTCTCTCATCTTGGTGTTAAGGACTAGAGAGTTTTATAAAGGTGACATATACAAGAAGTTCAGAGAAGAACATGGAACTGCTGAAGCTGAAATTGGTCTCACTCAGAACAAGATTGCACAACAACATGCTGCAAATCAAGGCTAGATATCTTTGCCAAGGAATTCATAGATACTTTATCATTAGCATAATATATATATATATATATATATATATATATATATATATATATATATATATATATAAAGTAGATCTTGATTAATAAAGGTTTGATTACTAATTTCATTTGTTTTTATTTCGATTTTCTTTTCTTTTCTTTTCAATAAAGTTGCATGCTAGATGATTTAATTTAATATTTTCGTTAAATTTGTATAAATGACATTTATGTGGTCACAGTAAATATCATATGTCAATTCATCATATTTTTATTTTTATTTTTGGTTTTTTCTACATGTTAGGTTTGTAATGTCAGCATCAATTTCATGTGTTATTGTCAACATCATGGGAGAGTATTTTTGTTAAGTGACAGTATGTTGTATTTAATTCGGTCTCAATATTTATTCTTCTACCCAACTTAGTCCCAATTATTTTTTAAGAAAAATGTACAATGTTGTTTCAGTCCAAAATATAATTGAATTCAGTTTCCTTCGTTGTAACATCTCATTTAATAGTATAAAACTACTAAATAAAATATTAAAGTTTGACAAAGCAAAACAAATAGTTATAGGAATATATAAAATATTAATACAGTTATTCGAAATAATAACTATAATAATATGAAATATACAGAGAATTATTCTATAGATATCTAAGATTTTTTTAAAAAAGAGACAACTCCTATACTACTAAGGAAGTCTAAGCACTACTCCACATTCTCTTGTTGTTCTCCAGCAGAGGAGTATCCTCATTTGTGTTCTCCTATGCTCATAGAGTTAAGTGATCATTGCAAAAGAGACAAACAAAACACAACCAACGCAAAACACACAATAAGGTTAGTTAGTTACAAAAGAAATATTCATATATAATTAAATCATGTCAAATACCTACAAACATGATATAAAACATATATATGTCTATAATCACATAAGAAGTTGACACTAAACTCAATTATCTGGATATACGCCTCCATATTAAATCCATATGTTAATGCATACACTACAATTATCACCACATAAAATCTCTCCTTGAAATTCCTTCAATAATACCATTATTATACATACTCACCACAACATCTTTTTATCAAATATTAATAATTTTAAATTATCAACAAAGTAAATTCAGCCAAATAGAAGCATTCACAACCTAAAAATAGCAAACTGAACAAATTAGAGAAGATTGGTATCCGTGGACAAAATTCACGGTAGATAGTTGGTATTTATGGATATTTATTATCCACGGATAGCAGGTAGTAGATATTTTAATACCCGTTCATAAACAGGTCAGATGTAGATATCATACTATTTCGTACTGTATCTGTAGGTATCCGTTACCCGCAAAAAAAATTAAAATTAAAATCTAATTTATATTTTATTAAATTTAATTTAATTAAAATTAAAATTTATATATTTTATTAGATTAAATTTAATTAAAATTAAAATTTATTTTTTAATCAATTTAATTTTTATTTAAGTTTATTTTAAAAAATTAAAAAATATCCTTTTTAAACCGTGGATTTTAAAAATCCACAAGTATTTTTAAAACGAGTACCAGTACCCTACAAATAACAAAATGGATAATGAGTAATTTTTTCTATTATATATCAGATTACGAATAGACATTATTCATACTCATATGGATTGTTATTTCTAAACATTCTTTTTATCAGCATATCGAAATATACGGTAGATGATATGGTTATGTTTAGGGATGGCAACGGGGCGGGGCGGGGATGAGTTACGCTATCCCATACTCATCCCCGTAAAAAAAATTCATTCCCCATCCACATACCCAAACTCAACGGGTATCAAACTTTTGTCCCATCCACATCCCCACCGGGTAACGGGTATAATCTCGTACCCATACCCGTACCCATTTTCTTACTACTTTAATATTAATTTTGAATAATTTTTATAAAATAATAAAAAATTACGGTAAAGGAAACATAATATTATCAAATATTCAATATTAGGAGGATAGTTGTTTCTTCGATATCAAATACTTTGAAATAAATTATAATTGTTTATATTTTATATTGGAATACCAAATAAAATTTCATGAGAACTAAAACATTTATTAAATTTGCAAACATTAATGAAACCTAGTTGATAAAATTTAAAAATAGTTTTTAAAAAAAATATAAAAAGAAAAAAATATTCAAATTAAAATATATTTTATTTTAAATGTTTGTTTACTTCAATTTCTTAAATTATAATAAATTATTTTTTTATACACTAATACAAGTTATAATACATCACTTGATCAAAATGACGCAAATAATAAATAATAAACATTAATAAACATAATAAAATTTTAAAATAGATCTTGTATCTTTTGAACTCCAATATATGTTAGATGGTGATAAAAAAAATATTTATAGCAATTACATTAAATTTTTATATTGTAGTAAATAAAAATTATTTATACAATTAAAGTGAAAAACTTAAAATATAATTGTAATGAGTTAGAAAATAAAAAATAGATTTAGTTATGCCTTTGGTCCCCATTTTTATAACAAAATCTCAATTTGGTCCCTCTATTTTTTTATCTCATTTTGGTCTCTGTTTTAGGAAATTTGATCTCAATTTAGTCCTTTCCGTTATTGGTACAGTAACAGCGTTAATTGAGGTATCACACGTTAGTTCTTGGATTTTCTGAATTTTTTTTTTGAATTTTTTTTGAATTATTTATTTATTTATTTTTATGAATTTTTTTTAAAAAAAATTGTCACGTGTCAAATGATCGTCGTGTGGCAATGACATAGTGATGTGGCAGTGATAATGTCACATGTCAATATTATGCCAGGTGTCATTTCCTCGGTCTCAATTTGGTCTTTGTATTCTAATTTTTGTCTCAATTTAGTTCCTATTTTTGTAAAAATAGTCCAATTTTTTCTCTCTCCACATTGAAACAAAAATTAATTTTTATATAAATGTTATATAAATATTTTTATTAAATTCGATATTTTTATTCAAATTGATATTTTTATTATATATTTTTAATATAACTAAGTTTATTTAAATTTTTGTTTCACATTCAAATTTACTTAAAATTGTTTTCAAATTTTAAATTTATATGTTTTTTATTGTTACATGAATTAGTTAAAATTATTTTTAAACTTTTTATAATTTTTATTTTTACATCAATTCAAACATTTGTGTACAAATTATTGAACTTTACACATTTTAAAAATATACAATTATTTGAAATATAAATTCAAATAAAAAAATAATATTAAAGTATGATGTAATAAAATATCAATATAATTTATGATTTTTTTATTAACATTATTATTTATTAACAACTTTAAAACAATTTTAAGTAAAGTTCAATGTAAAATATTAATTAATTAAACTTAATTTTGTTAAAAATATTTACTTGAAATATCAATTTTGATAGAAATATTTGTGTACATTTATATAGAAATTAAATTTGATTTCAATTTGGAGAGGGACAAAGTTGCTCAATTTTTACAAAAATGGAACTAAATTGAGACAAAAATTAAAATAATGGACCAAATTGAGAAAGTGGAAATGACACTTGTCATATAAGTGACATATGTCATTGTCACTGTCACATCACTTTGTCACTACCACGTGGCACGACGACACGACAACTTGTCACGTGACAAATTTTTTATTTTTTTAAAAAAATTCAAAAAAATAAGTAAAGAATAAAAAAAATTCAAAGATTCCATAAACTGACACATGACACCCCTTTAACGGTGTTACTATACCACTAACAGAAAGGACCAAATTGAGACAAACACAAATAGAGGGACTAAATTGAGATTTTGCTACGAAAATGGGGACCAAAGGTATAATTAAACCTAAAAAGTAATTAGATAAAATATATCAAAATAGTATTCTACATGATGAAAATAAACAAAAAATAAAAATATTAAAAAATTAACAAATGTGTGTCTTATAAACAATTTGGAGACTATTGAAAGGAATTACACAAAGAAAAATAAATGTATAATTAAGGGTATGATAAGATGAAAAATATCTTAGAGATCTAAGAAAAATTTTCAAATATCAACATATATACTCAATGTTTGAGAAATAACAAAAATTGTTTTAGCGAAACAAAAAAGTTCTTCAAATGAAACAAAAATTAATAATAAGTATTTTTTTATATTACCTAGTAAATGAAATATTTATGATATTAAACATTTAAATTGAAAGTATTAAACATTCTCATGTGAAAGAAAAATATACAATAAATAAAAATATTAAAAAATAATAGAAATATTCAAATGTTAGAAATACAATTTTTTTTATTGACATATATCATTTTAACATAATTACATAAATGTTATGATAAGATAAAAAATATATTGGAGATGTGAATGAGTTTCATAACAAACCAAATAATTAAAAGAAATAAAAAATGGAAAGTATATATATATATATATATATATATATATATATAAAATTACTTAATTAATTGTGAATATTTTAATAATTTAAACGAGGCTAGAGATATGGCGGGGACGGATATTATGGCGGGGATATTTATATTCTCATCCCCATACCCATACCCAATTGAAAAAATCGGGAATTTCCCATACCCATACTCATACCCAGTCAATGCTGAGATTCTCCGTCAAAACGGGAACGGGTTCAGACAATACTCATGAGGACGGGTTTATTTGCCATCTCTAGTTATGTTGTCACTGAAATTAAATATATTACGTATCATATAACAGTTTGTAAGTTCTCTTTAATGATAGTTTACACAAAATATTGTCTCATTCTTTTAGTGCATCAAAGAAATTGTTGACATATTTTTTTAGGGTTTCTTTCTTCTTAAGCACTTGTAGAAAAGAAAAAAATATAAAGAATTATTAAAATTAGTTTTATAAAATAAAATCAATTTATGTATAAAGTAATTTATAGAAATTCTCTCATAATTTATCTAAATTTATATTTGCCTTTGCTAAAAGATAATAAAAGTGGAAATAAGGTTAAATGGAAAACAACTAGCAATTGGTACCGTTAACACACAGCAAAAATTAAAGCACTAAAGATAAACAGTAACTAACTAGGGAAAGATAAATAGTAAATGAAAAATATTTACCACTAAAAGTAATGGTTCAAGCTTGGATATTCATATAGTATTTTTTATTTTTTATTTTTATGTTTTGCTTGAATTGTAGAGAATGAGAAAGAAAACAAATAAAGAGAAAAATACTGGAAAATTGAGAATTAGTTATATGAAGAAAAAGTAGTAAAAAGTGAAGAAAAATTAATAAAAAAAATTATAGTTGGTTCAATTGATAACTTGTTGGATTCTCTTATATATATATATATATATATATATATATATATATATATATATATATATATATATATATATATATATATATATATAGAAAATAATCTATAAAATAAAACTTAAAATTATAAATTAGAATTAAAATATAAATATAAATCAAAATTTTAATAAATAAAAAGTTTATATTTCAAAATAACAAATTTATATTTCAAAAAAAAAATATCGAAATAAATGAATTTTCAAAATATCAAAATTAAAATTAATTACTTGGATTTAATTTATTATTTTATTAATTTAATTGTTTATTTTCTTATAATATAAACATATATTGGTAAAGTATTAATAATATATTTATTAAAAAGATTATCAACGTTTAGAAAAACTGATTAAAACGTGAAATAATAATTTTTTAAAGAAATGATATTATTTCAAGCATAATAAATTATAAATATTTTATTATTAGTTATATACATAATTAATTATGCATAAAATATGATTGGTATAATCATTTCAATCTACCATGAAAATTTTCTTGCTTAAAAAAACGTATCTTATTTTTCATGTTTTAATTTTCATTTTTATCTATTAGGCATGTTAAACAACAAATTACTGTAAACAAATACACTATTGTAAGTTTACAATTTATATTTATTAAATAAAATAATAATAATATAAAACTCTATTTAAATAAATATAAAATTTTAATTTATTAAAATAGAATAAGATATATTAATTAACATTCCTACAAGGAAAAGTAAAGGATACAAATACGAGATCCATGTATATCTTAAAATAAGGAAGAAAATATTTATTAAATATATGATATAAACAAAATTCATTCATAATTAATTAATAAGATTCATTTATCTGTAATTATATTTTATATATCAACAAATCTAAAAAGCTTATAAACACATTTTATTAAGTAGAGTATAATAATCTTATACTCACTTTCATCTATATAAATCTTTTAAGGCTAAATTACTCTTTTTATCCTTTATTTGTTAAGTAATATCAATTTGGTCCTCAAATTTTTTTAAAAATATTCAATTTAGTCATTACTGTTAGTTTGACCAGACAGTGTTAAAATCATCGTCACGTGTCAATTTATGGATTTTTAAAATTTGTTTGAATTTTTGTGTGTCAAAATGACTCAATTTGGTCCCTATATTTAGCTTTAGTTTCAATTTAATCCCATTTTTTGTAAAAATGAAGTAATATTGTCCCTCCTTAAATTGACACTCAATTTATTTTTTAATAAATCTTATAGTGATATTCTTACTAAAATTAACATTTTTATTAAATATTTTTATAAACATTTTAAATTAACTTTAAATCTTATGCAAAACATTAGACTTTGGTTTTGTTTTGAACATAAAATTTTGTTCCTAAACTTATATGTGACAAGTTATTTGATTTTTAATCTTCACTAAGTTTGTATAATATGATATACTTGATATATTTATATATGATGACAAATAATAAAACTAAAAAAAAAAACTTGTTTAAAAATATTTCTACAAATATTTAATAAAAATGTCAATTTTATTAAGAATATCATCATAAGATATAAAAAAAATTAAATTAAGTGTCAATTTAACTAGTGACAATATCATTGCTTCATTTTTACAAAAATTGAAACTAAAAATAAATATAGAGACCAAATTGAGTCATTTTGACACGTGACACAATTGTAAAGTGACACATGTAAAAAATTTAAAAAAATCAAAAAATAAAATAAATAAAAAAACAGAAATTGACACATGACGTTGACTTTAACCCCGTCTGGTCAAAATTAACTGATCAAAATTAACGGCAATGATCAAATTAAATCATTTTTAAAGAGAATGATGACCAAATTGAGACAACAAATTGAGAATCAAACTGATATTATTTGACAAATAGAGGAAGTAAAAGAGTAATTTAACCATCTTTTAATATGAATCTTTTTATTATAATAACTCATAGTCCAAATATACATCATTAATAATATAATTAGCTCACCTTAAAGATATTTCGGTCAAATTCTCTATTAACAACATTAATTTAATTTAACTATACAAAATAACCAACATAAGTTTTATTTAAATAGGAACTATAAAAAAATATTTATTGGTATTTTCCTTTTCATTTTTATCTAGAAACTCATAAGAAAAGTCTTAATCATGCCATCCTTTTCCTTCATGATAACCATATGAATGTCAAATCATTCACATGAATCCATGATATAAAAACTATATTGATTATTATTGAGAGTTGAACTATTTTTTTTATTTGTATATCTTAATAAATATAAATTATTTAATTTACAGTCATATATATTTATTATATATTATATTTATTTATTATATTTTTGTAATTATAATTAATTATAAATGTATAATTAATTTAAGTTATTATTTTAAAATTATAGTTGTTTTCAATATAAATTTTTTATTTTATTTTGTATTATTATATTTAATATTAACAAAAAACAATTAACGAAATTACAAGTTGAAAGAAATAAGTATGAATAAAGACAAAATTATCAAGAAAAATATCAAGAAATACATCCAAGAAATATAGAGAAGAACTTACCTTTAAAATTAGACATTTCAGAAATAGTTTTCTTTATATGATTGTAAAGGAATAATTGATTAGAATCGGAAAGCAACACAAATGCACTTAACACAATTTCTGGAAAAAAAAAAACAAAAAACTGGAATTGAAAACAAATATGCATTGATATAAAAATTGAAGATGGAAAAACATATTTATATTGAATTCAAGAATTAAAATAAAAGATATTATACTACAGCCACCGAAGATCACTCTACTCACAATATTTTGCACTATCCGCAAAACTGAAACTAGCGACGCAATAACATACTACATCATTTATACACCTCTACACCTACCTATTTATACACTTCCCTACACCTACCGATTTATAGAGGGAAAAAATTACTCTTAAATTTTACAAATAAAAGAAGATGAAAGAAGTTAAGCCATATTGGTTGTGCGGTTAAAGCTTAGATGGTTTGTTATGATTCATCAGCTCAGTAAATATGTTAAGCTAAGTTCAAATATTTTTTAGTTAGGTCAGCCTTGTTTTAATTTAAATTGGTTTTTACCCCTTTGAAACCAAAATCAAAAGAATTCAAATTAGTTTTATTTTTCTTTTTATTTGCACACCACATAACACTAGGGTCTCTTACTGCAAAAAAGAGTGAATTGTGTCAAAACACAACCAAGTTAGAATTTACTAAAATACGACAAATACATTCATAATTGATCCAACCAATCTTTAAAATCAGAACTGAACCCACGGTTGCTTAGGGTTAAGTGTTTCATCTCTCAGCACAATAGCACAATAGGAATATTAACAGTGCCATAAGCTTGAAAAATTTCTAAAATCAACCACTAGATTAGAGCAATGTACTTATAATCAACAAAAATTTCTTAAGCTTACAATGTGGTTTGAGTTATGTGGTTTGAGTTAGGATGTGGTCAAGGAATGGATGCAAGGCTAAAATCAGGGAAAGGTAACTATGGGAAAAATCTCGAAACAGCAGCAGTGTGAGTTCAGTGTTTTTACCTTCAACATCATTCAACCATTCATATTTTTTCTTCTTTCTTTTACTTTTCATTACCAACGTGAAAATAAATTGAAAGTTATATAAGCTTATATTGTTAACTAAACCAATATGATTATTCTTGTTTTTTTTTTTTTCAATCAATCATTTTGTAACTTGAATTAGCTATTAAATTGCTTTGTATCCTTTCTTCCAAATAGAAGTTTCACAATCTTAAATATAACAAAGAAATTTGTTTTAATGATTTCTGCTAGGTTTTTCTTTTCATCTATTTATAGTTTAATATTTTTACATTGAACACCATATTCAATCTATATAATATTTTGTCTCTAAATCTTACAATTGGATACAAACTATGATTCACAATTCAAAAATTAGTTCATCAATTGACGATTCCAAAACAATGGCATAATAACAGTGCAGCCTCACTATCAATATGAATACAATCTGAGAAATTCTCTATAACCACCTTTCAAAACAGATAAATCTTTCCTTCCTGTCCATCCTTTTAGAAACATTCATTGAAACAAATGAATTTTAGAAAACACTAGACCGTGCTATGATGCTAATCTTTTTAGTATTATACACTTACATTGTATGTCCTGTTTGTAGAATAACTTCAGGATACATCCAATGTGGTGTGCCCTTCATTGATTTTGCACCATTGGTAGTATAGCCTATATCAATCCACAAATTCAGAAATGATGGCCCAAAACATGTTACCCAAGAAACTCAAAAGATCATAAAGAACTAATAGCATCAACAGTATCATACCAGTTCAACAACTTTCTTGGATACACCAAAGTCTGCAAGTTTAATGCACCCGAATGTTGCCTCCCTATGCACATTGACCAAAATGATAAAGAGAGGCACCAAGGAAGATAATCTTTTAGAATTAAGAGTAAAAGCAAAAGCACGGCACAATATCTCTGAATAATCCCATTATTGTGGAGGTATTCAAGGCCCAGTAAAAGCTGTTTCGTATACATTCTTATAACCTGAAAAAAAAATTGTGAATATTGAGCATCAAAAGAATCACAACGCGATAGATTTTGAATGTGCTTCATAAAATAATAAATGAATATCACTTACGGATTGGGGGAAGGATCCAAACTTCTCTAAAAGGGATGAGATATAGAACCACCCGGTACAAACTCCAGTAGAATATTTAAGGAGTTCTCCTCTGTGGCAGTTCCCATGAATCTCTGTCATAATAAATAAATAACAACCAAAATGGAGAGGGGAAACAATTACTACATTATTGAACACCACGGAATCAAAGTATACTGATTCGCATAATAAGATCACACTCAACAATATTTGGATGCTTAAGATTCTTGAGAAGTTTGACTTCTTTTTCTAGCTCACGAATATTAACCTGACTCATCAGGGCATAAAGAGATCTTCTATCAATCATCAAGTAGAACATTAACCAGCTTACACAAAAACAAGAACACTATTGCTTTACACACAAGATGTGAAGTGATACATCATCACTCATTAAACACCATGACCACTAAAAACACATCAACGAAGCTCAACAATGCAAACCCATAGCACAGTAGCAGTACTAAAATCACGTAAAAGTGAAACCAGATTTTTACCTGTGTATTCTCCTTGTAAGCGCGACCAGACGCTATTAAAACCTAACAAAAAGACATAAATAAAACAGTTAGAACGTAATTAAGCAAGATTGTAGGAGAAAAAGAGGTGAAACAGAAATAGACCTTAATCAGCTTTTTGTGTTTCCATTGTTAATTGACTATTTCAACTTTCATGTGCTTGCTTAACTGCCCCAAGGTTAACTGAATAGCCTCCAGATGTGAATGCAAGTAATCACCAGCCACAAACTCTCTAAAGCTTCCATCCACCTCAATGACACTGCAAGCAACCTCTTTACTTGTTCCTCTTTTCTTCATCATTTGTTTAACACCCTCCACATCTCTCCACCTTTGCTCCGTAGCATACATGTTTCTCAACATCACATAGTTTCCCGCAACATCCTCATCAATTTTCACCACCTTTTTAAGCACTTTCTCTGCCCTTGATACATCATTGAAGTAAACACAAGCAAAGAGAAAAGAACTCAGTATTATCCCGTTAGCATCGTAAGGCATGGCTTGAATTAATTCTTCAGCCTCATCCAAGCATCCAGCTCTTCCTAGAAGGTCAACTACACAACCATAATGCTCAATCTCAGGCACGACTCCAAATCTCTCCATTTCTTTGAACCATCTTCTTCCTTCCTCCACCAAACCACAATGGTTGCAAGCAGATAGTACACTAATCATAGTTACCTCATTTGGTCTAAACCCTTCTTCCATCATCCTTGCAAACACCTCCAATGCTTCCTTGGCACAGCCATTGATAGCAAAACCATTTATCAAAGCATTCCACGAAGTCGTTTCCCTCTCAGTCATCTCCTCAAAAACCAATTTCGCTTTCATAATTTCACCACATTTTGCATACATATCAATCAAAGCAGTGCCAACACGAGCAGACCTATCAAACTTCTTCCTTTGGGCAAACCTGTGAATCCAACCACCAAAATCCAAAGCACCCAAATCAGCCACAGCGGGAAGAACACACAGAACAGTTACCTCATTTGGCTCCACCAACACCGTCTGCATCTCACGAAACAACTCCAACGCTTCATGAGACCTTCTATTCTGGCAATAGCCTCCAATCATGGCATTCCAAGTAAACAAATTTTTATCCGGCATAACGTCAAACATCAACCTAGCATTTTCGACGTCACCATTACCACAATACCCAGAAATCATACTAGTCCAAGAAACCACGTTCCTCTCCTCCATCTCATCAAACAACTCCCTCGCCAAACCCACACATCCCGTCTTTACATACCCATCAATCATTGCATTGAAAGCAACAACGTCCCGATCCTCCATCTCATCGAAAAGCCTCCTAGCCTCATCCATATCCCCACACCTCGCATACCCCACAATAACCGCGGTCCACGAAACCCTGCTCTTTACAGACATTTCATCAAACACCTTCTTCGCATTATCCAAAATCCCAAACTTCACATACATATCCACCAAAGCAGTTGACACGTACAAATCAAAGCAAAGCCCGTTTCTTAAAATCACCCCGTGAAGCTGCGAACCCTCCCACCTGGCCACACGAGCCGAGCAACCCTTCACGAGCGCAGTGAAGGTGTACCCATCAGGCGTAAAAGGCGGTGTTTTGCGGCAAAGGTCTCGGAAGAGGGTGAAAGGCTCGGAGAACTGGCGAGCCGCGAAGTGAGTAGCGATCATGGAGTTGCAGAGGAAGGTGTCGCGGGTGCGAACGAGGTCGAAGAAGTTGCGCGCGTGTTGTACGAGCGCGTGATGAGGCGTAGCGGATATGGCGGCGAGGGAGGCGCAGGTGGTTATGAAAGCTGTGAGGAGTTTGAGGTTGTTGTGGAAAGAGTGTCGCAGCATGAAGGCGTGAATTTGAAGAAGGGTGGTAACGCTCTTTGTCTTGCATTGGAGAAGGTTTAAGCATCTTCTCTCTGCGTTGCTCCATAGCATTCTTCGTTGAGGTTGGTATTCATCTCCCATTATTCTTCCTTCTTCTTCTTCCTCTACTCTTACTTTTTACATGTTAAAAGCATATATTAACCCTTTTATATGTTAAATGTTATTATTTATTGAATGTCATCATATGTTAATAATCAATTTTTGACTATGAATACTCATCTAACACGATCAAAATAATCTTAAAAATGGAAAATCATTTTGTAAATTCAATGCTTTATGACCCATTATTTTGAAGTTCTTTCTTTACGTTGGGTGCTTTCATTTGTTTAAAAAAAATAATGATATTTTAATTATTAAATTTTGATTAAAAAAATAATAATATTTTAATTACTAAATTTTGACTACAAAATACTATTCTATGACATATAAGAAGTGAAGGTGACTTGTTAAGGTTTTGTGAGATGTTTATATATAGGAAAATTATTTTTTGACAAAACTTTTTAACAAACTTTTGAAAAAGTTTCTATAAATAAAATTAAATAGATTAATTTTTTTATTTTTTAATCAAAATAAAGTAATAATTGTAATATTTTTTTTTTACTTAAAAAGGTAATTTATCAAAAGTTTTTCAAATTTTTTTTGTTAAATTATCATCTTCCTTATGTATAATGGTGAACCTGTATGCTAAAAAAAATGTGTGAAAAAAAATAACAATATGCATATAATTTGATAAAAATACTAATACTATGATTAATTTTGTATATACATTTTACATTTATTACGTGATAAATGTTTTTTAATTGCTATAGAAGCGTTGACATTAGATAATTTTATTTTTTAGTTTATGTACGTACTATTTTCACTGTTACTGTAATTTTGTATGCTACATGATAGGTTAGAAGTATTTGTTGATATTATTAATGATAAAAAATTTAAGGAACTAACTATATGGTTTTATGTTTCGGGACATTATTTAAAAATTATGATACATCATACTTCAATTTAGATCATGTATCTGTGTCCGATACATATCGTATACAATACTTTAACGATAATTATCAATAAAGTATATAATTTATAAAGTATCTAATTTATAAAGTCGTAGTACAGTACAATAAATTTTTTGAATAATAATTAATTTTAGTAACAAAAAATAATTAGTCACTATATAGTGACCAATTTGACAACTAAAATAATTCCAAAAAATTATAATTAATATCTAAATTGATAATTAAAATAGTTTCAATTACAAATTAATTTTTAAATTGGTCACCAACATTAACTACCAGGTTTTGACTACCAAAATAATTTGTCTCTAATTAGAAAATTTGGATTCACATATTAACAATCTTATATTTATTATGTTTGTAAGAATTATGGTAAAATTTTCAATATTCATATATCATGTATATATCACATATTGTATTTTATTATTTTAAAAATAAATGTATCGACGTATCAAATATGTGTCGTATCTAATATACATATCGTATTTGATCATCATACTTTAAAAACTTTGTTTAACGAAATTGAATCCAAATATATCACAACCAACAACATATTTGGAATATGTAAGACTTAAATTTAGTTTTAGTTTTTTTTATTGGAATACGTGTAAGGGGAGTTAATATATTTACTAGGAAAATTATCCTAGACAAGGAAGAAGATAACTTCGATCGGACCTTAGTCTGGATTCGAAAACAAAGAAGAAACAGCTTTGACATTGGCAAGTCACACATTTTATCCCTCTGAGTCCCTTTATTTAAGTTGAATTGAAATTTTAATAGAATTTGAAAATATACAAATTGTATATATATTTTGTCTCGAGTAATTTTCAACTAAGTGGAATTATAAATACTTTTCTTGTTAAAACATGTTTAGAGGAACTTGTGTCGTGCTTATATGGACACTTATATTTATATATTTCCTTAAAATAATAAATCATAATAAATGCTAAAATAATTTTAAAGGTAAAAAATGTTTTTAGTCGATAATATAATATATATTTCTCTAGATATATAAAACAAAAGTAAAAATAGGGTTATTTTTATTTTATTACAAATTTCTCCCTTCATAATAATAAAACAACAACAAAAATAAATATGAAGAGTACATGCTACAAATAGAATAAGAGATTACTCTTGCAAATTGTTTCTCTAATGAATTATCTTGACTTTTCTAGAATTTCTCATAGAGAAGGAAGTTATATATATATATATATATATATATATATATATATATATATATATATATATATATATATATATATTCTCTATAAATAAAATATGGTAACGAGGGACAAAATATGTAATGAAATAAAAATAACCATATTTTCACTTTTGTTATATATGAAAACATATCAACAAATACGTATAAATGGAAAATACAAATGAAAACACAACACAACAACAAAAACAAAATAAAGAGTAAATTAGTGTTACAAATAGAATAAGGATAATGACTACACTATAAAGACAACAAAAACTATTTACAAGAAAGAAAAAAACTTATAGATAAAGGACAATCAACATTGCTCAAATACCAAATATTACTAAGACCATGAGATTGACATGTAGTTGCAGTTATCAAGATACAAATGTCATTTAACCAAACATTAATTTCTTCATTATAAAATATAAATAATAATTAATTTTATATATTATAGATAAGCTCAAACACATTTTGAACATAGATTGTTATTTGATCTCTAAATGAGAATTGATTGATGCACCATTGTGAATATTAATCATGTAATCTAATGATTTTTTTTTTCCAATAAATATAGGTATACTAATGAATATTACATTTGCTCATAATTATAAATTTACTTTAAATAACAACTTACTCAAATTATAATATTATCACCTATTAATTGTTAAAATGATATGGTCAATCTTCTTAAACAAGAGGAAATGAATTGGTATTTAAACATTTAGCTTGATTTGGTCTTTTCGAAATCACTTTTTAAAAGATTACTTATTAACACAACATAATTTGATGCTCAAGTGTTGGATTGTTTATACATAATAAAAAAATGTGAATGAAAGATAGAATACATAAACACAAGGATTTTTATACCGGTTCGATTCTTTTGAATCTACATCTAGTTTACTTTAGCAAACTTAGCTAGAGAATTTTTCTATTATGTCTCAAAAGAATTATAGGATTAACAAAACACAGTCAATATTAACTCTAGACACAACATAATTGACAAACTAATTAAAAAAAATTATCATATAAGACTACACACTTGCAATAATACAATCACTTAATGAAGTTAGAGAAACAGTTTTTAATTAACCTAATAGATTAACCTTATAATCTATAAGATTATTTATCTAATGAATTAATTTGACAATTTTCAAATACTTTTAAAATTTTCGCGCCATATTTATTCGTAATAGATTATGCATGTATGAAGATAATTCTAATAGATTTTAGTTTGACCTTATACTAGACACATGTAGACTTCTATTATGTATTTTGGAAAACATACATAGCATGTATACTTTACCATTTTGGACATCATAACAAATAGTTTTCTGACCAATGCTTTTGCTCTAGGAACAACACTAATATAATATTATAGGTATTTTAAAAAATTACTATAATACTATTGGTATTTAGAAACTTGTATATTTATGTTACATCTTTATAAGAATAAATATAATTAAAATCAAACAAATTATCATTCATCTGACAATAAATCACTTAAAAATAATAATAAAATAATTATTTTTATTTTGAAAATATTATTCAAAAAGTAAAACTAAAAAAAAAAACAATTATATACTAAAGATAAAAAAATATTTTATTAATAATATAGATAAGAACAAACATAAAAAAAGTGATTGTTTATCTTAACTAAAATAATTATTTTCTTAACATTTATAGAAATAACTTATTCCCAATTTAGAGAGTACAACATTTCTTAATTTTAAAATAAATTGAGACCGAACTAATAAAAAAAACATATATAAAAAGTAAATTAAATAGAAAATAATGACATTTGGTACTAATACGTGACACCACTAATAATAACATATGATATTATTTTGTTACGTGATATTAACACCACTAAGTGTCACACTACATTACTAACTAAAAAAACTTAAATGAGTTAATTTTAAATAAATTGAGATTTGATTGAACCAAAATCCAGAATCCAGAGTAATAAGTTACTTACAACTTTTTAATCAAAACAGAAAAAAAAAATTTTAAAAATAATTATTTATTTAAAATATAATTAATTTTAAATAAATATAATTAATTAGATATTGATATAAAGATTTTAAATTTGCGAAACTAATAATGTTATTTACGAATTAAAACAATAATTTATTAGATATTAAATTATAGAGTTAAAATATATTTTCATTTTTACGATAAATAATTTAGAAACAAATCAAATTGATAAAATAGTTAAATAACTCTTTAGAAATGATTTTTTATATGACAGTATAAATAATTTGTATTAATAATAAATATATAATTTTTTAAATAATTTTATTTAAAAAAAATAGTAAAATATAACTTTCTAAATTTAGTTTTATTAAACGATCATGAAATTAGAAACCATAAAATATAAAATTAAGAATGAAGAAAATAATATAAAAATATATTTCTATTTTTAAAACACATTAGTTTAAAATTAAGATTAATAGATAAAAGAATAAATTAACTTTTACATACATATAATATAAGAATAAAATAAATCTAAATAAAAAAATTAACAATATCAAATAATAAAAAAAGTTAATTTTTAAAATTCTTCTCAACAAAATAACTTAAGTTTTCTAATGTTTTTTTATATTCCCAAATTCTCCTCTTTCCCGGTAATTCCTTTTCCCTCATCCAAAATCACCTTAAAACGGAGCAAGGAATGGTCACGTGGCTCACGTGACAACGCATTCTTGGCTCACATTTTGTGGCCACGTATTCGCTATAATTCTCAATTGCTGCATCGTCCCGGTGCTATCTCTATCCATCTCTACTCAACAGTTTGGTGTATGGCTTCTTCTTCTTCTTCCTTGTTTCGTTCCATTCCGATTTCATTTCCCTCCACCAAACAATGCGCTCTTAAATCCCTCCGCCCTTCGCTTCGTGCTTCCGCCACTCCAATGCAGAAGGCTCGGTTCGTCGCTCGCCGTAAAGAGTCCGTTTCCGTTCGCCAACTGCAGCGTCCCCTAAGTAATGTTAGAGCAATATTAATTAATCAATACTTTTAATTAATCTATAAATCTGTTTTAGTATCTGCAGTAGATTAAGTACATAATTGATGGAGTTTTGCCTGAAAAGTATCTTCTCCATAACTTCAAATTAGATTAAGCTAATTTGCAATTTTTTTATGAGTAGTTTATTTAAATTATTGCTTTATTTGTAGATGTTACCATAATTTTAGTTTGTAAAGAAATCCACACCACTTTTTATTCTCTGGAAGAGTTTAGGTAGAAGCTCATCTGAATATACCTTGAATTGTGTGAAACAAATACAGGTTGTGTTCAGACAAATTTTTAGTAAATACTTAACATAAGAAGGAAAACAAAATTAGATAGTTTCTCCATAGGTTAAGTTTATGCACATATTAAATTAAAAAAGTTTTAGAAATTATGCACAAATTAAATTAAAAATAAGAATTTAGAAATCATTCACAGATTAAACTAAAAATAAGAATTTAGAAATTATGCACAGATTAAATTAGAAATGAGAATTTAGAAAAGTTATATGACAATGCCTCCATAAATTAATTATGAAAAAAATTAATTTTATTAACTTATGGAAAAAACTAATTTTAATTTTTCTTCTCCTATAGTTGTTTGCTCTTCTGCTACAATACAAGTTGATCCTAAAGTTGTGGAAAAAGTTTGTCCAAATTGATCTTATATGTATGCATAAAGATTGAAAATATTAGTTTTAAAGTGAAAGGACTTCACAGATAAAGATTGTGTGAGTAAGAACTAGAGTAGATGAGGTTTTCTATATATTTGTTTGATTTTGAAAAAGCGGTAATTTTTTTTAGTTTTATTGTCTGTGCAGTTGAGTACATGCGGTTACCGGCGAGTCAGTACTCGGTGTTGGACGCGGAGAGGATTGAACGGGTAAATGACGATACGTTTCGGTGTTACGTTTATAGGTTCAAGTTCTTCAACTTTGAGGTTTGTCCAGTGTTGTTGGTTAAGGTGGAACAGCAGCCTGATGGATGTTGCATCAAGCTCTTGTCTTGCAAGGTGTCAAACTTATTGGATGTGTTACTGAATGTAGTTTTCTACCGTGTTCATTTGTTTCGTTATTTTGATTATTTGCTTTCACGATTGGTGACAGCTCGAAGGATCACCGATGGTTGCTGCACAGAACGACAAGTTTGATGGTGAGTTTTGTTAAATGCATGTCAAAATGTGTATAGTTTTAGGTTGTGGTGTGGTTGTTAGGATTGTGTTTTGATTAAAAAAATTGGGAAAACACAGCACAGAATGCAGCTGCAAAGGGTTGTGTGGACCTTACAAATTGCAATGTTGCAGCTTCCCTTTTGATCATGGAGCCCAATTTAAATCTATATGATAAAAGATGTCTGTTAGAATTTGATTTTCTTTTTATTTCCGTTCGTGAATTCATTAAGAATAAATGATTATGAATTCATACTCTCATAAGGTTGTGAAACTCTTAAGTTACGATCCTAGCAAGAGAAAATGATTTATCACGCAATCAAACTATTTTCTGAATGAACTTGGATGAACTTTTAAACTCGTGTAAACTTGCATAAATTTTCGAGTCAAGGAGTTTGAAATTATTAGTAATTTTTGCCCTTTATTAACCCTACAATGACTATATTTTATTAGGACTCAAACTAGTTGAAGAAATTAGCTACTTTCTGAAATGTTTTTACTTTAACAACATACTCTTTTGTAAATATATATATATATATATATATATATATATATATATATATATATATCATTTAGATTTATCTTATTTAGACTAGTACACTATTATCAAAGTTTATGAATCGAATATGCGAGTCAAGTCCACTTCAAGTTCAACAACCTTGCATATATAACATCTTCATATTTACTAAATGAAGAAAGTGTTGAATGGATGACATGAATTTGTTTTTCTACTTAATGCTTTTTTATAAAGTATTCAGAGGGCATGGTATGAAGATGCAGCATAATTGTTAAAGCTGTGTTTAGATGAAGTTACTTTACAAGTTAATATTAGTTTACGCATAAGTTAATTTATAAAAGATTTTCTTGTTTACTTCTCCATTAGCCGGTTTTATGTATACAAACTAATTTTAGCTTTAAAATAATTATTTTATTTTTCTTTCTTATGTTTTACTCCTCTAAGTGTTGATGGGGAAGGTTATTCAAACATAACCTAAGAAATATCAGATTGAACTTGTTTATATGAGCTGAGATGTATGTGATTTCTTGGAAAGTGTTGGTCTTGTCAAATTGTTTGAAAAAACAACTACGATGTGAATGGCTAAAATGGTATGAAAGTGGATCAATGCTTATTCCGCTCAGTACTGCTTTTGATGGTAGCTTACTGGCTATTCATTGGAAGCAGTAACTGTGATAATTACGAAACTATATGTTACTTCCTTATTTATAGCAGCAGCTGAGGCAATTCTTTTGTACTCGAGGAAAGCAATATAGGGTGTCATGCTGTTTGGTTTATGCTACTTTCAGGAATACCTTTTCAATACTTTAATATGGTAATGCAGCTCTAATGGTTAACCGGATATCGTGTGATAGTAACGCTGATAATGATAAGTCTTTGATGCAGCAACTCACCTCAGACACTATAATTGAGGTAGTACTCGATATTTATTTCATTTTCTTGTGATTTTATATATGTTGGATTCCAGTTAAAGTGTCTTTTTGGGTTGCTATGTGGAATGCAGGTAAGCATTGAAATACCTTTTCCTTTCCTAGCAATACCAAAGCAAGCAATTGAATCAGCTGGGACTCAAGTCCTTGAACAAATACTCAGGCTTATGCTTCCCCGATTTATGTCACAGGTTTGTTAAAGCTTAGTATTATCTGCAAATTTTATTTTTAAGCTATGTTCTTCCTTTATGGATTAAAGAAGAAATTCATTTGAAGAAAAAAAATTACAAGGATATGGGAGGATAAGGATCCTATCCTCCTTAACATAAGAAAAAAGACAACACAACCCAATTGAAAAGAGCTTCCCAATCCTTGACAAATAGACCCCTAACTTGAAATGCCTAATCTTTGTCCCAAATCAAATTTTGTGTAGAAGAAGCCTCCTTAAACATATCATAGTTAAGATCCAACCAAATGCACCATGGTGTAGCAGGTTGTACTTGCACATTGGCACAAAAATTTGCTTTTAAACAAAGCCATGCATGAACTGGTCAAGAGACCTACGCACCAGATTTTCGGAATGAGAATTTCCACAAAGAAAAAACAGCCAAGCTGTTTAAAGAACAGATGTGAAGCGGATTATTAAGAAGCAACACAGTATATACACCTGGGTAAAAGTCTTGAGCAGGCTACCAACATGCAACCAGTTGGTTTTATAGGATCTGCTCCTTATTTCTATAAGTATAACATTTCCTGTCAAGTTGAAGCATATAAGTCGTATATGCCCAACTTGCTGCAAAATATAATTGATTGTTGGTTTATTTAGAGATTTGGTGAATATGCTAGCCATGTTTACTAGAGTTGACAAATCTAGTGGTGATTTTTCTAGACTCCACTTTTTCTCTTATGAAATGATAATTCACCTCAATATGTTTGGTCCTCATGAAAGGTAGGATTGGAGGTAATGTGTAATGCTGCCTAATTGTCACATATATGGTGCAATTGATAACTTTCTTCAAATTTAAGCTTTTTTAGGAGTTGTTTTAGCCACATGAGCTCACAATTGACTATGTCATTGCCCTGTGCTATGATTTTTCACTTCATCTTGTCATAATATTTTCTTTTTACTTTTCCATGATATTTAATTACCTTCAACAAGAACACAAGTCCCTGAAGTGAAGCATCTATCACTTGGTGACCCTGCCTAGTCAATGTTAGAATGCCTTAAAATATTTGATTATTTCCCTTATTTTCAAAAAAATGAGGCCTTTTCCTCGAGTCTTCTTAACATACTTCAAGATCCATAGGATTGCATCTCAATGGTTTTGACAAGGAGTGTTTAAACATTGACTTACTATCACAACAAAGGTGATGTTAGGACGAGTCATAGTGAGGTAATTAAGCTTACCAACTAACCTTGTGTATCTCACACGATTAGAATATGGTTCTCTTTGGTTGGGTACAAGTTTCACGTTTGGATCCATTAGCGTGTCTACAAGCTTAGCATTTAACATCTTTGTTTCTCCTAAAATGTCAGAGAGCATATTTTCGCTTAGATATGACTAAACCTTCCTTGGATTGTTCAACTTTTGTACCAAGGGAGTACCTCAAGGGTCCAAGGTATTTTGTTTGGAACTTTTGAGCAAGATTGTTCTAGTTGTACGGTGTCCTCCTTGTCACACTTCCTGTTATTATAATGTTCTCCACATATACAATATACATCTTTGGGAAGAATCACATTAAAACAGAGAATGATCAGCCTCGCTTGTATCATTCCAAACTTCAAGATAATAGTTTAAGACATATTCTCGAGTTCCTGCTTCACAATCTTCACTAAGTCATATATAAGGCAACATGAAGCTTCCCAACATAAGGAGCCATGTGGCTCTCAAATCATCATGGAGCAAGAAGGGTTCAGAGATATTGGAAAAACATATAAATGTTGTGTGCAGTTGGTATAAGGGCCATGGCCCTCAGTCCAAACTAATGCACATGTTTCATGGGGACGAAGAATAGGGGAGTGAAGTATGAATAGTATAATAACACTACATAGTGAGCATCAATCTTTATCCATTGGTCACATTGTTTTATAGGAACGAATTCAACTTTCGTAGTGAGATGGGATTTGTAGCCGAACCCACTTAAGCATAACGTGATTTTAGAAGCCAAGTGGAATGTTATACCCATCCATCTTCTCAATACACTAACAATGTGATAACCTAACGACAGTGAGTCACAAGTCGGGCTTGAGGGTGTGCACAAAAGGGTGATTTGCATTCATATTTGGGCGGTGGATATATCGGCATGATGCAATCCCAACCCAATGTGCATGGAGAAAAGGTTCTTTTGCTTACTCTTGATTGTTTTGTTGTTTTTCATGGATGAGATTATCAGTTTGCACTTGGCAGAATTTTGTATGAAATTGCAATGTACTTCCGGATTTATAACAAGCATTGATACAACTTATAAGGCATTGAATTGTTAGTATGAAGCACATTTCAAAGTTACTTCTTTGTAAATAGAAAATTATTAGGATAAAATGATCTCAATATTTCCATAGTAATTGATATGGTCAAGTTATAACATATAATTGAGGGCAAACCTCGCTTTATAAACTAGTTTTGTGAGGTTGCGTTAGGATGATATACCTTTTAAGACTTCTATTGTAAGTTTAGGATGACCCAACACGTGACCAACCCAAAATGTTTGTGATGTGACCAGACTAGAATCTTTTTATAGGAATTGTGACTGAAAGGAAGGATATGTCCAATGATTTCAGTGTGTTGTAAGGCTCTCACACAATTAGCTTGATTTTTCTAGTGGCGTTAACATTTGTGGCTACTTGTATTTGTCTTCCAATATTTTGTATTTGTCTCTATTTTACCTCGTGAGCATGAGCCTACTGTTCTGTTGTATGTTGAACAGTTCGGAAACCAGCAAAAATTTTCACAAGAATTTCAAAAATACAAGCACAAAATAGTACACAATTTCCAACGCCTTCCGCTCCTTAGAGAAAATTCTCTGTCCACCTAAGGCTCTATGCAATTTAAAATTCCCCCTTTTCCCGATTACTTTCCTTCATTTGTGATATTCGAACTCCCTAAATACTTCCTCTAATTGGCATCACAAACTGACAATTTTTCTAATTTTGAAAATAATGAAAAATAAGGTATAGGATTAATTCCCCTTGTGTAGAAAATATGCATAGGGTAATGAAGAATAATAAAGGAAATATGGGCTAAAGTCCAAATGTACATAATATTGTAACTAACATAAGATATTGTAACTAACAATATCTAACATCCCCCCTCAATTTGGTGCATATAAATCGTATGTACCAAGTTTATTATAAATATAATCAATTATAGATCTTCGTAAAGACTTAGTGAAAATATATGCTAATTGGACACTTAGTTAACAAACACAGTCTAGATGTCTTCAGATAAAATGATAGTCAACCTCAGTGTGCTTGGTCCTTTTCTGAAAGACAAGATTAGATCTAATATGTGTCATTTGAGTGACATCTCCAAATTACAACTCTTTAAGTAATTGTTTAAGCCAAACAAGTTTACAAGTGGTTGAGGCTATAACTCTATATTTTGCTTTTGCACTGGATCTTGCCACAATTTTTTTTTTCTTACTGTTCTAAGAGATCAAGTTACCTCCAAAAGTATATCTCCTATCAAAAGGAGATCTTGCTCAGTCAGCATCTAAATAACATACAACTTTAGTATGGTTATAACAAACATTTTCCAAGAGATCCTTTTTGTACTTTAATATACGAATGATTGCATTCCAATGATCTGCATGTGGGGAATTGTGAAATTGACTCACCACACTAACTGAAAAGGAAATGTTAGGATGAGTAATAATAAGATAGTTCAATCTTCCAACTAATCTTTAGTACTTCTCAAGATATGAGAAAGGCTCTCCATGATTTGGTAGGAGTTTTGGAATTGGGATCTGTGGGTGTGTCAACAAATTTTTAGTTCATCAATCTAGTTTCCTCCAAAATATCCAATGCATACTTCCTTTGAGATATAACAATACCACTGTTTGATTTTGCTACCTCAATCTCTAAGAAATATTTGAGTTTGTCAAGATCTTTGGTCTAAAAGTAGTGACAAAGGTGTTGTTTCATCTGGGAGATGCCCCAGCGACCACTGCCTGTAAGAACAATATCATTTACATATACTATTAAATAGATACAACCAACACTTGAGTGATGGTAAAAGACTAAATGGTCTACCTCACTTGTAAGTCATACAAAACTGTTGAACAACACTGCTAAATGTTTCAACCAAGTCCTAGGAGATTATTTCAGGCCATAGAAAGATTTGCAAAGACGACATACCAATCCAGAAGATTCTCCCTTAGCAACAAAACCTGAAGGTTGTTCCATATAAATTTCTTCTAGCAAATCTCCATTAAGGAAAACATATTTTACATCCAGTTGGTAAAGAGGTTATCGTTGAAGAGCAACCTTGACTATAAATAAGCGAACAGAAATCATCTTTGTCATTGGAGAAAAAGTATCACCATAATGCAAACAAAAAATTTGTGTGTAACCTTTGGCCATACATCGAGCTTTGAGACGATCAATAGTGCCATTAGGAGCAAATTTTATTGCAAAGACCCACCAACAACAACAACGGATTTCCTAGACAATAATGGGACAAGCTCTCAAGTTCCACTATTTTGAAGAGCATAACCCACAATTCCCTAGATTGGAACCATACTCTAATACTAATTTAAGAACAGGACTTTATGCCTAACTCAACCCTACAAAATTGACTTGTAAGGTGAGGTTTGCACCCATTTATATATTATAAATTGGTCTTATTTCTAGTCGATGTAGGACTTCTAACATACCCCCTCACGTGGAGGCATGTACATCTTGAGTGTGAGACTAGATATTAATGGGTGGTCCAATAGCGGTTCGATAGCGGCTCGATAGCAGTTCAAACAATAGGTCCAATCAACAACAAACTTCGTTAAGATAGACTCTAACCCATAATTCTAATATCATGTAAAAATAGTGAAAAATTAGGTATAAGATTAATCTTCCTTGTGTAGAAAATACACATAGGATAATATATTTATAATGAAGAATAATACCAAAAATATTGGCTAAGCTCAATACATAATATTGTAACTAATATAAGCTATTGTAACTAACAATATCTTAACAATATCCAACACTTAACCATCATAACCAACTGAGATCTCATCCTACACGTCTAACACACTCTTCGTTTTCCCTACTCTCCTTTCTCCTAGTGTAAACCTTCCACACCTTGGGCCTATCTGTGTCCTGACAAATAGTCGGCACATCACCTAAGTCACGGATTGATGGTAGAACCGTGCTTAATTCTGTCCATTTATTTCTCTCCGTTCTCTGTTGTGCGCCTAGTTATAACAACATAAAAAATCTGGTTGTTTATTTTAAAAATGCAGAAGAAATATATTGTCTATCATCGATATTACTATCGCAAAACTGAATTCATATTTTACAAATTGTCTTCTAAGTGGTACTATTTGCAAACTATCATATCGTACATTCTTATTTTTCTTTCCCAAGTGCACTCCTGCTATACTGAAACAAGACCTAAATGTTGATGACAGAAAGCATGGCATTTCATACCTCGTTTTCAAACTTTTTTCTTTTTCTTCTTGCTATTTGTTTCTACATGCATTTGAAGTTGAAATATTTTGACCATATTTTCATATTTTTCAGATTTTATTAGTTTCCCTGTGTTATTTGATACATCTTTCTTTTGTTCTTGATTGTGGTTGACTTTCCCTTCTAATTACTAACTTATTGTTTTCAATATCAATGGAATTATATAAAATCAAGGCAAGTAATTTAAGGATTACTGTCATATTTTATATACTGAAGAATTTATGAATTTGATTAGTTTGTTATATATTTTTCTTAAGCAGCTTGTGAAAGATTATCAAGCTTGGGCCACTGGTGATACCTCAAGACAACCTCTCGGAACAGGTGAAATATGAAATAATGCGTCATTGCAATCAACACAGGTGCGCCCTTAAATTGCTGTATAGTCAATAGGTCCTAGAAATATCGCTTGTAGCATGTGCATTATTGCATTCTTGGATAGTAGCTGAGTTTCTTTTGTTTGGAGATGGTATTGTTTGTAATGTAATATCTATGATTAAATGGAATTTGAAAGATTCATGAATTTTAGATGTGGATACTTAAATTACTTCTGCTACTTCATGTTGCTGCTCTGTGTTTTATGAATTTTATGTGGGTACTTTAATCTTGAATGCTCCTAGGTGTTTTTTTTTGTCAGGTTGTATAGTGAGGGAAGTCCTTAATAACACATTATACTTTACCCAAACAAATTTTATTGGCTTTTTCTTCGTGCACCTCGTAATTTTTAAATTTTTAGAATGATCATTTTACAAGTAAAAGTGACTTTGGATTATCTGCTCTCAATCTTCTAAAACAAGCCTTTTGAAATTTTCAGAACATTGTTTCCAGAATAAATTTTCAGAAAAAGCATGAAATATACTCTAGAATGCGTTTTACAGACCTGAATTTTCGAAACAAGCTTTTCAAAATATATAGCAAACTTTTCAAAAATAAGTTTTTCGTAAAAGGCTTTATTTCAGGATGAGTATTTTTTTTTTCCTTTCCATTAGAAAGCGGAGGTGAAGTCGCAATGATGACAGTGGTGATATGGTTCAATGAAGGATGATATTTTATATTTTGTTAGTATGGGATGGAGTTAGCAATAATGGAAGTGCGGGAAGAGAAAAAAAAGTAAATTGATTTTAGTATGGGATGAAATTTTAAAATATTTTTAAAAATATTTATTAAAAACATTAATTTTAGTAAGAATATCACTATAAAATTTATAAAAAAGTAAATTGAATGTCAAAGGAGGAGCAATATTGTTTTATTTTTATAAAAATCAGGACTAAATTGAAACTAAAAACAAATATAGGTATCAAATTAAATTATTTCGACATGTGACACAAATGTGAAGTGGTACGTATAAAAAATAAAATAAAAATTTTAACATTTTAAAAAAATTTAAAAAAATTTAAAAATCATAAATTGATATTGGTGTTGATTTTAATACCGTCTGGTCAAACTAAAACTAAAGGTAATTTAATGTAATAATTAATAGATGTTTTCTCTAACCTTAAATTTAAGATTAATGTTAAATTGGCACAAAATTTTTGAAAAATATTAATTTTAATTTTGACCGAAAATTAAAGAAGAAAAAATATATTTAACTTTTAAAAAAAATAAGAAAAATTAAAAACACAGGTGTTAATTAATTTATTAAAACGAACAAAGTCTCTTAATTTCCTTTTCAATATCTCTTAGCTCTTAAAAAATATACCTACAACTCAATAAACCGATTCATAATTCAGAGAAATAGCCGAGCTTAAGCTTTCACCATATACCTTAATGTTTCAATTCAAGTTTTGATCTCCAAGTGGTCAAGTTACAATTTATTAAATTTCATTTCAACACATGTTGACAGGTAGATATTGCTAATTTCTAGTGTTCCAATAATTTTTATTTGTCTAATGTATATTTTTAACCTCTTGTCTACATTCTTTTGTTTTCATATCATATTCCTTAAAATGTCCCTGTCAAAATAAACCGGCCCTTGTTAACGATTTTACACTTTATGACACAAATCAAACCATGAAACATGTCAAGTAAAATAAACATTGTTAATATAAAAAAAATAAAAAAGAGAGTTGAGAACCAGTTTAGTATTATAAGTACATTGTAAGAGGTTAAAATGAAACTATTTTAAAAAAATAAAATAAAACAAAAGTATATATTATAATTTATACTTATTTATGTATTAAACTATTATACATACAATTTAAATTTAATGATATACTTCAATTTTAAAAATTATATATTTAGTGTTTTTAAAACCTGCCCATTATTTAGAAAAGGAATCAGATGGAGCATAGCAATCTCTTGCAACATTTTCAAGTGATCTTTTAAACCAGATTAAATGAATCATAAAAAAAGAACTATTTGAGAAATTTGTCTTATATTGGTATCTGAAAAGTCATAATAGCTAGAAGACATAACCTATGACCATAATAATGTTCTTGGAATTGAAACATTGGGACTCACATGGGGTTACCCTTTCTGTCATCTTTCAATAACCTCTTTTCACTCTCACAATAATTGTTCACTCTCTTTCACCTAATAATAGCCACATATTTTTCTCTTACGAAGAAAGCCATGTGTTTTGTATTTTTATATGAATGTAGGGATATGAGATAAAAATTTATAAAGATTTGAGACGAAAGTTTATCAAAGTTTTCGAATAATGTGATAGATTGGATAGATTAAAAAAAATATTTTAATTAATAAAAATAAAATATTATTATTTTATCTTTTATTATACAAATAATTTAAAATAAAATATAATTAATATTAATTATATTATTATTATTGTTATTATTTAAATCACTTATCATGATTAAAAAAAAAAACTCCAGTTAAAATGGGTAATAGGCTTAACGTTGGGAAAATTGAATCCCATGCCTACCAAAACCGATTATCTGCATTCAAAAGGAGCAAGAATCGATTCTTCTTTAACTAGAATCGATTCTTCCCTCCCTCAATTAATTTCTCCTACACTCAAACTCTAGGAAATCTGCATTGCATGCATGGAACTATCCATACTAAAAAAATCCAACAAAAGTATAGAGTGATTAGGTAAATGCAATGAATTTTCTCTCAAATTACCTTATCTAATAGAGAATAAAAATTTTGACATATATATATATATATATATATATATATATATATATATATATATATATATGACAGTCTCGTCCATCCACATCTATGGTACATATATAGAACCAAACACATCATAAACTGTTTATTTATTTGTTATTATAATTTTATTTAAAAACTAAATATGTTTTATTTTTATAAATTATTATAAAAATAATGTTTTGTCTATAAAATTAAATTATAAAATATTTTATTTTTGTGCTTTATAAAGGTTAATTAAATCACTCTCTTTAATAACAACATCATGTAGAAGTTATATCATTATTTATTGAAAAATTTTGTTTATTCCATGTACATTCTGTTTAGTGGAAATGATAAATTAAATATTTTACATGGAGAAATATAATCTTTTTACAATAATTTGAAAAAATATATATTTAATCTTTATAGAAATTTTATCCTATATATATATATATATAATGCAATCCCCATATTATAATTTTATTTTGACAGGTTAAGTTAAATATAAGGTTGCTAAGATATTATTAAAGTTTGTTTTAATTAAATTTTGTAAGATATTATATTACTGATAATATTTGGAGGTTAAGTTAAATATAAATTTACTTGATATATTTGTTTTCAATATTTCTTTTAATGCTGAGATTAGATTAGAGTGATTTTTTTATTTTACTAAATATATTTTTCCTTATTTTCATTTTAATATCTTTATGTTACGATGAATCATGCTGAAGTTTTTGAATAATCATAAATATTCAGTGCGTGAATAATGTTTATATTGAATTTAATGTACATATAATCTTATGATATAATATTTAAATATCTTCATTTGATGATGTGTTTCAAGTATTTTATCACATTATTAGTATTATAAGATATCAGTAATTAAATGTTATTATATTAGTGGATCGAGATGGTAACTTTTTATTAAACTTTGATAAATAGTTTTTTTTTTTTAGTTGAAGATCATCTGAATGTGTATTTAATACTTTTTTAATAAATAAATAAATGGTTAAATATGTTTTTTTTCTCAAGTTTTAATCAATTCTGGAATTAGTTTCTCTTCGAAACTTTATACTAATTTAGTTCTTCATCTCTACTTGGATTTGGTCATTCTTACCAAGTTTTATTAAGTTTATTTGACATTTTAAATGCATTTTATGATAATATTTGAGTTAATACTGAAGCGAAAATATATCAAACAGTGTAAATAATTCAAATACTATCATGAAATGCGCTTGAAACATCAGATAAACTTAACAAAAATTGATTAAAAGAACTAAATTCATGTATTTTTAAAAATAAATGACTAAATTAGTCAAAAAATTTAAAAATTAACTAATTCTAAATTTCAAGAAAACTTAAAAGACAAAAACATATTTAACCCATAAATAAAATATCTTCTTAATACATTATCGGCACTACAAATAACTTTATTGAAATATATATATTTTTCTAAATCTGTTTGTTTGGTTCATTGTACCTTTTTTATCTTTAATTTGTACCCCACTAATGATTAGTTTGTCTTAAAATAATTCAGCTTTACACATGTAGGTCACAGCCATTTGTTTGTTATGCTTAATAATTAATGGGAATTTAAACTAAACTCAACACTTATGATTATAATAGATTCCTAATTAGCTTTCAATTGATTTCCCCATCATTAAACAATAAATAAATCACCACACCACTAACTTAACAACATATATAGTTTGCTGTCAATTGGTCAAGAGCAATCTGAACCATAGAACAGTCCCTATTAAATTTTTCTGAAAATTAATATTCTTATTAAAAAAATCTTACTTTTTTTAAAAAATATTACAATATAATTTTAGTTGTAATTTTATCCTATCTATTTATAAGATCAACATTTTTTACTTCTTACGACTTTAGTTTTCATGATATTCATTTTAATTATGATTATAATAGATCAATTTATAGTACATAAGTTATACAAATTTTACTTTATACATTGATTTTATCAGTTAAGATAGACTTCAAAATTTATTTCTTCATTTAATATTATATATTTAAAATAAAAGCTGAAATTCGTATTTAATTAGATTGACATTATTATACTTTCGTACAACGTGTTAGTTTGTAATATTTTTATTTACCTTTTACTTCATTTTTTTCATATATTATGTCATTATTAGATCATGTGACAATGTTAATATTATATATCAGTATTATTCTTACGTGTTAGTGTGTGTTAGTGTTAGTATCACATAAAAATATTTGATTTTTAATTTAGTTTCTATATTTTAAATTTTAACTTAATTAAATTTTAATTTTTTTTAAATGGAACAATATTCTCCTTGTTCAAAATAAAACTACACTGATAATTATGATCCATTAAATTACATGTATAAATAGATTTTGAAAAGACAAAATTCACATGACTGAAAAAAGAACGGAAGAGTGAAAATTGGAAAACAATCATTGAAGATTCTTAATTCATCCATGTTATTGATTGATTTATGAGTTAATGCATGTTATGCTTTGAGAATCATAACTTAATCAATGATCTTAAGATTGATTGAAAAAAATAGTCTTCTTATCATGATTTCGAATGGATCATCATCCGATAATAAAACATAGTTTTAGGAATATGATTTGATATATTGTTGGTTTCCATTATTATTATTAAGAATCTGTTCTCGAGATTATTATTGAGAAATTAAGAGTGATAAACAAACCCAATATCTAATAGTTCAAGAATTAATAATTATCAATAAAGCAATCACATCAACATGAGTGAGATTGAGATTGAAAAAAAATAATATATATATATATATATTAGTAATGATAAACTATTTTAATTACTAATTTAAATATAAATTATAATTTTTTTAAATTATTTTAGTTATTAATAATTTTTAGTTTATAAATTAGTATATAAATTAGTCACTAAAATCGATCATTAATCAAGAATTTTTTTTAGTATATATATATATATAAATTTATATTTTTATATATTTGTTCATTAATTTTTCATAAAAATAATAAAATTATATACATTTTAATAATGTAAATAAAGATGGGAAGTGAGTTGGAAGGACAAATTTTGGCACATGACATGTTCACAAAATATTTCAAAAACAAAAATCAAAATAAAATCAAATAAAAGCTAAAAACGAAATCAGTTTATAAGGCCCATTATATGGTAAAGCAAGCCCACGTGCAATAACCTTAAAATAAAAGAAAAATATACTTTCAGTATTTATGTAATGTTGTAGATGCTCTGAACAATATACTTTCATTGTTTCATTGAGTTGTGATGATATGTTTAATGATTCTAATCATATTCATGATTGAAGCTTCAAAAGTCAAAGATTTTGATATGGGAGTGCATGATTTTGTTGTTGTAATGGGTTTTAATAAGTTTGGGATGAATCGTAAGTGATTCTACAACTTTTAATTTAATTTTTAATGAATTAAAGGGTGTTTAATAGTAACTTGAAAATTTGACTTATGTTTTAATGGATGTAAAGTATTTTAATATGTTGAATTATTCTTATATTTGTTAGATTTGTCACGAAAAGCATTTTAATATATTAAAAAAAAATATTATTATAAATCAAGCATAACTATTAACAATTTTTTTTATTGATTTGAAAACACTTTTCCAAACCAGATGTGCCAACTTAATAATCTAGACATTTTTTAGAGTTTTTCTTTTCTTTTTTTTTTCTTCTTTCATTCAAAATCTTTATTTCAAAGTTCATATAAATTTATTGACAAACTATTACTCTTCCTTAGTCGCTTCAATATTTTTTCTTCTTCTTTTAGCCATGTTTCTCTATCTCTTTGTCTATTTCTTTCGCTTCATGCTTCGTGATACAACATGAATAAAGTTTTGATGATTTTTTCAGTTATTTCTTTCTTTAAAAGAAGAGTTTTGATATTACAACGCACGTTGTTTGTAACATCCAAAAAATAGAGAGAAAAATACATTAATGATTTTTGAGCAAAACTTTGATTATATGAATATAAAAGACATACATAAACAAATGTCAAATGTGTAGATATAGTCCACATCCAAATGTTAAGAAAACAAAAAGAAGTTCATTACAAAATTTAGTATTGTCATAAAGAAACCCGACTACAAAATATTAATTACTAGTATACATTAGACAAAACACTTCTATATTTCGCCTCTTCCTCTTCCTCTTCCCCAAATCGTCTATCATTATTGTCGTCCATAAGTTTGTTTGCTCATGCTACAAAAACGATCATCACAAAAGAAATATAAACAATTAACAAACAAGGAGGGTAAGGTAATGCTAACATGAACATGCATAAAATATATCAATACAACAAACATAGCATTTAATGATTCAATCATCAAACTATTCAGAAACATATAAACAGAATATAGTACTAAACTTGATATCCAGATTTATGAATTGAATTGGACACAATAAGCCTTGCACTTGTCATAAAACCTCTTAGTGGATTGCAGTAACAACTTTGACTCCACTTGGTCTAACAAATCGATCAAATTCCTCTTGACAGGGTAAGTTAACTTATGACATCGCCAGACAAGGGGTCTCACCTCGAATATAAGAACTTTTTTCAACTCTCACTACCTATATTACACACTTTATGTGAGTTTGTAAGCCTAGTAAAATATAATATGACTTTTGACCAACACGTATCCCTAGTCAATGCATAACACTAGACTAACAAGGATTTGCACTTCTTCCTTAGAAGCACAACCCTCATACAACAAATAATTCAAGTCAACTTTTCTCATTTCATTGATCCATTTTCACTTTCTTAAAACCATTACACTTCCTTAAAACACCATTCAAAACTATTTTCACTAATCTTTTCACTAATCTTTTCACTCGATACATTACTTGTTATCATAATATAACTTTCCCAAACAAGTTTACAAATACTATAACAAAATTCCACAAGGTCTCTCCATACTCTTGTATTCTTTGTATTTCAACATTTAAACTATACTCTATTCAAATAAACTCCACACACATACACACACACACACACAATTATTTCATTACATTGACATGTTTTACACTTCATATCACACACATTTATCATTCCCAAAATACTTACTTTTACTCCAAAGTCAAACCAAGACCACAAATAAGGACATAACAATCCTATGACACATCAAGTGGAATTGTTTTTTCACAAAAAAGAGAAACCTAACAAAATGGAGCCATCATAAGAGACAAATTTTATAACTACATACATCAAATCAAAGATCCTACTAGGAAAAGTGAAGAATCACATGTCTAGGATCAATTGTCAAAATTTTATCTCAATCCTACAGTTATTGAAGAAAAAATCTCAATTTTCCCGAAATTACTCAAAATAGAAAAACACAATTCTACAACTAGTAATCGATTGCAAACGTAATGTAATTTATTACCGAGCCATATTTTTGCAAATAACACAATTCTGCGACTAGTAATCGATTACCAACACAATTATGCAACAAGATGTAATCAATTACCAAAGCCAAATTGGTCTACAAATAACACAAATCCTGCAAATTAACCAATGTCAAGCATACCAAATATCCATTTCAAACTTCTGCCAAGTCAAAATTATTTTTAATTTTCATTCTAAACCTCTCACTTACTAACTTAACTCATTTAATATACGTTTATAGAAAACCCCAAATTTTCACAATACATACATATAAAAACTTGCAATTTAGGGTTTCTTCATCTGATACCCGCACAAAACAAAATCTAGAGAACAAAATGAGTTACCCAAACACAATATCAACAGACAACTAAAGAATACAAACAAATTTCATTAATAATAACTTAAAAATTTAGCTTCCCTCACCTTAAATTAAAATGTTAAGTTATTGCGCAACTTTGTACAACTTCCACTCACAAGAAAACCTAATTATAGCCATAAAAAGATCAAATTAATGATCTGAAATCATGGTTGGATTCACCAACACACAAAATTCATAGAGGCAAAGAAAACTCTATACAACAAAGAAATTCCAAAAGAAAAAAACACATATTAGGTTTTCTGTAACAAGAGTGAAAGAAACTTACTCTATTTTAATTTTGTATCGGTGAAAATGATAGGATGTTTCGTGACGATTTAAAAAATAATCTCTAATTAAAGAAAAGATGAGATTTGAGTGAATCTCAAAAAAGAAAAACAAAGATTTTAGAAAAAAATTGTTTGTAGTAGGGTTTTTACATTTTCTTTCACCAAGTTCATTTTGATTTCCAATCCATAAATCTCATTCAAACAATTCGATATAAAAAATAGATAAAAAGACAATTTATTCAATTCCATATTATAATAAGTTTTCAATTTATATTTTTTAATAGATTTGGTTGTCAACACCTCATTCTAGTTCAAAGTCAGCATTAAATTCTGATAATAAAAAAACTGCAGTTAACGAAATTTAAAATTAACTACAATTGTAATCAATCATTATTATTTTACTTTATCTTTAAAAGTAGATTGTCTTCACTTCAAACATGCCAAATCTAGAACACAAAAACAGAGAAAGTGGTAGTAAAACAAAAGGGTATTATGGTAACTTCGTTCCCCACGTGGAGTACGAGGGTGAAATATAGACCCAGTCATAGGTTTATTATCACCTTTGTGTAAATCTCAGCAAACACCAATGCTTACAAATCCCACAAAAAACATAAATTCTATAAAGAAAAAATATCATGTTTTTATAACATACAACTCTCGATAACCTTATTAATAGATAATTATAAAAAAATTAAGTTTCAAATTTGTTAAAAATGTAAATATTTTTAATTGAAATTTTATTAAATTTTGTATATATTGAATATTAAAATTTTTACCTCTTTTATATTTATTTATTTTTTCTCTTTTTATACACCTTATTTAATAAATGTGAAATTTTATAGTGATTAATATAACAAATGCAAAACAAAATAAAATATAAATCAATTTTTAGTAAAAAGTTTAGCTACATTAATTTTATGTGAAAAACTTTACCAATTAGTAAATACCTATTTAATTATATTCATTATTAACAAAATTCAGACAAAATAAATAAAATTTAAGTTGTTGTATTAAATAATAGTTTTATTATATTAAAAAGGATATATATTAAACAAATTATTTACTAAAAAAGTAAATAACATAAATATAATTAAAAAAATATAAACTTGTTTATAATAAATGTAAAAGACGAAAAAAGAAATAATCATATAAATTTGTTTGATTATGAAAGTATCATAGTATCATCCAATTCTTCCTTAAAAGGCCTAACAATAGGAAGAGAGAAAATAACAAGACAGAATGAAAAGCTGAAAAGAAGAAAACAATATCCACCTCGAACCTCTCTCCAATTTCTTCATCAAAATTCAAAAACCCACATTCAAAAGTTAAAAGCTTTAACAAATTCCAAAACCAAAATTGATTAGGAAGAACAAGAAGAAGAAGAAGAAGAAAAGAATGAGAGAAGATGAATCAAATTGGTTCTCAAAGTGGGAAGAAGAGTTACCTTCACCAGAGGAACTCATGCCCTTATCCCAAACCCTAATAACCCCTCACCTTGCCGTAGCTTTTGACATAACCAACTCTTCCCAGAACAACCACCACCAACAGCAGCAGTTTCCGCTTCAGCCACCTTCCGGCGCGGAGGAGGAACCGGCGCGGACTCTGAAACGGCCGCGACTGGTGTGGACCCCACAGCTGCACAAGCGCTTCGTGGATGCCGTGGCCCACTTGGGGATCAAGAACGCCGTTCCCAAGACCATAATGCAGCTCATGAGCGTCGACGGGTTGACCCGCGAAAACGTCGCCAGCCACCTCCAGAAATACCGCCTCTACTTGAAGCGCATGCAGGGTTTGGCCGGAGGTGCCGCCGCCGCAGACTCCGCCACGGACCACCTCTTCGCCAGCTCGCCTGTGCCGCCGCACTTCCTGCACCCGGCTGCCCGCTCGGCCTCTGACCACTACCTGCCCTTTGTGCCGGCGTTGCAGCAGCACCGCAATCACCACCACCACATGGCGGTGGCTGCTCATTTTGGTTCGCCGCGGAATGCGCACTTTGAACTCCCCGTTCTGTCAAGGATGGGAGCTTCGGTGCCGGGTTATGTGGAGGATGTGGAGTCGGAAAGGAGGAAGGTTCTTACTTTGTTTCCAGCTGGAGATGATTGAATGTGATCAATGGTTGATTGATGGCAAGGTTTTAAATTGTGGGTGGGGTTGTGATTTATTAGCGTTTTTTGATGTTGTAAAAAGTTGTGATTCACAAATGTGGTTGATGCAGTTACAATAGTGGTTTAACTTCCAAATAGTTCAAGTTGTTTGTGACTGAGATTGCTGTTGTTTACTGTTTTTGATGATAATACTATGGTTTTTTCCACTGTTGTTCATAGTTATTATTATCTTTGTTTGAACTGTGTAGTTTCCACCCTGTGAAACTAATGTTTGATGGCGTGTTTTAGGTTTGGTTAGGGCCAAGGATTTTAAGAACTGTCTATGAGCACAATTTCAGGCTCAATCTGAAAGCTTTTGAACTCTTTGCAACCGCAATTGAGACTGCTTCTGTCTGCAATGACAACGATCTTGAAGAGAAGGCATTTTGAAACCTTGGCTAGTGTCTAAGTAGGTAACTTTGTTTCTCAAGAGATGTATCAATTGGTCATGCTTAGGTTTGCATAAAGGAGTGTGTTGTAATCATTGGAATTTTGAATTCATTGTACATTCAGCTGTGACGACTTTCCTATAGACACTTCTGGGACAAATAATGTTTTGTAACTCATTTTTGTTTGGATCAGTAGTTGTTGTATATGTTGCTTTGTTTGGTAGATCGGCTGCATTCAAAGCAATCTAGATTCTATGGTGTTACCAATTGTGAAGTTTTATATCAGCATTGGTAAGAACAAGTTTTCTATTTAGGAGCCTGAAGATTGTAATAACTGAAGTGTGTTAGATATGGAATGTGCTTTTTGCCCTGTTTCTTGTTACAATTGTAACTTGTTTGTCTCTGTAGAAGAATTAAATGTGTAATGGAAAGCAAATTAAAATTCAGGTTATATTTTTGTTGGTTTAATTTTTCCCAGTTACTTGAACTCAAGAGCACTGGTTTTCATAAGTTCATCTTTACATAGTCATAAATTTCTTGTTTTGTTAGACAACCAGATTTCTTCTTCCTCATCTACTTAGGGTCCTGTAGTGATTCTTTTCTTAGTGATTTAAATTATTTATTTGATGATCAATTTTCCCATAACGAGGATCTTAGCAAAATGTCATATATGTAAGAAAAAACAATGAAAGAGATGATGTTCTAACCATTTGTTTGTATTAACTTTCTTTGTTGTGTTCTGAATGACAGTAAGATGCATTTGTTGACACAGACTGAGATGCAGTAAAACACAGGTCCACTCTTTTCTTCTTCTTGAGTCTATTTTTTCAGAGTTTCAGCATGTGGTGTTTGTTTGTCATGATTTCATGCTTCTTCAATCTACATATAGAAAATGGCTTATGGTTTCAACATTAAATTGTTATGTTAAATGAATGGCTTATAAATAATTTATTGTCTGCTTTATTGCATAACATGTTTGCATAACATGTTTGAATATGTATTCTGTTGTTGACCCTAGTTAGAATTGTCTTGCGAAAATTATAATCATTTACTCTCTTCTTTTTTCTTATCTCTTCTCTTATTACATCATATATCACCCTTTATTAGTATATACTTCTTTTTCTTATTACTTCTTTCTTGATTAAACTAAGTCTATGGCACAATGAATTTAATTCCCTAATACGACAAGAAAATTATTCAATTTTGTTGTTTTGTTAGAAGATATTTGTTAAAGTTATTGTCTTCATCTATATGTTCATGGTCTCTGTACTTCACAAGTCAAGTTGTACACATCACATGTGATAGTTTAAAATGATTATTTTTTATTTTTCAATAATTGTAATATTATAAAATATTTATTTTAAATTTTACCACTTAATTGCATATAAAATAGATATTATCATTTTTTTTCCTTTTTTATTTCTTATTGCTCATATATTTTACCTTCCTTTTGTACAATTAATGATTCATCTTTTCCTTTGTCTCATCAAGTTTATCATTTCAAATTTAATACTTTTAGAATTTAAAACTCTTATATAGAACATATTAAAGTTGTATGTTCTATACCTAACTACAAAGTTGTGCAAAAATTGCATATATATTGATCATGTAACTATTCAACTAATCTATGAATGTTTATCTACAATATTTGTTATTGATTAAAATCAAGACATTACTAATAATATTTTTTAAGATTTAAAATTAAATTTTATATCAAAATCAACTTAATAACATATATTATTAAAATATTAAAACTTGTGGAACGTATTTTTAAAATTCTTATGATTATGTTACGCACTATTATTATAATAAATTTGGTCACTTATAATTTTTTTTATAGCAATCCACTATTTTACTGTTTTGACGTGGATGAATATATAGAGCTGTCAAAATGGATAACTCGGTCTGATTCGGCTTAACCCATCATGGGTTGATGATTTCTTGAGCCAATCCAACCTAACCCGGCTCACTTTTTAACGAGCCAAAAAAATTCGAACCCGACTCGACCCATCACGGGTTGGCGGGTTAAACGGGTTGGCTCATGGGTTTATTTAATTAAAAAAAATTATAATTTTTTTAGTCAAAACTAAATTATAATTCTAATTAAAATCTAAATAAACTTTAATACAATTCAAATATAAACCAAAATCAAAAAATACAAATTATTTATGTGTTGGCTAAAAAAAAATCTAGCATGACCCAAATGTAAAGTAAAACATAATAAAAAATAATTGTGTGACCCTTTTATCTGCGGGTTGGTGAGCCAACCCGGATTCAACCCGGATGAGCCGGGTCAAAAATTAACTCGTATTAAAATTTGTAAAAATATTTCAACCCAACCCGGCCCAAACTCGTAATGAGTCGGGTTGGCTCGTGAGTTCCAATTCATTTTGACATTCTATGAAAATATGCTCATGGAATTTTAAATAAAAAAAAAAAGACTAAGATGTGATTAATTCAACTCAAAAGAATCAAAGTAATTAATTTGGTTTAAGACTTTAATTTTTTTTACAAAGTTTGCTATTCTCTAACTGATGCTATATCATCCATCTTATTTATAAAATCGAAATGTTTTATAGTGAACATCTATAAATATATAGTACTCATATTGTAATTAAGCTAAAATAACATCATATAAATATAAAAAGTCAAACAAAAATTAAAAAAATTGTTATTACATTTTAATATACATTCAATTTTCTCCATAAACCAAGAAGAAAATTAAGAATAAAAATCATTAATAATGAGAATATATATTTTTATTTTAGATACATAATTTATTCAGTACAACCAAATATTATTATATTTTATTTTTAGTTAATAAAGAAACTATCATCTTAATACAAAAAAAAAATTAATTTTATTAATTTTATTTAAATTTCATTAATAATTGAACTAAATTATGTGTTTGTTTTTTTAAGTAGAGTTTGAAAACATTAACATTAATATGTAATTAACTTAAAAAAAATGTTTATCTTTAATTTATATTTTTTATAAATTTTGTGAGTTTACTATTTTTAGGTATGTCCTGTTGACGAAAAAGGAAATTCTAAGGTATGGATAAAGATAAAAAGAAGGGTTAAATATGTTTTTGGTCCCTTAACTTTTAGAAAATTTTGGAATTAGTCCATTTTGAAACTTTGGACCAATTTAGTCCTTCATATCTTGAAATGCGTGAATTTAGTCATTTTAATCAAATTTTGTTAAGTTCATTTGACATTTTAAGCGCGTTTCATAATAGTATTTGACTTATTTGACTTAACATTAAAGCAAAAATATGTCAAACAGTATAAACAACTCAAATACAATTCTGAAATGCATACGAAACATCAAATAAACCTACCAAAATTTGATTAAAAGGACTAAATCCACATATTTCGAAAGATCAATGACTAAATTGGTCAAAAGTTTCAAAATGGACTAATTCCAAAATTTACTGAAAGTTAAGGGACCAAAAACATATTTAACCCTAAAAAGAAAGCTAGAGAAAGTGGGAGTTGGTGGTTAGTGACTACGGATGCTTTTGAAATTGTTCAAGATTAATAGTCGGATAATAATAAAATAAATGATAATAAATTAATAATAATAATAATAAATTATAATAATAATATTCTTTTAATAACAAATTCAATTTTATTTTAAATTAATTTTATTATTTACATTTAATTTTATAGATGTTATCTGATAATCATCTAATTTTATTTATTAAAATATTTTTAATTTATTATATTCATCATTTCATACTCAAATTTTTATCTCAAATTCACTCAAATCTACCTCTTTTTAATCCAAACTACAATCTCTTCTCATCCTTTCAAATTTATTCACTCTCTCTCTCACATTCATTCTTCAATCCAATCACAATCTTAATGTTAATTCATATTAACATTACTTTTTTAATTTCTTTCATAAATTATTAAAACTAAATACATACTCAAAAGAGTTATTATATGTCAAAGTGAACATAGATTAGCTACACATTTAAACCATGAATGCCTCATTAAATAGTGTAACAAAATATAATTTTTCATATACTTGGAAAACAGTATTTCACTACAGTTCAGTATAAAACTGTCACTAGAAGAGTACCAAATACCAAAAACTCACTACTACCACCATAAAAACAGAAAACCTAAATAGGAACATGGGGTCTATAACAGTGCAGAAAAATTGTATCTAACTCTGAAACTCAACAGCCAAAAGGAAAACTGTCCCCTAAACGTCATCTAGTAATTTTGTGAATAATCAAAGCTCAATGGGCGTTGACCGAATGGAGCCTGCAAAGCAGCAAAGAGAAAAATCAGTATTCTACAAACATCAAAAGGAAACAAAATGTGCCAATCCTCTTCATACAGTGTCGTTTATGGTATTTAATGCTTTGATGTTCAAATAATAGGAACTGAAAACCATTCTTCACATTGAACAGCAAAGTAAAATTATTAGCTGTAGATTACCTGGAAAATAGCATGTCTAAATTGGTCATATGAATGTGCATACATCATTGAAGCACTTGGCCACTGCTGGTAAGCAACATCACCAGATGCCAGATTCAATCCAGTGACACCAAAAGGATTCATCATAGGATTCGAAGGAGGTCCATAGCCAAGCGAAGCTTGATTTGGTGACATCTGACTCAATTGATTAAAAGCAGTGTCATAATGCGTGAATGGAGGTTGAACTTGTTGCAAATTAAAAGGTATCAAGTTAAGGGAAGGAGGTGGAATACTCCTCGCATACCTGCATTGGTAATGATATACAATATGGTAAACAAACTTCACAACAAAAGTTAATACTCAAAATACCCAATACAGGTTCATATTTTTGACTATGCACATAACAGAAGAAAAGGCCAAAACCAATATGTGCAATTTCTCCATTCATTGCTAACACAACTCTCAAAAAAATCAAATAACACAGTACAGTCATAGAACAAACCTTCCATAGTTACGATCATAATCTGGATCACTACGATCCTTTTCCCTATCTCTGAATATGGCAACTCGAGTAGAATTAATATCCCTACCAGTAGTGCACTTTTCAGAATCAACCACAGGGGACTTGCTAGTTTCACTCTCATCTTTGCTAATAGGAAAATTTTTCTCTTCTGTTGAAGCCTGGGACTGAGTATCATCTGAATCACAACCTCTGGAGCCACTAAAAATGCGTGCTCGTGCCCGATCATATTCCTCCTTCCTCTCTTCCACACTTCTAAGAAGATTGTTTTTCTTTCCAACTTCATTGGATTCATTTAAACTGGTTCCATTTGGCCTAGGCCTTATGGCAATTTTTATCTGCTCAGGTTTATCATTTTCCAACTGTTTAGCAGGTATTTCAGACAAGCGGACCACAGGATATCTGCTTTCAGCCAACTTTCTGACCATAATCCTGGTTCCCTGACCATCTAAGCCATTATCTTGAACCATTGTTTGCATGCCATAGTGTTGAGCAACACGATGTGCAGCCAGTCTGAGATACGACGAAGGGAAATGTTGAAATTCAAAATGCTGTTGATCTGCATTATTCAGGAACCTTTGGATATCCAGCTCCATTCGCAAAACTATGGCAGTGAAACAAAGTAGTAGTTAATGAAAAAGGAAAATGTCAAGATGTACAATTACATATTGGATGAAAACTAAAAACAAATAACCCAAAAGATAGCAAGAAAAAAGATATTGGTACGGGAAATTATAGTCATGAAAAAAAGAATGATGACAACCACACGATCAAAGAAAACCCCTATAATTCTCCTATATATTAATCCAATCATCCTCTACCAACCAAATTAGGCTACACAGTTACACACATACAGCACAAGGGAAACAACTCAATCTCAGGCTAAGTTCCTTTTGGCACAATCATGACAACAAATATCATGGATACCAATGAAAAGCAAAAGATACATTATTTTCAGAATTTGTGGCCCTTGGCATTTTATATAACATTTTTGTAGGCTTCAGACTTCACTACATGTGTCCACTTATTATGACATTAAGATGGAAGTTAACAGTTTCAAATTATAACACTATGCTGTCTAAATTATTGAAAGCAAGATGATTACAACCTATTCCAGTGTCATGTCACTTAAACCCTATTTCTAGACAACGTTTTAAACCTTTGATTGGTAGGAGAAGTGTGCTACAATTAATTGGTCCAGGGTGGGTACTATCTTCCTAAAATCTCAAATTATATCCATGCTAGTTCTACATTAAAATTGATAACTTCATAATATAAAGCTTCCTTTACTATCATCACAGATTAATCCATCAAAATTTACATGAAGCCACACAGATTTGACCTACATACATTCTCTCCTCCGGATAATGCAGTTATCTGTACTGAGCTCAGGATCATAATACATCAACAACGAAGCCTTATACTACTGCATGGGATCTATTACATGGGGATGGAATTATACCATCATGCTCTATCATAAACCCTTTTTTCTCTAACATAAACGGGTACAATTCAACAACCGAGGAGTCCAAACGTCTCATTCCCATACCAACTCCTCATAATTGAACATCATATTCAGATTCGAAACTTTTAAGGTAATCCCAATCATCCCAGATCTGACACAACAAGACCTACCCACAACCCTAACTTTAAATTAAGAACAAAAATTGATAAAAATTGGGTCATATATATCCAAATTAAAGAGACGAAAAAAAAAACAAATCCACTTCAAGCTATGATTTTGAGGCCTACCCATTAACCAGAGCGGAAAAATAAAAATAGCAAACAAACCACCCAAGCAAAAGAAAGTCACAAACGGCAAAAAAAAAAAAAAGTTTCGAAATTAAGAATTGAGAGAGAGGGAGAGAGCACTGACTGGTGACACGATGACGAGGGTTCTGAAGCGCCTCAACCAAGAAAGGGTCAACCATTGACTCCTTATCTTTGAAACCAGAAACGTCGCCGTTTGAGATAAAGGATGAATCCATGGCGTGAAGAAGAAACTTCTTGTGACTCAGAGAGATAAAAGAAAACGGCGGCTTCTAGAAGGTTCTGGCTTTTTTGCGTTTCCTTCTGATATTGGTCAGAAGGAAGAAGAAGAGGTGAAAGATTTGTGCTTGTTACCTGACATAGAGAAGAGATAGGAAAAAAGAGGCTCTTGGGTTTTTCTCCACCTGTCTCTCTCTCTGTTTCTCTCTCCAGCAGCAAGGAGAGAAAGAGAAATTTTAGAAGAAAACAAGGAAGAATATATATAAAGTTACGCAAATCTTCGATGTGAAAATGACAGAGATAGAAAGAAAATCACAGACAGGGCAAAATCTCCATTACTAGGGTTGGTGTTGTGGGTGTCAAAAACAAAATCATTAAAAAAATCTATTATCTTTTTCTTATTTTTTTTTTACATTTTCTTTTTACACTGGTCTATCTATTATCTAATGTAAATATATTATTTAAATTTTTTGTGTGTATCTATCTATATCCTATTTTTATACTCGGCGTGAATCGAGGTATTTGTTTTTTTTTTCTATCTATCTAAATTTTTAAAAAGTATTAATTCGTAAAATTATATAATATATAATATTTTTACAATAAATATACATTTCGTTCAAATCAATTAATGATTAAATTTCGTATGATATTTTTGTAAGCCCCTTTTTTTGTGCTTTAGAGTTTTGGGCCTGGCCTTTTCGGAGGCCCAAAGCTCTGCCCTACAGAAGGACCCTATACCCTACACTATTCACTCATTTGCTCTTGCCTTCCTTCTCAGAAAAACAGCTCCCCTCTCAGCTTCTCTAAGAAAAGCAGGAGCTCTGCTAGGGCACGTACCATCTTCCATCTTCAAGCTAGCCTAACCCATTCGGTGCTCTTGGTAAGTCGAACTCTAGAGCTTTAATTTACTTCCTCCCTTTTTCTTCGCTGTTGAGCGCTCTGAGTATAGTAGGGTCCGATCTCCTAACCCCGTTTTGGCCTGGATCTTCATGTTTCAGCTCCGTTCTAGCTCCGGGAGTTGTGGTGTCTGTAGTTTTGAACCTGTTTGTTCGGTTGCTCTCCAAAACAAAGGTAAGGGGAGCTAGGTTTTCAAGTTTAAAGTGGTTGTGGCATGCTTATGTTCTGTTCTACTTTGTGGGTGCTTGAATGGTGTTGAAATCGTGAAATAAATGGTTGGCTATATTCGGTGTGTTGCTCTATGTCGTTTTTCTACTTTGCATGTGTGTTTGGGAGTGGATCTGGGCGGTTTCCGCCATTGCATGTGGGTGGACAGTGGTGAACTCTGCTATTTTCGCCCAAGCGAGCTCGTCTCGCCTAGGCGAGAGTTCCAGAGTGCTCACTGCCACGAGAACTCGCCTAGGCGGCCCTTTCCCGTTTTGAGCGACGCATAGTCTCGCTCAGGCGAGAAGGCCTCGCCTGAGCGAGATCTCGTGAAGCCTCCACTGTCGCGCGTCTCGCCTGAGCGAGAATTCGTTGTTTTCTGTGAGGACAGCATCTCGCCTGAGCGAGAATGCGTGAAGACCCCTTTATCTTATCTCGCTTGGGCGAGAAGCCGCTGCATCAGGAAGGTCAGCGTCTCGCCTGAGCGAGTGTGCGAGTGGGTGTTATGTTTCCTTGGCTGTTAAATGATTTATTGCATGCATTGTTTTGATTATTCCTCTTAAATATGATATGGGTGAATATGCTTGGGTGTTTGGATTTTATAAACAAAATTGGCATGCTTGGTATGGGATTCATCATGAGTTGTGGTTTCGTGATGCTTTAACATGGAAATTGGATGAATGACCAAAAAGAGGTGGGAATTGTATGAGAAACATGATTGTGATGATGAGATAGGCGTAATTCCATGAGTCCCATGGGGAGACTTTATGGTGGCGTGTAGTGTATATATTAAGATAAGGATTCAAGTAAGGATCGCATCCCGAAACTCTAAAAGGGTCAGTGAGTCTCAGGTAGAGAAATCTAACCCAAGTGGTGAGAGTAGCGGGAGGCCCTAGTCTTTGGCAGGATAATGGCCTTAGACGCTTAAAGGCTAACCTCGTGAGTGGTAGGGTGAAACCCATTGGCAATGGCTCTGCAGAGCAGTAAAGGCCACCACGAGTGCAGGCATCCAGTGAATCCGATCTTAATATATGTATCCGGATAATTGAGTCATAGTGTCTTGCTTGTTTGCCATAACATGACTTATGTGTCTCTGTGTTGTATGCCTGTGAATGTTATTGCACTTGTTCCTTTACACTATGAAAAGTTTCATGTTACACTAGCTTACCCTTGCATTTATGTTTGTGTTCTGTTGTATTTTTCTCTTTTGCGATGATCACCATTGGTGGGAGCAGATGGGAATACTTCTGGAGGTAGGCCTGATGGTGGTAGCGGTGCAGTCTAGTGGGCCCGTTGACACGGTTTTCGAAGAAGTTCTATGGCCCTAGTGCCTTGTAGTCCCATGGTCTTAGAACATTTCTTTTGCCCAACTGTTAAACTTTAGATTTGTTTTTGTTTATGGCATGGTGACATGCCTAAATCTGTTTTCACAGTATAATTCTGGATGACTGTAATAGTTACCCTTCTACGTTTCATGTCGATTCGATTGGCTCTCGTTATCAAAATTTTATGACACTTTATTTGGTAGCTTAATCTATTAAAATAGGACGTCACAATTTTTATTTAAGATGGCAAGTGATTAATTTGATTTTCTGAAGTATTCTTTTTGTAATTGTTGTATCCTTCTTCTTTTTTTGAATTTTGATTGATGAAAACACATATAAATCAAGTTATTTTTATCTATATGCCTTCTTTTTAATTATGGTTATTAGACTTTTGATTTTTAATTTGAATAGGTTAATAATATCATATAGAATACATTATCCCACAACATTCTTTTTTTAAAACACAGGTAAGAATACATGCTTTACTTGTGATTATTATTATTATATAAATTTTATTTATTACTCGAATTATAACGATTTGATGCGATTCTACGTTTAATTAAACTAAGGATTTTAAAATAATTATTTAAAGAAGGGCAAAATAAAATAAATATACCCAATTCAAAAGTTACAAACATGCAAAATATAAAACCAAAAGAAAACTATGAGCAAGTAATATGTAAGTTTTCAAGAATACACGTTAAAAGTAACTGTGCTGACGAGCAGAAGACTAAGATTTAAAAGAGTAAAGTTGGTGTCGAAGTTTTAAATTATGTGCGGTATATACCGAAAATGGATAAAATATATTTAGTTAAAGATTTTTATATTTTTAATGAAGTTAAACATCTAATATTAATAAATAATAAAATATTTAAAGAATAAAAATATTATTAAGATATTTTTTATATTTGTTAGTGTTTTATAAGTTTTTATATTATTCATCTTTTATTCTCATATTTCTTTTATAAAAAAAAATCAAATATAAACTTTTTTTCTTCTTATTTTTCATATATCTTTTATTATTTTCAAAGAAAAAAGTAACTTTTTTATCATTTGATAATGAAATATTAATTTAATAGTTGACATTTTTTTATCTCATAAATTTTTTGTATATTTATTTTTTTATGAAAAAAACTTATGTATTGTGCTTTTTCGCAACCGATTTTTAAGATTTTTAATTGTAACTTAATTATCATATATTTATCTTTTAGTAATTATGTCTCTCAAATTTTTATTAAATTATGATAAAATTATTATTTTTTGTTTAAAATTTTATTTTATCTAAAATAGGTATATTGATTAGGGATGGCAAAAATACTCGTGCCCGCAAATATCCGCGGATAAAATTCGCGACAGATAGTTAATACCCGCGGGTAACGGATAACGGATATTTTAATACCCGCTTATAAACGGGTCGGGTACGGGTATCATACTATCCGTACCCGTGGGTACCCGTTACCCACAAAAAAATTAAAATTTAATTTATATTTTATTAATTTAAATTTAATTAAAATTAAAATTTGCAGTATATTTTATTATGTCAAATTTAATTGTAATTAAAATTTAATTTAATTTAATATTTTATTTTTATAAATTTATATTAAACAATTTATAAAATAAAATTTTTAAATATTTGCGGGTTCGGGTATCCACGGGTACCCGCGGGTTTTAAAAATATCCGCGAATATTTTTTAAGCGGATACCCGACGGGTAAACGGGCGGGTAGCAGACGAATTTTTTTTGTGCGGGTCGGGTTGCGAGTAGACACTATCAGTGCCCGACCCGACCCGTTGCCATCCCTAATATTGATAAAGAATAAAAAAATAAATTCATTCTTTGGAAATGATAAAAAGAAAACTATTCACGAAAATGAAAACATTCAACCTCTTCATATCTTAAGCATGATACTAATGATTCAGTTGTTCAATTAGAGGAACTCTTTCTTCATGTTTAAAGAACTAAAGAAATATATGTGAAGAATTTCGTATTAATTCTTTGGAATGCGATAGAGGAAAACATCCTCAAATGTGGAAATATTTAATGAGTTAAAAGATGAAATTAGAAGACTTTATTTAAAATGTGGTTCATATCAATTACAACTTCAAAATTATCTTTTAGTAAGGAGAAACATCAAATGAGATTTCAATCTATTTGGTTTAAAATGTTTTCTTTTTTGCTAGAGTATTCCGATTAATGATGAAGCTTATTGTTTGGCATGCTATATATTTAGTCTAAAGACAGTTGGTTATCTTCTTAAAGGCTAAACAATATCTCTTATAGAGCTATTCAAGATGTAAAAGAAAAACACAAATGATAGATTAGAAATATCAAAAATAGATCGGGTCAAATAAAATCAAACGATCCAAAAATTTCTTTTTTTTATTTTTATTTGTATATTATATATATATATATATATATATATATATATATATATATATAATACCTCCAAGATATTATGAAATATATTCAATATTTATAGTTGATATCTTATAATATAATAACTTATTATTAGATTTAATTATATCTTTAAAATATTATGATATAATAATTGATTATCTAATATCTTCAATGTATTATATAATAATTTAATATCCACATTTCCAAGATATAATATTTTATTATTCAAGTAATCAAATTTGTTTAATATATCTATTCAGCTCTTAATCTTTGAAGCCCATAAATATAGCATCTCACCACAAGGAGTAAGGACTCATGTATGATACTCAATGGTTGATACTCAACTATGACTAAACACTCATATTCATATATTTTATTTATTATTACTCTAATACAAATCTTTACTCTCTTAATGGTTTGAGTGTCAAGAGAATCTTTTATAGATGAATCTTTCGTTGTTTGGCTTCAAAACTACAAGTTATCTTATTAGGAGGCAACAACTTAGCTCTTAAGAGCCTAGTAATCCACCTCAAATACATCTAGGTCAAATTTGGTAAAAACATTTAGTATCTAGCGTGGGACTTAGGTAAAACTATTCTCATACCACAAGTCTTATGATAATGTACTACAATTGAATCTTGGATAAGAATAATGTTACTATTTTTCCTTAACTCAATTTTTGTCTTTATTGAGGGTTTTTTTTCGGAAAAGTTATAATGAGACACATTATATAAATAAAATATTCTCTTTCAAGTAATTGTATTGTTACTCGTAAACACTTTATTGTCTTATACTAATGTATCCAAAAGGCTTTGAATTTGTTATTTGAATGTCAAGTTTGAGATCACTGAAATTTTAAAGGTTGAAAAACATCGGACAATAAGATGCAAAACAATTTGGTCTGACACTGATTGGGAATAAACTATCAACAAACATCGATTATACATGTCAAACATGATAGACAACAAGAAAAAGGCTTGTACATTCATTGAAAAATGTCACAAATTCCATAAGTCTTCTTCTATTTAGAATATGAGTTACATATTGTTACTCTTTGGCTCTTCACCAACCCTAAAGGAATCAAATTTAAAAAAAAAAAAGATCAAATCCGATCTTGAATCCTTCCTCTAAGCAAAATAGTAATACCACCACCTCAATCGTTAGAAACAAAGCTTCCTCCTCTATGGTCCCTCCAACATTGAAGAATTGTGTTTCATCATTGCCATGGCCAACCTTTCCTACAACATGTTAACCTAAATAAAATCTCGAGTGATTCAGATATGAAATCGCTCTTGCATAGGATGTCGGATGAAAAGTCATTTGAGAACTATTTGAAAAGCGTTAGGAAGAACACATTAGCTTGGATGAAAAACCATATGATAACTATTTCAAAAGTGTTAAAAGCAATGCATAATCTCAAATGAAAAGTCACTTGGAAACTATTTCAAAAAGCACTAAAAGCAACACATAAGTTTGTATGGGAATTAATCTAATAATTACTTTAAAAACGTCTAACCATGACACATAAGTCTAAATGGAAACATACATGAGGACTACTCCCAGTGGCTAAACATGCACATGTTACACTTTTGGCAACTAATTATCATAAATAGATGTGTACTATTTATTCTTAGATTGAATTCCCCCCGCCCCCTAAATTGGGTTTTTTACCGAGCAAGGATTTAATAAGACACACTCTTTTAAGTTTGATACACCCGACATCTGCAAACTACAACTAATGAAGAATGATAAACTCGTTCATCCATCAACATGATCCACTTACACCTTATTTTTTAATTCCGAGATGGAGGGCTTATGTAGATACCCCTAAGATATTATAAAATATCTTCAAAATATTTATTAATATCTTATGTATAAGATCTTATTATCAAATTCTATTATATCTCCAATATATTATGATATAATATTTTATTATTCAACTTACAAAATTGGTTTAATATATATATTCACTCGTGATTTTGAAAGTCTATAAATATAGCATCCCACTACAAGGAGTAAGGACCCCTCTATGATACTCAATGATTGATATTTAACTATGAGATTCAACTCTCATATTCATATCTCTAATTTATTATCACTCTAATACAAATTTGTATATCATATTAACTTTAGCGTTGAAGAGCTTTTATGGGTGAATCTTTCTTTATTTCTCTTCAAAACTTAGGTCTCTCGTAAGGAGATAATAACTTAGTTTTTGAAAGCCTCATAATCCACCACGAAAACATCTATGATGATCACACATTCACAAGTTACAAATTTGGTAATTGATTATCATAAAAAGACGTGTAGTGAAAAGTGGTGGAGCTTCTTAGAGTGACAAGGAGGCTTTGGCCCAATTTTTTTTTAATATATAAAACTTAACATGTAAAAAAATAACTTTATCTTAATTTTAGTATACTTTGTATATGTGACACTTTTCTTCAATATATTTTGACACTTATAAAATATTTACTAAAAATACCTCATTGGTTGTCAAATGGTGTAAAAATATTTTTGATGTAAAAACACCACTGTCCCAAATGGGTGTAGAATTATTTTGGGTTTTAAAATATCATCATTATCCCAAATTATAAAATTTTATTTATCACCGTTTGAGAACCGTTTGAGAACCGTTTGACAATTATGTGGAGTAAAATAGTTATAAAAAAATAAATTATTGTATTTGTAAATTAAAAAAGAAAGTGAAGAGTACTAAAGGATACTGTCAAAATGGGTGTAAAAATAATTTGGGTGCCAAAATATCATTTTTGAAAATGAAAAATAGTTTATTGATATCATTTCACAATTATTGGACACGTATGTATGGATAAGACAATCATAAAAAAAAGTTAAATTTCGGTAGTTACAAAGATAAATTGAAAAGTAATGAAGAGTGGTATTAAATAGTGTAAAAGTATTTTAGGTGTCAAAATACCGTTTTCTGAATGTGAAAAATATTATTTGATAGTATTAGACAACTATTTCACATTTATCTAAGGGTAGAATCGTAATAAAAAGATGGTAGAATCGTAATAAAAAGATTTTTTTATTTGTAAAAGAAAAGGAAAAACTGAAAAGTACGGAATGTTGTCAAATGGATATAAAAAAAATTATGTAAAAAAGTTTTGGGTGTCAAGATATAATTATTCCAAATGAAAAAAAACTTATTTGACACTTATGTAAGGGTAAAAGTGTCATAAAAACATATGTATTTGTAATTCAAAATAAAATGAAAAAGTGAAATGTAATTAAGAGTAGTGTCAAATGACTGTAAAAATATTTTAAGTGTTAAAATACCATTTTTGAATGTGAAAGAAGGTCATTTGACATCTTTTAACACCTCCATAAAAGTAAGGTAGTGATAAAAAATTGAATTTTTTTATTTGTAAAGAAAAGAAAAGTGAAAAGTAGTGAAGATTATCGTCAATAGAGTATAAAAATATTTTTTGTATCAAAATATCATTGTCTCAAATGAAAAAAAATTATGTGACATCATTTGACAATCATTTGATACTTATGTTTAAATAAAGTAGTCATTAGAAAATTAATTTTTTTATTTACAAAAAAAAAAGTGAAAATTTTAGAAAGGTGGTTTCAAAATGGATGTAAAAAGATTTTGGATTTCAAAATAGCATCATTATCCCAAATTATAAAAGTTTATTTATCATTGTTTAAGAACTATCTGACAATTATGTGGAGTAAAACAATTATAAAAAAAATGTATTTGTAAATAAAAAAAGTTAAAAGTAGTGAAGGATAATGTCAAAATGGGTAGACAAATATTTTGTGTGACAAAATATCATTGTCACAAATGAAAAATAGTTTATTGATGTCTTTTTACAATTATTGAACACCTATGTATAGGTAAGACAGTCATAAAAAAAATTAAATTTTGGTAGTTAAATTTGAAACGGTGAACTTAACAAAAACTTGATTAAAATAATTAAATTCACGCAATTATATAGAATTAAATTAGATAAAAATTTTGAAAGATGACTAATTACAATCTTCCGAATCAATATTTAACCATATTTCATATTTAGTGAAAGCGCATGGGACTGAGATTTGAACATCTTAAATCAACTCTTTAAAATGGTATTCTTCTTCTTTTTTAAACCACTTTTAATTCCAAGTTTTAACAGAATATATTATTATTTTTATTTATGTGCCTATGGAAAAAAATATTCGAAATAAATTAATTAAACAGAATAAAATTAAAAGTGGGAATGAGGCTTTTTGTATCTCTTTATTTTTTTAGAAAATAGAAAAAAGAAATGATGTTTATTTTTTTTTAGAAAATAGAAAAGGAAATGATGGATAAGATAAGAGTGATTGGTAGAATGTTGTAGTGTTAAAATGAGTGCCTATATAAGTCTTTTTAATGTAGGAGTATTGTTTAAAACGTGTAGAAGAAATTGAGAATCCTATTTATATATATACTCATGCCTCTATTTTTTTAGAAGATTGAAGCGCGTGTGGTCCGCATTCTCTCTATAAAAGCTTCTAAAGCATGCAACATCTTTTCATCTTCGATGTCACCATTTCTCTTTCCTTTCTGCAACTTTGTCTCAAAAGATAAACAATTGCATCGTAATGTCTTCTTCTCAAAACAATTGTGTTCTTCCCGAAAATATGCTCATGGAAATTTTGTCATGGCTTCCGCTCAAGGATGTCGTGCAATGTAGATGCGTTACAAAAGTGTGGAACCACCTTGTCTCTGATTCTGCATTTGTTAAACACTCACATCCTATTGACCTTTGGAAATCAAGAAGGTAATTATGCCATAGCTTGTCCCGTACAAGATTTACTTGAAAACCCATCATCCACCCTTGAAACTTTACATCGCAACAATCGCCCATTCAATCACAGTTGCAGTATCTTGGGTGTCTGCAACGGCTTAGTATGCTTACAAGATCATTGTGTTGTAGATGAATTTGAAGAATACTGGGTTCGGATTTGGAATCCAGCCACAAGGGTCATGTCTAAAGACTCCCCACATATTTGTCTTCAACGCAGCGATTATAAAGATGATTCCTGGTTTATGTTTGGGTTTGGGCATGATGAATCGAGTGACACTTACCAAGTTCTGTTCTTGGATTATAATAAGAATGAATCGCAGAAACTAGAGGTAAGTGTTTGGTCTTTAGGAGATACTTGTTGGAGAAATACTTTAACTTGCGACGCTTTTCCCACTGTGATCGGGCGTGAAAGTCGTGGAACTTTTGGAACTTTTGTGAGTGGTACTTTAAACTGGTTGGCATTTCCCAAGTCCTACTATGGTTATGTTAGAATGAATCAGCTTGAAATATTTTCTTACAATCTGAAGAATGAGACATGCAAATATCTTCCTATGCCTGATGGCATTTTAGAAGTATATGTTTGTAATCCTGAACTTGAGGTTTTGAAAGGTTGTTTGTATCTTTGTCATCATTATGAAGGTAATTTTATTGTTTGGGTGAAGAGAGAGTTTAAGGTCCAAATTACTGAGTTTAAGTTACGAGGATCATTATGAATATCTCGATGGCTTTGCGATAGATTTGTCGATTATCTGGATATGTGAAGATGATGACGTTGTGCTGCTTGCAAACACATATATACATAAAGTGGACTTTATTCGGTACAACACCAGAGATAATAGAATAGATGGGCGTGAACTTTACAAAACTGAGAAATGCTTTCTTTTCTCTTACGATTATGCTCAAAGCTTGGTTTTACCGCGGCTAGAAATTAGGTAGCCTTAAGTTTTCTTAGTTGATGTCGAGGAAAACACCAATTTAGATTCTCTATTTGAATTTTTTTTTTACTGATTATCTGTTCTATCTCTATAATACACCGATTATAATTAATTTTAATAATTTTAAAATATATTAAAAAAATATTTAAAATATAAATACAATATAATTTTAATATTCAGCAAAAAAATATAAAAAAAATTAATAAAGAATTTGAACTCGGAAAACACCGACCATTTGTTTCTTCGATGCAAAACACTGCTATGAAGGTTTGGTAGATGTGCTGTGCTGTCAAGTTAAGGATGATATCAAGTTTCACAGTATTTCTGGAAACGTACTTGGAATTGTATAATGTAAGATGTTTTTCTGAATTATGTAATTCATACTACATTATTTTTAATTTTTGATTACATAATTTATAATAAGTTTTTAAATTATGCAAATAATGACATATTGAGACTTGTTCTCACGCCTTCTGTTAGAATAATGGTTCCTAACATTATTTGTTTAATGTTTGAATAACAATAAAATAGATATTTGGTTTGTTCCTCTTTCGTTTGTTTTAGAATTTGGTTTGAACTCTAAGAATGTAATATTGTGGATGTAGGGTATGTTTGGTTCTAACGTTGAAAAATTGATTTCAATCGAATCAACTATTCAATGCAGAAACAAAAATGAATTATTTTTCATTCAATATAAATTTTTTATCCTTTAATTGATTTCGAAACCAAACACATATATCAGAACATTAATTTTAATCATTTACATCAATTTGATGTAAAAATAAACACACACATAATCAATTTCCAACTTCTATCAAATCAAGATTTCTCAAAACAATGCAGCCAAGAGAAACACAGACATATATATTAAAGCAAAAGAAGAAAAACGTGATGTATAGAGATGATTTATGATAGTTTATAAATATATGGATGAAATAAATTAGTGCTTTTGTGATGTTTTATTCTTTATATAGTTATTTTTAATGTGAGTATTGGTTAAAATGTAATATAAAATGTGCAGAAGGAATCCAGAATCCCATTATGCCTCTAATTCTTAGAAAATAATAAAAAACAATTCCATAAAAAAAAAAACATAAAATTTAACGGATGGTTTACAATGTGTTGTGTTAGAACAGTTTAATGATTTGTAATACGTGCACCTACTTATAATGTAAGATAGTATTTTATATAGATTTTTTTTTTCTAAAACACAGTTAATGGTAAAATAAAATTATATACCAGGTATATATCAAGCAGAAAATTTTCATACTAATAGTGTTTTTATTGTATATTTATAGCAATAATAAAATAATAAATTATATACTTATAACATTATACATTTACAAAACAATTATTTTCTGAAATAATATTCTGGAAGAATGACTTTAAATTCTTGTAACATGTTATGCATACAATTTTGATATTTCTTTATCCATATAAAATTTGATTTTTCATTTTGGTGCAAGAAATTTATGTTCACTCGTTGTGTCTTTATTAATTTCTTTCCCTTTTCATCCCTAAGGACTACCTAATTAATGATGATATGGCTAACAAAAGTTGAAAAACACACATGTTACCTAAATGATGGGAACTAAAATAAAAATACTCCCACAAAAGAGGAACCTATATTAAAAGTTTGTAAATAAACTTAAACAAACTTGAAAGTGTTTAAGGTAAGAAAATGAAAAAAAAAAAGTCATAATTGTAAAGATTGAAAAACATGTTATTTCCTATTTCCTACAAAATATAAGGCACCCAATATTTTATTAGTTTCTAATAGCTTATGTTACTTTATAATTGATTTTATATTCGTATTGTTTATCAAGTGCAAAGTTATAGATATTTTTTAAATTGTTGTATATAATCGTAACTAGTTAATATATAAGACTATTATACATGTTGTTTAAGCTAAATATCACAATAGTACTTATTTAATACGGTTAAATATATTTTTATTCTCTCTAAGAATAAAATTGATATTTATTTATGTTCTAAATTTTAATATATTGTAGTCTTCAAATTTTAAAAATAAATAAATATAATTATTTTAATTCAATTGTGTTATTTTTTTAACGTGTCAAACATGTTTTAGACATTTGATATATCAAAGTTCGATACAAAAACGAATTATAATTTTGCGTTCAAATTTAAGGACTAAAAACATAATATTTAACTTTATCTTAGTAACTGAAAAGTCTAAAATTGAAATATGTAATCAAGATAATTAACTCATTCCTTAAAATACATAGATTTAAAGTAAGGACAGTTAGTAAATAGACTAGGTCTAATGTTTGTAAAACAAATATAAGTAAAATGTTTGAACTTAACATAGTAGCATCAAGTTTATACGAAAGATTCTATATTTTAAAAGGACATGAACTTTTTTATTTTAGACATGAATAGTTAGACGTATGTTTGATCATAATAAAAATCAAAATTTTGTATAAAAAATAGGATTAAATATGTTTTTGATCCCTTAACTTTTAAGTGAAAATTAGAATTAATCTTTATTTGAAACATTGGATCAATTTAGTCTCCTATCTCTAGAAATACGTGGATTGAGTCCTTTTAACCAAATTTTATTAAGTTTATTTAACGTTTCAAACGTGTTCCATGATAACAAAATAAACTTAACAAAATTTGGTTAAAAAAACTAAATCCACACATTTCTAAAGAGAGATGACTAAATTATTGAAAGTGAAGGGACCAAAAACATATTTAACCAAAAAAATGTAAGACCAATACAAAATTTATCCTCTTAAATTATTTGCCTTTTTAGTTCTTTTTAAAAATTAGCATGCTACAATTCTTTAGATGAATGCCTACATGTTTGAGTTATGTAAGACTTAAAAGTCTCACATTAGATAAAAATGAGCAATATATAAGAAGAAAGACTTACATTGTCTTTAAATAGTGTGTTGAAGGTTATGTAATGGTTATAGCTTTACTCATGACTTATTAGTGTTGAATCTTCTTAGTGTATCTTCCATCGAAAAAACCTGACACCATAAACATAGACATGATTACAGTCTTCTTCTTCATGTCAAGCACACAAGTATAATTTTAGGTTTTTTACGATCTTAAAAGTTCTTACCCATGGTCTTCACTTTTTAAGATTTTGTCAATATGATCAAAATTGTCATTAGTTCTTAAAAATACAAGTTCATTTATTATTATATGAAATAACCAAACATACTTTCTACTCCTCATTTCCTTCCAAATTAAAAAAAATAAGTGTATTAAAGATTAAAAAACTGGGATTGTTTCATTTTACCTTAATAATAGAAAATTTATACATTAGAATGAAAGTATTTCATATCTTTTTTATCTTAAGTTGTGTACCTTCTTGTATACCTCTTCATATAGTAAGCACATGATGAAACTTCTTGCTCTAATATTGAAAAAAATCCTACGTTTCATCGTAATATTTTCTTATGAGTTCACTGTTGTTTTCGTATAAGAAAATGTGATTCTCACGCTTCACAAAATTCCTCATATTAATATAATAAGAGTTAAAGGACGTTATCATTTATTTCTAGTAATCGTACATGATGCCTTTGAACGTGGATAATTTGCTTATAGATCATCTTTCATTATTCCTCTTTACTTAACATCACTCCCCTTTACTTTACTAAAAGTTTATCCCTAAAGACTTGTCTATATGCCAACTAATGGGAAAAAGCTCACTAGAAAGTGGATTATATATTTGTGCTAGTGTATAAATGAAAACCTAAAGGTGGTTTTGAATCTTTTTCATAATATTATAATTTCACAACAAATATGAAATTTTGTCTAAATATTTTCGAAACATGCCAGAAGAAGGATGTGAACAAGAAACAACTCATTTTATATTAGCTCACTAATTTTAGCCACATCTACTTTAACTTCAATCTAAGGAGGGTTCATTAGACAATATATGGTAAAAGTCCTTATTTTAAAGAATAACATACAAATAAATAAGTTTTAAGGTGTCATACGAAATATTGTCTAAAGACTTCACATTAGACTACTCATTGTGTTAAGATATATTTTCCACGTTTAGACAACACATTTTCTAAGGCCTGGAATTGATGAAACAACTTCTACACTTAAAAGAAACATAATCTAGGTAGAGTTAAGTGTATTTATAAATATAAATGCTTTTGATATCATTCTTCAAAGGTGTGTTTTTACAACATTTATAAAGAAAAAGTTTGTTTTAAGCACAAAAACATATATTAATAAAGTTTATTGATCAAAATGCATTAAATGTCAACTAATGCATAATGCATGCCTTCTTTAGCCTCGTCAAGTTGTAGGCGATATGACTAGAAGGCATCATAAATGTCTAACAAAGACTAACTTTCAAAAGTTTCATACATAATCATTCACAAATAATAAGACATATCAAGGCTTTGCTAAAAATGTATTATTTTGTCTTTTAATGTTTTGCTAAGAAATGTCTCATGTCTTACTTCAATTTGTTTGGTTAATTAATGAAACACTCAATTTGCAACAATATGAATATCACTTGTCTTGTCAGCATAAAAGGACATTGAATTTGTTTAAGAAAATTCAAGTTCATCCAAAAGACCACAAAAGCCAATTGATTTCAAAATAAGTAATAAACAGGGTATGATCCCAAATAGCACAATCCTAATGAAGCAAAGAGAACTATGAAAAGTAATGTGAAAATGAAAGAGACTAGACTGAAAAACTGTAAGTGTGAACAAAAATCATATGCATGAATACAACAAGAAGCACTAACAAAATCACAAATACGAGCAAGAATAGTGAGCACGAATAAAAATCATAAACAAAAACATGAACCACAATTAAGAATAGAAATCACAAGCACAACCACGAAATTGTAATGTGAATAGAAACCACAAATCACAATAAAGAATAGGGACCGTGAACATAAACAAAAATAATAACACAAACATGAACCACAAATCATGATCGAAAATAAAGATCATATGTAGAAATAAAAATTGCAACACAAATGAAAACCACGAATCACAAACAATGATAGGAACCGTGAAAACAAACAAAAATCACAAATCATAGGTCGAGAATTGGTCATGACTTGAAACAACAAGCTTCATAATGAAAACATGAAAGGAATAATACTAAATTGAAACAAATATGATACCATGTCAAGAAAGAATTTGAAACTTTTGTTCATTATTTTTCATTTTATAAATAATAGCAACAACATTTACATATCGTTACGATTCATAATAACATGTATCCTATTTAAGAATATTGTTACATATAAGATTCAATACTTTTTTGGCTCCAAATTCTATCAAAATTATTCAATAGGCTCTCTCAAATTTGTCTTCTTCTAAATATAGTCCTCACTTTTGTTAAAAAAGTTAATAGTTTTTTTTCATTAAATTGACATCGACACAATTTATATGATAGATATTTTGAATATTTCAATGTCATTCATATCGTTTGTATTTTCTAAAGAGAGCAATAACTTAGCAATAACTTAACAAAAGAGGCTACACTAATTTTCTTTTATATCTTCTAAAGAGAGCATTAACTACCTTAACAAAAGAGGCTACATTAATTTTCTTTTAACAAAAGTGATGACTATGAGATAAAAAGAATATTAAAAAACCACATTGAATAATTTTAATAAAAATTAAAAAATAATTATTAATCCTATATATAATTAAAGATTTTTATACCTTATTTTTATGAAAACATATAAATATAATTACGGTGACAAATTATTTTAATGTTTAAGACATTTAATTATATAGAGATTTAATAAATTTGTCTCTTTCAATTTAATAAAATAAAAAAACTAATTAAATCTTGTATTCTATTAAACCGAGAGAGAAAAATCTATTAAACCGATACCCATAACTTATCTTTACAAAATATAAATACAGTTAAGATGATAAAAATACTTAGTGATTGACAACATTTCTGTTCTACTTAATCATATATCCATTATATAATAACAATATATTAATTATTACAGTAAATAACATTTTAGTAATATAAATGAATTCTTTCAATTCATTAAATATTCAACTTTAAAAATTTAAATTTAAATAAAATTAGGTTAAATTATTCTTATGATTCTTTAAAAATTACTCTTTCAATTTGATTTTGAAATTTTTCGTTATCTCAATTTGATCCTTCTTCTAAAAATGATTTAATTTGGTATTTAACATTAACTTTGACTAGATGATGACGTCATATGTCATATGTCAATTTCAAATTTTTTTAAATTTATTAAATTTTTAAAAAAAATTATAAAAATTAAGACTAAATTAATACGTAATATTAACTTTAAAACAAGTCAAACTAACAAATTGAATATTTTTAAAAAAATTAAGATTAAATTAAAATAAAAAATTCCAACATCAAACTAAAATATTTTAACAAATAAAAGACAAAAAGAAAAGTAATTTAATCATAAAATTACAGTGAGGCCAAGCAAGCACAATAGTGCAGTGGTAGTAGTAGAAGTGTTGAGGAAATGATGCATGCGGTGCCAGCTAGGCTTCAGATGTCGGTTCCTCCTCAATAATCCTCTTTCATGTCCCATCCCTTCATCCACTGGTTAGGGTTCTTCACTCGCCAATGCCCTTTCCTTCACTCTTAGCAACACCACCTTTTCGATCCACATTCCCCTCTGGTACGCCGTCGTTTTCTTCCCAATTTCTTTTCTCTTTCATTCTCTCTACCTTTTCTGGGATTCCGAGGGATGCCTTCCACACACCACTGCTCTCACACCTACATTCCAAAGATCTCACTTTCTCTACTTCTTTTTTCAACATTTCAACATTGCATAACAAAATAACATTTGCTTCTCCACCAAAATCCTTCTTTTCTTTTTTTCTTTTTTCTCGCTGGGGTGTAAAATAATTGAACAGACACGTTTAAGGTAAAAAAAAATCGAATCTGAGGAACTTTTCTCAAGTGTCCCTTTTACAATCAACGCGTTTTTGCGTGTGATTTTTGCGTCATCGGAGTTTTTGGGTTATGCTTAGTTCTTTGCAATTAAAATCCTCTATCTGTGTGGTGATTTACTTTTAATTTAACGCAGAAAGGATGTGTCTAGTTTGATGGCTGCACATGCTTTGAATTTCTTTTCCTATTGTAAGTTCGATGAAAGTGCCAATTTTGCACTTTTGAATCTGATTAAAGTGTTTATGCTCGTGCCGGTTTTGTGGGTGAGTCAAAATGAGTAGCTTTATTTTGGGCCTGGAATCGTTGTGTTCAAGTCTTGCTAAATTTGAAGTGGGAGATTAGTGGTTATTTATGATCGTGGAAATGAACAATGTAGAAGGTTTGAGGTGAAATGTATGAATCTATCACATGTCTATCCCCTTGCCTTTTAGAGAGTTAAAAATCATTGATGAATTTGATAGATAGCTCTGATACGAGCATTAATGTTTGCTATTGATTAATGCACACTGCTTCGTACAGACTACTAGAATAGTGTTTGTTCTGGAGAGCAGTATAAAATTTAGTTCAGATGCGTTTATGATCTAACTTTTAGCTGACAAGAACTGCATTGTGTGATTCATTAGCCAACCTCATCTAATAGTGAAAAGGGATTTTGTTGGTTAATGTATAATCTGAGTGATATGATATGATATCCAATGTTCCTTGACTGTTTTCAAAATTATTTTGCAGTATATAAGTGATCATGCTGTTGTGACAGTTGAAGACAGTGTATTGTGGGGAAGTAGGCTTGTGATTAGTTGTTTGAGAGTATTAAGGAAGTAAGCAAAAGGATGTCAAATAGTAGGAACACACATTGGTGTTACAGTTGCAGGAGGCCGGTTCGGCTGGGAAGGCGAGATGTGGTTTGTCCTAGCTGCAATGAGGGATTTGTTCATGAACTTAATGATATGGTGCATGTGAATCCTTTTGATTTGTTTGGAATGGACAACAATGAAGAACGAGATCAAAGGGTTGGACTCATGGAAACCTTCTCTGCTTTTATGAGGCATCAAATGGCAGACAGGGGCAGAAGTCGTGACATCATCAGGGCACAAACAGATTCAAATGCTGAACACAGTGCAGGGTATGCTCCTCTGTTGATCTTTGGTGGCCAAATACCTTTCAGATTGTCTGGCCATGGTGGCTTTGAAGCTCTCTTTAACGGGGCCCCTGGAATTGGTCTCACACGAGGTAACACAGGTGATTATTTTGTTGGTCCTGGACTTGAAGAACTGTTTGAACAGCTTTCAGCTAATAACAGGCAAGGTCCAGCACCAGCATCAAGATCCTCAATTGATGCTATGCCTACTATCAAGATCACACAGAGGCATCTTCGATCAGACTCACATTGTCCTGTGTGCAAAGATAGATTTGAGCTGGGGTCTGAAGCAAGACAAATGCCATGCAACCATTTGTATCACTCAGATTGCATTGTTCCATGGTTGGTCCAGCATAACTCCTGCCCCGTTTGTCGCCAAGAACTGCCACCACAAGGATTGAATTTGAGTAGTAATAACCGAGGCACAAATGGTAGAAGTAGAAGTGGAAGGGTAAGTAGTAGTGGTAGGGAGAGCCAGGGAAGGAGAAATCCATTTTCCTTTTTGTGGCCTTTTCGTTCTTCTCATTCTAGCAGTAATGATGAAGCAACCGGAAGCAGCACACAAGCACCAACCATCCCAGAGAATAGCCATCATGCAGGGTATTCTGGGTGGCCATTTGAATGACTGAGTGTGAGTAGAACCATTTCTTTTGTTTGTTAATCTGCTCCTGTTGATTGAAAAATCTTGTGGATTGATGCTGCTGCTTGCTTGGGGTGAAAACGGTTTGAGACTGAGTCTTCTTCCACTCTGGATTTGCTTTCTGAAGTTGTGAACTATTTTGTATAAATGGTTATTTATGCACAATTGTTTGAAGTTAATATTCAAATAACAAGTTCTTTTCTTATCAATGGAAAATATTTCATATAAACCTGAACAGGTGGTGGCTTTAACAAAAGGCTTATTTATAGTCTATGCTTTTGATGGGAATTCTGTTTGAAGTCTAAATGTACTCGTTCAAAGGAAAAAAATTGTGACTGAATTTTATATTTTATATTTTTATTAATAATATTTTGGTGTTTATTATAGATATACCCAAGTTATTATATATTTTTTTTATGTTACATGTTATTTTGTATAAATGTCTTGTTGTGGAAAAGTTAAATTACAGAAGATCTTATTTAACCCTTGTTTTTCATGTCTATCTTTGATTCTGAGATGAAAGGGTTTAAATTGAACTTTCGTAATAACTGGAACATGAAATTTTGTTCGAGTGCAGGAGAGTGATTTTCTCAATCTCTTTTCGAAAAAATAAAACGTTATTTGCAGAACAACATTTTGGGATATTTCTATACAAGTAAAAGATAGACAATGCAAATCATGCAGATAAAATTTATTCATTAAAAAGCAGAAAATTGTTTGTTAAAATAAACATTAAACGCAAACAAATTCATCCAAAATCTTTATTAAACTCATTCAATACAAATAAAAATAATAAAGATATAATTAAGGAATAATTATTATGAAGATTATGATAACTAAATTGCTACAGTATTAATTATTTGAGTTAATAAGAGGTACACGAAATTTAAATGTCTAAGCAAACTCAAATTTATTTATTTTTCTAGTAAAAGATACTTTCTGGTACTGGTTATTTTTAAGATTAGTAAAGTTACTTTTACTCTTTCGGTTTAATTAAAAGGAGGTTTTTATTTGGTGGATTTCCTTGAATTCTTTGTGAATTTCCCCATAGGGCTGCTTCTTCGTGCAACTCCATAGTTTCTTCCTCGAACTTCAATATTTAAAATTTTCAATTTTATCCTTTATTTTATTTGAATTCCGAAATACATAATTCAAAAAATTTTAAAATTATAGAATTTAGAATACAAAAATTTTGTATTCTACATAGTATAATCTAAAATGTGAAATAAAAAATATATTTTAAATCGTATAATCTAAAATATAATTTTATATTTTTGATTATATAATCTAAAATATATTTTTTTATTTTATTTTTTATTGTACAGTTCAAAATATAAATTTAATATTCTAAATGATATGATTTGAAGTCAAAATAAAAAATATATTTCAAAATTTTCCAAATGAATGTTTAAGAGGGAAATGAAGAATAGGATGATAAGGGCTCTCAAAGGAAAGGGTTGTGGAGTGGGGAAAGATGAGAAAGAGAGAGAGAGAATTAGTGGCATATCTTGGTAAATCATTTTGAGAAAACCGAAATAATACACCAAAAATTTATGTATTTATTTATTGTTAATAATACAATAAAAATTAATACATAATTTAGTATAATTAAAACTGCAAAATAAATTATATATTAAATATTTTGTTTAATCACACGGAAAGTTCTAGTTTTCGTTATAAAATTTCAATTGAGTCCTCAACTTTAAAGTTATTTCAATTGAGTCCTATTTTTTGGAAATTTGTTTCAATTTGGTCCTTTCTGTTAGGACATTATTGACGGCGTTAAGTGTGTCATGTATCATCTCGTGTTTTTTTTAATTTTTTTTCACTTCTTTTTCTTAAAAAAAGCAATTGACACGTGTCAAACTAGGGTTTTGCCACGTGTCAGCTTGTGATTTTTTTTTTCTTGAAAAAATAGCTATTACGCGTCAAATTATGACTTTTTCACATGTCAGCTTGCGATTTCTAGATTAAAAAAAATGTCACGTGTCAAAATATGATTTTGTCATGTGTCAATTATTTATGTAAAAAATCTCGATTTGGTCCTGTATTTGTTATTTTGCCTCAATTTAGTCCTAATCTCTTTTAAATCTAAAGTAATTTCATCTCTTCCAAATTGAGACCAAATCTAACTTTTATATCAATATTATAATGATATTTTTATTATAATAGATATTTTTAACCAAATTAATTTTATTTAAATTTAAATTTTGCATTGAACTTTATTTAAAAAAATTGTTTTAATAATTTCTAAACAACTTACATTTGAATTTAAAAAATATCTATTATAATAAAAATATCATTATAATATTTATATAAAATTAAATTTGATCTCTACTTTAGATTAAAATGAGATTAAGACTAAATTGAGACAAAATAACAAATACAGGGATCAAATCGAGATCTTTCACATAAATAATTGACACGTGACAGAATCATATTTTGACACGTGACAATTTTTGTTTAAATTTAAAACTTAAAAAAAAATAAAAATGTCACAAGCTGACACGTGGCAAAACCCTATTTTAACATGTGTCAACTGTTTTTCAAGAAAAAAAAAGTAAAAAAAAAAATAACATGCTGACACGTGGCACACACTTAACGTTGTCAATGATGCCAAAGGACCAAATTGGAACAAATTTTCAAAAAATATGACCCAATTAAGATAACTTTGAAGTTAAGGACCCAACTGAGATTTTGTAATAAAAATGGAGACCTTCCGTGTGATTAAACCTAAATATTTCTATACATTTGAAGACATCTTTCCTATCAAGTTTTCAATAATAAATACAAAACTCTCACCCTTGTATATAAAGGAAGTTGAATTTATTCTCTTAAAAAATAATTTATTCTCTTATTTTTCATCCAAAATAAAAATAACTAAATTAAATCAAATAGGGAATTAAATTGAAAAAAATTCATTATAATAAAGTTCAATGAGTCATGTTGTACCATGAGTCATGTTATAATAAATCATGGTACAACATGACCAAACACACGTGACGTTTTTTTAATTAAAAAAATTAGAAATTAGAAATTCTATTAATTGACATGTGACATGTATGAATACGATGTTAAGGTCAATTTAACCAAAATGACTAAATTGGACAAATTTTAAAAAATTAAAAGACTAAATAGAAAAAATAAAAAACTAAAAATCTTTTTAAAAATTCAAATAAAATTAGAGGAACAAATTAGGTATTATATCTGTAAATTTTTTTTTTATCTATTTCTACTTTAAAAAACAACAAAAATATTTAATTTGACTTTATATATATATATATATATATATATATATATATATATATAAAATTTATTTCACTTCTATTTTCACGTAGATATGGAACAAATGCTTAATGCTGGGTCTATCGCAATTTATTGGCAAGCTATCCACCTCTCTTTCAGAATTGAAAACAATTATAATTTTTTAAATTAAAAATAATAATAATAAATACAGATAAATTCTGAAAAAAATCCTCCTTTTTCGTTCCTTTCCCTCCTTCTTCTCCTTTATAAACTTAAAATCCAATTTTTCTTTTTCCATCGATCAACAACAATAATAATAATAATAATAATAATTATTATTATTATTATTATTATTATTATTAATAAAAACAAGTTACTATATTTTTATAATAAAAATAAATATGAATAATTTTTTTAATTTGATTATAAATAATTTTTATTCATTTTATGAATAATTTTTATTTATTTAATTTAAAAAAAAATAATTAAATTTAAAGAAAAGATAGTTAAATTTAAAAATTAATTAAATTTAGATGAAACAATAACTTGAAAGGTAAAATTAAAAGGAATTTTCTTAGATATAAATATAGATTATTGTTATTATTAATATTTATTATTATTATTATTATTATTATTATTATTATTATTAGTGTAGATAGATATCATGACGTTTCTTAATGATTATAAAAATATTAATATATTTTGGTTTTAGTATAATAAGAAAGCAAAATTACAATTTTAATGTAAGAACTTTAATTGAATTTTGTTAATGTGTTTAGTATTTAGTAATTGTTAAATGTGTTTATTAAAAAATTAACGTTAGTAATTAATATTTTAAATTTACAATTAACATTAATGTGGAAGGTTAATTGTGTTAATTTTTCTTTTAATTAATACACATGAAAGGTTAATTACATATTAATATTCATTTTTTTCATCTTAATGTTAATTTTTTTCTTTGATAAAGATCACTAACAATTACTAAATATTACATACTTCTTCAATTATATTAATAATTAAAAAAATTTAAAGATATTAATATAACTAAAGTTTTTATACCGATACTATATTATTTTTTCAAATATAATAAAAGTATTGAAATCAAACTCATTCCTAAAACATCAATATTTTCTTGGATGAGATTTTCTGCGTCTAGAAAATTTTAATTTAGCAGAATAATAAAAATTATAAGTTAAGTTAATTTAGCAGATTAATAAAAATGATAAAAATGATCCTTATCTAACTCTTGGATATTAGAGTAGAATGTATCTGATAAATTTCATCCACTTGGCAAAAAGAATAAGACAATTGAGCTCATTATTCTGATAAGATGGTTCTAATCTGCATCACCAAGTACATCACTTCCATCACCCCTCTTGGAAATGGGAGTAAAATGTGAATTTGGTTTCTTCTTCTGAGAAACAATTTCAGCATTCTTCCGCAAGACAGCTCCAGGCGATGGATATGGTCGTTGTTGAAAGAGAGGACCCTGATAGGACCCTGAAATTGATCGACAAAGAACTTATAGATCATGTTCAGTTGAGGAATGTCAGGAAACTGAAACCAAAAATATTATTATGGCACACATTCTACTTCTCTGTTTCTGCATAACAAGTATCACTGCTACCCACTGGCACTTGATACTAGCAACTCTAGAGGCAGGGCCTAGTTTGGCATCAAATAGAAGCTCAACATCCACCAACTCTACACGTAATCTTTCATAACACAATTTCACCTACTTTTATATTCTTTACACATACAACATTTTCGCGGATAACTTCATTCTATTATAAAATTCTTCTGAGAATTAAAGCATTCACGTAAGTACAACTTATCAAATCAAAATCCTATGAGAGCATTAGTTCAAATAGTCATTCAAATTCAATATTTAAGAACTAATCCTCATCGCTTCCATAGTTTTGAAGCAAAGATTGTAGTCCACCAGCATTTGTTCTATTATCTTCTTCCTTTTGTTCTGGTTCTCCGGTACTTTTATCTGATTTCTTGATGACAGAAATTCTCACCAAAGAATTAAGTTTTCCACCGTTGCGTTCGTTTTCTACAAATAACCAATGTATGATTAACTATGTTGCATTCTCATATTAATAATATTATTAAACATCTATTCAAAGAAATAATACCAAACGTAACCAACTAAACATGAATGAAAACAAAACGATGCAAGTATGAATGGTGCATAGCTATCTTCCCCTTATCCATTTTCTGCAAATCATTCTAGTGTTACGAGACTCCAGAAATATTACATAAAGATCAGAATTGTGCAAAAGGTTTTCCTCCTAATAGGAAGGAGTGGTGCCGGTATAACATCAATGTAATGTTCAGTAGATGACGGGTAAAGTGGATTGGGTTCATTGACTGATACTACCAAATGTCAAACAAATGATGGGTAATGTGACTTGGGTTATTTGACTGATACTAGCTAGTGAAGGTGGGATAACAAATGTAAGAGGTAAATCTAGATCAATTGATATGATACACAACTGAAGATGGTCCTTCAAATTGATATGCATTCATGTCAATTCTTTACTAGAAATTACTTCATTGAGCGATATCATTTCTTAAAAATCAGTGTATATAATGCATTAATGAATTTGGATGCATCTATCTAGTTGATAAACACGTTAAAAGCACATACCTTGTTTGCCATAATCATCCAAAGTAGCTTTTGTCAGAGAATCAGTTGGTTTGCTTGGACGATCTTCAGACATCTTTTGCTTCTGCACACATATACAACACAAACACACACACTCAAACAGTTGTTTTTGTACAAGATTTGATGCTTTAGATGAATAAATCACATACGGAAATAGATGATAAATTTGTAAATTTAGAAAAACTTCACCTATAAATTTCTCAGAAAATTTTATGAACTTCACATGTATAATATATTTCTTCCATATTTCAAAGTCCACACTCAAGAAAATAAAAATAAAAAACTTCCTTTGAATTTTTTTTTTCTAAGCAATAATTTATTTTAAGAGAGACAAATATTAAATGGTAAAAGGAAAAAAAAAATAAAGATCAAGAAACATTCAACAAAGCCTGCCAATATCCATTTGTAAATCTAAGAAAAAAAGCTAGAATTATGTAAATTCAAAATCTAGATTATCATATTTTTTTTCCCATATAGGTATTTTAACTGCAACTTCATCTTCTGACTGCCTCAAGAAAAACCAAGAAATAAATGTATTCAAGCAGCCATTACGATCCTCTAGACACTGCTACAACTTTTTGTTTCTTTCCTTATAAAAAAAAGCCTTCTTTTTTCCAACAACATTTACCATCCTCCAGGTCATTTGTGCCCCCTGTTATTAAAATCGAAAGCTTTACAGAACCTAAAAAGAAATTTTCATTTGATACTGCCTGCCATACAAGATTTATGAATGAATAGTGAAATCAAACTCAGGGACAGCTGGTTTAGAGAGAGCGAACTGAGAAATGACTCAGAACAGTGACTGAAAATGAGGGATATCATAGTTCAAGAGCAATATGAGGTTGAAGGTTAAGTCTTGAATTTCAGTAGTTAAGAACAGAGAGTGATGAAAACATAATTGAGTTGGTGTATAATGATGATGATAATTTATTTGGAAAACAAGACAATAAAAAAAATACAATACTGCAAGCACACACATACCTTCATATTATAACTTGTTTCGCCATGTCCATGTGAAAGCTGATCTATTTGCTCCTCAGCTTCAAAATCTTCATCACGAATTCTTTTGACATAACCTCCTGAATTCTGGTAAATATAGTATACAGAAAAAGCCATATAGGATTAAGAAAACAGAAAAAAAAAAAAAAAAAAAAAAAAAAGTAGCTAGAAGGAGGAGAACTAGAACTGCAGGATAGTAATACTTACATGGAAGACAACTGATTTTATCATTGCTTCATCTTCTTCTTCCAGCCTCTTCTCCTGAAACCATTATAAATGAACTTGAATTATTGAGGAAGATGATAATTAAAGAATGCTTCAAAATTAAGTATCGTGTTTATGCCATAGCCAAATATTAGAATAAGAAATAATAGACAATCAATGTTTAGACGGGTTATCTTGCAATAGTATAAGTTCAGGGTAAGCAATTAAAGGGGATCCACTGGAGTTGCAACAAATGTTGTCGCAAGAGAACTAGGATTTAGGTTCCAAAAGCAGTGATAACATTGCAAGAATATACTGAACGGCAAACCAAAAAATTGGTTTAGCAAGACTCCAAATATACTTCCATTCTTTTTGTCACTTTAGATAACTACTTTTGTTCAATTTGATCTCTCACTTTAGTAAAATAGTGAGGCACTAATATTTTTATTTTAATTTTTTAATTTTACACATGTTATTAACAAGTGAAAGAGAAAATAATAGGATACTAAAATACTGAGTATTTCAATTGAGGGAAATTTAGTAATATACAGTAACAGTTATTATTCCTTATAGTCAAGGATATTTATGATTGTCTTGATAATTATGCATTTCAACAACCATAACTGACAAATAAATAAAATGGACTATGGAGAGGACTACGGTGAGAGTGATCATTTTATAATCAGTTCACTGACTCTGGGCCTAAATTTCTACCTTTACAAATACTTTAAAGTTACCAATAAATTACATTTCAAACCAAGCTTAAAGTTTTCAACTTGTGTATATTCCTTTCGTGAACAATAATAATTAAACCTTGCTTCAAAAACAGGAAATTTCATGTACAAACTACAGAGTAAATAATTATATGCAAGTTTTCTCATACCTTATCAGCTGCTGTGCGCTGCAGAGCCTCCAGCATTTCATCAACAGAAACAGTTGCATGCCTAGACTGAAATGAAAGAGTCATGTTAGCAATTACTTACCACAAACAGACCTTATGTCCACGGACAAATGTAATTATTAATTAAAAAATGGTTTGAAATGTCATTCTTTTACAGAAAAAAGAAGCATATTCCACAATTATAATGCTAGCATCCCCATTGAATCATTTATGAAGAGGCTTCAAATTTAATTCATCATTATATATATTCAGTCACAACAATGATTACCTTCATTGACTTCATCTCATCCAATGCAGCTAGGATGTCCATCTCCCTTTTAGAATCCAAGGTTCTATTTTCCAATGATTTCATAGCATCTCCCATCTCTTCAGCATCCCTCTTCTGCTTCATTTTATCAGCTTCTTCATCTTCAGCACGCCAAGGTTCAAAATTTCTAGTTGCACCGGATTCAACAATATAATCTGAATTTTGTGGATCAGTCTTCATGGTAACTTCAGCTGAGCACTTGGTGCATTTAAAATAGAACCTGAATATTTGAATTCCAAGATACGTCTGCGCAAAAATTCAAAGTCAACGTCATCATTGATAAAAAATCACACATGAAGCAATAAGCAAATAATCCTACCAATATATTAAACAGCAACACACAATCAATCATAAGATTGAAGGAATCCAATACAAAATCCAGAAGGATAAACACTAGCGGTATCGGCATCTCTTTTAAGAATGTACATATGATTGTGCCAAAAAAATTAACTATAAAAATTGAAAATTCAGTGAACTTTTAAACTAAACAAACCTCGCCAATAACATCTTCTTTTCTAGAATTGAACTTGGTGCCTTTGTAGATGTAATTTCCACAAGTATTACATCGGATGCTCATGGGAAGCATCATGCGAACCTTGATTTGCTGGTTCTTGGGCCTTCTTGCTCTGGGGAGCTTGGAGGGATCAAAATCCGGTGGGTAATACTTATTCAAAACTTTCCTTTCTCCCATCTTTCAAAATCCGGTGATGTAACGCTATCCAAGGCCGACGGCGAGGCACGGAGATGGCAGGGCGAGGTGATGCACGGCGGCGGCCGCCTAGGCAAGGCTAGGCACGGCAGCGACGACGGAGAAACGGAGAAAATACGATAGGGGTCTTCTAGTATAATCTTAGGGCATTCGATTTGGGTTTCTGGATTTTCTATTTGAGATTTTTGGGGGTTTTAAAGGTTTTGAATAATTTATTCATTAATTGTAATTAGTATTAATAATATTTTAACAATAGTAATATTAAAATTAAATCTTAAATTAATAATTCGACCACTTTTGTTCCAAATCATTTACTCCTACAAACAATATATATCAATAAAATTCATACAAACAAAATATAATATAATATATATATATATATATATATATATATATATATATATATATATATATATATATATATATATATATATATATATATATATATATTGTATTGTATTAATTAATAACATGCCATAATATCATTAATTATTAATTCAATAATTTATTTAGTTAGTAAAATTAAGATCACCAAATAGTATTGTATATAGATTTAAGATACCTAACAATGGATAATTTTTTTGAAACTTATTTTCTTGCCTATTCATATTATACGATCAATTATTTATAAGTGAGCGAAAATGAAATTTGCATAAAGAAATAAATTATTATTTTTCTAATCGTTTTCATCTACGTAATTATTCATACTTCATATTTATATATAAATTGATTCTCATTATTCATATTTTTTCTATTTTATTCTTCAAATTCATTTTTAAATTAAAAAAAAATATGAACTTTACCAGTAACTATTTTTATTTTAATTTTACTGTATTACTTTTTAAACTTAATAATTTTTTCAATTATAAAACTAAGTTAAAAATAAATAAAACTAATATAATAAAATTATAAAAATTATTTATATTTACAGTAAAATTATAAATATTTTAAAAATTTATTATTTGGATGAATTTTTTTAATTAAAATAATTATTTTATTAATTTTATCAATTTTTAAAATTTAACTATTTTTTTAATTTGACTTTATTTAAATTTTATTTTTTATTATAAAACTATCTATAAAATAATTAAAAACCATTATTTATAAAAATATAAAAGTTTTTTATATTTAATTTCTAATCTATAACAATATACAAAGAGATACCTTCTTTCGTCATTTCAATTTTACCCTTAATTATTATTTTAAAAATTAATTATTTTATAAATAATTTATCTGTAAATGTTATTCTAAAAACTTACCGTTGTTTTAAAAACTTCTTTTGTATACATATTTTATTTTTTTAATTTTACATTTAACAACTATTTTAATAATTAATTATATATTTTTTTATTAATCTTAATTTATGAAAATTAAAATTGTGAATACACATAAAATAATAATTATTATATTATTTTTATTATCATAAAAAATAAATATAATATAATTTAAGATTACAATAACTCAAAAATATTATTTAATCCTAATAAAAAAGAAACAATGCAAAGTTATTATCAATGTATTTTATCGTACGACACATAAAGTTTAGTCTGTTAATGTCTTTGAGAGATAACTATCACCTGGATATATATAATCTTGAAGAAAAGCTTTTAGCTTTAGCATTAAAATGACATAACATAAGACACAGAGATTATACAATTAAAGAATAATTTATATAATTAAATTTAATTATGTAAATGATCCCACTTGTCCTTTTCCTATTTTATTTTATCTTTTGATAGTTTGTTATCTTTTTGATAGTTTTTTATATATTTGATATCTTATGATATTTAGGATATCTTTTGATAGTTTTTTATCTTTTATATTTTATCTATTCAGGCATGTAAATACCCAAGTCTACAATAATTGTAATCCTGTTGGAGTCATTAACAAAGTTATTTAATTAAAGAGATATTCTGGCTTGGCTGTCAAGGTTTTTAGCAAAGATGGAGATCTTTGGGGCGAATCTTTTTTGACTTATCAAAAGTTAGGATTTTTCTCGTGTTAATATTATTTGGTTCTTATCAAAGATAAAGGTTTTTGTGGCGAACTTTCCTTAAACTTATCAATCTTGATTGTGGTATCTTGACTTATCAATCCTGGATTGGATTTAGTAGTCTAGACTTGTCTATCTTTGATTGTGGTGTCTGTCCTTTTTTGTTTAGGTTCTTATCAAAGAGAAATTTCTTTGTGGAGAATTTTCCTTTCTTTTGTCAATATGCTTGACACATTTCATCTCTGTCTTATTTCGTGTTCTTTATAATTATAAAATTATAAACTCTTATTTATATGGTTTAAATATTTTGTTATTTTACATAAGTTATTCAAATTCAGAAAAGATAGTAATTTTTCTGGTAAGGATCGTATCACTAGGATCTCATACTCCTCTTACCAAAGACTCCACTTCATTCTTATTTACTTGAGCATTGAATGATTATTAAAGCATTACGATAACTTCCAAGTGAATCCATATATTAATGCATACTCTACTATAAAACACTATTAATTATCCTTAAATTAGTATAAAAAATTCTCCCATCAATTTCATACAACCAATCTCAATTTGATCTTATACACCAATCATTTCATAAGCAACAATCCACATTTTGCCACAAATCATCATAATTAAGCATAAGAATGACTACTAGACTATGATGCATTCACTCAACAAAATTATCCATTCGCTAGACGAAAAGTGCACAAATGCCCATTCGTCCAGTGACCAAATGGCTCGGCCAACGCGTGAATCACGAGAACTGACAAAGGTAAATTCCTCCAAAATTTACTCATGAGAGTGTTCGCAATCAATGACTACAAAGTCAGTAAGCTCTCTAACTTTGTATTCACTCAACGAATGTATTCTCGCTCAACAACTACAAAGTCAATAAGTTCTCTAACTTTGTATTCGCCCAACGAGTGTATTCTCGTTACAAAGTCAGTAACTCCATGACTTTGTATTCGCTCAACGAGTATATTCTCGCTAAGCTTCTATAAAGTCAATAACTTCCTGACTTTGTATTCGCTCAATGAGCACCCACTAGACCAACAAGTCTGCATAATTTTGTAAAATATGATTATGCATAATTATATCAATCTAGTCAAATTTATGTAGTCCAATAATCATCACAAATGTCCCAAATCACACCAAACTCAATTTAACCACAATCATCAATGTCAATTGATCTCAAATGCAATACCAATTCACCCAATTGTTTTTATGTATTAAACATCAAACCAAGACTAAAAAATTCACACAATCATGTATCTTTTTACAAATCAAACACACAGGCAGATCATAATAGAATCATACCAATTACTATTTAAGTGTTTTTATAACTAAAACTAAGAAAACATTGTAATTACCTTCCCTTATGTATGAGATAAGAAAACATTGTAATTACCTTCCCTTATGTATGAGATAACTTAGACAGGTAAAATAATATCAAACCTCTTTCAAGCTATCTGAGCGCACAAACTCAACTTAAAAACAACACAAACATGATCACGGTATACCAGTATAACCACTAATCAACAGAGACTCATAAAGATGACCCAGACACCACATGAGCTAGAATCACTCACATGCGAACTAGAATTACTTTATAGTTTATTAATATTTTTTATTTTAATAATTAAAATTTTGACTATAATAAAAAAATGAACATGTGTTTCTCAAGGATTTTATAATCTTTTTGAAAAATTGTTTCGATATTTTCATTTTCAGGAATGAAAGAAAATGTTTTGAAATTGAGACATCCTCGGTGGATACTAACAAACATATATATTCATGGAAAAGAAAAGAAAGAAGCTGTTTTTATTATCTGGTCTGCGCAACCTAAAGTCTCAAGAAATTCCGCGATATGGGGTCCACGCACAGAAGAAAGAAAAAGAAAAGTTAAAATGAAAACAAAAAAAGGTGTGTGGCAAATTGTCCTATAAAAATAAAAATTTCTAAACAACCAAAACCTCGTTTGGGTTTTTCCTCATTCTCAAAATTCCGAAACTCATAGCCCTCTTTCTCATCCTTTCAGCACCACACTCTCCCACGCTGGTTTTGAACTCAAAATCTCTGCGAACTTGCTCTTGCAATCGCCATTGATATTTTCTGTACGAACCTTCTTGACAATCTTTGAATGTCCTTTTACAGTTTTCCCTACAACGCTAGATGTTTATGTCTGTGTGTTTATGCTTGGATTATTAGGTTTGTGTTGTTTGGATTTTTTTTTAATCCTCGCTTCTGACATGTGTTAAACGCTATAATTGATCATCGACTTTGAAACACTTTACTTAGTTGAATATGCGCTTGCTTTTGTCTTATCTTAATCAAAATATGTCTATTGCTGTGGTCCGAAACTGTACTCTAGGTGTGTTTAGTGCTGTCAAATTTGTGGTGATAATAATACGTTTCTTTATTGTTTCTTTATTGTTTTTGGGGTTTGGTAAACATTTTCTTTTCTGTCGCTTTGTTAGCTCCTGATGATCAGTGTGTTTGTGTTCTAGCATTGTGTTTGGATTACTTCAGACCTTCGATTGACTCAGTTTGTTGTCACCATATTATGCGGCTTGGTGAAAAGGGATTGTCCATGCACGGAAGAAAGGGGAATTGACGTGCTTATGGTGGGCAGGGTTGTGTGTGTATTGATATTTGTTGAGATATTTTTAGGAACTTTCAAATTTTATTCCCATTGGTTTTAATTCTCTATATTGGCCGTATCTTAGAGAATTGTGAAGAATGAGATAGGAATCAAGCAATTTGCATATGTTTGCTTTAAAATTAAAAAAAATATTTCTTATGTGATTACATGCTATTTTTAACACGTGAATTTATTGGCAAATTTATTTTCTGGAACGTGTTAATTGTAGAGGACTAGAACTGGTTGTGATTATCTACACGCCCTTTTCATTGCATATTGCAAATTAGATGACTTTGCTTTGTCTACTATTGTAATAAAAAGGTGCTAAAACAGGATGTTTCGCTTTAATAAAGTCTGCATAAAGGCATTAGCATTAGAAGGTTGAGTTGTTATCCGATCACATCTATTTGTTGCCTTTGGCTTGGCAGCTTATGCATGCACGGTGTGGGTCCAATTCAGTGAAGTGTCAATTTGCAGATTAACATTTACTGATTGTTGATTTTAGAGCTTAGTAAATTGCTAAAAGGCTGTATTATTCTCAATTTGCATTTCTAAATTATAATGGTGATTTTAGAAGGTGTCTTTGGTAGATCTATATAGAGTTGATGTGCTGTATGTATACGTATTGTGTTAGCCATCGTTGATATAATTTTTGGCAATCCCTTTTCTCTTCCATTTATGTCTCTCCTTTCTCACTATTTTATTTGTTATGAATAGTTAATACAAGCGCTCAGAAATAGAATAAATATTCAATTCTTAAACTATTTGTAATTAATAATAAAAACCTGTAGTACCGATAGAAAACGTACAAGTAGCTGCTGCTGCTAATATTTACAGTAAGGGAAAAAAAGAAAAAGAATAACTGATAGTGACTAAGAAGAAGAAAATAGATAGTGGGTGAAAAAGAAAGAGCTAAACAAAGAAAGGCAAATATATGTGAAAGTGGAAGGAGAAAGACCAAAGGAGCCTGAAAAAAGAAAAAGAAACAGAGCACAAAAATGACGAAAGAAATCTGTAGGAGTGAACTGAGCAGGTAAAAAAAAAATGGAGTGGGTCACTGAAGAAAAAGAAGAGATAGCTTGGAGAGTGGTTATGTGCGGGAGAGGAGAAGAATGAAGGGGTCAATACAAGGTGTGTATAACACAGTGACTTAAATCTGGTATAGTGCACTATTTGTCACTATTGATAGCCTAATTAGATACCGTCTTCAAAACTTGGCAATTACTCATTCGCCGTGGATTTATCCCTTTTTTAAGTGTGTATTGACCAAAATATGACTTGCTAATAGATGCTAACGAAGGTTCATATAGGTATTTATTATTGCAAAACAATCATATTTTATGCCAATAACTTCAATGACTGATTTTGATTTCTATCTCTTGCCATACCCACTTTTTACGGGAAGAAAATGAACATTCTTGCCACTATGTTATACAATATTAACTTGATTAAGGAAGGTGAGGGATCGACGTACCTTTCATCGAGTATGAGTTGCATCTTGTTGTAAGTACATTTTCTTCTTTTAGAGTTAAAGTCTAGCTTCATTTCTGTTTTTGGGGAAATGCCTTGTGATTCATGAGCATCCATTCTTACAGGCATTGACATGAGTTATGTTTACCATGGTTTGATGATGTTGCTCTTATGGTCTTAACAATATTGGTTAGAATTCAGAACAATTTCTTGATAATGATCAAGACAATGCCAGTTGTTTACATGTTTCTGTATTTTTTCTATCACGTGGTTGAAAAACAGGTGTTTTTTAATTGAAAGGTTCCATATTATGAATTACATTTTAAATAATTTCTCTTTTTTTGTCAGGACTGCACTGATCATTTTACTTGGACAAGTGCTATTGTAGCTGGATTTGATGGCGAATTCTGCTGTGATCCTTTTATACAGAGCTATCTTTGTATTTTAGAGTATACTTGTAATTGAAACAGTTTCAGATTTGAAAACATTATCTTGTACACCTGTAAACATTTAATATTTAGTGTTACTATATCAAATTTTATCAACTTTGGTGTTGTGTGATGCTTGTATTGAACTGATTCTTGCTTTAGTTTCTTTTGTGTGTTTCCACCACCTCTAAATATATGCTTGAATTCACATGAAATCTTGTAGATATATATTGGTTATACGTGGGAAAAAGTAGAAGAACTGACTTCTTCATCTGAATTGTTGGATACACTTCGTACATAGTGAAGAATGGAGACTTTAGCTCAGCTGGAAGCAATGTGCGAGAGGCTTTATAACTCGCAGGATTCTGTTGAAAGAGCGCAAGCGGAAAGCACACTGAAATGCTTTTCCTTAAACAGTGACTACATTTCGCAGTGCCAATATGTTCTGGATAATGCATCCTCTCCCTATGCATTGATGTTGGCAAGTTCGAGCTTGTTGAAGCAAGTGACTGAGCAAAGCCTTCCTTTACAGCTCCGGATTGATATTCGTAATATTCTTGCTTGCAGATGATTATGACTAGGAGTATTTTAGGGGCTGTGCATATTTGGCTTGGGTCTGCGGGACAAAAAATACATTATTTGTCTATTTCCTAAACAGAATTTACTGAGTGACGTTTCAGCATCATGAGTTACATTCTAAGATACCAGTTGACTTAATTTTGCATGCATTGAAGTCTCTTTTCCAAAATTGGCATAAACTTATTTTGTGGATAATCTGACTTTTCTCTTATTTCTTTTTCCAGTTGTGTTTGGGGAATTTGGGTTCAGTATATTCAATTACCTTGCTGTCAATTTTCCCTCACTGTGGTTGCTCCATTTCCTATTCTCTTTTAACCCAAATTGATTAGATTGTTATTTTTTTTTTTTGAAGGAAACTACCTCATAAATTATCTGGCAAGCAAAGGACCAGAACTGGAGCCCTTTGTTCTTGGATCCTTGATCCAACTCTTCTGTCGCATTACAAAGTTTGGTTGGCTTGATGATGACAAATTCAGGGAAGTTGTTAAGGAGGCAATGAACTTCTTGAGTCAGGTGACATGATGAACATTAAAATTTGATATGGAAGTCCATATATTTCTGGTGTGTTTTGTTTTGGCATCCAGTAAAATGCATAAAACATTAAAATGTACGGCTTTGATTTGTTATTTTACTGTGCTATTTAGCATCTCGTGACTTTTGATTTTAGATTCTATCCCTCAAATTAATTATAAAGTAGTTGTAGGGTCTATGCTTTTTTTACCATGCTTAGGTTTCTTGTATTATTCTTCAAATATGCTTGTTGCCCTTGTGGTTTTTTAGAAGTTGAAATTGCTTGAGTTTTATGTTTTTTCCCTTGGACTTTGCACAACTTCTTTGCAAAATGGTGGAAATTATGTATAAGAATTCTGGATTATTTTTGAAATCTATGGCAGCAGCCGGCACCAAGAGCCAAGGCTTCAAATTTTGTTTGGTCTTAAATAATTAAAGGGGTTAGTGCTAGTAACATGATAAGGATTATGTAAATGTTACAATAAAACGCTGTTTCTAGAATTATTTTTGCAGACTTATCTTTTGGTCTGTGGTGAACTTTGGTCATGGGGTTTCAAAAAATAACCAGCTGCATGTATTGAGTGGTGAAGTTTGCGATTCCATTCAAACACATGTTTGTATATGTATTTTATTGCTTTTTAAGACTACATATTGATTTGCTCTCTCCTTCACCATCTACTACATGAAAAACTTGAACTATAGGAAAATCACGTTGTTACAAAATAAATATACAATACAACTACGCTTGCTTTCCCTTATTCTCCTTGAAGAACTTGTTTTTGGTGCACCCATTGGAAATAAACATTTTTCTAAGATTTGTTTTCTTTTGATGAAGCCTTTGTAATGATGGAAATGATGTATTTTTAGGACTTATAGCAAAGGGGAAGTTGGTTGATATATTTAAGATATTGATAGTTAGGTAGGGAGTTAAATAATATGAGAAAGCACCGATGAAAGAAAACAAAGTGACAAACATGATCGCAAACCGAGCAAACCAGCACGAGTGAAGAAATCGCGATGAACAAGGACAAACGGAGACAAAGGTGAACAAATCAAACGAACAATATGAATGCAATCAACAAAGGCAATTGACCTAGACCGGCGAATTGATTCGAAAAACTGAAACGAATGGAATCGACGAACAGAATCAAAAGAAGCTGGCAAACTGATTCAGTGACTGACTGAATCGGCAAACGACGAAATGAACTTGCGAATGCAATCAATAAACTCAAACAGTAAACGCAAACAGTGAATAAATTCACACAGCGACAAACTCAAACAACAAACTCAATTGACGAGTGAAAATCACACATGGAATAGAAGCGGAAGGACAAGAAGCATATCAACAATCATCTAGTAACTAGGATCGGTGAAGAAAAATCTCTAGATACCATCTTAGATAACTGGAGCCGAGAGAAGGAGAAGATGAACAGTGAATAGAACTGTTTTATTTATCTGAACTAGTTAAGTCATGTACAGAGAAACTATTTGTAGGAAACTGGTTTCTGTTAGTAATAACAGAACCTTACAAACTATACATGATAATAGAGAAAATACAGTGCTGTACAGAATACAAAGAACTATCAACACCAGTACTCTAATACAACAATGTAGGTTTGTGTGGGGGGTCACTGTAGTAGCTGTAGGCAGCAGAGAGGAATGATGTTGAACATTTTCTGAAGTCATGGATCACTATGTTCTTGATACCATATTGAATGAAAGAACTATTATTAAGCATGAATGTGCGCATACATAGAAGGTGCTACAATTCTGTCATAGAAGCATATATGTAGGTAAAAAAATTACAATTTTTATCAAGAAAAGACAAAAAAGTGATAACATTGCAAGCATTACAATGCTTGATATTTCTTATGTAGTTGGATTTGTTACTCAATTCATGCAGAATGATCAAACTGATCATTGCAATGCTATAATTGACATTCTCAGATATTTAAAAAGGGCTTTGGGTCAAGGACCCTTGTATAAGAAGGGAAATACTCAAATTATAGGATATTGTGATGAACTATCCCATTGACAAGAGATCTACATTATACTTTGTGTTCCTTTGAAGGAATGTTCTCTCGTAGAAGAGCAAGAAACAAAATGTCGTTTCCTAGTCCACTGGACAAGCTGAATATAAATACATGGTTTTGGTCACTTGTGTAAACTACTTTAAGTGTTTAAATTTTGTGAAGTTGAGCAGATGAAGTTGTATTGTATTCTGATTGTTAGAAGTGGCTTTAAGCCTAACTCAACCTCACAAAACTGGCTTTTAAGGTGAGGTTTTCACCTCACTTATATATTATGAAATTGCCTTATCTCTAGTCGATGTGGGACTTCCAACACACCCCCTTACGCCGAGGTATATACATCTCGTGCCGATGTGGGACTTCCAACACACCCCCTCACATCGAGGTATATACATCTCGTGCGTGGGACTAGAAATCAATGGGTGGTCCGTTAGCGGCCCGATAACCGGGGGAACAGAATGTCCAAGAAATCTCGCTAGGATAGACTTTCTTTTAAACAATGGCTCTGATACCATGTTAGAAGTAGGCTTTAAGCCTAATTCAACCCTACAAAACCGACTTTTATGGTGAGATTTGCACGTCACTTATATATTATGAAATTGCCCACTTCTAACATCGGCACGAGATGTATATACCTCGGCATGAGGGGGTGTGTTGGAAGTCCCACATCGACTAGAGATGAGGTAATTTTATAATATATAAGTGAGGTGTAAACCTCACCTTAAAAGCCGGTTTTGTGGGGTTGAGTTAGGCTTAAAGCCCACTTTTAACATGGTATCAAAGCCATTGTTTAAAAAAAAGTCTATCATAGTGAGATTTCTTGGACATTCTGTTCCACCTGCTATCGGGCCGCTAACGGACCACTATTGATTTCTAGTCCCACGCACGAGATGTATATACCTCGGCGTGAGGGGGTGTGTTGGAAGTCCCACATTGGCACGTATATACCTCTGCGTGAGAGGGTGTATTGGAAGTCCCACATCGACTAGAGATAAAGCAATTTCATAATATATAAGTGAGGTGCAAACTTCATCTTAAACGCCAGTTTTGTGGGGTTGAGTTAGGCTTAAAGCCCACTTCTAACTCTGATAATCAAGCAGTCCTTTATATTGCCTTCAATCCAGTGTTTCATGAGATAATCAAGCACATAGAGATCAATTACCATTTTGTTAGGTTTGGTATAGTATATAAGAGAAAAAATAAATAAGGGAATGTGCCAGTTGTAACTGACTATTATGAACAGTCCAGGATTAGTTGTGGGTGGGGGGTTTTTTGAAAGGGAAAAAGTTCAGGAGAATTGTGGAGAGTGATGTTATCTCGAACAACCTCAGTGTGGGAAACACTTTGTAACATTCTGTACCATTTCTATACCTACTACATTGGTAGGTGTAGAATTGGAAATAAGCAATAAAGATTTACCAGACAGAGTCTTGTCTCCAGCTATAATTCATAGTTCTATCATAGTTGTTATCCAAAGAACTTACTATGGGATTTATCAGCTTGAAGATGTTCTAGCTAAGTCTTTGAGAGGGCATAGAATTTAGTTTATATGTTCCAAGTGTGGTGCATACAATTTATATGATCCAAGTTGAGGGGGAGTATTGAAATTGTGTTTATTATTTTATCTTACAACTTTCATGAAGTTGCTATCTAGCCTAAGCATGAATTTATGATATCGAGATTTGCTATTGTAGAAATTGATTCAGGAAAATCTATTCAAACCATGTTAATTCTTGTTTGTGTAATAATCTTCTTCTAGGTTCTCATTTTTGTTGTTCGTTTCTTTTTGGAGTTTGTGGTGGATGTTTCTAGGTTTAGTGAACTTGGGTTATAATTCCACAATTGCTACATATAGCTACTTGGTGATTATGTCAGTATATACTTAATTTTATTTTGTGATTGATACATATATCATGTATCCTTTAAGTGGATATTTTGTCCGTATGTCTTACTTTTCTTGTCTTTGGTATGTGTTCTGATTACAAAATTGAGGTCCCATAATTTGTTGGCTCTTAATAGCGGAGTTTAATGGTCTAATCGTCAATGAAAATTTTTAGGGTGATTGTCTCGTATCCCATACTGGTTGTCCTACCCATAAGAATATTTATAATAAGTTTATATTATTATTCTTGAACAAATATTTTTAATTTTATTGGGAGTATTAACATATCGTAAATTAGATGTAGGATATAACGAAGAAAATTTTGGTTGACAGAAGTTCTATTAACCACCACAATCCACCACGTTGATTAGTTTCTCTGTTACTGTCATGTGGTGTTTGAGGTTTTGATTGTGTACGTGCTGTTTTTACTCTATTTATTATTAATATATCTTCTTTTGATTATTTTGAATTTTAATCTGACCAATTGATACTTTTAGCAGGCACAGCATCATTATGCTATAGGTTTGAGGATATTGTATCAGTTAGTTTCTGAGATAAATCAGGTCAGAATCAATGCTTTATATTTCAACAGGAAGTAATAGCTTGCTTATTAAAAGCTGTGCACTTGCTGTATATGTGTTATTCTTCAGCCCTCAAAGCATTTGTTTTGCACTTCTTAGGACTACACTTTTATTTTGTTGTGTTTTTTTTTTTGTTGTTGTTGATTTGTTTTTGTATGCTTTGCCCGAAGTCAATGATGGTTTTGTCTTTGTTATAAATTTTCTGGTATTAGTTTTCTGTACCTTCACACTTGAGTAAACTTTGAGATTTGAGCATCTATTATATGAGTATTAGGAACTATTTGTCTGCATTGTGTCTGCTTTGTTTGGCTGCTATCTAGGAGACTGATTGACATGGGATGTCAAAAGTGAGTTGTCAATATTGACATCATATTGTGTTCTTATATGGTTTAGTACAGTGACATGGTCCTCATTTTAACTCGTATCCACCATTTTGGCATTGGGAAGGGTTAATGCGTAGACAGCAGACTTGATGCCTCTGAAGAGTAGTAATGTCGACACTGAACAAAATTACCGCAGAAAAACTTGAGCTTAGATACTGTAGAAGCACCCATTGTTTTTATTATTTTTATTTCATTGTTGGTGTTTGATTCATAGCTTGTGCTACAAAATATTCCTTAAATTTTGTACTGTGGCTGTACATATTCTCTTGCAAGACATTGAATTGCATTATTTATTTTGATATCTCCGTATCAAACTAAATATTATATTTGCTTACAACTTCTTTGCTGATATTGTTTTTGTTACTTTTATTTATTTTATTATGTATTTTCAGCACAATCCTGGATTACCTGCTGCTCGGCAACGTAGGATAGCTAGCTCTTTCAGGGATCACTCACTTTTTCAGATATTCCGGATATCATTAACTTCTCTCTTGCAGTTAAAATCTGATGGTATATCATATATTTGTTATGAACATGATTGTACTCATTTTCAAAGTTTTAAACTGATGCCAGTGCTTTGAATTTAGTAATCTTGCTTCGTTTTTGTAAAAAATTCAGTTGGGAGCAAGTTGCAGGAACTTTCTCTTATGCTTTCTCTTAGTTGTTTATCATTTGATTTTATGGGGACATCATATGATGAAAGTTCAGATGAAATTGGTACTGTTCAGGTATAATCTGTGTACATAGATAGTTGTTTGCTTTTGTCTAGTCTGCAGTTCTTGATCTTAAATTGGCATTGGTTGTGCAGGTTCCATCGGCATGGAAGCCTACCCTGGAGGATTCCTCAACTCTGCAAATATTTTTTGATTATTATGCATTGAATCAATTTTTTTCGAAAGAGGTTCGTTTATGTTAGTTTATTCCATTTGACAGTGGAGTCGGTGCTTCAGACTTTTATGATAAAGTTTTTGTTTACCGCTGCATTTTGTTTGATTTTTCAAGGAATTAACCTCACTTTTATTAACTTAGGATTTTGTTTTGTGTAAAGAATATTATTCGAGATCTTAGGACCTTTCTTTGTTGCATATATTTTCTGGATAAAGTATAATTTTTTTTGAATTCCAGATGCAAAATTAGAGAGAAAATTTGATGAAATTCTTTATTTCTTAATATGATTAGGAATAGTATTTATATAGTTACAGGAAGTTCGAATCAGTTGCCATTTGCAGCTGTTGTGACTGCCGATTATATATATATATATATATATATATATATATATATATATATATATATATATATATATCTGAAGGCCTAGTACTACAATGCACAGGCCCAATAGTACAGTTATACTTCTAGGTTTCTACAAGTACAGTATATCTCTCATAGAATTAAATTGAGTATTTGTGGCCAAGGGGGGAATGTATTCTGGTTCATGTCAGCTCTTATATAATCGTGGTCTCCTGGATATGAATTATTTTAAATCCTGTTGTCATGTACCAGCTCTCCAAAGAGCCTTAGCTTTTATGTGTATGTCTATGATTGGCTTTATACTTTTATATAGTTATCTCCCCATGTTATGCAAGGGTTCTTTGGGATCGAAGTATAGAGTATCAACAATGCAAATCCTACCTCTACATTCTGCTTATATTTAAAGTATGAAAAATGGTTCAGGATTCTGTGGTACATTACCTTGTGAGTCTAACACAAGCAAGGCTGGTGTTTTCCTTTTTTTTTTGCTGTTTTGTTGCTGTTTGATCCTTTTTTCTGTGATAAATGTTAAATAGGTGCGCAGATGCCGCATCTGGTTGAAGACAATAGAATAAAATTTCCTAATCTTGTTATACTATTTCACCCCTACTTTTACTAGGTGCATCACGAGATTTTATTTTCTGCTTGATTTGACTTTACCCATCTATATTATTTTTTTTTCTTTTTGAATGTGATAAACTTGTCTTTCACAAGATGTAATTTATGGTAAAGTATATTTTTTCTCCATATGCCTTATCCTTTATTCCCCTACCCAAGTTATGTAATCTATCAGCCCTTAGCTTCATTACGATGCTTTTGATTTAGGTTTCTTGTTGATAGAGTTGATTTTATCTTCCATAAATGCTTTTGCTTCTGATTGTGGCAAACTTAAATTGTTATTGCTTTCAATACTATGTCATGGTTTGTTCACCTCGTAATCTATAACTGGAATATGCTTGATTTGAGGTCTTGTTTATTGTTAAAATCTTGTTGACTTATCCTACTATATGTATTTTATTGTTCAAGTTTACTGACATTTTGAGGCATTGTGTAATTTGATTCGTAAAATACAATTTATCCTAATATATGTATTTTGATACGAGTGATAGATAAATTGATTCATATTTTAAATGAATTTAGTATTTGGTTGTTGTCCTTTTATTTTGTATCTATAACATAAATGCATGCGAGCTTCTCTAAGGTTTTTTGCATTTGATCCTTTGTTCCTAGAGTTCTATTATAATGGCAAAATTATGTATGCAAAAAAATTACTGATTCATTTTGTTTATTCCCCAACTTCCATTTCTTAATCTATGTAGGTGTGTAACCTCACTTCTTTATATTGGTGGTTTCCCATTATTTGTTGTTATTAATTGTAGGCTTTGGAGTGCCTGTTGCGTCTTGCTTCTACTAGACGATCATTATTTCCCAATGATACTGCTCGAATGAAGTTCTTGTCTCACTTGATGCAAGGCACCAAAGAAATTCTGCAAACTGGAATAGGTAAATTTGATTTACAGTTATTTGGCTTTGCCTTGATGATAACAGTGTATAATGATTTTGGAACATTGGTTCCATAATTATTATCTAAAAATTGGTGCTAGTTTTTGGTTATTGAATTAAATCTGATACTTTCCTCTAATAATGGTTGTCAATAGTAAATGTTGATGTGGAGCGATCACCCTTGAAAAATCCATTTCAATATAGCAGTGGACCACTATTCTGCCTTTTCTTTTCATTGTACCTTATGATGCACAAATCTGCTACACATATTGTATACAGTATGATGTGAATCAGATATAGTGATACAATCATTCTACAAATAACAGGATATGATATGCGCAAAATACATATTTAAAAATTTATAGAAATTTATAAAACATAATAAATATGTAAGTGGTATTATGCAAATCTAAGTTGAAATATAATTTCTAAGATATTTCCAAAATAAAGAAATTATTAATCATTGTCATTATAAATTACTTTCTATTATTTACATATAAGAATAACACTGTCAATCTCATTACCACTTGAATAATGAAAAGGAGAAAATAAATATTCTGTTAATTACAATCATTATTATTACATTTCAACTCTATTTGTAACATTCACATTCTCTTAAAAAAGGAAATAAAATTTGCTGGAATGAATGCGTAGATTCTTGGGATATTTTCTTAGTTATTTTGGTGATATAATTATTCTCCGTTTTTATATTCACATACGTATTTGTTTCTTGTAGTTTTATTGGATATAAATGCTTTAAAAGCTTGGATACTTCACCAACCCGTAATGCTTAGAAATTTTGTTATTGCTATCATTGTTCAATTTATTATATTATGTTTTGTTTAGTTTATCAGTGTCATTGATAGCGGACTATGCTGTCCAGCAAAAACTCTGCCTTGTAGAAGTGGATGGAGTTGCATCATATGGCAGATGTGTATTCACATATACAATTAATTATTTAGGGGAAAATAATATGCTATATATGAAACAGAATCAGCCAAATTCCCTCTGTAAATCTATAATTAGGCAATGCCAATTAAAAATGCAATATGCTATACAGGAACGAGAATATGCCATTAATCTTGATCCAAATCAGGTGTTATATCATGGAGACCTTAAAAATATGTGATACGTGTGAAATAAATATATGAATATAGCATAAATTGCATGTTGCCGGAGGTGTTTTTGCTCATTTTCTGTATCTGTTAAAGCTAATCAAGAAAAAAATATCTAGTGTGTCGTTGGATAAACCTTGCTTTGACTGAAGATGCTGAACAAGAAATTCCACAAAGAAAAAGCAGAATATCATAGAAGGAAAATGTGGAACTCTGAGTGAGCATTACTCTTACTGTTATTAGAGGAATTGTGGCACATATAGCCTACAACTTACTGCATACCTTTAATAATAAATTGTTAATACATTGAAGCATCAGAATATCTGACTTGGACATTGCTAATTTTTGTACTTGCCTATCGATTACTGCTATATTTAAATTCAATAAGTTAAAATATTAGAGCTTAATGACGTTGCGTGATCCGTTGTATATAAATTTTGTTTAGATATTTGGTTATGAATTTCTTTGTATAACACATCTTTCTTATCACAACAATTATCATAAATATTAGAGCTGAATGTGTGATCCATGTAGCTAAGGATTTGTCTATAAATTTTTTTAGACCTCTGTTGATGAATTACTTTGTATAACAGGTCTTTCTGATCATGATAATTATCATGGCTTTTGTCGACTTCTTGGACGCTTTAAACTCAATTATCAGGTGTGCAATGCTGTTTGTCTTTTTTCATGATCCAAATACATGATCATTCAATCTCTGATGGGTTGTTTTTCCCTTGGATCACCACCTCATGATATTTGTTGACGACCTGTGAATGTAGCTTTAGTTTTATGTGTACAATTCTTGTTGAGTTTTCATGTGTGTTTTCTGTAGTGTCTTCCAAAAGAATGTCTATCCAATTTAATGTGTCTTGTTGGATCCTGCTGAACAGGATTATGGGCTCTGTTGATTATTGATTTATTATCACAGTAGAGTTTCATAGGTCCATCACAATCAATCTTCAAGTCTTCCAAGTTATTGCAACCAAAGCAATTGACGAATAACTTGTGCTATTGCTTGAAATTTAACTACTACACGAGATTGAGCTACAACTTTTTTGTTTTACTTCTCTAAGTTAGCAAGCTTCTCCAAGTATAATATCCAGATTTTTGTTGGGATATAAAAATACCTTTTGGAGTGGGACACTTGAATTCTAAAAGAATATTTCAACCTGAGACTTTTATCTCAAACTACTTTTCTAAATGTTGACTCAAGAGTCGTTGTTCCTTCCAATCATCCCAGAAACATTGATATCAAGGTACACTAAGAATACAGTTACTCCCCTTGAAGTTGAGTTTAATATATATATATATATATATATATATATATATATATATATATATATATATATATATATATTTCCTGCTCAGGATCCCCATGCAAGAAATAATTCTTCTCATCGAACCATTGTCCAATTTTTCTTTGATGAACTATTGATCTATCTCTATATGCTTTATCCTATCATGCTCAATTGGATTCTGAGTAATACTAATAACTGATTTATTATCATGATAAAAGTTCATAGGTTCTTCACAATTTGCTTTTAGATCATTGAAAATAATTTTCAACCATAACAATTTGTTGTTAGTTGAATATTAATTGCAATATTAAAAGTTCTTGGTAGTACATTAAATGTATTATTAGAAGTTATTAGAAGCTCTTAGAAGATTCTAGAGATCTCTTGTAATTATTACTTTAAGGTTTGAGATCTCTATAAATAGAGAAGTTGATGTACTGTTTTAGAGAATTAACAAAATAGTAAAATCCTCTTTCTTTCAGATTATTCCTTTCAAGTTGGTATCAGAGCTCCTGATCTAGGGAGCCATGCTTCCGCATTTCTTCTTTTACGTCTTAGTTACGGTTCTCCTTAGTGCTATCCGAAGTGCAGCCATTTCTTTTAATTATTGTTGCTACTGCATCACCGCTATCGTCATCGCTGCTGTTGTTGTCGCTGCTATTGTTGTCGCTGCTGCATCATTGCTGTTGTTGTTCCATCACAGCTGCTGTCGCTGTTTCATCACAGCTGTTGCATTGCTGCCATCATTGCTGCTGTCGCATTGCTGCCATCATTGTTGTTGTCACGCTGTTGCGTTGATGTCACTTTCTGTCTTACCTTTCATTTGCAGTTAGGAGAGACCTAAGGAAGTCCTATCATTTATTTTTTTTGGCATGGCAACTTCTCTAAGCAAAGCCGATCTTCCACAATTGCTGGATGACAACCGCCTTAATGGTCGAAATGATCTGCAATGGGTTCAATTTATCAGACGCACGTACGGTAAGACTCAATCATATTGAAGGAGAGGCCATTTCCCCGGATAATCCCAATTTTCAGATTTGGGATAATGATGACTCATGAATCATTACATGGTTATGGGGATCCATGACTACAAAGATAAGTAAAAATTATATGTTCTACTCTAGTGCTTGCGAAATTTGGGAGGACCTTGCAACTGCTTATTCTATGCGACATGACATCTCTACGTGGTATGAGTTAGAAAGCAAGATCTTTGGTGCCAGGCAAGGAACTCTCTCTGTTTCAGAATATTATGGAAAGTTGAAGGGTTTGTTGATTGAGTTGGACCAGTATCAAAACTTGAAGCTTGCGAATAACAAAGATGCTATAACTCTTGCTCAGTTTGTTGAACGATCTCGGATGTTTAAGTTCTTATCAGGATTGAATCCTGAATATGACCCTGTTAGGGCTCAAATTCTTGGAAAGGAAAGACTTCCTTCTCTTTCTAAAGTCTTCTTCATTGTCCGAGGTGAGGAGGCTCGTCAAATGGTCATGATGAATGAGGCCTCCACTGAAGGAGTTGCCATGTTTTTCGGAAAGACTACCAAACCTGGGAATTCAAATCTTGCAAATATTAAATTTAGCTTAAAAGGTAAGGAAGAGCGTTGGTGCTCTCATTGTAAGAAGTCTTGCCACACCAAGGACACTTGCTTCAAGCTACATGGAAAGGAGAAAGCTCTGAATTGTCTAGCGGAATTAAAAGGACAACCCTCAAGGAAAGTTTATCAGGCTTCTTCAGATTCTGAAAATCTTGACAAGACACCTTCCTCTTCAACTGAGGAAGGAATGCCTACACTACGTGCCGAGATTGAACGTCTAAAAACTCTTATGGAGTCAATAAGTAAGCCACCTTCTGGTACTTGCTCTCTAACCATGACTGGTAAGAACTCTAATTCTTCTTTTAACTTTTCTAGAACTTTATGTAAGGACTCTTGGGTTCTTGACTCTAGTGCAACAGACCATATGACCCCTCATTCATCTCTTTTAACGTCATTTGTTACTCTTTCTGATGACCACATTACTATTGCCAATGGGACCCATATCCCAATACATGGACGTGGAAATGTTTCTTATTTTGCCATCTCTTAGTCTTAAAGATGTCCTTTATGTTCCAAAACTATCTAATAACCTTATTTCCATTCGAAAGCTTACTCATGACCTAAATTGTTCCATAACCTTCTCTCCCACTCATTGTATTTTCCAGAATCTTGCCACGGGAAAGACAATTGGAGTTGTTAAGGAACAAGGAGGGTTGTATTGCTTTAACAACTTGGAAACTAAGAATAGTATCGGTAGGCAAACAACTACCTCTTGTCTCTAGTCTTGCACTTCTTTTGAGTCTTCTCAAATTTGGCTTCTCTACCGTTGTCTAGGACATCCGTCCTTTTCTGTTTTAAAGTCTATGTTCCCTTCCTTGTTCACCATAGAGTTCGTTGAGTCATTTAAATGTGATGTATGTCAAATTGTAAAGCATCATCGTGCCACATATCCTTCTAGTAATACAAAGAGTGTTAAACCTTTTTGATTTGGTTCATTCTGATGTTTGGGGGCTTGCATCAAGCTCTAGTATATCTGGTGCTAAATGGTTTGCCACTTTTATTCATGATTGTATCCGCGTTACATGGGTTTTCCTTATGAAAGAAAAAATTGAAGTTTTTAACTTATTTATTAGATTCTTCCGTATGATAAAAACAAAATTTGGAAAGTTAATTAAACGTTTGCAATTTGAAAATGGAAGGGAATATGTAAACCATGACATGGCTAAATTCATTTTCGAGAATAGTGTTGTTCATGAATTCACATGTGTGGACACACCACAACAAAATGGCATTGCTGAGAGAAAAAATAGACATCTTCTTACGGGCACTTCTTTTCCAAATGTATGTCCCTAAATCTTATTGGGTAGAGGCTGTCCTTATTGCTGCCTATCTTATCAACTGATTACCCTCTCGGGTTCTAGATAGTCTGAGTCCCATTGAGTCCATATCTTCTTTCTATCCATCTGTTCCTTTTCTTTCTAGTCTTCATCGTCGAGTGTTTGAATGTGTTGTGTTTGTCCATATTCATAGTCAATTTCGTGGAAAGTTAGATCCTAGAGCTATTAAATGCATCTTCATTGGTTATGCATCTAATAAAAAGGGATATCGTTGTTACCATCCTCCAAGTCGAAAGTTTTTTACCTCCATGCATGTTACTTTTGATGAAACTAAATTTACATGTGTCCTCAGCTTCAGGGGAAGAGTTCTTTTGAAGCTAGGTCTTTTGAATCTCTTGAGTCATGTTTTGTACCTTCCATAGAGGAACTAGCTGATTCTGATGATACTGTTGGTTCTCCTAATACTTCTCCAGAAACATCTTCTATGGATGTCTCTAAAATTGCTTCCAACAATACAGAGTCAGGGTCATCTACAGACTCTAGTCGTCCAGAGAGTTTTTTCCGTATACAATACCAAGGGCGACAAAAGCAACCTAACTCTATCCAAGAAGAACTTCAATCGTTTGAACCAAGGGTAAGTAGTCCTTCTATTGATACCCTTGAACCTTTGGAAAATTCTTTGAATAGTAACTGTGAAACTGACCTTGATGACTTGTCCATTGCTTTGAGAAAAGGAACTCGGTCTTGTACCAAGTATCCTATCTCCCATTTTGTGACCACTAAACACCTTTCTATGCAGCACCAAAGTTTTCTCTCTGCCATTGATGCAATTAGAGTCCCTACATCAGTTCAAGAAGCATTGAAAGATGAGATTGGATTCAAGCCATGAATGAAGAGATGAGTACCTTAGAAAAGAACCAAACATGGGAAATTGTTGACAGGCCACTAGATAAAAAGTCAGTGGGTTGCAAATGGGTTTTTAGTCTAAAGTATAAATTAGATGGCACATTAGACCGTTACAAAGCAAGGTTAGTTGCCAAAGGATATACTCAGACTTATGGTGTTGATTATGAGGAAACATTTGCTCCGGTGGCAAAGATGAATACAGTTAGAATCATTCTCCCATTGGCAGCTTATTTTGGTTGGTAATTGCAACAATTTGATGTGAAAAATGCTTTCCTGCATGAAAATTTAGAGGAATAAATATACATGGAAATTCCTTCAGGTTTTGGATCTACTAAAGGAGGGAATAAAGTGTGCAGGTTGAAGAAAGCTTTGTATGGGCTTAAGTAGTCCCCTCGTGCTCGGTTTGGTAGACTCACACAGGCTATGATCTCCATGGGGTATCGACAGAGTCATGGTGACCATACCCTGTTCATCAAACATTCCCAAGAAGGTAAACTTACGCTACACTTGGTGTATGTTGATCATATGATTGTTGCAGGAGATGATGAACATGAGAAACAAATCTTGAAAAAAAAGCTTGCTGCCCAATTTGAAATGAAGGATCTAGGAAAATTGAAGTACTTTCTTGGGATAGAAGTAGCTTACTCAAAGAAAGGCATATTTATTTCCCAACAAAAGTATGTTATTGATCTCCTCAAAGAAACAGGTATGATTAATTGCAAGACTACTGGAGTTCCTATAGAACAAAACCGTAGAATTGGGAGTGTTGAAGGCAGTTCTACAGTAAATGAAGGCCAATATCAAAGACTAGTTGGGAAGCTCATCTACTTAGCTCACACCAGACCAGACATAGCCTATGTTGTGAGTGTTGTAAGTCAGTTCATGCATAATCCAAGGGAGAGACATTTACAGGGTGCAAACAAGATCCTTCAATATTTGAAGAAAAGTCCAAGAAGGGGATTACTGTTTAAGAGAAATGAAAAATTAATAATGGAATTGTATACTGATGTGGATTATGCAGAATCTATCATAGATAGAAAATCCACTTCAGGATCCTGCATGTTCTTGGGTGGAAATTTGGTGACTTGGAAAAGTAAGAAACAAAATGTTGTTGCAAGGTCTAGTGGTGCAGCTGAATTCCGAGCTATGGCACAAGGGGTGTGTGAATTGCGGATGAGAATTAACCTAAATGATCTTAAAGTGGCATGTGAAGAATCTATGATCCTTTATTGTGATAACAAGTCAGCCATTAGCATTGCTTACAACCCAATTCAGCATGATAGGACTAAACACAGAGATAAATCGACACTTTATTAAAGTGAAACGAGATAGTGGCCTTATCACTACTTCCTACATCCCATCTGGACTTCAGTTAGTAGATCTGTTTACGAAAGGTCTTCCCACCGAGTGATTTCATAATCTCACATGCAAGCTGGAAATGATAGATATCCATTCACTAGCTTGAGGGGGAGTGTTGTTAGTTGAATATTAAATGCAATATTAAAAGTTGTTGGTAGTATATTAAATGTATTATTAGAAACTCTTAGAAGATTCTAGAGATCTCTTGTAATTATTACTTAAGGTTTGAGATCTCTATAAATAGAGAAGTTGATGTACTGTTTTAGAGAATTAACAAAATAGTAAAATCCTCTTTCTTTCATATTATTCCTTTCAAGTCAATTCACATACCCTTGTGTTGTCACTTAGAATTCAACCTTTGCACCATACCTTGCAACTACATTTTTCTTCTTCTCCAAGTTACTAAGTTTCCACCAAAGAACATGCACAAGTGAATCTCCAATCAGTAATAAATGGTTTGCAACAATGTGCATCTCCTTTTTTAATTTTCATCGGTCTTAAACAACAATCCCCTTCATGCACTTGCCGTCAAATATTGAGGGATTCTGTTCAAAGCTTTTAACTGTAGCTCTCTTGGATTGTGCACAAATTGACTATTAGAACTTGCAACATAAGTTATGTACTGTCTACTGTGGACTAAGTAAATGAGCTTCAACAAGCCACTAATATTGGCCCTTGTTCACAACAAAGCTATCTTGACCCACTAGCAATTCTAAGGTTTTGTTCTGGAGGAGCTCTAGTGGCTTTGCATATAATTTTCCCTGTTTCTTTGAGAAGATGTAGAATGTGTTTTATTTTGAAGATGAAGATGCCCTTTTCGAGTAGGTAATTTTTATTCCAAGGAAGTATTTTAATTTTCCAAGATCGTTGTTCTCAAATTGGCACTAGTTTTTTCTTTCAAGATTAGTTTCTCATGTAAGTCACCCCTTGCAATGATTATGTCATCCGCACAAACCAAGAGAATAGTAGGTTTTCTTTCTAAGGAATGCTTGATAAACGAGGTGTGTGCACCTTGGCTTTGTAAGTACGTAATGAGGCCATTGTTTTTTGTAAGTCTTCAAAACCAAGCACAGGGTGACTGCTTGGGTTTTTACAAGGCTTTCTTTAGTGTACATACTTTATCCCTTTCTTCAATAGACCTAAGGCTAGAAGGAATTTGCATGTAGATTTCTTCCTCTAGATACCCATGTAAAAGGACATTTTTCATATCAAACTTGTTAGAATGTAATCTTTCTTTAACTGTTATAGATTTAGATTTGTTAACATTAGCTGTTACAGATTCTATGAAATGATAATCATGGATCCTGATTATTTGCAAGAATTTAGTCTATTTGATTCTGTAAATTAGTATAAATATATACCGTGTGGTCTGCATTAGACCCACAACATTCAAATAATTCTCTTATATGGTATCAATAGTTTTAGGTTTCTTCGATCCACTTCTTCTCCTCCCAGGTGAACAGTAACTGCAATCCATAGAAGACCCATTTTCTCTCAGGTGAACAACACTCGTGACCATTGCTTGCCCTTTCCTTTTGTCACCAAACACTCTTTTCCTCTGGTGACCGTCCTGCTAGAACAGTCCTCCTCTGGCGATCACTAAGCTTTGTTTTTTCGGCATATATGTTTCACACACCCGTAACAGATTGCTACTTTCCCTTTCTCACGCACAACCAGCTTGATGGCACAGCCCCTGCCTCCTTTTTCACGTTCTGATGCCCTGTTTTCACTTATTTCCCATGGTTTTCAACAACTGAGTCAAATACTGCCTGCCATTGTGAATCATAACCTTGGTGGTTTCTTTTATCTTGCTAATGTTTCATGCAGTAATAATAGATGAGTCAACCATTCAACTTTTTAGCAATGTTCTTGAGACCAATTCCTTGCAACAATTTTTTCTCCATTTGACTAGGGATTACTTGTATACTTATGTTGAAAAATCTTGTAATGTTTTTATTTTAAGAGTGAAACAGAATGCTTTTATAATTAAGACATTTTTTTCTTCCGTTTTTTTCTTATTGTGGATAAATTATTTTTATGGTTTAAGTTCTGTACTCAACTCTTTCATCCTCATTTTTCAAAATTTATTCATGCTTCTTATTGCATCTTCTCTTCCCAGTTTTAGAGGTTGTTTTATTATTTTCCTTTTCGCTTTTCCATTTTTTCTCTATTTCCTTTCTTTCTTGATAAAGATTAATAGGTATAGAGGAACTATTAACCTGGTTTTCCATGATTGCTCACATCCTAGTCCCTTGTTTGATTTTGTTCACTTGAATTTGCACAATTAAGTTCTCCTGAACTCCTTGGGATTGATCTTGTTCTAGTATTTCTCGATTAATAAATCACATTCCCACTTTGATTTATGCTGCAGTTATCTGAACTTGTGAATGCTGAAGGCTATAGTGAATGGATACACTTAGTAGCAGAGTTCACACTAAAATCTTTGCATTCTTGGAAGGTATGCATCTATTATTATTTAATTAGTTCCTTGAAGTAGCTGGATTATACATTTTTTTCAGAAAATGTTAGGAATTGTGTCAAGTATGTTGGAAACAATTTCCGTAAACCCTTTCAATTTTGGAGGCAGAAGCCTCCCCATGAGTGTCATGTTCATGCTCTGATCACTATCAATTTGCTTGTATGATAGTTTGGTTTCAAGATTTGGGATATGATGATTGTGAATTGGGGAAATATTTTGATTTTCAGCTCTATTTGCTTTGCTATGGGTTGGAAAAAAAATGATTTGTATATTAATTGTTATTGTTATTTGCAATGATGAGAATCATTCCCCATCATATCGTACTATAGCTAGTGCTACTACTAGAAAAGGAGAAAATTGTTCGTATTATTTCTCTGCATGAAACAACCTTAGCCCTAAACAGTGATGAGGAGAGAGGGAAAAACCCTATCCATGAGGGGAGAGAGCTAGGTGCAACAAACCAAGAAGACAAGGGCATAAACTTGCCTTGAAGACATCGAGACAAACAACGACAATAGTGTGATTATGATATTGGGAAGGTGGAGCATGGCACAAATGCTGGTACAGAGTTGACAACAACTAACCTTGGGTCACGTGACAATAACCCTAACTTAGCTATATGAAACAACATCACGAATGGCAACTAAAGATAGTGGACACAAGTGTTCCGAGGTCATGCTCCTGAAATAGATTTAAATGTGATTAAAAGTTAGTAAATTAGTGTTGAATTGGTGTATATATTGTAACATCCCAATTCTAGGGTGCTAATGCTCTCAAATCAATCATAATTCGCTCCATTCCAAAGTTGTTTTCAAAACTAGTATATTAAATAAAATGAAGTGATACAAAATAAGTGATTAGGAGCATTTTAACATCAAGTTACATCACGTAATGGTTATATCTCTCATCACAGTTGGAATAAAGCACAAAGAATGAGAGACACAATGAAGAATTATTTCATACATGTTAAAGCTTGATATTCATTACATTCTTCCAATAGTTTTTCTAAATGAACTACAACTTTAAAGCAACATTTTCTTGAAATAATATCCTACATCTCCTCTTTTCACTGCCTGCCTGGCCTTTGCTTCGTAACGGGTTCCTCTCTTCAATCCTAGAGTCTAATTTCGTGTAATAACATTGCACAATCATCACACGAAGACAAGAGAAACACAAACAAATGCACCCGTTTTTGCCAGGGGAGTATAAATGCAACCGATGAACTAAAGCCCAATAAAGGTGAAGCCAAATGTTAGGCCCAACTTTGCTAGATGTACAGTAGCTTTGTTCATTGAAGAGAAATAAACTCTCGTATGAAAAACTGAAAACGGGTTAGTGTTGTTGGCCATGGAAGCAGCAATGGTGGCAACCTCTTCTCTGAGAAAGCTGAAGTGGAAGTGAACCCTGGCAAATGACCGACTCAATTTGCTTCTGTGGAACTCTTCTCTTTCTAAAAAATGACGACAATGACACTTTCTCCTTGTTCATCGGCTCCAACAAACGAGAGTCGAGAAACCAAAAAGAAATTAGGGTTTTTTCAAACCAATTTGGGCGACGCGATCTGGAAACTCAAATCCTTGGAGGTTGTGGTTGAAGCCAGGATTCACGTTCCAAATTGCGATTCTTGTGATTCAAAGAACGAATCCTGCGATTCGAAGATGATACAGGAGCAAAAACGATTGTTCATGTGATTCATATAGTTGTCGGTGAGAATTGTATCACTTTATTTGTATTGTATCGTGAATCATATGATACTTACTACATTGTTTTGAGCAACATCGAAAACAGGAGCAGTAATGCATGTGCTGCAAGGACCAGGATGTTTTGGTTTGGTGTTGGTGGTGGTTGTGGTTTCAAGTTAACCTTGTCCCTAGGCACATGGAAGACAACCTTAGTGGCATCATAACAGGAATTTATGGTGGATTTGAGCTGGCTTGTTATGATGTCTTGGTGCAGTTTGGAAGCTAAAAGTTTCAGTCATTTAGCTGACATGTTGGTTTGGGGAGAATTGTTTCCTATTGGGTCATTCTACGGCTGAGGCTACTAGTAAATCAGGAGAAAATTGTTTGCATCATTTCAGTGGACAAATGAACCTGAAATACATTTCATTCATTTGATTCCAGACTTTACCCTAAGATTCTGGAATCTAGCTCTAGGTAGCCCTTTAGGGATGATAAGTACACCCTGTAGTTATATGTGTTGTAACAAAAAGGCTGTCTGTCATCCAACTTCTCTTAGATGAAGGATATGTTGATTTCTGTGTTTTGTTCTATCATGCTGGATTGGGATATGGGAATGGTGATTGCCGATTGTTATCAAAAATTCATTTTTGGATGTTTGATTCAGGGTTACATTACTCAGATCAACATAGATATTGGAGTTTGGTTGGAAATCTCATCTCTTTTCTGGTTGGAATAGTTGTTAATTCGTACAGGGTTCTCATATTAATCACTGGATGCAGTAGTTTATATTCTTAGGTAGGATTCCTGCCTTTTTTAGCCTCAGTAGCATTCTTTCTTCTTTTGTTGTGTTTTTTAATCTGCTTAAAATTCACTATAAACGATTAGATATTATTAAATATGAAAAGAAACTTCTATTGATACATGTATGTTTCCTTTCAGTGGGCTGGAAGCAGTGTTTACTATCTTCTAAATTTATGGTCTAGATCAGTGGCATCTGTGCGTTATCTCAAGGGTGACAAACCTAATCTGTTAGATGAATATGTGCCTAAAGTTATAGAAGGGTTTGTATCATCAAGGTTTGATTCATTGCAGGTAAGTTCCTTTAAATTCCATATCCACATGCATAAAACGTTGTTTTAAGAAATCTCACTTGATCCTTGTAATTATGGAAATATGTACAGCTGATACTTAGGGATATTCTCCATTATTAGCCGTTATTAGGTTTCCCTATACTGTACTTTGAATGTTATAAAGGGTTTGGATGTGTGGTTAAACACAATTCATGAAGACAAGAAAACTTTATTGTATCAGAGAACTAGGTTTTCCTTTTCCCTTTTTTTCCTATTTTTTTTCCGGGTGTACACTGTTCATGCAGCATTGTGCACGTGGCACTATACATGTGCATTGTTCATGCAAACTACTGCAATCCACCATTCACCATCTCCTGACTGCCTAAGTTCGATGCATGCATTACCATTCTCTGCCTCATTTGTCTCACTAGATCCCGGAAGAGTTTTTTAGGGGAGTGTAAAAGTTATGATTTAATCTTTCTACATGGGAAAGATGTACTGCGGATAGTTAGGGATATTCTCCATTATTAGGTTTCCCTTTATTATACTTTGTTATAAATACTTATTAGGCTTATATTAGATTTGTATTAGGCTTTCATCACTCTAAGTTCTGTACTGTTCTGTACTGTTGTCATACAGTTACGGCTGTTTCTTTGCATTGGTAACTGTCATTAACTGCTGTTTTCCCTTTTCAGTGTCTATTTAAAGGACTCAGACCTTTCTGTAAAGGATGACAACTTCTAATAATACATTAGAATTATCCGGTTACATTGTCTTTTCTTTCCTTGTTTTTCTCAAAACCTAATATGGTATCAAGCAGGTTATTGATCCATGATGTCCAATTCTACTTCCTATCCTACTTCCCACCCATCCCTAACCCTTCTTTTCACATTCTCTTGTTGAGATTGTACTTGTCACCAAATCCCACAAACTCCATTGGTTTGTGGTCAATCCTGTTATTCTCCCTAGATTTCACTCCAAAAAAGATCATCACAATGTTGTTATCAATCCAGCTTATGAAGAATGACAAGTTCAAGATCAACTCTTACTCTCTTGGCTTCGGTCTACCCTAACCAATAGTATTTTGTCTCGGGTTCTTGGTGCAGTTCATTCCTATTAAGTTTGGGACCAGATAAATGTCTACTTTTTAACTCAAATGAAGGCTCGTGCCTGGCAGTTGCGCACTGATCCTCGTGCCCAAACCATTGAAAACATAAATTCTTAGGTCATATTAAGTATATTGTGGATGAATTTTTTGGCATTGGTTGTCCAGTCATACTTGGCGAACATGTTGATGCCACCCTTCGGGGTTTGACTTTGCATATAAAACTCTGGTTTGTATACTCAACAAAGCCATGGTCTTAAATAGGCTCTGCAACGTAGGTTTGACACGCTTTGAACCACCCTTTTGAAGCATGGGTTTTCTCCCATGAAAGTCGATCCTCTCTCTTTATCTATCATCGTGCCTCTCATACTGTTTACATATTGGTTTATATTGATGACATCATCAGTATAGACTCCTTTGCTCCTCTTATTCACACCATTACTCACAGCTTGCATTCTAACCTCTCTTTGAAACAGCTGGGCATTGAAATTAATTATCTTTCAGACCAGGTTTTTGGTACTAACTCAACGCAAGTAACTCATAGATCTTTTGCTTAAAACCAAAATGAATGAGGCTCATCATGTCCGTTCTCCTATGGTTTCTTCGTGCAAATTATCCAAATCTTGGTCTGCTGACTTTTCAGACCCCACTATTTATCGCTCTGTGATAGGCGCTTTGCAGTATGCCATTCTCAATCACCTTGATGTTAGCTATGCTGTCAATTAAGTTTCTCAATTTATGGCTCAACCCCTGGACTCTCAATGGACTACTGTTAAGCGGATTCTACAGTACCTTAAAGGCACTATTTTGATAGAATATTACTAGAATTTGGTAGAATATTAAATGTATTGATAGAAGCTAATAGAAGATTCTAGAGATCTCCTTGTAGTTATTACTTTAGGGTTAGAGTTCTCTCTATATAGAGACTAATGTACTGTTTCAAATGTACCAATTGAATAAAAAATCTTCTTTCTTTTATATTTGATTTCTATTAGATTTCTATTAGGCTTGTATCAGTTCTGTACTGTACTGTTGTCATATAGTTTCTTTTCTTTTTCTCGGTGGTTACTGTTTTTGGCAAGTTATGGCAATTCCTTTGCATTGATAACTCCCATTAGCTGCTGTTTCTCTTTTCAGAGTCTACTTTAAAGGACTCAGACCTCTTTGTAAAGGATGAGAACTTCTAATAATACATAAGAATTATCTTGTTAAATTGTCTTTTATTTCCTTACTTTTCTCAAAACCTAATAATACTAGATTTACTTATGTGATTAAACAATAATTCACAACAAAAGAGAAACTCTTTAGTTCTAAAGGGAAATATTTACTCTACATTTTAACTTCTAATCATCCATTTTTGCCAGTCTGAACTTTCAGATGAACTTGGTGAAAATCCTCTAGACAATGTAGAAGTGCTTCAAGATCAGCTTGAATTTTTTCCTTTCCTCTGTAGATTTCAGGTTCTTGCTTTTTCATACTTCTAAATTTATACCGAGAGATACTTGTCATATTGGAGTGATTGCTTTTAATTGTTATTAATTATCACTTTTAGCATCTGTTTTTGATTCATTGAATTTCAGTATGAAAGTTGCAGTTCGTATCTGATGAAGATAGTGGAGCCTATCATGAAAAACTACATGGTACTTTTAGTGGTGCTTCATGAAGTGATTTAACTTTGTTAACTGTTTTAATATATTTTTATTTGGTTTTTTACATTTTGTGTAGAAGGAAGCAAATCTCCAAAGCCAAGTTGATAGTTTTGAATTGTCTGTAACCGAATCCAAACTTGCTTGGTTCACACACATAGTTGCTTCAATTCTCAGAACAAAGCAGATTACTGGTTCTAGGTAATTGCTTTAACCAGTGAAGGAAAATTAAAGCTTCTGCACAGTAAACTTTTAAGTTGTCTTTTATTTCTATACTGCAGTGAAGAATCACATGAGATACTTGATGCGGAGATTTCAGCTTGTGTTCTGCAGTTGATTAATATTTCCGATAGTGGGTTTCACAGCAAGGTATGTCCTTTTGTATCAATTTGAGGGTAACATTATTATATCTTATTGTAAAATGTCTGCATGGTCAGCTATTGATAAGGTTTTTTTTTGGTTCAGTGTTTTTGAGTATTTATGAACTTTGACATCATCTTTGCATATATTTGGCTGGTTCTGGTTTGTCGTTTAAGATTTTGCCTGTTTGGCTTGCAATATGATCTTTCAAGGATAATTTGGTGGGATTATTCAATATAAAATTATTTTCTCCTTACAGTAAGCATTTCTCAATCAAACCACAAATGACAATGTGATTCTTTTTCACAATGCTTACCATTCATTAAGATGCTATGCTATCTATTATCATACTCTTGCGCATGATGGTCAAATCTTAATAAACTTATAGAGACAGAAACACCCCCCTTTGTTGTATTTGAAACATTTGATTCTGTTCATCCTTCTCCTTTGTGAAATATGTATTTAGACGACAAGAGAGACTCACCTCAAAGATGAATCTAGCTCATTTTGTATGTGGATGATTTTGTCATTAAGGCAATGTTTATTAAAACAATAAAAAACGTATTTCTTTACTAAAGGAAAATTACAGAAAGAGAGAGTGAATCTCTTTACAAAGCCCATATATGTATGGGTAAGAGGAGCACAGCAAAGGAAAACCAGTTGTAGCAAGCAACTGTACAAACAAAAAGCAGAGGAAATAACCTCCCTGGCAATGTTCACCTAACTCAATACCCCTCTCTGTAGCTCTTTACTACCTTGATGGACTCTGGTACTACCTTTAGAAACTGTATAGGAGATCTACTTAGTACATCATGGTGATTTATATTCTTCAGCCTGAGGGGGGAGTGTTCAGAAACAGGTATAAATATTATACATTTAATGTATAACTGATTGAATAGGATTTGATATCTGATTTAGAGGTAATGGATTATCCTCTAATCATGTGTAATTAAATCAACCACCATGTAAACCAGCTGCAGAGTGTCGATTAGAGACATGGTTTTAGCCTAATCGTGTTTTTGTTCTCTCTTTTAACAAGTGCTATTACAATTCTTTTTCGATGATACGTTCTAAATTTTTCTGAGGTTGTCCTCTGCCTTTATAGTTTGAAAGATATCATAAATGTTAAGGGTGGAGCTATTTGGTGAAATCTGTCGATCTGATGCATCCAATAATTATATTTAATATGTTTTTCCTTGATGAATTGCTTACTATGGTTGTTTGGGTTAAGAATATGATTTATACAACAATTACCTGCTTAGTCGTGGACATTAAATAGCTATCCTTGTTGAATGCACTAAGAATATGAATTTGTGTGCTGATGCTAGCATGAGGATGTAGTTATATTTTATTTTAAATAGCCCTCCTTGTTGAATGTACTAAAGACTAATTAAATTCAGAGGTATGGAGATGTGAGCAAGCAAAGACTTGATCGTGCTATACTAACCTTCTTTCAACATTTTAGAAAGTGTTATATTGGCGACCAGAGTGTTTCTTCATCCAAGGTAGAACATTGGAAGTGACTTTCCTTTCAATATTTAAATATTATTAAGGTTAAGTCTGTAATTTTCTTGTCTGTAATTGGAGCAGTTATATACCCGGCTATCTGAACTTCTTGGACTCCATGATCATCTTCTACTACTAAATGTTATTGTGGGAAAGATGATTACTAACCTTAAATGCTACACAAAGGTAATGATGAATTTTAGACATAACCTTTTGCATCACTGTTATTATTGAGCTCACAAAATGAGAGTTTCTATGTGCAGTGCAAAGAGGTTATTGATCATACCTTGAATCTCTTTCTGGAAATGACATCTGGGTTAGTTTGGTTTCCATGTCAAATACTTGAAGTCTTCATTATTTATAATTTTATATTTTGATTGCTGTAATGAGGATTTTGTTTTTGCAGTTACATGTCAGGAAAACTGCTTCTTAAACTGGATAGTGTTAAACACATGATTTCAAACAAGAATGTGAGTTGCCTCTTAACCAATAAGTATGACATGCACTTTTGACCTCCATATTGCCCTATGCAGTTTTTCCCTCCACTAATTACATTATAAAATAGGGCTAACATCTTTTGATATCCACACACAAATTCATATTCCTATTCCTATTTAACTTTGGAGACAAATTATGTAATATAATGAAAAGGGTCTTGCTAACCAATGCCCTAAGGGCACTGGTTAAGGATAATCAATACGTATTGAAATTTACAAAAATTCATAGTTAATTGTAATATTAAATAAATTTGACCTAATCACAATTAATGTATTTTATTTTATTTAAAAGACAAGAATATCCATAAGTATTGTATAGTTGTTATAATATTTTATTTAATATTTACCAATAAAAATTAAAAAATAATTAAATAATAAAATAAATATTTTTTAATGTTATTAAAAATTAAAATATAATTAAACATAAAAAAAATTAAATTAACAGAAAAATCAACAAAAAATAGTATTTAACGTCTAAAAAATTTACAAAAAAATAAAATAAAAATAAAAATCAAAGTATGTATTTGAGATTTAATTGAGTTTCCAAAATACTTATTTTTATTGCTTAGAGATTCTAAATGATATTTTTGTCTTTATAAAATCATTTATATGTATTTATATTATTTTAATAATAGAATTAATTATTCTAGCTTTCTATATGTAAAAATGATAAAATCAATGTATATTTATTATTCTTTAACCGGTGGGCACCGGTTAACATTCTCCTAATGAAAAAGTGGAATTCATTGTTAAGAGATCATCTTACATGCTACTAGTGAGAGTATGCGGAAAATGGTGATTTAACTGCATAATCTATAAGCTAATCATTTAATATTTATACTAGAAGGCTAAGAAAATTTTCACTTGTAATTTGATAAGACCACTATTGTTTTGAGACACTTTTTTACTAAATTTCAACTTAGAACACGCCTTTTATGTGTGTGTAATTGAGTAAAAAAAGTTGAAATGGTAAAGTGTTTTATTTTCTCCCAAACAGATACAAAAGTAATGTAGAAAAATCTGGGGCGCTCATTAAATTGTGCAACTCCTGTCTAATGTGGAAATTAGCTTGAAAGTATGTATTGTAGCCTAGTTTTTTACCCAGTGTTGTCTAGCATTTGAACTGCACAGTTTGTTGGAGCCAGATATCAAATCTGTCATTCTTTTTTTATAATCAAAGAACAAAACGGCCAGCCAAGAGTAATTGACTTGATATTTTGGTTTCTGTATATATGCTTGTCAAATCAGCTGATTTCTAAGGGCAATTTTTTCTCTTTTTTCAGAGGGAACTATTCCCTTTCATAGAAAATTGGGAATGTTTCCGTAGCAGAACAACCCTGTACTATACTATTGGCATGTTGATATTCTTGGAAGATAACCCAGTCAAATTTAAATCTACAATGGAACCTTTCTCGCAGGTTGGTAGCTTTAAATTGCCGCTGACCCATAATTTTAACAATTGTTCCGACATAATGATCTTAAGAATTGGTCTTGCATAGTATTTGTAGCAAATATTTACTTGTAAAGTAGACTTATCTTTAGTGGCCTTGTGAATATAAATAGCTACTGAGTTCATACTAACTCAAGCAACTCACCGAATCTTCTTTCTGCTCAATCTTTAACTAATCTGTCGTGGTTTTCTGTCTGCTTTAATTTTTAGGCAGGTGCAGCAGTCTGCACTCCTGCAATTACAATATACCTATTTGACTTTTATTACACAGACTAATGTTTAAGCTTGAATGAAAAATGTTGTAAATAATTCATTTGGTGTTGTATGTTAGTTAGGTAGTTAGTTGGCTGCTTTTTAACTGCTTATAGTAGGCCTATAAAATTTCAGATTCAGCCAGTATATCTCTTGTTCTTTTTCCTTTTTCTTCTCTGTTCTTGTGAGAATGTGTTTAGTGTGTTCTAACAAGTGGTATCTAAAGCTATTTTGATTGGGACTGAATTTGTGATGTCCACTAGCTTGTGAGGTATTCTTCTGTGTGAGTAACCCTTCCTGTGTGGGTTTTATATCGGTTTTGCAAATCCTTTTGGGGTGGAATTGAGCAAGGTTCAGAGGGTGAATCATGGGTTTATATTGACCAACTTGCCAATTCTTGGTCAATGGAGTATAAAAATGGGTGTCATCTTTGGTTTGCAAGAAGCGATGGAAGTTGTAAAGAATGGTGTTCTAGAATCGGAGGAAGGTGCGCAGGGCAGTTCACAGGGAATCTATGAAGAAAGATTGGAAAGCTTTCTTCTTGATCCATCAGTGTGTGTGGATTCTGACAATTTTGAGAAGATATCTTTGGCAAATTCAGCCAAGACTGCCTGGGACATTTTGAACAAGTCATATGGAGGTGCTGATAAAGTCAAGAAAATGAAGCTTCAATCCTTTAGAAGACAATATGAGTTGCTATCTGACTGATGAAGAATCAATTGGGGATTGCTACAGTAGAATTCAAGTGGTACTCAACTCAATGAAAGCTTGTGATGAGATGTTTTAAGATCAGGAAATGATTGAGAAATTTTTAAGAACTTTTGACTCCCCAATTTGATACCTGAGAAATCAAAGGATCTTGAAGAGAGTTAGGTGGAGGAGCTGCAAAAGGCTTCTTGAGAGGAGTGTTGACAGCGCTGCAGTTCATACTTTGCGAGCACAGAAATTTGAAAGAAATGATGTTTGGGGGTGGCAAAAAACAAGGGAAAATGAACAAAATAAGTGGAAGATTTTGTGGTGACAATCGTGGAAAATTTGTAAAGAGAGGTGATCAAAAGAGAGGAGGGCAGAGAAAATTTGATAGAAAAAATATACAGTGCTACGCTTGTAAAGAATGGGTCATTTTGCTGATGAATTCATAGAGAAACTGAACAGAGAAAAGATAGAGAAAATTGAACATGAACTGAATGTTTTTATTATTGTAACTAGCTTAGAATCATATCTACAGGGTGTATTTATAGATTTAGCCCACTACAAAGAGAAAAAGAAGTTGTACAGTTTTAAGTAAACCTACATATGTACAATGCAAGTGTAAACTATACAAGTCAACCTATAGTCAACTATAGAATGTATACTAACAACCCCCCTCAAACTCAATGAGAAGATTTTTCAGAAGAGTAACTCTTCTCATTGAGTTTGCAAGAAGAAAAGCAAAGCGAACTAAAGACGATTACTTGGTTAAAACATTGGTCCACTGATCAAGAGCTTGAATATGAAAAATGCATAATTGTTTAGCGATAGTCTTTTCTTACAAAGAAGATATCTATCTTCATGTGCTTTGTGTGATATGAAAGAACAAGACTATGGGCAATGTAAGCAACACTTTGATTGTCACAAAGAAGAGTTGGAGTGCTAAAGGTAACTTGAAGTTCTATAAGCAATTTGGATATCCATGACAAGGTAGCTTGTGCTAAGCTCCTATATTCATTTTCAGTGCTTGAACAAGCAATAGCTTGTTGCTTTCAAGACCACCGTGATATTAAGTTGGGACAAAGAAAAATTGCTTCACCTGGGGTAGATCTTCCATCATCAACATCAGAAGTCCTGTTACTGTCAAACAAAGCTTTGAAAGAAACTGAACTATGTAGCAATGCTGGCTCAGACTGCAAACCATAAAACAGTGTTCCTTTCAGATGACAGCTCAGTGAGAATCAAGTGGATTACTGCCAAACTTTGTTGACAGCGAAACTAATTACTGGCCTAGTTAGAGTAGCATATTGCAATGCACTAATTACTGATCTATACACATTCCAGTTGACCGAGCCTAAAGTAGGATCTGAGAAAAGATCAGCACCATGTTTAGATAATTTGCAATTTCAAACCATAGGAGAAGAATTGGAATGAGCTTCTGCCATATGAGCTTTATGAAGTAAATCTTCTATATATTTTCTGAGGAGGAGTGTTAAATAATTATATGTATTTTATATTATTATGTGCCTTGTAATTGTCTGACACTCCTTTTCTTTTTTCGAATTTAGCTGTTAGGGCAAGTGCACCAGCTTGCACTCTTGCTGTTACAATGTACTTTTGACTTTTGTTACACACACACATACACACGATATAGCTGAATGAAAAACTCAAGCTTTTCTCTAAATAATCTTCAGATTCAAGTGTTATAATTTTTAATATTCATTTTGTCCTGTAAAAGACAATGTTGAGATTTGTGGAAAAATGGTTAGTCCTTTTAACCATAGTTTATTATCTAGTTAAGAAGGTCATGTCTTCATGAGATTCTTTTGTGACAAGTGATGCTTGGTGGACCTCAATTAAATTGAGCCTAACAAGTTATGCAGTGTACAATAAAGTATTTTCAATTTATTAGTGATTATTGATATGTTGTACTGATTATAATACATTTTAATTGATTCTTTATTTATTTTCTTAAAATCTTAAGGTTTTGGCTAGATTGGAATCAACCCCTGATGTTTTGTTCCAATCAGATGCTGTAAAATTTGCATTCATTGGGTTGATGCGGGACCTCCGAGGAATAGCACTGGCTACTAATAGGTTGGTAATTAAAACGTCAAAACTTTGTTACGTTTACAAAGGCATTGTTATTTGTTAACAATGTTAATTTATTTTGGTTGTTCTTAATTGCATGTTAACAGCCGCAGAACTTATGGGTTCCTTTTTGATTGGCTTTATCCTGCCCACATGCCTCTTCTTTTGAAAGGCATTTCACATTACGCTGATATTCCAGAGGTCTGCTTCATTTTTTTCTTTTTAAAGCTTTTGCTATGCAATTGAAGGAATAGTTGTATTTTCTTATTTGGCTTTGAAGTCCAAGGAATTTTTTTTTTTTTGTCTGTGCTATAACTATACAGTATGATCTTGAATCTTAATGGCAATACTGGAAAAGTAACTAGTAGAAAAGACCAATATTAAGCTATGAAGTTGAGTTAGGTGTAAATCCACTTACTAACTGTTTAATTTTTTAAAACCGGTGCTTTTAAGTTAACCTATATATATATATATATATATATATATATATATATATATATATATGGTCAGCTGCTGCTATGTGTCTCGATGCAGGATTGGTAACTACAGAAGATTCCAATGGTGACCATTAATACTTACATCCCGAGTCCAGGATGAGTCTTGGTTATGCTTTTAGTTTTATCTGGCACAAGTATGTGAATGCAGGAGGAAATTTCTTAACCGATAAAAATTAAAATAAATATATATTTCTCTAAAATGTGCCATTCCTGGAACGATTAGAAGTATTTGAGACTTGGGAGTCATTGAACTTCTGCCCCGTATTTAAAGAACTAACAAATCCTATTTCATGAGTTAACTTCCGAAGAAAGCACCCAACTACCTGGTTCTGGAGGGAACAAGTCACTCAACTATTGTGACAATAACCTGGTCCCTCTTAATAAAACAAATGGTTTGTAAGTTTACCCCTAAAAGTTAGGTTTATATATAATTAATGTCTAAAGAATTTAACCTGTACATATTCCTATCAATTTTACATACATATTCACGTCCACTACTTAATACCGAAACTTATCATTGTCACATCGAAGGGTGCTTGATTTAAAAAACATGATGCAGGTAACAACTCCATTATTGAAACTCGTGGCTGAACTAGTACTGAACAAGTCCCAGCGATTGAATTTTGAGTATTCTTCTCCTAACGGAATACTACTTTTTCGAGAAGTTAGTAAATTGATTGTTGCTTATGGATCAAGAATTTTGCCTCTTCCTAACAAAGCGGACATGTACGCTTCCAAATACAAGGGGATGTCACTTTGTTTGATAATTCTTACTCGAGGTATGCATATATTGTGAAATATTATTATAGCTGACTGTCTATCATATGTTCTGTTGGCATATAGGATGTAGTGGAAAGGACTGCTCTATTGGAAGTATGAAGTAATTTAGGTTTAGATCTAGGTAACATTTTTGTCAGTAGATTAAACACCACATTTTAAATACTTTCACTGCCACCATCTTCCAACCTGCTTTTTTCTACTATCCTATTATATTCTAAATGTAATACTTTTTCAAGATTCCCTAGATTAAATGATTTTTTACTTACCCCTTTTAGTAATTTTGTCACACTTTTTGTGCTTTTTTGTATTGGCAGTATATCAAAATTTATTTGTGAGACTTGAAAGGAATAATTTGAAAGAAAGAAGATTTTATTGTTTTGTTAATTCCACTTAATGCTCAGGTCTCATTGGTGTTGTATCGCTCCAGTGAACCTCCTCCTCTTTAGACCTAACAAGTGGTATCAAAGTCATTGTTTAAAAGAAAAAAGTCGATCTTAGTGAGATTTCTTGGATATTCTGTTCCACACACGAGATGAATATACCTGACGTGAGGGGTGTGTTGGAAGTTCCACATTGACTAGAAATAAAGCAAATTGACAATATATAAGTGGGTGCAATCCTCAATTTATAAGCCGGTTTTATGGGATTGAGTTAGACTTAAAGCCCACTTCTAACAATACATCAACTTCTCTATATATAGAGATCTCAAACCTTAAAGTAACAATTATAAGAGATCTCTAGAATCTTTTAAAAGCTTCTAATAACTTCTAATAACTTCTAGTAATACATTTAATATACTACCAACAACTTTTAATATTGCATTTAATATTCAACTAACAACAGTGAGTATGTCTGGATTGTTAAAGGTGATAGAAGTGAAACGTAAATTCTCTTACTGTTATTTTTTATTTTTATTCTAGAGGTTGTTTTCACACTAATTATTTATAATATTAACTGTTTTCTCTTTGATTTTTGTAGCAAAAGAAGATTGATTGAACATATTATGTAATAGTATCATCATATATTTAAATTGCCAATGATTTTATGTTTATTTTCCTTTTTCTGGCAGCCATATCTGGGAGCTTTGTGAACTTTGGTATTTTTGAACTTTATGGTGATAGAGCGCTTGTTGATGCTCTTGATATCATTGTTAAGATGATATTATCAATTCCTTTAGCTGATATATTTGCATATCGGAAGGTATTATCTACATTTACTCTATGTTCTTTTGATATGTTGGCTAACAATAGAAGTGCTTTCCTCTGGTTTATTCAACTTTTGTGTTGTAATTATAATATATCTGTAAAGTTTATTAGGCATACATTGTTGGTAAACTTTACATCTAATATTTCCATTTGTGTCTACATTAGAGTTTAATTTTAAATTATTTTTGTAATGATTATGCAAGCAAATTTGGATTACTATTTGGTTTGCTTGTTTTCTTAAACTGATATCAATTAATTTGTATACAAGTGTTTGATCAACCTTTTCAATGTATATTTAGTTTGGTTTGTGCTTCTTTTTCCTCTTTAACACAGGTTGGCCAGTCCTGATGTTTACAGTTTTGTTTCTGGAATACAGCTAAAAGAACTAAAAATTAATGACAACTGAGTTTGACTTAAAAAGAACAGTCAATGATAGAGTTCTTTCTGATGTTATGTCTTGATCACCGGTCACTACAAGCTTATTGTTTTCTTCTGGTCTATTTTCCAGGTCGCAGCAGCATACTTTGCATTCTTGGATTCTCTCTTCAGTTGTCATTTGTCATTTGTTTTAAGTTTGGATAAAACTACATTTATGCTTGTTGTTGGATCTCTTGAGTCAGGGCTTAAAGATTTGAGTGACAAAATATCATCACAGGTTTGTAAAAGCTCCGCACATTTTTAGTTGTGATAATTCAATTAATTTTTTTTTTTCTTTGCTTAGGAGAGAAGGATATTTTATAATATGTTAGTTGTATGTGTTACATAGATATGCATATGACCAAAAAAGTAAATAAACAATGATATCCTGTTATAGTGTATTTATATGCATTGTGTAGATATACTTTGAGCAGACTCCCACATAAAACATCTCCACCACCTATATTCATCAATTAGTACATCTAACTACACCATTCCTGCATGTTCCTTTTTTTATCCTTTTTTATATACCAAAAAAATTACGCAAGCTAAATATTATGGTCGTTGATTCCCCAGTATAGTTCAATTCATGTTATTTACTGGTGTTAAATATAAGTTTGGTTTATAATCTAAATAAAAATTGTATATGCTCATGAATTGAGAACTAAGGACAATTTCTTATTAGATGGTATTTTTCTAGTTACTAACTCTATTGTTCCCTTTCCATTTGTAGTGCGCCTATGCAATTGACAACTTGGCGACATTTTATTTCACCCATGTCATTGTTGGAGAGTTGACTGCCTCACCTTCTGCTCTTAATGTATCTGGACTCATTTCTGACTGTGCTGAGCTTTTCTCTAGAGTATGTTTGTAATTAGCTTACTTAAGGTTTATTTTTCTTTTCACGATAACTTGCACCAATGTGATTTCTCTGATTTAAAATTTCCTTAGATATTGAGAACTCTATTTGAAGTTGTTATATTTGAGGACCGTGGCAATCAGTGGACTCTTAGCCGTGCAATCCTGAGCATTATGCTAATTAGTGAAGAGGTGATTATTTGGCGATCTGATTGCTATTATAATTCACTTGATTGATCTTTATTGACACTGTTTCAGATGATATAAATTTGAATGCTTGTTCATGCTAATCAGAACACGTAATGTCTATACTGTTTTTTGACGTGATTGTTTCAAAAACTAGATTGACAAGATAATAATGCAGCTTATTTCCCTTAATCACTAGTCCTACTAGTTCACAGGATATAATATTTGAATCAAGCTTCTAGAAATTTCACGTGAGAATGTGACAGTCGTAGTAGTCAGCTATGGCGATGAAGTGCAGGAGGAGGTATAGAATTGGAAGCCATGGAACAATCTCAAAGGTCGTACAGAGCTCATGATACCATATTAAGGTTCAAAGAGTTTCACAGAACCATACTTCTGGTTTTATTACTAGAACGGAAAGATGATTACAACACACTGAGATTTGTGATGTAGGGATATAAAGCTAAGAAGGGAAACTAACTCCTAACAGGATTCAAACTAACTGGCCCTGACCAGAAGTAAATCTATATCCTCTACTAAACAATACAGTAGCACATACACTTGCACCAGCAAAAATTATTTTGGCAGTTTTTTAGTAAGGATTTTCATTGCATTGGAAGAATTACCACTAGAAAGCATCAAGAAATTTTATGATTAGGTTGATGTTGATAACCGTGATACTTCCTTTGTTTTTATTACTTGTATGACACTAGGGCACATCTAACTCATATGCATCTAATCTTCGGCGGAGCATTCTTCTTACATATCCTTCTACCATATTGACATGATAACTTTTGTAATATTTTTATCAGGTTGATGTTGATATCGGTAAGTTTTGTAATTTCTTCATTATAAACAAGCATATTGACATGATAATTTTTGTTGCAGATGTTCACAAATGTGAAGGCTCAAATTTTGGCTTCCTATGTAAGTCCAAACTGTTGCACATCTTATTATGCAATTTAGCAGTATATCAGGCTTCCCTCTTTTGATATTCTTGGCATGGATAGGTTAATATGGGCATAAATATAAAATGGTGTCTTGCTGTTATTATCATTGCAATATGATATTAAATAAATGTTTTAGTCTTAAACAGAATAATTACTTTGCTAAAGTAAGGGTAAATTTGTTTATTAGAGAAACATAACATCTATTGTTTATTAGGGAAAATAGATATTGTATGATATTGGTAGATATTGTTGATATTGTTTATTAGAATATCTTCTATTTACCATATTTATGTTTGGTTGCTATATATACTTGTATCACTTTATTATAAATATATTCACCCTTTGTGTATTTTAGACACAAGGGAGATTAACCCTATACTGTTTTTCTCAATATTCAACATAGTATCTAAAGCTTAAGGTTATTTTGGCAACTTTTTTTTCGTCGCCATCAGATTAGCGAAGCTCCCTCACGCGTTGTCCATCCTCTCCGGCATGGATCACCTACAACGGATTCTTCTCGTCCTGCTCTTTTTGGATTTGGTCAGACCTCTTTAGTATTTTCGGATTTTTCTCTCTCTTCTTCCAGACCTCTTCTTCCAATTTTGAAATCTCTTCTTCCAGACCTCTTCATCCAATTTTGAAATCTCTTCTTCCTGTGAATTCGCCCACTAATAAGTTAGATGGCATGAATTATGTGACTTGGGCGTCAAACCTTAAACTCAAGCTTGAGAGTCAGGGGTATCTTGATCATCCTACTCAAAAAGTGACTGATATTACTCCTAGTGATCTTCATGAATTATGCGACTTGGGCGTCAAACCTTAAACTCAAGCTTGAGAGTCAGGGTTATCTTGATCATCTTACTCAAAAAGTGACTGATATTACTCCTAGTGATCTTCCACGTTAGAAGAGAATTTTTCCTCATATATGCATGGTTCTCAAAAATACAATCCAATCCTCTTTAAAACAAATGTTTCGGGCAATCAGGACCCTATGGCTGATTATTTGGGTAAGACACATGCTCTTTTTCATGAATTTAATGAGTTATTACCTTTTGCCTCTACTCTTGCTTAAGAATTAGAGCAGCGGTCAAAGTTTTTCTTGGTTCTGACTTTACACAGACTTGCTGATAAATATTTCCATTACTGTGACAATCAAGCAACACTTTATATCAATCTGGCGCACATTTCATGGGAATGAAAAGACTTGCTGACAAATATTTCCATTCGTTTTGTTACACAATTCTCTCTCCTTCCAACTTGAAATCTGAAAAAAAAAATAATAAAATAATTTCCATAGTGACTAAAGTAGATTGGATCACCAAGAACATTGATGGAGCCATCACCACAATGGTAGGAGTGCACGAAGGAGGAAACTTGAGCATAAGTCCACTAGGTGTCACTTCACATGCTTCCACATGTCCATTGGAGATGCAAGATTGCGAGAGAGATGACGCATGTGATGGTGCGTGGATACCTAATTCATGTTGATGTTTGTATGGTTTGATAGATCGACAAAATATATTCCTAAGTTAGTGCTGCCTAGAACACGTAGAGGACACTTGAAACTCATCAAAGACAGTGGCAGAATAGATAGGAATATAGGCTTGAGTTCAAGAGTGGTGTGAATTAAACTACAAAAGCTTTGATAAAAGAAACGTGGTTCTAGGATATCTATCGAAGAACTACAGATAATAGGGAAACAATCAATATTCCGAATGTTATACAAAGAAAGAAAGTCTACAAGCAGGGGAGGTAGAGATCAATTCAATATTACTGTACCCTTCCATAACCAAACTGAAACTATTTATTACAATATGAAAAACTAACGTAATTGTTATAAAGGTAAACTGTCACTTCAGTTATTCATAACAATGCCCCCCATAACACCATCCTTGTCCTCAAGGATCGACAAATATTTCTTCTTGAGGTCGTAGTAATACTCCCACATCGAGTCCTCTTGTAAACGATGTTTCCACTGTACAAGGACTTTAGTCACTGGCTTTCCTTGTCTCCTCACGGTCATCTGTCCACAATCTTTTCACGTTCTTTATCCATAAGTACGTCTTCTTGCAAGTATGGTACCTGAGTCGAAGTAACTTAATTGGGAAACATGAAAAACATTATGAATCTTACTAGTTGTGGCAGCTCCAGTTTATATTCAACAACTCCTATTTGTCTATTATCTTAAATGGACCAAAGTACATGGGGCTTGGCGTGTCTCGTGTCTGATACGTATCGGACACCGACACGTGTACATACTCGTACGACACACGTGTCAGTAAAGTTTCTAATTTGGAAGACATTTTTTTGTCTTTGACATGATTTTGACATGACTTTACCATAATTTAATAATAAAAAATTCAATGATTTTCTAAAAAACCCATAAACTTGTAAACTTATCACGTAAGTTTCTATTATGATTATAAAAGTAAGAAAAAAAATCTTATATGATCACTATTTTTCACTTTTTTGGATATTAGATAAATAGATTAGATTTATTTTTATAATAGTTGACAATGTGTTAGTTAAAAGTTTGAAACTAATATATATATATATATATATATATATATATATATATGTGTGTTGTGTCTCGTATCCTATGTTTTTTTAATGTAGCCGTATCTCTTTTTTCAATGTAGCCGTATCTCTGTGTCTGTGTCTTGTCCATGTCCATGTCGTATCCGGGCTTCAAAGATTGACACCTGTCCGAATGGGAGTAATTTAAATCACCAATCTGAAATTGTTAGTCTTTTTTGTGCTGATTTGCTGTTTGCCTCATCCTATCTTGCGCCCTTCTCAAGTGGAATTTGAGGATCTTCAACATTTCTTCACGTTTTGCTAAACTCCTGTTCACTAACTCCACTTTTGATTCGCCTGGGAGATAGGGAAGGTGTATAGGAGTTGGCTGGCCATACATTATTCCAAATGGGCTGGCTTTTATGGCAGTGTGGTTTGACGTATTGTAGAACCATTCTGTTGAAGGTAATCAGACCATCTTTGTGGGGAGTCCGAGCACATGCATCTCAGATATGTTTCAAGACATCGACTAACCACTTCTGTTTGGCGGTCTGTTTGTGGATGATAGCTGGAAGATAACTGAATCTGAATTCCTTGCATAGCCATGAACTCTTGTCAAAATTGACTAACAAAAACAGTATCTTTGCCACTGGGGATTGTACTAGGATACCCATGTAGTTTGAACACTTTATCCATATACATTTGAGCTACCTCACTGGCTGTATAAGGATGAGAAAGAGCCATGAAATGAGCCGTCTTACTCAAGCCTATACACCACTACCAGGATGACCTGCTTCCCAAACGAATGTGGCAATGGCAACCTTTCAATCAAATCCATGGTCACATACTGCCATATATATTCTGATATGAAGTTTATGATTTGTAAATAAAAGCAATTAAACGTTTAAGATTAGCCAAAGTTAGGCTTTTAACCAGCCTTGTACAGTCTACACAGATAGGTTTTTTACGTATTCTTTTTGCAATAGAAGTAGCAATAATCTCATGCCTTAGAATCTTAATTTTCCTTGAATTGTTTTGCAGCCACCAGACCAACACCAGCGACTTTCTTTGTGTTTTGACAAGCTTATGACAGATGTGACGCTCAGCTTGGATGGAAAAAACAGGGATAAATTCTCTCAGAACCTCACCAAGTTCAAGACTGAGTTTTGTGCCAAATAGCATTTCTTTGGCAGAATAATTTTGGCCAGCCCAGAAACCATATCGTATCTGCTTTTATTCTCTTTTATTTTTTAGGGTCCTCGTACATCTCTACCATGATTCGTTTTTGTTCTTTCGAGAGGGGGGAATGAGATTACCTTTTTTTTTGGGGGGTTGGGGGATTTGTTTGATGAAAGGTTTGATCACATATTGGCATACCCTAGTTGAACTGGTATTTTGAAAGGGATGGAATATAGCAATTCCTAGTTGCACTGGAATATTGGTAAATTTAAAGGGTATTTGTAAATTGTAGGTACTCTAATCAGTTCTAATTCTTAATGATTATCCCCTTTTTTTATTTCTTCCTTTTATATACAGTTTCGAAGAATCATTACTATTTTCTTCACCTGTACCCTATTTAATAATTGCTATAGTTTTAGTATAAATAGTGAAATATTGAATTAGAGTATTGTAGTCTAAATAGAATAATGTTTTATATATTCTAAATAGTTTTTTAATGTGTTTTAACATCAATGAATATGAGAGGTAGTTCATTTTAGATCACTAACGTTAATTAAATTATGAAATTTGAAAACTAATTTCAAGAGTAATTTGAAATATTCTGTATAACTTTATATCATTATCTACCGGGAATTATCTTTGTATGATGATATTTTTATAGCAATTCTTTATTTTAGATTGATTTACTTCCAATATTTTTTCACACGGATTTAGGAAAAAAAAAGTGTTTCTAATATTAGTAATGTTTATTTTAAATATGTTGGTACTATATTTTGTTCGGTATTTTGGTATTTGTTGGCATATCTTTATAAGTTGTGACAAATAGAATGTCATGTGATAAGGTTATGCAATGGTAAGAACGTCCTGTTGCACACTCATAATTTTTAAACTGATTATTTAACTATTTTTAAAAGTGACTTTTTTTTCTTAATAAAATTTCTAGAATGAGATTTCTGAAACAAATTTTCTTAAATATGTGATATATTTTGGAATGATTATTTAAGAACAAGTTTTTTGAAATAAGATTTTTAAAACACACTTTCTAAAATGAGTAATTTTTAGCAACATGTTCTTCCTCTATTCTCTGCAGCCGTGAGGATTGCCTTTAAGTGTTTTTCTGTTAGTATGAGGTGTAAAAAGTAATATTAGGGTGTAGAAAGAAAAACTCTTTTTGTTTGTTTTGTCCTCTTTGGTAATAAGTATAGCAATGATGGGTTTTGCTTTCTGCACCCTCAAAATTCTGAAAACGACCACTTTGCCTCTTTTCTTTTCTTTTTTTGTTACAATGATAAGACTCCATTGTTGCCTCTTTTTTTTTTTAGATTGCGTTTTTTGGAAATCTTTTGGATTGGAAAATCTAGAATACTAAATTTAGATTTTGTGTTACCAATTTTAGATTTTAGAAGTGGAACATACTGTTTTGGAAAGTCCAACTCGTAGTTACAAAGGAAGAAGTTTCAAATTGCACTCTATTAAAAATTTTATGGATTGTGAAATAGGAAATTTTTTTTTTCTTTCTTAATGTCAACCTTGTTCATTTGTAAGGTTTATTCATAAGGTACTTTCAGGAGTGATTCATGATTTTCGTAGTTTAAGTTTGTATATTAGGAAAGTCAATTGACAAATTTTGGAAAGTTGAAAGGTACATTTTATAATTTCTAAAATATATTTTAACAGTTCTGCAATGGTCAATTTGAAAGTGTGTTATGGGTAATGAAATGTAGGAATTATTTTCTACACGTTTAGATCCAAAGATGTAATGTCGTAAAGCTTTCTTAATGGACTTTTTTATCTTTACTTAAAATTCGTGGAAGTTTCTATACTAACATATGAAATTAATAATTATCATTTCTAATTTAAAATAATTAAAAAATATTTAATGTCTTACTTGTAAATATATTCTCTATAATTTTTTTGTCATTACAAAATGTAAATAGTTTATGCGCGTATCTTTAACTTATATGGTTATGGAATTTCAACTATCCAAATACTATGAGAGTTCCTGAAAATAAAAGCAATTGCATCATTTGATTTTAAAAGCAATTGAATGTAATCTTTAAAATTTCAATAATAGATTATAAACATAAGAAAATATTAAAATAAAAATTAGTCATACCTAATAAAAAATTAAGACACATAATTATTAAAAGAAAAATATATTCATTATTACTAATACATAATACATTATTATTTTTTTCTATATTCATAAAAAAATGAATATACAAAAAGCTCATGAGATAAAAAAAATAATGTGTTCATTATCAAGTAAGACAAGAGACGGGAAATGAAGAGGATAAATGAGAAATATAATGAGTTTATGTCTAACTTTTTTTCTTTAAAAACAAAAGGATGATATATGAGAGTGATAAATTATTACAATTTGTGAAAAATTAAAAAGACAATGAAAAGGAAAATAAAAATTATGTTAATAACTATTTGGTTTAATTACTTTTTGATTCATGATTTCCTTTAAAAATTGGTCCTCTATTTTTTTTTTTAAATCTCAATTTGATCTTGATTTTTGAAAAATATATGTAATTCAATCTTTTATGATAAATTTCGCAAAATTCTTTGAAACAGGTCAATGATTTGTTCATTAAAATTGAGACTCTTAATATGAATGATTTGCTTTATTGGTGTAATTAACCTAATCCTAGTGTTAATTTTTAAATAAAAAACAGGAACCAAAAGAGAAATTAAATGTGAATATTTTTATTTTTTATTATATTTAATTTTATGTTTTATTATATATTTAAATTAAATTTTATTTTTATTTTTATTATATTTAATTTTATGTTTTATTATATATTTACATTAAATATTATGTTTAAATAAAAGAAATAAAATTAAAAAATATAATTTTTATTAATTTTTAATATACATTTCCTACAATTTAAAAAAATTTAAAAATTTTCTAAATTATATATATATATATATATATATATATATATATATATATATATATATATATATATATATATATATATATATATATATATATATATAACTAAAAAAAAATCAAAATTTTGGGGAAGGGGCAGGGCCCCTCCCTGCCCCCAAATAGGTCCGCCCTGGATGCAAGGGTTTTGTAGGATTCAAAATCTTGTCATTGTTTCTATTTTTTCTTGTTTTTCTTATAGTGGTTGTGTAAAATTTTGATTATAATGAATTAGCTTGGTTAAGATGATAAAGTAATTGAATGTAATTTTCTTAAGAAGGTGAACCAATATAAAATTGTTGTATTTTTTTTTTCTAGTTTCTTTTAAGTTCGTTCGCCGAATTTAAGTTAAATTAGCTCAATATTTTAAAATTTGTTTTAAGAAACTTTATGCTGAATACTTTGATTCGAAGAAATATTTGTTTTTCTATAAAAATGATAATTGAAGTTTTGTTTCTAAGTTCAATTACTCCTCCCCCTCTTAAACTCAACTTACTTTCTCAACACTAAATACATTAACTAAATACATTGATCACACAAATATCAAATATTCAAACAAGAAATAAGTAATTATAAAAAATGATCAATAAGAACTATATAAGCACATATAATCCACACTTTCAAAGCATTAGTTAGGCTTTAGTGTATATAGGCTAACTACAACATAAGTATCTACAAAACTAGAAAACAAAAATTCAAATTGACCAAATAAAATAACCATCTAATAATAAAAATGATTAAATGTTAACCTTGAGAAGATAGGTGCATGTCATTAAACGTAGTCTATTAGATACTTTGACTCGACACTATGGGTGTGTTCAGATTGCATTTAGAAAAAGTAAGTTGGTTGAATGAAATTGAAGATTTCATCCAACGGAAAAACTTTATGGTTTTACTTTGAAAACAATTCACGTTTAGAACTCAATGAAACAGAACAAAAATTTGTCAAACATCATTTGTGATTTTCAATATAAAGTAAACTTGGGTTTGGATTCCCAAACTGAAAACCAAACACACACTATATGTTCCGGTATGCTACAAAATGTACAAATCCTACCAAATCTTTTTCCTTTTTTCTATAAACATTATTTCATTTAAACAAATATAACATGATCATTAAGAACATAATCACATAGTCTTTTTTTTTCCCTCAAAATCGCTTATTACTTTTCATTTCATTCAATAGACTTTCAATTTTTCCTACACAACCTTTAAATGTGTGAAATATTTGGATCGTTGTTTGAATTGATACACTTTTATGTAGTAATCTCTCTAATCCCCACTTGATGAATTTATCAAATCGTTTTATTTCATGCATTTTTGTGAACATTATACTCTTTCCTGTAAAGGAAGAAATTAAATTAACGATCTAAAACATGTTATTCCACAATATTATACCTCATAGATAACATCTTTAGTATTATAATCGACCCGTCAACCAAAATTAAAATTATTATTCTCACATTTTCATCAATCATGTCATCCATAATCATTTTTATGTTTAATAACTTAATAATTTTTAGCTTTAAGAACTTACAATGCATAAGTCAATTTAAATTTAAATGACAAACTGAAGTTAACGAAATTTATTGTTGATTTTTTAATATATTTTATTTACTAACGTGAGTGACAATTGAGATCGTGAACTATGAATTGATTATTGTAAGCTAATAGTGATGTTTAAAATACTTATTTCATGATTAATGTTTTATTAATTTAATCTTTGTCAGATAGGAGGACAATTGAGCGTAAGTGTCAAGTATAAAATATTAATTATTAGTTACTTATTAATTATACATTATATTATATCCCGAAGAGAATAAAATAATGTAGAAGAAAAAAAAGTGCGAATTTTTAATTAATTAATTATTTTGCTCCCTCACGTGCATGGCAAGCATAGCATTAGCACGGAAGATTATATAAGGAATAGCCTCAAAGACTCACTCTTCCACTCCTCAACGCTTTCTCATCGCTGATCAAACTTCAAACCCTAGGATTTCAAGGTATCTCACACTCCTTTCGATAATCTTCATTTTTCTTATCTCGTTTCTTTCTCTCTGCAACGTTTCCTCTTCGCGTTTGCTTTGCTTGATCGTATTATCGCGCTGGTCTAATTTGATTTTTCCGATTTTAGGGTTGATTTCGTTTTTGTTTTTTTTTTATTTTGTTGATTTTCTTTCTTTGTTGCTGTTTGACAGCGGGACTTGTAGTTTTTTGTTTTTTGTTTTCCTTTTACTCGTTTGTGTGCTTAGAGATATGTTTTATGTTGCTGTGCACTCAGTAATCCGTGTGCAAACCACTTATGGTTTAAATCCTGGGTTTCACTTATTCTTGTTGTTGTTATTTTTAATGTGGTGAAATCTTTTGGTTGGTTGTGATTTAAGTCATAGTTTTTTGTACTCGTCATGTTTTGGCTGAAAATTGACTTCATGTTTTTCTGTTGCAAAGTCTTTCGCTGTGTAGTCAAATCAGTTTGATCAAATCAGAGTGAAATCATATTTTGGTTTCTGTGATATTTCCCCCGAGGGTAGATGCGATTTCCTTGAATTGGCTATTGTGCTAATGCTATCATAGGGGTTCCCTTTTTTTTGTGATAATTTATATCAGTTAATGTTTCGTTTTTGTGCATTGAAGAAGGTTGTTTATACGTCGTCCCCTCCTTTCGAAAAGAATTGCCACTTTAGATGTTTTGCTTGTTTCAAATTGTCTGATATTTTAGAACATCAAACCAATCAAACATGTTTTTTTTAATCAAATAGCTTCTCTGCTTGTGAGGTTCCCCAGACCCAACTCCTCATGCTATAGGCATCCCATTTCTGTTTTCTTCTTATTGTTGTCTCATGGCATTTTCACTATTTCGAAGGATAAAAACGTTAATGGAGTAAAATGGTAGCCATCGTAGTTATGTTTCCTGACAACTTAAGGTAGTATTGTTTCCTTACAGCTGAAGTTATTTTACCTGTCAAACTTGTATCTATTATTCTGCATGGTGTTTGATTCGAAATGAACTTTTTATCTTGTGTTAAATCCTTTTGATATAGTCTACGTGATTTGAAAAAAGAAAAAAAAAACTGCAATGAACCATTTTATTTATTGTCTGTTTGTATTACCTTCATAAGTTGTAAATTGAATTAGTTTTTATTCTCGGTCCTCATGGTTTTTATTCATTCTGTTTTTGAAACTGAGGAAGATGTAATTTAAATGCATTTATGTTTATATTGGTTCACAAATTGCCCCAAAAGGTAAACGAAGCCTGAAATTTATCTTAAATGTAGGTACACTGTACACTTGTGATGGCTTCGAAACGCATTACTAAGGAGTTGAAGGATTTGCAGAAGGACCCTCCTGTTTCCTGCAGTGCTGGTTTGTTTGCCTGAGATTCTCTCTGTTGTTTACTTTCCCCTTTCTCCATCGCTTTATCACCCTTGGGTGTCTTATTGTTTAATCCTGTTGTTTAATAATTCAGAATGATCTGTACCTATAACCCTTGTGTGTCTCCTTTTTCATGAGTAGAAATGCTTTTCTTGTGTTGTCTTTTGACTCTAATCTAATTTGTTTTTTCTTCTATCTTATTTGTCATTTCGTTCCGTGGCTTCTAAACTTGCTTATAATAGCTCTGTACTGATTTGAAGTGTTTCTTGTATACACTATTTACTTCTCATCTTAGGCTATTATCTTCTAATTTATTTGTTATTTTATAACATAAATTGTCACTATTAAACAGGCCTTATAGTTATCAAAAATGATTTAAAGTGGTTAATTAATTAGGAAAAAGCAGTTATGGTGCTACCATACCTCAATGATGTGGTGTTTTTTTGTGCATGCTGCCTTTTGCTAGCTGCCAAATTATTTTATGATGCCATCCACCTCTTTTATTTTTATTCATTTTAGGGCTATTTCATTGTCGGGCTTCATTTCTTCATTTCGTTTTGTTCTTCCTCTTGCTGGCAATTTGAATGATAGCGCCCAGAGCTCTGGCAAATGTTTTCGTGACCACCTCTTTCTTTTTCTCTGCATGTTCTTTCTGTTCACTTCTTTTTTGTTTGTCTATTACTGCGAGTGCCTGATCTTTCTTTGTCAATTACGATTTTCTTTTTCGTATTTTCTGTTATTTCTTCATTTCTCTTTTCTGTTTCAGTGTTTCTGCAACATTGATATCTTGTTCTTGTTGTGTTTATTCTGTTCTGTTATTTTCTTCATTTTTCTGTTTCTGTTATTTTTTAACACAATTTTTTTCTCTGTTTTCTAACTTTTTTCGATTAAATCTATAATGTTGTTTCCAATCCTTCTCCCTTCTAGGACAATGTTAAGCAAAAATAAAAGTCAAGCATACTCTGCTTTTTAATTTTTTTATACTCTTTATTTTAGTTATATGTGTGTGTTTGTGTTGCCTGTCTGTCATGGCTTCTGCCCCAGGCCACCATGCCATTTGCTTTGTGTATGTGGCAGAGTTTTGGCCTGCTGTTATCCACCATTATAACATTGGTCATATCTGGACAAGGAAATTGATATTTTGTTTTAAGTGAATAAAGGATACAATGATGGAAAGTTTAATGGTAGGAATATGGATTCAAATTTAATCTAGAGAAAAAGAAAACTATTCCAACCTATCTTTCTTACACAAAATCACTCCTATTTGATAAATATAAAAACCATACTCTTAAACCTTAAACCTTTATTTTTTAAATGGAAATGAATAAAATCCCCTTTTACAGATTTTGACTAGTTTCATAAAATCCCTTCCATTTCTTAAACATTATACATTTTCCCCTTTTTTATGCTCTATATTGAAAGATTGAAATTATTAATCGCAAGGATTGATTCAGAATATTATTATAAGAAATTCAGTAGCTTAATCATACAATTATCAAAAACTTAATCATTTGAATTGTTACTAATAAAAATAGTAATAGTAATAAAATGAAAAAAGTTATATTATTCATTATTGAATTCTCGACATTAAATTTGGTGTATTATATTTTTTTACATTTCTTGACTAAGTTAATATTAATTTTTTATTACAAAAATTAAAATAAGCCTTTTTCTTTTCTATATAAAATGGTAATTTTTTTATTAATTATTTTTTAACTTTTATTTGAAAAATTTTCATTTTTTTTTTACAATAATAGAGGGATTTAATTGCAATGTTATAAAATAGAACATTCTCTTTGTAATGTTTAAGAAAAAGAATGATTTTGTATCAAAGTTATTTATTAAGAGCATATACTATGGTGATGATGAGTAGTGGAGCAGAGCAGCCACTGGCCACTATTTGGCCATTGTAGTGCTGTTGTTTAGTGTTGCGACCACTATAGCAGATTGGATTAGCGGCCGGTCATGTATAGTATGGCTTCTGTGTGCATCCCAGGCTTCTCTCCTGAGATTTTTGGCTAGGACCTTCTCAACCCAATCCTTATTCATGTTTAATTTTTTTCCCCTTTTCTTTTTCATTTGTTTTGTATTGTTCGTGTTCATTCTTTGTGTGTGCAAAGATATGTTTTTTTTCCTTTGTTCATTCTTTTTCGTTCAAATTTTGCACTCTGTTTATTTTTTTTGTTAATTACAATTATTTCATGAACTGACTTTTTTTTTTCAGTATATTTGCATATAATTAGTATTAATTCAGTAGCATGTATAATGTGTGTATACAAAACACTATTTGAGCTTGAGAACTATAATGAAACGGGTTCTATAATATGAATTTTTTTGGTCAATTTTATGAAGAAAGATTATGGGTATAGATGCATGTTTATAAAATAAGAGAGCAAATGCCTAGCGATTAGAGAAGGATGCTATTACAGAATGAATAAGAATTAGAGGGTTGGTTGAGAGTAACGGAAGCTATATGCAGATTTGAATTGATTATGATGTTTTGGTCACAGCTTCATGTAGGAACACCAACAGCCAAATACCTTGTTTGTATGTATAAAATGTAAATGACATAAATAACGTTATATGTAGTTATTTATCTGTATCAAATGCACCTAAAGCTATATTATTTCTATGGGAAGGCTATCACGAATCTTGTATATTCCGTTATTTTTCAGGCCCTGTTGGTGATGACATGTTTCATTGGCAAGCTACTATCATGGGTCCAGCAGACAGCCCTTATGCTGGAGGTGTATTCCTGGTGACCATTCACTTCCCACCGGATTATCCGTTTAAGCCACCAAAGGTAAGACTATTAACTAGGCCTAAATTTGTTATGTGATACTGAATATTTAGAATGTTGGTTTTGTATTGTAGGTTTCGTTCCGAACGAAGGTATTTCACCCTAACATAAACAGCAATGGAAGTATCTGTTTGGACATTCTGAAAGAGCAGTGGAGTCCTGCACTAACAGTTTCGAAGGTGCTATTGTCAATATGCTCTCTGCTGACAGATCCGAACCCAGATGATCCTTTGGTGCCTGATATTGCTCACATGTACAAGACAGACAGAGCAAAGTACGAGAGCACTGCCCGTTCTTGGACTCAGAAATACGCCATGAGTTAGAACAACATATTATGCTTCTGGGGATCCCTTTTCTGTCGTCGGTACATATAATACATATATAGTGCCTTCTGCTTTCATCTTATAATAATTAAAACCCCGGAAACACTTTTTACCTATTAATATTTTGCCTTTTCTTTTCCGCTTCTTTTTATTTTTTATTTTTTTAAAACTATTTTTCAAAACATATATTTCGAATATCTCGGAATGGAACATGTGGAATCCGGAAAGCTAAGACTTCAGCTGGATGAGGAAAAGAGGTGTGAATGCATTCACATTTGCAAATGGAAAATTATATCATCAAACTGAGAAATAACATATAAAATGGTTTCAAATAAATTTATAATATATAAATGGGTAAATCTTATCTTATAATTCACTTTTGTAAAGTTGATTTAGATTTATACTTCTTAACAAAAGGAGACAAAAACAATTGCAAACTTGAACCATAAAGATAGACTTGGTCTATGCACGTATTTTTTGTTTTCAAAATTGAATTCCATTTAGTGTTGTTGGAAGTTTTTTCCTTAGCTAAACCTTGAAAATATCAACTTTGTTTCCATTTAATTTCTCTGAAAATAGTTTTTCATTATCTTTCGGATTTGAAGAGGTTGGTGATATTTCCTGTTGTGATCAAATTGGATAGTTAATTTGAAGAATTGATTACCTAAACTATGCAGTGATGACATGTCTTGCACTTGACTAATTAGAATTTCTAATTATTATCTTTCATAATTGTTGAATTTTCTATTATATTTTAAATGTATGTCCAAGAAATTATGTCTTCATACATGAACATCAACAAATGATGATAACGACCTGAAATAGTTTGCCAATTTTAAACTACATTTTCATGTTTAGTTGTTGTTTTCTCCAATACGGTAACGTAACTACTCATATTATTCGAAAATTTAAACACATAATTTTCAAATCTTAATAATAAGTATGTCACAGTTAAATTACTCTTAAATTGCAAAATTTCACTATTGAACGAAATTATCAATATACTATACAATTAAGTTAATAAGTATATTCAAATAGTATAAATATTGAACGAAATTGCAAAACACTAACAATTTAAATCAATAAACACTTCATTTTTAATTCAATTTCATTTTAATAATATTAATTAATTCAATTTTACATATTTTTAATTTTCATGTACATACTATTCCATAGCCTATATAAATAACTTAATTATTTTACATTAATTTGTTTATTTAATTAGTTATTTAGTTTTACTAACATAAACTTTTCGCTCAAATTCTCTTTCCTTTAAAAAAGGAGAACAAATATCAATTGTGTCTCCCCAAAGATTTCTAAGTGGTGACAAAACTGATGTCATAATTCAACTTCTTGAGAGTTCTAATATGCTATCTTATAGTAAATTTTGTTTGGTTCTTTAACTAGCTGGGAAAAAATATCACTTCATGTTTTCTTTTTCTTCTGTTACTTAGCTATACTGTTCTTATTCACACTAAGGATTGCAGATAAAATTTTGGTGAGAAGCAGAGTGGGGACCAATGTCTCTGAATTTTTCTCGTGATCTGATATGCAGCTAAAGCATCGCACAGCTGTGCACTCAGTATAATAACCAATAAAACCAAAAATGAAGAAAGCTTCCAAAATAGCTCATTTTTTAAAGCACTCATCATCTCAATCCTGTGAATTTGCTTTTATCAGTTCCTTCTAAAGTCTTCTAAGTGATAAAGCTAAAACTACCTAAACAATGCACATATAAATTCACCTCTTCTTCACTTCATCATCCCACCAAAACATGGATTTCAGACTCTTCATTCTTGCTCTTCTTCTACTACTACAGGTACACACTATTTGTATACAATCTCAGTTCTGCTTGGATTTTGTCAAAAATCTCCACCAAAGATAAAGATAAATTTATAATCAATACAAATTTTACTTCACATTCCGGTTCAGTAGAATTATGTTAGACTTAAATTTACTTGTAAGAGATTCACTAGTTATGTGTTATTTGTATAAAATAACATGATAGCATTTTGTTGTATTTTGTAAGTTTCTTCTTTTTTTATATGTTATTGAATTTTATTGAGACTTTTAATTCATATTTTTATTTTTATTTTTAAATTGAAAGTGTATTTTACAAAAGTTGAGATGATTAGTACCTTGGTGTGTAATTTCTCATTCCAGGCTTTTGCAGAAGCTTCCTCCAACAGCACCGGAGTGGCCAGTTTTCTTCAAAATGTGAGTCTATCATTTCTTTGATTCGTTAATGCATGCATGTAAATGAGTTGATACATTATACATTACTTGTTTTTCTTCATTTTGTAAACTATCTACTAAGATTGTGTTTTGGTTACAGACATATGGAGGAAGTAAGAATGTGGATCTCAAGAACAAACATTTCCATCTCCACAAAATCAGTAAGTTGTTTCATTTTTTTTTTTCTTTTTAATATATAATTTTCAGTTTGTAGTTATTTGGAGGAATGCAAAATTGGGAATGGTTTAATGTAAAATGGTAAAAAAAAAAAATATGCATTCAAAACACAAAACACAATTTCTCATCTTGTTCGACCAATTGTTTTCATTTTGTCCATATATTATCTTCAATCTGAAATTGCATACAAATGTATCTTCATTCCAAAATTATCAGTGGTAATTGATGTTGTTATAGATGAGTAGACTTATAAGTGATGATTAATTCACCTTTTAAATCATAATCCTCGTCTCTATGATATATTTCTTTGGAAGAATTAATAGTAATAAATTTCCATAATTTAATTTATAATTGAATAATTATTGATGTAATTAATTATATGTTAAATGATTTGTTTGGTGTAAGTAGACTGCAAGTATGAATGTTCTCGAAGATGCAGCAAAGCATTGAAAAGAAAGAGATGCAAAAGAGCATGTAAGTCATGTTGTGAGAGATGTGGGTGTGTGCCACCTGGGACCTATGGCCATAAAAATCTTTGTCCTTGTTATGCACGCCTCAAGACTCACGGGAATAAGCCTAAGTGCCCTTAAAATTATTTCGAATTCATTTCAATGTTTATGATCGATTCAGTGTATTTCGAATAAAATGTCGCAGTAGTTTACTGTTCTGTAATTTCGTTCTGTCTTTTGTGACAGATTTCTTTTGTTTCTTTTCTGTTTTTCGTTATATATATAAACAAGAAAATTGGTTATTCCGTCAACTTTTACCTTGCATTACCTACAGTGTGAAACATAAGATTTAGTTTAAGATTTAGTTTTAAGACTTGCAACATGTTTAATACAAAGCATATAAAAGTATCGTTAATCACTTATGTTGCGCTAAACCTGAAGGACGCAAGTTCTTAAGCTGCGCTAAACCCCATTATCATGACCATTTCATCACAAGATAATAGTCTGCCATGTCATATATATATATATATATATATATATATATATATATATATATATATATATATATATATATATATTTTCAGAAGAGATAAGTGTGTTACTCCAACAAAATCAACAGAAATCAGCATTTTGTCATGTTCATTTGTATGATCAAGCAAAGTGTCTGTCATGTCATCACATCATAGTTTTTGTTATTTTTCTCATCTACCAATAACTAGACATGTCAAAATGAGCCTACTCGGTTCACACGAGTTGACTCACCACGAACTGTGTTGAAAATGAGTGAACCTAATCCGACTCACTTTATGGTGAACCAAAAATTTTGTAAACCGGCTTAACCCATTACGGGTGAGTGGGTTGAGTTAAACCATTACGGGTGAGTGGGTTGAGTGAATTGACTCACCAACCCATATAAAAAAAAGTTATTTATTTATTTTTAAGTATTCAAATATTTAATATTTTTTAAGCAACCCATAAGATGACAGTTACAGTAAAATCAAGAATCAATGTCTTTATTATGCTCACCACCAATATATGATGAATTGTTTTCAAGAAAGTATCCATATAGTCCAAGAAAACACGATTAATATTACGCATTTTCTGTTATGCTATTTAACAAAATATAAATAAAAAAACTACACATTTTTGTCATGCTAATTTAGAAAAATTTGTTTATAAGACAATTTCTTGAGTATTTTACTATAAAGATTATAGTAGAAGATTAAAGTATCAGTGTACATAACTTGACAATCAAATTAATTTTGAATATTCAAATATTATAGAGCAAGCATTTAAAAATATTAAATTGTGAACTTATATAATTAAGAGTAGTAAATAATTATTAAAAAAAATAAAAAAATTGTAAAAAATTATTGGTGGGTTAAGTGAGTCAACATATCTTCAACTCAGCACGAAACCGTTTAACCTGTAGGTTAGTGAGCCGGATTATGTTTAATACACTTTTAAAAAAACTGAATTTTTCAACCCATTTTGAACCCGTGGTGAGCTAGGTTGATTCATGAATTGAAACTCATTTTGACATCTCTACCTATAACGGATTGTATCGATCCAGTGTACAGTTATATGATAAATAAGGTTTATGAAGTCCAATTTCATCCACTACACAATGAAGACTATTGGTCAACCTAGTCCAAATTTCATACCAGACTCTCAAACACAACGTAAGACATCTAAACGACTTAACATTACTGGAATTCGTAATAAAATGAATTAACCAATTCCGAATAAACCGAAAAAATGATCTTACTATCAAACTAAAAGTCATCATAGGAGTCGATGTCTATGAATTTGTAATTTTAACAATCTTGTATTAAAATTCACTCTTGTATTTTCTTTTATTAATCAATAATTTTATAAAATGATCATATCTTCTAAATTTACTTACAACAAAATTTTAATTTCGTCCAACTCAGACCATTCACTTTGGAGTGACTACTTTAAATTACAATGTTATGTAATATTTTAAACCAAAATTGGTGTTGTAATCAATTATAATTAATTAGTAATTGATTACAAAAACTCCTCAACGACAAAAACTCTCTTGTAATCAAATTACAAGGTCGTCATAAGCGATTATGAAAACTCAGAACCATATTTATCATGTTTGTAATTGATTACACGATTTCAGCTTCAAAGCGTGTCAGATCCTCACGACTTTGAAGTTGACGAATTGACCAACAAGCAAAAAGGTGCTGGGGACACGATATCTTCTTCTGAAATCGTGTGGGACTTCACGACTTGTCTTTTTTTTGTAATTTTTTAAAAATCTACCTGTTTACGTAATTAACAAGGCACATTTGGCTACAAGTGAAAAAAACCCGATCAAATTGACTATGAGACAAGTACATACATTTAATGAATTAATTAATGGAATTTTTAACGTAGCTAACATCATAATTTACAACAAAAACTAATCAACACCTATCATTTCTTCCATTGAAGAATTTCTTCCTAAAAATTTTGGGGATGCAAGTAATTTTTAATTTACCGTGGTCGTCAGCATGTTTCATCCGCATTATAAACAGGTACCTGCCAAAGTTTAGTGTTCTTTTTCGGGTCATCAGTGAGGCTAAGATCTGTCTCATCCTCCTTGAACGTCCTAATGAACTTTTTAGCACCCATCATTATAAGCCTCTCGATCATGAATAATTGATAATTGTTCTCAATTAACGGCTCCAATATATGGCTATAGTTTGATGAATATGCCACTCTGTACCTGCAATTGAGTCATAAACAGTATAAAGTTCTACTTGATAATTATTGCAATTTGTTTTCATTCAATCTGGACATTAACTTAAAAACAACACAACTTTCCTGCAGAAAATAAATGACAAACTTAGGGAATTGTTTCCATGACTATTCAATAACCAGGGTCAGCCTCATATAGCATTAAACATTAAATATTTTAAAGATTAAATGTATTTTTCATTAACAAACTATTTTTAAAAACTAAAATTTGTGTTTCATCCTTAAACTAAATATATACCTATTTCATCCTTGCACTTTGTAAAAATCATGTAAAATATCCTCCCAACAAACGTCACTTGAAGGTTATATTATAGTTTACCGAGATGTTACGTTTGTCACATGGTAAACATTCAACGTTCCATTTGCCGGAAACGATGTTTCGATAACTTTCATAAAATGTAGGAACAAAATATATATCTAGTTTAAGAACGAAACACAATTTTTAAAAATAATTTACAAATAAAAAACATATTTAACCCATATTTTAATTATTGTTAATTTATCCTGTACGATTTCTGAAGCAAAGGAAATTATTGCATAGGAATCCCCTCCCCATTTACCACACAGTGTGATCGTGAGAATAGTTACCTGGCAGAAAGTGGTGAAAAAAACCCTGGAGTCCTTTCATTTGAAGCAATGAACAAGGTTCTTCCAGGTGGGACCCACTTCGCTATCCTACAAATAATAAACTCTGGCCGGGTGTCTCTATCAAGGTGAGGATGCAGGCTCCTCGCTACACCAAATCTATCTTTTCTGGTCTTTATTTTATCCCCACGACGAACATGGATGGCATCGTAATCACCAAGTAATGCTTTGATCTGTGAACAAGAGTGTGATAAAAAATTAAAATGTGTAACAAAGACATACTGCTTTATTGCAATGTCACAGATTTAAAAATAAACAATGCATTACAAGTTTTGTAATTTATAGGATAGTCCAAGCAAATTGTCATCTCTTGGTGCATAAATAAATTTCAATAATCATTTCTCAAATCTATATCCTTATTATAAGTGGAGGTATTTCAATGCAAGCTTACGTGGATCATCGTCTAAGGAAATTGATGACTTGCGAAACATAATATCCTCTAATCACGTACTGCAGAAAAATAGATTGGAGAATTTTCACTTATATTCAATGATTGTATACACAGTACGCCAAATTGTCAACTGCTTAACCTCCATCAATTTTTGTATGATGCACGAAAGTCGCACTATTAGACAATTTTAACCCTCCCTCGTTAATGGTTTCTCTGAGCTGTTTTAATTCTGTCTTGAAGAGGCATTCAAGCCAAATTAGATATGCTTCTAGAGGAACATCAAAGATTATTCTATAAGTTAATACTATTTCCCTTACCCAGTGTCCAAAAAGTATTCTCCAACACAACAAATAAATCTCAAATCCCTGGCCATATAGAAGAGAAATGATAAGCCACATACTTTTCATATTTACACTTGATTGAATTGACTCAATGTAAATCAGGACAAGAGTGTATATATATATATATATATATAAAATATCAAACTCTACTCACCCAAGAGTAATGAGTACAATCACATTTGTAATAATTACATATCACAACAAAATATTTTCTCCTCAGTCCATACTCCCGCTTAAGCTCTTAAATGGATATCTATCATTTCAAGCTCGCATGAGAGATCATGAAATCGTTCTATGGAAAGGCTCTTTGTAAATAAATTTGCTAGTTGAAACCCAAATGGGAGGTAAGTAGTGATAAGACCATTATCCAATTTTACTTCAATAAAGTGTCGGTCTATCTCACCGTGTTTAATCTTATCATACTAAACTAGATATTGAGCAATGCTAATAGTTGATTTATTATCACAACATAGAGTCAGGTTCTTCAAATGTCATTTTAAGATCATTCAAAACCATTTTCAATCATAAAAGCTCACAAACCCCATTTTATTTATTTACTTCTCCATGTCAGCATATTTCCACCCAGGAACATGCAACTTACTAAGGGGACCTCCTATGTGTAATAAACCCTGCATAATTTTATCAGTATACACTCTCGTATATCATTTTCCAATTTCTCTTGAGCAAGAATCTCCTTCCCAGACTTGTCATCAAATTCTGTAAATGTCGCTCTCTTGGATCATGCATGAACCAACTAACTGCAATCACAACATAAGCTATGTCAGCTATAATGTGGGCTAAGTAATTGAGCTTCCCCACAATCCTCTGATATTGACCCTTTTTTCACCCTAGAACTACCTTCATCACTCTCAATTCCACAATTCTTTTCTATGGGAACTCTAGTAGCCATGCAATCAATCTTACCTATTTCTAATAAAAGATCAAACACATACTCTCTTTAGAAGATAAAAATATCTTTCTTTGCACAGGAAACTTCAATCTCAATGAAGTGCTTTAATTTTCCAAGATTCTTCACCTCGAATTAAGCAGCAAGTTTATCGATTTATTTCTCATATTCATCCAACAACCATGTCATCCACAAAAACAAAAGTAGAGTAAGTTTCCCTTCTAAGGAATGCTTCATAAACTGGGTATGGTCACCTTGACTATCGATACCAAATCAAGCATGGGATGACTACTTGAACAACGTCATGATCAGTGCTCTTTCAAACTAGAGACATGCAAAACAAAGGCAAAAGAACCAAATAGTGGTAGGTCTAGAACTGTTACAACAGGGCAACAGGAGGCACTTGCACACATAGAAAAACAATGGTGTGTGGGTTTTCTGCATGAGAAGAAATTGTGCAAGTGAGCGTTTTTGGTCTCTGTTGGCAGCACGGCTCTGATGGCTTGTAATCAGGAGGTGGTCAACCTTTTGGTGTGGTCACTAGTCATAAGATTCTTTGGTGGCAAAGAAGATGGTGATAAGGGTGGTGAAAATTAAATAAAGTCCACAATACAACTTGGGAGTACTTCAAGCAACCCAAAAAAATAAAGATGGGTGCACTTCAAGCAACCCTAAAAAAGAACTGCAGATAAGGGATAAAGAATAAGATGTGGAAGCAGAGTCCGGAGGTTAGGAGCTTTGGTACCGACTTGAAAAGAGTGCTATATGAGAGGAAAAAAGATTTTGATAGAACTGATTCAATGTAAGTCAGTACATGAGGATATATACGCGCACACACACATATACATATAGATAGGTAGATAGAGAGAGAGAGAGAGAACTCTACCCAAGGAGTAATGATTACATTGATTTCTAGTATCCCCTAGAGTATCACACGTAATAATTACAATATCTCCTTGTAACTCAACAAAATATTTTTCCTCACTCAACAAATATGTATAATGAACATACAAACGAAAAACAAGAAAATAGTATGTTAACCATGTTGTGCTTCCAAATGAAATTTTCTATGATCAATTAAGTAATTTGTTGAAACAATCAAGAAACCAGAAGCTCTATGCTTATGCCTAGTCAAATTAGTTATATATCATTTAAAAGTTACACATAACGCAGAGTTAGTTTCTCTTTAGTTAAGTCCACTTGTTGCTGACATGAAACAAGCTAGCTAAAAAAAAGGATACATGCTCAAGGTTAGGCTCAAGAAATCCTCTAGAGTGCAAGTCTACAACCTTCATTTAATCTACTAAACATGAAGGCATGAGAGCCTAGCCCAGCATTTCCCCTTGAAATAACTAATTTAAGCTCTGATTGATACAATATATCCCAATCCAACATGGAAGACCAAAAAATATCAATGTTCTAGCAGTTGCATCTCCAAACAAATTATTAAAACCTTTGATGAAAATATCAAGGAACTTTAAAAGAGTACGTAGTAGATGGACCTTTTCTGCTGCTTCTCTAAGTTTCCCAGCAGCCATTGAGGGTAGAAATGAATATGGCAACAATATAGAACTGCGATTGTTTCGATCCTTGCACTCCATAAACCTGGGAAGTCATTAGAACCTCAAAAAATGGACATAACTTAAAGAAAAATATCTTTCCAAGGTATATAACAATTAACTTTATGAGAAATCATCTACATGGTGGCATCATTATGGCAGTTATTCCAAGGCAAGAGTCATAAATCTACTTGGTTGGGATGTGATACAATTAAAACTTCAAAGTCAACCACATTGGGCACATTTTAAACTCATGTACATCAGTTTTAATAGCTCAGAAGTTCTTAACTTCCTATCAAAAAAAGTTCTGCACTCCTACAAGTTTAAATGGAATTCCTTAAACAAGAAAACATACACTAACTAAATAGACATATAACATTTCAATGTGAACTGAAGGTGAAGACACTTTAATGGGAATGAGAAATATCATAAAGGTCACAGTTACATAAAACGTGCAAATATGGACTATCATGATCATACTTGCGTCTTGAAAGGTATAACCAATTGAATATACAAAAATTGCATTTTACTCCCCAGCTAAAAGGAAATTAGTATTGTGACTTACATAAATTGACTAAAAACCAAGATAAGATTCATTCCTCCAACTTACCTGCTACACAAACCACCTTACTTTGCAATGTAATAAAATAAAGTGTAAATTATGCTTGCAGTCCCTGTCAAATGGGGAAACTAACAAAAATGTACTCAAAAAACATTCTTGTTAGTTTAGTCCCTATGAAATGTAAACATATTTTTGTGGTCCTCTCTCAATGTTAACGGTGGTGGAAAAAAACATAACATTGCTAACACAATCTCACAAAAGTCCTTCACCGTTGTTGGAGATTACGTTTTATAGAATCATTCCCATAACCACCAGCTTTCTTCACCACCAACCATTGCCTAGAAGTCACAAACAAAGGTGCCTGCTCCCATTGTTTGTTAACCACAAAGTGAGATTGATCACTAACATTTCACTTGGTTTGTTGTTGCAGGCAGAAGAAGACATGAACACTCCTCTAGAAACAACATGGGATCCAATTGTTATTGGCTCGAGGTAATACCGCAAGGCCCTCCATGATTCCTGAAGTGTGCCTCCGTATGTAGGCTTACAAGGTGTAGTGGGCCGTGGTGATGGTTGCAGTGTGGGTATTGTGGCCACCAGCATAGTGAGGGGATGCGCCTGCTTGGTGACCTTGGAGAAGAATTTGGCGTAGATGACCATGCACTTTCAGTTTTTGGGAGAGAATTTTGCACAAACAAATTCGGCCACACCTTTTCAGCAGTAGGGAACAGGGCTGAGTTTCAAATCAGAGAAGTTGTTCCACTCCAGCCAGACACTAGTGTCAAAGACAGCGACAATGGCGTAATCATGGTTAGATTTGGACCAGAGGTCGAGGAACTGCGGGTGCCAGTGGCAAGAGAGGGAGAGTCCATTAGCCACATTATGTTTCCGACCACAGCCATTAATGATGAGGACCGCAAACACTACAATGATATTCTATAGGGACTAAACTGATACGAAATATTTTTTGAGGATGATTTTATTAACCTTCTTATTTTATAGGGTTTGAAAGCATAATTTACCCTAAAATAAATCAGCCATAATTCTCCATTTAGAACCTACCAAGAAAGAGGACTTGCAGTTCTGTTTATGAGCAACATATCAGAGTAGCGGCTATTTTCTTTAAGTTCGAAACGGCTAACTCCTTCCACATGCTCAACACCTCTGGTTCCCAACTTCATGCTTGTTGATAGAACCCTATACCAATCTTTTGAATTGTCAAAAATCACAGGAACAGTACCTGACATAAGTTCTGCGTCATATAAAGAGTCCATGGCACAAGAACTTGCATCCCATCTAGCACATTAAACGGAAAAAAAAAAAAAGACCAGTTACATCAAACAACATTGCAATGGAAAGGTGTAATAGACACATATACTAGCAATAATGCTGCAACTCACAGTTCTTCAGAGCTACCATTAGCGGAATGGTGAAGAATGCCTTTCTTGTTATGTATGGGATTGATACACATCCTCGATGGCATCACGAAAGTTCTGCAATCACCACATAACAACTTTACTTGTTTTTTGCAATTAAGTCCTTTCAGTTGTATTAATTACAAATAAGGCTTTATGTTACTGTCCCTAGCAATACACTCTCTCTTGGCCAAAATTCATTGAAATCATAATTACACTCCTTAAGTAAAGGCATTGTTAATGAATTACTGCATCCGTAAGATTTGTTTCAGTAAATGTAATGACACATGATAGAAATCCAAGAAGAGAAAACAGAGAAATAAGTAAAATGAAATTAAATTGAAAACTGAAGACAAAACCATCAACTTGGCTTAAATACTGTTGTTGAGAAGGAACAAACTCGTAACAAAGGTTTATTTGAATAAATTTCTCCATAAGATATTGTAAAAGAATAATTAAAATGAATTGAATTTCTTACTAACAACTCTCACTTCTTACATAGTGATTTAACACTCTCACTTTTAATAAAAGAAACTTTTACAGGAGTTCTCTCACATAACTTTTTTAAAAGTTAAGGCGCATAAGTTGTTTTTAATTTAAGAGATAAGCTCAATTAATTTTAATCCTTTTGGTGTAAAAGTGCTTATAGAGCATTTTATTCAGAAAAGACCTAAAAGAGTGATGGAATTCTGGTATCTTATTAGAAAGAATATAGGATTTCTGCCCTCCTCAATACAGTGTTTAACCTGCACTACTTTGAGCGTCTAGCACCTCCCAATACCCAAAGGCATAAAGTCTTTCACAATGGACAAGATGTCATCCCTCTCATTCCCTATTACTGTTTATATACAGCTACTGGTCTAATAGCATAACCCACCTTCAATGGACCTACTTAGTTGCCGACCCATCAAAATAACACCTTGTATTTCTTGAAACAATTTAACTAACTACTAACGGGGATTATCTAACAAAACTTAATCTGTCAATCACTTTAGTTCAAAATTGAACAGTCATGTGACTAAAATAATAATATTAACATATGTTTAGCAACTAAAGTCACACTAGGAGCGTTTGGAAGACGGGAAGTTTCCCAGGAATTTGAGATTGGGAAACTATGTTTCCATATTTGGTTTGGGGTTTAACAATCCCAGGAAACAACATTTTCCGGGAGTGGATTTTAGGCAAGTTTATGACAAAAACATTCTCATGGGACTGACGCCACTACAATAATAATAACATTTGTTTATAAACTCATTTCATATTCTATGAACTTATTTTGAACTTCTTTAGTTCAGGGATTAATGTGAAAGTTTTCACACTTTGAGGATCCAAATTCAAATCGATAAACGGTGATTAACCCAAATTTAAAGTAACAAACTAACTAACTGCATGTGATTGGAAAGGAATGCAATACAACAGATTGAAATGGGAAGTGAGGGAATTTGCGAGATGGGAAAGTACCTGCCGAGAAAAATGGCTTCTTCGAGGGCGCACCGGAGGCTGGATTCTTGGTGACCCAAACCTTCGCAAGATCCACAGTGTTTTCCCGGGCAGTCGATGCGGTTGCCCCAATAGAGGTACTTTTCGAAGTGCTGTTGGCGTCGTTGAAAGAGGCTGGGTTTTGTGGCGGTGGTGGAAAGCAGAGAGGATAAGAGGAAGAGGAGCGCGATTGCTGTCACTGCTGCCACGAGAAGCAATATTGGGGATCTCGTGGATTTAGGTTTTGGCTTTGGGGCTCTATGGAACGCCATTGATATTTTAACTGAGGAACGGTGGAGAAGAGGGTTGAACACAGTGTTCAGTGTGTTGTCATTGCCATTGCTGATGAGTTCGAGTTAGTGATGGAGTGAGATCAGAGACTCTTGCCGTTTTTGTTAGGAACATAGTTCTCAGATTCTATATATATATATTTTATTTAAAATTCAACTTATACAGTCACGTGGTATTTTCCCTTTGTTAAATATCATTTTCTTTTACATCACATAATTAAAATACAAATATATATTCTTTGTAATAAATAAAAAAGTTATATCTATACATTCTTAAAGTATAAATTGGGATTTAATATTTAAATTAATTCCAAATTGATAAATAAATCCATTAATAAATTCGTATAAACTACGTATGGATACTTATACGAGTAATATTTGATTTTTTTTTACTAAGCATTAATTATATGGGTAAATAAGATTAAATGGATAAGTATGTATCGGGTTGTCTTTTTTAAATACTTATGTTTATTTTTATCTTGTCTTGTTTTATTTATTAAAATACTGATAATTTATTAAATAATTTAATAAAATTAAAGTTCAAAAGTTATTTTGAACAAATCGATATATATATATATATATATATATATATATATATATATATATTATAATAAAAGAGATAAAAGAAAGATTAAAAATAAAATTCATCCCATTTATTATGAAGAAAAACATAATTATGTGAATTAAAATTTTAAAAATATTTCGATTAAAAATTTTAATAAAATAATTTACTTAGACATAATTCCTTATTTGACATAATTATTAAATAGAACAAAAAAAATAGTAGTTAATTTTCGGATATCCCACATATCTTAAAAAAATAACAAGTTAAACAAAATAGAATTAAAATAAATAATTATATGTAATATTTAAAAGTTAAAGAAAAAACATGGGTGTGGTATAAAAAATAAAAAATATATTATTGTTCCTTATTATTCCATTACTATGTATTTTTACTATGTATATGTTTATCTTAAATAATAATAAACTTATTCACGTAATAACTATTTAAAAAAGTATATATATATATATATATATATATATATATATATATATATATATATATATATATAATCATTGTCTTAAAAGTAGTAATTTATTTATCATTCTTTTTGTAAAGAATTTTTTCGATTATATTTCTTACTATTTATCTGATATTTAGTTAATTTATATAAATATTTTTAAAATTAAATGTATTTTTAGTTCGTAAATTTGTAAAATTAAAATTTATCTATTTTTTAAATTTTGATGTAATTTAGTTATTAAATTTTAATTTTTTTTTTATATATATATATATATATATTAATCTGACGTCATGAAATTTACGTGTAAACTGCTTGAACCATTCGATAAGCTTTAATCCAGAGTACAATTTAGATCGTATTACATCCATTTATTTTTTAAATTTATAATAAAAAAAATCTTATGAATATTAAGGTTCCATAGACCTTATTATCATTTTTTTCATATCCAAAATTAGATAAACTACACTTAAAAAAATGGAAGAAATATTCTTAAGCAACATTCAGAAAAAAAAAAAAGTTTGAAAGGGATTTGTGATTTAATTATTTCTTTAAAATAAAATATTTCTCAAGCTATCGACTGATTCAGCTGCTGGTCAATGTTGGACTTTTTCCAAAAGAAAAAATCTACCTCTTACCAACCAATCGCAAAACCAACCTATGAAATTTCTCAAATTGATGTAGACAAAATATTTTTTATTTTTTTAACAATATTTTAATTTTTTTATACAAAATTTCATGCAAAAGTATCAAAATAAAAAAAAAATAACATATAATGGTGAAACAAATGAAGAAGAAGGCAATATAAACATTGAAAGGAGAATTCAACTTAGATGAAAAAAAAAATCTACTAAAAGACAGAGAAAAAAAAACTAAAAAGATAACCAAAAGGGAATTTAGAAAGGAATATAAAAGAAACACATTTTAAGAATAATTAAATTATAAATATTTAATTTGTTTAATATAATTAAATATTTTATTATAATATAAATTCAATATAATATAACTGATAAATAATGTATTTCATTATTTTTACATAGTAAACAAAATCATATAAAATAAAAAATAATATATTTGAGCATAAAACAATTATAAGAGATACCAATAAAAAATACGAGTACAGTAATTTACATTTCTAATAAGATTTTGAATAGAAATTTGAGTATTAAAATAAGATATTTAATTAAGTTTTAATTATTTTACAATTTTTAATACTTTAATCGGCTTTTTATTCAAAAAATTGTTATTTTGGTTATCATGTTATTTTATTCTTGTTGATTTTTAATCTATTTTTCTTTGTTTAATATCTTTTAATTAGATGGTTAACTCATTTTTTTTTTCTGTGAAATCTAGTTGCTTAATAAACTTAAAAAAAATCAATGAAAGAAGATAAAGATGTGAAGACAAAATCACAATAACAATTATATCATAGGGTAATGACAAAATTATTAAAAATAATTTAAACATTTCAACAAAGAAAATATTTTTACTAAAGAATTAATTTAAAATACTTCAAAAAAAGTTAAAGAATATTTAAAACTTAAATAATTCAATTAAAAACAAATAAGGTCAATTATCCCAAATAAAAAAACTTTAATTTATTATCTTAAAATATTAAATTACGAGCATGTCTTCGTCTCCCAACGACATTTGTCTTTCCGTTGGGTTCACCACCTCCTAGTGGTCCTGCTCCTGACGTTGTTCCTCTTCTTTGAACCCTTCTTCTTCGTCTTCGTCTTCTTCTTCTTCTTCGTCTTCTTTGAACCTTTCTTCTTCTTCTTCATCTTCATTTCAATGACTTAGTTTCCTTAACCTCCTTCCTTACTTTCTTTCACATTCGTGAAAAGAAAACACAATCAAAATGCTTCCGAATGCTTTGCCGGTACTTCGTTGCGTGCACCTCGTGGTGGCGGCGGCGGTGGCTTCGGTCCTGCTCCGCCGGATGCAGTGCCAGCAGCTAAGCGACTTCGATAACCCTGTGGTAATGCCACGTATCACCCGTCTTGTGTATGATCAAATGTCCAACATGACTTCGCTCCTCAATCACGAAATCAAAGCTAGCTCCGGTTTCTGCGTCAAAGATCCGTGAGTTTTCTTACCTGTCTAAACATCTCTGTGAAGTTACGCATGGATGAACTTTTGCTCAGTACTTTTAGGATAAAGTAGAATCGGTATGTTTTAGTTGATGTGAAATAAGCAAATTTTTCAGCTTGGTTGTTTGTTGAAATGTATGGAACTTTAGTTTATTACCAAAATTCAAATAAATATTTTCAAAATTTTAATTTTTTATTTTTCATATTAAAATAAAATTTAATGTTATCATTTAAATATGATTTAGTCTATATATGCTTGAATTAAAATTATATTTTAATGATAGTATGTCATTATTTGTTTAAAACTACAGACGAAAGTAACAAATGAAAATTATTTTAAAGATGTGTTTGACTATTGAACTTTCGAAAAACTCGAAAGAGCATTCAGCTAATCCTTTTATGCTTTCCGACCTGTAAAATTTTAAAGAATTTTTTTTAATTCTTATAAATTATGAATTTTTTGTTTCAATCTCTGTAAAATATGTTTCTTTATTTTCTATCTTTCCAAATTTGAAATTATAAAATTTAGTTCCAAAATTACATTTTTTTTCTGATTCGACCTGAGTTAGATTATGACTATTTGTTAGAGTTTCTCTCTATACTAAAAGCAGCAAGAAACTCTCAGAAACACTCTTAGTTTTCTATCTAAATTAAACAAAGCTCTGAAAAACACTTTAGTTTCTAACTAAATAAGTTCATAAACTACTCTGTAAATCAACGTTATATTAGTTTCTCTTTATTTTAACTTTTTTAATATATATAATTTTAGTTTAGAAAAACAACACAGCTTAACAATAGAACTTCAAGTGTGTTCAGTTTATTTGTACGAGTGAAGCTGACAGAAAAAAACTGGACATGAAAATATTATTTCATTTCTAAAAATCTCAGATCGGAGATATTAGCCTTCAAAGATAAAACAATCATAATTCTCGTATTGAAAGATGAAAATGTGGAGGATTTTTGTCGGACTAAATTAAAGCACTAAAAGCATTACGTCTTCAAAATTATAATTTGATAGAGCAGAAGGCAAAAGTAATTCCATGATGATTGATAAAGAAGTTCAATGAGTTTTACTGATGAATATGGCCCTTCTTTGTTTTTTCTTAATATTTTAGTTTGAATTTCTTACTACTTATGCTAGGGTCTCTGATTGAGGTTGTGGAATAATTATTTTACATTTAAAGGTTAATGTTGTCTGTTAGTCCACTGAATTAGTAATGATGATGAATTTAAAAGTTGTGGCTTCGGGTTTAGTTTCGGGTAAATCAAACTTTGTCCTTTTCAAATGGTAAATAAAACTTATGAAGCATAACATACGTGATGCATCAAAATGGACTCATAATATTGTGTAGAAATGGAACTTGATGTGATCATGAAGTTTAATTTTCTTATTTTAGGGATGCTGATTGGAATAAAGCATTTAATTTTTCTTCTGATTTGGACTTTGTGTCTACTTGCATTCGGAAGACTAAAGGTATGAACTCCAACAACTAAAAAGAAATGATGCGAGTTGTTCATTTCATTTTTTAAAGAAGTGAACAAAATAGATGACTCATTTTTTCTTTTTTCTCATTGATTATTCCTTTTTTTTTCCAGCGCCCAGCTAAACATGTTTACTGTATTTTCTTAGAAACTCTGAATGTACTCATTCCAGTGTTCTGAACTTCTGTTCTTTCCCACTGTTTTAATTCTAATATCATTCTTATGATCTGGAACTTCATGTAAACACAGGAGATATTTTGCAACGGTTGTGTACAGCAGCAGAAATAAAGTTTTACTTAAATAGCTTATTGGAGAGGTCTAGCACTAGGAGTGCCAACTATTTGAAGCCTAACAGGAACTGCAATTTAAACTCATGGGTATCAGGTTGTGAGCCAGGATGGGCGTGTAGTGTTCCCACAAGCCAGCAAGTTGACCTTATAAATTCACAGGAGATGCCTGCCAGAACTCTAAACTGCGAAGCATGTTGTGAGGGGTTCTTCTGTCCTCATGGAATCACATGCATGATACGTAAGTATAACTTCAATATGTTTTTGTTCATTATTGAACTGCAAATACCTTCTGTATGACCATAGTAAAGATCCGTATCCAATTAGGAAATTGTTAGAAATTCAAGTGTAAGTCAGTTCCATAGAGTAAAAACGAAAATATTGAGCACCATATAAAGAAAAAGATCCACAAACTCATTGGCTTAAGGTTTTGAATTGGATGTGATATCAATCTCTTATGTGAGGAGCTATGTCTCATTGGTATCTCTTTGGTGAATTCCCCTTGAAAAAACCATTAGAAATTTTGATTACCGAGTAATTAAATTTGGTTATTATGCTAGTCAATAAAATAAAACAAATTTCAATGCCTTTTCAGCAATGATATCTGTAGCAAGAGTAAAGCAAATAGAATAACTATTCTTATTACCAGTTTCTCTGAAAATGATGTCTCTAATTCTTTCCTCTTTTTGTGGTATTTGAAATATTTTTCTTGAAGCTTGCCCTCTAGGATCTTATTGCCCTAGTGCTGTACTCAATAACTCAACTGGTGTTTGTGAACCGTGAGTTCTAATTCTTGCTTTGTTCCTCTGTTTATGTTACGGTTATTACTTGCATGCTTTTGTGTAGAATATGAATTGATTTGATATATTTTTTCAGATATCTTTACCAACTGCCTCCAATGCAGCCAAATCATACCTGTGGAGGAGCAAATATTTGGGCTGATATTAGTAGCAGTAGTGAGATATTTTGTTCGGCAGGATCATATTGCTCCACCATTACAAAAAGAATTCCTTGTAGTAGTGGGTATTGTTTTATTCCAACCTGTGGTTACTCAATAAACTTCAAAAGTTGGATCCTTGTTGAAGTAATCCAAAGTATTGAAGATATTGGATGACATGACCTTTCATAGTTGCACTTGAACACAACACACTATAAACTAGTCAGCAAAAATTATCACTTTAGTTTACTTACAAGTATAATTCCTATACTATTATGGTACCTTTTTATTTATCATCCTGATTCCTTGAAACTTCTCTCTTGTAATTCCAGGCATTACTGTAGGATGGGTGCCACATCTGAGCAAAGTAAGATGTCTTGGATTGTGTTGTGAATTATGGCGATAACACATCTGTGTTCTAGCCTCAGATTCTCTCGTGAGCTTCTGCTCAAATGTTTCCAGAGTACATATGACCATTTCCTGATTTTCTTGTAGGGTGCTTCAAGTTGAGTTCATGTGATTCAAACACCGTGACCCAAAATATTCAAGCCTATGGAATCATGCTCATTGTAAGTTGTTGCCGCTTAATTTGATGGATTATGAAATAGGTACATATGTGCATTTATTCAGATCCTAGCTTTCTGTTGTTATTTGGGGTATTCATTTTTAATATGGAGTTTATTAGGGCTTTCAGTAATTTAGGGTTAAACATGTCAGATATTGGCCAGAATACTGAGAGTAAGTTAGGCGCAGTCTATTTATAATATGGAGTCGAGCCCACACAATATGTCTCCCTTGAGACATCTAGAGAAGATTTGCGTTGGATCAAATTAGAAGAAGATAAATATCTATGGAAGAAAATAGATGTTCAAGTGAAGAAAGTAGATGGACGTCCACATTCTAATATTCATAAAAGGTCCAATGCTACTACCATGAAATCCACATATATCTCTCATATATCTCATATCTCTCCTATTTCCAAAAGTCCTAAAGATCTCAACAGTGATATCAGAGCCGATAGTTCAGAGTGAGTGACCGTATAACCACAACAAAGGGGTCACCATACACCTAAGGAGAAATATATCATATGAAATAAAAGAAGGATTTACCCTTGAGGGGAGATTGTTGGGAATAGTGGTGTAAGTCAAAGTTTCACATTAAATAGAATAGACAAAGTTAAACACTATATAAGAATAAAGACCCATAACACCATTATCTTAAGATTTTTGGTTAAAAGTGGTGTCAAATGCCTTATATGTGTAAGACTAATGTCACACACACACACACACACACACACACACACATATATATATATATATATATATATATATATATATATATATATATATATATATATATATATATATATATATATATATATATATATATATATATATATACGACCACATTCTCTTAGCATCTATAACCCATATGAAAAAGAATATAAACCCAACAGTTGGTCAGGTCCAATCTATTTCAAACATATAGAATTGCTCCTACACTTCTATCTGCTTCTCCATCCTTAACTATATCATGTTTCTTATTTCTCTCCCTTTAACTCTCTCTTTTAGATTCTAATTTCTATCTTTGTGTCCCTGATAGAAACAGCAGTAGACATGATACAACTAAAGTAATACTGACACTGAATTATAGAAATCTCAAAGGCATAAATCTCTGTTACAAGATTAATAGTAGAAAAGAAACCAATAACACAAACTGCTTGGGACCTATCTCTGCCCCCCACCCTTCCCACTATAGATTGTTTCCATCTCTCTCCACTCATCACGTGCCACCTCTCTTGATCCCTCCAATCCGGATCCTGCCCCTTGTTCTTCTCTTCTTTATTATTAGCTCCTTACTGGATGACCTATCAGTCCCATACCATTGGATCATTTAGACCTTTGCCTTGTATTTTCCATTGGTTATGGAGGAATCAGTTTCACATACTAACAAATTTTAACTAAATTGGTCATATGGATACTTATCCAGAAAAAAAGAATTTTTATATTTTATGCTTCCTGCTTTCTGTTCCTTCTCCATCATGAGCACGGTTGATCTTGGAATTATGGTTAATGTTTAAGTCCTTGTCATGTACACAGATGTAAAATATCCAAGCTCACACATGCACACTGTGTTGATAGAAAGTTAACAACAGTCTTTAACTGTTTATGCAGGCTGCTTTGAGTACTTTGTTACTCATTATATACAGCTGTTCTGACCAAGTTCTGACTACCAGAGAAAGGAGAATGGCAAAGTCCAGAGAAGCAGCAGCCAGAAGTGTAAGAAATACTGCAAATGCTCGCCAAAGATGGAAAGATGCAAAAGATGCTGCTAAGAAGAGTGCAAGTGGACTGCAAGCTCAACTATCACGAACATTTACTCGGAAAAAGGACATAGATCCGGAAGAAATTAGAATTTTGAATCAACCAACTACTGAAACAAAGATAGAATTGTTTTCACATTCACATCCTATTACCTCACCTATGATCGGTAGCTCATATGCTGGGCCAAAGAGAAAGGGAAAAGAAGCTGGTGATTTGATGCAGATAATGAATCAAGTGGAAAATGATGCAAATATTAGTAGCAACATTCTTGCAGAAACAGAAACTCGAGCAAAAAATGTTACAGCAAGAGTGCCCAAGGAAAAACAACTGAATACACATAGCCAAATTTTTAAGTATGCATACGCTCAACTTGAGAAAGAAAAGGCTCAGCAAGAAGAAAACAAGAACCTTACCTTTTCAGGAGTAATTAGTATGGCTACCAAAAGTGAACAAAGGAAAAGGCCTTTGATTGAAATATCTTTCAAAGATCTGACTCTTACTTTGAAAGCACACAATAAACTTATATTGAGATGTGTCACGGGGAAGATTAAACCTGGACGCATCACTGCCGTCATGGGTCCATCAGGTGCTGGCAAGACAACTTTTCTTTCTGCAATAGCTGGGAAGGCATTTGGATGCAAGGTGACTGGTTCGATTTTTGTAAATGAAAAGAATGAATCAATCCACTCATATAAGAAAATTATAGGCTTTGTGCCACAAGATGATATAGTTCATGGAAACCTGACTGTAGAAGAAAACTTTCGGTTCAGTGCACTGTGCAGGTAAACCACATGATTGGAAATTCCTGCTATGATATAGTTCATTTATTTAATTCATGTTATGTGCTTAAACTCGGTGTCTTCTGATTTATATTTGATCGAATCTCCTTTCTTTTTCTTTTTTTTATCAGCAAAGTATATATTATTATATATAATGGAGCACTTGGGGTGCTCCAACCCTGTATCGAGTTTTCTTATTTAATCCTGGATCGAATTTCAACTCCATTGATACTCTTTCATTGTCCTTTTTTTCTGACCGCTTGACTTTAAATAGGAGATCCTAGTTTAAACACAAGAGACTGAGATAGTTTATATGCAACTTTATTATAATTCTATCTTAAATTCTTGGTAATACATTGCATTAGGTGGGAAAATGGAGAAATTGAAGCCTTTCATTTCTTTGAATAGAGGAAAAATATGGGTTTCTTGGTCACTAGTTGCCGCATGATTTAAGCACCGGTGGCACAATGATTATAATTTAATTTGAGCCTGTATTGCATAAATGGAATACTTAAGTTCTGTCATTAAATAGTATTTTCTGTTTTTACTTTCTAATTACAAAACTGCTACCTTGTTTACAATCAGTTTTTTTTTTCTTCTTGAATGATTTGTACAGGAAACATTGAAAACAGAAGTGTTTTCGATGTTTCTTGTACAAATATTTGAAAACAGCAAACAGACTGAAAAAGAAAAAGTGAGTTCTGTATGAAAAACTGGAAACAGAAAATAAAAGATCTAGCAGATACCCCTTATGTTTTCTTCTCTATTTTTAGATAGTGTTCAAAGAAGGAGCCTTTTTAAACTTATTACTTATTGAAATATCAGTTTTTTCTCTATATCAGTTTTCTTTAGTCTCTATATCAGTTTTCTTTTGTCTGGATGCAATATCATGCCTCCTATATACCAAGCAAAGTATCCTAGTAGTTCGAATGCACTCTGTTAAAGCATGGAATAGTGCCCATACCTTGAACACTTTTCCCTCTTTAGCTAATGTAAAACTCTCCAATATACCGAGCTTTAATTCCATGCCTTTTCTTCTATTACTTGTGTACATATTATTGTTTTCTGTAGCTTTTGTGAGTTTGAATATTTGGTAATAAAATGAAAATTTATTACTTTGAAAGGCTACCTGCTGACTTGCCAAAACCAGAAAAAGTTCTGATTGTTGAAAGAGTTATTGAATTCTTGGGGCTTCAATCTGTGCGGAATTCTTTGGTTGGAACTGTAGAAAAGCGAGGAATCTCTGGAGGCCAAAGGAAACGTGTAAATGTTGGATTGGAAATGGTCATGGAACCTTCACTCATGATCTTGGATGAACCCACCTCTGGGTTGGACAGTGCATCATCTCAACTCCTTCTTAGAGCACTAAGACGGGAAGCTCTAGAAGGAGTGAACATTTGCATGGTGGTTCACCAACCCAGGTGACTTTTTATTTCAATTCCATGTCTTCTGCATCATGTTTCCCGCTTTAATTTGTACTTGTGAACAATCTAATTTCTTTCCCTTTGATTATTTAATGACTTAACCTTTTTTCTGTAGCTACGCCTTGTTTAATATGTTCGATGACTTGATACTCCTGGCAAAAGGTGGCCTCACTGTATATCATGGATCAGTCAAGAAAGTTGAAGAATACTTTGCAGACCTTGGGATAAATATACCAAAACGAATTAATCCTCCTGATTACTTAATTGACATTCTGGAAGGCATAGCAGTACCTAGTGGAAGTTCAGAAGTCAGTTATAAAGAGCTGCCACTTAGATGGATGCTTCATAATGGATACCCAGTACCTCCTGATATGCAGCAGAATGCAGCACAACTTGGTATGTTTGAAACTGCAAACCCAGCTAGAGAAAAAGATCCCGATGGCTCTAGCCATGAAGAAAGAAGCTTTGTTGGAGAATTATGGCATGATGTGAGAAATGTTATGGAACTAAAGGGGGAAAAAATAAGACTAAATTTTTTTAAATCGAAGGATTTATCTGAACGTAAAACTCCTGGTATATTCAAGCAGTACAAGTACTTCCTCATACGGTAAACCATTCAATGACTTCAATTATTTGTTAACTTGAACATTTAACTTTTCTGGTCACACATTAAGATCTTCCATATTTGGGTTTTTTTTTTCCGTGGAGCATTACAATTTTCTTGCTCAAAATAACGTTTTTAAAAAAATGTATCATGCATAATGTCAGTAGATTTTTTTGATGCGGCAGATTGAACAATTGTATTTGATTTGGTGGTCCAAATTTCTGTGTGGTTGACGGGAGACCTGAAGAACTGGAAAGTACGAGTGTCATTCCCTTGCTCCCCTACTGTCTTAGTATTTTGGGAAACAAAATGAAATTAAATGACACCATATCTTTTCTCTATTGAAGTTCACCAAGTACCGTTTTCCATTGATTAGAGAGAGAGAGAGAGAGAGGGAGAGTAGTAAATAACCTCTTAATGATGAACAATCCTGCTCATTCTGGTGTCTGAATTTTCTTGTTAATTGGCGGTACTGTTTCAGGGTTGGTAAACAAAGATTACGAGAATCTAAGATCCAAGCTATAGATTATTTAATATTATTACTCGCTGGAGCCTGCTTAGGATCACTTACTAAAGCTAGCGATCAGACCTTTGGTGCAGCTGGATACACCTATACCGTGATTGCTGTATGTAAGTTGATTGATTCTAGTACATAGTCTTTGAACCTTTATTTCATTTTTCCTACATAATTGAATTCTTAATCAAGCTACGTAATGCTCTTCATGTTATATCATTTTTCTTTGCTATGTACTTAATTTATGTTGTAAATACAGTCTGAGATGATACACATACTTTTTACTTTTGTAATAATTATTGATCACATTGATCAGAGATAAGGACATTTACACAAATATTAGTTAATGTTACTATTTCCAGCACAAATAACTAATCAAATTCATCATTAAACTGCTCATGATATTTGCATTTGTTCCAACAAAGATGTAAGCTTTTACCATTTTTTCTTTTATCTGAAACCATGGGTAAGTAATGGAAGATTTTCAATAGGATTTTTGTTTTGGACTTAAAAGAAATTTATTGTTTTGGACTTTCAGAATCCATGTGTATCGTGCTTTATTCTAATTTATTATTATTGTTAATTACAGCTCTTTTATGCAAAATATCTGCCCTGAGATCCTTTTCTCTAGACAAATTACACTACTGGAGGGAGAGTGATTCTGGCATGAGCAGCTTGGCGTATTTCCTCTCCAAAGACACAATCGATCATTTCAATACAGTGATCAAACCTGTGGTTTACCTGTCAATGTTCTACTTTTTTACCTATCCAAGATCAACTTTTGCAGATAATTACATTGTGCTGCTTTGTCTTGTATATTGTGTGACTGGCATAGCATATGCATTTGCCATACTCTTTGAACCCGGTGCAGCCCAGCTAGTGAGTATTAGAAGCAAATAATAAAACTTTTACCAACTACCAATTCAAATTTTACTCATTATATTTTCATTTCCCCTTACATGATACTGTTTCTTGCAGTGGTCGGTACTTCTTCCAGTTGTTTTTACTCTCATTGCTACACAGCCAAAAGATAGTAAATTTTTGAAGGATATAGCTTATTTTTGCTACCCTAGGTGGGCTTTAGAAGCGTTCATAATTGCAAATGCTGAAAGGTAATTTACTGTTAATTATAATTGGTATTATTAAATTCCACTAGGTTTTGAGTTTTGTTCCCTTGAAGCGAATTTCGAAACCCCTGAGTCTATAGAGAAGTAAGTGAGCTCCATGGCTGACGGTATCCTCTGCAAAATAAACAAGGGTTGCTGTGCTGGACATCCCCAGTAACAGATGAGCTGCTTGCTAGGCCCAAATGCAGTACCTCTGAGAACTAAGAGATGGAAGTGGTAAACTTGAACCATTTGGGACATTAAAGGGAATGGCTATGGAAATGGAGGATGCAATGATTAGAAGAAGAATAAATACATTATGTTAGCAAACAAAATAGCAGGTTGGAGAGTAATGCACATTATTTTTTCTCAGTTTTTAAGTTGTGAATTGTGATTCCCACAAAGAGATTGCAGAAGGACTTGAACGGGAATCATCTTGCGTGACTCTCTTGTGGAAGAAAGACTACAGTTGAAAAGGAAGTATGATCTTATCATTGTCATAAACCTAGTTAATGGAGTATGCTTAGATGAAGTGTTTTTGGGTGGAGTTAGAGGTGGTGCTCCTAACCATTCCATTAGAAGAATATATTACCTAAACAAGCATGTTGGAAGAGAAAAAGAAAACTATAGGAGGGCCCACGGTGGATGTAAGATTTTAGAACAATACGAGGAGGAAAAAACTACTTTGGAAATTGCATGTAAGCCTATGATTTGTAGGAGATGGGATACTGAGGAGGACATTGAGTCTGGGAATCAAGAGGAGATCCAATAATGAGTGGCACGATAGGTCTAAATCTTCACTAGGATGGACTCTTATGGCTATAATACTATATTAAGGTTGTGAGTTTAAGTATAACTCAATCTTACAAAATCAGCTTAGTAAAATAAGGTTTGTCTCCACTTATATACTGTAATTTAGTGTTATTTCTAATTGATGTATTAGAAGGTTTACAACAATCCATATACATTTGTTGAAGTAACTGAGATTCTCATGGTAAGCAGAAGTGGTTGGTTGAGCACATATTTCAGGTGAATCATAAATTATGACTAAATTGAAGTGCATTTGGATCAAGTGAGAATGTTAGAGAATGAGAAGGTCACATAGTCCATAAGCTTTATGATATACTCTTTAATAATTTGCTGTGTACTTGATATCAGCACTTTCTAGTAGGAATTTGCTTCCATGTTAACTTTTAGTTTGAAACTGGCTACTGTCTGTGATAATCACTTGTATACTGCAGGTATCACGGGGTGTGGCTCTTAACTCGTTGTGGTTCACTACTGAAAAGTGGGTATAATCTTCATGATTGGGGTTTGTGCATATCTATCCTCATTCTCATGGGTGTAATTGCTCGGACAGTAGCATTTTTCTGTATGCTCACCTTTCTAAAGAAATAAGGCCAATTTGGGAGCTGTCATTTGATTACCTTAGGATCCTCATAGTTCAACAATGTGTGATTAATGTGTTGGGGCTGATGTTGGTTATTGACGCATCATGCAAAATCTAGTTGATAAGATAATGATTTGTTGCACTTTTTTTTTATATGACCAGTTTTTGTTTCCTACCCCTAATTTATTTTAAAATGGCCACTTTGTCCTTTCTATTTTATAACATGGTTTACAAAGTTTGGTTCGACTTATGTAATCTGGATGCATTTTGAATGTAGTATTCTAGAATAGTAATTTGAGTTTTTGTAAAAGTAATTTTTTGAATGGTACCATACAAATCAGAACTAGACAAGTTTTGTAATACATAGCATGGAGAAAACAGCACACTGGAAGAATTTCTGTAATCTAAAATAATCTTGTGAAACCTTCATTCAAAGATTTTCTACCATTACTTGTGAAACTCTAAAATCTATTACAAGCAATATTTTTGACAATTTTAATCAAGATCAATACACAAGAAAAAATATAGAATAGAAACAAGATAACCTTAACAAAGATAAAACACAACAATAAAGAAAAGATACAAACGTGAACTTCTTAAACCAAGGATTTGATTCAAATTTTAAATTAAGAAGATTCTAAGAAGTGCTTTTAAGTTCAAGCGAGAGTATCTCACAGTTGACAATGTTTTAAGAAAGAATGATTTTGATTTTGTATCATTTGATTTTGAAACAAGAGAGAGAAAATTTTGGTACTTGGTGATTATAATTGATTGAAGTCATTTTAATCAACTAAAATAGAGGTTAAAATAAGCTCTTGAGTTTCAATATGTTAAAATCATTCTTGAGTTATTTTAATCGTTTAAAACAAAACAACAGTAACTTTAGTAGATTAAATAATCATGGATTGTAGACAGGAAGATGCATGAAGAAAATATGGGATTGTAGAAAACAATTGCTCTAATGAAGAGGGACATTCACACTAAACAGAATATCCACCATATTTTCCTTTTCATATACCATATTCTGTATGAGTACCTGCACCATTCGTGTATCTATGGTAAATAGGTGCATATTGTTTTGCAACCTGTTAAGGAATTTTGGGTTTTTTTTTAATGAATGAGTTATTTTTTTTTTCTAAAAATGATAAAACCTTATAACAAACCTATCGTCTTGAGTTCGAATCTTGTTAGGCTCTTATTCCTATGAAGGAAGAGTTTCGAATACATCAAGTTGCCAAGTATTAATATCTAAAGAAAGGACGTTTCTTAAGGAATTTTAGATTCTTATATGAATGAGTTAACTTATTTTTTTAAAGAATTTTGACTCCTTATATAAATGAGTTAACATTTTCGTAGCATAATCATGATTTTATCTTTAACTTTTGTTGTAAGTTCTACATCGATTAAAGATAAGATGAATTTAAAATATATATATATATATATATATATATATATATGATTTTATATATTAAGTTATACCTGAAGTCTAACTCTTAACATGATATCAAAGTCATAAATTATCCTAGTAAAATTTGGTGTTTGTTAAATTGAATTTCATAACTTTCAATTTATGATTAGGTTTAAAATTATATTAGAGAATATATAATCTAAGATATCTTGAGTTACATAATCCTAAATTATTCAATTTATATTACATAACTTGAAATAACTATATTTTAGATTATGTAAGTTTAAATAATGTATTAATTACGCAAAATTACATAATTTAAAATCATAGTTTAGATTATGTAATCTTTTTTGAATGAGGTATATATTCTAAATTATGTCATCTGTGTCATCTGATATACTATTATAAATATTGTTGATCTTTTATACTATCGAATGGGATAGGAGAAGAAAGAATTGAAATAGATGAAATAATAACCCCTTAGTCTTTCTTTCCTTGGAGAATGGTTCAAACCGATCTTTTTTCCATTGAATGAAATGCCCTCTGGTTTGTTGTTCTTCATGTGAGCTGATGATAGTGTCTAAAATCAAGAAAGGTTTAAATCAATTCTAATATACAGGGAAAAAAATTGAATTCTACTATGAAAGATGAAGGATTACATGGAAGATATATAGGAATCTAGACCATAATTGTACACTAGCAGAAGGTATTCTCCTTTTCAATATATACTCTTGCATTTTAAAATAGTGAAAACAATGGTCCCCTAACTATACCAGTTAGAATTATAATGCTAGAAAACTGAAATTGATATCCTATAAAATGAAGACTCAATCACCAACATGTTGAAAATTGAAATCCAGAAGCTTTAGAGTGACTGCAAAACTATACACTGATATCCTTAGAAGCTTGGAATAATCTAAAGATAGTTGCATAGCTGATTAACCAAAAGCCACCCATGTCAGAGCAAAAGAGTTTTGTGTGCGCACAGTTTGGAACAAGTTATAGATTCAAAACTCCATAAAGCTATTGTATATAAAAAGCACCATCCCTTGTGGCCTTGAATAATAACATATAAATACAACAAAAAAGTTAAAAAAGCTGTCAACTATGAAGGAGTTCACGTGATAAGAAGGTTTATTGATAGGTGGCATGGGTAACACGCGAAGAGAATCATCATTTTTGAGAGGTTCTGATGGTTCTAGGTACAATTTGTGGTCTAGTTTTCATCTGTACAAGCCTCTAACTTCAGAACCACCAACCTAAAGTGAGTGAGAACAAGGTGGGGAGAGAAGATTGTGTTGGTAAATTTTGGAAAAGTGGGATTGATACATGAAGATGTTGCATACAGCTTCCTCAGCAACAAATTCCTATCAGCCACTGCCTTCAACTTGCAGAAGCCATCATTGAGGTCTGCTGATGGAGGGTAGCTAAAGCATTATCCTATCAAAATATTTAAAGATAAAGGGCAAGAAAAAATAATAGCAACTATTCGTTCAAGCCTTCTGAAATGCACGGGAAGAAACCCCATGCAGAAGCCTGACAAACCCCAAGAAACTAAGCTTCCCATCTGAGTGCCTTATCCAATCTTGAAGTACTACATGAACAGGTACTGATGGACTAAGCCCAAGTTCCTGAAATATGTCAAACATGAAGAGCTTAATATACGTGTGATGAAGGATTATGTTAAATGCAACTGATTAAGAATCTCATTTCAGGTTATCTATCATGTTGATGAATGAAGAAGACAATTAAACACATGCAGATACTAACTTAATAAGTGTCCGTTTGAAAAAACGTAGCATCTTTGGCATTGCATCACATTTAATCATTTGACAAACATATTGGTATTAAGATACAATGGGATGTGAAATTACCGAGGCAAGTTCCTCAATCATAATTGGTCTATTTCCTTCCTTTTCAAAAAGCTCATAGGCTCGCCTTGCATGCTGCTCCCAGCTCTCCATTCCCTCTAGTTGGTGCATACTTATAGCAGCAGCACAAAATTCCTCAAAATCTAGTTTCCTATATTGGATAGAACTAACCTGCAACAAGGATAACAAATTAACTTTTCAGTGAAGCTGATTTGTTAAAACAGTCAATTAGGAATGACTGACAACCCCTCGAACTTACCATATTCACGTAATCTAAGACCCTTGAATCCTTTGAAGCATCTGTGGAGCTCCTCAAAACAGCCTGCCAAAATAACCGTTAATGCCTCGAAGAAATTTGGAAAAGGAACAATAAATTTTAACTTCAGATATGTGCTGACCGTCTTAAAGTTCTGCATAGAGATTAATCCACTCTTGTTTGGCCCTAACAGTGTAAATTGATCTCTGAGATAAGCTAGCTGAGCTACTGTTAATGTCTTTGCAAGAGCCTGACAGATTGAGAAATTTAATCAATAAATATCCACGTTTCTAAGAGAAATTGCAAACTTTTACTTCAAGAAACATGAAATGGTTTATTACACATGCAAATGATGACAGGCAAGTTCTCAAAAACTCTCCTCAACCAGTCATTTAATTGACTTATCCTTAATTGATCAGTGCAGAGATTTCTATGATTCTTCAGTCAGTCATTTAATTAACTTATCATTAATTGATCTAGGAGATGTTCCATATCACAAGTTTCTAAATTTAACTATGTGGATTCCACAGTACAAAATAAAGGGGAAATTAACCAGAATATCACATGATATAAATAGAATGGCTAAAATAGAGAAATGCATAGGAGGTTAGTTGTGATCGCAAAATAGTTATCAAATTCAAAAGTTTTACGTTGTTATACATTCAGCCATATTCTAGGGTAGTGAATGCTGGGCTTTAAAGGGACAAAAAAATGGAAAGGTAGGACTGTGGTAGAAGTAGAAAAGAGAAATATAAGATGGGTTTTACGGAATTATTTTACGAGATTGGTGTCATACCGATTGAAGAAAATTGGTTAAGTTGGTTTGGACTCGTAAAATGAAGGCAACAAGAGACACTTGTGAGAAGAGTAGATTGCATAGATTTTAGTTCTGTGAAAAAGAAGAGGGGACCAAGACACTAGAGGAAGTGGTCAAGAGGAATCTAATGGTAAATAATATCTCTGAAACTTTCTACTTTAGCCAATATGAATGCCATCATATGATCTATGTACCCGCCTCTTCTTGATATAAAGATCTGATTGTTGTTGCGAATGGAAGTTGGAGTATACAAGCTAGAACAGTATTGCAAGCAGCCATTTTTAGTGTAATAGTATTGATGTCAAAAAGTAGGAATTCCATTCGTTTGATAATGGGACGTTGAGGTATGATAGTGTGAAAATAGGATTTATTCAAAGGTAAATTTGGCCGGAAATCACTGTCAAGAAGCTATGAAATCTAACATAACTGAGTTCCTACAAAGATCCCTAATGTCATTCCAGTCTTATGACTTGTTCTTTCTGCTAGATGGATCAGATGCAATACTGATGGAGCTGCCAAGGGCTCCAGGGTACTGCTGCCTTACCAAAAAGCATCAATTATGAGCTATTTTTCACAATTCCTTGGGATGCCAGTTGCCTTACAAGCAGAAATTATATGTACTATTTTGGGAAATGGGATTGCTTTCACTAAAGGATGGTTTAGGCTTTGGTTGGAATGTGATTCTCAATTAGTTATCCGAGCCTTTAAAAACTCAACCATTGTTCCAAGGAGATTGCATAATAGATGGCTTAATTGCATGGAGAAGACAAAACAAATGAGGATTCACGTGCAGATAAAGTTAGGCAATTTTGGTATTGGTTCACAATGCTATACAAGTGGGATAACCTTCTGTTAATTCTGGTGTTTTTCAGAGATAGATTTCAATTCCCTTGTTGCAGATTTTCTCAGTAATTTGTTGTCTAGTCCTCCCACCTTTTTTTTTTCTCTCCTTTATTTTATAGATTTTAGCGCAGTTGTTGTTAATTACAATGTCAAGATAGTTGAGATGGTAATTAACATTGTGATGCTTCAGCACTAATATTTTATTGAAAAATAAAAATCAACTTGATTAGATAGCTTTTGTGAATGTTACTATAAATCAGTAAGAGACATTAAGTCTGAAATCATTTATTGAAAACTTGTTGAGTTTTCAAGTAGTTGTCTTGTCATAAACTAATTTAACATGTGGCAATGCATGATTAGATAGTACCATAGAAAACTTGTACCACTAAAAAATCCAAAACCATAGCAAAATAAGACCAGTACCACATACCCGTAAAGCAGATTTACGTAAAGAAGATGAGCAAATGTACGCTTTAACAAGCTTGTGGATTATCATATCCAAAGGTATCCTCATATCATCATGATGATTCACCAGCCATGGATGACCTGTGCATAAAACAAGGCTATAAGCAAGAGAATCAATGAGATCAAAACGTAAGAATACTAATACCATATATGCACCACCATGGGAAATGGAAAGACATACTTAGTGCCTGAGCTGCAGTCAATCTTTTACGATAATCCTTATTCAACAACCTCTTTACAAAATCTTTTGCATCAGCAGATAAAGAAGGCCACGGAGCCTCATCAAAACTTGGATCTGCCTTAAGTACAGCGCGAAATATACCAGATTCGCTCCGAGCCCAAAAGGGACGGCTACCACATAAAAGAATATAAGCAATTACACCAATGCTCCACATATCTGCTTCTGTCCCATAAGATCTATGCAAAACTTCTGGGGCTACATAATAAGCACTTCCAACAATATCATTCAACCTCTCATCTGAAAAAGAAAATCGGATTGTTACCACTAGTTGTTTATATTCTCTGTTAATAAAACAACAGAAATATGAAAGCAGGGAATATGCCAGACCTGGCTTCACATAGTCAGACAATCCAAAATCAATGGCCTTCAACGTGGAATTTTCATCCTTAGAAGTGAAAAGAAAATTCTGAAGCATAAAACCAGTATTCACGGTTAGAAAAACAACAGAACAATCTAAAGTGAAGGAATATATACAACCATCTAAAGAAATATCCATCTGCATTTGTTATTTGTTTCATAATTAGCATTAACACAAACAGTTGTCATTCAGAATTGTTATTAACCTATAAAGAGTGAAGATGAAATAACTCCAGTATATGTCATCCATTCATATTCACTCCATAACTATTATTTCTAGAACTGGAAGTGGCACAAAAAGACTTGCTTCTTCTAAAGTGGAAAGCTAGGTTTGAAAACATACCTATTGTAGAGACATGCTAAAAGGATACCCAAACTGAGACGAAACTAACATTCGGGGCATCTAAAATATAAATCTATAATGTAATTAATCCCAAAAAACAAGAATACCTAGATGCCTAAGTTTCTCAGCTTCCACAAAAATTAAAGTTAAGAAACTTTATAACTTGCTCACCTCTGGCTTGAGATCACGGTGAACAACACCCTGCAGATGACAAAATGCTACGACACTTAATATTTGGATCATAACTACTCTGGCATCATTTTCTGGGTACTTCCCACCCCTACATTCGACAATTGAACTTGTAAATGGTTAGAATGTTAATATATGCTATGCAAGGGTAAAATAATTAAACCACCGTGTCTCTTTATACTTTTTTTCCCACTATTGTGACACAGAAAAGGCAAAATTGGCAAACATCATTACCTGGAAAGAATCCTATCTAGCAATTCCCCTCCTTTGCATAACCTGAGTAGCATAAGACACATAAGAATGTAAGCTCTTAATGTCTTAACCCAAATTAGCAACTTCAAGTTTCTTGCTTAATAATTTCAATCTTGGAAAGAAGAAAAAAACAGATTCAAGTTTGTAAAGGGGATTCACAACATTGCTAAAAAAAAGAGTACTAGTTCAACTTACTCCATAACTATATAAACGTTTTCATCATCTTCATAGGCTTCATAGAATTGCACCAGATTCTTATGTCCTGTTAGAGCCCGCAATATCTTCACTTCTCTCCTTACATCCTCTATGGCAATTGCTGTAGTCATCTGCCAATCACACCCACTTGCATAATAAACAAAAGAGCACACTGGTGCATGTAACTAACACAACCAAGGTTTTAAACCACACTCAGGAACAAGGAAGCAGTTTCCTCACAATCTTTAATATTTACAAACAAGTGTATTTAGGTTTCGACAAGTTTATCTATAAGGACTTGTTGGAGAGAAAAGTAGAAAGAAAAAATTACACGAACTTCTCCATCAGTTAAAATTAGCTTAGGCACAGGCTAATTTGCAGAAGCTCTCTCTTGTATAGCTTTTCTAAATTCTTATTTTTAACTTCTATAAGCTGATTTTAACTCATGGAGAAACTCATCTTAGTTTGTTCTTACTATTTTTCTCTCTATAAATGCTTGTGTAAAAGTTTGTCTAAACAGATCCTTAATGGATACATAAGCAGTCACAAAAACTCTAACTAGGGTTAGTTTCAATTACTCTTACTTGAGTTTTTTTCGGCTAACATTGATGGAAATCCAACATCAATTGAAATTAATTTATCATCCAACGTTAGTTTGTGTTTTCTTGACCAAGTTTTAAACAACATACTACTAGTTTTAAACTATTAAATGCTTTTTAATATCAAAACAATCTTTTATGTTTGAAATACTTTATCTAAACAAAAAATAAAATAAAATTTATAAGTTTAAACTATCTTATGCAAATAAAACACTTAAAAAATAGAATAATTTTAACTTTCTTGAAATTGTGAATATATCTGTCCAAACACAGTGTAAAAGTATTGGCGTTGCAACAGAAACTGTCACATCAAACATTCTCCACAACAATTGCAAGTGATCCCATTGCAAACGCAACCACAGGGAACAGGTCTATTTAACTAACTCAACTTATCAAGTATCAGCAATGATAATAATAAATGAATCATCATATGTTTTTGTCTTTAAAAATACTATGTTTGCTCTTATAACTTATCAATCTCTGTTTTTAATTATAAGACCCACATGAAAAGTGATATTTTTTTCTATTTTATAATAATCAATCCACAATCTTTTTTTCACTAAATATTTGTAGACTAAAACATTACTCATAATCAGTTAGGGCATAATTGATGAGTACTTGAATGAGTTAGTTCTCTTAATTGTGCAAGTCCTGCAATATATAGATATAATCATTTTATATAACTATTTACCTTAATTGTTAAAAGTGAGCATTTAATAGATGAAAATTATAGATGAAGTTTTGATAAAGTTATTCTATGTTTGGCCAGGTTACATTTTTAATGTTTTTAGGTTATTTTTACAAGTTGTTCATATCATTGTTTTTAAGAAATTTTGATAAAGTTATTTCATCTATGTTAAATAACTTTTAGCTTATTCTAATAAGTTGTTCATATTATTAGTGATTTAAGATAATCTACCTAGATGAACTTATTTTTACCATCTTACTCCTTAAAATAAAACCCTAATGTCCACTTATATTGTTATATTTATGGAATACTATTTCTTTTTCAATACTACGTTATTTAACTGCTTGGATCATCACACCAAACTTATTATTCAATTGATGAAAGAGTAAATTATCCAATCATAAATAAAACCCAACTAAATTTAATTGGATTGGGTCAAGTTGGGTCATTGAGCGACCCAACCCAACCTGATGAACACACTTATATTATATGAGTTTTCTCCAATAAATTTTATTAAACAACCTTAAGAAGCTATATGCAGGTATTTCGGTATTTTGGAGGAAAGGCGTTAAAAAAAGTGAAAAATATTAATTAAATAATGAAATATAAACTATCAACTAAATTAACCAATTTCTATAATATAGCAAAATTAAATAACTAACATAAATGAAACGAGTGAAAAATACAATAAAAAAATGTTTCTATTCAATCACAGAATTTAATTAACCAAATTTTCAAAAATGTCGTCTTACGCCGGAAACTTTTTCAGAATTTGGTTGAGTCGAACTCTAGAAGTTCTACACTTTCTTTTCAAAAAATTAATTAAAAAAGATAAAGAATTTAGAGAAATAAATTTAAAAAAAAAAAAAAAAAACTATTACACTCTCGTGAAACCAAATTCCGACCAATTTTCCGGGATGCTATTTCGCGTTTCGAATTTAGCTCCACGAAACAAGCGTATTCTGACAAATAATATTTGCAAGTTTCATTTGCAGAAAATTAATTTAAAATATATAAAAAGAAGTGAACATATTATTAGTATGAGATGAGACCTTGGATTTTGGAATGACTTTGACGGCAACGTCGATGCCTTTGAGAGGGCCCTTCTTGGGCTTGGCGGAGCAGGTGTAGCCGAAATGGCCGCGGCCCACTTCTTCGGCGAGCTCGTAGTGGGCCGAGAACTGTTTGGCGAAGCCGAAGCTCTTATCCAGCCCAATCTCACACTCGCTGCCTTCAGGTATGGAGGCTTCGTTCGGCTTCACGGAGCCGTGGCGCCGGGCGAGGAGCGCGCGAATGTGCTTGGCCGGCGACGGAGGAGGGAAGGGGCGCTTGAAGATCCTCAACGGTGTGGAACTCACGCTGCTAGGGTTTGAGTTCGCCGGCGAGTTTTTGAACCAACTCTGCAAAGGGCTCGGGCTGTAGAATGGGAATTTCGAGGGTTTGGTGGGGTTCGTTGTTGTTGTTGATGACGGAACTTCGTTCGGGAATTCTGGGTTTTCTCTCTCACTCTGCTGGGTCTCGATGGGTTTTCCATGGCAGATTCCCATCAAATCACTTCAACAAACAATGATACCAACCAGAACGACAAAATATTTCACCAAAGTGAAATTCGAGAGATCAGGGAAGTCCCCAATTCAGAGCATTCTCAAGCTCAGATATTACACAGTAAAAAGAAGAAGAAAAAAGTGAGTTATGTACTGTAAGAGAGAGAAAATGAGCTGTTTGGAGAATTTCTTCAAAAAAAAAAAAGTAGAAGCAAAGATTTCAGCAAAGTTCAAAACTCGAGATCAGGGTAGTGTCAAATTCAGAGGCTTTTGAAGCTCAGATATTGATAATTGAGAAAAATCAAAGGATAACAGAAAATGAGTTATGTACTATAGATATAGAGAGAGACAGAGAGAGAAAGAACTGATTTTTTTATTTTTGTGGGGTTGATCAATGAAACCCAGAAAATAATATGAAGGAGGGGAATTTCTGAAATGAAAAGAAGGGAAAGATTTGTGGAAGTGGATAGGGTTTTTGAGGGATGAGAAGTGGAAATCTGAGAGAATTGATATTTTGGAGAAGAATGAAGAGAATTTAGTGAAAAGAAGAAGAAGAAGAAGAGGGAGAAAAAGTGAGGGAAAGGAAGATGCTTGCTTAGCAGAAGCCTGAAGGAAAAGAAAACCAAGGCTCCTTTTTCTGCTTTTTGTAAGGCTTTTTTTTTTTGTTTAATGTTATTTTATTGTGTGTATATGTTAGTGGTTGTTTTGTAAAGAGTTGTGTGTAGAAATACACTTTATCAGAGAGGGTGTATTGTTTGTTGTCTGACAATAATGGTGAGTGGGGTAGGGTTTGGATCCTTCCAGCCTGTCCTTATTGATCCCACAAAAAACTTAGATGTGTTTCTATGCATTTCATATGGGAACTGCCTCACAAGAACATGTCAAAAAAACTTCAAACTTTTTTAATGGATATTACTGAAATATTTTCAAAAACAAAAATTGTTCTTTTTTTCTTAATATGATCAAGTGTTTCTTTGGAACAAAATCTCCTTATATTATTACCTCAAACATCAAATTATAAAATTACTCCGATTATCATATATTTAAATATTATCCGTTACGAAATAATATATTTTATGAGTTTTGTTTCGATGTTTTGAATAGAATTTAAGAATTGGGTTTAGGACTCATATTTTTTAAGTCAATTAGGTTATTTAAGTATACGGGTTGAGTTTATGAGTCCTAATATTTAATAGGTTATGTTTTTAATTTGAGTTTACAGTCAAATTTACAGATTAATTGTAAGAGTTGTGTTTATGAGATAAATTTATGATCAATTTTATTAAATAGGTTTACAAATCGAATTTATGAGTCAAATTTTTATAATCGTGGTCAAAATAATTATATTTATAGTTATAGGAATAGTGTTAGTGTTAATACGGTAAAAGTAATGAAAATAAGAAAGTGGAAATTTTGAGTATAGATAAACTTTGAAGTTTGACCTTATTTTTATAATTGGCTTTGAAAGGCTGTCTTTTTCTGCTTTATCTATTGTTTTAAATTGTGCATGGTGGGTCTGTGTTGTTTTGACAAATAAGTGGGTAGAGAATGGGGAAAAAACATTTCAATTGAGGGGGAAAACTAAAGCTCAAACAACATTTATGTGGTCGTTTTGGAGTCTCCTTACAATTCTTTTTCGTTGTTATCTAAGGTTTTCTAATTTCTTATGTTAAATTAATGATGTTTTTTAATTTATTTATTGATGATCGAATCTATAATTCCTTTTTTTCTTTCAGTGGAATCGATTCAATTATGTATTGTCACTTGTGAGATGCAATCAAGGGAATGTTGCATGCAAACTTATTGACTTAACATAAAATTCTAACAAATTCTAACAAAAAACATTCATCAAACATTAAATTCATAAAAAATTCAATTAAAATTTTACATGTAGTGGTAGCAATAACATGTCAAGGAATTCCTAATATTCCCATAATTGACAGAAACATGATCTAACACTTAGATCCACAATAAATGTTCAAGTAACATTGCATGAGTTACTTAAAATTTGTCTGGTCCAGCTATGGTAACAATCCAATTTTCACTCTTCTCTATATCTTATTATCCAATCTTTTTTCTTGGTCTTGGCATGATATTGCTCTCATATCTAGGACTTTGTTTTGTTTTTTTTTTTCCCATAATTTGGCACGTTATCCATTACATTTGTTGTAATCCACTCAAACATGGTTAATATAGGCTTGTCCCAACACACAATATTATACAAGTAAATGATTGATACCAGTTATTCACCAAAACATCACATTTTTTATAATAACTAAACGTATAATAAATATAATTAAATTTTTAATTGTTATGTAGAATAGAAATGTACAATAGATATAGAGATAAAATATTTTAAAATTTACGTAGCCTAAAGAGAGAAATAAAATGATGAAAAAATATATACGAAAAAAAATCTAATAGATCCCACTATTTTAAATTTTTTTTCATATTCTCTACAATTATCTATTTTTGTTCTCTCTTAGCGAAATAAATAAAATATTAAAAATTGTTATATTCTTTTATTATTGAACTTTGTGTAAAAGAGTAACATTGGTGTCTTTCTTGAATGTTAAGTATCAATTTTTTATCATTAAGTGTTGACCTTTTCAAGAATACATGTCATACAAATGTATTTGATTGTGTACAAAATATAGCCAAAATCATGGTGCAATGTCATGCTAAGTTAACCCTGATCATCACAACTTGCATTTAAGATTGATAATGTATATCTAATCTAACGTTATGATATAGAATTCAATGCAATGTTCACATACTACACATTCCTAAAATGGAGATGACATGTCCGAGTGAGACTCATTCATGTAACGGTCATGAAAAAAATGTATGTAAATAAATTTAATCACTATGTAAGGCACAAGTTTTTTCATAATATACCTAACATTTCATACAACTTACTGACTTGTGTGTCAAAGTTTTTACATATACCTCACCTCAAATTAAACATAGAAATAAGGAGAAAACATCATTCGAAGAAGCAAAGAATGAACATCTTTGACAACAAAATAGGAGAAGTTGAGATCTTATAGGGACATTTCGATCACATATAATAACATATTGTAATGTAATATCTTTAATCACATTGTATATAACTTATGAAAATTGTGTTTGATTCCATTCATGATTATTGTTGTATTGTGTGTGTTATGTAAGCTAATGAGATAAATATAGTACTAGGAACCACATGTTTGTAAATGTACCAACTTAAAGTATGAAAAAAGTTATATCTAAAATAATGTGAACCCTAGTAAAATGTTATTTATATATGTGGTAGAAGATATGATACTAAGTATAATAATATATGGGGGTAATCAAGAGTGAACTTAATATTTGATTTTTGTGGGCAATTGTGTGTACCAAGGAACAAAGGATAAATCTAAATTTGAAATTTAAATATAGGATAAAGTTTCGGTACTAGAGGTATTAATAAATGGGAATGATACATTATAGATCTATTTGTTTATTTTTTTTAGAAAATGTCCTTTTTAAAAAAATGATTTCTTCTTATAGTGTTTAAGTAATTTTTTAAGAAACAATTTAGAGGTATTTCTCGCAAAAAAGAAAATTATATGTGGTAGGAAAAAATATATTTTTTTAGGAAACACATTAACAAACAAATATTAATTTACTTGTATGGAATCACTTAGAGATAAATTGGTTTATAATCATTGCTTTTTTTGTTTAACTCAAACAAAAATATAATTTATTCTTCGACGGTTGATGGAGCAGTTAATTGCGTTTAAATAAATGTTTCGTGTTCTTATTATGTAAGTATTTGCGTAATGATAGAGTTCAAATAGAATACTACATACGTTATTAGACTTTTAAAGTGTTGTCTAATTGATTTAATTATTTTTTGTACAGGCTGTAATTTTTTTAGAAATTAAAGGTTTTAGTCGTTTAAAAAAATAAATGTGAATAAAATGTCAAATAATTTTTAAGAAAATTTAAGTAATATTATTAAATTTAAATTTAGATAGAATTATTTAATAATACATATGATATATATATATATATATATATATATATATATATATATATATATATATATATATATATATATATATATATATATATATATAAGACGAAGAGAATGAGGGAGAAAAAAAAATGTATGGAAGGTAGATTAAGAAATTGGTATTTATATATTAATTTGAATGTGAATGGTAAGAATATAGTAAGTATTAAAGTATATTTGATTTACTCGAAGAGGAATAAAGAATAGGTTGACACGTGGTGGGGCCCAATGGAACAGCCATGAAAGGTATAACACAGTTCTATAAGATTGAGCAAAGAAGCACACACATCACATAATCCTCCAAAAAAGAAAATTAATTTCCCGTGACAAATTTTGTTTTCTAACCATTTATTTCTAAATAGAATAAAATAACATTTAATTGAGTTAATTGAGTTAATTCTGGATACACGGATCACTAATTAAATTAAATATAAATCAAATTTATCTGATTTATGTTTTTATGAGAAAGTAATTTTGTAATCTAATTCAATCTATCAATTTATTTACCTAAAGTATTTTTTTTTTTTTTAATTTGTTTTATGTATTTATTGTAATTAAATCATAGTATATTTATTCAACTCATCCATATATATTTGTATAATTAAACTCGATTACAAATCAACTCATTTCTAGTTCAACTTAAACTTGTTATTTAAATGAATTGAACTTAATTTAAATCACATTTAAAAAAAAAATGTGTTATTTTTAACTTAAATCGCTCTAACTCACGAGTTTAAATCTATCTTGACATATCTAAACATTTATTATTAGAACATGTTTATTGAGATATTTCACCGTAAGGCCCAGTTAATTATTTTTCCCTTTTTCTGCCCTAACCTAAAAGGGCTGCCTTAGTGTAATGGGCCTAAGAGCTGGCCTAGGAGATAAAGCCAAACCCTAATCTGCCCTAACAAAATTACTCTCACTCAATCGTAGAACGTAGCCGTCTTCCTCCACTGCCCTAGAGAGCTCTGTTAGGGTTTACGCAATCTCGATCAAATCAAGCTCGGTTTCGTTTCTACTTTCCAAGTAAGTATTTTGTTAGCTAATGACTAATATTTCTCGGCTGCGGTTCGATTATTCCAGTTAAGGTTTTCGTAGTAACCTTACTCTGTTTCATGTTCCATTGTGTTCCAGTCTTAGAGCTGCTTGTAGAGCTGTGGTGTTCACGTCTACATATCGAAGTTTCTGTTAGCTTTTCCAGGTAAGGGAAGCTAGACCTTACCATATCTTCTTCGGTAGAATCTGTCTGTTTGATGAGTATGTGATGGTTGGATGGTCTGTGTGTGGATTTAATCGGTTGAAAATGCTTGTTGGACAGTGTGGATGCATGTGTGTGGTTGTCGCTCGAAGGAACAGTGGCGGGCACTGGTTTTCTCGCCCAGGCGAGCTTGCCTCGCCCAGGCGAGTTTAGCAGAGGCTCGCCCAGGACCTGCTGCTCAATCTCTCGCTTAGACGAGAGGTTTTTAGTTTTGAGCGAGAAGTGGTCTCGCCTAGGCGAGAAGGGACTCGCTTGAGCGAGACCTCGCAGAGTCCGCTCTTTCCCTTTTCGCGATCTCGCCTAGGCGAGAGGGGTTTCGCCTGAGCGAGAGGGCCCCGTCGCCTGAGCGAGCCCTGCTTGCTTGAGCGAGGCAGCGAGTAGGTTTGGATGTTATTGTTGAATGGTGCACTGATGCGTGATTGCTTGTTTGATCTAAATGCTTTACTTTGTGGGTTGAGGGAGGATGCCATGATTTGTATGTGAGTCCGAGATGGAAATGGTATGTTGCTTTATTGGGTATGAATTGGAAGGCATGAGTTGCATGATTTATTGCTTATGCATGATATTAATGTTATGGAAATTCTTGATTGGTGGGTGGGACATGTATAAAGTATGGGTAGGGCATAATTCCATGACTCTTGTGGTGAGAGATCTTGGTGGCGTCTCATTTGTTGGACGTAATTCCATGGACCCTCTCAAGGGGAATTTCATGGTGGTGCCTCGACGAAAGGACGTAATTCCACGGGGGGTCGTGGTGGTGCCTCAGGGCCAGGGCGTAATTCCACGAAGGCCACGTGGTGGTGCCTCATGTAAGGGTGTAATTCCGCGAAGGCCTCGCGGTGACGCCTCACTGTTAGGACATAACTCCATTGCCACGTGGTGGTGCCTCGATATACGTATCCGGATAGTCAAGTCTTGGAGTCTCATACATGTTTTTGATAGCTCTGGTGTGATGCTTGTTATTTATGTTTGACCTGAGACTGCATGTTGACTGTGATGATATAAGATTCTTTTACTCTAGCTTACCCTGTTGCTTGCTTGTATGTTGTGTGTGGTCTTCTCTATTGTGATGATCATCAACCTTGTTGATGTGAGCATATGTGAGAACCCCTGGCAGTGGTGATGGTAATAGGAATGCTGCAGCTTGATGGATGGGACAGGTGTTGGGCCTACTGAGGGGCCCATTGCTGGAATATTTTACTATTTATGTTTTCTTGTCCGAACATGACCTAGGGTCTTTTATTGTGTTCTTTCCTGTACTTTTCGGTTTGGGCCGTGTAGGGCCTGTTCTTTGTATTTGGGTATATCCGACGTATGGAATACTCTTATAATCTAATCTCCGTACTCTCTAAACAATTCATGTATGTGATGCTTTATTTAATTTGAGGTTATCCAGTTTTTGGGACGTTACATTCACTACTAAAAAAAATTCATATTTCCTTATAAATTTGTTTTGATTTTTTTTTTTAGAAAACTTATAAATTTTGTTATGAAAAAAAATTGTTAGAAATTGTTGCCAATTTTTTTGCAAATTTTTTGTATATAAAACAATTTTCACAATAAATTTTATAGGAAATACTTATAAATTTTATAATTTTGTAGAAAATAATTACTCACGAAGAAACTATCTGCCAATTAAGATTTTTAGAAAAAATAACAAAAAAAAATATTTTCTTACAAATTTTGTAAACAAATTTACAAGAAATATTTCATGTAATATGAAAATTTTTAACAGAGTTTAATTACTAATTCATTAAAAGCATTTGGTTTCTTTTAACATTTTACATACAACTTTTAGCTCTAGTCATGTACTTTCGTTGAAATCAAATTTTATGAGAGTAATTATGATTTTCTTAGCTTTTCAAAGTCTAAGAGAAATTATGTGAACAACATAATCTTAGATAATGGAAGCTACTACGAGCTATAAGTGGATTTGATTATGATTATGAAGTATGATTCCTATCGGATAGGTTGAAATTATAACTATGCTTAGATTTAATTAGTGAATATTGTATTTACTTTGGTTTTGAATTTGAATTATGAGTTTGATATGGTTAAATTGAGTTGTTCTTTTTACGATGCATAAGTTGTGTATCTATGTACTAAATAAATACATTATAAATAGATATATCAAAATGGATTTTAACCTCTGAGTCAACCCCGATCAACATGGATTCGAGTTAGAAAAATTCAGTTTTTTTAAAAGTGGATTGCACTCAACCTGGTTCACTTAATCCACGTGTTAAATGAGTTCGAGCCAGGTTGACTCACTTAACCCGCCAACATTTTTTTACAATTTTTTAGATTATTTTTGATAATTATTTACTACTCCTAATTATATATGTTCACAATTTCATATTTTTTAAATGCTAGAGTATTGCTCAATAATATTTAAATAGTTTGAATGTTTAATTAATTTGATTAGGTTATATACGTTGATACTTTAATATTTAACTATAATCTTTAAAGTAAATTACTCAAGCAACCGTCTTATAAACAAATTTTTCTAAATTAGCATGACAAAAATTTGTAGTTTTTTTATTTATATTTTATTGAATAACATGACAAAAAATGTGTAATATTAGTCATGTTTTCTTGGATTATATACACACTTTCTTGGAAACAATCTATCATATATTGATGATAAGCACGATAAAGATATTGATTCTTGATTTTACTGTAATTATTATCTCATGAGCTGCTTAAAAAAAATAAAAAATTTAAAAATTTAAAAATAAATAAATAATATTTTTATGTGGGTTGGTGAGTCAACCCACTTAACCTACCAACTCGTGGTGGGTTGAGCCGAATTGCAAAATTCATTATTCATCATTTAGTGAGTCGAGTTGTGTTCACTTATTTTCTACCCGGCTCGTAGTGAGTCAACTCGTGTGAGCCGACTAACTTTGGCATGTCTAATTATAATCAATATAAATTTACAAAACTGAATTTAATAATATCATTTAGTTGTGATTTTTACTTGTTTTGTTTTGAGTGTTGAATATTTGGATTTTGTTTTAGTAAATATATGTTTGAGATCGTATTAAATAATATAATAGAATTTAAAATAGAGTAAAGATTGAATTGACCAAAATTTGCTTCCAAATAATTTAATTACAATTTTAGAATTCAAAATTTCAAGATGTGACAACAAGAGGTCGTTTGTGATGTTCATAATTAAAAATAAAAATTTAAGTTCAAATGAAAAATAATTCAATAAAATAGATCAAGTTATAGTTCTTCCATAGTTGATTCAATCATTATTTAATAAAATAATAAAATTTAGTTAACAAATTAAATATCAAAATGCTTGAAAATCACATAGAAAGATTGTTTATATAAATCTGAATTTCTTACTCTTATAATTAAGTAAACGTTGAATGTAATTTAGAATTAAGCAAATGAAATTGTAACTTTGTTAAGAATAAAGTAAAATACAAATTGAATTGAGAAAATAATTATATATTATATATATATTATATATATATATATATATATATATATATATTATTGAATTGAGGATATATACATTAGAGAGGAGAGTGATGGGAACAATTTTGGGAGCAGTTGTCTTAGTATTGTTTTTTTTTTTTTTATAAGAAGTTTATTTTTCATTATTAGTTTCAGAATTTCATATTTTTGTATTCAATATGTATTTTTTTTTAGTACTTGTTAGTATTTGGTGAATAAAGATGTATTTTGTTATTGTTAACCACTAGTATTATAATTTTAAATTCTTTATATTTTTGTTATAAGTGAGCTATAATATTTAGTATCATCCTAGTTGAGATGTTAAATTATGAATTATACTAGAGGCCAATATTTAATTTTGAATAGCCATAAAATATTCAATTCAAATTATAATGAAAAAAATATATATAATAAGAGAAAGAAAAATAAAATGATAAAACAAATCTACATGAGGCAGGTCTTACCTAGAGAGGTATATATAGGTATGCCAACAAAGTCACACCTACTTTTAAAAACTTAAAGCTAATTAATCACATTAAAATGATGATTAGACATTGATTAACAAGTATCACACCCAAAACACAAATACAAGTCTAATAAATAAGATGTCTTAAAATTTTGTAGCCTTAACTTCAAAATTAAACTTCTTATGATTTTGTCATTAAAATAATATCAAGTAGGATATGAAATTAAATGGAGGATGGAGTATGAAATTTAATATTGTACAAAAGACAGAAAAAGAAAGCACATATTGGCATGCTAACAACATCATGACCCTTGTTTCAAAAATCAAGCCTAATCAATCATATTAAGATGATGATTGGGCTCTAAATAACAAGAATTAGGCCTAAAACACTGACATAAGTATGAAAACACAAATATGATTCGAGACGGATTTTGTAAGCCAAATTCAAAATTAATTTTTTTTCTAATTTCATCATTGAAATAATATCTTGTAGCATATCAATAAAAACATCAAATCTTAACTTCCAAATGCCACTAGAATCACCAAAATCATTAATGTTTGATGTATGTTAGATGTTTTTTTTAAATAAAAATTAAAAATTAAAAAATTAAAAAAATAATTGGCTAACACATGACACATAATTAATATTGTTAATGATGTTTCTAATGAAAAGAACAAAATTGAAATATTTTCAAAAATACAATCTAATTGGGATAACTTATTAAAAGACCCAATTGAGATTTTTTTAATGAAAACGGTGTGATTAAATTTTTTTCAATGATGAAATAAGTATATTTGAGTGTAATTTGGGCTCCCATAATTTATTACCCAAGCCCATTCGTGCATGCAATGTTCTTTGTTGGGTCAGTATTCAACAATTGACTTTTTCTTTCTTTACCTCCGTTATTTCTATCTACATCTCCACAATTTTCTAAAACCTTGTCAAGATGACTTCCCGTTACTTGTTTTAAAAATCTTCTGGAACAGTCTTTTAGAATTTTTAGAATGAGATTTTTATAATAGAATTTTCAGACCATTTTTTTTTTTTAAAAACATGGAAAGCATTTTGGAAAGAGTTTTATAGAATAAGTTTTTTAAAACGAGCTTTCAAAAATAAATATAATAATTTTCAAAATATTTTTTTCTGACTAAAATTTTTATGAAACATAAAATGCGTTATAGAACGAGTTTTCCATAATAGAATTTTTAGAATGAAATTTATGAAATATATATATATATATATATATATATATATATATATATATATATAATACATTTCAGGGGGCTTTTTCCTGCATTCCAAAGTATTTTTCCTGTATTCCCAAAAATTTTTTTATTTCTAATTTTGTCCAAGTTAAAAGTTAAATGAAGAAAGAGAAAAAACAGTAAAAAATTGGTTAAATCGTTTCAGAAGTCCCCATTCTTGTAGGGAAATCTTAAGTAGGTTCCCCTATTTTTATTTGACTCAATTGAGTCCCTATTTTTAAAAATTCCTTGCAATTGGTTCATTTCCGTTAGTTGTCTAGTAACGGTGCTAATTATGTGCCACGTGTCAACACGTGGTTTTTTTTATTTTTATTTTTAATTTTTTTTAATTTTTTTTATAAATTTTTTTTAAAAAAAATTAAATTACCACATGTCAATCTGACATTGTGCCACGTGGCAGAGACAATGTGATGTGGCAGTGGCAGTGCCACATGTCACGATTGGATGTGAAAAATCTCAATATAGTCCCTATATTTGTTATTTTGTCTCAATTTGGTCCTAATTTTGTTAAAACTGAATCAATTTCATTCTGTATCAAATTTAAATTTTATATAAATTTTACAATGGTATTTTTATTATAGTTGATATTTTTAACAAAATTAAATTTATTTAAAGGTATATTTTGCACTGATATTTATTTAAATTTTATTTTAAATATTTATATATCCATAATTTATAGATAAAGGTTAGAGTGATTTTAAAAATAAAAACTTTATAAATTCAAATATAAAATTTTTCAAAAAAAATTATAACAATTCTAACATTTGTCTATAAATTATTGATATATAAATATTTGAAACAATATTTAAATAAAGTTCAATGCAAAATATACATTTAAATAAACTTAATTTTGTTAAAAATATCAATTATAATAAAAATACCATTGTAAATTTATATAAAAATTAAATTTGATACAGGAATGAAATTGATTCAGTTTTTAAAAAATTGGGACCAAATTGAGACAAAATAACAAATACAAGGACTACATTGAGACTTTTGACATCCAATAGTGACATGTGGCACTGCCACTGTCACATCACACTGTGTATACCACGTGGCACAATGTTGACAAGTGGCAATTTTAATTTTTTTTAAAAAACAATTAAAAAAATAAAAATTAAAAAAATTAAAAAAATTAAAAAAAATTAAAAAAATTAAAAAAAACCACGTGCTGACACGTGGCACATAATTATAATTAACACCGATTGCAACGAATTTTCAAAAATAGGGACTCAATTAAGTCAAATAAAAATGAGGGGACCTACTTGAGATTTCGCTACAAAAATGGGGACCTATGGAATGATTTAACTTAAAAAAATTATTACTTGCACTGCACCCTGCACCAGCCAGCGAATCTGGGCATGCCTTGCACCCCCAAAGATTCTTTGATTCTTTGACCTAAAAAACACATTTAAAATATTCTATTTTTTCTGCTTCCTCCTTCCTCTTTCTTTGTCTCCTTCGTTGACTCCTTCTTTGCCTCCTTCTTTGCCTTCATTTGTGGAGAAGATCATCGAGCAGCAGCAAGCACCAACCCAAGAGGAGTCTGTGACGACACTGAGAGCCACCCTTCCCTGCAGTTAATCCACACACGTCTTCTTCCAGTTAAGTTTTCTCAAATTTGTAATGTTTTTTCGTGTTATTTATGAATATATATATATATATATATATATATAATCATTACATCTCTGCCAAAAGGGACTCCTAAAATTTTTGTGTGTTATGAAACAGATTATAGAAGTCGTTTCATGTTTTTTAGAAACGGATTACAAAAGTCGTTTCTTGCATTGTTTATGTGAAACGGATTACATAATCTGTTTCATGTTTTTTATAAACGAATTCTGAAAGTCGTTCTGTATTTATTGTTTTTTTTTTTAATATGAAACGGATTGCATGGTAGTGATATTCAAAACTGATTGCATGATTCACATTCAAAAATTCACCTCACTCAAGCACACAATATACACTCACTCACAAACTCACGCACAACACTGCACTAACTCACCAACACACTAAATCCACATTCAATACCAACACACTAAATCCACAATCAACACGCACATAAACACATAAACAACATTATTCTATTTCATAACGAAAACAAAAGATTAGGGTTAATAAAACGTCAAGAACCCTTCATTTAAAAATTTCAAAAACTGCATTTAAAAATTTCAGAAATGGAATACGTGATCCGTTTCAGAAAAGTATGAAACAGATCCCAAAATCCGTTTGAAAACAAAACATGAAACTTTATGAATCCGTTTCATACTTTTCTGAAATGGATCACGTATTCCGTTTCTGGAAAAAAAGTTTAAAATTTGTGAAACGGAATTTTTAAGCCGTTTCAAAAAAATATGAAACGGATTCCAAAATTCGTTTCATAAAACAAAGACATGGAAACTTATGAAACGAATTTCGAAATCTGTTTCATACTTTTCTGAAACGGATTACGAATTCCATTTCTGGAAAAAAACTTTAAAATTTGTGAAAGGGAATTCGTAATCTGTTTCAGAAAAGTATGAAACGGATTCCAAAATCCGTTTCATAAAACAAAGACATGGAAACTTATGAAACGGATTTCGAAATCCGTTTCATACTTTTCTGAAACGGATTTCGAAATCCGTTTCATACTTTTCTGAAACGGATTACGAATTCCATTTCTGGAAAAAAACTTAAAATTTTTGAAAGGGAATTCGTAATCTGTTTCAGAAAAGTATGAAACGAATTCCAAAATCCGTTTCATAAAACAAAGACATGGAAACTTATGAAACGAATTTCGAAATCCGTTTCATACTTTTTTGAAACGGATTACGAATTCCGTTTCTGAAAAAAAAAATATAAAATTTGTCAAACGGATTTTGAAATCCATTTCGCTTTTTATTGAAACGTATCACGAAATCCGTTTCATAGAATAAAAAGGAAAAAAATGCAAAACTAATATTAACATTCTAATCATTCAAATCAAATTCGAAGAGGCTAACCTGCAGAGAAGATAAGAGAAGAGCTTTCCAGAAAAAAAAAATGAATGAAACTCAACCTCTCACAGGGAACACCTTCAAGCACAGAAGAGAATGGAGGACAGTGACAATGAGAGAACAAAGAAGAGAGCTTTCAAAAATAAAATTAATGAAAGTGAACACACAAACCTCAGACCAGGGACCACCACGAGAGAATGAAGCAGAGAAAATTAAACCTCGGACCAGGGACCACTATGAGAGAATGAAGTAGAGAAAATTAAAATGAAGGCACTGGACCACAGTGAGAATTAAGAAGAAACAGAGAACAAACGGGAAGAAACAGATAGAATGAAGGTATGAAATAATTTGGTCATATTTAGGCGAGTCGGTCCTAACCTAAATTTGGCCAAATTCAGTCGAGTTGGTCATGACCAAAATTTGGTCAAGTCGGCACTTGCCCAAATTTAGCCGTATTAGGTCGAGTAAGTCCCGAACGAAATTTGACTATATTCAACTTAGTCAGTTGTGATCGAAAATTGGCCATGTTTAGTCAAGTCGGTCTCGACCGACGAATTTAGTGGAGTCAACTCTGACCAAAATTTGACTGATCAGGCCCAGGCCCAAATGTGGCCATATTTGGCCAAGTCGGCTCTGGCCAAAATTTGGCCGTATTAGGCAAAATCGGCCCTGGCCGAAATTTAGTCGAATCCAGTCAAGTCGATCTCGACTGAAATTTTGTCAAGTCGACCTTGGCCCAAATTTGGTCACGTCGTCTCCGACCGAAATTCGGTCGAAAATCATCCAAGTTCATCCCATGCTGAAATTTGGCCTCGTTGGTCTCGACAAAAAATCTGTCAAATTCTATGGTGTCAATCCTATGGACACAAGTTTTAAAAAATTTAATTTGAATTTATTTTATGAAAAATGGATTTTGGATTTTGAACTTGATAAAAATATTTAGATCTAGATTTAAACTTGATCTAAATATTTGGATCTGGATTTTTAAAAAATTCAATCTATTTTTTTTGAAAAAATGGATTTGGATCGAAAATATAATCCAATTATTTGGATCCAAAATGGATATGGATTGGATCATTAAAAATTCAATCCATGATCACCCCTAATCGAAACTACCAATTTCTCTAAATATACAATAAATGTTAAAGATTTTGTAAATACAAGTTACTCAGTTACACGATGGGAAATATAATTAGGGATATTTTTCACCCAAAATTTGTGATTTTTTTCATTCATATTTATAAGTAGGGATGGTAACGGGCAATGGAGGATCTTGACCAAGAGTTTTGAAGGGGATAGAATAATATAATTTTTTTTATCATTTGATTGGACCATTATAGTATAACACTTTAAAAAATGACTTTTCTATAAAATAATTGGATCGTTAAATTGGATTATTAGTATAATGCTTTAAATACTTTAAAAGATGTGAAGAAATATAATTTAACTTGTTTTCATCTTCACGTGTAGCTTCCCTTTTACTACTCCTACAAAATAAATTCATTATTTTATTCTTCATCGATATGCTTTTTTTCAAATATACTAAAAAATAATTTATCATAATCTAATAAAATATTGAGAGACATAAGTATTAGAAGAAAAATATATTATAATCAAGTCACAATTAAAAATCGATTATAAAAAAACATATAATACATGATTTTTTTTTCTTCTATAATCATAAAAAGTAAGTATACAAAAGGCTCATGAGATAAAAAATAATTTTAATAACTATTAAAGTAATATTTCATCATCAAGTAAGACAAGAGAGAGTTACATTTTTTTTCTTCGAGAAATGAAGGAAACAAATGAGAAATGAGAGCAAACATAATGAGTATGTGTCTAACTTCATTTTTTCTTCAAAAAAAACATATGATAGTGAGAGATGAGTACAAGTTTGTCAAAATTTTAAAAGCCAATGACAGAAGAAAATAAAAAATATTTTAATAAATGTTTGATTTAATTACTCTTTTGGTTATTGTTTCCAAAAATGTAAGTTGATCTTCCAATTCTTTTACTTTCGATTTAGTGGCAATTTGATATTTTTATACAAAAATAGATACTAGAAGACTAATTAAACCTAAATATTTTTTTATATTTATTATTTATTAACATTAAATATTGTATTTTATAAAATAAATAAAGAGACACAATTTAATCATCATCAATTTCTAAAATATACCATATATAATTTTAAAATTTTCAAAATTTTAAAAATTAAATATATATATATATATATATAATTTTGGAAAAAATAAAAAAATATTTGGGGGGGCCTAGGCCCCTCTCTGCTCCTAACAGGGCGGGGCGGGGACGGGTTTCACTATCCCATACCCATCCCCGTATCCAAATCCAACGGTTATCAAACTTTTGTCCAATCTCCATCTCCACCGGGTAACGGGTATAATCTCATACCCATACCCGTACCCGTTTTCTTACTACTTTAATATTAATTTTAATCATTTTTTATAAAATAATAAAAAATTACGGAAAAGAAAACATAATATTATCAAATATTCAATATTATCAAATACTTTGAAATAAATTATAATTGTTTACATTTTATATTAGAATACCAAATAAAATTTCATGAGAACCAAAACAATTTATTAATTTTGCAAACATTAATGAAACCTAGTTGATAATTTTAAAAATATTTTTAAAAAAATATAAAAGGAAAAAAATTCAAATTAAAATATATTTTAAATGTTTGTTTACTTCATTTTTTTAAATTATAGTGAATCTATTTTTTATACACTAATAAAAGTTATAATACATCACTTGATCAAAATGACGCAAAGAACAAATAATAAACATAATAATAAAATTTTAACATAGATCTTGTATCTTTTGAACCTCAATATATGTTGGATGGTGGTAAAAAAATATTCATGGCAATTACATTAAATTTTTATATTGTAGTAAATAAAAATTATTTATACAATTATCGTGAAAAAATTAAAGTATGATTATAATGAGTTAGAAAATAAAAAATAATTAGATAAAATTTATCGAAATAGTGTTCTACATGATGAAAATAAACAAAAAATAAAAATATTAAAAAATTAACAAATGCGTGTCTTATAAACAATTTAGAGACTATTGAAAGGAATTGCACAAAGGAAAACAAATATATAATTAATGGTATGATAAGATGAAAATTTTATTAGAGATCTAAGAAAACTTTTCAAATGTCAACATATATACTCAATGATAAAAATGACGCAAAGAACAAATAATAAACATAATAATAAAATTTATCATAGATCTTGTATCTTTTGAACTCCAATATATGTTGGATGGTGATAAAAAAATATTCATGGCAATTACATTAAATTTTTATATTGTAGTAAATAAAAATTATTTATACAATTATAGTGAAAAAATTAAAGTATGATTGTAATGAGTTAGAAAATATAAAATAGTTAGATAAAGTTTATCGAATTAGTATTCTACATGATGAAAATTAAAAAAAATATTAAAAAAGTAACAAATGTGTGTCTTATAAACAATTTAGAGACTATTGGAAGTTATCGCACAAAGAAAAAAAAAGTATAATTAAGGGTATGATAAGATGAAAAATATCTTAGAGATTTAAGAAAATTTTTCAAATATCAACATATATACTCAATGGGTTGAGAAATAACAAAAATTGTTTTAGCGAAAGAAAGAGTTCTTCAAATGAAACAAAAATTAATAATAATAGGTAAAGATTTTCTTTTTATATTACCTAGTAATGAAAGGTTTATGCTATTAAACACTTAAATTGAGAATATTAAACATTCTCATGTGAAAGAAAAATATACAATAAATAAAATATTAAAAAATAATAAAAATATTCAAATGTTAAACATAATTTTTTTTTAATTGACATACATCATTTTAACATAATTACATAAAGGGTATGATAAGATAAAAAATATATTGGAGATGCGAATGAGTTTTATGACAAACCAAATATTTAGAAGAAATAAAAAATAGAAAGAATATATATATATATATATATATATATATATATATATATATATATATATATATATATATATATATATATATATATATATATATATATATATATATATACGGTTACTTAATTAATTGTGAATATTTTAATAATTTAAACGAGGATGAAGATACGGCGGGGACGAGTATTATGGTGGGGATATATACATCCACATCCCCATCCCCATACCCAATTGAAAAAATCGAAGATTCCTCATACCCATACCCATACATACCCATACCTAGTCAATGCGGGGATTCCCGTCAAAACAGGGACGAGTTCGGGCAATACCCACGGGAACGAGTTTATTTGCCATCTCTATTTATAAGTTTGAAAAATAATAATTTTAAGTCATATTTAGAGTAATGTTTAGTTAGTTATTTGTATAAAAAAAAACTATATGTAGTATTATAATTAAAGTCTAGAGTTTATACAAAGTAAATGAAATTGCCAAAAAGAAAATATAATTTTTCTCATTATGTTCATTTCACTTCATATTTGTATAATACTTTCATAATGTCTTTTATCTGTCTTTTTCATCTAACTCCGTGTATTTCCCATCTCATTTTCCTTTTTTTCCCTCCATCTTGTAGAGATGGTGATAAGAATAAAAAATGAAATGAGAATAATAATATTAATATAACTATTTCTTTTTTATCACTCCATGACACCGGTTTTTCTCAAAAACCCTCATTTTTTTTATGGAATTAGGTGATACTTATGAGAGATTAAAAAGAAAAAGAAAATAAAATTACTATAATAATAAAAAAAAGGAAAGAAAATGAAAATAATGCAAGGATACGTAACAAAAGAGAAACAATGAAAAATAATAGCCATATTTTTAAATTTGTATCAAGTTAACTAGATCAACTTTTTATATTTTTTCTCATCTCTTTCTACATGTTTATATTTTAAATTATTAAAATTATTTTTATTTATTATGTAATCTAAAAAACTTATTCCATTTGATCTCTTTCATTATTGGTTTTCATTTCATTTGAAGAATTATTATTATTATTCCTCAACTTAATTTTTATTTATTTTCTCTCAATCATTTGACTCATAGATCCTTATGGAACTCTTGTATCCTTATAAAACTATTCCTCTTAACACAATCTTAACTACACACTCTCTTTTTATGCTATTCATTCCAATATCCTATTGTATTTTAGAAAACGTAAACCGAATAATGTCATTAAATTAATACCCTTTTATTAGGGCACATATTTGACCATTTCAACTCTTTTATAATTGAGTTGTTGTTTATTCGTTAAATCGTTATCAAATGTTTTACTTGCAGTTACTCAATCATTAAACACTTGATTTATTAACTTATGTTCTCTTCTCTCTCACGTCATTAGTTTTGTTTCATTTAAATAACTTTTCTTTGATTACTCATTTTTCATTTTCTCTTTCAATGGTTCAATTTTTTAATATCGACAAAGTTGATTGAAATTTCAAAATACTTTCTCTCCCAACATTTCAAAAAAATTAATAGATACATGAAATTTCAATTATGTGTATTTACTTTTTCTTGATATTTAGCATAAAAGTATGTTTGTACTTTTAAAATGGAATATTTTTATCATATTTTATTTTTTTTAGAAAATATTTAATTACGATAACGAAGTTAAGATACAAATTCAAATTCAATACAAGAATATGTATAAACTTTTATATGGGAACATATAAACAACATTGATTTGAGTCTATTGTTATTTCAATTAGAGATAATAATGTGAGACGGATCAGCTCGCAGGCTCGCAAGAAAAAGTATTGGACGAACTAAGTATTTTAGTGTGTTAACCCACTTAGGTCTCTCTCGCTTAACCCACATCTCACGTGGACCAACGACGGACTCACACACATTGGTCCACATTGACTTAAATCTCTAAAATTTGGTGACACCAACACAATAGATCATGTGGGCTTCTTATAAGCAAGTTGTTCATTAGAGTTTTTTTCTTTAGTCCATCCAAATAAACTATATTGTTTATGTTTCTTCCCTTATTTGAATCTTCAAAGTCATTTTTATTTTCAACATACTTGTACTTAAACATTAAGAATTATAAAATTTCAATAATACTTTTTTTTAAGAAATAGACTTATAGTTTTTTATTTACTAATTAAATTAAATAAAAATAAGGTTATTAAAATCTTACACCTTGGTGAACAAAAATACAAAATAAATAATTTCTCATGCGAGTCGTTGGTTGCCTTGCAAATTCGCAGGCCAAACATTATGCGAGACAACTAAGAGAAATTAGTCTATATTTCTGATGCAAGATGGGCCACTTCAGTCCGCTTTTTACGTGCCAAATGTGGGATAAGCTAAAATAAGGCAGACCGCATTGTCATCCATAATCCCAAGAAATACTCTATTATTTATAAAATAATATGAGCAAGGACAAATCCGAAGTTACACAAATCCAAAAGAAAATGACTAAATTGAAGTTTAGGCGATAACTTTATTTTTTTTGTTTAACTTAATCCTTTTTTGTACTTATCAACCAAATTAACCTATTTTAAGGCCATGGAACAACATCTTTATTAACAAATATTGGTTCAACTTCTACCTCGATTTACTCACAATCACATCTTAAAATTATTTTTGTTCTAATACTAACATGTTTAACTTAACTAAACAATATCAAACATGAAGAGAAAGTCTTTTGAAGAGGATGACGGGAGAAGTTCAACACATATAAAACATAAGTTCAACTTAGACATAAAAAATTAACATCACCTCCGGTCTAAAATCACAACGAACTTATGACTCTTTACTTTTATATTATACTTAACTTTTTTATTTTTACTTTACGTGAGATTTATACTCACATTTAAAAATTCCAATAAAACATAATGAAAACCTTTTTGCATGCCATTAGAGTGTTGTCCTCTGTAATTTAGACATGGTGACAATATATAGGAGGCATGGGCAAGAGGTGGTTCCTCTGTGAGGTTGTTGTTTTCTTGTGATGAAGATTGTTTGATTGAGTAAGAAGTTTTGAAATTTGCAGAGAAGCCCTATTGGTTGTTGTGATGAGGTTGTCCCTGAGCAGGGACTATATATACACCTTTTACCCCTTTCCTTCTGGGAACACATTATATTCCTCTGCTTCTGGGGACAGAAACACTTTTAGCAGAAAGAAACAGCCACTTCCCAACATATATTCACCCTCTGCTCTCTTTAGAATCAGTGTATGTGCAAGGTAACATGAAAGAGAAACGAATATGCCATTTTCAAGAGCTTGGAAACTCACACAACCTTTACTTTGCAGCAAATCACAGACTCCAATTCCTTCACTCTCCAAACCTCACAATTCTCTCTTCAGTCACATCTCCCTTCTCTACTCACATGCAATACCCTACTTTCACATGCAAAAGATTCCCAAACCCTAACCTCTCCCTCTACACCCTTTTACATCAACCTATAATGTTTTTTTTTTTTTTTTCATGTTTCAACCAACTTCTTCATAAATAAAGTAGTTTTTTTTTTTTTCATTAACTTATCTGAATAAGAATTCAAGTAAACACTTTACAATTTAACGGAATGAGTTCATTTGTTTTATAGAGCAGCATGGTGAAACAAAACCCTAATTCATGTCACAACTGCAAAACGGTTTGAGGCAGTTAAGCGATGAACTTTGGTCCCACGAGACGGCGTCGTTTGGATGTGGCGTTGTGTTGTAGCAGAGAGTTCAACGAACTGTGCAGGAAGTGGATCGATTCAACGCCGTGATCTTTGTCGGTGGCCACCACGAGAACGTTGCGGGTTCTTCCGCCGAGCGTTGCGATTTCGGCTTTGAGCGTTGTGAGGTGCAGAGACTTGAGGATTTCGACGAGGTCGGGGATGAGGTCGGAGCGGTCCTCACAGCACAACGAGGCCCTGAATATGACTCGTCCGTCACCGCCACCCTCGTCACCGCTGGTGGACAGAACGGAGATCTCGTCGGTCTCCGAAGGAAACGTTTCGGAATTGGTTATTTCAGACATCCGCTGCTTCAACTCCCTCAACCTTTCGACCACCTTAGCCAAGAGTGAAGCCTTGTCGGTCTGAACAAAGTGGTTCAAAAGCTATTTCACTTTCTCGAAGGTTCAAAAAAAGCATGAAAGAATCCTAGGGTGGAAGAAAAACAAGAAAAAGGCTACACAACAAGCGAGCAGAAAGTAGAATGTAAAATTGTGAGAGAATTGAAATAGAAGAAAAAGATCAATTTTTTTTCCTTCTTATTTTACTTTTAAAAATACTTACTTTATGAAAAAAGATTTAATTTTGAGTGATAAAATTGTATATAATTTATGTGGGGTTATGTTAGAAAACATCTTTACGATGGAAAATAAAAGAATATTCAAAAGGGTCTTATGATTAGATTCATGCATACACAATTAACTTGCTCCTTTTTATCTATTTGTTTTGTTTTTTCTGATTAAGATGAAGTAATATGAAATGAGTTAACTATCATAGTCAAAAGGTGCAGTTAGTCAAAAAAGTATGCAACCTTTCTGAAAAAAAGAGAAGAAAAGCCAAACATTTGACATTATATTGCTGTCACCCTTTCACACTCTTTGTTGTCATTGCAATTGTTTTCTCAATGCCCTCAAAACTAAACGTTGATGATGCAAATATATCAGCATGAACGAAGATTGATATAGAGTAAATTACCTTGGAGTTACAAGGAAGAAGAGTGCGAAGCTTATTGAGGTGTGCGTTGATTCTTTCCCTTCTTCTCTTCTCAGCCTCTTTGTGGTTCCTCAAAGCAGCAAGGGCTTTATCTTGAAGAGGTGGTGCATGAAATGGTTCCAAAGGGTAAGAAGAAAAGGAAGCAGAGAAGCTTTGTTGCATGGTGGATGATTCAGGTTTAGGGAAGAAAGAATGATTGGTGTTTGAAAGGAACTGATAGAGCTCAGAGTTCTCCATGTCTACCTGATGCTGAATATCTCAGATAGATGAGTAGCTAGTGTAGGTTTGAGGTCAATTTCTGAGAGAAGGTAACAAGAACATGTGTGTGTGGTGGGTGTGTGAGAGAGAGTGTGTATCTTATAGTTTCAGGTTTTGTGAGTGGTCTTTCATACTTATGGTTGTGCTTTTTAAGTGACCCCAAGAGAGAGCCCTGTCACAAGTGTGAAATGAAATTCAAGACTCAATCTTGCAGACACAACTTTCGGTGCTATTTTTTGTAAGAGACATGTTTTTAGTACATCGCGAGATTGAAATTTTTAATTTAAAATATATTTCTTAAACTTTAAAAATAAATATATAGTTATTTTAACTTAATAACTAATTTATTTTTATATATTAAAGAGTTAAATATGTTTTTGATCCCTCAAGTTTAAGTGAATTTTGAAAATGTGTGAATTTAGTCAATTTTACCAAATTTTGTTAAGTTTATTTGACTTTTAAACGCATTTCATGATAATATTTGAGTTAACATTGAAGCAAAAATGTGTCAAACGGTGTAAAAAATTCAAATATTATTATGAAATGCGCTTGGAACGTCACATAAACTTAACAAAATTTGGTTAAAATGACTAAATTCACGCATTTTTAAAGATAAATGACTAAATTAGTCAAAAATTTTGAAAAGTGACTAATTTCAAATTTTACTAAAACGTAAAGAACAAAAACATATTTAATCCTGTATTAAATTATGTTTGAAACAAATATTTAATTTGTTTAGACAATTTATCATTTTTCATTTCAAATGTCAAAATAAACCATTATTTAACATCTGAAAAAAAGTTAATATTATCGAGTTAAAATAGTTAGAACTATTATTTTTTAAGTTGAAACTAAAATACATTAAAATTTGGGACACAAATTTTATTATCACATCTAATTTTAGAGACTGAGAAAGTATTTAACTATTTTGTTTAAATACTTTAACAAAATATGATTTTTTTTAAAATAGAATAAAACTCATTTTAAAAATAATTTATTCAAATACATCTATTTCCACTTTAATTCTCAAACTACTAGATTTATTTATTGTTCACACTGAAAATTTGGTCTCTAAAACTAAGAGATGTGATTTTCTCAATTTACTTTTTGAAAAATGAAAAGAAAAAGATGAAAGTTGAAAATGATAACACAATTCACGAAGTCCAGTCTCCGGAAACCAAATTCTCAGCGTATGTACAGCCAATGGATTTAGTTGATTTATTTGAATATATTTTTTTAAAATATTTAATGTGAAAAACTAATATATACATATATTACTTTATATTATATTTTTCTTTCTATCATATATAATAAGTACAAATTTTACATTTTTTTTTCTTCCCTTTGTGTTTTATTTAATATTTTTATGTCTATATATATTTATATTTTTCTTTTTGTATTAACTTTTTAATTCTAACTTGTGTATGTGAGAATATTAAATTGTTACGTTGTGTGATAATCAATTAAAATGTCTTCCTTAATTGGTTTACTTGATTGAAAAAGGGTCAACTTTTATCCCGACATGATCAAAGTGTTGGGAAGTATTTGATAATATTAGATAACATACTTTTGGGAAATGACAAATTTAAAATGTTACAAAGTGTTGTTCTTTAGTTGGAAAATATTGAATGGGTGATATTTTTTCTAAAATATCAATTTATTTTCTTTCTATGCTTTCTCATCTCGTACATTATCCCTTTGTTATACCCTATCTTTTGAGCTTTTTCTATTCATTCTTTATATTTATAAAATAATCACATATGAAATCATATTCAGATAACCCAAAATACTAAAATTCATTACCAAATCTGAATCTAAATTCAGAAATTTTCGAAAGTGATTGATGGTAATTAGGTAAGAGTAGGCATTCTCTCATTTAGATTTTATCGAACCCATAAAGAGGAAAGCAATTATGTTAGGACTTGTCATTGTCATGAACAATAATTCTCTGATCACAACACAAAAATTAAATTCAAATTGGATTAGGATATGAACTTTCTTGAGGCAATCATGCTACTGATCTAAAAGATAGTAAAATATAAATTTTGGTGGATGGTAAAAGGTTATATATTAAAACTTTTAATGTCATTATTAAAAATTTTTATATTAAAATATACGTTTTTTTATAAATTTGTTCAAAAAATTTACAAGAAAAGATTTTTTCCTGTTATTTTTTAAAAAAAATTTAATTCGCAAATAATTACTTCGTGGATAATTATTTCTTACAAAATTATAAAATTCACAAGTATTTTTTATAAAATTTGTTGTGAAAAGTATTTCATACAAAATATATTACAAAAAAATTGACAATAATTTCATGTAAATACTTTTTCATAACAAAATTTATAAGTATTTCCTACAAAATAATTCAAAACAAAATTGATAGGAAATATGAATTTTTTTAGTACTTATAAAAATACACCACCGCATTATATAAAATGATAAAATGATGAGAATTATTATTACATGAAAAATGAAAATAATAAACATAAATTAAGAAAAAAATGAGGTGTTTAGTGTTTCACTCACTGATTTTACAGCAAAATTTGACCCAGTATGAGTTTGTGAGTTAAGGTTTACCCACTAGATTTAAATAAATATAAAATTATAATTTGAAAACAATTTTAAATTGGAGATGATAATTTTAATATTGAATGAATAATAAAAGTCCATTCAAATGTAACTTATATATAAATAATTGAGAAAAAGAAAAGAAACATTTAATTATTCCAAGTATTAGAAATTGAAAGATCCATAACTTTTCGAAATGACATGCCACGTCACAAATTTATGGTGTTGATTTTTTCATAGTAAGTTCTCACTTCATACATCTCTTAGAAATGTGCATATGTGAATTGATTATTATTGAAGACAAGTTTAAATGTTAAGAAGGTTTAGTTGAATTGGTTAGTGTTAATTTTTAGGGTTAAAAAGATAACACGTGAATAACGTGCATGGTATGAATTCAAATTGAGTTTACGTGACACTATTTTTCAACGTTCTTACAATGCCTTATTTCTCCGCCAATGTTAGTCATAGAAAACGGCATCATTGTGGATCTTGCTAGAATCACGTTTGGAAAAGTTCTTTTAGAAAACGGCAGTGTCCACACCAGTTACAATATATAATTCACTCCATTTGAACAATCATGAAGTTAAAGAGAGGTGGAAAATGATCTTCGTTTTCGAGAGATTGATGAAAAAAAAGATGAGTATTTAATGCTACACAAAGCACGTATAGAAGGAAGAATGAAATATGTGTTGCACGTAGGGGTGGGCATGGATTGGATATTTAATGATCCAATCCACATCCATTTTATATCCAAATAATTGGATTAGATTTTTGACCCAAATCCATTTTTTTAGCAAAAGTAGTTTGGATTTTTTTAGAATCCAGATCCAAATATTTGGATCAAGATTTAAATCCAATCCAAATATTTGGATCAAGTTTAAAATCCAAAATCCATTTTTAATAAAAGAAATTTAAATTGAATTTCTTAAAACTTGTGTCATTAAGGCCCGAATGACTCGGATGAGATCGACGATCCGGACAGACCCGACAGCCCGGACGATCAAGACCGGCCCGATGCCCGAACGGGCTCGACAACCCGAACGGGCCGGACAATCCGAACGGGCCCGAAAACACAAACAGGCTCGACGACACGAACGGGCCGAACGACCCGAATGGGACCAACGACCCAGACGGGCCAGACGACCCGAACGGACAGGTCCAAATAGTCGGGCCCAATCGGGTAGTCGGGCACGTTCGAGTCGTGGGGCCGTCTGGGTCGTCAGGTACGTCAAGGTCATCAGGCCCGTCTGAGTCGTCGGGCCCATCCGGGTCGTAGGGCCCGTCCGGGACGTCGAGCCCGTCTAGGTCGTAGGGCCCGTCCGGGTCGTAGTGCTCGTTCGTGTCATCGTGTCATCCGGGTCGTAAGGCCCGTGTAGGTCGTCAGGCTCATCCGGGTCGCCAGGCCCGTCAAAGTCGTCCAAGTTGTCATGTCCGTCTGGATCGTCGGGTCCATTCGGGTCGTCCGGCCCGTTCGTGTCGTCGTGCCCATCCGGGTCGTAAGGCCCGTGTAGGTTGTTAGACCCATCCTGGTCGTCGGGCACGTACGGGTCTTCGGGCTCGTCCGGGTCATCGGGCCGTCTGGGTCGTCAGGCCCATCCGGGTCGTCGGGCCCGTACGGGTCTTCGGGCCCGTCCGGGTCATCGGGCCATATGGGTCGTCAGGCCCATCCGGGTCGTCGGGCCCGTACGAGTCTTCGGGCCCGTCCGGGTCATCGGGCCGTTTGGGTCGTCAGGCCTATCCGGGTCGTCGTGCCCGTCTGGGTCGCCAGGATGTCCGGCCCATCCGGGTCTTCGGGCCCGTTCAGGTTGTCAGGCCTGTTCAGGTTTTTGGGCCTGCCTGACTCGTTCGAGTCTTTGGGCTGCCTGACCTGTTTTCGTCATTGGTTCTGCCTGGTCCGTTCGGGTTTTCGGGTCCGCGTGACTCATCAGGTCATTGGGCCTGATCGACTCGTTCGGTTTGTCGGGCCCGCCTATCTCGTTCATATCTATAGGCCCGCCCAACCTCTTATGGTTGTCGGGCCTGTTCGATCTGTATAGGTCGTCGAGCAAGGCCCATCCAAGTCTGAATTTAGTATAGTTCCTCTCAACCTTTAGTCTAACCCAACTAAAAATTTAAATTGAAAATTTGGATTGGATTTTTTGGATTATCCATATTTAAAAATCTTGATTTATAAAATGGATATCCAATCCATAAGATATATAAAATGTAAATTAGATTGGAATCCATATCCATTAAATGGATTTTAAATGGATTAGATTTTTAATAAAATGGATTATAAATGGAGTGGATTGGAGCAAAAGTGGATTGGATCAAGAAAATTAAATTTTTTGCCCACCCCTAGTTGCACGTAGTTTAATCGTCTTCTCTTATGATTTTCTTCAAGAATTGTTTGGTGTTATTTTTAGTTTTATGTTTTGTGATGTTTGAGTTATGATCGACATGTTTAATGATTAACTTGTTTCTGTTTCGAATCTTGTTTTCGTAGATAATGGATTGTCTTGACTTGTACAACTATTTAAAAAAAATTGTTTTTGTTAGTGGATGGCAGAGGTCAGTTTGGTCTTTTATTCCATCACAAACACATATTAGGTCGGACTATTCCGTCAAACAAAAAATAGGTCAGTAGTGATAACTTGTGCTAACCCGTCACTTTTTTTTTTTTAATTTTTCTAATTTCTATAGTTTGTTTTTAATTTTTTTATATATAAAATTTGTTTATAAATACATATAAATGAATATTAAAAAAACATTTAATCATATAAAATATTTTCTAAACTTTTAATTAATTAGTTAATATTTTTAATTAGATACATTAAAATAATTATTAAATTTATATGTTAAATTACTCTATTATAATTAATAATCGAATCTTAATTTATAAATGTTAATGATTTAGATTAAAATACTATTATATATTTATACTTTTAAAAAATATAGAAAAATTAATCTTTTAAATTATTTTTTATTTTAATTTGTAATTAAAAAAAATGATCAAATCGGATCGGTTAAGTTACTTTGCATTTTTACCTCTCAAATTGGAAAATTGGATCAAAATAGGTTGATGGATTGAAATTTTCAGCCCGACCCGTCCCATTTTGGATGAATTGATAGGGAGGTCCATCAGGCCAAACCTGTTTTACCACCCTTTTTATTGTTATTCCTTTAATTTTTACGATAATCAATTAGTGGTTTAGTTGTTTCAATGTGTTTTATACAAGCTTGTGTTGATAATCAATTAGTCTCAACATACTTGATTATCTAAATTGTTGTTCGTGCAAATAACAAATTAAATAGAGAAATATTTGATTATATTGTTCTAGTTGTGTTTCATGAAACATTTTTGGATAAAATGGTTAGTTATACTTAACATAATTAATTAGATCATGTTTTCCATAAATGGTTTTCATTGTTTTCTTGCTTATTTTCGTAACTACTACTTACAAACTTTCAAAAAGTTCTTCAAAAAGGCTTCAAATTATTCTAAAATCATGTCTTTTTTTGCTGAAATTTCAATATCAATGTTGGTTATTGTGTCTTGGTTTCTCTTTGATTCAACACCTTATAAATTCAATCACAAACATATGATAACTTTTTCACTACTTTGTGGTTTCTGTTATTAAATTAGTATTTTAGAGTATATCAAAAGCTTTAAATCTTCCAAAACATCATTCTCGAACTCTCTCTCCAATTCTATTCTCTCCTTTTATCTCTCCCCTTACGTCCCTCTACGTGTCTTATATTAAAATATTGGATTGTTTACTCTTTAAGAGACTTTCTTGCTACTTTTAAAATCAATGGACAATGAACCCAACCCGACCCACTTTATGGTGAGTCAAAAATTTTACAACCCAGCTTAACCCACCACGGGTTGGTGGGTTAAGTGGGTTAGCTCACTGACCCACATAAAAAATTATTTATTTATTTTTAAGAATTCAAATATGTAAATAATTTTTTAAGCAACCAATGAGATGACAATCACAGTAAAATCAAGAATCAATGTTTTCATCATGCTCACCACCAAAATATGATGAATTGTTTTCAAGAAAGTATCCATATAATTCAAGAAAACATGACTAACATTACACATTTTCTGTCATGCTATTCAACAAAATATTAATTAAAAAGAAACTATACATTTTTGTCATGTAAATTTAGAAAAAATTGTTTATAAAACATTACTTGAATAATTTACTATAAAGATTATACTTCAAAATTAAAGGATCATCGTATATAACTTGACAATCAAATCAATAAAACATTCAAACTATTCAAATGTTATTGAACAACATTCTAGCATTTAAAAATATAAAATTGTGAACCTATATAATTAGGAGTAGTAAATAATTATTAAAAAATTTTAAAAATTGTAAAAAAATGTTGGTGGATTAAGTGGGTCAATCCACTTTCAACCTGGCTCGAGCCAGTTTAACTCGTGAATTAAGTGAGTCAGATTAAGTTCAACCCATTTTTAAAAATACTTAATTTTTCTCAACTCAAACCCGTGATGAAGTAAGGTAATTTATGAATTTAAATGCATTTTGATATCTCTAATAGTAAATCTACAGGTCTCATGAAATCTTTTTGCGGGTTTATCAGCTTTTACATTAGTTTCTAGAATCATTTAGTTAGTTTGCAATTATATTACACGAGTTGGCTAACAAACATATTCTGGCCCATGAGGATGTTGGAAGCTTGCTAACCCAATAAAGATCCAAATAGAGTTACAAAAAGATAAATATGAGACAAAATAGAAGCCCAAGAGGAAACATTCTATACAATTCTACTATTTATTGAAGGGGCCTTCTCCCTGCACCTCCAATAGTTCTTCTGTACCCCCAAAAAATACTTTTATACCCTTATTTATCATTTGCGCGAGTGGATGAAATTCGTTGGGACGCAGTAAATTTCATTTACTGCGTCACCAACCTCCTGCACCCCCAAAACTTGTACTTTTCTCGCGTTTCGTTGTTCTCCAGTGCTTTTGCTCTCATTCTCTTCTCCGTGGTCCCTTAGAGTTTTTTCTGTTTGCTTGTGTTTTCCGTTTCATAAACAAGAAAACCCGTTTGACGAAAAAAGAAAAATTTACTGGAAACGGATTACGGAATCCGTTTCATACACTGTGAAACGGATTCTGTAATCCGTTTCCTAAAAAAATTTGAATTTTTTTAGGAAACGGATTACAGAATCCGTTTCACAGTGTATGAGACGGATTCTGTAATCCGTTTCGTAAAAAAATTTGCAAATTTTTTTAGGAAACGGATTACAGAATCCGTTTCACAGTGTATGAGACGGATCCTGTAATCCGTTTCGTAAAAAATTTTGCAAATTTTTTTAAGAAACGGATTACAGAATCCGTTTCACACTGTATGAAACGGATCTTGTAATCCGTTTCAAGAAACGGCCATTCCAGAAGGGTTGCCACTGGCTGTTACTCTGACTTTGGCTTATTCCATGAAGAAAATGATGAGGGATAATGCCATGGTTAGGAGAATCTCTGCTTGTGAGACAATGGGGTCGGCAACAACGATCTGCACTGATAAAACTGGTACTCTTACAATGAATGAGATGAAGGTGAGTGAGGTTTGGGTGGGAAAAAAGCTAATAGCAGAAGGTGGGTATTTGGCGCCGGGTTTAGTCCAATCATTGAAGGAAGGAATTGGGCTGAATACCACTGGAAGTGTTTACCAACCCCAAGAAATTTCTCTGCCTGAAATCTCAGGTAGTCCTACTGAGAAAGCGTTGCTTTCTTGGGCGGTGATGGATTTGGGGATGGACATTGATGAAGTGAAGCAGCATTGTGAGATAATTCACGTGGAGACGTTTAACTCTGAGAAGAAGAGAAGTGGGGTTCTGATAAGGGAGAAGAGAGGAAGCAACATGGTGCATACACACTGGAAAGGTGCTGCTGAGATGATATTGGCAATGTGTTCAAATTACCATGACAACACAGGGGAAATCATGATCATGGGTGATGAAGAACGAGCACAAATTGGGAACATTGTGAAGAACATGGCTACAAAGAGTTTGCGATGCATTGCCTTTGCCCAAAAGAGTTCCAACGAGAAGGTCTGTGAAAAGCTTGAAGAGACAGAACTAACACTGTTGGGAATACTTGGATTGAAAGACCCTTGTAGGCCTGGAGTGGAAGCAGCAGTTGAATCATGCAAAAATGCTGGAGTGAAGATCAAGATGATCACGGGAGATAATGTGCACACAGCGAAGATGTTTGCGGGCACTGAGAGATTGAGTTGGGGCCAATGGGGTGTTTGTGTTGCCATTGGAGCTTTGTCTTGGCCAATTGGCCTGCTTGTGAAGTGTATCCCTGGCCGTCCCAGCAAGTAGCTTCACAAGACTCTTCTTTTATTTTGGTTTCATACTTTTGCTTTGTATTGCACATTGTGGTGACCTTTTATATTTTTCTTTGACATGTTTTTTGTATGAAGTGCTAGAAAGATCCTCTGTTTTTACATGTCATGCTATAACATGCTATAACATCATTGATTCCTCCATCAAAGCTACTCTATTCTTCTAAGCTTTTAAGTGTTCGTGTATTATTTAATTGTGTTCGTGTAGTATTTAAGACATTTAAGACAAATGTTTATTTATATAATTAAAAATCGTAATAAAACAATAAATCTAAGATAATTAATCAGTATTTTTAATATATGTTTCATTTAATTTTTTTAATAAACTCTTGTGATATTTTATTTTCCAATTTTAACAGTACACAAGTCTTTTAGGCTTTAACAACTTAAAGATAAGAAACGGATAATATTTCATGAGGACACTTTTCAAGTATGCTGTGTTGATAGAAATAATGAAGATATTTAGAAAAAGTTTATTCTATTGTGGGACATTGAATACATCAACGACATTTCCAACATAGAAAAGTTAAGATAATTGACAAATAGAAAAGCGCAACCCTAAGCGAATAAAAGACAGAAATTGGAAGAACATGGTACCTCGGAAGTGCTGGAACCGAATTGGAGGAGACCGGGTTGGCCCTTGGCGGAGGCAGACTTGGTTTTGAGTTCTTGGATTTTCCGACGCTCCGCTTCTCTCTGTTTCTCCAACCGCCGAATCCTCACCCACGTCTTGGCGGAGGCAGACTTGGTTTTGAAGTTCTTGAAACGGATTACAAAATCCGTTTCATACACTGTGAAACGGATTCTGTAATCCGTTTCTTAAAAAAATTTGCAAAATTTTTTACGAAACGGATTACAGAATCCGTCTCATACACTGTGAAACGGATTCTGTAATCCGTTTCCTAAAAAAATTTGCAAATTTTTTTACGAAACGGATTACAGAATCCGTCTCATACACTGTGAAACGGATTCTGTAATCCGTTTCCTAAAAAAATTTGCAAATTTTTTTAGGAAACGGATTACAGAATCCGTTTCACAGTGTATGAAACGGATTCCGTAATCCGTTTCCAGTAAATTTTGCTTTTTTCGTCAAACGGGTTTTCTTGTTTATGAAACGGAAAACACAAGCAAACAGAAAAAACTCTAAGGGACCACGGAGAAGAGAATGAGAGCAAAAGCACTGGGATGGAGAACAACGAAACGCGAGAAAAATACAAGTTTTGGGGGTGCAGGAGGTTGGTGACGCAGTAAATGAAATTTACTGCGTCCCAACGAATTTCATCCACTCGCGCAAATAATAAATAAGGGTATAAAGGTATTTTTTGGGGGTACAGAAGATCTGTTGGAGGTGCAGGGAGAAGGCCCCTTTATTGAATTATTTAAAAACAAAGAAATTAAGATGGACCTCGCTGGTCCTTGGCCCATGATGCATCCCCTCATCACTTTTGAAGTCTTTTTATCATTGCTTCCTAATATGCAATTCTCTAAACAAGGATTCACATTATTACTTATTTTAAAAGTAAAATTATATCCATAATTTGAAATAAAAGAAAATTTAAGTTTTACAAATACCCCTTTAATGATTTTTCCGAAACATTTACTAGAAAATTTTAAAACTAACTATTCCTTTTCTCTATTATTTTTTCTTTCTTTGCTTTCTTTCTTCTCACTTTTCTCTCTTTTATTAGAAGACAAATACATACCTACTCAAACAAAATCGTTGATTCAAGTAATAAAAAATATGAACCTCCCACTCACTAAGTATTTACATTGAATTACTCTTTTCACTCCAATATTCTTTAGTTAAGAAAAATTTATAATCAACCTATCAAAAATTACATTAAAAGTGAAAGAGGTAATAAATTTAAGTTTAAGCTAAGAGCTAAAGAAAATGAAAACTACACATACAAAAATGAGATTTTTTTTTAAATAAAAAAACACCAAAATTAATAAATATGTTAAATTAAATAAAATAATAATAAGAAAGCAAAATATGAATGAGACAAAAGAAACTTTAAAGCTAGAAAAGTAAACATTGTAAAACAATACTTAACCAATTAAAAAAAATCAAATAGTAAGAAACCGAGTGTTTAGATAAGGGAAACTATAATTTAAGCACCCACTTATGAACTTTACTTAATTTATAATTTGATTTCTCAAAACTTAGATATCATCTCGTAATTCAACTCAAAACAAACAATATCATCTCGTAATTCAACTCAAAATCGTATTTCAACAGAATTAAAGAATTAAGAACTCAAATAAAAAAGTTAGAATATAAAGAAATTATTTAAAATTTTAGAAAAATAGATTCATTTAATTTAAATCTAACCAAATTTAAAGCACAAAAAATCTACACTGTTTGAATAAAGTTTTTTACCTACTTCAGAAACCAAAAATAGCATCATCCATGTGAATTACCAACTCCTGCTTGCAAATTCTTGCCACAGAAGACCTATCAATTATTGCTACAGTTGCTTATTAAATAATTAGAAAAAGGTTATTCGAACAACTTGTATAAAAATAAAATATTTTTAACAAAAATTAACTTTTATATTTATTTTTTTTATAAAGGATAATATCAAATAATAAAAAAAAAATGTTTTTAAAATACCACTATCTAAATAATTCTTCCCATTTTTTCCATTCAAAAATCACCAAAGACACCACCTACTATGTGAACATCACTTCACTAAATATCTTGTCAACATATCTTTGAATATCAGGGAATCAATTTTAATAATTAGTCTTTAAATATTTTTTTTTTATTAAAATCAATCATTATTTAAATCTTTTTAGAAGTATATTATTGGTTTTGAAATTTAAAATTTCGGTTTTGTATTTAGAAAATATTTTGAAAAGTTGAAAGAATAAAATATTTAAAATTATTAAATGTATTGAAATAATAATAATAATAATAATAATAATAATAATAATAAAATTAGATAATAATTACATACGGACAATTAGACGTTTGTTGTGTGATGTGACTTATAATCTTAAAAAAGTCAAAAATCCTTTCACCAATTACTTATTCTATATTAAATTTCAACAAAAATGGCAGTGAGAAGATTGAAAAGATTAAAAACAAGGGTAACACAATTTGAACAATTATATTAACCATGGATCATGGATCAATTGAATGTAGCGAATGAATGAGCTTTGATTAAAGCTAGTTTCTGCTTGCACTTTTCAGTTCAATTCCTTTAGATTGCAACTTAAGATAAAAACAAAAACCACGTAAGTAATGAACACGACTCTACCATTTCGGTTTCGCGAATTAAACAATGAATAAGTTCAACAATTAAAGCTTGCTTGAGTTGATTCACTGCACCCAACAAAAACAATGAATTTGCAGGGTTGAATTAGGAATGCGACTTGCGAAACCACCATTAGCTAACTTAGCCCACTCGGTCGTTGACATAGGCTTGTTAGCCTTGATCGTCAGTTTGGACCAGGCCGTCTTTACTCTCGACCTTAGCTAACTCTTTTATGTTATATGCCTTGGCCAACTTTTGTCGATCCATCTAGTTTAGGGAAGGTAATGGGGCGGAGCGGGGACGGGTTTCGCTATCCCATACTCATTTCCGTAAAAAAAATTCGTTCCCATCCTTATACCTAAACCCAACGGGTATCAAACTTTTGTCTCATCCTCATCCCCTCTGCGTAACGGGTATAATCTCGTACCCATACCCGTACCCATTTTCGTACTACTTTAATATTAATTTTGAATAATTTTTATAAAATAATAAAAAATTACGGTAAAGGAAACATAATATTATCAAATATTCAATATTAGGAGGATAGTTGTTTCTTCGATATCAAATACTTTGAAATAAATTATAAATACTTTTAAATAAATTATAATTGTTTATATTTTATATTAGAATACCAAATAAAATTTCATGAGAACCAAAACATTTATTAAATTTGCAAACATTAATGAAACCTAGTTGATAAAATTTAAAAATAGTTTTTTAAAAAAATATAAAAAGAAAAAAAATATTCAAATTAAAATATATTTTATTTTAAATGTTTTTTTACTTCAATTTCTTAAATTATAATGAATCACTTTTTTATACACTAATAAAAGTTATAATACATTATTTGATCAAAATGACGCAAGAATAAATAATAAACATTAATAAACATAATAAAATTTTAACATAGATCTTGTATCTTTTGAACTCCAATATATGTTAGATGGTAATAAAAAAAATATTCATAGCAATTACATTAAATTTTTATATTGTAGTAAATAAAAATTATTTATACAATTATAGTGAAAAACTTAAAGTATAATTGTAATGAGTTAGAAAATAAAAAATATGTTTAGTTATGCCTTTGGTCCCCATTTTTATAACAAAATCTCAATTTGGTCCCTCTATTTTTTTTATCTCATTTTGGTCCCTGTTATAGGAAATTTGATCTCAATTTAGTCTTTTCCTGGTACAGTAACAACGTTAATTGAGGTGCCACGTGTCAGTTCTTGGATTTTTTGAATTTTTTATTTATTTATTGTTTTGATTTTTTTTTTAAATTGTCACGTGTGCCACGTGGCAGTGACAGAGTGATGTGACAGTGATAATGCCACATGTCAATATTATGCCAAATGTGATTTCTTCAGTCTCAATTTAGTCTTTGTATTCTGATTTTTGTCTTAATTTAGTTCCTATTTTTGTAAAAATAGTCCAATTTTTTCTCTCTCCATATTGAAACAAAAATTAATTTTTATATAAATGTTATACAAATATTTTTATTAAATATGATATTTTTATTCAAATTGATATTTTTATTATATATTTTTAACATAACTAAGTTTATTTAAATTTGTGTTTCACATTAAACTTTACCTAAAATTGTTTTCAAATTTCAAATTTATATGTTTTTTATTGTTACATGAATTAGTTAAAATTATTTTTAAAATTTTTATAATTGTTATTTTTACATCAATTCAAACATTTGTGTACAAATTATTGAACTTTACACATTTTAAAAATATACAATTATTTGAAATATAAATTCAAATAAAAAATAATATTAAAGTATGATGTAATAAAATATCAATATAATTTATGATTTTTTTATTAACATTATTATCTATTAACAAATTTAAAACAATTTTAAGTAAAGTTCAATGTAAAATATTAATTAAATAAACTTAATTTTGTTAAAAATATTTACTTGAAATATCAATTTTGATAGAAATATTTGTGTACATTTATATAGAAATTAAATTTGATTTCAATTTGGAAAGGGACAAAGTTGCTCAATTTTTACAAAAATGAAACTAAATTGAGACAAAAATTAAAATAAATTGACCAAATTGAGAAAGTGGAAATGACACCTGTCATATAAGTGACATGTATCATTGTCACTGTCACATCACTTTGTCACTACCATGTGGCACGACGACACGACAACTTGACACGTGGCAAATTTTTTATTTTTTAAAAAAATTCAAAAAAATAAATAAATAATAAAAAAATTCAAAAAATCCAGAAACTGACACGTGGCATCCCCTTTAACGGTGTTACTGTACCACTAACGGAAGGGACCAAATTGAGACAAAAACAAATAGAGGAACCAAATTAAACCTAAAAAATAATTAGATAAAATATATCAAAATAGTATTTTACATGATGAAAATAAATAAAAAATAAAAATATTAAAAAATTAACAAAGGTGTGTCTTATAAACAATTTGGAGACTATTGAAAGGAATTGCACAAAGAAAAACAAATGTATAATTAAGGGTATGATAAGATGAAAAATATCTTAGAGATCTAAGAAAAATTTTCAAATATCAACATATATACTCAATGTTTGAGAAATAACAAAAATTGTTTTAGCGAAACAAAAAAGTTCTTCAAATGAAACAAAAATTAATAATAATAATAAGTAATTTTTTTTATATTACCTATTAAATGAAATGTTTATGAGATTAAACACTTAAATTGAGAGTATTAAACATTCTTATGTGAAAGAAAAATATACAATAAATAAAAATATGAAAAAATAATATAAATATTCAAATGTTAGAAATACAATTTTTTTTATTGACATACATCATTTTAACATAATTACATAAAGGTTATGATAAGATAAAAAATATATTGGAGATGCGAATGAGTTTCATAACAAACCAAATAATTAAAAGAAATAAAAAATGGAAAGTATATACATATATATATATATACATATATATATATATATAGTTACTTAATTAATTATGAATATTTTAATAATTTAAACGAGAATAGAGATATGGCGGGGACGGGTATTATGGCGGGGATATGTATATCCCCATCCCCATCCCCATACCTAATTGAAAAAATCGAGGATTCCCCATACCCATACCCAGTCAATACAGGGATTCCCCGTCAAAACGGGGACGAGTTCGGACAATACCCACGGGGACGAGTTTATTTGCCATATCTAATCTAGTTTATATATAGCCCCATACCAGCTTGTATAGGCCATCAACCCAGGTTGACCTGTTTCAGACATTGGTCTATTTTGGTCATCAGCCTGCATTGGCCTATCTCAGATGTTAGCTCGTTTTGACCTTCGACCCAGGTCTACCAGTCTCTTTTGTCAGCCCAACAACCTCTTTCGACAGTTGACCCACCCAGGTCACCCAGTCTCGATCGTCGACCTGGGTCGGCCCGTCTCGGCCGTCAGCTTAACCCGATCTGTC